>NC_071474.1:28763960-30013960 GCF_028500815.1 Rissa tridactyla | reverse complement strand
GATATAATACCAAAATTAGCGCACCTTGCCACAGAAAAGGCTTCCCTGTCAGCTCAATAGTTCCCTTTTCAACCAATCAACAATGAATTAACTGGAATTAATGACAGCGCCTGTTATCTATTATTCAGCTAGAACATGGGAAGGGTTTGAGAATGCTGTGGAAGAAGTGGCAATTGGAGGTGGGAGGAAACGCATGAGCCCGTTAACACTTCCGGAGAGCTCAG
This sequence comes from Rissa tridactyla, assembly GCF_028500815.1. NCBI lineage: Eukaryota > Metazoa > Chordata > Aves > Charadriiformes > Laridae > Rissa > Rissa tridactyla. Next base: position 30,013,736 of record NC_071474.1, on the reverse strand, counting down.
AAAATAAGGAACATGGTGCTGAAGCGTAAGAGACTAACATAAAAACTGCAGGAAGCCGAAGTCCATTAGTTCTCCTTAGGCACAAATCAATTTTATAATCATCTGCCCGCCAAGCATTCTAAGATGTTTGACAGCTATTTTCTTCTCATAGAGAAAATCCTCTACAGAACCACGTTAAAAGCAGTGTTTTCAAAACTAAATCATGGGATAAAAATATGTTGATAAAAGATGCAGACATATGCCATCACTATCCATCACATGCCTATCCCATTGTTTCAGAATTCCATCACCTATCACTTAATACCATGCTCAGCTAATCATCATCAGTCTCACTGAGCGACCAAGTTCAACGGGCAGCAAACAATGTTTCCCCTCAGGAATTAACGTAATAAAGAGCGGATGTGTACAAGGACTTACGAAACGTACAAGTTTGTATAAAGAGAGAGAGTACATACAGTAAAGAGGACAGAAGGGAGGAGCAGAATCATCAGGCTCAGCAGTTGGAGTAGATGTTGGTATTTCAGAGACTGAAAAGCCACTTCACCTACAAGACCGAATGCCTGGTGATTACTCCTTCTCCTCCCCTTGTTTATTGTCAATCCATTAGTATTCCTCTGAGGAAGGCAAGGCCAATGAAAACGTAACTAATCGGGAGGACACAGCGAGAACGCTCATGCTAATGGATTAGCATCTCCCTGAGCAAGTGGCTGAGATATTTTGTAATGATAGAGAAGCTGTGGCTGCCCCATCCCTGGAGGGGTTCAAGGCCAGGCTGGACGGGGCTTGGAGCAACCCGGTCTGGTGGGAGGTGTCCCTGCCACCAGGGCAGGGGTGGCACTGGATGAGCTTGAAGGTCCCTTCCACAATCCAAACCATTCTATGATTCTATGAACAGTGATTCATTCCAAAGGACTCTGCCTTGGCCCACTGGGGATGCCATTCACAGGACCCCGTGGATGAGCAGAGTGTTACTGAGGTTCGTAGGGAATAGTCTCTGGAAGCTGGAGTTCTAAGAAAACACTGGTATGGTAAGCAATGACCAGACTATCAGATAATATAGAAGCTGAGGAAGGTGGAACAATACTGACCACGATAATGCCGATGTTGCTGGGGAGAAGAGATGCTGGCCAATGACCAGGCAGACAAATGGTGTCTCTGCTTTTGCTTCCCCTCAGCTCTTCTCCCTGCTCACCAGCAGCCATGCTGCTGCACTGTAAGAAGGACACAAGACAGCCCTTCCAATACTACTTTCACCCAGAGAAAAAAACAGGAGATGGAAAGGTGTGAACAGACCTCCCAGCACACACTTGGGCCTCTACAACTGATCTACTTCTAAATACTTCAGTATGTGGAAGCTCCTTTATATGCCTCGCTTGCCACTTGCTCTAAAAATTCTCAGATGTTCCACAACTTGTGTTTACATTGCAGCGATGATACACCCCAAAATGACTTCATTTCCATGTTGAATTAAACTAGTTCATAAGGAGCTCGGTGGGGTAAATTTCCTTGGCAGGAATTTAGGTCAAGTTCAATGCTACCAAGAGCGCTCAGTACTTGTGTGTGAAATATTTGCACAAAGGCATCTATTTTGACACAAAGAGAACCAGACACAGGCAAATATCTATGATCTGCCATCTTAAGTGGAGGAATAATTCTTCCATTTCCTTTCGGACTATCGTCTGTTTGACAGCTCGAGCCTAGAATCCACAACACTGACACTAAGCCAAACTGTCACTCTGACATTTCTATGTCTGAGAAATCCTGAATCTCACAGGTAAACTGTGAAAGCTGAAAACCAGGGAGTGAAAGTGTGAGGCTCATAAGTGCGACAGTAGACAAACTCTAAGGAGTCACTTTGTATGACCTCTGCTTTCTTATAACCGGGGGCAGCATAAAGCTGGGAAAATAGGACAGAATAAAAATCCACAGAACTTTTTGCAGACAGAAGAAACATATGCTCTACATAGTAAAAAAAAAAAAAAAAAAAAAAAGAAAAAAATAATTACTCATACGTGCTAGACTAGATGAGCCAGACATTATTTAAAGTGAAATATACCCTTTAAATCTTGATAAAGAATGCACAAAATACATTTATGTTGTCATTTTTATACACTGTTGAGCAGGCAAGAAGGAACATACTACAAGTGTGAATTTTCTCCGCTGATTTTTCTTTTGTACTGGTAGGGAAGGAGAATGTATAGGGGCTTTCTCAGGGTCAAAAGAAGAACTGAGACCTCCTGACCTCGATAATTACCATTTATTGATTTAAGTGAGGTGTTTATATCCTGGCAGCATATTTAATGCTGTTAATATTTACATAGTCAGATATATCTTGTTAGGATGACACTCACACTCTCAATATTCCCCATTTCTCAAAGAGAAAGAAAAAAAAAAAAAAGGCCTTCTAGTTTAATGTACACACTAGGTAAATTTTAGGACTTCAAAGGAGCTAACAAATGTGGCTCAAGAACACAAGCCTAGAAGACAAATCACATGCCCTCTCAGAGCCCAAGTAAAGCTGAAGTTCCTCAGACAGCACAGAAGCACAAAAGCACATCTTATCTGTAGTCACTCTTTATCACCTCATTTATTCAAAATCTTCCAGACACAAAATAGCTTCCACTGAAAAGTAGAAGGGCTCAAGATATTTACTGGAAGCATTAAGGACCAGTACTTCAGGAGATATATTTTGTCAAGTCAATGCATTAAGAAAACAAAGTTTTCAGGAAAACAGAGCAAATCAGAAACTGGATTAAATGTTTATTTTAAGCTATTTGTAAGTGTAAATTTGTGCATTATATAAAACCAGGGAACACGCCCAAAGGATCAACTACTATTTCATGAAACACACCAGCATTTTGTATTGGCATTGGACCTTTCACCCAAGAATATACAGATATTCACAAAAGAAGGAAAAGCTTTATTATCCTTTTATGAAATATAGAGAAATTAGGCATAAAACCACAGAACAATCAAAGGCCTCCAACAGGACAGTGAAAGAATTAGGAACAGATTTCTACCTTGAATTTTTGATCTACTATTCTCAAAATGGGATGATTTTTCCTAAAAACTTTGAATAATATTCTGAAATAGCTATATCCGGTTTAAACAAAGAAGGCAGTCAAATAGGAGTATATCACTTCCTAAAACTGTATTTTCTAGATTTGAATTCATAATCTTTTTTACTCCAAAAATACAAGAGGCAACAAGCACAAACTAACATATGTGAAATTCCATCTGAACACATGAAAATTTCCCCCCCACCCCTTTCCTGGAAGGGTGGTCAAAAACTGGAACAGGTTTCCCAGAGATACCTTCAAAAGCCGACTGGGCACAGTCATATGCAATGTACTCTATCTGACCCTGCCTGAGCAGGGGGGGCTGGAAGAGCCCTCTTAAGACCAAGTCCAAGCTTAGTGACTCTGTGAAGCTTGTGATGAAGCAGACATCAGTCATCCATTTACCACCTCTGATATTTTGGGGCCTTGACCAATATATAGTACATATAACATGATGAATATACTATCATGATTAAAAACGGAATGCAGTTTCCTCAAAATTCCCAAGTACCAGATCTTTCCAGAGATGACTTCACTTAAAAAAAAACCAAACCAAAAAAACAAAAAAATGACCCCCATCCCAAACTACGCTCAATTGTTCCAAGTACTTAATATTCTTCAATAACGTATGCTTCGCAGTCTCCTGAGACCCATTCTGTGTCTCAGAGTTTTACCCCAAATCTGCAGAGAAATTTAAGACCAATTTTGTAACCATATTTTGCAAAGCACATACTTTGCATTTGCATAATCTTGTCCAAGTAATCTGCTACTTCCTACTAAAGATTTTGTATGCAGTGTTTGTACCTGTACCAGGAAAGTGGCTTTCCAACAGTACAATCACCCAACCTTGAATTTCAAAACCAGTTTATTCATGTAAGCGGTCTTACAATACATATTTTAACAGGGGAGAGCTGTCAGGCATGGAGAAGCTGAGTAACAAGCTAAATCAGCGGTACAAATAGGAGCAGTAGAACTACCTGCTTCAACAGTTTAAATAATTGCATGATGGATGAGGAATAGAAGAGGCATATTTTCCTTAAGAAGCCATGGAAGGTATCAGAAAAAAACTGAAAATGGAAATTCTCTACTGATCAACAGAACTAGTCCAGTTTCGGGATCCTCATATGCTGCTGTTCCTCTGTCCTTCAGTGTAACCTAAAGGACCGTCTCTAAAGCAAAGGAGAAAACGCATAGAAAAGTTCCAGGCTCATTAAATTTTTGGCCAGAATGGACAGAAATACCTATGGGTGAGTGCTACTGGAGGAAGCACTTGAACTGGTGACCTCCCATGAGCAGACATATACTTTACTAATTCCCAGTGTTAGAATTTACAATATGACCCAACTTGCTCTTTCAGCAGCAGCAACCAAGAACTTTCACTTGCAAACACACACATACATCTTAATACTCACAAGATATCTCAGACAGTTCAACATGTCTATACTCAAACATATAAAACAAGAATATGTAGCTAAGCTTGCAAGATCAGCATCTAAGTGACTAAACTCAGTATTTAATTTAAATTAACTTTAAAGTGAAGGTCACACCAAAAGTTAGCAAAAGTTTGTTAATGTGTTCCAGAGCTGAGTATTGTGTGAAGAGACTCTGCTAGGCTGCCAAGCAAGAGAGCCAATTTGGATTATTAGGTGTTGATAAAGAGTGACATTTTGTGTTCAGGAAGCATATGACAAACTGCCACGCACCTTGTCACACTGCAGAGACTACCGCTGCTGATAATGCTGAGAAAACCGATATTGAAACTGTTCCCAGACACGTACATACACCACACACCCCGAAACAATCCACAATAATGTCTTCAAGTCAAAAGGTTTTTATAAAAAGAATTACATATTAGAGGCCTCAAGATTTTAAGATCTGTATCTTGCATTAACTGAAGAAAAAGGTAAAAGAGAAACTGCTCGCATGCTGTGCCCTTCTTCACTTTGCTTGGAAATACTGTACTTCCACCTTTTCTACCTCTCATGGAAACAAGCTCTGCATGTTGAAATGAAACTTGGCACTGGACAGAAATGCACACGTTGAGTAGAATATACACATGATTAGTACAAGCAATAACTGCAACTCTTTCAGTTTATAGCTGGCTATACACAAAGAACTAGTCCAGCACTCCAAAACACAACATCATACACAAAACACACACACACAATAGCTCAGAAGTACACAGTTTGTATTTCAGCCTTTTATTTTCATTATAGCTCAACACAATTGAGGATTTTCCGCATTAAACCACAAAAATCTGAGTCCAAGTAATTTGTAAACCAAGCTACGCAACTGAAGTATAGCAGGATAGTTCTGGGTTTCGAGTCAGAGTATTCACCTAGAATCTCATATGGATTTATTTTACCATGGGCTGCTCACGTAACACGTCAATAGGACTATGCTGAGAACACAAACGTGTTACTGAAAAACTAACGTAGAAGCTGTGCCTCACCTTCACATTGCAGAGCCTGGCTATAGCTGGACACTTAAGAAAGACCAGCCCCATACGACCAGTGACTTAATCTTTGCAATTTCCCTAAACTTCCACATGGAAGACAGACTCAAGGGAAACTTAAGTCTTCCGTGGGCAAGTAACAGTAACTCTACATTATGCTCCTTTGTCAAGACCACCTGAAATCGAGATAGTCCATTTATCTGGACTACGAAGCCTTTACCTGATTAGAGGCTGAATTCTCCAATGTGACCTATTTTATGAGTTTCTATCCATCCTGAGCAAGCTTCTAAATTAAGAAGTAATCTTAATGCTGCCTTTCAAGCTCTTGTCAGTGTACTAGATGTATTCCTACACAAAATTTTTTGTTATTAGTTTTAATATGTGGTTTAGTATATGTTGCTATGAAAAGCTTTTAAAGAATCCAATGAATCTTTTACAACAGACTATGCAACTTCAATCAGCTCATATTAAAACATGATTGTTGTAAGTACAAAATGAATTAATACGTTAAAGTTCCATGTACTACATTAAGTTAAAGAATATTTGGCAGATGTGTATTTATAGCAGAATTACACAGCCATATAAATTCGTTGCACAATAAAACGTCTTCACATTCAGTACACTGCTATTCTGTTCCATTTATGTAATGATTTGTAGTTTCTAAAAGTTGTTAGGCATTCTAAAAGCCAAAGTATGAATGGGATTACAATCTATCCTAAAATTTACTGCATTCAGTAAAGTAGCAGAGCACTCAGGCTTTGAAATCATGTACTGCAAAGGCTGTTTATTCCTCACATAAAGTTTTTCAGGATATTGTATGGACGAAGATATAAGGGCTACAGTGGAAGAGACTGCTAAACAGCTCAAATATTAATTTATTAGCTTCCAGAGTTGTGTTCAGAGAGCGTACAGAATGAAATAAAATAAATGAAGGATTGGTTAAAAAAAAAAAAAGAGTATAAGATTCTGGCATAACTAGTTGGCTGTTCTGCAGTTTAGAGTTTAAGTATTCTAAGGCTGAGAGTTATGTGAATAGAAGATGAATGTGAACAAATGGATTTATAAAGTAGGTTTTTTAATACATATCATTAAGGCTATTTCATTTCTCTACACTTACATACGCGAAAGAAGGTAAAAGCAAGTAGAAGAGCTTTAAGGAGAAGATACTGGAACAAAAAAGGGAACAGGAAAAGCAGCTTTGTAAAAGATTATTTCCCCTCCATTAACCTGCCTAAATACCGTGGATTTCCTCCCCTCCCGAAATTTAATGATGATCAAGAAGCCATATTCTTGCTTCCACCTACTGCTTCTTCCATATAGTCCTTGAAGCATGAGCAGAAGGAAGAGTACAAGCCTTGTATTCACATTGGTGCATCTCCCCCAAATATCCAAGAATGTATGTCCTGAAAACCAAATATCCCTTTCTAAAACAACTATGATAAAAGTTCTTCTAAAAGGCATCAGAGTTAAATTTTATCTATTGAGATGGAAGCATTGGTAGAGCTTTGTATTTATGGACTTTTAACATTTTTCTGACAGCCGAATAGCTAGGAGGCTTTTATTGCTGGATTTTGGTTTGGTTTTGTACAGGTTACGTAAAAGGCTTGGATGTTAAGTGCAAGGTAACACTACGAAATAGCAACCTTAACGTCCTTTGAATTAGGTAAACATTTGGAGTAATATGCATTGCAGATAAACACGTTTACAAGAGTTTCTTCTTCAGTATCCTGAAAACTCCTAGAGCAAGTGACCTTACATATAGTACCATTTCTATGAAGGGGTTCTGTATTGGAAGCTGGAAGGTGGGAGAAGAGGAGGAGGAAGGAGGGATGTGTCCTGTCACAGCTTAACTCCAGTTACAAAGAAACCTGATCACGTAAGCTTTCAGCAAGCAGCTCTCATTTCTTAGCGACTAAACAGTAAAAGCAGAGAGGCCAGGCACTTGCCAAAAGGAACAGAACTCAAGACGTAGAGTGAGATAACCTAAAACTCAAGTCCTGTACTTTAGCCACAAGAACACTTTTCTCTCTGAAAATTAATGGTGACTAGTTGTAAATGAAGCAGAGTCTTCATTGAGTGATTTTCCATACCCTGCAGCCATGAACACTAACAAGACAGCCAACTGATTATTAAGAATGCTATTGGCTTCTGTAATATGGGCATCTGTGTGTCAGGAATGGAACTGACAGGCCAAATCATATGTCTGGTTGGAATCCGCGATCTGGCCTAGCAAACATCTTCAGACCTCCCACAGTCGAAATAAAAAAAAGTTTAGTGCTTTGCAATGGCAACACCTTAATCCTTTAACAAAAAGTTACTTCGCAACAGGAATTGTATATTAGAGATGTACTTCCAGTTTAACGAAATGAGTCCAAAATATATATATACACATTATGTAACTGAACCAACCAGCCTGCATTGTTGGTTCAAGAGGCAACAGCTCCATAACCAAGAGCCTTAGTAATCCCCTACCTCTGACGATAGTATTTAAAAAGTCAGAAATAAATTCTCTAACAATAATTCCTATGCAGTTGATACCTTCTGGGCCAAAGGAAGATTGTACACAGCACCTGTTGCTTCTGTGCATACACTAGAGAAAACGCATGAAATGAAGACTGGAAGCTTTCCAACTGTAGGTACGGAGGGTATCTGGGAATAGTGGTATCTGTGACTGTCCCCAGAACTGAGGCACAAATGTCTTGCATTATGTGCACTGAGATTCCTTTACTGTACATGTCAGCTACAGGAATTTTTTTGCAAGTATGCTATATTGCAAATCTCAAGATTCACCATAGCAAGGCACTGACAAATTTATTTATCTTGCAGGAAACTGGGCCAAGTTACAGTATCAAGAAACAATCTGTTCAGTCACAGAATACTTCTATATGGCAAAGCATCAGAGGTAAAAAGACAGGAAATCTTTTTCCTGCTAGAGAGAGATTTTCTTTTTTACAGCAACAGAAGACCAACTCCCGATGCTAAAAAGAAACCAACTTCAAGCAGAAGACTGCAAGAGAAGTGCCATCAGAAGCCAGTTTGATGGGAGAAGCTTATTGTTTCTTACTAATATGCAGCTACACTCCAGTCAAAAGCAACACAGATGCTTAGAGCAGTTACATTTCATGGAGATTTGTCTGAAAATAATAATTATTTGCCAGCATACTGTTCCTTCTTAGAAGTATACAGAAACCATGCAAGTGTTTGTATGGATACAACATGGGAAGTTTTCAAGAAGAAAAGCCAGTCTACCAAGCACGTGTCATATGCAATAGAAAGGACTGACTGATTCCTGGGGATTTCCTGTATAAATTATAAGCACAGTGGTCGGTTATGCACCTTCTAGAACAAGCAAGCCCTAACGAATTGCACTAGGAATATTGTACCAAAATTGCAAAACCAGATCAAGTCTGCAGAAACTGCCATAAAAATCAAAGCAACATCTATTATTTACCTCTTTCAAAATTGTATGTAGTTATTTATCATGGTGTATTTAGGGGTAAAGAAATTTAATAAGGATCCAAAAGTTCAGGATTTGCCAATGACTGTATCAAGAAATCCAAATAAAAAAAATATTTTTCTAACAAGCTTTCTGGCTGATCTGCAGAGAAAACTTGTGTGAAAACTGCATGCTCAGTTGTCCAGATCATTCTAAAATAGATGCCAACTTTCACTGCAACAACAGAAAAGAAATCCAGTGAATACGGTTCCCTTAGCAACCAGTAAAATATTATCTACGTCATTCATATTAACATTATTTACAGTACCCTATAACTAAGAGATACCAATTCACAAAGAGCATACATATTCCTCATTACACTTGTTAGCTTTGAAAGTTCAGCGATGCTTTTAAATTGAGGCCCAACATTCCCATTTAGTTCTCTCCTGCAAAAACTATATCCTGCCATTTTGTGCCACACTGAGTCTCCATTTTGTCTCCGAGCGCCGTTCTGTTTCACAGTGACCATCAACTTGGTTCAAAGGAGTGTCTGACATGACTGAATCTCCTTTTTCCATTCTCAACGTGCTGTGCAAACAGGTGTGTTGCCCGCATTCCACTGAAAGCATAAGGAATTTCAGGTGGACATCTGTTTGTACGATTTCTTTACAAACTAATCTTGGTCACATAAAAATCCTTCTCACTCCAAGGTATGGTCCCAAGAGATTTGTGGTGCTACCCGGTCTGTGCGAATGGGGGCAGCCAGTTCACAGCGGGAGAGACATTTCACCAGTGTCCTGTTGACATGAGAGACATTAAGAAGCTGTAAGGAATTACCACCATTTTATAACTGAGGCCTTCCAGAAGAGACTTATGTCTCTGTGGTTTTAGACATCTACCACACAATTGCCTCAGTATCGAAAATAATGAATTTAATTCCCTACACAAGTTATTTACAGTAGTGAGGAAAGTAAACTTCTCAATTTCCACAAACATGCAAGGAAAAACATATGAAAACCAATACTTAGAATGAAGTACCACTAATACACTACCTATTGTTAAGCAATGTTAACAACTGTTTACAGCTGTACATTTAGAGCAAGAAATGTTGAAAAGTTCTGAGTTCAGAGACAAACCATCCACTGAAATTTCACTGAAAAGAAACAAGTAATTCCCTCCCCCTAACAGCCAGAATATTAGATCAAATAACATTTCTATCACTTCAGATGCCCCATTCTTAAGGTACCAGCGCCACGGTTCACAGCACAGAGATAATTCTGCTTGACTTCTGATAATTTCAGAAACAGACATGTAGGAAAACATGCGAAGGAAGAACTGAGGAAACCTTTTTCTGATTTCCAAAATTAAAAGATGCACTGACATCGGGAAGAAGTTTCAAGCGTTGAAACAAAGTTCTCAATTTTTCCAAACACTTTTGCCCATCGCTTCCTATTTTATGCATAATGTTTGAACGAAATGTAAAAATACAACTTAAGCAACATAAGCCTACAGTGATTATATACATTATTACAAACCGCATAGACATAACAAAGAAAGATCAGCATTACTGATTCTTTTTGTTATCCACAGAGCATCGCTGACATAAGGGTTATAAACGCTGAACCTCAAAGTGTGGAAAAACATTATGTTAATCACATGTTCTTTACAGGATGACACTAAGATCTAAACCCCGTACATAAAGAACAATTAACCACAGCTTGAACTAATACACTGTGAGTTTCTCTTACCAAGGGTCATTTCAGATACATATATGGTTTTATAAATAGGATGATAAACTGAGGAAATTTAAAAAATAGCAGAGTTCTTCAAGCATCTCTTACATGAAAAGTACTGTTTTCTTAATGATTGATTTTATATTTTTTTTATAACCAATACAAGACACTTGTGTGATTACATCTGCTGCTTAGCTTCTCTTCACTATTGATGGTAAAAATTGTTCTCCTTCATGCACTTTGAAAATCTGAGTTTAAAGAGGGAGGAGGAGACTAAAGTGTTCAACAGCAGATATGTAGGCGTTTGCTGAAACTGGGCCAAGACATATGAGTTTTCTGATCAAAGAGGATAAAACTGGGTTTGGGGGGAAAGAATTGTTGTTAATGAGACTAACAAAAAGCGACACGTACTAGGAAGAATCAATAGCCCAGAGCAGTACCTTATCAGACCCAGAACAACTAGAGTGAACATCAGCTCCCCTTTGCTAAGCCTTTATTGCAATCGCATATGAAGAACATTCACTTTCGCCGCTCTCCAGATCAGCTCCAGGAAAGTCATAGTTTTCACATAAAAAAGCAAATAGGAAGCCAACTTTCCTGCACTTCACGTACCAGCTAGATGTCCATTCCAACTGCAACACACTACACTAAGCAAACACCACAGATCTTCTGGTAAAAAACTCCAGATCAATGACGTCCAGTGAGGCTTGTCCCACGGGCAAAGCAAAAGCACATTTCTTAGATGCGGCATCATTAGGACTAATTTGTTCGCCTCACTAGAGAAGAGCTCTGGAGACAGTCGGGACAGATTGCCTTCATGCATCCTCTCTTCAAAACGTATTCATTATTTTCTCCTTTAATTCTATTTAAAAGGAAGAGCCAAATTACTGCCTTCTTCACAGTGACTTTATAAAAAAATGGGCAAACAACATAGGAACATAAGTCCCGTATTTTCAACAGCTCTTTAAAATATTTGTCATCTCAAAATAGATGAAGTTCTTCCACAGTTATTTCAAAGTCACTGGAAATTAAACGGTTAAGCAATTCTTAAAAAAAAATAGAAAACAACAAGAAAAAAAACATTGCTAGATGTCTCTGCATATGTTCGTAACCAAATGGCATTACAAAGTAGAGTCCAAGGTTGTCTATTTTTATGAAATATGGCTTAATATTTTTCTAACAGCCCTACATTACCTATATGCCTTTACACATACTGTTTTTTCTACAACAGTATTTCCTTCTCCAACAAAAATGCTGATTTCACACCTGACATAATGCATTTAAAATAATTCAGTAAAAGGAGCGCTAGAAGGAAGTCTGTTTAGATCCTGCTCCCATTTGTTCCCTTTCACTGGTGTTTAACACATCCTAATGCATCCAGTTGTGGGTTTTTTGGTGTTCTGAGCCTTTTTCTTTCTTTCCTTTTTTTTTTTTTTTTTTTTTTTTTGACACGTTTGTTAAACACATCCCTCTCCTTGCCGTGTAGATCAGGGGATGTCTCATGACCCCTAAATTCCTACAAATCCTAATGCCAAAAAAACATGTTTCAAGGTGCACTTCAGCACAATTCTTAAGAAGGTGACAGGAAAAGCAGAGAGAGATAGAAAAGGTGTAAACTTCAAGTTTTTTACTGCTAATCCTAAATTAAATATAAACAGTGTTGTGAAATTCCCTGATTTCCTCTCTCCTTTGGAAAAAAAACAAACCTAAATTCAAAACAAAAAAGTATCAGTTGAACTTGAAAGGTTATACAAAGGAAATTTCAATATCCCTTCCCCCCTATGCAGAATAAATGAATGAATAAATAAATTTAAAAATCAAATACTCTACCTTATGAATTCAGTATCTCAGTTTTTTCCTAAAAAAAGTTATTTTTAGTTACTTTGAGGGGCAAAAGATTGACTTCTTTTTTCTAGTAACCTCTATACTGTAAAAGCTGAGCACAGATGGATTAGCAGCAGCGCAAATAGTTGTCTCCATCAAACAATCCCGATCTTGTGTTTCTACTCACACTTTTCACCCAGACCAACTCTGTATGTGTAGGGATTCGCTTACACGTGTACTACATGGAGACACTGGAAGCTCTTTCAGCTTCTGTGTTTCACCTTGTCCTTCAAATACAAAGTTAAAGGGGCAGATTTACAATCTGAACAACAAGGTGCTTGAACACTAACAGCTTTGAGCAGTTGAGCAGACCCAGAAGGCTTGTAATAATTCTGCACATGCTTTCATACAGTTATTGGATATCTTTCCTTGAGAGGAATGCTTGACAAGGGACAGAGCATGTGTTTCCACTCCCTTCAGGAATTTGATATAAGGTTTGCTAGAAACCATGGCAAAGGCAATATGAATCTATTTATCAACCCTGCAGTGTTCTTATTTCAAGCAAGCAGCTAGGTGATCCTTTACATAGCATGACCATTCCATGCCATTCTTGGGCGTCTTTTAGTAGACAATAGTAACACCACACGTGATTCAAAAGTTAACAGAATATAATACTATTGACATAAAGGTGCAGAATTCACCTACAATAAGAATAAAAAAAAAGGACATATAAACAGAAAGTCCACCCTTTACTCACTTAGTTCCAACTTGGCCTTAACAGAAAGTTAGTTACAAAATCGCGTGGGTCATAAAAAAGACATGATCAAATACTAACTATCCATGGCTAAGTATCCCAAATTATCGACCAACCTTAAGAATTTACACTCCAAATATAAACAAAAACCTAATGCTTCACAGCTTTAATGACCTCTAAATATCAAGTCTACAGCAGAGAATGAGAGCACGTGCTGTATTATAACTCAGTAAGTATATGTCTTTCAACTCCAATACGTATCAGATATCAAAGTAAGAGCAGATCACCGAAGAGGCATACAACAATACTTAAAATGACACACACCACATGCACACACTCCTTTCCTGTAGGCTTCCAATATTTTCACGTCTCCTGAAGCAGAGATTCATGGATGTGATTCTGTATAAGCGACTACCACTAAAACCACAGGGAAATCGCCAAACAAAATTTGGAAGGTAGAAACCACAGACAGAAACCAAGCTACATCCCAGACTTGCACAAGGAGCATATTATTGTCTGCCATGTATCAAGCGAATTATACTTCTTGAATCTATACAAGCTTAATGCCTATTGCAGTGACCTTTCTCTAATTCATTTACATTATGTTCATTAGAATTATGAAAAACCTGAACCCACCACGTCTTTGGTTAGCTTCATTTGTCTATACCAACATGTAATCGATATTGGCCATTTACAGGAAAAGAAGCACGCACAGGACACGGATTTGCTAAGATTCATCAATCCTCTTTCTTGAGGTCTATCTGACTTACATAACTTTGAGGAAAACAGATTGGCAAAACAGAACAAAACCCCAAAATAATCACCATGACATAGCCTTATTTTTAAACATTAACTTCTTATAACTGCATGCATTATGGTAAACATTAATCTTGTTCTCTGAAAGCTATTTTTAGGAAACACATTTACATTCAGGCTGAAATTCTGTATAACCTAAGCATTCTGCAATTGAAAAAATTAATTAAAGAAAAAAAAAAAAAAAGAGTCTCAGAAATCCTGCATCAGCCTCTGTAATGACAGCAAAATGGTTGAAAGATTTCACAAGCTGTATCTGATCCAGTTTGAATTTATAGGCAGAATCTTACAGGCAAGAGACTAAGCCACTTTAGAACAGAGAATTAAATGGTTGGGTTTTATTTAATATCCACATAATACTACTTTGAAAGGAAATCCTTTATTCTTTTGCCGCTAGAACAAGAGAAATGCAGATTTTTCTCCACTGGCTGTCAAGTGAAGTCCCTTTTCTTTTTTCTTATGTACATGTGCTGTGTGAAATTCAGCAATTTCATTTCACAGGGTGTCTTTGGCATTAGCCACAGTGTAATGTAACTGGAACTACTGAAGTTCATCTGATTTCACACCTAACCCATGCAGCCTCACAAATTACACATTACTTCAATAAAAAGAAACATAAATTGCCTAAGTTTTTCTGGAAACAAAGCTCATATTCCTTTGAGTTTTCTGATCAAGACAAACTTGGCAATGAACGCAACACACGCTTATACTTTGTAATAAAAGGTCCACACAGAACCACAAGATTTTCATGTGGTTTGATAGGTTTTCTGGTTCAAGTTCCCGCCCCACCCCCCCCAAAAAAAACACTCTAATGATGATATTTAAAAAAAAAAAAAAAAAAAAATCATATTTCATGCACTTCTGTCTCCAAACAGTAGAAAAGTAACATAAGGCTTTCAAAAGTGGAACAAGATTTTCCATCCTTCGACAACATGCTTATTTCTGTCCACCTTAATTTCTTCAACCAAATGTAACAAACATATTTGGAGGAGACCATGCAAGAGCAGTTACCAAAGAGTGGCTTTTAAAGTTTTCACAATTTCTTCTAGAGCACCACAGCATTCTGGATTTTATGACCCCTGCTTCATGCTCCCACCAACCTGCTGCCACATCCTAAGCTATTCCCACCTGGTTTTGATTGGTTTTCAATCTTCTTCAGCTATAACAATACATTCATTGCCCCTACACTTTTGAAGTCCTTCTGCTCCATACCTCATCCAAAAAGACAGATCCCAGCAGCGGTTCAATCTTTGTGCAAGGTGCTACAGAGAATGCAGCAGAAGGGGCACAGAGCAGAAAGCTCATCCCAACCAGCAAGTGAAGAACTCATCCTTGCTCAGCTGTTTATGGTTCTTACCTTCAAGCATGTGCTAAACCAGAGGAACGGCCCTCAAATCATTCCCATTTATTTCAGGGTAAAATACTTTGCATAGCGTGGGATCATGAAACCAGGGTACTGATTTGAAGCTCCAAAACACACAGACCAGCCTTTACCAGTAGGGATAAAAGATAAGGAGGGACATCAGAACGTATTAATCTCATAGGACCAAATTTCTATCCCAAGAAAAATTATCTCTAGGAGACCTCTGTTTGAAGGACATTCCCTGCATATATCTTTAATTACAAGTCAACACAAATTGTGGCTAAAGGATAAAATGTATCTTCCTTTTATCACCTCTGTTTTGAAACAAGGTGCCTTCCCACTTCCATCCAGAACCCACACCACTAGATACCCAGCGCTGCCGTACCATTTTTCTGCAGCTCCCTTTTCCCCTTAACAGTCAATCAACACCAGCAAACACACAGAGAGACGTGGCATGAAGTACAGTTCAACTATTGCTATTTCAGATGTGAAAAGACAGAGTTTTCAGGGAAGAAAGAATAACACATCAGTAGGTAGAAAAAAGGGGAAAAAAAGGAAAAAAAGAAAAGGACAGAAGGAGGTGTGTCTGTTAGAATCATAGAATCGCCTAGGTTGGAAGGGACCTTTCAGATCATCGAGTCCAACCACCAACCGAACGCTGACAAAAGAGTCCATCACTAGACCATACCTCCAAGCACTATGTCTACCCATCTTTTAAATACCTCCAGGGATGGTGACTCCACCACTTCCCTGGGCAGCCTGTTCCAATGCTTAATAATCCTTCCAGTGTAAACATTTTTCCTAACATCCAATCTAAACTTCCCCTGGTGCAACTTGAGGCTGTTTCCCCTTGTCCTATTGCCTGTTCCTTGGGAGAAGAGACCGACCCCCCCCGGCTACCCCCTCCTTTCAGGGAGTTGCAGAGAGCGAGAAGGTCTCCCCTCAGCCTCCTCTTCTCCAGGCTGAACACCCCCGGCTCCCTCAGCCGCTCCTCACAAGTCTTGTGCTCCAGACCCCTCACCAGCTCCATTGCCCTTCCCTGGACACACTCCAAGCCCCTCAGTGTCTTTTTTGTGGTGAGGGGCCCAAAACTGGACACAGCCCTCGAGGTGGAGCCTCACCAGTGTGTTCTCTTGTATCTCCCTTTAAGATGCACATCTTATGTTTCCTCATCAGTTTTAGCCTTCTCTTCTGGCTGCAAGGGTGAGCAGCTTCACTTTATCACCTTCTTGTACTTAATACCAGAAGCTTTCTATTTCACCACCTTCTTGATACCTACTTCCAGCCGCGATTTTCAGTGGCAGCCTGCTCAGCGGCAAAATGACAGGGACAAAAGCACCAACATTAATGTCACAGCACAAAATAAACTCTCTGCATCCAGGAATTACGGATGCAGGCAGTGGTTAACCAGCAGACACTCCCCCTTTTATAACAAGAAGTAACAGAAAATCTTCTTGCCAAAAAGCTGATTCTTTATCTGTATCAATATTTTTTCTTATAAGTCACAGAAAGAGAGACACGTCACAGGAAGAGAAAATAACTTTGTGGATAAACACACAGTGTCACCTTGAGACTTGCAGCTCTGCATTTCATGCAAATAAACTTTAGTTTTCCTCAATTTGGAATCAACTATTTAAACTGATATTGAAGCACACTGATGAATTTAATTAGACAGATAGTCTACTGCCTGAAGTTATTAGAAGCACATACGCTCATGCCCTAGGTGATATATTCACTGTTTTTATTATTATTGTATGATAATTTCCGTATCTTTTTTGTAAGAAACTCTCCCTGGACTAAGTAATTGGTAGTTGTTCATGCATGTTTTAATAGTCTTCAAAAAAAAAAAAAAAAAAAAAGGTTTCCCAACAAATGCTAGCTAGTAGGAAACACTACTTGAACTGCATTTATTCCTATGTCAGATTTCCCTAGTTGGCCAATTAATTACAAGGTATGAGAGTTGTCTTAAAGTCACTTGAAAAAAGAAAAAAAAAAAACAAAACACAACACAACTTCAGAAGGACAGTCATGGTTCATTGTTCTTATCTTGAACTGATTTTGCTACTGTACACAGAACTACTAAAAACATTACATTTAATATTTCTAGTACAAGGATCTAAGTCATCAAAACTAGCAAATAAGGCTACATTTCTACACAGTAATTTTCCCTCATTTAACTAACACGGGTCACTTAAAAGTGATGGCACAAAAGATTTACATACTGTGCCTACTTGTAACTACGTGAAAAACAGACTGCTCTATACATACTGTACTCAGAGAAACCAAAATTACCCGAGGAAGTTACAAACCACCATGACAAATAAGATGGCATTGTAAGGAACAAAAAAGTGACTGTAGTGCAAAAATAAAGCTCATCTGGGAACAAAAGACAGCACTTGACTCAACTTTTATCACTGAAGACATGTATTCTGCAATGTTAATTTCTGTAAATTTGCAGCTCTTCACGCTGACATATTTTGCACATAGATGTAACAAAAATAACGGCAAGAAATCAGTTTCAACAAGAAGCTTTATAATTGACAAGTCTGACTTACATGTTCAGAAAAGCAAGATGGCACTCCAGCTACCTGAATTACAGGATCGAACGTTCAGTGAATCTTTTTATTCTCTCCAGGTGTAGTAAAAGGTTTTCCTAACAGTGTGAAAACTGTTGGAATACTGGAATGGAATTTGTACCAATTTATTCAGATACAAACACGCTTTAGAACCCCTAGCTCTCTGCCAGAAAAGTTCAGGCATTGCAGCAGTACAAGACGTTGCAAGTACAAGGAAAGACCCTCTGTAGTGCATCTATTCTTGACTTTTACTTCTACCAGTACGCCCAAGCCACAACTTCTAAATAGCTGCAGCTACCAGGGTCATAGAGAGGAGCAAAGCATTAGAAAGAGTGCTCAACAATCCAACAACCATTAGAGGCTTACATTTGGTTTGGATTAGCTAAAGTTTTAAGGCATATGGACAACTGATGTTCAGACCTCTAGAATTGTTATGAAAATGCTGGCAGTTACATTTCTAGACGCGACCTCAACCACCGAAGAGGCGATAATATGACGTTTAGCTTAGGCATGATGTTGCTCTACTTGCGAGTACTCTCTCTTTTTGCCTCTGTGTGCTCTTTGTAGAGCTTTCCAGCACTCCTCGAGGAGAGTACTTCCAAAAAGAGAAAAGTAATATAGTCAAAATTTAAAGGTGTGAAAAAGGTATCACCAGATCAATACAAACAAATGGATCAAAAACTAGCAAACTAAGACTAAACTAGCAAACAGAAGAATTCACTGGTGGAACCCCACTTGGACTGTCAGCATTTCATCAGCACTAACAACTGATAAACAGCTGTTTCAAGATGGCACTAATGGCAGAGAGGAAGAAAAAGCCAATTGTACAGAGCTTTTCGGGATGTGCTTGGCCTGATCTAACACAGCAACTGCAGAAGTTATCGTCTAGTAGAAATTCACGCTATATACATATGAAACAAAGGCTCTTGACTAAATGTTCTGTCCTACTGCTTCTCATTCAAGTGTCTGTTAAAAAAAACAATACCCAGAGGTTAAGTTAACAAGCTATTTCCAGAAACTCAACAAGCTAAAACATGAGGAATGACCCAACAGGAGCTGAGAATAGGGAATTAATTGCCTGTTTGAATATGGCAGTGAATCCAGCTCACTGAAACAGGCAACTTTCTAAGCATGACTGCCCTCCCCTCTTTCTTAATTGTCCCTTTTTTTTTTTTCCCCTCTGTGCCATCTTGGTGGTAGAATTCTTAAATAACTTATTTGTTTGTCTCCTGGTGCAAAAAGGTGTGGCTGCACTTACCTTACGTTCCCTACCCTGCTTTATCAACTGGTTCGGTCCCCAGATTTTTATCAGCATATTTCTTCCTGCTCAGTATAGAAGCCAGACGGATGAATGGAGAAGAGTGTTAGTTTGTTATCCTTTTTTTCTTTTTTTTCCATTTTTTATTTATTCAGTAACAACAAAGCAGCACTCAGGAAAACCATTAAAGAAAACATCCCAGAAATAAATTAGTCTAAATGAGGTTGACATTGTCAGTAAGTTTAAACAAATTACAGCACTTATTCTTAGAAAAACAGTCCTTTCCAACAGACAACACGTCAGTACAATGAAGAATATACAGAGCACGTTGCTGAAGACCGTTTCCTTGGCAATGTACACCAAAATCACATATCAGAGATATTACAGTTATTATGAAGTTTTTTATCAAAAACTAAAAATCAATAATCCGTGACCACTGAAGCTTGCTGTAATGCAAGCCACACAGTATTTCAGAGACAAAAAATAACCAACTATAGTAAACATTTCCGTAGTACAATTACTTTGGGAAGAGAAAAGGATAGAAGTGATAGCTGCAATAGTCTCCAACTCTAAACGACAAAGTGATGCACAGTTTGCTAATAACGTTATCAAAAAATTGTCCTTGGTGCCTGAAAAACTATGCTGGCCTACAAATACATAGAACAATGAGAGAGACTGGCTCCTTTCTGCATGCAATCACCAGTGCTGCGGGTCTTTTCCTCCCTAGGCGTTTAAAGGGGCTATCACGTATAAATCAGGATTAACTTTGATCTGAATGGTAGAGTCTTGATTTCCTATGCCAGCAGAATTCAGGTATATTCAGATCTATTACCTAATGCATTACTGCTTACTACAAACTGCCAAACTCATTTCACGTGTGGTAAGATCTGCAATTGCACCTTGTCTCCCTGAGAGTACAATGCCTACGCATTAATTGAATGTATACTTCTTTCCAATACAACTTGTATATCAACTAAAGCGACTCTCCTTCCACTGTGATTTTATTGTTTTTACTTTTCCTACTGGCGAGCAAAGCCTATGCTATTCACCTACCTAACATAGCATAATAGCAGCATAATTTTCTCTGTTTGTAAAACCATTTAACATCCACAGTGTTAAAACATGTACAGGTATAGCCAGTAGTGCAGTAATGTAAATTTTTTAATAAGGTAGGATATTTAAAATTTCCTGATACAGAAAGGATCAAGACCCAATTCCACGTTTTGAAACACGGAGGACATGAATGATTGGCAGAGATAGATATCTCATTACAAAGGAACAGTGCTTTCCACCTGACGATCCAGATTCCTAATGACATTGGATGCCTTTTTATTCTCTAACAAGGAACAAAGTCCTCCTTTGCATTTTTTTTTTCTAAGAGGAACCATTTATTTTCCATGAGTAAGTTTTTCTAGAAAAAGCTGAGTGTACAAGAGTAAAAAAAAAAAAAAAAAAAAATCATTGAGGAGCTCTATTAATTTTGAAAGTTAAAAACGTTTCTTAGAAAAGTACACTACATACAGGAAGTCTCATGACTATCACAAATATCTATCTTAAAATGCCACTAACTAGAACCATTAAATCACCATGTAAGGCTCATCAAAAGAAACAAAACCAAACCAATTTCCAGACCAAGTGTTGCTTGGAGTTCAGTGTAAAGTAACAGAAGTTGAAAATCAATTACACTTTCATGACTTTAAGTGCAAAACGTTGAAATGGTATTGTTCTTAATATTTCATACAGTGTTTTATTCAACATTTTTGAAATCTGTATTTCTCTGTTCTAAGACCATAATTTCACTTTTAGAGAGAAAAGGACAAAAAGACTCAGAAATGTCTCCCAGCAACATGTAGCACTCGGACTCGTTGAAGGCAGGCCACCTGACATAAGCAAGCTTCTGAACTATGTTAGAAGAACACGACAAGATCTATTCCATCCTGCTCAACGAAGTGGCAAAGCATCACTCATGCTTGTTCTTAATCAGCGGCATTAATGCTTAACACCTTACAAGGTACTCTGTGGGCACAAACCAGTAAATTTAGTGCATGGGAGCCTCAGCAAAAGGAGACTTCCAGGTTAAAAAAAAAAAAAAAAAAAAGCTGGCAGCTAAAAGTGCTTTTTAAGCTTTAATGAGCATGTTAATGACCCTAACCAAAATGAAGAAGCCCATAACCCTAGACACTCATTAATTCTGTACAAAATACATTGGCCAGAAATCATTAATGTTGTGAGAAGCTTCTGTAGCTGTAGCAGTTTTAATCAACTCTCAAATCTTGTGTAATTATACACTTATGGCACAGGTTATTTTATTTATTTGGATTTCAACTCCATAACAGAAGTACCCCTCTCAGATGCTGGATTATTATTCAAACTAAAAATTATTACAGACCTCATATATTACTTCACTTACAAGGCAAGCATAACGTCTTATGGATACGAAGTCTAGTTTTACACAACTGTAATACACAGTTGTTCTGTTCCCATGGTACATCCACCTCAAGCACACTGACAAAACACCTCCAAAAGTCAGAAGACAGTACATGATTAATCCATCAACTCTAAATTTTTTAAGGAAGCCTCCTTCAATCATGTGAAGCCCACACAGGAGTCAGACACAAACAGTGCTTGCGCTTAGGCAATAGCTTTCTAGACAATTCAAAAAAAAAAAAAAACACAACCAACACCTAAATATTAATATGCTAAATATGCCTGCCTGAGGCATGTACATTACATCTACCCAAAACATGAATCTCTGCACTGGGGAATCATCATACATCTACATTTCTCCATAAAGCTTTCCAGTGACGGCATTCTGCAAAATCTGGTTAGTAGAGCTTTGCGTACTTGGTAAAACAATACCCATACATGTTAATGACCCTACACAGACCCAAATTCCATACATGTTAACTAGTTGGTAGACATAAAAGCAGCTTTCATAGCTACGTGTACAAATTTTGAGTGCAAAAGCTCTTCATTAGTCAACTGTATTAGCCATGTGTATTGTCTTTTTGCCTATTAGCCATGTAGCTGGCACATCTTAAAGGAGGCATTAGCATTTTTTTGTGCCACAGACAAGGTGAACGTAAGTCTGACATGAGATTATTCAGGGTTTCAAAAAGAAGAAAAGAATTCATACCTTCAACATCTCTGCAACGGAAAAGCAGAGTTTCTCAGCAAGCAACAAACAAGGACTGAAAGTTTGCATTTACAGTTTTACACAAACAAATGGTGGCAGAAAGAAAGAATACTGCAAATGGCCATTCATTATGGATACTCCAACTTCTTTTCTTGTCCTCACCCTCTCCACAAGACTTTGAGAATGGACCCAAATATGATCCAAATTTGGAAGAATTTGGAGACATGTATTTTTATAACAGCATAAAAAACACAGCTAGGCAAAAGCATGTTGCAAAGATGGAGGAGCCTGAATAGCAGAAGTTCAAAGAGACAGACAAATGAAAATGCCCCAAAATTAGTCTCTGGGTGTTAAACCAATTCTGTAATCTCGTGAATTTGTAGAACTCATAAAGAGTTGTTAAGGATTAAAAATAAATACAGGAAATCTTTGCCTATACATTTTAAATTTGGATTTGCTCCCTCTGAACATTCCAATTCACAACTGTTTATTGGAAACAAGAATATTTTCCTAGAGATTCTTCTAACCCACTCCCTGCCCCTTCTCCCTGTAGATCCAATAAAGCTGTATGAACTAAAGAAAGACTCTGACCTGACACCACACTAACAGAACCGTTAGGCAAAAATCATATTGCAAAGCAAAATCCATGGAACTCTCTTACTCAAGTAAGAAGAACTCAAGACAGAAGTCTAACCGAGGATACATTTGGCTGACAGGATCTTTCTTTCTGGTAACGGTACACAGAAGCTGGAAAAAATACAGCTCAATTGCCTGATCTTAACACAAGCTTTCTAGATATTAACTTAAATAAATAAACTAACATCGTCTTTATAACTGAAGTAAACTGAATTTTCTCTGAAGTTACCGAGACAGCATGAGATCTTGATGGAAGGTAACTTCTATTTCATGATTTTAAACATGGAACTCACTAAAAAAAAAAGCACATTTTAAAAGTAAAATGTTACTATTAACATGCAAATCCTCAGCTTCAGAATTCCCAGGAAACTAATGCAAACTCCCTTCTAATCATGCCCAGCAACCCCAATTCATGGCAAGTCAAGTGAATCTCATTATCGCATCTTTTACACACTACAGACGAGGTTCCACTTCCTAGCAGCAAACAGGAACCAGTGGGCCCCTTCACAGGAGGAATGAATTTTGACAAATGGTGACTGACAAATGGTTCTTCTGCCAAACAATGAACAAGCTATTTGGGGATCCTTGGAAGAGAATGGCTCTTTAAGTGAAGATGTCCTCTTGTGTGAGACTTCTTTTTCTACCTTTCAAGGATCCTTATTATAGCTCCTTATGTGACAAACCGGGATCAGGGATTTTTAAGTTAGTGATCGTAAGAAAGACTTCAGGAAAATAAAATCATGAAATTTAAATTCAGTTGATTCAGTAAATACATGCTTTGGGGAAATACCAGTATTTTTTGTCAGTTTTTTCCTCTAGGATAAATGCTAAATATTAGCTTTGAGAGAGACAGAAAAAAAAAAAAAAACCACCCGAGACATAACTAGAGTTTTCTTGAATAGCATTTCCCTAAGGAGAAAGTCAAGGTTTTTCATAATTGCTGTAATTGTTTTTGATGTTGGGCAAGCTAAGTGATAAAAACGGGACACAAAAACGTTGCATTTCAATATAAAAAAAAAATTCTCAGTATGCGCCCTCCAGGAACAGATCTCTGTTTATAGTTTGATCAATCAGTCTTTTAAAAAGTGCTTACTTATTTTTACCTTTGAAGCAAGCATTTTCATCTAATGAGATTAACAAAGCTGAAGCAGCACCTAGGCTGCAGAACACTGGCTATATATCAGATCGTCACCCATACAGGAAAAGAACCTGGTCCCAAGGCACTCGTGTAATTGGTATGGTATATATAGCTATATCCCCCATTTGAAATCTGCCTTGGAGTTGGTGTGTGAGAATCTGGCACTGGTGAGGCCTCACCTCGAGTACTGTGTTGAGTTCTGGGCCCCTCTGTACAAGAGGGACATTGAAGTGCTGGAGCGTGTCCAGAGGAGAGCTACCAGGCTGGTGAGGGGTCTGGAGACCAAGTCATACGAGGAGAGGCTGAGGGAGCTGGGCATGTTTAGCTTAGAGAAGAGAATCATAAAATCATAGGGTTGGAAGGGACCTCTGGAGACGACCCAGTCTGACCCCCTGCCAGAGCAGGGTCACCCAGAGCAGGTGGCACAGGAACGCCTCCAGGCGGGTTTGGAATGTCTCCAGAGACGGAGACTCCACCACCTCTCTGGGCAGCCTGTGCCAGGGCTCTGCCACCCTCACAGGAAAGAAGTTCCTCCTCATGTTGAGGTGGAACTTCCCATGGTCAAGTTTGTGCCCGTTACCTCTTGTCCTGTCACTGGGCCCCACTGAAAAGAGCCTGGCCCCATCCTCCTGACACCCACCCTTTCAGTATTTATAAGTGTTGATAAGATCCCCCCTCAGTCGTCTTTTTTACAGACTGAAGAGACCCAAATCCCTCAGCCTTTCTCCATGAGAGAGGTGTTCCAGCCCCCTCAGCATCTTGGTAGCCCTTTGCTGTCCCCTCTCCAGCAGTTCCCTGTCCTTCTGGAACTGGGGAGCCCAGCACTAGACACAGCACTCCAGATGCTGTCTCACCAGGGCAGAGCAGAGGGGCAGGATGACCTCCCTCCCCCTGCTGGCCACACTCTTCTTGATGCACCCCAGGATGCCATTGGCCTTCTTGGCCACAAGGGCACATTGCTGGCCCATGGGCATCCTGTTGTCCCTCAGGACTCCCAGGTCTCTTTCCACATAGCTGCTCTCCAGCAGGTCACCCCCAACCTGTCCTGGTGCAGGGGGTTGTTCCTTCCCAGATGCAGCACCCTACACTTGCCCTTGTTGAATTTCATAAGGTTTCTCTCTGCCCAGCTCTCCAGCCTGTCCAGGTCTCTCTGGATGGGGTCACAGCCTTCTGGTGTGTCAGCCACCACACCCCGCCCCAGCTTTGTGTCATCAGCAAACGTGCTGAGGGTGCACTCTGTCCCCTCATCCAGGTCATTGATGAACATATTGAGCAGGGCTGGGCCCAGTACTGACCCCTGGGGAACACCACTTGTCACTGACCTCCAACTAGACTCTGTGCCCCTAATCACAACCCTCTGAGCTCTGTCTTTCTACCAGTTTTCTATCCACCTTACTGTCCATTCATCAAGCCCACTCTTCCTAAGCTTCCCTATGAGGATGCTGTGGGAGACCGTGTCGAACGCCTTGCTGAAGTCAAGGTAGGCAACATCTACTGCCCTCCCCCTCATCTATCCATCCAGTCATGCTATCATAGAAGGCTATCAGATTAGTCAGACATGATTTCCCCCTGGTGAATCCATGTTGAGTACTTCTGATAGCTTTCTTTTCCTCCACATGCCTTGAGATGACGCCCAGAACAAGCTGTTGCATCATCTTTCCAGGGATGGAGGTGAGGCTGACCGGCCTGTAGTTCCCCGTCTCCTCCTTCTTGCCCTTTTTGAAGACTGGAGTGACATTGGATTTCCTTCAGTCCTCATGCACCTCGCCTGTTCTCCAGGACCTTTCAAAGATGATGGAGAGCGGCCCAGCAATGACTTCTGCCAGCTCCCTCAGCACTCTCGGGTGCATCCCATCAGGGCCCATGGACTTGTGAATATCTAATTGATCCCTCACTCGATCCTCCTCAGCCCAAGGGAAGTCATCTTCTTTCCCCATTACTTCCCCCAATGCCTGGGACTCCTGAGGGCTGGGCCAAGCAGTAAAGACCGAAGTAAAGAAGGCATTCAGTAACTTCGCCTTCTCCGCATCCTCCATCACCATGGCTCCTGTCTCATTCAACAGTGGGCCCACAACTTCTCTGGTCTTCCTTTTGCTTCCAATATATTTGTAGAAGCCCTTCCTGTTGAGCTTGACATCCCTGGCCAGGTTTAATTCCAAGGCAGCCTTGGCTTTCCTCGTTTCATCCCTGCACGCTCTAGTAGCATTCTTGTAATCCTCCTGAGGGGTCAGTCCCTTCTTCCACTTATTGTAGACTTCCTTCTTCCACTTGAGCTTTTTCAGAAGCTCCCTACTCAACCATGCAGGTCTCCTGCGTCCCTTGGCCGATTTCTTTCTCTTAGAGATGCACCAATCCTGAGCTTGGAGGAAGTGGTCTTTGAATATCAACCAGCTCTCTTGAGCCCCTTTGCCTTCCAGAGGCCTAGCCCACAGGATCTCTCCAAGCAGTTTCTTGAAGAGGTCGAAGTTAGCCCTCTTGAAATCCAAGGTTATAATTTTACTTTTTGATGTTTTGTGCGTGGTACCCATGATCCTGAACTCTATCATTTCATGATCACTACAACCTAGGGTGCCCTCAACCTTAATGTCCTCCACCAGTCCCTCTGTGTTTGTCAGTACCAGGTCCAGAAGTGCTCCTCTCCTTGTTGGCTCCTGCACCACCTGTGTCAAGAAGTTATCATCAATGCACTGGAGGAGCCTCCTGGACTGTGCGTGCCTGGCTGTGTGGTCTTCCCAGCAGATATCGGGGTGATTAAAGTCCCCCATTAGAACCAAGGCCTGCAATTGCGAGGCTACCTTCAGCTGTCTGTAGAAAGCCTCATCAGCTTCCCCATCCTGATCAGGTGGCCTGTCATAAACACCCACAACAGTGTCCCTCATATTTGCCTGCCCCTTAATCCTTACCCATAAGCTCTTGACCCTCTCTTCATCCTCAGAAGGCTGAGGGGAGACCTCATTGCCCTCTACAACTACCTGAAAGGAGGTTGGAGAGAGGTGGGTGTTGGCCTCTTCTCCCGGGTGAATAATGACAGGACCAGAGGAAATGGTCTGAAGTTGCGGCAGGGGAGGTTTAGATTAGATATTAGGAAGAATTACTTTACTGAAAGAGTGGTCAGGCACTGGAACAGCCTGCCCAGGGAGGCAGTTGAGTCACCATCCCTAGAGGTGTTCAAGAAACGTCTAGATGTGGCACTTCAGGGCATGCTCTAGTGGCAGAGATTGTAGCTTGTTTGGTTGGACTTGATGATCTCAAAGGTCCTTTCCAACCATAAAGATTCTATGATTCTAATCTGGCCCAGGGAAAACAGAAGGACAGGCAGAGCATGAAAGAAGGAATCACCCTAGAAATGCTTAGGTGCAACACGGAAACTGTGATTGACCTACAGGGAAGTCAAGGATAAAGACCAGCTCTCCTCTGCTTCTGGCAATCCCTGCAGCACTCACGTACAGAGCGCGCTGGCCCTCGGCCTCTCCCCGCACCCCCTCCGCCAGGCTGCCATGGTCGGGCCAGAGGAACAAAGGACAGGCAAACCAGCTCTACAAGGCAGGACGCGACTACATGCAATGAAAACAGTCATCTAAGAAATACATGCATTTTTCAGTATTTGGATGATATTTGGCATTTCTTTCTAGAGACATCCTGATATACACCAGATTTTCTTCTGTGTCCAACAGTCTTTGCCTCGGAGGGCAAAAAGGGGATAAATACAACACGAGATGGAGAACATGCAGCAATAGAAACTAAAAAATAACGCTTAAAAGTAATACAAAGTTTAGAAGAAGTGACCAAGCTGACAAAAATAAACATATTGTACAGCAAACCAATTCACAATTGGGTCACGAGGACTGAGCAGATATAGGCACACCCACAGTGCAGCTCATCACACGCCGGGCTCACGTAACTTACAGTCAGCACGTTAACTTCTCTGTTATGGTTCTCTCCTCACAGAGACAGTCTCTTTCCTCCCTTCTTTCCAACAATTACAATTCTTCCCCTGCCTCTCGCCTCCAGAATTCAGCTTGCCTGTTAAAATACCTGGATGGCTTGCCGTCAAGCAAGTAGGGAGAGATGCAAACGTTATAGAGTGAAATAAATAGTTTTCTCTTTATTTCATCCAACAAACTGCTGGCCTCTGCCTGCCAAGGAAGAAACAGCTTTGTGTCTCTGCTGGGAAGCGTCCATTGGGATCTCATTCTGTGTGGAAATCCCAGACCCCCCCCAAGCACAAGCTTCTGACTATGACACAACCCCAGCCTTTATGGGGCCACTAAATATGGATAAACTGAATACGCTTAACTCGGCTGGAAAATTTTACACCAGAACTCACCTGCAAGTTAAAATGTAACAGCAACTAGCCACCATCAGAAGCAAAGACGGGCTCTCTGAACTATTTATTTAACATTACCAAGAGCATTAATCTAGGAAAGTAATGCAAGCTCCATCACATGGGTGTTTTCTCAGCCTCTGCTGTTTGTTGTCACCGACTGACCTGCTGTACAATATTTGTGCCTTGTTTCTTCCACTACATTTCCTTTTCGTGGCGTGTTGTCCCAGCACACACCAGGCTGTCAGTTCTGACATCCCAACTTTTGATAATAAGAGGAAGGGCAGTGAATGGGTTTCATTGCAGACACGCGCGCTCAGGAATAAGCAGCAAACCCTCTGTACCCTTACAACTTCTGAGCGTTGCTATCAAATCAAACACAAAGCAGAGAACAGAACTATTTGAGAAGGGGTGATGTTACTGCTTTTTTCAGGAGACAGCCTCTTGACCCACTGAGGCTTATGTGTTCCAAGAAACTCAAAAGCTGGGATAAGAGAAGTTTTAACTCTTTAGTGCATCACTTGAGGAGATGAGGGACAGCGTGGCAAGCAGGCTGCTGAACACCCAGGCTTGGCGCCTGGTCCATGCCTTCCTAAAAATACAGAACTAAAGAATCACAAAACCCCAACCATTTAAAGAAGCAGCGTAAAGAACAAAGGCAGTGAACGTGACTGAATTGTCCAGGTGTTCTGTCAGTTTGACACCAATTAGTAAGACGGCTTGGGGGAAAAGTAAAAACAAAACAAAACAAGCCCACAGACTTTTGTGGGTGAAAATAAATAAAAAAAAATCACTTTCATTTCCAGGATATTTTATGGCTCTAGGATGGCAAATGTTGAAAATAAATGTTGCTACAAATTGAATATTCAAAATTTCTGCATAACTTGGGATATAAAAATTGATGTGTCAGGATACAATTTTAACTTCAGAATTCTGAAATGCAGGAATAAGGGGAAACATCCTGGCGAAATTTTGTTTCAGTGTGAGTGTCTCCTATCTCCAATATTTTTCCTTTCACTGCAAACACACACTTCACGTGCATCGAGCCTAACAATCCCCAAAGCACCTGATTTCAGAGTCTGTTTTTCAGCTCCCAGGTTCAGACAGACGTTCAACTCGAGTCAGCACACATTATTCAGCGTTGGAAGGAGAAGGTACTGGTCAGCTGCCACTCAGCAGCATCCCACAGCGCCGCTACTGCCAGGCAGGATTTGCTTCCCCTGGCTTCTCTTCTAACCTTCCTCCTGACTTTGAGAGAGCAGCTCACTTTCCTCCTTTCCAGCTCACTCCTCTCAGCCCAGGTACTTCAATTTCCACTTTAATGAACATCTTTCCAGTGCTTCTCATTAACCTTCGTTTTCGCTCTCCAGCTCTGGACTGTCTTTCACAGTCACTGGCTTGTTGATTCAGGGCCTGACCCAGTAAACTTGTATGCTCATGAATAATTTCGTTCCTGGGAATAGCCAGGCTGACTTTTGTACAAATTTTCCCAGAAGTTAAATTACGTGCATGATATGGTGAACAGGATGGGCTGGGTTTTTTTTGTTTGTTAATTTTTTTTCTTTCTGATCTTTCAAGTCTTGGTTCTGGCATGTTCAGTATTACTGATGTCTTCTATTATTTTATTTTAGGCTTTCGGGCTTATTCATTAACACATAGTGAATAATTTCTAAAGCACAATTAGAAAATACTGGAGGTACATACATGCTATGTTGCAGGTAAGTATATAATTATGATTATAAAGATATCACACATTCTTTGAATTTTATTTTTTTTTATTCCAATTGATGAATTTTAAATATTTTAAAGGAAAACTGAACTGTTCTCGAGCCCATGAAACACAACATTCAAATTTCCAGCGGCATTACACAAAGGCGTGCGCTGCATGACTTGCACGTGCCTTCCATGCAGTAAGTACCTGCTGGATTGGGACATGCCCATCAACACTTACCCAACGTTGCATTCACTCTCTGTGAACATTCACCTAGTTAAGCTCAGTATTTTGACTGTTTGGAAAAACAAACAGCGGGAGAAATGGAGTAAAACCAAGATTTATTTAGTCATTTGCAGGCATATTTTTGCAGTATTTAAACAGCTTTAGTTTTGTGTTAAGTCTCCTTACATTGCTGTCATAAGCAACTTTATCCTATCTTCTTTGAATTAATATTCTGCAGTTCTGTAATTCTTTACGCGTTTTTCCACCTCTTTAATCATGTTTCCCTAGTGTCCCTATGCTCATCCATGCACTTTCACTCATTTTACCCCCACAATCTACAGTACATTATTTCTGTTACGTTTCCCTCTCTCTTCATCTGTATAACTTACTGATTCTTATACTATTTAACTTACTTTCCATTCTTGGTCCACCATGTTTTCCCTTTCCTGAGTTGCTTCCCCCTACCCCCTGGGTATCTAGAACTTTGAGCTCTATGCCTTTCAAAAAAAACCCAGTGTCATAACTGGTAAAACGATCCTTTAACCCTTATTCCCATTGATTTTAACGTTAGAACAAACCCTGAATTTAAAAAGAAGAAATACTCTAAATATGGATTTCAGAGCAACCCCCTAAGAATATCTTCACGGAAGTACTCATTTCTGCAGAAGTATTTACTATTAACAATATGAATATACCTGCAACATTTTTATAACATGTAGTTTTGTATGTGCGCCCTGGAGAGATTGAAAACCTAAAATACTAAAGTTTGATTCTAGAGAACTTGAGAAGATAGAAAGCTATCCACGTGGCAAGAATTAACTAGGAACTCAACACCTGAAAATTACGATAGCAAAACCTGCATTCTGCACTGGAAGCTGCACAGTTGGATTATCTCTACTGTTTGACAAGGTGGTTGACAGTAATAACTACACTAACATCCCAGAACATCCTTGATCTCATCACTTCACCTCTTTGATTTTACGATGACTGTGCCTTCAAAATTAAATATTGCTCTCATCACCGATGCTGTCTAATGTGAAGACAATGCACTGCGCTAATCTCAGAGCAGCAATTCCGTGCTGTTCCCCTGCCTCCGAAGGCGCTGGTTAGGGAGCTCTCAATAGAGAACAAATCAGAATCAAACAACAGAATATTCAGATACATCACAACCAGTCAACTCAATCACATAAAGAGATACTCATGCATTATTCATTCTACGAAATCTGGGAGTTTTTCCAGAGAATATGCCACAGACTCGAGATAGGGTTTATCAACTGCTTTAAATCAGCATGTTTTATCTAATACAATAACAATTTATTTACTGAGGATATTTATACCATCAGAGCTTTTCCAGGCTTAATTGATTTCTTTTCATCAAGATCCTCTGCACTGGGAAAACCAACTCACAAAGGAATTTAAAGAGAGACTATGCTGAAATATCTACAAAATGATTTAGATAATAATGGGGTAAAGTTATGGATCTGTTAGCATTTCAATTACCAGATTCTTTTTCTTTGGAGCTATTCTACAAGGCCATCCTCATTTAAAGGATGGCAAAAATAGTTTTTCATTTTAGAAAACAGTTTATGCGGACTTAAATAATCATTAATCACCTAAGCTACAGTTAGGGAAGTCAGTTTGTAAATATACCACTTGCACTGACAAAAATCGTAACACAAAAAGCTAACATAAAATGAAAGTTTTAGCTAACAGTGTATAAAGAATGATACAAGTATAGAACAAGCACAATTCAGCCCAGTATTTTTCCCCTACGCCTGCAATCAATCACTTCAGTGAGGTGAGTTTTACCACGGCAAGAAAACAGGAGCGGGTCAGCGTTTATCCTTGCAGATCAGTAAGCTTAAGTACTGCCAAGCCCAAACTTCAAAAATCATGACACAGACACCTAAAATTAAGCAATTATTCTAAAAATTAGATTAATAGTAAAACAGTTGGTGAACCAATTCATCACCTGCCGTACAACCTTATATCTCTTGAGTCCAGGAGCTGGTGTTTTAAGACAAAAACAAACTTATGAGAGGTAAAAGATACTGCACAATTTAAATGAACAAAATTATGCCAGCCAGAAAAGCTGGAGTCACCAGTATGCCAGCAGTAACTCTGGCTGGATCAGTAGGAAGCCAGATCCTTGTGCCAGTCTGAGGCCATGGAAATCGGGAGGAGATAATTAGCATTCCCTTTAATTGTAACAGAAGCTAATACAAGAGAGAAGCACTCACAAACTACATTCTGTTCTGATTGAAAAGAATAATTGCAGAATGAGGTTTTATATACAAAAGCAAGGACACTTCTAATTACCTATCTTCAGATGGCTAAGTGCCTAGTAGCAGCGTAAAGAATTCTTCTGTTGTAGGTGATGTTTGGATAAATCACAGTGAAGAGGAAAATCAGCACAAGCTCCTCTAACATATTGCAGCTGTTTAATTGAATAAAAGCAAACAGATGTTGCTTGCAGCAGGTAAAGAACTACTTTTAAAGACAGACTACGTGATTAGAGAATATATTTTCATTTATGTATGAAAAGTCTGTATGTAAAAAGTTTCGCTTCTGTGCAAAATCCCAGATAGAAACTGGTTCATTGGGGGTTTTGTGGGGGGGTGTGTGTTTGTTTGCATGTTTTGTTTTAACTCCAAAAGCCCTTTTCTCTCGGAAGGTAAATGTTCTTAAGTTCCAAGCACCAAATGTTCTTTGGTACCAAGTACCAAAAGCTGCTGTTTTATGAGACCACTTCTTCTAAGTCATAGTTTCACAGCTTCTGAACCCATCCCCGAACTAATCTGTCTGCAACTAGCACCACAGCCAGAAAATAATTGCATGTCCTGGTGAGGCCCACTAGTCCCAAAGGCCTTGTCTTTTAAGGCAAAATAACTTGGAGAAGGGACAATATGCAAAGTGACAGCAGATTAAAGAATGATGGAAATTAAAAGTTTAAAAAGCATGAGAAAGCAATTAACCAAGGAACAAAATGATGTTTCTAAGCATATAGAAGCTCAGAGTCTGTGACAGAATCAAAGTCTCCTGGAAAAAAAAAAAATTAAAATAAAAAGGCAACTTGGGAAACTACTTAAAAATGAAAGTTTTTCTCTTTTTTGTAAAGGCTGCAAGATAAGTGCTATTTCAGCTCCCAATCCACGGTACAGGGACAGAGATCACAGCGTTAAAAGAAGAAATGCTAGAACAAAGTCATGCAACAATCGTCAGCAAGGCTCCAGAGCCAGCCTGGACCCCGTTGGCAGTGGCTTGCCTGTTTCATTGAGGAGCCAAATAAATTGTCAAGATACTAATAAAATATTCAAATGAACTCTGAGAACTGCAATTTAACAGCTTCCTGGTCTGAAATGAAAAATAGATCAATAGATCGATCTCAACCTTTATTTAGTCTTAAGTCTTTCTGCATACTTTGCATGGAGGAAAGAAGTAGCAATTCTCTAAATTCCAAGGGAATTTTGCCCCTCTGCTCACAGATTTGTTCTTCTGAGACAGCATGCAGACAGCAGCTGACTTACTCCTTTCAAAAAGCCCGTAAAAGTCCATTGCAAAAGCTTGCTAAGGAAAATACAGGTACAGATCAGAGAGGCGAGACACCTCTGCTCACTGAAAGCGCAGAGAAAGGGCTTTCTAGAAAGCAGTAAATGAAGTGATTAAATGTGTAAGTGGTACAAAATTGCACTAGAATAAAATACAGCTGGGGAAATCTGAAGGGACCTATAGAAGAGAGTTGATCAAGTATCATGACACAAGTGGATATGCAACACTTCCAAATGCAAGGTAGTGCAGAAACTCTAACCTACTAGCGTATAATGCCAGGTTCTCCACCAACTACAGTTCAAAAAAAAAAAAAAGACCTGGACAGTGCTGTGAAAAATCAGTAAGATAATTCACTTCTCTTACAATACTGGATAAAATGTCAAGAGAATTAAATATGAGAAAAAACATCTGGAGAAAATGTAACCATGATATAAGTGAGCAGAACAGCCTCTTCTAACAATCCATGTTCTTTTCACCCTGTTCTAAAGTGACAGCAGGAAGAGAAGCTGCTAAATGGGTAGGAACTGCCCCAGATAAATAAAATACAAACTTTTTTCCCCTGAGACTTTACTCAGTCTCCAATTGAATGAAAGATTATCATCAAGGATTGTGTTATATCTAATGTATGTGCTAAAATGAAGCAACGCATGGCTCAGCAAATTAAGATCTTGATTCTTGTCTGGGCTCAATGACTTTGAACAAGTTACTTAACCTTTCCTTACCTCAATATTCTAGCCTTTTGTCATGGTTTGGGCGTTTTCAAAAGAGCGAAACACTTTTTTTGCTCAAAAACCTCAGGCAAAACCCAAGATGTTGTGATAATTATTAAAAAAATTAATAACCATTTAATTAGGCTAATTCTAAAAGTTATTTCTAAATCCTTCATTCAGTGTAGATGAAAACATCATTTGTAACAAGACAACCATCTAAGTAGATACCAATATAAATCAGCAAAAGCTATTCCAGTAACAGAAACTGTAGCTACATCATTAAGAACAATTTTAAATGCTTACGGCTTTCGTAATCACTTGCATTTTATTTTCAAACTTCTTTATTAGAACATCGACTAGTCGTTATCCTAGCACAGCTAAAGTGGGACAGAATCAATGCCCTGTAGACTGTCTCCTCTGCTGTTTGTGATAAACACTGTCTAACAAGTTCGAAAAAAATCCATTTTGATACTGCTTCCCAATTAGACCTGTTAAGTGTTTTCTGAATGACTAGATTTGGGGGTTCTTTTACACCTAAATACGTTGCTAAGCTAATATTTTAAATGGAAGAGTATTGTACCATTTCTAGTCGCTTTCTTATCAAATTTCAAACTAAGCAAATCAAATTGTAATTGTTTTCTTGGGATTCAAAGCGAGTTATTATGTAGTTGGTAACTTTCAGGATTCTAGTCACATTTTCACAGCAGCAGCTGACCTAGATGCACACTTAGGAAATCATGTCATTAATACCATGCTACGAGACAGCCCTTTTTGTATGTGCTCGATACGAAGCATACCAAAATAAAACAGGCCAATATCAGTAACTAACACTAATACCAGCCCCATTTAACCATATCACAAAAGGCAATTTTCATGGACTCACGGAATGGTTTGGGTTGGAAGGGACCTTAAAGCCCACCCAGTTCCACCCCCTGCCCTGGGCAGGGACACCTCCCACCAGACCAGGTTGCTCCAAGCCCCGTCCAGCCTGGCCTTGAACCCCTCCAGGGATGGGGCAGCCACAGCTTCTCTGGGCAACCTGGGCCAGGGGCTCACCACCCTCATTGTAAAAAATTTCTTCCTCGTGTCCAATTTAAACCCACCCTCTTTCAGTTTAAAACTGTTTCGCCTTGTCCTGTCACTACAGGCCCCGGTAAAAACCTCTTTCTCCATCATTCTTATAAGGCGCCTTTACATTTATTTTGGAAGGACCCATATCACTGAAATGCACCGGTCAGTGGAGCTTCCACAGAGCCACAGACCGCTCAGACACATGTAACTTCTCTAAATTTTTTTAGTAAATGCATTTCTAGACTTGACTGGTAAATTCCAATAGTGCTGTAAGTGTAAAATATCCAAGTCAAAACAAAGTCTACCTCAGATCAGTTAAAGCATAGATTCTGAAATATTTTATTCTCATTAAAGAGCGTTGTCCACATGTAATTAAAATATCTAATTTTTTTCCCCTTCTGCGCTAATGAATTTGTGAAATGTTCATTCATTTTTCTGTTCAAGCTGACCTCTGTCCTTCCTTCTCTTACCCTGTTAGCCTGTCTTCATGCTGTATTATCTGCCCGCATTAAGCTTATAACTCTTTCCATTTGTGTTTTCACTTTGTCATCAGTGTAACTTGCCTCTATGTTATGCATACTTCAGTTTAATGAAACTTTTATTTTCCCAGCTTAACAGTCTGGGTCACCAATTGAAATTAATGTGAAAAAATGTAAGTAAGCATATAAAGATCTAGCTAATGGACCTGCCACAACGAAACAAAAATAACCCAACCAACTCAAATATTCTCAAAATTCTCTATTCTCTGGGGGTTATTAAGAGATAATCTTAAAAAAAGGAATGAACTGAAGATGTTAAGTTGTTTTATTAACAAAACCAAACTTCTGTGAAAGAAGTTATTAGATTCAGATGAGCAGTCTACCAGAACTGTTCATGTCTGCTCAGTGTATTCAGTGTCTTTAAAACCTAAAGTATTTCTGCTCCATCTAAATTACTATTTCACTCACTGCCATTACACCAGTCTACACTGAACACATCCTACCTTTTGCACCAAATTTTCACTCTTGTTCCTGCTGGTAATCTTCCCGAATCATTATCTAAGATATTATTAATGACTAGGATCCAAGAAATATTGGTTTTGGAAACCTGAAACACATTATAGCTAAATGATCAAATTGTTCTGACTGAGTAGAGGGCAAGGATGTGCTGTACTCATATTTGGGTACAAGAAGGCTTTATATGCAGCCTTACATTTAGCACAGACGGGAATTCTCTTGTTTTACATGAAATTATTATTAAAGTTACACCAAAAATTTACTTAAAAAGGACAGAGAACCTGGATTTGCTGCTCTTTGCATCAGCCACTTGAGAATAAACTACATTAAATCAAACCAAAGGTATTCTTCCCCAGATATTTGAGATAAAGAACCATACGGGCTTAGTGCTCAGAAACGGCTCTTGAAATAATTTTCCATAGCAACTAATGCTATTTTTGCTATAAATAATTGCTTTCTGCTGCTATTTCCTTCGATTCTTTCATATTACTTGAATACAATAAAAAATCCAAATAAAGATTTTGTAGCCACTGACAACTGTGAGATTCTTTGCAATCTGTTTCAAAAAAAAAAAAAAAAGGGACAAATTTCTGGGCTAAATACAGAGAGGACCCTATTCTTAAACCAAGAAAAGCAATAAAAGAAACTTTAGGAGATATCCTAGAGCTGCGTAGACCATGGGAGCATGCATTTGCAGTCAAAATGTTGCTAGTTTACAGAAAAAAATTAATTCTTAGTATGAAATCAAAAACCAGCTTTATTTTATCAGAGTAGCATTTCTCAAACAGTTAACAGTGACACCGTTGGGGTCAAAAAAGTTATGAAGTACTAGATAGCAGCTATCAGTAACATTTTCCTTTCTTCATTATGGGAAAATGGGAAGAAGCTCTAATTACTGCACACAAATGTTTACATTGGTGTGAAAACTGCTAACCACCTTTAATTGCTAGCAGGAATTCATATGCTTTAGGCTAAAACGAGTCAGTATAAACACCTGTAGCCAATAAATAATTTAGTTGTCATTCTGATACCCTGGAGAAGCTGAACTGCTGCTGACTCGGCACGAGCAAAATCGAAAGTGCTCTTCCAAAAGGCTTCAGAACGCACTATTTTAGAGACTACACATGACAAAGTACAATAAATCCATGGGACAGGTTATTCCGGGCATTATTTGCATTTTCAAACATCACTAACATCTCATATGAAGAAGAAACTTTCCAAGCCCAGCATGATGATGTTATTTCTAGAGCTAAACCTCTAAATTAACTTGTAATGGAAGTGCTCCTGGCACCAGAAACAACCCACATTGTGGCACTTAAACTTCCAAGACCTGTCTGCTAAACTATGCCCCAAAACTGCATCAAACTGCAGTGTGTAATTTTTTCCTTTCTAAGTCTATTTAGGAATCTACATTGATCTCGGTCTTCAGAAAAATCCTAGAGAAAAGGTACGAGTACACACACAAAAAACCCCTCATATTATTCCAAAGATGTTGGTTGTTTTAACTTTTTGAAGAACACGTATAATTCTGAGATCCTTTGTCACTAAAGAAACAACACCCTGAAGGAAGCGGTTTATCTTTCTTTCAGGAACAAATTAGGTCAAACCAATGAAGTAGACAGTGAAGCAGCCTGAGTTGGATCTTTAATTAGCGAACGGTTTATAGAATTAGCTCTGGTTTTTGTTTTTGCATTTTCCCAGTTCTTTGGTTTATGGAAATCTGTGTTCACATGAGAATAAGACTAGCAGCGAAGCATTTGTGTACCAGTGATTACACTGATTGCCTATGACATCCATAGGATGGCAATGCTACCAATCTTGAGAGACTCTACATGCACCACAATGATTTCCAGTTTAGTGATCATTTGTAGCGAAAGCAAGTAAGTTTAACATTCAGGACTACTCCCCCTCTTCTACCATGGTCATTTTAATAACGATTAGCCAATTCACTGTACAAGGCGGATAGCGAGTATATGAAAACCAGCTAGCTACCCAAGTCAGCCAGCCTCATCAAGCAGACAGCGTTGATGTCTTACCTCGTGTTCATCTGGAACATTTCTTAAGTCCTTTTTTATGGATATAAGTTTCCAGGCAGTTTTCCTTCAGCCCATTTGTTAATACTGACCATAAATTTAGTTTGGTGCCCTTAATTTGCTATGTTTTGTACTCTTTGGAAGTATTCTGTGTTGCAGAATTTACTGCTCAACCAGAGACTTTCAATTTCTGCTACTCAGATGAGCTCTGGCTGTACTGCTGATTAAACATATTGCTAATGTTTCAGCTGACATATTTTCCTGGGCTATGGAGGCATGCACGCATGTGTCTCAGTGATGATGATTTGTGAATACTTAATGAATGATCCACATGCATAGTATCAAAAAAAATGTAAAATTTTAAGTTATGAAGCATCAGTAACAATAGCTTGACAATATTATGACATTTCCAACTCTAACTATTCTATGGTTCTATGGTTAAAAAGAGGCAAAACTATGCAGGACAGGAACATTCACCACTGAAATGAAAAATCTTGAAAAAGATGAAAATCATATGCACTGACAAAGGCTAGGGAAGAAAGCAAGATAAAATAAAGGCTAGGGAAGAATGAAAACAAAAATGGAGCTAATAAACATGATACTAATAAAAACATAACACAAAATTAATAAAAACCGATAAGGAGATTGAAAGCAATTAGAACAAAGATATAATCTTAGACTATTGGACAAGCGCAGAGAAAAAAAATCCATCAAATGGATTTACCAAGGCAATACAGTCAGTAGAATGACTGTATTGTATAAATAATAAATGACAAAAAAATAGGACTAAAGTATTAACAGATGATCAACAATCGGTAATCTCTTATTGAAAAAACAAGAACACTTTGAGGAAGACACCTCAAACAGCTAGAAAAGGAGAAGGGGTCAGTAGCAATACACAAAGTCGATACACTGTCTGGCTGATAGCTACAAATTGAAGATCATGATTTAGATATTTCTGCAGATGAACATGAAATGGTAAACAAAACAATTATAATCACGCCAGAGCAGGAATTTCAGCAACAACTCTGGAATTATTTCACTCGGGGTGCGGGGGTGGCGAATCCAAAAAACAAAACTCAAAAAACCCCCACACACAGATACAAGAAATACATTCTAAAACCTTTGACAGAAGTTCCAGCAGAAATTCCAATGAGAAATTTCAGCTCTAAAGACTGAAAGACCCCTTTTTCTTTCAGAGACGGTTGGCATATGACGAACAACAGAACAGAAATGTTCTTCTGCCACCACTCTACGACTGTTAGATAACATATCTTAAATCTCTAGGGTTAGCAGGTTGTCATGAGCCCTATGTTAACAGAAGGAGTATTTTATTCTTGAAGACACTTGCTATTTCTGGAAGTTAAACAAGATACTCCAATAAAGGAGAAAAGATCATGAAGGAAAGTGAATATTTGATTTCTCTTTCTCTACTGATTTTTAACATACATATTGAAATAATAAATAGACAATTAAGTCACATCATTTTTGGACAGAAGCTTACAGCTAGATCAGGAAGAATGTTGGATATTCATTAGATTTTATTTTGTTAAACTGAGCTCACCGTTTGGCACAATTTGTGGATGTTTAACATCAGGAACACCACCAAAATGACCAAATTGGAGAACAGGTTGAAGTCACCTTCCCTTACAGAATCTTTCCATTTTTACACAAAGATTTTTTGAAAGCTCCCAAATATTATCTTCTTTTTCTACTTATATGATCTTGAAGACTCAATAAAACCTCTGCTCAAAAAGATAACTCCTCTTGTACTCCCCATTCACTCAGCTCTGCAGGGCTTCACAGCAGGTTTTTCTTTTCTTCTTTTTTAAACTATGTATATTGAATCCCATTGCAGAAACCATTCAAAGATTTTAGAAATTATAATTTATCCATAAAAACTGAATAGGGTCATGACCTCCACTGCCATCAACGTGATATCTTTGTGAATGGATTTAGTTTTAGAGATACTCCCCTGGTGGTGGTAAGAAAAAAAAATTGACGGCCAGGATCACTTCAAAGAGAGCTTTTCAAATAAATTATTTTTTCTAAAAGCGTACAAGTTTCTTGAAGGCATTCAACATCTTTCTGCAAACAGTTGTCCTTCACTCAGTTAAATCATATCCTCGTATAGAGCTTAGGTAGGTGTGTACATTCACTAAACACCTCCTTTCAAAAAAGCAAGTGTGAAGGTACCCCTCTATCAAATCAACTGTGACTTTCTAGAAAATATTATCCAACTGAGGAAACACTTACTCGGATCCGCTAAGAAGATTAAAAAAGATCCAGCATAAGATTCATTATGCAGCAAAACTCTGAAATACACTGTATCCTAATTGAATGTTTGTGAGGAAATTCATATTGTGTTTTATAGTGCAATTTTATGCCTCATCAATTAGCAATTGGACCAATTTAAAACTCGGAACCATTGAAAGCTTCAAGCTCAAAGTAAATGTTGTAGCCTTTATTCATTTCAAGACCAAACTCACAAGCAATGTTGAGCTTGTTACATATTCTGCAATATCTTTTTCATGTTGCTTATACACACACAAACCCAAACCCAACCATACAAACAAGAAGGACCCCACACAGTTAGAACAACCTAAGCCAAACCAAAGCACCTCTCATCCAAAGTACAAAGAGAACCTCAACCACATATTCTAGAATAAATGACATTTCAATTAGTACTTTGGATTATTCATATTTTTATCCCTTAGGCTCTTCTTATGCCAATCCTCACCAGAGTTGCATCAAACTCTTACTATATGTGCAAATTTACTGTATCAAAATCTTTATAATCCTGTTCTGAAGATCCACAGGATACAGACGAGCATTAGATTTTGCTCCATAACGTAACCTTGGTTTCTCTATCAGACGTGAATATTGGTAACAGAACTGACTGGACTGAGGGAATATTAAAGGGAAGACTAAGAATGAAACACCGCAGAGACAGAAAGAATGCACAAATTGATAGAGGATTTAGTCTGAGATAGCTTTTGCAAATTAAATTCATACAGTTTAACTACAGTTACATGGCAATAACTATGTACTCTTTAGTATTTATTCACTGCGTATATGATTTGCTGTCCCATAAAGTGTTCAAGGACAGAACACTTGACTTGGTCTTGTGATCTGAGACAAATGCAGGATCGACACCTCCTCTCAAAATTTAGAAACAGCCAGAACAAAAAGATCGCTCCACCATTTAAAGAAAATTAATGTGTATACTCAGATTTTCTTCATTTCACCTTAGCAAGGGCAGCAAAATAATCTCCTGCATCAGGAAATACTGCATTACATCAGCAGCTGTCAGAGGCATTAGCAAAATTGCACTTTAGCTTTCTTTGAACTGACCAATGCATCTGTTCTTTGGATAAGAACAAGAGGGGGGAAAAAAAAAAAAAAGGCAAAATCCATTCTATCTGCACTTGGCTTCCAGAACTTTCTTTCACCTTTTCATCATATTTATCAAATTACTTTTTTTTTTCCTTTGTAAACCTGTGTGAGAACAACTTGATGTTGGTGCTGTACTTTATTCACATGAAAATGTCAAGCCAAGTAAGAAAGCAATAAAAAACCAAAGAAATACAATGAGAATTTATACTATGATCTTAGTAGGCAACTTGCTTCTCTGATATCCAGTGCTGTCTGCAAAAATACAGAGCCAGATTAATGAAAGATATGAGAAGAAAACATTTTTAACATATACAGTTTTAACCAATAAATGCACTCATATAGTATGTACTCTCAGTACTCAAAAGTATTTCTAGGGCTCGTTTCTATATTGATAAAATAGCAAGCGGAGCTATTTAGCACCTTTTGACATTATTTAAGTTAGTATTTTCCCTGCATGTTTTTTTACTTAGCAGTCACAGGACCTGGTTCTGCGTGTGGCTGTAACTGCAGTGACGCAAAGCGACACAGATAGAACAGGGGGGATGACAATACTACTACAATTGTAAACTGCAATCCCAACCTCCGCAACAACCCGCAGGCTTACGAAGCAATTACAAAAAGAGC
This sequence comes from Rissa tridactyla, assembly GCF_028500815.1. Classification (NCBI taxonomy): domain Eukaryota; kingdom Metazoa; phylum Chordata; class Aves; order Charadriiformes; family Laridae; genus Rissa; species Rissa tridactyla. The sequence continues at coordinate 29,970,917 of NC_071474.1, read as the reverse complement.
TCAGACCAGCCTTTAGTGCTGTTCTCGCCTGTGGCAGGAGCTGAATCAGTCCCTAAAAAAGCAGAGCGTAACAGCAATCTCGTGCAAGGCTGTTCATACTGCAAATACCACCTCTCATTTATCTCAGTCTGTGCCATTCCATATCCAGTATTCCGCTTACATCTGTGACTCAGTGTGGGGACAGTGCCTCACTGACTGTTTTCCTACAGCAGGTAGCATACTTCTTTTGCATATGATTGCTGTTTGACAGGCAGCGTTTGGCACTAGTGCTGTTAAGCAGGCTTTAGCTGCTCGTATTGCAATGCTACTGATTTATCTTTCCCACTGCAGATAACAAGCTGCTCTGTTTACGAATATGGTCTGTCCTCCTGACACGGACAATTGAAACATGAGATAGCAGAGCAAGAGCTGGGATTCACAAGGCGCTGTGAAGTGACCCCAGTTCACAAAGCGATGTTGACACTGGAGCCACTGGGTCCTGCCACTGCACGTTATTCTGCAAACATGTGCGAGTTGGGGTTTTTTTGCCCTGATATAATCTCTGTATTATCTATTTGCTTTTAGGTTCTTCCCTGTTGAGAACCACCATTTGGCATGTTTGAGAGCACCTACGGCAGCCTTTCTGCCAGAATCCATCACCATCGTGTGCCTCAGCAGCAACAGCCTCTCCTGCCTGACACAGAAGATGCAACATAGAGCAGAACAGGAGAAGATATGGAAAACAAAGCATTTAGTACCTTTAACTGGCACAAAAATGACAAAAAATGTTTCCCTGTTTACCAAAGTAGCATATTTCAAGGAATGCTCACAATGAAAAAGCTCTTGGAAACAAAAGAGCGGGTAGGGAGCATTTTTTTTTTCCATCTGTAGTCAAATAATCACATTTTTTTCTACTATTTCCTTAATTGTACATATGGAAGAGCACTCTGTACCTTAAGCCTCTCAGATATTCCCCTCTCCTCTTCCAGCATACTTTTTGTCCCCCAAAAAAGCCCAGGTTTGCTTCTCTCAACTCCAGTGAGCAAAGTTTGACAGGATTCTTTGCCCTCTGGGATTTTTTTTGCACCTGAAGACTGCAGCTGGATCATGCTCTCAAGCTTTCTTTGGAAATATCATATCCAGAGATATTTATTATGCATAAGTTGAAACTACTTTTTTTTAACTTACCTTAATAACTCAATAATTCTATTTCTTCTAAAAAATAGAAAAATAACACAAGAAATGTAATGCAGCATCAAAGTGAGTAGCACTTCCCTCCTTCTAATTGTGCCACATTTCAGCCAGCCTCAGGCAGTTTACTCCTACCTATCTGCTGCGAACTAAAACACTTGACAGCATTTCCACACAATTTAGCCTTGACTATTATCTCCATTTTCATTTTTACTTGCACTCATTTTTATGTCTGTCTCTCTTACCTGGTTCCTTCTACCCAACGTTTTTGTCTTCCGCGTTTCTTCCTGTTCTTATACTCTTCGAGCTGTACTCCACGTGCTGTTAGTCACTGTCCCCTCTCCTCTTTCAATTCCAAGATTACCATTTCAGCTGTAGAATCTCTACGCTAGTCTTTACAGCACAAGGCAGGCAAATTCTTCTCTCCCACTAACACAATCCCTTACTTACACACTATTTTGAGATGCAGAGGTGAGAGCGAGAAAATTCAATTCCGACATCTCTGTGCTTTACTGTATCTTATCACTTCACTTTTGACTGGCAGCAGTATTAGTTTGATTGTGCTTCATGAAAGACTTACTTTCTTTTGCATTAGTATGAGTTACTCGATGGGTTAAAGAACAAGAGGGAATTTCTTCCCTCCCATGCCCCCCCCCCCTCGTATAATGCAAAGCATTTTACATATTTATAATTGTTTCTGTTTAATAACAACATTTCTACATCTTGGCCTCAAGACAGAAATTCATGGGCATGTAATATTTGGAAACAAATTTGGTTAATAGCTTCACTCACATTAGATCAAAATTAAACCTACAATATATTTTATTCATTCAACCCTTCATAACGCTGGGCAGTTTTACAGATCTTCCCAGCCGGCAGTAGAAAATCCATCCTAAAGGGCTCCATAAAAAGGGCCAAAAAAGTCATCTAGAGCCGCAATCTAAAACTCCTCTAAAAAGAAGGAAAATAATGACCCATGTGGAACGTATCCCTCGTACAATTCATCAGACACTGGTTGAAGATAACAGTATATACATAGAATCTCAAATAGGAGACAACATGGAACTGCTGTATAAGTTAGCTACTTTCCTTTCAAAACCTGTTTCATAGACGCAGGCAGTTATCAAATAAAAATTGGTATTTGTTTATGCGTGGTTGAAAACCAGAGCAGGGATTGCAAAAACATGATCTTTAGGAGGAGTTGACCAGAAGAGCTAACATTTTTTTGCAACGGAGTTAATTGTATTTCGTTCAGGGTGCATAAACACTGATATGTTTGTGTGCATATTTTGTAATATGGATAAAATAACATTGAAACACAATGAACTCCAAAGCTCTCTTTACAGCATACCCTCACCCTTCTTCTGTGGTTAAGGAGTACTCTCGTGCAGATGGGGATTTCAGTAAAATCAAGGTAAGGGCATACATGAAAATACATGTTTTCCTTTCCTTTAAGTTCTACAAAACCTTTGCTCAGCATCTTTAAAAAAGGGCAGCAACACATTCTTCCAAGTTCGAATACAAAAGCATTAGATAAAATATTAGCTTAACAATCCAAGAATCGATCTCATGTTCTGCCACCAACCTCCCCCCACCCCAAAACCTAAAACAACAAACAAACCCAACGACAAAAACCCCACAACCCAAAAATCAGCCAAAAAAGTTTAGAAATTACCTCTGAAAAAAATAAGCAAAACAAGCCTGAGAAGAGAGTAGATTTGTATAACAGGAAATGGATACGTATTTACATATTCCTACTCTAGAATGCAACTTTGGCAGGAAAAACGCTAAGCTTCTTCACGCAGTGCAAATAGGAAAAAAAAGAATGTGGCAGGCAATCAAAAAGCGCTAAGACAGCAGGGATAAACCAGATTCAGGTCTTCCTGTTTATAACTTCATTTCGGGCAAGCCATAATTACTTGATTCTTCCTTTCAAAGTCTAGCTTTCTGAGCGCCCATGCTGTCGCCCAGTAGCTTTGTCACTGAAATACTTTTCACGTGTAGTAAATGGCACATCACGAATCTTTCAAGTTCCCCAATTTTAGAAAGATAAGCACTTACTTTCACTCTGTTTCAAACTGTGTAAATACACTTGTACTTTTTTTTTTTGTCAAAAAAAGTAGGAAACATTTCTTTTTCACTGTTACCTAAGAAACCACATGTATCTGTGCGTGTGACGAGGGTGCTGCTCTTTAATGGATAACTTTATGTTCTGTTGATACGATGATCTAATGCAGAAGGCATTTTGAGACTGGAAGACTTTTACCTTGATGAAAATAAAGTACAGAAGTCACCACAGATGTTACTTATCGTTGAGAGCTAGAGGTACGACGTAGCGCAGTGTTTCATGCCTGCTCTACTACTACAATGGGAATGGGCACCCAGAGTAACGAGTCACATATCCTCCTGCGTAACACACAGAGCTGCAAGAATCGCCAATTTATTTTGCCACTCAGATCAGTTTGCTGTTATTTACCCAGATTATTTTTTCCTCCTTACAGATGCAGAGAACTGTATTGGGATTTTTATTTTTTTTCCACAATTACTAAAATTTTCACATATCCAGTTATTCAGCTATCAGAATCATGTATTTATTTCCTCCCTGCACCCCCCCGAGGAGGTCTTTGCAACCAATTCAGGAGCAGGAGAACACTACTGATCTACAAATCAGACACGCAGTACAAAACCAACACATCAACCTCGTGAAGGCACTGCTTAAGAATTCATGTAGTCATAGCAGTTTTACAGATATTCTGCAGTAATGAACACTTTCGTAGACACTACACCGAATCTTGGGTACATAAAGTTAAATAACAGTTAGTTTTGCAACAAATACCCACTTGGATAGGCAGTTCCTGTTGCTGGCTAAAATCTTTTCAATGCATAGGGAAAACTGAGGTTTGCTGCTCCAAAAACAAAGGAGCAGGGCTTAGCTGGGGAGGGGCAGCTCCTGTTAGAGGAAGGGATGGGAGAGAATGGGTCAGACTGGGGGAGAGCCCCGCAGAGCAGGGCTTCTTTCCACCACCAAGGCAAGCAGCGGGTTTCAGCACAGCTCCTGCTCCTGGGAAGAGCTGCCAGCCCAGTGCTGGAAAAAGGCTGCTTCTCCTATATATTGACCTTTCCCTCTACAGCAGCAGCAGCTCAGCTCTCTAGAGCACTAATGCAGCCAAATTAGTCAGAAAAACCAGTCTGTTGCCCCAGGCAACCGCATGCATGACTTTTTTTTTTTTGTAAACACGAAACTTTCTGTAATGCTCTTTTCTGTTTGTGCATATTGCGCAGTACAGGCAGATTCTTGAAATCCCACCACTAAACAGTATTTCTCACTAGCACCCACTTAATGTAAAGATCACAACCATATACAAGACACGGTTACACTTACAGACATAAGAGTTCATTTCTACAGACACATATCTGTAGAACCTACAATCATATTTTAGAAACTGTCCAATCTGGGCTCATACTTAAAGTTTGTACTCCATTCTTATTTTAATCCAGTATTCAATATTTACATGTTAATAGTGTTATTTTTTTAATAGTTTTTTTAGTTCTGCTCCCACTCCCATCTGTAAATAAGTCATGGGAAGAAAAAGTATTACTTTCCCTTTCAAGGAAGCATTTCAAGCTGAGCTGTCACATAATAAAATATTTCATCATATTTGACGATATTAAGAATATAACTTTCAATGTATATCCTCACTTCCAAATTTCTGAATATATGTACGTTGAAATTGAGCAAGTGTGACATAGCTCTTGGTTCCCCTGGGAACAATATTCAGAGCTCATTTGAGTTGTGACCTGCTTATGCTGCCAAGGAGTATTAGTATTTTTGTTGGATCTTTAGAATAGAGATATGGAGTGAAGGACAAAGATAAAAAATAAGACTCTCTAAGTTCACAGATGAAAACCAGATGAGATACTGCTCTATTTCAGAAGACAGTGTTGGCTTTTCATAGGATATGCCCCATTTTGTAAGCTCTATCGGAGAGATTACTCTTTTTCATAATAAAATATTTTAGACGAACCACGCATGGAGAAACCTACAACTCTCCACAGCACAACTCATGGTTTGAGATATCAAGTTTTAATAAAGGATGCAAATTACCTTCAGAAATTATTTTGCAAAATGGATGGCAGTTCAAAATGGAATACATTCACAAATCCTATAACATTGCCTTTTTGTCTCCTGATACCATCACCTGACAGAGTTACGAAGATCAGCCATTACATTAAATGGTTCAGTCATCATTTCTGCTTACAACACAGGACTATATAGAATTTAACCCATGACTCGGGCCCTATGAGTTACGCTACAACAAATAGTATTTGTATATCCCTCCTTCATCTAAATCTGACTTCTGCCATGTCATCCTTCCACTCTACTGATAATCACAAAATCCATCCTCCTACACATGGTTCATACGTACATTAGGATCAGGCTGTCTTTCCAACAATACTATCACTCATGTTTTCTTCCTATCGGGCTCAAGGCAGGATCAAGCCCATGAATACTTTTCCGTATCTCTTCTTCAACCTGCTATGGGTTACATTTCCCCTCTTCCAGTCCTTTCGGTACACCTCACAGAAGGAATGGCATGCACAGCTGTAGGTAATACCGTAAAGTATTTATTACTACAAAACATTTCTGAAGTAAATAATTATTTTACAAGCAGGAAAGTTGTAAGCATTTGCGTAGCAAAAATTCCATTTCAAGACCTCTTAACAGTAGACAAACGGGGCTTGGCAAGGTTTGAGACCATGCTTGGCTGACAGTGTAAGCATCCTACCTATCGTGCGTATGGTCACAAGTTCACTGAAATAAATAGCCGGGAATTAAAAGGTAATTATTCAAGTCCAAAATTTCTGCTTCTAGAATCTCCTTTACACCATAAATGCAATGCATGTAGACATTACGCGGTTTCATCTGTGAGATAATTTACAAAAGAAAACATTCTGTTTATGAGCTGCAGCTTACTAAAGCCGTCTTCAGTTAGGATCCCTTCCTGGATCCAGTAATAAAAAGCAGCTGACAGGTCAAAAAAACCTGTTTAGAGACACTGATTACATAGAAAAGAGTTTTCCTCCAGAGCCAATAATCAATATATTTCTGTTAACATGGCTTCATTTTTAATACTGCACCGAATCATCTTGAGCTTATTAAAATGTCTCCTGTTACAATTTTGAGACTGTTGTATTCAAACATGAAAATAAGTTAAGGAAAAAAAAAATATCCTGTTCCTGAAGAGAACTGGAAATATGAGTGCATTGCTATGAGTTTTCAAAACATCTTTAAGTTTGCCTTTTTTGTCTTTTTTTTTTTTTTTCTCCTGAAAGGCAATGCTGAACTTTTTCTGCCTGAATAGGGGTGATTTATGATTGTTTTGTTTAATTTTATTGTTTTGCTACCTTAAGGTCTCCTTTGCAGTACCTTTTCTGCATCAGGACAAAAATCTCTTTAAAAAGTTCAACCTGCTAAATTAATAAACTGTGCGTTCGGTTTTAGTTCTGTGTTCAATGAAGCTGCATAAAATTGTTATACCCATAAAACAGCAGCAGATGCAATATGTTCAAAATGTTTATTTTCTTTTAAGTTTATAAACATACCGAAAGTTTGCGTTATAGCCTACCCTTAAGCACATCCCCGCTGTAAATTAAAGATGTGCCAAGTCAGCTCCAAACACATTCTGTCGCCAGGACGCAGTGAGAGGTGGGACACTGATAGCGGCAAGACATTACAGCAGAGTTGCAAGCGCTGGCCAGTGAGACATAATCCTCAAGTCCTTGGGGAGGGTATAAGCGAACCTGATTTACCTACCCATGGCATAACAGTTCCCACATTCATTGGAATGAAGGAAGGCTGCTCAGAGAAACAGTGCGATGGAGAAGGGGGTAATGCACGATGTCATTGGCACCCGCAGAAGAGATCAAAGAAAAGACAGAAAACAATGGAGAGGGGCTCAAACTGAGCATAATATAGCAAATAAAATATTTTACAATATTAGTATAGAAAACTGCTTCAGAGGTAAATTGTTGGTCGTGTGTCTTTTTGAAAAAAAAAAAAACATATCTACATATGTCAGGCTTTTAGGAAAGCTAATGCGGGATTTCAAAAATCATTACAGGTTAACTGGCAATCTGTTTGGAAAAATCAGATGTCTTCAAGGTAGCTGCACTGTGAGGACTTAAAAAGTTTTCTGATACTGTACAGAGGTAATAAACATGTAGTCTTTAACACCAATTTGAGTTTATTGTAGGGTATGGGGGATTTAAAAGAGAAAGGAAAAACAAAAAAATACAACACATTTGTGCCCTTTCATATGTAGGTATGTAACATCTTGTATTATCATGTTGAGATGCTCCAGAGCATTCATGTACTTTTGTGGCAGCGAGGGCACATACTGAATTTGCACCTATTAGTGCTTTTTAGGAAGTTCTAGACATAGAATGTTTATACGTCCTATGTCATGGAAGAGGGGGGAATTAACAAAAGAGGGTCAACTGAAGAACAGCAGCCTGATAAACATGCAGAATAATTCTATTCTGCCTTTTGGTTTTGGTATTTATTTTTTTCTTTTAAGTGAAAATACTAACAGTTCTGTGAAGGACATGTTTACAGTTACAAGGTGGAAAAAATTTCCCCTTAAAAACTGGACTGGACTTCTAAAAATAATGAGATATTCCAAAATAGTACACATATTAAATTAATAAAGATATCCACAATTTCTTTGGCATGCAGAGTACCAGGGTAGTATCTCATTAAAATATCATAAAATAAATCAGTTACAAGAACCTTATCTCTTTCTAGTTAGTTACAGGCAGGGTTTGGGTTTTTTTTCACCTGACTGAAAAGCTGATGGGGGTTTTTTGTGGGGTTTTTTTGTTGTTGTTGTTGGTTGGTTAGGGATTTTGTTGTTGTTGTTTTTTGGTTGGTATTATTTTTTTTTTTGTAATGGTGGGTTTTTTTTTGAATGGAGAAACATTTTAAACCAAAACATTTCAACCAAAACGTCGTAGACCAGCACATCACAGCATTGCAAGAGTACTCACCTATCCACATCCAGCTATTTGCCACTAAACTGGCAGAATAAGAAAAAGAAAATACCAAGGAATTCAAAGAAAATGCACTTAAGTTGGCTTCCAAAATACAGCCTTCTTTTTTCTAGCAATGTAACTGCAGTAGATATAAGAATATAGTTCTTCAACGCAGAGTAAAGCATTTTACAAATCTAGAAAAAACAGTTATAGATGTCTATATATTTGGGCAAGTAACCAGTGCATAACCACATTTTAATCAAGGTTTTACACAATGTGGATAGAGTCTGCAGAGGTATTTCATAGATAAGACAAGAGTAAGAAAATTATAATTTCACTCCCCAGAGCTACCTTCTGGGACCAGAACGAAGGGTTTCAAAGGCTCAGAAAATCTGTAAGATGTCAGGGTACAAGATAAACTGGAACTGACTCTTAAAGAGGATTTTGTCAAAGAATGAAGACTTGTGTGTTTTTAGTAGTAGTAGTAACAAAGTTTCTGCACAATAGACAATTCTGTCAGAAGTCCATAAAAAAAAAATTCCAGGGTAAGTTATCTGCTGATCAGTAGAAACCCAAGTAAACTAATACAGACACAAAGCAACAAACCTCTGTAAATATGCAGAATCGTATCTCAGAAGGAAAAAAAAAAGCCACCACCAGAATTGTCAGAAGGTAGCATCAAAACGTACGTATTCCTGTAGGCTTTCAAAATAATCCTCTATTTATATAGAACATTTGTATGTGTTTTTCAAAAGATACGTTAACTAAGCTAATCTGCTTTAACTTAGCATTGCAAAAGCGTTCAAAATTCATGTAGCGTTTCATAGATTTGACAACTACTAAAAATTGATCCAAGCTTCAATCGAGGTAACAGGAGTTTCTACACTGACCTCAATTAGCTTTCGATCAAGCCTTAAGAGAATTAACAATCCTCTAAACAGTCGTCATTCATGGGTACATGCATAGAGTGTACAAAGTGTTAGCACCTTTAGAATGAGCAAAGTTGCTCTAATTGAAGAGTCACATCAATTATTTTTTTTTTTTTAAACAATGATTTCATTAAAAGTCTGCTAAGTCAGGCTTGCCCTAATGCTGAACTAAACCTCAAGGTAACCTTAAAAAAATTAAATGCAGAGAAAAAGACAACAGAGTTGGTGACCTCAAGAAGTTTCAAATTCAACAGAAGGCTCTGAATCAGACTTATCTTCATGACCGAGGGGCTGGGCAGCAGGCAGCTTAGAGTAGCTTTTGCCCTAGAAAAGTTCATTTGAAGACGAGCAGTGAGTCTCCCACGGTTAAGAACAAACAAGCACACTTTCCTACTTCTTCAAACCAGCTCCTTACTAATCATTTGTGTAGTCTTGGGGACCTAATTCCCAACATGGGCAGAAGCAGAGGTAATGCAGAAATTGAGAAGGGGGGTGGGTGGGATTTATTATAACCCACTCCAAAAAAAGCCGCAACTTGATTTCATGCACATCTTAAGAGAAACACTACCCACATTAAGCCTTCATACACACCTCTTCATAGCAAATAAAAAATACGTTTGATCGCTAGACATTCTCTCTATATATAAGATGACAGCTGATTAAGACGGTATTAGAGAGTTCCAAAATTCAGGTTGAGTAACCATGGCCAACTGTCAAAAGTAGTAATGAAAGGAGAGATATGAGTATAATCAAAAGCAACAGGAAATGAAGAAAACTGAATGCTAATTATTTGTGATTAGTTTCTCCTTTCAAGGAAAAAAATGTTGACTTGCTGAGGTAGTTAAAACAGAAGGAGCAGCACATGATTCTAACACTTTATATCAACTATATTATCCTAAGTTCAAGCAAGTTACATTGTAAATGAGATAGAATTTCCCGTTTAATCAGACATATAGCGAAATTATTAATTTTGTCTATGTCAGCCTTATGTACCATTCAAAAGGTGCCAGTTAAAAATAGTACCTTGCATCTTTTTTGACCCTCCAGGATTTTGAAAAAAAATCTTTTTAACGGAAACGGGAATTCCTTTTTCCGTGGATATGCCCGTAACTTCCTCTTGCCCTAATTCCTCCTGAATAGCGAAAGTGCTATAACCCCTCAAATATTTCACAGTGCCATCTAAACAGATCACTTGTAAGATGCCAGACCCAAGTAAAGTCCTTAGAATCTCTAATAAGATTTCCATAAATTTACAAGTTAAAACAGTTACGAAGAAATTGTTCCACTCACATTCCAAAGACCTTTTTTTTTTTTTTTTTTTAAGAGATACACACCACAAGAAGAATGTAATGAGGGCTTACTTTATTCACAAAGAAAACTGAAGGAGGAAAAATGTCACATTTGAAAATGCATCCAGTTTGAATAACACATTAAGCGTCTTTTGACAGATAATGAGAAACTGGAGGGAGGAGAGGGGAAAAAAGTGAAACAAGAAGCCTTCAACATATATAGTACTAAATAACTAAGCAATGTAAAGCCTCAACAACCCTATTAAAAGTGTGCCTTGTGGAAAGCGTGATGTATGTAAGCAATGTGAATTAGAATGTGAGCATTTGTGATTCAGTCCAACAGGAGTGAATAAAATACCAACTCCAGTGATAGGAGAATACACAGCTACCCCAGTAGGTGTGCACAGTCATTTCCCATCATTTTTGGCCTATGTTAAATTTCAGTCAAGTCAGAACAAATCCCTATGCTCAGCAGAGGAAACGCTATTTTCTGACAGTTATATTGGACAAAATATTAAAATATGCAAAGCAGTTTGTAGGGAAAGAGGTAGGATGATCTACTATACTACACCTAAAACACCACTTGAGGTACTTCAGTGAGCCCATAAGTAGTTTCCTGAGCTACCAATTCTCACCATATGAAATATTGAAACCACAAGCTATTCCCTCCCTGATTTACACCACGAGGAACCCTAAGTATCAAAAAAATCTTTTAGCATTTCACAGAGGCCGAGGCTGGCAGCAGTTTGAAGATCAGCACTGGGCAGCAATGCCATTGGTAAACGATTAGATTTAATCGTCTTACACTGAAACCTTCATGTTTTAGTTTGAGGGAAGAAAAAGCTCCAAATCTAGACTGAACTCCAAAGTACATGTACATTAATCATAGCTTATTTTTTTAATTTCTTTTGGATAAACAAAGGTTTTAATTATACAGGTCCCTGTTTGTTCTGTTTGTTTCCTAATTAGAGAAAAATGGCAAGTCTCCCAATCTAAGCTGTTTCTCTCTGAAGAATTTAACAATACATTTGGACAGGCACATATATTTATTTGGAGACTACACAATGAATAAAATCCCATTTGCACTTAACAGAGCAAAGTTTGCCAGAATTCAACATGCGAGCCAAGGCTCCACGCTCTGCTAATGGCAAAATGGCTGTCCCTGCAGTCGAGTACTGGATTATGTACTTTCCTCTTGGCAAGCATAAGCCTGGAAACACCCACAACACCTGTTGTTTATTATAAATGGCTGCATTGAAAATAGATGTGTGCCTACCATGAAAGAAAAAAAAAAAAAAAAAAAAAGAGGAAATAAAGAAATGGATGTGTGGGGGAGTGATGGACAAAGATGGTAACCGTGAACTCCTTACTGATCCTGCTGAAAGTACTTAACTGCAAAGTGCATAATAACTTTTCCCTAAAATCCTCAAAACACAAAAGCCTTCTGTAAAGCTAGTTAAAGATTCTTGTTGAGACAGGTTATCAAGCAAAATGAGATGAGGAAATTTATGGAGGTCAGGAACAAAGCCAAGAAATTTCAATTCCAGTGACAAGGCAAATGACCAGAATTCTGTATGGGTTAAATCTGGACTAACACATGTTGTTCACTGAAAATTCTCTCAATGTATTTAACCAAAGTGTAACTGAAGTCACTACTCTTTTCTGAAAGTTATGTGTAATTACTTTCCAGATCCTACTTGCATGAGAATATTGAAATGCTACCAAGTAACAAGGATACAGCATGTGAGCACCTTAAATAGTTGGGGGCGGGGGGGGGAAGAAAAGCTAATTCTCCTACAGCTTTTACCAGTAAGTACAACAAGGTCTGAGTCCTATGGCCCCCTTCCTACTCCCAGTTGTTTACACTGAGTCATTTTCCTGAACAATTCCCCTACTCCATCCTCTTCCCTGAGCTTTTTCATCCCATCTCCCCAGCTTTTTCTTGAGAAAATCTTTCTGCAGCCGCTATCAGTGACTGCATTGTTTTTCAATTTTCAATTGTCCTCAGCTTTTGAGCGGATAACGGAATTATGCTGGCTTGAATCTTAACGGTATGAATTCCTACCAGTCGGATACCGTGATCAGATCTCCAGTCCTGATACGGCTCACTCCTTTTGATGAAATAGGTCAGCGAGTATCTCTTTCAACAAGTTTGTTTACATAAAAAAATAACAGCAATACCGATTACCCTGCAGATCAGATACCTGTTATTTCTTTTAGCTTGCAAACAGCCGTGACAGTAGGTAGCTCCTATCAACGTGTTGAGCACCTCACAGCACATAGCTGACTCTCTCAGGATCTTTAGGATTAAGCAAGATATTGTTACCATCCTCGTTTAATTCTGGGAAATGAAGGCACAGAAAAAGCATCCATAGGAAATCTACAAAGATCCAGACATTAAAAGTAGGCCTCCAAAGCCTATCAAATATCTGATCTGTAAGATTACTCTCTCTCTCGGCAAGTGACCTCAGTAAAAGCAACTTTCCTGTTTTTATTAAAAGGGTCTTGACTTACTGAACGTATTCCCTTTGCTGTGAGGGTGGTGAGGCAGTTGCCCGGAGAAGCTGTGGCTGCCCCATCCCTGGAGGGGTTCAAGGCCAGGCTGGACGGGGCTTGGAGCAACCTGGTGTGGTGGGAGGTGTCCCTGCCCAGGGCAGGGGGTGGCACTGGATGACCTTTCTGAGGTCCCTTCTAACCTGAACCATTCTATGCTTTGAAATGTCTTAGTCATTTGTACCCAGCCTGGGACAGTGCCTGTCAACTCCAGCCCCCTGCTTAACAGCCTGGACTCAGTTCTTTCTTTTTCCAGTCAGCTTTTCTATTGTTCTTCCGAATTAAGCCACATTTCTCCTGCTTCCCATACCCTACAACCAACCATCACAATGGACAATCAGCCCCCAATACATTTTTAATACTGTTTGTCTCCTGACATGCACTCGATGTATTTTCCCTCGTCCAAAACCGCCTTTGCATTTCTCTAACCCTTCATAAAAAAGAAGCAAAGCTATTTTATGAGTGTTTTTGTGTAACTCGGCTTTGAGGCTGGCTTCCACACCCATCAGCTGTACGGCAGACCTGCTCAAAGCTGTCAGCAGAAGAGAGTCAAGCTGAGCTGGGCCATGATTTATGCAGGTAGGGCCAGAGCTGTCAGTTCCACTGTCATGACAAGCGGGGAGGAACGCAGGGGCAGAATTCTTACCGCTCAGATTCTGGATTCGCTACATCACAAACCCAACACCGATTCCAAAATGACAGAAAGCGGTATGTAATTCAAAAAGCGCATTTCCCTAGCACAACAGCAGGATAAATAAATTGGGAGACAATCTGTATTAATATCGGAAAGCCTGAGAGCAGACTGCTTATTTTTCTCCCACTTAGATTCCAGACTGAAGCTAAAATATTTTGGTTAAACAGAGGCACAATAAAGAGAAAACACAGTTTGATTTATGATTTATTGAGCAATCACATATATCCTATTTTTACTGTTTATTAGCATTTCTCACAACTCTGTTGGAATCTAATACCTTCAAAACACCAAAATGCACCTTGACAAAGCTACCTGCGTTTTACCCCAAGCCGGATTTCTGTGGAGGAAGTTGCACTCAGGTTATGAAATTATTGCTTTCTACCCATTTCCCAGCATTACCCAAGTCATCTGATGAACGTCGGTATTTAACGGTGGTCCATATTCTAGCTCCTGTCATAACTGATAAATCATGTCATTTGGGGAGGGGGGAAAAAAAAAAGTTCTGGTGAGCCACCCAGAATAAAGACACTAAACAGAGTTTCGCCTTGGTGATGCATTTCTACTTATTCTCACAATTAACACATACATTAGCAAAGCGGATCCATATATTATGCTTTCAGACACCTCTGAAACTGAAGAAAATCTACTATTCAATGTAATCAGGAAATTTATAAATGCAACCACTATTTCGACCATAAGAAATGCCTGCACGTGTTGGGAATCACTCCATTTGAGCTCGTGTATGTCCACTTGCAGGCAGTTTTTTGTGGGAGATTTGCACGACATCTAAGTACATCTAAGCTAACCAAAAAGGTTTCATTGGTGTTTTAGTCTTCAGTAGGAAGAACACTTCACTGGCATTCTGGAGATTCATTGACAGTGCTAGCTTTTTCACTAAGCTGTCTTAATTTGATTTTTTTTTTTAAGGTTCTACAGAAACTGGAAAGTTTCAGACTAGAAGACTGACGCTTAGCACATTACCGCACTGTGCCTACCATAGCTGAATTCTAATCTTGCTTGGGGACTCCGAATGTTACTGTCACAGCTACTTGCTGACTCTGGTAGAACTATCATCTTAGAAGATACTTAACTTTTAGCTTTACTTTCCTGTATGCTGCAAGGTTATAATGATTACAAATATTATGTTTGGCACTCTCGTAAGTTTACAAGCAAGATATCTACAGCAGCTATTTGAAGAACTGCCAGAACTGGCTTAATATAAACTGGCCTTAATACAAGGGAAATGATTGGTATTAATCTATCTGGGGAAACAGAGGGAAGATTCTTTAACACAGTAAGTTTCCTTAACATGATCTGTTCTGAAGCTTCCTTTTCTCAGCTCATAAGGGAAATAACTCATGCACACAAGAATCACAGACAATTAAGAAGAGAACTAGAATGACTGGTTGCAAGTTTTTCAAACCAAGAGGAAGGACCAAAAAAAAAAAAAAAATCCCACCGTCATCTGTCCTCTTCCTTATCAAGGGATCATGTCCGTGGCAGTTTCTTTGTTCGCATTTTGCTTCCAGCTACTTGTTAGATTCCTCCCTCGTCCCACTACACACACACCCTGCTATCAGACTGTAACTATAAAATGAAAACTCACTGTAGAAAAAAGGGCATCTAATTGCTTCCTTTCTTGGAGGTGCATCATTCAGTTCTCTTGTATGACTGATACAATCTGACATGAGCATTGTAATTCAATGCATCAACTAGAAAATGTATAAAGACAGCTTCTCTGAAAAGACAACCACATTTATTTTTTTTTAGAATACAAGAAGGGAATAGTAACTAAACCTAATGTATGCGTTATCTTTATCTTGACAGGAGGAATATATAAAATGTGCAACAGCAAGCAATATTCTGTATATCATTACACACAAAAATTTAAGTACCTATAAATGCGGACAATAGTCTGATATCCTGTCAAAGTAACAAACCTGGATCTTAGAAATAGACAATACATGGTGGAGTTGCTTTTTCTTTTTTAAATTAATGATGTGGAGATTACATATAAAAGCCAGAAAAAAAGTGCTTTTCTGCAAATCATAAGTATGTATTTCTTATAATGTTTGCTGAAGATTATGCTTTCCTATGAGCAATTCAATTTTAATCCATTTATTTTACCTATTGAATAACATCAAACCTAAAGGAAGGATTTCTATCAACTAACATACAAACATAAGCGTTAAAGTTGGCTTGAGACATTCAGAGTCCTTTTCCTCATTTTATCCCTAATCTCTCTTCTTCAGGGATTTCTGAACTATATTGGTTATCAGTAAAATACCAGTGCATGCCATTCTGGACTGTTTTGCTAACCAAAAGTCCAAAAATAAAATTCCAAAGCAAATAAGTAACAATCTCCAAGACAGAAAGACATGTCTTTTTTCTTCTAGAAGATGACAAAGTGGTTATCAATTTTTATATTTTTTTCTGGACATGTTCAGTGACACGTGTACGAAAATTAGATAGGAAATGCCAGGCACCTAAACCCCCATTTTAAGAGTCAGTGGATGTTCCAATTTCTTGAGAAACAGCCCACTAAAAAAAGTCAAGTCAGCTTTTTTTGTTTTGTTTTTAGATTCATATAAATTATATTCAGTCATTTTTCAGGATGAAACTACAGGATGCTTCCTACTTATCCATCACTCAAAGCAGCTCATAGGAGTACTTTAGAGTTTTCAGATGAAGCTGAAAGTAAGCAAGTGCATGTGCACAGACAAACTGATACTCCATTTTAGTATACCTGATCTCTTAAAAAACAGATAAATCCAGTCTTTTGTATTTCTTTACTTTGTTCTGAAACACGCACCAGGCCATGAATCTACAAACAAGTGGTCAGCTACTGTTCCTCAGCTAACATAGAAAGTCCTCAGCATTTCATTTTATTGCAAATTATAACGATATGGAAAGGGCAAGTGCCTACAGTCATTACTCAGCCTGATAAAAGAAATCAAACCTCAGTACGATTGAATGACAACACACTCCAGTTCATTTCTTCCTTGGAATCCATTAACCTCTTTCATATGAGAGCTCTAACAGATTTTTTTTTTTTATCTAGATGCAAGGTTTTTTATTACCAGTTACTCCATCCCATGCTGCTCTAAAAATGTACTCTTCACACTGCCTGTAGTTAGAGGGCTCACAGATTAAATGGCTATCTTGTCTAGTGGTGGTAAAATATCACCATGGAAAATAAAGAGGTCATCAGTGATAGAAATATAAAATTCAACAAGATACCTGTCCACTGCAATAGGTAAAGACTTAAAAGCCATACATGACAGGGGAAAAAAAGCATCAACTCTCATTGACAACTGAAAGCTGTGTTTTACTACCTTTGCAACCCATCAGGAACTTCTTACTCTGCAAGAAATCCAATTGAAACGAGCAGAGAAAGGTACCATGCGGTGCAAGCAGGGGTCAGAGAAGACCGACTAGAAACAAATACTGAACTGGAAAAAAACGCAGCATTGTGTTTTGTCCATCTTTGTCAACATACCTTCCATCTATTCTAACTACAGAAAATACAATCCCTGTAATTTCAGTTGTTGAAATTAGTGACGCCTTAACCTTCCTACATAATTTATTATGAATATTAAGCATTTCTGTATTCCTCCCTTTTCTTCACCCTTCACATAGTGCATAGTTTTATTTGACACTCCTCTATTCTAAACCCAAAGTGAGTATAGTCTACCCAACAGCATGCAAATAACTGCATAGCTGTGCTTATTTATTAATAAAAATTAAGGAATAGCAATATGATATAGTGAACACATGATGTTTTAATAGAGTAGCCTTGGGCAGCAGTAGTACATGAATAGTGTACACTTCTTTTAGTCAAGCAATTTATAATACATTGCACAGGCCCTATGGGATCTCAGAGCAGCTTTTTACAGTCAATTCAGGGAAAGGAAATACAAATGCTTTTTGCAGAGGTCTGCAACGCTCCTCTGAGTCCTGAAGTAGTAAGTTCCCTGCTTATCCTCCCAAAACAAGATTAAAAAAGAAAAACAGAACAGCAACTGAAAACTCTCGATATTGTTACCCTCACTTCTGCTCCCCACTCACCTGCCACTCAACACAGCCTTCAAACCAGAGCTGCAAAGCCCCTTTTCCTGGCTGGTGAGGATACAAGCCACCAAGAGCTCCAAGGCAGAGAACCACATTGTTTACCCTTCCCTGTTCTCTTGTGCTAGGAAATGAAGGTAAGGATTACTTGAGCTATTTAGTCTCATGGATTCTCTTTACTTGTTCTGGATTTTTCTTGGTTACGCTTCTTCAATGGGTGAGCATGGGAAGCAACGCACAAGATGTAATTGGAATTTAAGAGTTTCGGGTTAAAATTGGGGATGAAGGACTGAGAACTATATTCACCAAAAAAAAACCCCCAAACATCTATTCTTATCTCTGATAGACCCATTTTTTTAAGCCAGTAACAACTCACCTCACTATTTTGCGTAGTTTCAGTGTATTCTCCTTCTGGGGGCCAGGCCAGCCTTTTGGAGAGCCCCAGCACCACCCCACCAGCACACCAGACAGCGATTCCCACCGCTTCACTCCTGTCCTTCCTTCCCCAAAGCAAAGCCCCTTAGGACTATGTCGATCCAGCAAGCTAGAAAGGAGGTGGTGAGGATACAAGCACTGTCCCACAGCCATTTAGACTGTCCAGCCATTCCGCTGCACTTGTGTTAAGTAGCTCACACTTACGTCACTACTTAGGTCAAGCAGTCCAAAAACTGGGAATGGCTCAAGGAACAGCAGAGGTAGGAACTGGGTCTGACTGGAAATATGGACAAGACCACACTTTTGTGAAGCATTTACCTCTACTGAGTTGTTCTATAGCACTCACCCTCAATAGGGAATGAGTGCTGCCCTTTTTTATTTACAAAGATAGTTGTAGCCTCATGAGCTCTGAACAGTAAACAGGCTATTACAATAAGACTATCTGGAGTTATGAATGGCTGCCTCCACTAATTTTAGAGGATTTAAGACATGCAGGAAGCATCAGATGCACAAAGGACTTGAGGTTACAAGCTTGCACTTCAAAGAGATCGTTGATTAAACTCCACAGAGAACAGACTGACAACAGCTTAAATACTTGATTTTGCACTAGTTAAAGAAATGCCTGTGTCTAATAGAAATATAAACTCTAAAACAGCTGCCAACCATTGAATGTATAAAAAATCATGTATGATAGCATATAAACAGAAGTTACAGAATTTAAGTTTCTTAGACATTATACAGTCCCAAATGAAACGAATAGTATTTAATAAATTTAATTTTCAGGATAACTGATTTTTGTAACCTTGCCTGTATTACTTATAAACAACAAAGCTGGGGAAAAGAATAAAATAAAAAAAAAAAAATCAAGGCTTAATTTGATCATTTCTCCAGATTTCACTTGACTTTGAGCATGCTAAAAAGGAAAGAACAAATATACAAATCCTGGTACTGTTTCTTTGCATAACACAAACAAAAATATTTTTTATTAATAATTTAGCTAAAATATTCTTTGTCTATTCTAAACAAGAAACCCAATGATACTTATCTTTTTAATAGTATTCGGCAATTAAAATTATTTTTCCCCAAAGCCATAACAGTTTCTTTGTTTCTCCTATGCAGGTGAAATTTCCATAAGGAAAATAGTTACTAACAAAATTCAAGATGATGTGTCTTATATTCCAGAGATGCTGATAAATTTTTTTCATTAGAAGAATTCAACACTTTCTACATCCAGTACGTACAAAAGCTGTATTTCACACATCAGTTTTTGATCAGAATTTATGCACAGACTTTGCCTATTGCAATAACTCCTTACAAAGCAGCCTTGCAATTTCACCACTGTGGAAACATATGCTTGATTTAAATACTATAACCTGCATGGGCTCATACCTCTAGCAGTCCTAACGTGACTTATGTCCTTTAGTCTGTTTATTTGAATAAACAGAAGGTAGAAGTCTTTTGGATCCTTGCCTTTATAAAGTAGTCCTTTGCAAATACAAGTTGAAATAAGAAAGTATAGAGCTTCAGATTCATTTAATTTACATAGGAACAATAATACTGTATCAGTGTACCTTAGCCTTGTGAAGATAAAGAAAACCCCATACCTGTATGGTTGAACAACAATGCTAACATCTTTAAGCCCTGAAAAATCTAATTCCAGTCTCCTTAAAGAAAAAAAAGATACCAAAGAGATAATAAGCAAGCTAATTGAGCTTTAAGATATCTTAGTCTATGGAATATATTGTCAATCTTATTCAAGTGTGACGATAGTACCTACTTATCTCTAAATTATAGCTATGCATTTGCCATCACTGTCTTTCTCTGTTGCCTCCTTGATTCATAAACTGAGCTCCTAATTTCTTCTACACACCACACGCAGTGCGACTATTCTCAGTAGTACTAGAGAAAGGAACTGGAAAATGAGGAGGTTCATTGAAACAGCCACTTCGGGGACGTACAAGAAACATTCACAAACCATTTCCAGGACCTAATTTGGCCAAGTCAGAATTTTTTCCTTCAATCCTATGCCATGTGTCAATCACCAAAATCAAAACAAACCACCAAGTATTCATGCATGAATTCTTTGCAGAAGCAGTATCTTGTAAGTCCACGCTCAGCTGACAGACTTCTCTAAACCAACAGAACTTCTATCAGCTAAAGACACAAGACCCTGGGAACGTCCACGAGCAAGGAAGTCAGCAGGTACATAAAGAATACTGCACAGATTTACTTCCATCCCATACCTTCTAACTCCTTCAAAAAGAAAATTTGGTACAACGTTCCTTTTAAAAGGTCCTGAAGGTATCTAGAATCTTAAGATCCACTGCCAAATTGTTCTAACAGGTCTTTCCCTTCATTAAAGTAAACTGGTATTGCATCAGGTTAAAGAAAAGTAACAGGTTAACACACAAATCGACTTTGCCAACTTTCAAAAAGGATGGAAATTTATTAAATGCTGTAATATTTTAAATGAGCTTACCAACATACATATGGTATGTGCAGAAGACAAAGGTTCAAGTTTGTCCTTTTAGATATTCTTTTCTAATTCTACCTGATGTATGCTAGTATGCCCCCCAAATCTTACCATTTCTCATGAAAACAGATTTCAATTTATTACTATATTTCTGGAATCAGAAAAGTGTAAAACATCAAAGACCCACCATGTCACCAACACATCTGTCAAAAGATGTTGCAGAAATTCTTATTACAGTGCATTGGCCTGTTTAGTTCTGTTATAATGAGATGAGGCTTTCATCATTTCCCTTCTGGAAGCAGTTTCAACATTTGCTGAAATTCACTTTTAAGGTTTTTTTTGTCCTAAAATAAAACATTAAGTCTTTTCTTCAATTTTTCCTTGCTGCTCTCAGGATTCATATTTCATATTAATGAAAACTGCCTCTGTCCTTCCTGGGTGTGTGCACCACTCAGTCCCTTTCATGTGATTAGCCACTGGATGACTTAGAGCAAATATCTCAGCTGCTGTAACTACCTATGGAAAAGTTTAGATTGAAGCCTGCTAAGTGTCTTACCCATTCAGGTTATATTTGCTCTTTCAGTAAGAAGGGATGCCAAATACCCCCTTTTATACTTTTTAGCACACAATCTCTTCACAAAGACGTGATAAAGTCAAGAAATCAGATTAATGCAGTCATTTGGTTAAGTATAGCAATATTAAGACTTATACTGCAGCATTTAGGGCGGTAGATGTTGTCTACCTTGACGTCAGCAAGGCGTTCGACACGGTCTCCCACAGCATCCTCATAGGGAAGCTTAGGAAGTGTGGGTTAGATGAATGGACAGTGGGGTGGACTGAAAACTGGTTGAAAGACAGAGCTCAGGGGGTGGTGATTAGGGGCACAGAGTCTAGTTGGAGGTCAGTGACAAGTGGTGTTCCCCAGGGGTCAGTACTGGGCCCAGCCCTGCTCAATATGTTCATCAATGACCTGGATGAAGGGACAGAGTGCACCCTCAGCACGTTTGCTGATGACACAAAGCTGGGGGGGGGTGGCTGACACACCAGAAGGCTGTGACCCCATCCAGAGAGACCTGGACAGGCTGGAGAGTTGGGCAGAGAGAAACCTTATGAAATTCAACAAGGGCAAGTGTAGGGTGTGGCACCTGGGGAGGAAAAACCCCCTGCACCAGGACAGGTTGGGGGTGACCTGCTGGAGAGCAGCTCTGTGCAAAGAGACCTGGGAGTCCTGGGGGACAACAGGATGACCATGGGCCAGCAATGTGCCCTTGTGGCCAAGAAGGCCAATGGCATCCTGGGGTGCATCAAGAAGAGTGTGGCCAGCAGGGGGAGGGAGGTCATCCTGCCCCTCTGCTGTGCCCTGGTGAGACAGCACCTGGAGTGCTGTGTCCAGTGCTGGGCTCCCCAGTTCCAGAAGGACAGGGAACTGCCGGAGAGGGGACAGCAAAGGGCTACCAAGATGCTGAGGGGACTGGAACACCTCTCTCATGGAGAAAGGCTGAGGGATTTGGGTCTCTTCAGTCTGGAAAAAAGACTGCTGAGGGGGGATCTTATCAACACTTATAAATACTGAAAGGGTGGGTGTCAGGAGGATGGGGCCAGGCTCTTTTCAGTGGGGCCCTGCAACAGGACAAGAGGTAATGGGCACAAACTTGAACATAGGAAGTTCCACCTAAACATAAGGAGGAACTTCTTTCCTGTGAGGGTGGCAGAGCCCTGGCACAGGCTGCCCAGAGAGGTGGTGGAGTCTCCATCTCTGGAGACATTCCAAACCCACCTGGACGTGTTCCTGGGCAACCTGCTCTGGGTGACCCTGCTCTGGCAGGGGGTTGGACTGGATCATCTCCAGAGAATCATAGGGTTTGAAAGGACCTATGATTCACCTTGAAGAGATTTTCAATAGTGAAACTTGTCCGTTATGGTCTACCATTTCGATAGTACTACCTATTGGGGAATCTGCTGTTCTGAACAGCAGCATTTAAAGACTGCAAACTTCAGTGTAAAAATTTAGCAGTAAAGCAGCACATCCACTTGGTTCGTAGGCTCCACGGCAGACATACTTTAGCATTCCCAAGATTCACTTTCCCATGCAATATCTCGGAAAAAGCTTTGCCAATCTTAGGAGGCTCTCTTCCCTATAACCTGTCTGCACCCTTTTGCAAGGCTGACTTCAATTCTGCCCTTGAAGCATGGTTCCAATACTGTTGCCAAGATGCACAAAATTCTTTCTTGTCCCATATTTCTCTTATCACAGAATTTCTGAAGACAGCCTTCAGTCAGTACTGCTGGCATGATGTCTTTTGCTTTCTAATTACATTCTTCAGCAACACAATAGAATACAGCCTCAGAGATGAGTCACAGCTGTGGTTATTGTAGTACCAACAGCTATCTTATGAGGCTATCATCAGTTGACACAGACACAAATCTAACAGGATATTGGCAATGTGACCTGCAGATATACTGAGCTTTGACTTACTTCTGAAGAAGCAGCAACACAGAAAAAACGTGCTAGTAGTAAAAAATATTTTTGTGGAACCAAATGTGCGTAAAGCCTTTCCGAGACTATTGTCTTGCTGATGCCCTTGAATCTTTCCAGGCTTCCCTAGGCCTTAATGGAGACGAGCCTTGACCCAGAAGAATGAAACGTGCTGCAGTGGAAGTCTTCGGTTCCTTACTTATTATGATTAGTGCCTAAACAAGAGTCCTGCTTGGAAGAACCTCAGATTCCCATCATAGTACAGTCACGTCATGGATCTTGCTTAATACACCACTTTCCTAGTAAAAAGTGACCATCTTTACGTCACTTACTGAAATTATACTTTCTATGTAATAGTCTAATTACTCCTAGCTAGATATCAGTAATGTCAGAAATAGAGTTAAACCAAACTCTAAGATAAAGAGCTAACCATTAACTTTATCAGTTCTCACATACAAGCTGCCTTTTGTTTATTTATTTTTAAATCAGTATCTGCAGATCATTGAGAGAAAAGCCTGGTTCCTATTCAAGAAAACAAACTGATTTTATTACTATAACTACTTTTGTTGGTCTGTAGGCTACTGGCATAACCCAAATCATCAGAAGTAGTCAGAATAAATCAAATGGAAAATTTACTGCTATACAAAGTAGCTTTGTATACATTTTTTCACATTTTCCAAAACAACATGAGTATCAAGTCCAGCAAGAAGAATTCACTGATTTTGCAGATAAGAAATGCACTAACAGAAGCAATAGTGGCCCGGACACTGAAGGTATTAACAACTTTTAAGAAGCATCCACAGCTTGCACTCGTCCCCTGCACATATGACCGTATTGTGCTACTTAAGACAACGCTACCTTGGAACTGTTCTATAGCAATGGTTATTAGGAAGAGTCTCTGTACAGAGCTTGCTGGGGACCATCTTTCAGTCCGCAAGCAAGAGAACAAAGTCATACTGGCACACACAGGAAACTTAACTGTAGGGAGAGTCCTTGGTATTCTCCCATACTGAAAAGAATTTGTAACGTTTCCAAATTAATATCTCTGCCCTTCATACACATAACTTATTGTATACTCCTTGGAGTATTGAACTGTGCTTTTTTGGGGACTTTGAAAGCACCTCTCAAGCTTTGGCAAGTACTGCGATAAGTTATAACTGGCCTGAGAATCTTTAAAACGTACATTTTTTGGCTGTCCCCATCCACATTAAGTAACTGCAGTCCATCATGTCTGTTTCATAGCATCTGAGCACGATGGACAAGTGAATAATTAGCTTTAGCAAGAATAGCCAGATTTATGTTAGGAAAAATTTAACTCCTAGAAAGCTCAGCAACTCAAGAGATGAATTTCTCTCTTCATGCAACACTAATCTCAGTTCATATTTCCCATGTAGTTAAGACAAATTGGTAAAAAACGGACATGATTTAATTAAAATCTGAAGCCTTCACAGTACTTGTCTCCTACGTGAAGTTTCTAATGAAAATGAAAAAGGCTATTTCTAAAGATTGCAAGCACTAGATTTAATAAATAAATAACCTATGAATACAGTCTTCCTTGTAGCAGTAGAGGCAGATAAGAATCAAAACTACATAGTCCTCCCCCCAAAACAGATGACAAATTAGCAGAGTATTACTCTATAGCTCCACAAAATGCACCCCATGTAAAAGCACTGAACGAAGGGTAATGGTCAGTCCACGCTTCCCGAAGTGTCTGCCCAATGCAGTGAAAAAGAGGAAGCCCAATAGGTGGCATACTGCTTTGCCGGCATTCTAATGTAACAAATGGCCAATATCCCAACAACAGGTGTTAGTATTTGTCCTGTGAAAATTCAGAGGTTGAAATGTTTAGTTTCTTGTCTGCCTCCTACCCTGAGGAATACTGAATAAAAATCAGAAAGCTAAAAATATTTTTTTTCCATGTTAATCATTGTTCCATTTCAGATGTGAAATTAAATTTCTTTTAGCACACAAATATAAGCAGGTCATTTCTAGTTTGTTGTTTTCTTTTAATGCTTGTACAGACATAAAATCAAGTACCTTAGGGTATGGCTTTGGAACAGCATATATTTTAATTTTCTTCTTTGGTATAGATTTGCTCTTTGACTTTGTAAAACATCAGTTAAAAACTGAACTCCCAGGACTTTTGCAGAATACAACACTGTGCACGTTTACACAGCATCTAAGAGAAAAACACCTCCTTCTGCCAACACTACCACTCTGAGATTTATATCCAGGTTCAAACGATATCTCCTACAGGGAAACACGTAGGCCATCCAAGTTAAAGGAGGAAGTGGAAATAAAGAGAACCCCCAGCATAGCGAGTCTTTTATCATAAATCACCAGCTACAGTAAGAATGCAATATGAAGTCTCTTTTTAATAAAGTCTCTCAGCATTCACAACTTCACGACTCCAGTAAACTGTGTTTGTAAGGAGAAGACATTACAGAAAGGTGACTAGCTGGTACCTAAGTACACACAAAGATTGTCTCAGAGTGCAACATCCAAATCGATGGACAAATAAGAAAATTAAGCTAAAATTTAAAGCCAGCAACTACGTTATTTCTCTCACACTCGCCTTCGTATGTGTGAACCACAAGAATGCTGTACTTAAGAAATACCTCCTGATCTCTATTTCCAGAAAGCATCAAGCAGAAGTTACCAAAGGTACTTCCATTTGTCCTGTTTCAGCTCCAGTCATCTATGGGCCACAACTGCACCCCTATTTTAGGACCTTCCTATTAGACCTTCCAGATGCTCTCAGATGCTAGCACGTACCCCTCTGTAATGTTGTTTGCCCATGCCAATAGCGCCATATGCCTGTTAATTCCTCCTTTCAGCCACAGTCTCTCCTTTTTCCTTCTCTTCCCCTGCAAGACTGTTTGTCCTCATTCTTCTTCTTCCACTATGAGAACAGTATCTGTGTCCTCATAGCTTTCCCTCTTGCAAACAGATTTTTTTCTAATTTTCCTCTACCTCAATTTAATTTAAATATCCTATTTTCTCATCTTCCAGAATCCAGATCTATCCCAATCTAGCACATTCTGTGTCTATCAATCCCTAATTCCATCTAAAATTTGGTCCTTATGTGTAACTTTTTTTCTAGTCTTCCTACTTGTCAAATTAAGTTCAAAGTAGATAGACAGGCAAGATCAAAATAACTAAAATATTTGATCCTTCACATATTCTATTAAAGTATAGAATACTTCAGCATATAATTTTGTAGCTGCTATGAAGTTTACATGGGCTCAACTGCCTTTTCTTTGCAGAAATTTTCCATTAAGGGCTATTAAATACAAACGTAAAACCTTTAGCTCAGGAAGTCCTGAAGCCAGAAGTTACCAAAAGCAGAAGGTATTATGGGGAAGTATTGCTGCCGTCCATCTCATCCTTACACTTCTCTCTTGGTATCCAGTTTTGGCTACTTGGGAAAACAGCACACTCTACTAGACATAGGTCTGATCAAATGAATACACACATTCTTACATTATTTTAAGTTCTGTTTCCAGAGGAAATTGCCAGTTAAAGCAATCATGCTCCCTCTGTCCATCTGTCTGCCTGCCACTACTTCATGTCTCAATACAATTTTCAAATCCGCAAATTAATTCTGGCAAAGTTTTCAGTGACTATTTTATTCTTACAGGTTTTGTGACAACTTGGCTGCTGGGCACAAGAGACCCAACGTCCATCGGTGCAGTAAAAGCACGCGCTGCATTTGGCAGCGGCAGCAACCAGCATGTGTACACAGAGCTCCAACAAGCAGTTGCCAGCATTGCCATCCCTCGCCAGAGAAGGCTAGCACGGGAAGGAGGGGCAGGAGCACTGAAGTTACTCCATTACTGCATTAGGGGTGGAAACTATAAGAAAGGAGACAAATAAAAAAAAGAAAAATCATCTTTAATAATTTTTCTGCATAAACAGTTCATTTTCAGGTCAATCCTGGTGGTTGCCTATTAAACTCTGTTACTACATGAGAAGACGGAGTATTATTATAATCAGTTCTGAGAGAAACTGAAATTACACCAAGTCCATCCTGCCCTCCATGTCAAGCTTGAGGGAGGAGACAGCATAAGCATGCCCTCTGTAGGCAATGCAAAGTGGAAGTCTCTTCACCCGGGAACGTTAGGACACATGTACATCCCCCAAGTATGAAGGGATGTGGAAGGGAGCTCTCCAAGATAAGATAAAAAGCAAGTAGCATTAAACACACTGAAACAGTCTCCTGTGAAGGTGGTTTCTCCCTAAAATCAGTCATTGTCAAGACAGAGCAACTTGAACAGTAATATTAAGAGCTTACACATGTGCAACAAACTTCCAACTTAGAATTAGTCTTAATAGCCGAAGATTTGAAAGACTAAACTTTTTGTTTGTTTTAAGGAAGGGGGAATAACTGGGGCAAAACCTCTCCTTACACAGTTTCCTTTGATACCATTATTAGAAGGGGATAAAAGGTATGTTAATACTTCAAAACACCTATATTCATTTCTAGCAGCCCAACTAGAGGTCCATTTCTATGTTCCTAAGACATTTATTGTTAGACCTAAATGCAAACTAAGAAAACAATATAATTTGCTTTTTTCAGCAAGCCTCCTTCCAAAACATAATTGAAACCAAAATCAGCAAGAACGGCAGTTCTGTTGCAACCGAAAGTGACAGGCTTTCCACAGGATCTTAATTCAAAGTGTATAAAATAAGAAGATTCAATAGCTTAAGTCTGAATCACCATTAACAATAAAGCAAAAAGTATTTTAACTAAAA
Organism: Rissa tridactyla; assembly: GCF_028500815.1. Lineage (NCBI taxonomy): Eukaryota > Metazoa > Chordata > Aves > Charadriiformes > Laridae > Rissa > Rissa tridactyla. The sequence goes on along the minus strand of NC_071474.1, from coordinate 29,943,043 downwards.
AAAAGAAAAAGTCTTCGCTCTGTCTTTGATACTGTTATGTATTATAAAGTAGGAAGACGGTGGAGTAAACTATTCTTTATTTAATGATGATGCTGTACTTCCTATGCAAAAGCACACTTGTTTTTTGCAGCCCACCAATAACAAACAGAAAACATACATTATTGATTACTTGTCTTCTTCTGAATTAAAAATAAGTGTTATTTTTAAGAGTTACTGTGAATACAGTTACTGTCCACAGAGTTACTGTGAACGTGAAGTTTTTTTCAGATCCTTGTAAATGCAAATCTGTCTTCCAGAATGGGGAAAAAAAAAAACCACCAAGATTTTTATTAGAATTAAATTTTTGTAGTAAAAAAAGAAAAGCCAATGTAAAACCAAAACTAACCACCAAATATAGATCAACAGTAAGTGACATATAGTTTCAGGTGATAAACTGGGGGTTTTAATGGCATATAGGTAGGCAAGGAGCAGGAGTCATACGTACGAAAAAATCTGCAGAGAGCACAGGCATTAGCTCCCCAGCCTCCCAAAGCTGTAAAATATCAAGTTGTATTTCTCAGGAGATTTTCCAGCTCTATTTTTTCAAACTAAGTCTCTTTTTTCATAGGAATTTCCTGCTGTCAAATTACACAGACCCTCAACCACCTTCTTAGTTCCAGAAAGACTCACATTCAATACATGGTTCACTCTTTCTACGCGCTGCATATGGAGCCTGTGCATCTAATTATGGACACTTAGCTCAGTGGCTTGATAATATGACACCCAGAAGTGTTAAACTGCTTGACCTTAATCCCTAGGAAAGGCTCTTGATTCTGGGGGTAGTTACCCTACTAAACACAGCTGGAGTTGACTGGTGCCAAACATAGTTCAGACCAAGCTACAAAATCCTTTCCTTTTTGCTTTCCCTTCTCCCTTTCGCCCCCCTCTACGAACACCCGCTGCAATCAGTGCACTCTCTGGGCTCACCCTTTCACCTCTTCACATTCTTGTCTCTTCCCTCCCAAACCCCATAAAGCCCACCACCTATAAACTACTTCTGTACTACACTCAAGCTTTCTCCCTCGCACCTGAAGACTCCCTTCTGCCTTTAATAGGACTTTTTAAGCCCTTTCTCACTCCTGTGCCCACAAATGAAGGTCTTTTTTAGTATCTTGCCTATTATTCTCTATCCACTGAGAAATGAACACATTTTAACAAATCAAGAATGCATGAAAAATTCATTCATGTATTTGTACAAGTCTTTTAAGACACAATTATGAATCCTTGATTTGCCATATTTTAGAAAGTGTCCAATTAATAGCAGAAATCCTAATCTGTAAAAAGCAAATTGACCTACTGTACTGTTCAAGATGGTATCTTTATTTAGAATGAGTTTAGAGAGGAATCCAGAAGGATGTTTAAAAAACAGACAATATACCATTGGGAGATGTTTTATTCATAAAGACATTGTGAGAAAAGGATTGGAAACATTGAAGATGACTTAATTATAATCTTGAAATTAATGAAACAATTATGTCTGTTTCTCGAGGCAATGTATGAACTTTTAACATAGCCCAGGTCTGTCCTGGGCTACAGATTTTGGGGAAAGAATTAGAAGTAACATGATTTCTGATCTATTCTACTTTTTCCCTAGATTTATCCGATTTGTTTGTTTGTTTAAAGCAAAACTATGAAATAGTAGAAAATATTATATTCTTTTTTAATATTAGTTCCCTGCAACCCTGGAACAGGCTGTCTCGTTTGACCTTCAGGCAACAGTACAGAAATTCAGCAGAACATACAACTGTGGAAGTGCATTTTCCACATGAAAGTAAGGACTTTGAAACGAGGGACAACCTTTTCCCCACGCCAGAGCAGGTATGTAGAGCACGGGGAGGAAGCACAAACCAACCCCTCCATCTTGTGCCTTCCTGTGAAGCACAGCTGTGACGGTACAAACATGAACAGCAGATAAAGCAGCTATGACCTGACATAGGAAGAAGTATTTAATATAGAGGGGTAGCCAGATTTGAACCAGTTCAGAGGCCTACTAGTAAATGTGGTCAAAGGCTGCTACCCAGTAATACCCATAAAAGACATCATGAAAGGTGCTTTTAAGCACTCTTCTTAATACCTCTGGAAACATTTGGTAAAACTCTAGAGTTCCGATTGCTCTAAAAGCTACAACAAATGGGGCGTTAATACTTTCTGCTTTTTTAATTACAAAAAAGGTTAGAGTGAGGTGATATAGTTCAACTGGCGCTGGTATGTTCTTCGTATCACTTCTAGACACAAAAAGCAGTGTAAAATGGTGACTGGGAGACATTAAAGCACTTATATATGTACTGCTGTTGTTGCTTTTTATGTTTTCTTTGTTCATTTTCTACTTACTTGCTGCTGAATGCTACACTGATGAAAATGAACTACTGACTTAAATTAAGTCAAAGACAAATGTTTTAGCAGTCGCAGTGTGCCCAAAACAACAGAGCCTGCAGCTTTGTAGCCCAGTGAACTAACACAGCTGTTACAAGGAACAGGCAACAGGCTGCATGTTAAGTTAACACAGGTCTCACTCAGGTTTTGTCTGGTCTGTCTTAGACTGCTTGAAAAAAGAAAGAAAAAATTGTTTTTGCCTGCTAAACTACAGGAACTGTCTGATGACCACAGCCTAATGGGTTTCAGGCTCTGTATGACTGTGGTGTTACATCTATCATTATATACATATATATATTTCTGTAACTATTAGATAGCAGTAACAACTAATTATTCTGTGCAGAATGAACGATCTACAATCTTAGTATAACAATGCAGTGTAACGGAGTACAGCCATGAGATGATAGCGGAGGCCCTGAAAGCATAGGCACAAGATGGTAACAGATGTCAGGCTAGACAAGCACTGCTCAAATGCAACACAACCTTAGGAACTGGATAATTTTAGTTTTGGGAATAAAGTGAACAAAGATCAACTATTCAATATGTGTAAAACACCTACTACGTAATAAATTCGATGCGACATAGATTTGCAGATCAATGACACAAGAACGCCGTATGACATACTTAAGCTTATAAACAGCAATCGCACAAAACTGACCCCCCCAAAGGAGACCCAGGAGTGAGAAGCCACCAACGTCACACTGCTCCTGGGAAGGAGCAAAAAGCAGCCCCCACTGCCAACGTCCTTCACGTGAAGGACCACGACACTGCAAATTCTCATAACCGAGGTTACATAGTCGTAACGTTGGGGTGCTGGTGAAGACAAATTTTATTTCCTGTATCGTTCACATACGCCACAGCGGTTAACAGCCTCTCTGGCAAACCCACGTATAATTACTCTGCTTCAGTTCATTTGCAACGAAAGAAAGGAAAACAATCAAGCATCCATTTAAAATTTCAACATTTACCATGAGCCAGAAGTGAAATGCAGAAGTTTTATTTGTTTTCTTCACGAAGAGCTCAAAAAGTAAAAACGTATAAGCATAGTTTTAAAGCAAAGATTGTAAGAAAGTGGGTTTTTATTGACTTACGCTGTATATTGGATATTTGGGATTTTTTATTGTAGTTTTGGCCTAAGCTAACTGACCTGGAACAGCTAATTAATTATTCCCTGCCTTGGTTTGCCCATGTGAAAGAAACAGTCTCACCTGAAGAGCCTTGAGAGGTGACTTTGATATTTTTTAATACAAGTGCAAATTCATACTGCAGGTTTACAAATTGCAATGCATTTCAAACAACTGGACTTTAAATAAGCCTTCTTTGATCATCCAGGGAGAATTCTGGGGACTTCCTGTTCTCAAAACTAGATTTTCAAGTTTAAAGACCCATCACTTCAGCTTCTATTCTCATTGTAATGTGAAGTGTCTTATGTTTTTATTATTTGTAAACAAGTAAGTTTTTTATTAAAGAATCACTATTACTACGCTGCTTGAGGCATGTGGTAACACCACAGATGAATTTTGTATTTTATTCATGTTAGGATTTACAACTGAGTAAGATATAGCTTAACATTTTTAAAAATCATGATATCATATAGGAAATGACTTCAGCAATTCTCAAGGTGATTCTTCACTTATTACTTTGCGGGGGGAAACAAACAAAAACCAGAAGACACCAGCTGGGCTAAAATCTCTTCAGCTTTTACTCTGACCCAGATGTAATTTATTTTTAAATGGGGTGGAAAAAAACGCACACAATTGTTGGAGTTACCTAAGTATTAAAAACATAAGTAAATAAAATGTTTCAGCTATTAAAATTGTGCCTCAGATGTGTTCTCCAAATTAATATGCCTTAAAAGGATGTTTGAAATAGCAACACACAGCTGGCATGGTGAAAAGAAACGCTTTTTAAACAGAGATGTAATGATGTGGAAATAAAATGTAAGGTCAGTGCAATATTTTATATTGAATCACTTCCGTGAGAAGACGGTGTTCAGATTGTTTTGGGTGCCCCGGCCCTCATAGCAAATCTGTTCTTTTGTAAGTAGCACAGGAAAAACAAGTCATGAAAGTCTATCTTGTCAAGAAGAAAGAAATGGTGCAAAATAAAAGGAATTAGCAGTCACTCTCTTGTGGTACAGCTAAAAAAACCAAACGTATTCTTATCTGACTTGCAAACATTGTACTTCATTGCAATTACAGTATCTCACTTGTCCTTAAAAAAAGAAGGTGTAAGAACACATTGCATTTACCACAGAATGCCACGGGACTGGCAGCTACTGTGGGGCAGTAAGTTGCTATCTTTACTGAAATATGTACTATGAAGGTACTGGTTAGCGTGCTTTATGTTCATAGGTTTCTGACTTACACTTAGCAGACACTTGGCATCATAGTCATGCTGTACCTGGAGAAGAAATTATAAGGAAACTAGTCCTGCTATTTAAAATACCTCTTACCAGTCTAGCAAGATTTGCCCTACATAGCTAGGTTACGTACGCTCATTACCTCTGTTAAACAATTAAACAGTAAGTACACTATTCACCAATATGACTTCTGTGTTTGCTAATCCTGTGTCCTACTTAATTTCCTTCGTTCACCCCCATCACTAGAAAATATACTTGTCAGGGCGGTTAAGAAAAATTGAAATTATACACATCTATTTTTAAAAGTCTTTTTAAAAGGTATTATCACCCCATCACCTTCCCCCAATCCGCTAAGACCATCTGCGAATCCCTGTCACTCCACCAATGTTCACATCCAAACATGCTGAACTAAATCTGACGGCATTTCCAAAAAAAAAAAAAAAAAAGCAAACAACATAAATAGGTGATACTGCAGTGTTAAGGCAGCTGCTGGCAAAGGCACAGCTGTACAGGGATGACTGGCAGGAAAACGAGGCCTTTAGAATTAGAGAGAAAAGTTTTGTCTGTTTTGGCATGTAATAATTTTGACTAAATATATTTTTTAAAAGCAGCGTCATCTTTCATATTTAATGATGGTCCTCACAAACCGAGAGCACTGGAACATTGCACTGGGGGTCTGGATTTTTTTTTCAAAAGAACTAGCTGAAGTTAATGCCATTTTAACTGAGTTTTGGAGCCAAGTTTTATCAGAGAACTAATTATGGTGAGCTGAGAATGCCCCCAGTTTAAAAGTTACTTAATACCTTATGGTAAAGCTATGCGTGCTGACTTTCTTACCCTTCTTCTAAAGTGCAAGCTGTTAAAAATGATAATTGTCTGAATTCACAAAATTCTCCCTTTAAAGAGAAATAAAACTGTGTTGAAAGGCAGCTTTTGAATACGATCTTGATTCTAAAGCAGCCTGTTTAGAGAAAATGGGATCCATAAATGTCAACACCACCTGTAGTCTGCCTGAAAACGTGCCTGCTTTCTGACAACAGCATTGATAAGCCACAGGCACACCAGAACAAACATCCCTTACTTTATCTGCTAGATAAAAGTTGAAGGAGGTGGTGGTTACTAGGAAACTTTCTGTCCCTAATTTGTTTTAACAGAAATCTGCAAATACAAGTATAAGCATCAAATAATGCTAAATAAAGTGCAGTAGATTAACATTTTTCCCTAAGAAGCCAAGAAAGTTACGAGAAGCCTGCTTGGCTTTGGTGACAATCTCTGTAAAACAGTGCAAGAACTCACAACATTAAAGGCAAATTGTCTTCCGAGGGCACTGTGACCAGGAGACAAAGCTGTATGACACGGTACGTGAGAAGCAGGCATTCCGACAATGCAAAACCCAACCTTCTGTCCTCCACTTATGGAAAAGACATGACAGAAACAACCTTTAGGCAGGCAGAACACCTTAACAGAGGTTAGGAAATAAATGCATTTAGAGACTATTTCGCATGAAACTATTGGAATTAAGTTATGGTTATTCCAATTATGAAGAATGAAATTTTGGTATTGTGATAAGCACAGCTAAAAAGAACAAAGGAGGAATAACTATAGCTACTAAAGTTTATTTGTCTGCTAGAGACTTCCTGGGGGAATTTTTAATAATGGATGTCATTTTTCTACAGGAGTTTCTGTCAATAAGTCATGATGAAAAAAAAAAAGTGGCTTAAACCCAAAAAGAAAATAAACACTTAAACGTTTTTACAACTTTATGGGCTTTTTTTTTTTGTGGTCATTTTTGCAATGAAAGGTGATCAGAACAAAAGAAAGGGATCAAAACAAAAGAAAGGGATCAAAATGTGATGCTCTAATGAATCTTTTTGTATTACTGGTTTCTTACTTTGATTACCAGGTTATTTGTAGGCAGAGGAAAAGAAACAGGAAAGAGAAAGGAAACCTGAAGTCAAGCAGCATTGCAGTCCTCTATGAAATATTCATTATTACCTGAACAGGACAATTTCAATGTTGTTTTGCACGAAAATCTTTTGAGGGGAAAAAAAAAAAAAAAAAAGAAAACACACGGATCACAGGAGTTAACCATGCCAAAAGTAAGGTCAATGCCCCATCTAGATCAATATAGTACTAATAACAAGCCAGGACTTTTGAATATGCAAACCATATTGCAGCCAGTTACTACAGTGGTTACAAACACACCCGGACATACAGCCAAGAACATACAAAGAGTCTTAGCAACAGGAACCACTCGCATAATCTCGAACTGGGAAAATCACTGAAAGGTTGTTCTGTTTTGTGCTTTCCCCCGTCCCTCCTCTACAAAAGTCAATATACCCCAACCATGCAAAGTCTGGATCGTTCATGCAGGTCTCTTTCGTCAGACTCTGAATTCCTCTGTGGTTGCAAGAGACGAGTGAAAAAGAGATCTAACATACAATTTAATACTGCCCCACACCAGTTCAAGATCATTTCCCACAGGACGTTAAGTGTACTGTCCAATTCAGCTTCAAATAAAATCAAGCCACAGGGCTTCAAAACCACTTCAGACAGATTATTGCAAAGTCTAATACGTTTTATTGGTTCTAAGTAAAAGGCTTTCTTTCATTAGCTTAATTTCATTCCCTTAGTGAGTCCCTATTCTTTTGAATCTACCAAAATATTCCAATTACTCCGTGGCAGTTATAAAAGAGCCTTTGAATACCTGTTGATATATCCTTTCAGCTAGCCAGCCTTTTAAAAATCTAGGCCAAACTCTCTATTGCTGTAAATCAACATAGCAAAATTGAAATTAATTACAACAAACACAAATCTGGCATACTGCAAGAGTCAGGTGGAGGTAGGATTAAAAAGACGGGCACAACAATAGACATCTATTATGTCTCACCTGTTCATTTTGCCATCAAATGATAGCAAAGGATGGAAATCCAGTTCTATTTGAAAAGCTAGTAACACTACTTATTCTGTAAGAATAACCTGGAGAGTATTTGCAAATTTATTGTTGTTGTCCACATTCCTATTTAGACTTTTTCCCCGCCCCCCTCTTTCTCTATACAGCTAAAGTGATGGCTGCCTACGTTTCAAACAAGTTCTAGAAGGTTAACTGTTCCTGAATGTTAGACAGGGCTTTCTTAACCTGCTTTCACTAATCTCATAGATAAGATAAACTCATGTGAAGAGGTTACTTCTATCTGTTCTTATTTTCTCTTTCAATTAGCAGAGATGCCTGCACTTAGCATGCACCAATTGAGCTACTTCTATTCTTTTTACCTAATAAAAGAATTGCAAGATTCTCTGGAGCCTTGAGACATGCATGAACTCAGACACTACTTTGACCTGAAGAAAACTCTCCTCATTTGTTTCTTGTTTTTTTTTTTTTTTTTTCCCTAAATGCTTCTGTGATTTTTTTTAATCATCTCGTCACATATACTCATTAACAATATTGATTTAACCGCAAATGAAACCAAACTCTTAAATAGCTACTGAAGAAGCAGAGCAGAGGAAATAGAAGCCAAGACTTCCCCTGTCCCAAACAGCCCTACTTATATTCCTCAACAGATGTCGGAAGACCACATCATTTATTGGCGCAGTTGAAACGTCAGCCTGTACCATTTGCTCTGAGACTATTATAAAGGACATAAAACAATGTCAGTTAAAATAGGAATCCTTGATTTTGATATACAAAAAGAGGACATTTGACAGAAGTGTTATATATTCTGACTTGAGCTTCATAGACCCATATTTCAACTATCAACCCAGAACTGAAGCTGTGTTAACACAGTACAACGTGAATCCTATTGTAATAATTACTCCATCGAGTTCTACAGAAATGTCAGAGTCATGCTAGGATTGATACATTTTTTCTGATTTTTTTTCCCATATAATTCTACTGTAGAATCCCTGAATAAAAATCGGACAAGATAGAGAGTGATTAGATTTTTTTTGTGACCTATCAACTTCTGGAGAATTTTTCCATGGAACTGGTTTCTTTCCCTTCTAACTTGGCTTTTGCGGAGTATCGATCTCTTCCCCCATTCTTGACATCCCCTATTAGTTGAAAGTCAAGACAAAGAGCAAAAGGAGGAAATAACTTCTCAATGTCATCTTTCTTAGCCGAACGGTTTTGCCAGGACAGGGATGACCAAGGATCACGTTCCTCAGCATTAAGAGGAGGCAGACATTTAACATCAAGATTTTTCTATGTAGACAAGAGTCTGGCTGAGAACTGGGACCGTGACATTGCTTCAACTGCCAGTCGCTCAGAATGGGGGGCCCTGATTCTCATCTCAAAGTCACCCGTGCAGTTTTTGGATTGTGCTACAATTTTCCATGGTTTTGACACCAAAATATGTTCACATTAACAAGATCACATAATTGAGTCTATTAATTCTTCAGTCAAATAATTGACTGTCTTGCACTTGAATATTTCACAATGCCTTAAGAGACAGCTTATTTTGAAGCTTAATTATTGTGGTACAATCTCAGATTCAGAAAGTTGATTTGTCCTTAGTGCAGAAAGCTCTTTCAAAAAACATGCTGCAGCCTAAGAAAATCTGTAACTAATGAAGAAATCCTTAAATATAGAACTACCCTTGGCGGTAAACTCTCATAGACAATCCAAAATAGATATGACTTAGCTCACTGAGGAACACTCCTGAAGTACCAAAGAGACTGACAGCACGGCCAACTACTTTTTTAAATTCTAAGAGACAAACAAGAAAGATTGCCTTCAGCAGTTAAAAGCACTTTTCCACTTAGTCATATATTTATATGAAACTTAGGGTAGAAACCAGGCCTCTCAAAATTCTAGATAAGAATATCTCATGAGAATGAACATATTTCCAGCTTCCATCTGTGGGGTCATTAACGCTCCAATCTGTTCAAAACCAGAAAGTCAGTCCCAAGTGGAAGTGTCTCAATCTGATTTTCATACATCGTAGAAATAGATACCCAGATTTCTAATTTAATAACAGTTTGGGTCAGCTATAAATTCTACATTCTATAATTGTCAGACTACTTGCTAGCATAACGAACCAAGATTCAGGTTTCAAATCTTTGTTGCTCTAAGTTATTCAAAAAGTGGATATTTGCTCAAGTCCACTTCTGTTTGGAAAAAATTAAATTCTACCAAGGTCCCCAAAGGGCAGAGGGAAAATTCCAAGGCACGATGCCGAATGCCAGTCTGGGTCCAGAAAGCGGAACACTGGTGTTAACACAGTGTTAAGCTTGGTGTGGTAAGCTCTTGTCTTGCTGACACTGCCCTGATACTTCCATTGCCAAGGCCTGGGTTCCTCACGCTCATTCGTCACCACACAGTATGGATAGGCTTTGAGTTGCTTCTAACTTACCCAGTTAAAGAAGACAAAGTCTGCTTGTTTAAGAGAAGATTCCGGCTAATTTTTGTGCCCTCAAAGCTGTTTCCCCTCCCCCCATTCCCTCCCAAAGCTACAATCTCCTCCTCTAAAACTTTTTGGAAAAAAATAAACTTCACTGAATTTCTTACAGAAATGTCAAAGGAAAGCTTAAACTGCTCCTGTCTCATTCATCAGAATTATTTTCTTCCTCTTTTCATACTTTTTCTTTCTGCGGTACAAAATAAAGTAGCAGATGATCTGAAACAGCACTAAATGACAAATACTGGAGTCTTATTTTCAACCAAAGAAATCTGCAGTTAGATCATGTACAGAAACCCCTAACAGTTGACACTAGATTTTTTTTCCTTATATATCTGATTTCTGACATTCAAGAATATGACCTTCAAAATTAATTTCCTTTTGAGTCTGATTTTTTCTGTTCCTTCTTGTTTAACAGTTATTAAGTATGCCACAAGCACACATTGTACATCAGAGAACTACCATAACATAGACCTTACCTTATTTTTCTCCATTTGTTCTACTTGAAGTTCTCATCTCATCTGATATCTGCTTCGAGGTGATGTTTAAACAAAAGTCTTTCAAGTTAATAAATTTTTCCCATATTTATTTATCTTAAAGCAGCACCTGTTATCTCTCAAACTCCGGCTGTTTGCTGTACCTTCTGTGATTTTACAGCAGCTGGCTGGAGTTGAATTTGGCACATCTAAACTTTTAAAGCAACACTCCCCATGCCTCATTCCACTCAATTGCACCTAATGTACAGGGGCGGGGAGGAGGGGGGAAGAGTTGCAGAATTTAGGAGCAAGGGAATAGCATCTTTTCTGTTGTTACTAATTTTAGGTAGGGTTGGGGGTTTTTCCCCCCACATGCTGAATCAAGATGACATAAACCAAGACATGATGACTTATAGCAACTTACTAATATGAAACTGGACAAATAATCATTGAAAGGGTGGTTCTTGACATGAAAAGCAGATGAATACCTGTGCAAGCACGAACACAGAGGACACTTAAGCTGTCAGTAAGTGCCTTTAACCTCTCACTGTCCATTACTTAGGAGAACTTAACTATTTTCAGGCTCCATCTGGAATGCAATTCCAATTACAATACTAGAGGCAAGAGAGATGAAAGTGTAAGCAGCCAAATTTAGCTTTTGAGTTTCTTAAATTGTCAAGAATTCAGATGCAAACTTACAATTTAATGACATCGGCTATGTCTAAAATATACATATTACAGCCAAAGGATTATGAAAATGAATAGGTCTAGTTTCAAATACCTTTAAAAACTAGGATATTAAAGGGAGTTAAGCGTCTAAAATCCCATGTCTGCATAATGGGGGACAGTTTGCATTTTAGATTTTTTTTTTTATTATTATTATTTTTCTACCAGGGAAATGATTCACCGATAAGCTGTATGAAAGAAGCAGGGACATGATTTTAGAACTGTTGCCTGAACATACAATCTGCCACTACCTACCTCAGGAGATATACGCTTCTCTCCTAAATTCAGCCATCCAGACGTTATGGTGTCATTTTTACCCAAGCTTTGTTCACAGGAATCCTGGCAGTCATACCTACTGGAGCAGTAGCTGGCATACACTTTTTATTTGTGCCCAAGAAGAACTAATAACAACAAACCTCTTAATTTATACACCTAAGACCCCTAAGTACCTTTCATTGTAAGTGTACAATATTATCCACTATCTTTGTTTCTTTCAAAGTGTAGTAAATCCACCACATAACTGTTTTATTTATGAGCTGGGTAAAAATGAGAAACTGGGAAATACAAGAAAGAAAATACAGCTATGTTAAACACAAAAGTCACTAGCCTTTAACATACATTTAGCCTTGAGAGGGATGACGGTAGGCACTAAGGCCTAACCCATTCCTATCTTCTTTCCTTCTCTGACACGTCACCCTTTATCTCAAAGGCTTTCTACCACCGCCCACAGAGCTCAGTAATTGTATAGCAAGGACATGTCTGTAAGAAGGCAGAACTTAAGGGCTCCATTCTTTTCTCGAGGGGTGAAAACAGTCATGGTATTCCACTGCTGTTATGGTCTCTGGAAACAAAGTCAGATTTCTTTTCCGGAAGAAAAGAGAAGGGAATCTTGCACTGGGGCTCGTGTCTTGGAAAAGCAAAGATGCAGCCTTCAGAGAAGTCATATTCTAAACTCAATATTCCACTCATAAAAAGCTGATGCAGCTACTAATTTTCTAAATTACCACAAAACTAAAACGTCCATGGCCCTGAGGAGTGGGTACAAAGAACACAGCAAGCCTAATCCTTAAGAGCCAACCTATTCTCCCTACCTACACATCAATCTTGCTTATATCCAACGCCACCAGCACAACAAATTTAGCTTTTTGCAGAATTCTTTCCAAGGAATTACATACAAAATGGGAGGAAGAGGTTTCCCATCAGCAATCCTAAAAAACAACTTCATTTTAATTCTTGCAAGCAAGAGAGGCAAACTGGCTTTTGATTAAACCCATGCAGCAGAGAGGTGTCACTGGTACAAACAGAAGACAAGAGCACCATTTCAGTAACCCATGACAGCATGGTGTTCTCTTTGCGCTCCTTTCTAAAAGCAAGGAGGCTGGGATAAGGCAGAAAAGCAGGACAGTGGTTTAAGAGAACCTTGAGAAAGAGAAGAACCCCAGTAGTTTTGTTGTGATGGGCCTAAGCACCACAAAAACTAGTTTTACCAGAGAGTAAGTTAGGAGGAAGGTTATTGAGAGCCAGATTCTTCTACTCCCGTCAACATTACATTTATTACCTGCATTGCAGTAATGCCCACAGGTACCAGCAAGACTAAGACTATGTTGCAGTAGCCTCTGTTAAATATTTATGGGCACTATCCAAGGATTAAGAATCTCTTGAAAAATTAACATAGCTTACCTACTCCCAGGTACAGTCTCTGAAAGCTGAATTATCAACATAAAAGCACTTTCAGCTACTTGAATAACATAGAGAGAAGTGAAAAGTACCATAACCCACATGAAAGGTGCGTTGCTTGTCAGTACCGTTGGCTTTTTTTTTTTAATCCCTACAAATTTTCCTACCTCTATCTAGGAAATAGAAGAGAAAGGTGCATGCTTAGGGGCTAAGAGACTCTTCATCTTGCCTTCCCACTCATAATCTTAAAATGACTGTCAAAAAATTTTTTAATTTCCTGTGGTACAGAGATCAGGTTAATCTTCAGTGATAGGTGTTAACAAAATCCTGTAAGCAGAGCTAAGTTCTATGCACTGAAACTTAAAACCATTGACATCCATCATTAGTAATTATTCCTATGCCCAAATAAACCTTTTTATATGACAATCACTACATATGTTAACTATAATTCTGAAGCGCATGTGTTACTACTGAATTAAAAGTGTTAAGTATTTACAATTTGTTCTAGACAGGTAGCGAGTCCTTTGGTTTTAGAAACTTCTGGGTTTTTCCAGAATCTAAATCTGACAGTAATATGCAAGAATTCTTGAAGCGAAAGCCACTCATACCAAAGTCCCTAAAAATTATTAGCATAAAGATAGCTGATCAGACCCAATGAGGCTTAACAACTCTTTCTACCAAGCAAATATACACTCTTGAATTTATTTTCACTCATACAGACCAAAGTAGCACCACAGAGACCATCCAAACTTCCAAATCTACTACTCACAAGCATTACAAGAGCCAGAATTCAAAGATGATAGCTAAAAGTTTATGTATTTGCTAACAGGTGTATTTTCCAGCCTGTATGTTACTTGCTCATGATACTCTAGCACCTGAAAACATTCACCCTTGAGCTGTTTGCTGATTTACTTTTCCATTTGAACATATACAATGAAGTCTTTCATTTGTCCCAAGGTCTCATTTGTTGCTTCAGATCCACATAGTAAGTTTTCTGTGAACAGGCCCCAAGCCAAAAATTAACTGTACAACCTACTCAGGAAAGAGCACTCGGTACTTAAAAACAAGAAAATCACGCACCATGTATAGATTACCACAGAATTGCCAGAACTGTTCTTCTTTCTCTAATGGCCAGTATTTCAAATATTCCTCTGGGACATGTCACAGAACAAAATTCTGCAGAACCCTGAATAGAAGGTTATCAAGGACCACACAGAGCCCATTTCTAACTTTGCACTAATAGCCTCATTATTACACTAGGTTTGACACATGGATTCAAAAGGTGTGTCCGTATCAGCATTCTAGAACTTTAGAAAAAAATATCACATTTGTATCCTCCTTTGATACACCGGTTGGCATAGCAGAGTGATCTCAGAGTGCCCAAACGGAATTCCTTTCGGACACATCTAATCCAAAAGATGAACTCCAAGATCATATTTAATGCTATCAAACCACTAACAGACACTCAGTTCACAAACTGAATCCTGTGAAGTGTGCAGAGCACGGACATCAGGTTCTCAGCACCATCATTTTTGACACCAGAAATCCTATTCTACTGTGCTGCATTAATTTGAAAGTTAGCTTTAACGTCAGCTATAATCTCAGGTTTTGAAATACACACATGTTTCTATGCTGTCATTCATAATGAGACAATACTGAGCAACCTTCGAGCCTTTGTGCAAGTTGAAGTAAACTGCTTTCAGTTGCAGAAGAGATGACTTCCCCCACAAAGTCAACACTCAGCAGAAACACGTTTGTTTTAATAGTGCATGCAATTGTTTGGCCTAGAAAGATGCATTAGGAGCACTTGCTTCTAATGCAGGGCTAGCTTTTCCCGCTGTCTTGTTGTGGAACCTTCTACCTTTCTAGTTTTAATTTCCCTCTAAACTACAAACATCTGAAGTGTCAGCATCAGGAGTAACTAAAACAGCAGGGAACAGAGGCTCTAGTAAGCAGGAACGTTAGGGAAGCTGACACAAAAACTTGCACAAAATACTTGTCCATTTTCTGTGTCTCAATAATGAAAAAGCACCCAGTCATGTAAGTACATATCTAGTACACTGATTTTTATCCACCATTTCTACATTCACCAATCAGCGTATGTACTGTTATCATTTTGTACCACTACTGAGTCTTCTCCATAGATTCTGCCTTTGTTAAAATTGCTTCTGGGATAGTGTATCTTCTGATGTTGAAACTAGGTCCACAGTATGACCTGGTTGGCTGAATCTTGTCATCACATGTGCTCCAACCAACAACATTATACAATCACAAAAAGCAACAGTTTCAGCATGGGAATCCTGGTAGCTGACATAGCCTGTAATCCTGTACAACGGTTTCTGCCGTGGCACTCTGACAAACCACACAGTGCTGCACTGCAACGCTAAAGCACTGTAATGGCAGCAGGAAAGAGATTAGATATGTAGATTTTTGTATGGTAATAGATGTCTAGAATCTTCCATCTCTCTATGGGAAGACTTCAAGCTCACATGGCTTTTTTTGGCTCAGTTTTTGAGGTTTAATGTTTTGGTAGCAGCCTTTCTATTCCACTCCTCTGCAAAACGAGTTAAAAGAGAGTGGGGGAAATTATTTATTAGACTGCTGGAGGGAGGCTGATTTTCTCTTAGAGTATTTATCAAATTCTTTCAAGTTTCTGTGGTTCAACATATTTAGCTACATCAAAGCCAAAGACTTTTGAGTTCTTCCTTTACTGCTAAAATCCACATTCTTGGATGCTGAAATGTTTACTACACTTTCTCCAAGCTTACGAGTTAGTGGTCTTCTAGCTGAATCAGTACCAAAACTATTTCGGATGACTGCAGTCTGCAAGAATATTTACTTTAAATATTTACTGAGAGAAGAACAGGTTCATTGTTTACACTAGGAAGCATAAATTAAGACTAAATGTTTACAGGAAAGCCTTTTTTGTTCCTTCTATCCCTGCAGCCATATTCTCAGTCATACTTCAGCTCTCAAAACTTGAATTTATAACATGAAATAAAAATGGTGTCATCTGCCATCACAGCAAAACACCAGGGTTCACATCGTGCTTTGAAGACAATGGAAATATTCCCTTCCAGGTGTTGAGGTTTCCTCACACTATGCTTCTAAACTAGCAAATTGCACCCCAGATGCCCATCTCTCTACTCTCAGCTCATCTCAAACATCTGAGATATATCACCAGATGTCAAGCTGAGAGACGCCTAACAGCAGCAAAACATCGCATGCTGTGGTGAGTGTGTAACACAGACCTGCTGTAAATTTTTCCTCTTCTGTTGATTACTCATTAGTACTTCAGCTGGTTAGAGAAAGCATGCCTGAGAGTTGCTGGCTGAACCCTGTTTCTCAGGGTTGCCGCACTCAGGGTTGTTAAGCACGCTTCCAAAAGGCTTCATGACAAATTGTTCCCTGTTCATGAAGGAAATAAAACAATGGATGAAGCGCAACAGAAGAATTTCTAAGAGAAAGTTTTTCACCCTGACAGCAGATACCATGATTCCTCCCACTCACATCTAGAATCAGTCTTGTACTGGGTACCTGAAAGGACCACATCACTATACTGATTTTCATGCAGGAGTACTGAAAGGTTTTCTGCACTACCCAGAACTAAAAAAAAAAAAAAAAAAAAAAATAATCAAGAATTACTTCTTATTACACACCATCTTGTTGCTGGGGGGGAGGGAAGGAGGGGCAGAGAGCAGGAAAGAAAAGAAAAAGATAGCAAAAATCCTACTTTCAGAGGCAACATAAAAGCAGAATAAGCAGAAATCAATTTCCCAACTTCCCATTTCCACAAATTCCAAAAAGCCCAAGTCATAAGTTACTATGTCTGGCAATAACAGCAATAACAGCACAAAAATGCTCAACTGCAAAGTATCTGACAGCTTGAGATACATGTTTGGCCAAATTAACAGTCAGCATCTTCAAGCCACTGTTAAACTGCAAGGTTTGTCCTCGTGCTGAGCCGTGGTCCCTGTGTGCTGACTGGTTACTATCACCAGAAATCTCTTCCCTTTTTCAAAGACGTGCTGATTACACATAAGCTTGATATTCAGGAAGCTAAACAAGCAGCTTGTGCACTAATTTGCATGCAGCTATCACATTTACAGCTCCACCTCACAGTTTCTGAAGAGCCAGAATACTTTCCACGTACTATGCTAGAAAAGTAATTCAATAGATTTCAATCCTTTTTACAAATTAACCTTCAACTGGCAATTTTCACTGCAAAACTATTATAACAATTTGCTTTTCTGCAGAAAACCAATTCAGTTCAAGCAACAGCTATTCAATAGCATTTTCCAAGTAAGGATAAGTACACAGTTTTGTTAGTTTGTATGTTCAGAAAGGTCTTTATAGGCTCTTAATATATTTCGTACTGTATATATGGATTGTATGCTACTTTGGTATATTATGGTCCATCAAATCTCTCATCAAAAAAGTAAAGAAGAAAAAGAGAGAACTCGCTTCATTCGTCTAATCAAGAACCACCACGCCATCACCCCCACCTCCAAAAAACCACCCCACAGCACTGAGGAATGGAGGAAACTTTCAGTCCTTAAATAAGCAGCCACCACACATCGTGAAGGTGGTAGAAAGAACTTCCTCCAAAAATAACACTGCTTACTGAACAGATTCTGTATGAAATCACAACTTAACTAAAGATACAAATTAAGAGTTTGAGTAGAAAGCAATAGAGTTCTTGTAGTCCATGAAGAGCAGGCAGGGATGGTTACTGAGAATTAACCGTCTTTCCTGGATGCTTTGTTTGGGACTGTCAAATAGAATAGACAATCTGGGGGGAAAAAAAAAAAAATCAAGTTAGTAATTTTCATTTAGAATACAGTAATGAAATTTATGCTACAAGGTAGAAAGACCTACCCACCTTTTTCTTATACTTTTGTGGTTGCTGTATAACTTTGGTCTACTTGTTAAAAGAAAAGAATTAGAATAACTTAAGGGCGTTAAACTTCTTGGTTTTCCTTTATAAAACACTTCTCATCTATCATGATAATTCCACTCACATTCTCCTAATGTGCCTGAAACACCTCAAGAATTTTCACTTGGTTCTTATTCCAGAGGTCTTCAGACTTGTTCCCTAGCAGCAACCTGCGTGTTGTAAAGTTGTGTATTTCTTTTATCATCAAGTTACATATTACAGAAATCTAGTACCATTCAAAGAATGTGTTTAACACCTTTCAAAGGTACACGGTAACAACAATGTATCTATGATTTATTTTTTGTAATTATTTTTTTAGGTTTTAGCTGGTCAGAAAAAGTACATGAAGCATTATGTATTTTGAAAAAGGTCATTCCTCTGTGACTTTATTCAAGAGTAGAAATAATTAAACTTGCAAATTATTATACTAACTATATTTGGTAACGAGTATTATACTAATTAGGCTTAGTAACAAGTATTATACTAATTACTATGCAGTGTTCTGACAAAGAGGAAAAAAATTTCTATTGAATTAAAGGGTGAAGTAATATGATCAACAGCTCCAAATTCAGGAAATATGAATTAACAATTATCTAAACATTTGTTAAGTAAGAAGCTGTTAAAAAAACAGTTCCCAGTTTTAGTTCAGAAATTCTGCGATTTCAAAATTAGATCTATGTTCCATTAGTGGTCGCACAAAACTCCCACAGCCTTTGCTCTGCACATTTTAGTGGAATATGTAATAGAACAAATTGTTTAGCATCCTGTTAAGAACCAACTGTGGTAGAAACTGCATTAAAAAATAGAATTTTTAAAAAAAGAGATTATTATATAAGGGTTAAATATAAGAGGAAGGGAAAAGACAATGAAAATTAGAAAAAGAAATGTGAAAAGCTTCTGAAGGAATATGATTTTGTCCCAAAGACCTTCTTACACATTGAAGGTCTGGTTCTGGGTAGAGAGAGGGAGGGTTTGGTTTGGGGTTTTGGGGATTGTCTTTGGTTGGTTTGTTTTTGTTCTTGCTAGCCACAGAGGTAACCACAAATCAATGCAATGGAGAACTAAAAATAACTAGAAATAGAGTTACCAGTTCCCTGAAGTCGCAAGGCATTTTTCTTCATAAACATCTCAAGTGGAATAGATATTTGCAGCAAGAGATTAGCGTGAGCCACAGAAAACTATCAATTTTCTCTTCACCAAGTCTGAGTGCTTCCAGATAGGTAAGCTTCAAGGATTCATCTCACTCCCGCTACCCGATCAGAACCGTACCGTGCACCATTACTGTGTGAGGTGGCATGATTCCACCCATGCTGAGAATGAAGGCTGAAGCATATGGCTACACAGTCGATGTTTTTACCCGACCCTCTCCCACCCCCAACACACACTGTACAGGTAGAGCTAGTGGAGGACTTGCTGCTAACCTCTGGGGTCCTAAAACCTGAACTTTAAAGGCTATTTGCATGGGGACATAAAAAAATGCACCAACAGGTAAGTTCAAATGAAATGAGAATCCCTTAATCACTATAATGGCAACAGTACATTAGCTTCTGAAAAAAAACCACATTGGTCATCACCGAATAAACTTTTGTAGACAACAGAAACTTCAATTTAGCAGAACATAATGGAAAATACCTAAATAAGAGCATGTGTAACCCATCAAGAAAGCCTCGTTTAAGGTGGAGAAGCTAAGCATGAGCTATGGCACAACAATGCCATTAATTGCTAAAAAAAGCAAATGAGTTAGAGACAGTAAATTCACAAGTTCTGAGGTTCCTGTTGCAGACGTTTTTAACTAACAGTTCTTAAGTGTA
The DNA here is from genome assembly GCF_028500815.1 of Rissa tridactyla. NCBI lineage: Eukaryota > Metazoa > Chordata > Aves > Charadriiformes > Laridae > Rissa > Rissa tridactyla. The sequence goes on along the minus strand of NC_071474.1, from coordinate 29,923,247 downwards.
AGAAGCCATCAGAAATATTACTGACACAGTAATATCAGCCAGTTGTATCATTGGTTACAAAACTTGTGTTTGGGAAACACGCATATACATGTGCCCCCCAAAATTTCCTAATGTATATCTAAAGAAAATACATAAAAAGAATGTAATAAGAGTTATCTTGTGAATCATGTGCAATCCTGTCTTAAATTCCTGCTGCCAGGCAATACAATCATGTGGTTCAAAAGCTGCCTCTTTTCTAGTCACTGCGTTTTTCTATGCATTTCAAAACACTCTGCATTGAGAGGAGACAGCCCTTGAAGTAAGAACCAGCAGAGTTCTGTTGGAAGCCGTAACAATCAAACTCACCACACTGCCAAGCTCAAGCTACACTGTAGTTATAATAATTCCTCAAGTATGGGATCGCTTGTTATCTAAACAGTAAGGGAAAGGATAGGACAGAAGCTAGAGACCTCTTCATGGATCTCAAAGCAAGACAACACCCACTGTCAAAGGGAGAACAGCTCTCACTTAAACTTGCAAGCTAACAGCCTATAAAACCCTTCAAAGTTCTTTACTCTGTTTTCTTCCCAATCCTAACCTCCACTCTATAACCTCTGACTGGACAGGAGGGAAGATCACTCCACGGAGCTCAGAGAATGATGACACATGTGCCCAAAGGGATAGCAGCCCTCATCCTAACTTCTGGAGTACCAGAGCGTACAAAAGTCCCCAAATGTCACCACTCTGGCGTGTCCCCATCCCAGACTTCCAATCTATAACTGCAGCCCAATCTTAAATTGCATAGAATCGAATTATTAAGAAGTACTGAAGTGAAAAAAGGGCAAGTGGCACCTCTCCATCTTTAAAAAGTGATGCTTTCCTTTCAAGACTCCCTTCCTCTAATTTAATACACAGATCTTTGAGATAGCTGCCTACCTAATAGATATATTCAGCTGAATTTAAAGAAATACATATTCTTTTTAAAATAATTATTAGTTCCTTTTTCTAGTTGACACTTCTTCTTTATCTGGAACTATATTTATTGGGTTTTAGCTTTCTGAAATTAGTCAGCTACTATTTGGCAAGAATAGGTGAAAAATCTTTAACCAGTGCAATAGATTTTAGCAATTTTGCTACTTTTATAGAAATAGACATTGATTGTTCATGAAAGCAAGTACTGCTGAAGAGGAAAATTAAAACAGTTCAAGTAGTACAGGAAAAATATGCAACACTAAAAGAAAATGAAGGTTATGCTATACTTGATCAAAACTGCACAGAAGCTTAGATACACAGCACGCAATAACTTGCATTTAAAGTGAATTGCCTAAAACAAGGCAACCATGTCATAATAGTCTAAAGGTCTTCTAAAGAACAAGAGATACACTGAAAGAAAGCCTTTTGCATATCTCTATCGATAGTAAGAGACCTTTCTCTTACCAAGAAAGTGCTGAATATATAATTAAACACTAAACAGTGCTACAGACAGTGTTATATTCAGAACTGTTCCATAGAGAAAAACCATCTCTTACACTGGTTTGACAACTGTAAACTCAATTTTTATACAAGGGCTCAACATCTATGTCAATCAAAAAGATTGACTTTTAAGATACACACATTTATCAGTCTAAGTGAAATAGATTGTGCTCCTATTCAGAGCACTTAGAATCACAGAATCATAGAATGTCTTAGGTTGGAAGGGACCTCTAAAGGCCATCTAGTCCAACCCCCCTGCAGTCAGCAGGGACATCTTCAACTAGATCAGGTTGCTCAGAGCCTCATCCAGCCTGGCCTTGAATGTCTCCAGGGATGGGGCCTCCACCACCTCTTTGGGCAACCTCTTCCAGTGTCTCACCACCCTCAGCGTAAAGAACTTCTTCCTCATGTCTCATGTAAACCTGCCCTGCTCTAGTTTAAAACCATTGCCCCTCATCCTATCGCTACATGCCCTTGCAAGCAGCCCCTCCCCAGCTTTCCTGTAGGTCCCCTTCAGGACTGGCAGGGGCCCTAAGGTCTCCCCGGAGCCTTCTCTTCTCCAGGCTGAACCCCCCCAACTGTCTCAGCCTGTCCTCACAGCAGAGGGGCTCCAGCCCTCAGATCATCTTCGTGGCCCTCCTCTGGACCTGCTCCAATGGGTCTGTGTCCTTCTTGGGCTGAGGGCTCCAGAGCTGGACACAGTACTCCAGGTGGGGTCTCAAGAGATCAGAGAAGAGAGGCAGAATCCCCTCTCTGGATCTGCTGGCCACGGTTCTTTTGATGCAGCCCAGGATGCAATCAGCCTTCTGGGCTGCGAGCGCACACTGTTGGTTCACGTCCAGCGTCTCATCCACCAGCACCCCTAAGTCCTTTTCCGCAGGGCTGCTCTCTATCACATCATCCCCCAGCCTGTATTGATAATGAGGATTGTCCTGACCCAAGTACAGGACCTTGCACTTGGCCCTATTGAACTTCATGAGGTTTGCTCGGGCTCACCTCTCTAGCTTGTCCAGATCCCTCTGGATAACATCCTGTCCCTCTGGCCTGTTGACAACACCGCTCAGCTTAGTGTTATCTGCAAACTTGCTGAGGGTGCACTTGATCCCACTGTCTATATCATTGATGAAGATATTGAACAGTACCAGTCCCAGTACACATCCCTGAGGCACACCACTTGTGACCCCTCTCCACCTGGACATCAAGACATTGACCACTACTTAGTATCACTCGCCCACACGATATACCACAATTCTATCTTTCTAAATAATGGCACATGTTAAATGTGTTACATTATCTATAAAAATCACAACAATACCAAGAAATCTCTTATTCTCCTTCACATGGACATTTTAGTTAAATTAGAGAATCAAATCCAGTAGAAAAGCTTAATTAAAAAAGAAGAGCAATCAACTCTCTTGAATCTTTAGAGGTATCAAAAAGTTAATGGGCTTTGTTTAAAGAGTTTTAAGTCAAAGCCACAACTGAGGGCCATGAAGATGATTTAAAGGATCAGAGGACCTGTCTTAGGAGGAGAGGCTGCGAGGGCTGGGAGAGTTCAGCTTTGAGAAGTCTCATGGGAGATCTTATCAACATGTATAAATACCTAGTGTGAGGATGTAAATAAGTTGGAGCCTGACTCATGTCCTCTAACTGGATACCACTGAGGCAATAGGCAAAGACTGAAATAAAAGAAACCAAATTTATAATTAAGAAAAAACAAAACAGAACGAAACACTACCAAAACCCAACAGCACCACAGAAACATGCCAACAATTACATATATATATATATTATTTATTTATTAAGTGGGGCTGGAATGGGTTGTGGTGTCTCCACCTTTGGAGGTATTCAAAACCTGACTGGACAATGTCCTGAGCAACCTGTTCCAGTTGACCCTGCTTTGTGCATGGGTCAGAGTTGATGGTCTTCAGAGGTCCCTTCCCACATCAGCAATTCTGTGAAATCCCTGCCCATAAATTATCAACAGGTTTATGACACTGAGGAGTTGCTGCCTGAATTCCTAGATATGCTGATCTTGATTAACAATTAATGCAGAGTTTCCAGGTTCTTTCAGAAAAACAAAACAGTTAAAGATGGGTTAGCACTCCCAGTTAATCTAACAGGGCATCTCGGTCTGAGCTACAGCCTTGATTTTTGTCCAAGAAATGATGTCAGAATCAAGGAGTCATAAGATGTATTATATTTTTAGTTGCTAATTTATACTTGTTCTTGGAAGTAGACATTAGCCCTTTTTACTTTCAGTTTTTTTTAAATTATTTAGTTAAAAGAGACACACACGATTAATCCAGTTTGTAAGAACAGGAATACAAGGTCAAACCAAAGATCCATCTAGTTCAATACTTTCTCTCCCAGCAGCAGCCAACAGCAGATGACTGAGTAGGTTTGTAAGAACATGACAAGAATACAGGGATAGAGCGTACATAGTGTTCTGAGAGAATGTTCTTCTACAATCCAGAGATTTCACGAGTCAGTAAATTTCTTGAAAAGAAGTGACTTCTTTGCATACAATAAGTCTTAATAATTTGAATTTGTCATCTACTCGTCCAATTGCTTTTGAACCCACACAAATTTTAGTATCTACATACAATGCATTGGATCAACAACTTTCACAGCTTAACTTCATGCTGTGTGAGGAACTGTTTTCTTTAATCATACTGAGCCAACCACTTGCCGAGTCTGATAACCCTTAATTCTCATACTGGAAGAGACAACTACCTCCTGTTCTGTTTTTCCATGTCATTCATATTTCCTCTCTGTTATCTCTTTTCCAGCCTAAAAGCTCTTAGCATAATTGAGTTGTTATTCTTAAAAAAACCAAGTCCCATTTGCTGATTATCCCTTAGCATTCTTCTCTAAGTTCTACTACATCCTGAGACAAGAAAAATCAAACCAACAGACACTGAGATGCCTGCACAGTATAGATTTGGAGATACCTAATGGTGTTCTTTATTTTCCAGTCTCTATTCATCTCCTAATAAATCTTAATGTTCTGTCTGCCTTTCTAAATTTTTTAACTAGTTTTCTGAATAATTTCAATAAGCTATGAGAAGTTCTGAAGTCTCACAAAACCTTTTCATTTTTGAAAACTTACTTTAACTTCAATCTTAACAAACAGGTGGTTCATAATAGACACCCATCCCTTCAGATATCAGCCTGTATTTCTTAGGCCTACAGCCTTGCATGCAGCAGTAAATCCGACTCTTGAGATATACTCTCCAAAGCACTGAACTTCCTCCCAACCCCAAGTTTAACCATGTAACAAGAAAGCTACGTTTGCTTCCACCAGTCCCAGACAACTTCTTAACCTTTGGCCTGTGGAGAAAAAAAAAGGAAGTAAAAAACTGTGGAAGCAAAAAAAGACAAAGTGTGCTATCATGCCTAGAGACTTGATGACACTCTTAAGAAAAGGTCCACAAAGTAGACTGAAAACTGGTCCCAAGATCAGTTGCCTTTGGTTTGTTTGGGATAAACAGAGATCGTTAAACTAAAGTCAGAGCTCGAGGTAAGAGATTTTACTGCTGGAACCAGGAAACATGCTAAGCTGTACAGTTTGCTTTAACCTCGACAGGTTATATATGACAGATTTAATTGTAGTCAATTACATGAACTATATTTTAAATACAGTATTATTTAACTGCACACCAATATTTAACATATAAAATATACAATACAACATATTTATGGCCAACAAGTGTATGAAACCCAACAGACACCAGTGCCAAATTTGATTGGCATCAGTTAAAAAATCCCCTGCTTTTTAGACAAAACCAGATAATCAAATGCAAATGCTTTATTTTCACCCCATAAACCATCATTTTATAGTATCTATTAAGCATCAAAAGTGAATACAATTACAACTCTGGAATTCCCAGAAATATGTAGAACACATTTAGGCAGCTCCTGAGTAGAAATGATGCAGTATTACTAAGCGGTTCACATTTTTATGTATTCCTTAGGGAATTTTCTGTACAGGCTTCTGTTATCAGAGTGGCAACTCCTGTCTTTTGTTTTGTCTCTTAACAACGTGCCAGGATAATGAAACCCACAACTCAGCATGTCTCAGTGACTACAGAATCTTCTGGACAGACATCAGAAGACCGGCATGGCAGCAACTCCTGCCTCTAATGAAGAGGAGAAAATCTCCAGCACCAGATGTCCAGTTAATCCAGCCCCAAAGGCAAAAAAAAAAAAAAACCACCCAAAAATACAAACCAAAAAACACACACACACCCCCTAAAAAAAAAAAAGGAGAGGAACGGCTGAGCAGATACATCTAGTCTATTTGACCTGAACAAGCACAAATCCTCTAGAAAACAAAGTATTTGAATATCACAGCCTTCATTTCAACCCTCATAGAAGTAACCCACAGCTCATTATGAAGATGTCTACACAGCACCATGATTCTGTTGTAACCCTGCATTGTTATGTCACCACATTTCACAAGCATCCCTCACAATGTTAACTGCAGTCCAAATAGACCACCTGCATAAATTACAAAGTTTAACCTAAGAATCAATTTAGACACTGGAACCTCCCTTCAGCAGTGTCAAGTAAGCATCAATTTCTATCAGTTGACATGTGGAAGTCTCAAATCTGCTTATCTGGTCAGAGCTCTAATTTACACCTGGGCACACGAAAATCCTTAAACCATGGGTTCCTCCCATGTGAGGTCCATTTTGTCAGATATTCTCAGAAAACAATAATTTGTCTGAAGAGGTGGAGTTTTGTATGAGTGACCAGTGTAAGAGGAAGAAAACTTTTGGGAACTGTCTGGCTAGCACGTGTCCATCTCTGTCCAAAGTACTAATATTTTGACAAAATCTGGACAGGGGACTTTTATGCTAAGGGAAATTAGGATGGGAAACATTTGAACAGAAAGCAAACCAATTAGCCAGCACTTATGTAAAGACATTTAGCTCCTGCTTCCTTCCTTAATTTACACTTTAAGGATGAAATAGAACCTCATCCTTGCCCACGACTATGTAAACTATCCCCAACCCAGGTACTTTGCCTCACTCTTCAGTATTTGCGATACACCAAGCTGAAGAAGTGCAAGTACCACCCTGCCTGGTTTCAGCTGAATATTAGTGCCAGGCTGCTCCTGCCTGGATGCACCTCTCAGCCAAGTCATGAATGTCTGCAGGAGATACCAGGCAGCAGTTACTTACAAGAGCAGAGGGCAACTCCTTGCTCTGTCTCTAGAGAAATGCCTCCCAAACACACAGTCCGCTTTTGCCTTCATGTTAAAACTTAAAACAATATCGAATAAGGATTCGATTCCTATGTTCTAGCCCCTCACCAAGAGCAGAGGGCCTGAACAAGAGTCAGGAACCTGCAGGTGAAGAGTGACAGACGACAAGGGCCAGTTCCTCAGTTTCCCTTCTGGCCAACAACAATGGGACCTGAGAGCTTGCCCTCGGATCTGACAACGTGCAAGTGATGACCAGAGTCGGGATTCATCTTTTGCACCTGCCACACACACACCTCGAAATGCCATATGGAGTAGAACAGCAATCCCCGCTTTTCAGGTATGAGAGGTTTGTTACGATGTTTATTTGGGTTTGGCTTCAGCCTTCACACGTAAAAGGCTGCCGTGAAGAGGAAGGGACTAAGCTGTTCTATAAGCCCAGATTTGGGAGGACACAATATAACGAATTTAAATATCAGTAAGGAAAATTTAAGTTACCTTTAGAAAAAATTGTCTACAGTTAAGACAAAGTGCTAGAATAGGTTGCCTGCAGAGAACATAAACGTTCAAAATTGACATCTAAAAACAGATTATCAAAACATCTGTGAAGGATGACAGCTACAGTTGATTCTTGTCTGGGGTGGGAGTCATTTAGTCCAGTGATTCTTTAAAAGGGGAGGGAGAAAGAAATTCCCCATAAATCCTTGAAAACTTAAAAAAAATCACCTCTACATAAAACATCATTACTTTCTAATAAATGGTAACAATTTACAAATGATTTTTTAATGCCATCTAAATGTCAATTATATTTATGCCCACTTGTTTGTGGTCTCAGGGAAGGGATCTAGCTGAAAGCTAGTACAGCCAAAAATACTTAGTTCACTACCACCATGTGGGGCCAGTGCTTAGGAAAGGGTGAGAACATGCCGCGGTGGGGAGGGGAGACAGGTGGGACCACGGCATCCCACGTCTCCCTTAGCTTTACCCATCACGGAATGACACCATGAATAGTAAGTATGAAAATTCTTGTCATATTCTGCAAAAACCCAGTTAAATCTGAAAGTGATTTTTAGTTCCCTGTTAATGTCAGGCATTTAACAATCAAGGTAAGATGTGTTAATCAGTATGTTTTCAAAATATTAGTAAACACAGTTCAATCTTTCTCCTAAAAGAGGTAATGAAAAAGAAATACACCTTTGCCAACATGGAAAAATAACCACAGAAAGATTCAGGGCGGACAGTCTAGCAACAACTATAAGAATATTCTTATACCGACAATATTATAACTCAGAAAGGATGCTTTTGATTTTATTTTTTTAGCATAAAAAACACAATTCAAAAAACATACAGTGACCAAAAACCCTTTTAAAAACATTTTTATACATGCACCTGGCATGTATTCATTAAGAAGTAAAAACACTACTGAATGCTTAGTTTTAGACCAGCTTTGCATGTTTTCAAGACTAAAAAAAAAAAACCAAAAAACCAAAACACCCACAACAACCCTAACCATAATTTCATTTCTACTCAAAAAAAAAAAGTCTGCAACTATGAATGTGAAAGGAGACAAAATTTTTCCCATAAAATAGTTAGTCTCAGCTAATCTAAACCCAACAACAGATGAGTTACACCACTACCAGAAATTAAAGGTCCAATCTAGTATATTAGAAAAAAAATAAATTCATAGTAAGAGAGGTCTTTCTGAAACCCAGTCTCAAGCAAAGAATCACGTTGTTTTATAATAATTTTTGCATTTCAGTATTATATAAATCAGGTGCATTTAATAAATAGATCCATGAGTGTGTTCTCATACCATCACCTACCAGAGCCAAAATTTTCATATGCAGGGATTATTAACAGAAACCTTTGTTTACTGAGGAAAGTCTGGTGAGAAAAATAATGGAGAAATATGCCTTGTTTTACATTTTAATCTTGATTCATTCTGAAGAGTTCTGAAAACTCCACACATTTGCAAAAAAGATAAAATTACTATGAATTACAGTGGAAGATTAGTTTTGCTTTCTGATGCCAAAGCCTATTGGCTTTGGCAATATATGCCATATTTGCATACGCTGAACACTCTTTCAGTCATCTTTTACCATCAAATGCTGTACAGTAATGGCATCCAAAGAGTTATTTTATGATGGAATCCACAGGAACTACGCCAAACCGTTTTTTCAATGAAGAAAATCTATTGATATTAAACGCACAGTACCAGATTAGTTCAAAACTACCACCCCCATTCTGGGCCAATTCTTAATTTGATCTCTGCTGGAGTCTTCATCTAAAGCTATTTGTCTGATATAACTGGACGCCTTTCAAATTTCTTCTTGCATCTTTTTAAACATGTGATGTTTGCCTGCATGCTTGTTCAGGAAGTATAATGACCATGTAGCTGGCTCTTGTATGCTTCAAAGTCTGATTTTGCTTTCCAAAACAATTTGCAACTTTTGTCTCTATTGAAAGTTTTTACGAAATGAACACTTCACTACATAAGATCAATTATCATTAATTTTGTACTCTTTTGCATTTAATTATTTTAATTTTTATTATCTTCAAAAAAACAGAAGATACAACTTCACACACATTCCCATTCTGAAATGTCCATTTTTTTTTCCTCCAGCAATGCTACTTTCAGTTAACAAGTGTAAATGAGACGAGCACAAAACAATTGAGAAAAGTTGCTGCTGAGCTCAAGATATTTAAAAACTTTATAAAAGGCAATAAAGGGCCTGCCAAAAAACAGTATGCAAATCTGATCAATTCCTTTGCAATAAGCGAGAAAACTATCATATACATATATATACAGACACACAAAGATCTTGCCTGTAGCTACTTATTTCCATTGTTAATTACAAAACTTACTATGGAAAGCAAGGGATGATATCTGGCTCGTAAAGATGCTTAGTAACTTTTAAGTCTTTAGCAAAGAACACGTCTCATTTTAAAATATATATTTTTATTATAGTTGTGTTATTTTGCTGCATTATATTTACCGGGCACAATTTTCTCCACAAGGGATCATATATTTATATCTCAAGACAAAATGATAACTGATCTAGACTACGACAGAGGCCCAAGTTATCTTATTAAAAAAAATATATATATATATTTATCCTTTCAGGTCCAGGGGAAAATTGATTAAAATAAATCAAGGAAGATGACATCTATTCAAAGAAAGCAAATTCTAGTAGAAAGTCAACAGCTAATTCAAACCTGTTCACAGATATTTTATTGTCGCTTTCTAGAAACGTATAATCTCAATGCACCTCAAAACAAAAACAAAGCCACACTTCCAGATATTTGTCACAAGCTTATTTTTAACACATTCATTAATGGCTGGATGAAACCTCAGTGAAGCTTGAGGCCTCTGCAAGCAGATAATATAATCTGGTGTAAGAACAGAATGACTATAAAACTGCAGGATTTCAGCCGCGTGCTCTTCAGCCGCTTCTGTGAACCTGCACTGAAGATTTTCAGGGTTTATTAACAAGTAAACTGCGTTATAAAAGTCAACAGCCAGCTCACCACTGTTCAGTAGAGGAGTAACATTCATATTCCTTTTTTCAAACTATGGTAGGCCAGCAAGATAAAGTCAAAGTGAAGACGACTGAAAAATATTAATTAACTATGATTCAGGAAGTTAACCAGCAGTTGCAAGCAGATGGATTTAAAATGGCTAAAACATTATTACCCTCAGCTGTCCACACTGGCCCTCTTCAAGCTTAGTGCTACTCCATCAGGGACAACTGAGGAACAAGGAGTGTAAACTGTAACAACTCAGTTGTTAATCTAGCACATAATTATGAACTGAAGTTGGCAGTAGTTTGCATTAACATACATAAACTGTGCCAAGTTCAGCTGTTCCTGCTGGCTACAGAAGCATCTGAAATTACCAGTTTCTTCTCTCAGGCTGATTAACCTCCAGGTTCCGGACTTTTTCTTTTTTTGATTATCTAACAGATTATCTAGTAGCTTAATCAAAGTGTAAAGCATACATAAGTGTTTTGTTCTTTTGTCTTTTTGATGTAAGTATTTGTCTATTGGCATTATTTCATTGAAACAGGAATAAAGATATTTGCTAAAATTCAATATTCCATAAACCATGCGAGAATACGATACTAAGGAGGATTCAAAATTACTTTTTGATTTGTTAGGGTACAAAAATGTTAGAGAATCCGGTGTTGTTTTTGCAAACATCTTTCAAATACTAGAAGCTGGACTTCCACAAAAAGTCAATTCATTACTTATATAGATTTTGCTAGTCTTAATTTGTCTGTGAACTCAAAAAATGGTTTATCACAATTCCATCCCTATCTTTCCTATCACAGTTCATACCCTCTAACAGCAATCCCCAATAAAGGAACAGGTGGGATTGTGATTAGGCTTGAAAAGCAGCACCTGTGAAGAATGAGTAACTGCTGCTGCTCCACAGAGTCCACAAGTTCAATTTAAACTCAGCAATTTGGAAAGAAATGCATATTTTGTTTTGCAATGGAATCAAACTAGCAACAAAGGAAGACAGCTCCTGTAAGGCAGTCCATGGACTTCCACTGTATCTTCCATAATCACGCTGACAATTTTTAATAGCTCCCCTCATTCCACTGGCCTATGCGACTATCACTCACCTTTTATTTCTAGCCCAGAGAAACACTTGCCCCCACCTCAATTGCTCCACTATAAGCTAAGTTGCTCAAAGGTATTAGAAAAAAAAAATATTACAGAACCTCTCAACACTCTCCACAGCTTATTTCACAGTAGCAAACTTTGAGGCTTGAGAATATAATCAAAAAAGGTAAAAACCATCTTGCAACAATTCAAAAAGATATTAATCCTTTCTACTGGGACTGACTTAACTGAGCTCAATCCACACTTTCTAAACAACCGAAGCTTCTTTTTGTTAACTGTTATTTAATAAATAGATTTTTGTTTCAGAATCTCTTCCTCATCTGAAAAGGCTCCTATTTTAGAACTGTGTTCAGACAAAATTCTTCTGGTTTTTTGAAGCACTCTGCTTATTTCTTGAGGAATACACTTAACAGGGTAGTAGACCTTTTGAGACTCAGAGCTATAGCACTGCACATTGTTTCAGTATTGTTATCTTCTCCAGCAATTTCACGAAGCCATTAGGATGGATGATAGACACTATCCTATTTATATATTATTCTTTATTTTACACCTTCCAATTAAGTTCCGAATTCATGCTTTTTAACTAAAACCTCCTTCACACAGGTGTAAGAGACAACAAAATACACTTCAGTTAGTGCTCTGCCAAACAAAACCCTTTTCTTTTCTAAACAGCTCTTTAGAAACATTTTGAATAAGGAAACAAACACTGCAGCATCTCTCAAACACCAAGAGACACTACAGACTACAGAATAAAATGCAGAACCAGAGGCCTCCAAAACCACAAAGCCTATTAGGCAACCGTACCAAAAGTGCAGCCCACCCTACCTTGTCAATCTTAAAGCTGAAAGGCCAAGGTTCCAAGGACGCAGATGGGACGGCTGCCTTCCAAGCGGGAGAACACCACCAGCCAGAGCCCCATCACGCCATCCCTTTGCTCGCAGAGAGCAGAGCAGAGGTGGCAGCAGGTTGAACCAAGAGCCCGGGTCCACTGACAAGTTCAGGGCAACGAGGCAGAGCCCAAGTGGGGGCAGGAAGGCTGTTGAGGAGGTGGGCTCTGATCAGACATTGCCCACAGCTGTGCCGGGTTGGGCTGGGAGAGCCCCAGCTGAGGCAGGGCAGGACAATTAGAGCCTACCGGCACCTTCCTACTCTCACAAAGGCTCCCTAATTGGTATGTGCATAGGAATGCATCACAAACCAATCTTAATTTCATTTTAAACTGAACTGGCAATTAATACATAATCTATACGAAGTCTCCTCATAAAACGCCATCACAGAACTGGCAATCTGCTCCAGCTGAAGTTTTTCATTTGTTTCCATCTGCAGCCCACAAAGAAAATGACTGCAATAACCCACTCTGGGAAGGACAAGATTAGAGATCAAAATACACAATCTTTTTCCAAAACAGATAAAAGAAAAATAATATTCCATGGTCATGTCACAGCATTGAAAGCCAGGTGAAGATAAGCAGCACTAAGAAATTACAAAATGAGTCAGAAAATAGAAGCTGGAAAAGGGATAGATATTAGCCCTGGTATTAAATTAATTGACTCTTCCACCAGCCCACAAATATCTAGCTTGCGCAGAATCAATTTACTTTTCTCCAAACACCAATCTTGGCCAAATTTCTTAATAAAGAAAAAAAAATAAGGGAAGGAAAAGAGGGAAGTCAATAAGACCAAAATGAGCCTACTTGAAAACAAGCAGTATGAAATATTTTTTCCTTGAATAATTCAAAATTGGAACTCCCTGCCTTAAAACTTAAGTGAAACCCAGAAATAAGGACAGTTCAAAAAAATAATTAGACATGTTAAAGAACGAGACTATCTATCTCCATAATTACATAATGTTTTTCCTCTATCTCAAAAAGGAGCGAAGCTTGTTTTACAAGGTATAGGTCAACAACTAATGAACAAGATGAAGGATAAATGTTTTTAGAGAGACTCAGGCAGCCATTTGCAAAAGGAGGAAAAAGGAAATGGCAAGCCTCTTAACCTTTGCTGTTTTAGCTCACAATTAATCTGGTAGGAGATAAGAGGCCTGTAATCCTTTTATGGGTTTTATCAGAAATAATAAGCCAACAAATTTCTAAAATGCGTATGCAAACCACGGTATACTAAGCTTATTAAAGATGAAACAATAAAATGAAAGAAGATCATAACTGAAATATCCTGTAGCAGATGCTCAGAGAAAGAACATAAGAAACAGGACAAGTAAAGAACAACCCCTTCCTCGTTCTTCCTTCCCAGGTACAATCCCTAGTTTCAGAACTCCTGTGCTAGAGGTTTCATTTGGAAAATTATTTTCAGCTGCTCCCAGTGGACCTGTCTTCCGTAATGGCTGAGGATAATCCTTTTTTGGACCCATTTGTAATTTGGCTTCTGCAATGCCCAGTGCAAAGACTTCCATAATTTATTTACACATTGTATGAAAAAAAAGATTTGTTTTTCCTTAAATTTCCACACGATAAATTTATTGAGGTAGCTCTTAAACCGAAGATAGTTTAAATGGTACAATTGCTAGGGACAAGAATACTTAGGAGTAATCAATACTACCTATGCCAAAAGAATAATTGAATTGCATTAGTTTGCCTAAAGACAAAGACTGAAAGATGACATTATAGCAATCATCAGGAAAATAAAAGGCTGTTGAAAAGGGGAATTGAATGATCTGTTCTTCATGTCCGCAGTGAATAAGCAATAAATTTAAACTGCAGTAAGGAAGCTCAAATCTGGATATCAGGGGGGAAAAAAAAACATCCTAGGAGCAAGGCCAATCAAAAGGACTGCTTGTGAGAGCTGCAAAGTTTCTCTAATAGGAAACTGGATGAGAATCTCTCTGAAATGACATGGATCTGTTCATCTTGTTTTAGCAAAGAGAACTGCATTAAATGACCTCTTGATGTCCCTTCCAGTGTAGCACTATACAATTAGAAAGAAAGGGAACCAGCAGACATCTAGTTCAGGCTTTATTTATATTACTAGAGATTACTCGATTTTTCTCTCCCACTCAGAAGAAAATACCCAGCATTGCGATTACCTGAAATATAACAGGGTAACCAGACAGTGAAGGTGCACAGAATTTAGGATGGGGTTTACAGTCACTCATGTGACCACATTCCAGTTGCTCTTGCATTGGACACGTCCCAGACACTGCAATAGCATCTGCTAGAAACCATCTTTCTGTAGTCTCTAAATTCAAAATACAAATTAGAGAACAATAACCTAGCTTTTTGACAGATACTATGCCGTTGCCTTCTGGACAACATTGTACTGGTCATCATAAAAAAATCTAGTTCTCAGTGGGAAAAAAAATAATTTAAAACTAAAGACTCAATAGCCACCTAAATCTAAATTCTTTGCTTTCTTACACTAAGTTCAAGGAGTGGAAATGACTGGAACTGTGTATGTTTAGCACAATACGCTTTTCGGCCTTAGCCTTTCCAGCCACATACATTGAAAAGAATAAGACAATTCTGTATAAAACAGAATTCCGTTTAAATGAATACATAAAGATAAAGTTATTTGCTCACAATAAAAGAATGGGTTTAATCTAAATAGGTTGCTTTGGTTTTCATTTCTGCCTAAATTTCAGGTCAAGGTATCTCAGAGGCCAAAACTCTTTACAGAGTTAGTTAACTGTAAATATATTATCTTACCCTGTTGGTATAAATCAGGGATATAATGAAACACCAGTTACTGTGTAAAGTGGTTGGCAAGAGAGTTCATCTCATATTTACGTGAAAGCATCATATTTGTGTGTGCTGATATACACAAACAATTCTATTAACTTTATCATTGCAAAGCTACAGATAGCAGTACACAGCAAATCTCATAATTCTCATAATAAATGCTTTATATGTTTTCCAAACTGTTAGTCTTTCACAAATCTTCTAAACTTGGAAAATACATAAAACATTTATTATGAGAATCTTGAAAGAATTGGAACAAAAGCCAAAGGACATATAATAATCTCATTCGTAAACATTTAAAGATACTATATTTTGAAAACAGTTTTTCTTATCTTGCCACTGAGGAAAAGAGAAGGGGTATTGGAGAAAACATTAAGTGTTCTTCTATTTTTAGCCCCATTTTTGAAAATAAATGCTTTTGACTGGCTCTAATACAAAGACACTAGTCTGTATGATACTAAACTCACATTGTGTATCTGGCTATCCATTATAAAACACACATGATTGCCCTCTTATTTGGAATATTTAAAGACAACACAGAACGTACATATGGGATTTGTTCTTCAAAAGAACAAATGCGCAACCTGACTAAGTATGCACAAACAGAAATTAGAGTCTGTAATCCACATTTTATTACACCATGAGCTTCAAGAATATAACATTCAATAACAAACATGTTAGAATAATAACAGCTTTGGTACTTGAACTTCAGCAAACCCTTTTGTGTTAACTACCATCCGTTATGCTGTGACTGAGGTAAGACATACTTCAAAGCAGATTTGAAGGCACTGAAAGGCACTGGAGTTTGGACAAATTATATTCATGGGTACATGGAGATAATAGAGACATGAATCCCATCCTAGCAGCAGGGATTACCTGGAAGGATGAATCTGGAATGAGAAGTAATTCTGCCATAAAAGCTAACCTGTGGTCAGAACACATGGTTTATACAGAGGCCCTAGGATAATCTATCAATGACTGCATCTAGTTTCATGTACAGGCAGGTACTGGGATCCACTCCGGACAATAGCACTGCTGTCAACCATTGGTTTACATACCCTAATTTTTTCTTACTTCTTCTTACATACCCTACATTATTCTTATTTATTCTCCAGGATCCCAAGAACTAATCAAAGTATCTGGTCATGGGCATATCAAGTACTATGAGGCACCAGGCACACATGCTCAGCATCTAATCAGCTCCAAATAATCCACCTCGCAGCAGTGTTGGACTCTAGTGAACAAGCGAGTGGCTGAAGGTGTATTTGGATCTGTCTGAACTGGTCCCACAGCAGCCAGTCAGTTGCCCTGGAAATATGTTATGGCTCAGTGACAAAGCACATCTGACTGGCACAGAAAGAGGGAGGAATCACTTTTAAAAGTACACAGCGAAAGCTCTAGCTTGCAAACAGATGAGGCTAAATGGAACTTGAAAAGGAAATCCAGGCCAGCTCCCAAAGCTTCCTTATATTGTCTATGACAACAGCAGGCCCACGTTCTCCCACAGTTAGCTGCCTCTTCCAGCAGTTGCACTGCCACCTTCCTTAAACGTAGCCCAACAAAAAACACCTCTGGCCCTTCCTCCTCTCCCCATGAAAGCAGAGGCTGGTTTAATTCATTTGTGCTACCACAGCAGGGAGACATAGGATCGGGAAGAAGTGGCTGAGGGCAGGAAGGTCCACTTCCTTCAGCAGCAGGATTGCGGGAGTACCTGGGACATCACAGTCCTCTGGACAGGCTTTACTGATAAAAACTTCGCAGCTCCGCTGCCAGCAAATATACCTTGTAGAGTGTTAAGTCATGTAAAGAAGAAATCATCATTCTGTACAGAAATAAAACCAAAACCATCATACTTTTGCAGAAGTTCTACAAAAATAGCAACTCTGAGGCAATGAATATCCATTCACGTTTCCAATGGCCTTAATATCTCCTTGTCTAGGAGCTATATGTTTATTCATTATACATTACTTGATTTGTTATTTTCCTTTATTCTGTTTCCTATTTCAGTCTCCTCATTAATTTTTATGCACTTTTGTTTTCATTTGTACACTTTTCATCACTTCAATTCCTAATATTTCAGCAGTCCAATTAGCTACTTCCATATCTTAATCACACTGAGACTCCTTATTCAGCTATAAATATAATTTTATTACTGCTGTTTTAATGACTAACTGTTATACTAACTACTTTATATAAAATAATTTCTCTTAAAACTTTCCCCATTTCCTTCCCTTGTCTGTAATTCATTCCATCTCTCATCATATTTTATATTTTCTTCAGTAGATCTTATATAATCCTAAAATGTTTCCTGTGGTAAAAACTAATTACCTGGGGAGGGGGTAAACTTTCACTTTGTTTCACCATAAAGATCAAACATTGAAACATTTCCTCCATGTTTATCAGACCTAAAGATGCTAAATGCAACCGAAAGTTGAAGACAGATACTATCTCCACATGAAAAAGCATATTATTTCAATAAGCACAGAAGCCCAGCCCAGATGGGCATTATGAATATAGCACAGAGCTCTCTTGTGAATATCAATATCACCAACAAAAACCGTGTGGTAGTAATACATGAAACCATTACTTCTGAACAGGGAAGCCAGCATTATTCTCATCTTTGATTTCTGCAATAGCATATACTTGCAGTGAAATAGTTAATATTTACTTCCTGCTTCTAAAATCTCTTATCATTTCAGACAGATCATTAACTTCTGTAAGACCTGAGATGCTGATGCTTCTATTAAATAAACCAGAATGAAAATCTGCAAGTCAAAATGGATTGATCTGATTCTGCTCAAATTATTGAAATCTTTTGTGTTCAAGTTATCTACATTCTGTGAGCTACAAGATTTGTCTGTGGTATAAAGGTAGAGATGAGAGCAAGGTCTTCTGTAAGAAAAGCACACGCAAATGCTTATGTGATTTTATACTGTATATAGAACTTTGATGCGATATAAATCCAAACAATATTTTAGGTCATTCTCATGAAGTACATTCAGACTCAACAATTAACTATATTTTTCTAAATTTCTCTTCAACTGCTATAGAACTTTAATTTGTTTTTATGAAGGAAGAATTAAAAGCATTAAAGGAAGTGCAAAGTTCTGTATTTTTAATAGTGTGTGTCTAAGTAGTGAAATTTACTTAGGAAGTTCCATCATCCTGAACTTCTGGCAAGGGAGGCTGGGACTTTTTTGTGGGTTTGGGTTTGGTTTTGTTTGCTTTTTTTATAACTTGCTTCATTAATTTCACAGTCCACTGGTTCTCTGTGGTGAGGTGGGCTGTAGTTGTACAGCATCACCCTGTTACCGGTCTATGCCCTGCATAGACTTCACCTAAGCTCTTCTGACTCTGCGCTATTACAACCTACCGCTAAGCTGTCCCTGCTTATAAAACCAA
The DNA here is from genome assembly GCF_028500815.1 of Rissa tridactyla. Taxonomy (NCBI): domain Eukaryota; kingdom Metazoa; phylum Chordata; class Aves; order Charadriiformes; family Laridae; genus Rissa; species Rissa tridactyla. The sequence goes on along the minus strand of NC_071474.1, from coordinate 29,904,864 downwards.
ATCTTCCTCTACAAATACTTTTTTAGTTCCACTTGTTATTTTGCTGTCTTTCACTCGAATGCAGGGAACACTGCTATTCAGTAAGGATGTATTGGAGGCCTACTTCTGTAAGGGGATATATCTTTACACTTCTTGGTACCCAAAATGGAGACCTAAATCATGTTATTGTATAATACACTGCATTAGTTTAAGAGAAGCCAGGTGGACATTAGACTTACTGTTGGATTTTAGACTCAGAAGCATAAAATCTTTATAATCCAGATCTAATTGTAGTAATATCAGTGTCAATTTCTACCAGCTGAACATGTGATTGTGTTTTGCAAAACCTAAATTCAGTTGCTGATCCCAAAGAATAGCAGAAAAAATGGTTTTGTCAAGTATGTATGTTTTCTACAATCACATCCAGTAAATCCTGTCACAGATTTAAGATATAAATTGATAATGCAATGTTTTATATTTGATAATTTGTGTAATAGATCACCTGCAGTTCTAGTAGCTTTGGAACAGTTACCTTTCAGAGGTAAATAAAATAACTTTGTCAGCTGCTGAGATAATTTGATTTAATTTCACAGAAATACACAAGCTCATGCTTGTTTACAGTATATTGATTGACATATCTGATTACTACTGATGTCTACTTTTTAAAATCCTCTTGTACTTTCTACTGAAATATACCATTAAATATTTTAATTTAGAAATGAATGGTATCTCAGATACAAGGTTTGTTACCAGCTACCAAAAAATTTAGCACTGATCCCAAGATATAACACCTAGAAGTTGCTCAAATCTGTTTTAATAATTATGTCTAAAACACTGTACTATTGTTCAAAAATGTCAGTTATGCATTATTTTACAAATTCTTTCTTCCCTTTAGTCTTCTTTTCACCGATCAGAAAGAAGTCTCCCGCTCCTTTATGGGCTTTCGGCCTCGGGAAATAACCTGACATTTATTCAGTGGGAACTCTTTTTATAAACTATGTAGTAGCCCAAAGTTGATTTTCTCCTCAAGTAAGAGAAGCTGAACTTCAAGCAGCTGTTAAGTGAGGTGGACGACACGTTTAACTAGCCTGACTAATTTTTACTTGATTCCCATCTAAGTACTAATATGCTAAGTAATAATAATAATCATAATAAGGAAGAAAATGAATTTGTTATCCAACATGAGAATGTTTTCAGCAGAAATTCCAAAAGCAGCTACCATTTATACAAACAACGTGATACTTTCATCAAACTTCTAAACTTCCTGGTCTTAAACACCAGGATAGCAAAACAATCAAATCTTTACTGCCTTAACCTAACTGCTTATCAGTATAATAACACTTTCCTTGATTTCCTTGATACAAGCATCCATTATGCTTGTATATTTGAACAGGTCAATTTTTTTTAACAATGAACAGTTCATTTCTTTCTTGCTGTTATAGAATCATAGAATCATGGAATGGTTTGGGTTAGAAGGGACCGTAAAGATCGTCTAGTTCCAACTCCCTGCCTCCCACTAGACCAGGTTGCTTAATCACTCTTCGTGTATTCTCTAGAGACTCATGGACATTTTTCCCATGTTTCAAATTCAAGTAGCTGGCAAGATGCTGTCAAAAACTGGATGTTTCAGTATTGTCTCAAAACTTTTTGGGTCCTAAAAATATCATTTCTTCAAGCTATATTGAACTGTGAAATATTACAAGACAAAATTTAAAATGTCTTGAGTGAAAGTTTTGTTCTATTCATCAATGCTTCTCTATTTTAGTATGATCTCTTCTGTTTAAGAGTACAAAAGGCAGACTAGATGTCAGCTGAGATGGACAGGAATCTCTAACAGAAGGTCTACAAAACCAAAGGATAGTAGAATATAGAAACATTTTAAGTTAGGTCACCCAATACTGTATAGGTACAGTACATGACCCAAGTCACCCAAATCTGTGCTCCAGGCAGCATGCTTCCCTTTCATGAAGCTGGACTCCCACTTTTCATATGACACTTCCAAGGTACAGCACTGACACAGACAACTATTCATCCAACCATTTTTGGTTTCCATTAGTAGACCGATACTGATGAGTCAATCCCACGGACCCTGAGCTGGCTATCTGCAGATATCCACAGGCAGTAGTTCCACCACAGGCCCAGATACATTGGACTCTGAGCACAGCAGTCATTTCTTTGAAATTTCTGAAGTTTTACAGCTTGGCAGGAACAGCAGCTTTTGCACCGATTGGGACATCACAAGAAACATCCACATTCTAAATGCTGGGATAAAAGGCTATGTCCAGAAAAATCTGGATGTATGAAAGACCTAGGCACAACTGTGAAAAAAAACCAAAATGAACAACTCCAGGATGCCTAACTATTCTTTTCAGGGTTTTTTTCCTTCCTTTGTTGTAAACTGTGAAAGTATTTATCCTCCAAGTCCATCTCACTATGGAATTTCAACAGACATTCTAACAGTACTCATCAAAAACTGATTACAGTTTTTTTCCCCATAAGCAGTGAGTGTCTGTGTTGGATTTCATTCGTATTTCATGATTATAGGTATGCAATAATTGGTTACACTTCATGTCATGCAAAGATAGAAGAATTAAAAAATGGAGTTAAAAGATACACTTCACTGCTTACAGAGTACCCTTGTCTCTCTGTACAACACTCTCCTCAGATAATAAGATTTAGGAGTTGAAAGTGTGCTTGTAATCTTAGGTCAACAGGAGTACAATATAGAACAGAAACAATGGAAATATATTAATATTGATTTAGGAATGAAACACTGACAATGCTGAGATATTTACTGAGAAAGGCAGTGAGCTCTTAGAAGGAATGAAAATAGATACAAGTTTGTTTCTCAACTTTCTCTATTTCTAAAGGGAATGAACTTTATTTATATCCTAAATCTGCTCCTCTACCAAACCCAAAGCATTTCAGACATTTAGCGTAACAAAAATCATAATAAAGATAATTCGACTCACAAAGTAGAACCTACAAAGCTGTGGGAAGATATTTGGCCTATTCAGAGTCCTTCAATACTCTTCCCAAAGTCAACTCTTCAAGTCACATCATCAGCCTTCTTTTCTTTTATTCTTGTACTGGATTCCCTAAACAATATCCACTATTTTAAGACAGCAAAATTCTTGTGGCATGTTCTTCTAGGGGACTAAAATTCTTTATCATCAGACTAGACTGCTGTGGAGCCTTGGAGGAGCTACCATGGGTTTGGATGCCAGGCTTGAGACTGCAGGAACGGTGCCTATTTGCAGTAAACAATCATAACAAATGATGGCAACAGAAAATAATCACAACAAACTTGTTACAGCAGTATCTTATTTCTAACTGCAAGGAGTCATTTCCTCCATGAGATTGTCTTCCAGTGTTTACAAGATAACAAACAATAACTGTTCAGTGCTGGTTAGGTGGAAAGAAAAAGGTTATAGAAATTTCTAGGCCAAGCCTAGGTAAATATGACCCTTGTATTTCCACTACAGACATCTAGACACTTCCAGCTGTTGAAATTATTGCTAAATATATTTACAGTCTTTGTACAATAAAAAGCTTTATTACTTTTACTACAGGCAGAAGAAAAAAGCTTTAAATCTTTAGTTCTGAAGCAATATCTCCTGTCTTAAAAGCAATGAAGCCTTTCAAGGGAAAAAAACAGCACACTCAAAAAAAGGTGGTTTATGATGTTGTATCTTTGTTGCAATTTTGGTTCATATATTTTTATTAAGTGAAACCTTTATATGTAAATGAAATGATTATCTAACACAAAGTACTGTTTTCATAAAGTAAGAATAGGTTTTACGTCCTAAAAGATAAAGTGGCATAAACCAGTCAGGCAGCTCAGCATGTATTTGATGGCTGTGAAATGAACTATTTGATTTCCTATTACAGCCTTAACACTCTGCACTGTACCATAGCCACCAAACCCATGCGATTAGGCAACTAACCTTTCATCAGGGAGTCAAGTAATATAAAGCAAGGTCTGCATTTCTAATAGGTAAAATACCTCATTTAAAAATCTAGGCTTGGAAATAACCCTTACATCGTGAAATTTAGAGAGAGAAATGGAGATCATATTCTGGAAACCCAGAGAGAGATGAATGTACTTAGCACAAACGAAAGGCTTCTAGATCAAATGTGCTTAGTTTATATGTAAAATAATATTTTATTCTCTCCTTCCCCTTCAAGTGCAGCAGGCCACATCTAGGAATAGAAAGGAAACTTTACACCTTCAGCTTCCCACATCGCCGGACTGTGAGGCGGAACACAGAACCCTGCTCCCTGGCTGACAGACGCATCTAAGGATGCATCACGCTTTTGCATGAATCAGGACAGACAGATGCCTGCAACGGTAATCTGCCTGACAATGCTGGTGTTGATTCAGAGAAGGGCTTTACAGAATCAAAGGAAATAAAAGGAGTCAAATTTTACATTTTAATTTTGTGTACGGCTCTTGCGCTATGAAGAAGACAACTAAAGCCATCAGTTCAATCAACAGGTAGCATGAAAGTCTTTTGAAGGAGAGGAGAGGGTGATTTTTCTAGTAGTTATCATAATAAAACAAAGCATGGCAAGCATGGCATAAGCCTTCCTCACTTGAATTTGAACGCAGGATAGAGGCCACCAAATAATGTGGTATGTCTATCCTCCTCCTCCTCTGGACAAAAAACAGATCAATACGGGATTTACGGAGAGATGTATAGAAAATGATAAAATTACCTTACAAATCTAAAAAGCTTGCATATTTTTATTTTTCTCTAAAACTCTTCTTTGGTTCAAGTACATAAAGTCTAATTCACGATGGGATCACCTGGAAAGCCTGTGGAAGTGTCTCATTTTAACAGGACTGAAAGTGGCTAAGAGCCAAAGAATTCAGTCTACTCCAATCCCGGCTGGCAAATTAAAACCGACACTGAACAGCTTTTTGGGTAAGCAGCTGTCGTAACGATTTTTATTAATAAATTGATGAATAAAATTGTTGTGCTCCTAAGCAAGGTTTTTTATTCCTGAATCAACAACTCTCTCTCAAAAAAAAAAGTTGGTTTTTTTTTTTCAGAGAAAGTCTAGCTATCTGTTATATAAATCTGAATCCTCACAGTCCATCTATTTGTTATCTCTTTATTGTCGTGTTAAGCAGGTGTACAGTACTGAGCACAATGACTCCTCATTAGATCCTGTAAATGCTACAACAAAAAAATAAAACTGCCACACAGTTTGAAAACAATCTACTGCTCCAGTCCTTGTATTTTTTCTGGTTTTACATTTTGTGGTCTTGGGCGTTCTTTTAATTTATCATCATGAGAGAATCTGTCAATAGAGAGAGTTATGAAAACAGGATAGGTTTGGAGAAAAAAAAATATATATAGATTTTTACCTTGGGTGATTAAATTCTCACTGACATTAACATATGACAACCTGTTAGAATGATTTGTAAGTCTTTACAGTTTTATAAATAGCTTTATCTCTTCATTCCACATGAGGAAAAAGCAAAGTATTATTTATTGTACCTTTCTACCACCACAGCATGGAATATTTCAAAGACTTATTTTAAGTTTTGTAGGAGTCTCTTGATATTAAAGGACTGCAGATACAAGATGATGAAACCTTCTTTATATCTTCTGGCCCCCTGCTGTACATGTTGTTACACACTATTTTGTAAAAGAACTAGCTCTAATCCACACAAAGGAATGCTTTCCTTTTATTGTCATGCAGTTGTAAAGCTAAAGCAAGCCATCATAATTTCATTAAATCATGCTGAATTACTTAGAAATGACGAGAATGATTTGTAATATGTAATGTTTGCTCTACAAATGGACTGAATATTTATAATATTTAGTTTATACCATGTTATTTATTCTTTAAAAAATGACATATTTAGGTTTGTTTTCTTAGCAGAGCATAAGGCAAATTATATTAATTAGGCTATTTACATGATTTCCTAACTTAGAGCAGTGAAAGTTGCCTTTAGCTAGCAAATAATTGGAATTACAATTGCTGGAGATATCACAAGTTTTTTAATTATATCAAGCTCCATCAAGCTCTGATAGGACATTAATAGTTCCTTCCCTGCCAGTGTTTTTTCTCCCCACTAAGCCATTCCAGTGTACTCAAAGCCATAAAACAGAGATATATGACAAGAAACAGTAATCTTCCAATTTTATTCCCCAGACTTCAGGTTTACTGGTATATCCCTTTGGGAACATAATGACAGAGCTTGTCTTTCATAAAGACATTGGAAATAGATTGTAGTCTAAAAGATACCATAAGATTTTGGATAAGCAACCAGTTTTGTTAGAAATAAAAGTGAAGTATGAAAAATAAAGAAAAGCTAACATAGCACAAATGTATTTTAGCACTGTAGAAAATTCTTGACGACATGAATATTGTTTTTTCTTTTCTTTGGGAAATCAGGGGGGAGGAAGAAACTCATTAATTCAACATTTCCTTTCTAAAAGACAGGGAAAATGCAATCAAACTCAACAGTTTCTATGACAAGAGGAGAATTGTAGACCGTCTCTGATAAGGTGGGTACAATCTAGGCTTATATCAGGCTTGATTTTAATTCAGTAATAGGCATTACATACTTTTAATAAGCTGTGAATAACCTTTCTTTTTTCCAGTCTAGCAGCATTACTCTAAGAACTTTAGACAAAAGGCTGGAGAGCAATATAAAGTACTTCAGAGGCAGAAAACGAACCTGGTTCCAAATGACCACCATAATGAAAGAAAGGGATACACTGACATTACTCTGTCAAGCAAAATGCTCTGTGGTCTAAAAAGATTCTCCTGTGTCTATCTACTTTAAGTGCTTAGCTATTTCTACAGCAGACAGCAAGTGCATACAAAATTTTAGTGAAAATAGGTATCTTACCCCACTGGACAGAAGAGGCAGAGCTTGAAGTCAGCATCACCATCCTTTCACTTATTGGAAAGTGCCATAGGCTAAACACCAGTAAACTGATGAAATATTTAGCCTTGTAGGTAGATTTTAGATTTTTTTGGCCTGTTTCTCATCGTTGGATTTATTTCAGGTTAATTCCAGCTCCTGAAGTGACACAAATACATCTGCATCATCAAAAAATCCACAGTTCGTGACCTTCAGTGTTCACCATTTCCAATTTTATATTCCCACCATCTATATATCCTGTCAGAACCTTATTTTCTGACTTAAAACATCACACGATGCCCTACCTAGCCCCCGTGGTTTTCACTGATCATAGATGAGTAGAGAGCATAGAAAAAATAGTTGTGTTCTTTTTTAAAAAGAGAGGCAAGGGCAGAATTGTGGGTTAATTTTTGGTCAAAATGTTGTCTCTAGCAATATTAGGAAACAACGTCCACTGTTGCACCTGAATGTCTACGAACAATCTTTTAAAACCACTAGATTATGATGGATACAGAGAAATACACTTATGCAGTTAGTACTCAATGTTCAAAAGTTGGGGGCTTTTTGTCAGATGCCAGAAAGCCATTTAAAGCTTTGTATTGGGCTGGACTAACTATTTCAGAAAATCCGGGAAACATGAGAAAAACTGAGCAAAACTCCCGTAAACATTTTAAAGACTTCTGTTTGGTGAACTTAAAATTCAGTTAACCTCTCAGGAGTTACTGTGCCAAATTTGGAGATTAAATTCAATTATAGGGTGAAATGGGCATTTTTATTTCTGCTTCAAGTGCAAGTTGCAACACGTTGTTGAAGATGAAGCTGCTTCCAAAGCCTCCATTACAGTTTAAAGGAGAAAAATAACTGCTGAAGTTTTCAGTATTTGTTGTCTGTTAATAATGTGAGTGGCTCAGAAGGAGTTAACAAAACAGGGACCTATTTATGAGGCAGGTCACCAATTAAGATGAGATACAAACGCAGGCATGTGAATGCACCAGAGCAAAACTCATTTTAGCCCTCCGAGCCTGCAGTAAATCCATACCTATCTGTTTAGATACAATAAATCCCTTCTAAAGAGCAGAACTTCATTTTGAACAATATACTATAAAAATCTAAATGTTCTAAATAGACACTGTTCATGACTTTTCATAGAATCATAGAATCATTTTCTTCCTTCTGCTGCAGCAACATCGATGTTCTTTTTTTATCTTCGTCCTTTGACTTGCCTATTCTGTATCTCTGTCGCTAACACTGTGTTAAGGAAAAGCTCTGCACAGCAGTACAGAAACTAAAAGGGAATTGTGGAAGATAAATGACAACATCATCTTGCATGAGAAAAACCACTGCTAAGGATGAGTATAAATAGGCAATTCAAATTCTACTGCCCAAACAGTACAATGCAACAGAACTTTGAGACAGGTGCCTTAGAGACACTGGTGTTCCAATGAGACGCAGTTAAACATATAATATTTAGCTCCAGGTAGCAGGATGGAATGCAGACACATTGCCTGTGACAGACTCCAGACCCCGGCTACTGCTACTGTAGGACCACCCTGGTGTGCTGGGAGTCCCGTCTCAACTTCTTAATTTATTACCCAAAGTGCTAGGGAGGCAAAGCTGGTGAAAATATTTGCACTCATCAAGCCTCTCAAGTTTAACACCTTTCACAGCACTCTGGGAGATGAAATCATTTGCCACAGAAGATCTGTCAAACCTCAGCCTTTGACAAAAAATAATAAATAAAGACAACAAACTAAACTCAACCTGGCACTATAATCAGAAGCATTATAATCAATTTCAGCCAGTGGTGGACTGAAGTGAAGGCTGGGAGTCTGGGAACCTGACCTCCTCTTTCTGCCAATATTTAGTCTGAACAATAGTTCATACAGTTGCTCCTCCACTAACACCCCCCAACCTTCACTGGTGCTCAGCCAAGACTCTCACCTCAAAGATTATTTAAGGCCCGCTGGCAACAATGCACCAAAGGAAGTTATTTTCTCTGGCTTGCAAATGGGGAAGCTTACATACAAAAAGGCTGTAACTTAGGATTTTAAACGCCCTGTAAATTGTTGGTGCCCGATCAGGGTGTGCTTTAGGCAGGCTCCACACTAGCGTGCCCCGGCGACCAAGTGCCATGTCCCCAGCCAGCGTGCTGCCACCACGGGCATCATAGAATCACAGAATGTGTTGGGTGGGAAGGGACCTCTAAAGGCCATCTAGTCCAACCCCCCTGCAGTCAGCAGGGACATCTTCAACTAGATCAGGTTGCTCAGAGCCTCATCCAGCCTGGCCTTGGATGTCTCCAGGGATGGGGCCTCCACCACCTCTCTGGGCAACCTGGGCCAGTGTCTCACCACCCTCACTGTAAACAACTTCTTCCTCATGTCTCATTTAAACCTGCCCTGCTCTAGTTTCAAACCATTGCCCCTTGTCCTGTCGCTACAATGGGGCTTTGAGTCTCACAGGTATGTTATTGGTACAATCGAGCAGGGGGGCCCGATGAATAAAGCAAAGATGTACCAGATGAAATAAATGTAAAAGAGCAGAGCAGACATGGAGCTCTGCCCCTCTGCCTGCACCAGGGGCTCCAGCCTTTCTCTCAGCCCGCACCCTTCGGTGCCACGAGAACTGCCGGGCAGCCTCCCCCCACTGCCCGGGGACTTCTCCTCCTTCCCACCCGCCCTGAGGCCGTCCTTGGCCACCAGCAGGTCCCTGCCCTGCCCTGCCTTCCAGTGGGGCCCAGGCTGCCCGGCCGCGGACAGAAGCCGTCCCTCACAGTCATGGCAGCTTCCCCGCCTAGGGCAGGAGGGCTTCTCCCAGCCGGTGGCGCAGGGAGTTGTGTTTAACCCCGGAGCAGGAGTCAGGGGTAGGAGTCACGCGGGGGTGGGGGCGGTGAGGTCGCAGTTATCCTGATTTTCCCCTCACTGTGGTGGATACCAAGGGAAAGTCTTCACTTTTCCTGTGGCAATTTGAAGATTTGTGCCCTTAGTCTGAGCTTGAAGGGGGCGAAACGAGAATAAACACTTGACCATTTGACTCCGGAAGGTCAATCAGTGGAGAGAAGAGACTTTTAACTCCAGGCAATTTGCTGCAGACACCAGCCATTTCTTATCATATTGAGTTAATCAGCAATTTCTTTGTTTTTAAGGATTACAGACACTGATTAAAACAAAGTTCTGCTCTTTTTCTGACAGTCTCGCTGCACAGCCATGAAAGCATTACCACAGAGTATTTCTGTGAAACAGCATCTTCCCACAAGCGCAACCTCATTTAAATATGAAGGCAAGAGCCCAAAATGTGTGCCCAGCTTTTCACAACGTGCATGGAAGCACCTAAAGCATGATATTTTAAAAAAGGCTGAGCAGAGAAAAATGAGGCCTGCTTTCCTCATTTCCAGCTCAAAAAAAGGATTATACAATACTGCTTATGTCTTAATCCGAGATTATTTTTAAAGATATTTTAACTTGCTGTATTATTTTATATTCTTTCCACTGGGAAATCAAACCCGAAAATTCTACACATGTTCACCTATCTACAGGTTTCATTCCCACTAGGTGAACGATGCTGTATTCTATGCATCTGGAAAAGAACGGCTTAGTAGACAGTATATTGGCTAGGCCTTAGGAGGAAAAAAATTCAGCGTCTCTGAAACCTTCCCACTGTTACTAAAGAGTCTATATCCAACAAGAGATAAGTCACCAAGTTTCTCTGTGCTCCATACCACATCTGGAAAACACACGCAGTACTTCACTACCACAACAAGAGGCTGTTAGGAAGGCCAGGAGTATTAAACGAATGGGGCCAGATTTAGGGAGACAGAAGGAATAAGGAACGGACATGCCAAAAGAGAACAAGCCAAACTCTGACTAGAAGTCTTAAGTACAACAATTTATAACATGAGTAAGCAACAAAACATAGGGGGAAGGAATATATTAAATAGAGAGAGAAAGTTATTTTGACTGGCATGTTCCTCTTGCTGTGATAAGAAATAAATCTGATTTGTCAAGAACAAGTCCTGCTATACTGTATTTTTGCCCCTACTGCCAGACTGATGTTCCTTCACTGGTATAATTAAAGAGGTGTCGTAGGACCTACTTGCTTTCATACTGGGAGTAAGGAATAACTGCTGATATAAGCTAACAGCTGGAAATATGTAAAATAAACATAAGCTAAGCTACTGAAATCACAGATCCTTTTAAAGAAAAATATCTGTCAGTCAAAATTTAAACCCACATGCCATATAGCCCTAAACTAAAAGTTAGGGGGGATGATCAGGGCTGTATGTTATTTTGGGAAGGTAATGGATTAGAAAGATGCATTGTTTTAAATCAGTCATCAGCTAAAGGAGTGGCAATTCCTTAATAATGCCAAGATTGGTTTTGTAAGTGAATAGCCCAGCAAAAAGCTGGCTGGTGCACTAGTAATCTTCAAAGCTTGATTGCTTTTTCTGATAGCTTTAGAAAATTAGTGGATGAAAGCGTGTGTAATATATCTGGCCTGAGTAAAACACTTGATGTAGTGTCTTACAAAATCTTTACTTGCAAAATTAATTCAAATTGGCTTGGACATGGAGTACCATCGCTTCGATTTAAAAATGGCTGGCTGAGTGCAAATAAAGGGTAATGAAAAATGGCAACGTATCAAGTTGGTGGGAGGTGTCTGGTGGAGCTCTGCAGGGATCACTGTTTGGTCCTGTTTATTTAACGTCTTCATTAACAATCTGGAAGAGGGAGTGAAACAGCCTGTTAATTAAACTGACACATAATAATAAATCAGGAATTGCTTGTAATGCCAGCAGTAATACTTCACAAAAACGCAGCATACTACCAAGGTTTGAAGAAAGGTTAAAAGTGTCAATAACAAAGACTTAGCTGAGATGCTATAATTGTGTTTTAGCTTTTAAGTAAAATAGTCCAAGATATACACTTAGTAATAGTCAGAAGCCTACTAGGAATCTGCTAATTTAGAGCATGAATGCACAGTGTAAATAAACGAAAGTAACTGGAAACTTCCACTGAAAGCACTTCCTTTCCCCCTAACATTTGCAGTGTATTAGATTCAGTGGTAAAGATTGAGTCAGTTCAGTTCACTAATCTGATGGAAAACTAGTATTTGGGAATAGGATTGTTAAATCAGTTTTCAGTTGTTTCTACATGTGATTGACTGATAAATATAATGTAAAGGAGTAAACAGAGGGACAAGAGGAATCCATGATAGGACTGCAGCTTTTAGCATCACTCACAGTTAAATTGGATTAGATATAACATAAACCACCCCCTTAAGTATAGTTTTATAGTTTTATATGACAGCCAAAATTCAGCATTTTAGAGTACTGTTTCCACAGTGGCAAGATTGTAGTCTGCTGTTACAACATGCTGCATTTACTTTAATTATAAGCACTTCTAAAAAAACCTCAAATAGATAAGTAAACATGAAGTTGTTCACTGAACAGTGATAAAAATTGATCAAAGACTACAGTGAGTCACAGAAAAGAGTTCTCAAAAATAGCCTGGAATGCTAGTACTCAGTCAAAGCACCTATTTCTGTTGTACATACATACGTAACATAAAGACAGACTTTAAATAATGGTGTTATTATCTCTCTGCTTTAAATGATTCACAGCAGGTTTTCTAGGCTGGCCCCAGGGCTACGGTACTGCACTGAATCATAAACGTAGACTCATTTTTAAAGGAGAGTTTGATGTTACTTCCTAGAAGGTAAGAAAACAGAAAAGAACTTTTAAGGTCTCCTTTACCATACCCAGTTTTAAATTGTGCTGGGAACTCCTGAAGTTCCCAGAAAACACAAGAGTAGTTCAAAGCTGTGAGAGCGTTGCGGTCATAAAGCAACTTCCTACATTAGCAGGAAAGGACTGTAAAACAATTAAGAAAGTAAAGTATAGCCTTGCAGTCCCCACACTAAATGCTGTCTTTTTAGTTTGCTGTTGTGGCTTTTGGAGGCCAAAGCCCTACAGTCAGAGAGGAACAGATAGAGAAGCAACTCCGTCTGCCCAATGGAATTCGGCTCCAGAATGGAGCGCCAGGAGACTCCCTGTCTTCATTTATTGAATCTGTCAGGTTTTCTGTTTAAAATGACCGTAAACCTATTAGGAGAACCAGATAATAGGGCGCACTGTTTTGATGTCACATTCATTAGGTAGGTAACTTTCTATCATGACCTAGACACCGACCCATCATTCAGAGGTATAAAACATGAATCGCCCGAAGCCAGTAGTTACACTGATGTAAATGAGAACAGAGAAACCCAAATTCATTTGCCAATATATAATAAAATATGATGTATATATAAAAGCGTTCAATGCGATTTAGCTGCAGTAGAGAGAAATCCTCCTGGCAGCTGTGATGTAATGCCCCACGACCTCTCTTCCAAGGACATAGTGAAAAACCACAAAAACATTAAAGGTTGTTTAGGTGTCAGCTATCATATTAAACTTTTCTCAACTAATTTATTCTCCACGGTCTTGACCTGAATGCTACTATCCATTAATGGCACAGTTTTGTTTAGTTTTATTTTTAATCCTCTCTTTTTAAGGATTTCTTTCCTTTTGTTTTTTTTCTCTTTGGTTTGGTTTTCATGTGTTTGGTTTGTTTTTTTTTTAACTCCAGTAATTTGTGAAGCAGCTGCATTGGTCATGAACTACTTGCATTTTATTATACCTACAATGATTTTTAAACAGAAAGAATCTGCTCATGGGAACGCTAATCCTTCCATTATAGAAATAATTAAGCTCTTTTATTTGCAAGATGAAAATCTTTAGGGAACATATGAAAACTAGCAATGAGCAATTTTTTTTTTTAAAGAGGAAAAATGATGATATAAACAGACCTGCTAGTGTCTATTAAACTGTGGCATATGGAAAGGCACACAAACACTTACATAAATCTTTCTCAGTATTTCTTCCATTTGGCTCAGGAAAAAAGGATATTCTTCAGAACTTTCTTTACAAAAATATGATGGCAAATTCTCACAAGATCTTTTCCAAGTCTTTTCAAAATTAATACGCTTCCATTCTTTTATGGTAAATGTTAACCTAAATATTGTTATTCTTTCTTTCTATTCTATAACTACCTATAGACTGTACTTGTTTGCAAAACACACTCTTCCCCAGTTAAACAAAGCCACTTGTATTAGATTTTTTTACTTTCTTTAGTTCTTCTGCAATGGTGCATTTTATACGTAGCAACTTCTGTTCCTAACCCTCCTATATTATATGGTTCTATATACTGCACTATATTTACACATATAGGATCTAGCACATTACCACTCAAATATTTTTGAAAACTTACTGACATAAAAGTGCTGTCCAATCAGCAGATTTTGGCTCATAAGAGGTAGAAGAACATGGGAATATTCCTTGACTGATCATGCCTGGTGAGGATGCCATAGGAGGAAGGGAACAGCTGAGGTTACCGAGTTGTCAGAAAGAAGTGTTTAGAGGATGAAAACCAGAAAACCATGAGAAAGCAGACTTCATTTTTTGTTTCTGCTCACCAGACAAGTTGCTTTATATGCGTCTGATCTGAGGGAGGTGGCAGTGGGCTGGTTTTATGTTACACGTGATGGACCCCGGCTTTCCTGGAGATGGCTGAACGCTTGCCTGCCAATGGGAAGCAGTGAACGAATTCCTTATTTTGCTTTGCTTGCGCACGTGGCTTTTGCTTTACCTGTTAAACTGTCTTTATCTCAACCCATGAGTTTTCTCATTTTTACCCTTCCGATTCTCTCCCCCATCCCACTGGGGGAGAGCGAGCGAGCAGCTGTGTAGTGCTTAGCTGCCTATTGGGGTTAAACCACAAGGGAAGGGGAAGGGTCACAACAGGATTATCAAAATGGAGAGAAAAAATGAAGCAAGTCCAGGTAAGAGGAACAGGAAAGAGGAGAAGATCTCAATGATTAACAGCATCATGACAGAAGGCTTTGACAAGATCCCCCACTAAAGGCTCCTAAGGAAATTAAGCCGCTTGGGGACCCAGGTCAGTTTTTACAGTAGAGGAGGGTTGTTCAGAGAGATCTGTACTGGATCCTATATTCAGAAATGAACTGGAAATAAAACTTTACAAGTTACAAGGTCTTCTCTTGTTTCTAACCTACTGATGTTAATAAAAATGACATTTTCTTGCAAGTTTGAGAAAGCAGCAATAAAATGGCAGATAAAATATGATGTTGATAGACATAAAAACAACACACAATGAGAAAAAATTCTCAATTTGCATCTACAGTGTTGGGCTCTGACCAAGCTGTTACCACTTACAATATGTTGCTGGAATTATGACAGACAATTCTACGAAAGCATCAGCTCAGTTCACAAAGCAATTGAACGTCAACTATTGTTGGGAAATGAGTAGAGAACAAAACTGAAAACATCATTGTTTCAGCACAGAAATCCATTACATGCTTTTGAAACCTTTGTGCATTACAGGTCATTCGTACAGTAAGAGTAAAATAGTGAAACAGTAAAAGTAGCAGTAGTATAGAAAAATAAAAACATGTGGAATGATTTACATAGAGCTAAACTGACTAGAATTTTTTTTTGGTGAGCAAAAAGACCACTAGGTTGTTATAAAGGCCTATAATAGTCATGAGTGGCATGGAGACGGTGAATAGATTTGGAATACAAGAAGTAGAGGGCATCAAACAAAGCTAGCAACTAATGGGTTCAGAACAAGCCAAAAGAGGAAATTCTTAATATAGCACATAGCTGTTAATGTAACACATGGTTTAACAATTAAGCACGTTGCTTCTAGATTTGGTGAATGCTAAGACAACGGGAGTTATATTCTTGATTAGAAGAGCATGTCAAACCAACAGCTAGCAGCACTGTGAAACAGAGGCGCTCCTTTGATAAAGGTTGCTAGAAGATGGTAGAGAACCACAGTATACTACGTTACTCGTAAATGTATTTCTCCACATACTTGCTATTGGCCACTGCTTGGGGGTAAACAGGCCTTTGTTCTCAGCAAGACACTAGGTTAGACAGCCCTTGTTCTACTATTTCTGTTGTTTCTATTCTTACAGAAGATGGAGCATTTGCATCCTTTCGTTTTGGATTTTCTTTTCAAATAGAATGTGACGCAATAAAATTCTTGTAATGAAATATTAATATTATATAGGGTTTTTTTTTTAATATTTCCTTGTTATACTTCACCAGTGAAGTACTTCAAACTGTTAAACACTTAAAACGAAAAAAGGGAAAAAAAATAAAAATCAGTAAACAAGTACAACAGCACTGGAAATTTTATGACAGTGTTTTCTGGCAGCACAGCTGACATTTTTTTTTCTTGTCCTGGTTAAAAACTAGAGAAGAGCAAAGATTAATTAAAATAATATAAGCCCTTTAAAAAGCTCTACTTAATTTTGGGTTTACCTTTTTACTGAATTAGAGCAATGGCAGAGTTCCAGATGTGAGGTTGCTGATCATGGCAGTTAACACGCAATTCTGCTGTTATTCTCTTAAGAGTTTGTTTGTATTCTAACCTACAGAGCATCCAACATCTCATTTAACACATGCTTATTAAATATAATTATTTTCTCTATATATAAGTCAGACTTGTATTCAAATGTTGATTTTGTTGCTGGAAATCAACTTAAACTTCAGATTCCAGCTGCGTTATGAACGGGGAAAAAACAGGATATGATTCTACAAATACTGACCTAGCAGCTTTTAATCCTTCCACAGGAAGGATTCACCAGTGTGCATACCAGTGTGGTATACACACCAGCTATGGGTGTATAAGCTGTTGCATTCTGCTTTTGCAGTTCCATTTATAAACTATTTACAGGCTGAAAAGATAAAAAGGAATAAAAAAAGACTATTTCTGAAACCACATTTTGAGAATATAATTTAGACTGCTACGCAAAGAGCTGTAGGTGATTATTATAGACTAGTTTGAGAAAGTTACCATCTTGTCAGGTAGACTAAGTGATTGCTTCTAGACTCCTCTTTTTCCGTGTCAGAGTCCCACAGAAATAATCAGATGAGGACAAACTATCCAGCTAGAAAAATTAAAAGGTTCTTACCTCATGGGTCAAATTAGTCATTTGGTGACCCACTGCAGAGAATCATGGCCTCCAGTCAGCCTTAGGGATTACAGGAATCTTGATGCCTCACCCAGTGCGGCCAGAAAAGGATAAATTGCTTTTAACAAAGATCAAGAGCCTAGCAGAAACCTGAGGATCACCACATGCAAGAGAGCAGGGCCAGGAGCACTAAGATTCTGAAGTCACAGGTCCACTATGGTGTCTAAGGCAGATGTGCCTTCATCTGCGTAACAACAGAGCTGATGTGGCTTTTGAGGATTCCCTCTCCTTAAGCCATGTTTTCGTGGGGTTTTTTTGGGGGTTTTTTGTTTTGTTGTGGTTTTTTGTTTTGTTTTTTTTTTTTTTTATGAGCACCATCATATACGTAACAAGCATCCTCACGAGCATATGGATGATCAACAGCAAACCTGAAACTGTATCTACAATGCATCTGCAGCACGAAACTTTTGAGCTGATTTGTCTTATAGCATACAACTACGTGTGATGCTTGTCAGTTTGGAAAGGAGTTTCCTACAGTAAATGATAAGTAATCAGACAAGACTGGCGCTTTTGTCAAGGAGTGACTTGCAGCAAGCTTTTCTGTGCTTTAACTGACTTCCAAGACACAAAGATGATTCTATCATCAGACTTAAAATGCAGATGAGACTTTCAAAGGGATAGCTGTAGAAACGATAGCAGGTACTCTGTTGATTATGAGCTAAACACTGTCTTGACTGTTACACAGAACTTCCTCAACTCTGAGATAACTCAAGAAGAGGAAATAAGAAGTCCTGGAATTCTTTCTATTCCTCTGACATTCAGTGATAGCCCCGTAGATGTCCTATGCAGTTCTTGAGAAAGATACGCTGAGGAAATGACTGAATTCTAATGCAGTCAGCACATGAGACAGGCTTTTACAAAACGTCATTATCTTACCAGCCAGAACATTTACACAGTTTGTGGCAAACTAATGCAATTTGTGCTGCTATATTCAGTGTTATGGTACGTTGATCTGTGAAAGCAGCTACCAGTGATACCTGCAATGCCCTGGAGCAAATGTGCCCGAATGTGGAGTTTCCAAGGTACCATAAGAAGAAACTGCTATGTTTAATCTAATTAAAATATGTTCTAATAAACAGTAAATTTGAAGGAACTGACATAAAACGATAGTCTAGTGTAAAAACAAAGCCCATTAGCTTTAGGCAAAATTCAGTATCAAGCAGTACCCAACAGGCAAGGGGTTGGCAATCTTAAATTAGCTGGAATAGCCTTTTTCTTAGCGTAACTCCCTTCCCTTGGACACTCAGCCAAATATATTTCTGACAGGGAAGAAGACACCTCTTCCAAATCCTTATGGGCAGTACATACTTCAAAACCCTGTAGATTTGCATTCCCCTGCAAAGACAGTCTTCATTTCTCTGTAGCTGTTTTTCTGTGGGGTGCAGATTCCCAAAGAAAATCCGAACACATCCTTCCTTCCCCACATCAAGAAAAGGATAGATTTGACTGAGAGGTTCAGCTGTTCAATTTACAGCATATATGCGTGCTACTCATCAGATGTACTAATGTCTTTCTTGTTAAAGTAACAGCTAAAAACAGTCAAAGTTTTATATAACCAAAGCCTATTTTAAAAAAGCCTATAAAAAAAAAGTGTAAAGCTGAATAGAATGTCTTGCTGAATATTTACCTTTCCTTCCTTTCAGTCTCTGAAGCTGCACTTGCAATGTAGTCAATAGTTATCTCGTATTCCTGCTGCTGAGGCCAGGCAGATTCTCCATGAAATTCAACATGATGCAAAACCAATTAGTAAGAGTGGCATATTATTTTTGTAATCACTAATAGAGACTACAACTCACTGTCAGATATGAAAGAGGATAGTAATTTGTAGAGATAAACATATACAGCGGCTAAACAGGAGATAATGTAGTTGTATAAGAATTGAATTTGGTATGTAGACTTTCTGGAATCACAGGCTCTAAAGCAGATACAATCCACTCACCCTTTTATCTGCCTGAATTTAATAGACTAAGCTTAGTATTATGCAGTTTACTGTGATGCAAAATCCTACCAGGGAACTTTAAAAAAACCCACATGTATGCCACATGTATATCACAAGATCTTATTTGTTGTCATATCCATTTGGTATTGAATATTTTACCATAACGTTGTGCGCATTTCAAGGAATACAGTATGTTGAACCTGTTGCCAGTATTGTGATGCTCATTTTTTCCTTAATTTCCAGTGTGCGTGGCATGAACAAGTTGCTGCCATCCTTGCCATCCCATGTCATTCTTCTCATTTAAGTATTCTTGAAAAGGCATTTCTCTCCATGAGCATCCTTTCAATCTTCCATCTTACTCTCCAACAGCAAGAATGCTATTGGTCCATTCTTAATATCTGTCCCAAATCATTTTTGGTAATTTGATCATGGATGCTACTTAAATTGAGAACAATTTTATCCAAAGAGCCCAGCAGAAAAAAACCCATGCTGTTAAAACAGCTGAGTCCAAATACTGTGATGAAATCAGGTGCACAAGCACACAATAATTAAAGTATTAGAAAAGTCTGCACTACTCTGACTTTCTATGTAAGGATCATTAAGTGTGTCACATGAATTCAATTTTTTTTTCTCTTGATTCTTAAAGAAAACTTGAGTTCTAAAGATTTTCTAGGTAACCGCAGTTTTAAAACACATGTTTTCTGTCTGTTAGATAGCATTACATAAAGAAAACGTAACTAATGTCTAACCAGAAAAAGAGATGAAATTTTTGAGTTGGTCATAATACTGTGACAAGCATGTATTTCACCCTATTATGCACCCTTCTTGGTGAGCATTCATGAAATGTTAGTCACCAGAAATTAAATACATTTTCATCATCTGATGAAGTGAAGCAAGATCTTTGCCAGGTAAACAGGTCATCGCTGCATCTATTCTGCCTGGAGTGTTTTGCAGGAAAAAGTCTAAATACAAGATTCGGAAGTATCATAATTACAGGAGGAAGAGGTAAATAGAACAAAGCTCAAGGAGACCTTGCATGTCTGTTAAGTGACTGCTGTTTGTGTCTTTGTCTGTGTTACTGGTTAAGTAGCATCTGCTAAATGTGAAATTGAGAATTTGGGGCATAGTAATTAAAATTCTGAATGAAATTTGCATACACAAAGCAGTACTTTATATTGTGCTGCCTGCAGGCACGTAGACACGAGCACAAAGGAAAAAGGTGAGTTGATTTGGAATTCCCTAACACTATGAAAAAACCTAGTTTGTTCCTGCATAGCTGTTGCCCAACTGGGATTTTGCTAACTTCATAACTGCAGGAAGCCAAGAAGATCCAGTCATGAACTAACGTCCAGACGAACCATTATACTTCTGCGCTATCAGCACTCTCACTTAACTAGTCTTACCCCACCCGTGTAAACAAAAGCCACAACAAATCTCTGATTTGAGGGAAAGAATAGGCATAAAACACTCTGGTTTAAGCGAATCAACTTTTGAGGGTTTTGTTGCTGCTGTTAGAAGAGAAAGCGTAACTGTTATATAGTTGCTGAAATACTGCTGGTAATGTGGGAATTTGCCTTACCAAATAAACTTTGAGAAGTACACCTGCCATTAGATTTATTTATTTGGGGGCTTTGTTTTTGTTTTTTATATGGCAGCAGTGTAATATTTGTTGTCAGTTAAGCAGCTTCCCTCAGGAGAAGTCCACGGTCAGCAAAGCAATGAAGCATTTGTGTGCAGCTGGAAGTCCGACAGCTCTGACCCAGCCGGCAGACACACACATTCCCCTATTGCTTGGTATCAGACAGCTCTATGCACTGCCAGTGCCGATGCCTCCACCCACTGCCAATCAGCTGTTACAAGTCCCTGTGTTTCCCTACTGACCGAGGTAACTCTGGCACTTCAGCAGGTCTCCGAATCACTGTGTTGACATCAAGGGCTCAGATTTTAAGCATTGTGCTCCCCCCAGTTGGAGATGCCACAACGGTGTCTCCAGTACTGGGCTTTGTCATCATTTCTGACATAAGACTTCTTAAGCGTTGTGAAAATCTGCAATGTCCTTAGAATTCACAAGAGAAAATGAACTCACATTCCAATTCTTCCCGCGTGCAGGGTCCAAATGGAAAGGAGAAGACAGAACCTTGACATAAAGAGCACACTGAGCATATTGTGGTCACTGTGGACTTTGATATTCTCTGTACTTAATGTGGTTTCGATGCAAAAAATGTCCCTGCCCGGTAGGATAAACATGCTGACTGCCATACCCAATCCACCTAGCACAGTGAAGTCAACAATATATACTCCGTGAATATTAATACTGAAAACACTCATAACACAACAAGAAGAGAGCAGTAGAGGCCTTCTCTAGGGAATCAGACCTCAGTACAGACCTTTATGCAACAAAGAGATCACAGAACTATTTACCCTAGGACTGGGGGTTTTGTTGTTATAATCTTACGTGTTGGGGTTGGTTTTTTTCTCTTCTGTGTCTCTGGTGCCTTTATGTAACAGAAAATTACTTAAAAGCACTTTATATTCTTAATTCTGAATGCTAAAAAGTTCAGCAGCATAAAAGTATACCATTGCCTCAAGTTTTTTGTTATCTTATAATTCCTTTGAATTGCCCCTGTGCTTTCCCGCTTTTCAGAATTTATGGACTTGGCCTCACTGACTAGCTTTAAAGAATTTAGTACTTTATATGTTAATATCCCTACATAAAAGAGATATGAAAGAAAATGATCTGCCAAAAATCAATATATATTCCATATATTAAATATCTAGAAAGATATTGAAAGTGGTATCGAATGGGGAAGTTACTTAAAAATGAAAAACACTTCTATAATAGTCAAGTACTAAATGAGAAAGGAGAAACTTAAACCTACATTAAGACTCACAGAAAAAAGAAAATGGGAGAGAAGCTTGGGCTGTACTTGGTCAAATTATAATTGTTGGATGAAAAAAACCCACCTTTTATGACTACTTTGAAAACAGAACATATCAGCAATACTAAAATACAGTAAAATTCTGCTAACTGTCCCCAGATTTTTTCTGAAGGTGTCATCCCTGAAACTCAGATCTGGCTGTAACATCTGGGCATTTAATTAGAAGTTGTACTCCTAACATGAAATAAGGTACTATACTGTCAGTTGGATCTCTTAGGAATCAAGTGTATGAACAACGACAAAAATTAAAGTAAACAGAATTTTCATTAGAAGAGGGTCGAGTAATGAGTATGAAGAGTAGCTCCAACTAGCCTAAAGCCACCCAGCGTACAACAGTGTCTTTCCTACTCCAGAAAGTCTTTATTACTTCGCTTGCTTATAAATGTCAGATTAGCATGCATGTCCTAACATTTAGATGAGCAACACAATCTATCTTTTAACTTTCGTGGCCTGAAAACTCCCAAGATCGTCTCTTTAAATGAATTGCAAGTATGAGATGTTACTCCAGGAAACACAGAGAAGACAGTACTTCCACCCCACTTTGTCAGAGAAAGGTATTAGAACACTTTCACAATTTTAATCCATTGGTAAAATATTTAACAAGAATTAAGCTGCAGGTTTGTACTACAATGGTCATCTGAAGAAAACCAGAAATTGAGTGGAATTCCTCTGTAAGACAGCTGCTGTGAGAATTTCTGGAATCTGTCTGTGCAACCTTAAAATTTTTTATCTCGCCATAAAAAGCTCTAAAGTAATATCAGTGTTACAATTTTAAGGATTATACATTGGTATCAGAGGCTTGTCTGAAAATTCTGGAATTGCTTCTTTTAGCTAACTATCTGTGTTGGAGTTACAAAAGAAGTTCAGTCCACCTCTTGAGGGGTAGTCTTACAAAAATGCATCTCCAGCTGCCTTACCTGCTCAGTAATCTGTGAACTTCAGTTATTATTTCAGACTAAGAAATATTGTAGGCAACCTGCAAAAATTAATAATTTGATCAATGAAGAAGAGATGGGTACACTCTCTAACCTTGATAAACGTAATTAGTAAGAAAAATATTAGCAAATGAGAGCACAGGATTTTTTCCCCTATTGAGGTTAGAAATTCAAACCTTTTTTCTGGAAAAATTGTGCATTTTGATTGATCATAATGCTTTTTCAACATAATTATGGCAAACCCTCTTAAATAGCAATTAAACAATACAAATGAGATTTAAAAGCAGATTCAAAATCTGATTTAAATTGTTATTAAGGGGAATTGCTAATCTGTTAAATTTCTGAGTCTGAATAAATTGTTGGTTTGTAATTCAAATCTCATTTGCTTTTTGCTTATCTGAATGATAGACTGAAATATCTTTTAAATGTATTGAGCTGCCTTTTTATCAAAGTACGTGGAAAGTCACTATATTTATTGTCTGATATAATTCAGAATAGGAGTCTACATTTTCAAAAATGACAGGTTTGATTCTTATTTTCTTTTTCCCCTAAAGCTTATCTTAATCAGTTTTAATCTATTTGATTGATAGTATAACTGGGAAGAGATAAATATTATTGTTTTAAGAAGGAATTCAGCCTCTCAGTCTCTTTTAATAAGAAAATTTATCTTCTGTAGAAACAGAAAACATTTTAATTCTTATCAAGGAAGGGACTTGGAGTAGGAAAAAAAATTAGCCAGGTAACTAAAAGCCTGAGGTTCAACAAAATTACTATCTTTGAAACACCCCCAAAATCAGAAACCGTTAATGCTATGATTACAGATTTAATTAAAATAACATAACTAAACATATAGCTGCACGTAATGTAGGAATAACACAGAGTTTCTGATTTAGCATTCCAGAGAACCAGAGAGATGTAAATACTAGAAATAATACTCTTATTTATTCTGAAGATCTTTGGCAGTGAGAAAGGACCACTTTTCTGTTTTCACCTGTGGACTAGAAGATTGGTTCATTTTGTATGAGGGGATAAAGTTAAGGAGCTGGGGATGTGAAAATGTAACATTCACAAAATTTTAATTTGATAAACTCCTTAGTCTATCTTTCTATGGCAGAATGATAAGAAAAATTAACATAGTCCAGCAGAGTGCAGGTCAATGAATTCGTTCTTGCAATGGGAAAATGAAACAGTTTGTTCATAAAATATATGCCTTCCCCAAGGCAAGTGGTAAGAATAATAATAATAAATTCTTTGGTCTGAGAATTTCATTAGAAAGAGAAGGTTGCATTTATCTGAAGAGTACACAGGGAAAGAAAAATCATGAAAACTTTTATATTCATAGCAAATGACCAGGAGGGCATCATGGCCAGAAGAATAATATGCAAGAATAACTTGGATTTAAGATGAAGAACTTGCAGAAAGAAAGTTAATATTTGTATTAATATTTGAACAGTAAATTCAATTTCAGGGATTCTGAAGTAGCAATGAATTTAATGTTAAGTTTAAGAGCCATATAAAGCAACCCAAGCTTGTCTTTAAACCACCGATCAAAAGAAAGGCAGTCTGAGGTATTAGGAAAGAGAAGACATCCTTTAGGCTGTAAATACGTTATAAAAAGAAAAAAACAGAGGGGAACGTTTGATTTGGTCTACCATTATGATGTTTTAAAAGGATCTAGTTTTTCGTGTATGTGAAGCACTTACTTATGCTTTATTTGCATTCGTGTACTATAAACTGATGGTGTCCAGGTCTGCATTTTCCAATTGGCTTCTCTTTTGACTGTGCTTGTCTTGGGAACAGGAGGAAGCAAGGAGGTTATCCTAAACTTCTTCAAACTTCCTTGTTATACTAGTGATTGCTGTATCTTACTTGAGGATTCAGTTTTAAATGCAGCTTTTAGCGTGGAGATTAATAGTACAGAGTTTGGTACAGCAAACAATCTAACTGAAGTTGAATGAACAAAATACAAGGAAGGGTCAGAATCATTCAATTTCCAGTACAGCATCCTTTGTTGCTGTTTGAGAAATAAAACAATCCCAAGCCACAGCCTTCACAACAAAACAATCCAAATCCTCAAAAGCACAGACAATTAATGAAAGAAAACATGAGAAGAGGACTATAGTGTAATCCTTGTCTATATGCAAATATAGACAAGGCTTCCTCTTTGCAAATATATGAAATTATGACATGAAATCCCACAAAATTGTATAGATTGTAAAAAAACCAGTCCATTCTGTGAGATGTTTTTGTACATTTCAGTCAATTAGGTTTTGTCAGAACCAAAAAAAAAACCAACATAAAAATAGAACTTTTGAAGCTGTAGAGATTTCAGAGCACTATGTGTTGACCCACCAGCTGCTTCTGTTACCCAGCCAAACTTGTCTGGGATCCACATTCTCTAAAGGAAGCTCTGAAAACAATAGCGTAAGTTTAATTGCTTCCCTGTTTTTTTCCCTCCTCTCACACACAAAGGAGGAAGATCAAATGGTATATTTTAACAAGGACTGGAGTATCTCTTGATACACATAACTTACTGGAATTGAAATAGTTCTGAGTAAAGGTATACAGCAGTGTCTGATTGAAAACAGTGACCAAATTCCACTGGCTGGTGGAATTCCACTGGTCAGCTGACCTTTATATTTCAGATCTTCTCTAGATTTTCTAGTCTAGAAGATAAACCTAAACAAGTAGAATTGAAAGGACTTCTCATATCCAGTGTTTTGACATGAACTTGCGAAACAGTTAAAAAAGCTAGCACGTAGCTCCTTCTTTAACTTTTGCACCATTTAAAAAAAAACCAACTAAACAAAAAAAACCACACCACCCCCACCCCCCGAAGTCAGTATTTGGTACTTGCAATTGTGTTATGTTGGGGAATTTCTTAGAGATGATACAGACATAAGATTTAAAGAAGGCAATTAATGACATGAAGGTGCAGTAACATTTCAGCTCCCATTTTCACACATGATTTATACTTTGCCCACTAGCCAGATGATGGATCAGTCAAACTATCTTAGCCTGAAGCACAAAAATGTGGAATGGGTGTGTGTCCCCTGGCTTAGAGCTTTCCCCGGGGTAACTTTGAGAGCGTTTTCTACACTCTTAACAAAAGGTAAAGGGGAAGAAAAAAAAAAAGTACCTTAGATAAAGACAGAATTAAGACAAAAAAAAAAAAAAATCAGTTGAAAGAGAAACATTTTAATTTTTGTAAATGTTTTGTAAACTTGGTGAAAGAATCATATTTAAAATAAAGGCACTAGAACTCAGAATTGAAGTAAACAGCAGTTTTACCTCTAAACATAAGCATAAGTCTGTTATGGCAGGATTGTTTAAATGCCATGTTTCTGATCTTGTTTGATTATTTTTCAGGCTGTAAGGTACCGATTTGAAAATGGAAGAAAAACTAGCTTGTTTGTGGTAGGGAAATATAGCAAGTGAAGTCTGACACCAACAAACCTCAGCACGACCTATTGAAATTACCAAAAAGAAAAAGGACTTGGGGTGAGGGAAGGGGGGGAAGGATGTAGAGAGAAAGATGGAAAAAGTCATATTAGCACAAAACTTTCTTCTATTCCCTCTGGGAATAAAGTTTTCTAAACTTACATACTGCAAAACAGAAATCATGCCAGGTAAGGTCATTTACTTAGGTTAGAGGAGACAAATAGTTTCATGCTAACAAGCATGCACATGTACTCCTATTTGTTGAATATCAAAGCACCCAGCAGAGAATGTCAGGAAGGGACAAAGATGACTGTCTCCCATAAGAGTGCCTACAGCGAAAAGCCAGGCAAATTTCAGGTAAAAAGAAAAACTCTTGACAACACAAGTCCAATCCAAACCTTAGGCTTATTAAATCATGAGAGTGGAAAATATTCACATCTATTTCTGGAAGGAAGAGCTGTTCTGCGCATCTAAGGATGTACAGAACTCCGTGGGACTATCAAAGTCCCACGGAGAAGAACTGATTGAACGAGAAACTTTTCCCCATTTAGATCAAAGCTAAAAACAGCAGTTAAAAAAAAAATAATTAAAAAAAACCCAAATAAACAAAAAACCCCTAATGCAATGGACAACATGCCAACAGAACTGCTAAAAGCATCAAATGAAAATCAATCCACATTTTCCACATGATCTCTAAGAGTCTGGATCCATAAAGCAAAGCACTAATATCATGCATTTTTTGGTGCAAAGATATGTTTTGCTCTTTTGCTAATACAAGGCTTCTATGACAGTAAAAATGCTTCTACTACAGTAAAAAAATGCATAGGGAAGAATTCTGCAGTTCTGTCAAAACATGCATTGAAGCTAGAGTTTGTGCCTTATATGCAAACAGGGAAAAGATGTTCATTATCAGATGTCTTCATTTAGGTTCATTTTTTTAATGTGATGTAACTTTAATTAGAAAGAGTCTTCTTTAATGAATTTAAAGATCGACTATGCAGGAGCGAGATTGTTTTGGACTTATATCAAATGCAGATTTAGCTGCTTCCTTGTATCTTTGGGGATTCTGAAATTTTAAAGTAGTCTGAAATTTCTTTAGAAGTCTTTAAGTGTATTTTGGTAACATTATTAATAGAGTGTCTCTAATTACTGGGTGCTTTCAGCATAATTATGGAAATGTTCCTGGTACACAGTATTAATTTCTTCCAGTACTTACACGTTTGTGCACTGATGAATAACACATTGCAATGCTAACCACAAATGCAACCAGAAGCGGGCTGAAAACATGCATGTTTTACGGACAGAGAAGATGAATGACGAGGTTTAACTGCGTGCTTTCTCCATCTTAGAAAAAATATCCAATATCTATGCAATTGCTGTGTTTATTTGTACAGTAGTAGTCTCCGTTAAACTTTGCTAACCTTCTCAGTATCTGCTGCTGGAAGATGTGGCAAAGGTTCATCCGTGTTTAATGATAAGTAGAATCTAGCAATAGTACAATACGGTACTAGTTCCTGTAGAGAAGGTCCCCTGATGGGAATGACCCAAGGGCTGGGCATCGTGCACTTGCCCTGCAGGTGGACACTGATAGAATAAACACCCTGGAACCCAAACAGAGTGACAATGCAGGCTGCCAGAGTAACAGCTGAGAATTTTGAAATTCAACAAAGAAACGATCAATCAATAATAATAATAATAGTATTTCATAAAATTCCAGGAAAGTAATTGATTTAGTAAAAAAAATAATATATTTATTTTGAACATTCTTGTCAGCCCTGCTTAACAGTTTTATTAGTTTGCACTCTGATTTGCAGAGCTGACTTTTTTTTTTGTCCGTATCTAGGGGCACAGCAGTACAGATTCCCCTCTGCTCTGAAGACAATCTGATATTTTACAGAACCACTTTTAGCCCAACCCCCAAATCAATTGTTATGATCTATAAAAACAAGAATATCTCCTTATCTTTGGATGAGTTTAATTAATAGGAAATGTTACATTTTAGAAAGATAATATATAATTAATAACTCCAGCAAAAGTGGACAAAGAAGAAAGAGACAGCAGTCTTTGTACATCCTTAAAAGCATTTAACATGCTATTTATCTAAAATTAACGATCAAATTGTGTAGTAATAAGTGGGAGAAAAGCTCAAATGATAGCACTGAATGTACTTTTATTCTTTCATTCTCTCAATGAAAGATTGTTTCACTGTCTCTCTACGGCTTCTTCTTCTAAATTATTTTTTTTAATTAAGAGCTACACTGACATGCCGAAGAAATATGTTTGTCAAGGATTCTTTTCTTGCCATTCCTAAGTACCTTGGCAAAGAACAAATTATTAATACATAAAAGATTCATAAATTTAAGATATCTTGTCCAGGGAAATTATTTAGAGGGAAAACGCATGGAAGATGAACTGCTTTCCCTTTAACGAACATCCCAAAAGTTCAAAGATTCCAGATTTGGAAAAGATTCTGTAGAACTACAAGATGCCTTTTGGGGTACCAACAAATGACAGAGATGTATTCACAGTGAGGATAAGAAAACCGACATTATGTTGACTTCTCAGCTTTACAGTGCCATATCCCTTGTATCTAATTGTGAGAATACTTCAGCAACAATTGTCTAATTTTTGAAGTAATTTGCTACTGGAATAGATATGCAAGCAGTTTCTTCAGACTGCTTTGAACAAAGAAGATGTTTGTTCTCAGTATGGATTGGCAGAACATGACCCAGAGAACAGAAATCAAACAGAAAAAAATACGTTTAAGTCTGGCATTTAAAGTGGCATGTTGGTTGTGCAGGCTTGAAAAGAGCAAGTCTACTTCTCTCTCTTGTGATCTAAGGACGATATAACCCAAGGCTAGATATAAGATAAATATCACCTGGAAAAGAAGCCAAGTTGTACCTATATTTATTGCTTACAAATGAGTGAGGAATTTCCCACATGGGAACGATTTTGGTTTTTTTCACTGCAAGATACCCGTGGACAGTTCTGTATCAGGTGAAGATGTCAGTTTAGGAGTAGTATTTGCACTCTTAAAGACCGTCAACAGACAGTAGCCAATTACTTTACTCCAAAGACCCATTTGTTGGTAAGAGACAACATTTCGATATAGATTTCAGAGTTTTCAGTGATAGGCTGGAAAAAAATTATCAATCTTACTTGTATTTTTTTTCCTTTCTTTTAAATAGAAAGTTTCATTGCCTCAGCCTGTCGAAAAGGCAAGAAAAGTCATTTTAAAAAACCTAGGGGGAATGTTTAGAAAATTTGCAACACAGCCAGTCTGAAATCATGCAATTAATTTGCCCGTGGTTCTTTATGCATGCAAAGTTGAAGGCAGATTTATCAAAACTTTGTGATTTAGTAAGTTTAAAACAAAAATTATTTGGATAATTTATTGCCGATACTGATTAAGTCTGACTATTGCACTTTCAGGACGAAGACTAAAGATTTAAGAGAGGCATAAACACAGAACTCTCACAACTCCATTAAAAAAAATACCCACACCCGACAACAACAACAAAACCAAAACAATAACAAACAAAAAAACCCACCAAAAATTCCAACCACTGTCTTTCACTCCACTAACGAAATTTACTACTATCAATAATGTAAGCTTTTACACTCCAGTAGTATGTTGCTTAGACTGATGTATTTATTCTACGGAATGTTTAATATTTTGATCTAGATATAGCAATTTAAGTTTCTCTCTAGTTTTTTTGTTTGTTTGTTTGTTTGGGGGGGGATGGGTGTTTGGGTTTTTTTGTGTTTTGTTTGGGTTTATTTACAGACTGTGTCACAGAAAATGGACAAGTACGAAGACCCTGACACTCTCTCCAAGCATCTCTCTGCAATAGCAAGGACAAAATCAGTGCCGCAGACTGGGATCAAATGAACCAGCAGTTTCTCGGTTCAGATCTTATCTCTGCCCCTCTCTGCGCATGAGGAGGGTGACACCGCCTGCAGTTCCCTATCATGTAACTAGGAGGAGGTAATGACAATCTATTTTAGGCATCACAGTATTTTTCCACACCTTTTAGAGACATTTGGGTTACTAGAAATTCAGTGTTCTTGGAGAATTCAGATTTCCAACTTCAGGAAACAAACAAAGCCACCATTTGAATTTAAGTCACAAATAAATAATATTAATTCAATATTGTACCCCAAATTTTTCACTGAAGTAGCATTTTCAGATGTGGAAGTTGTTCATATTCTATTTCAGCAATACTGTGTTAAGGGAAGGTTTGCTTTACACATAGTGAACTTACACCTTCTAAGATAAAGGAATGTTAACTCCCAGATTTTATTATTGAGAAAAGTTTAAAGTAAAATCCACTTTGGAATAATTAGTATGATCATTTAATGGCTAAATCCTACTGGTTTAGCCTGAATAATTATTAATCATTTAGCTTAGTTCTTAGCACTTCTCAATGAGAGAATTATAGAGAAAGAAGCCGGAGGGAGATCATTCTCCTTTTGAAACGCAATATTTTGTGCATATCTGACTTGTTTTTATGTCTCCTCTTTTCTATCACCTCACCTGTTTACTTCTATTTCTTTCATTTTATTTGCACCCTGCCTTCCACATTCCTTTTTTCTTCAGTTTCCTGGGTACTGCCGCAGCCCTTCCTTCACAGGTCTCATTAAGAGTTCAGCTGGAGGCTATACCATTCCTTAGTGCCTCCATTAGCAGCAACACGCCTAGAGGGATAAGAAGATAGCAAAAAAAGTACTTTCTTCAGGCTAAGCCAATCATTGTCAGAATCATTTTGGCCTAAAGATCTATCATAATTTATCCACATTCTAATTCTAACCTATTATTAATAAATTATATTAATTTTTACAGCAAGGTCATTTTCACAGAAGCGTTTCCCAACTCACATGAAACGTGGCACTATGATTCTCGGTCAGTACCAGTATCTCTACATACCTGAATTGCTGAATAAATCTCTTGGACTTTGGAAAGGTGCTTCCTCCCCTCAAGCACAAATAAAGAAAATACTTTCAATACAGACAAAACAGGACAATGAAGTTAAAAAAAACCAAAAACCACAAACCACCCCCCAAGGATCTGATCAAGAACAAAGTGAAGCCAGGAGGATTTTCTTTCTGAAAGATTAATTTTAGAACTTGCTTTCTTAAAGGAGACAGAAGCACTGGTATTCCAGAGGCCTCAAATCCAAGTAAGTAGATGGGGAGGCAAAGTGGAAATACAGTGATATATCCAAAAAGTAAAATTAAAAAGTTTATTTTTTTATATATATATTACACATATAAAAATATGTAACTATGGGGGGAAGGCAGGGAAATTGAGGGGGAAAAAGGGATGGGGGGAGACAGAGAGAGTGAGCGCACACATAGGTAAGGAATGGATTATCTAAAATCAGATTTAGCAAACAACATAATTTTCAGGTTTTTTTTTCCCCCTTCAGTATTTTATTTTAATTGCATTTGTTAGTCTACAACTTCAGGAACATACCACCACACAGAAGACAGAGGTCTGCTACTTTGGCCAATACCACAAGGACATTTAAACTGCCAGTTCCAAAACCACACAAGGTCCATTCCAGCCATGATTTACTCTACCTGACATTCTGACGTTGATATACTGTTGATGCAATCCATAAATGCAGTCCTAAATTTCTTTTTTTGGGGTCTGTCTGTCCAGCTCAGTTTGTGAACAGCTCCGGTGTTCAACTTACTGTATATATGTAAGATTTGGGGCAGAGGAGGGAGACACTCTCATTTATCAGGAAATACTATCAAAGTTTGCTGTGTTATAAATAAAAGATGGAAGATAAGAACATTAACTAGAATTGCAAATCCTTTCTTGATACATCCCTCAAGACAGTTTATTTTACTTTGTCACCAAGTTAAATGAGTTCAAAACCTTAATCTAGTAGTTAATAAAGCAGAATTATAAAAACGGATTTAGAATTCCAATTCAGTAACAAAATGTAGGCAGAGTCAAACCTAAAAAAGTTTAGCTAAAAGTCTTCTTTTTGTGTGTTTAGTCTTCTTTTCCCAGTTTTTCTTATTTCTAACCCTACTACAGCACCAGTATCAGCAGTTAATATTGATTTGAAATTTTCCTCAAAGGTGCAACAAAATTTAATTGATTATTTACAAGCAGATTCAGGTACTCAGAAGAAAGGTGTTACAGGAGACAAAAGCACATGAGAAATCCAACTTCCTTATGGTTTCATCAAAACAATCAGGAAATGCACAAGTCTGATACGTTCTTTAATTAACTTCAGTGAACTCAGTGGAATTACAGATGCGGAGATTTTCATCCCCCTTTCTATAAGTATCACTTATTTGATACTAATGGCTTACACTCACTTTTTAAGCATAGTAACCTAAGTAAAATCCTTCACCAAAACTAAAAATTCCTAAAAAATTAAAATAAATTCCGGTTGTTAGTGTGACCTGCGCTTTTTCCCCTTCATGTATGTGCTCTGAACTGAAAGCTTTAATATAAATACATATTACTGAAATAAAACAGCCTTAGAATACCATTTTATACGGTTTATCTTTCTCATTACCACCTTACATTTATGAGACTATCTGCAAATTCTGGCAGTGGGTTTTTTTCCCCCTCAAATATTTGATCCCCTTTTGCTTTTGGCAACTGGGCCAAAAGCAGATCTGTTCAAGGTCTCAGTTGAACCTCTCCTCCCAGATTCTTAATTTAAAATTACTTTTTTTCCACATTAAAATCCATACGATGTGGGTCACAGGAACGTTACAGAATGTTACAGAATGCTTGTGTACACACACACACACACACACGTCTTTATGAGATCAGAATGCTCTTCTTTTTGAAAGATTTACAAGAACTGCGTTCAGCAGAAATCGCATTGTTAAAGGTATGGTTGTACAAAACCACCTTGACAGTCCTCTAATTGCAAAACAACTTTCAAAACACATTGGCAAAACCAGCCCCATTGGGAGCACTGTTCAGATGGAGGATTGACCAAACAATACAATTTTTCTTTTTTTTCTCACAGGAATCTGCCTGGTACTCATTCTACTTCTGTTTTTACACAGTTTATATAGAAAGAGGAGTTAGTTAAAACTCTACGATTAGAAGACAGACAAAAAAAATCACTTCTTGCTTTGCTCAATAGATTTCTACAGTATAAACACTAGAGGAATAATGGCATTAAAGCTTGCCTATATTGCCCAACATTCCTCATTATAAAATCCTTTGTCTTAGTTAATTTTTTTTGACCATTAAACCGAAATATTCTGTGTCAGTTTTTCACTTTGAGTTTCAGGAAGAATTTCTAGTCAAAGCAGTTAATCTGTTACAGAATGAGTCTATTTCAAGATTTTTCCTGAATTTAAAAAAAAAACAAAACAAAAAAAAACAGACAAAAAACAAACACCAAAAAAAAACCCACCAAAACCACAAACAAATACCCAAAGAAAACAACCAAAAAACCCTTAAAAAAAAAAAAACAAACACCAAATTTCCTGCAGGCTTGTTTTTAAGAATCTGTAGTTTGATCATGCTTTGCCAAGAGATTTGGCTAGTACTGTCTTTACATCCACCCTGCCCTTTACACCATGTAGTGGGAATAACAGAATTCAACCAAAAAAATGGACCAAGTTATAAATCTTATGAAAACGATTGGTTGTATTCATTCAGGAGAGTCTTGACAGCCCTTTGCAATTACCAAGGAACTCAGGCCACACCTGGAATTTCACTGAAGATGTGATTTTCGCTGAGCATCGTAGAGCCCAGAACTGCATGGTAACCTCCGTGCTAAAGACTTGCCCAGGTTGATGGTGCAGCTAACGACAGTAAACTCTCTCACTTATGTTCTGAAGATTGCCAGGCATCATAAATGAGTAATCTGCCTAATTTAAATGCTAAGTGAATGGAAAACAAACTAAGTAGATAGGAACAAGGTTCCTAGAGAGCTGGTAGGATCGCCAACATGAAAAGAACACTTGGAAGAAAAAAGCTAGGAGATGCAGGTTGAGCGAATACATTGTTTTTCAACTGCAATATTTGTCTGTTCTCAGAAATTTATGCAATTCTCCACTGGAAAAGCATATTCTTTTAGGAATGATCTAAACTGGGAATCACAACCTGCTATTGTTGATCATTTGCTCTCTTTTAAGTGACTGATGTGGTTTATCCTGTTTCATACTTGCTCCTAACTTACATAATGCCAGTCTGAAAAAAAAAAACAACCACAAATAGATGGTATTAAAAACATTAAGTTTGCAAAACACATCCTTGGAACTGGAAAGTATAGTATTACACCATCACATGCTTTCCCCCCCACCCCCTCTCCATATGAATTCTGTCCCTTTTGGTCATTTATTGCATAAGGTAGACCTGCTCTAGGCTTGAATTACTTGTTCGTTTTGTCTCTCAGATTTCCATTTCATTTGTAGAACAAGTTGGAAGACATACAGTAAATGTGGGAAAAAAGCAATGGTTACAGCACTTGAGAATGGCTCTGGGAAACTGGATTCTGTGAGACTTTTTAAAGTGAACTTCTTCATAGGAAATCGGTATTTTTGTGTTCTATGAAAACTCAGAGCATTGATTTAAGTATAAAAAATCCAAGTTTTCTGAAATTAGCCAAAGCTTTTGACCTCAATGTCTTTGTTTTTTACTTTCTCATCTGTGAAATGGAAATAGTATCCTTCCATCTCACAGGAGCATTATGAAAGTGCATAAATTAAATTGATGTTTGAAAAGCACCTATACATTGTATTGATGAGAACTGTATAATGGACAATGAAGCAATTAACAATTCTTTCCTTAGATCAAAGTCCTAGCGGTATCTAGTAAGCCAGTCAGACGAAAGTGCCAACAATTAACAATAAGGATTCAATGAAATATTGAACCTCTGTTCATTGGGTTAATTAAATTATCTTGGTGTACACAACAAAGCACGGGGTTTCTGTTAAAAGTAGCATATGTTTGTGTAATTACACTGTATCAGAATCCACTCACATAAGGAAGCTCAAATAAGGTTGTACTGGCAACATTAATTTTGCTATGCAATAACTTTTAAGTGCTTGCCTTTGCCACCTTTAATTAGATATTCCTCTTTTTTTTTTTTTTTTTTCCTGGGCATATTTAATCCAAAATTACAATTACCTCCAGTAATTACCAACCGTTTTTTTCTGGAATTTAAGCAGCACCCAGTTACTATTCAACAACTGTGATCTTCTCAAATGCATTTCATTTGTATTCTCTCTTGAACAAAATCAGCAGTATACAATTCTAGCTTAATTACCTAAAAGGTGTTTGCACTGCAAATAGTTTCCTCTCTCCTCACATTTTTCTTCTGGTGGCACTGGACGTGTGCACGGAGCAGTAGAAACAATTGATTAACATGGGGATAGTTTCTAACAAGATATAATCAGGAAGAGGTACTGTAACAGTGAGATACTGCCTTCCACCCAACAAACGCAATTTCATGCTGCCCAAGAACAGGCAGCATGAAATAAAGCTGGGCACTTTTTTGGAAAATATGTAGTCTTATATATTGCTGACAGAACACAAGTGTTCTGTATCTGAACAGTACTGTTCTTATGAACACACACATAACATTTTCACACAAAAGAACAGCACATGTTCCTAAAAAGGCAAATCAAGTTCATGATGCATAACACCACTTAAATCCTCGCTATGCCCTACTTGTCCAGAATTTATTTGGGAAACTCAGATCATCTGTCACCTCACACTTAGAGAGTGCAATTTATTTTCCACAAAATTAAAGAAGCAAGGGAAAGAAAACGAGTCATTATGTTTCCAGTCCTTTAGTACCAGAGCTACCTCACCCTACTTCAGTGGTTCTGAACTATTGAATAGATTTTATCGGCAGCATACAATGATGGCTTCCTATAGATCTGGTTTGCCATATACCACTCTGTAAGAATCAGTATACATTAGTCATATTGCCTTTAACCCTCAGCCTGCCTGCATCCTGTGCTAAGGAAAGGGAGATTTATAGGAATAATGGAGAAGAGAGACTGAGCCAGCTCGGCATTTTGGGCTTTTGCAGTGTTGGAGAGTTTGGGGTAGTTCTGTGTGCCTATTTGCTTTCCTCAACATTTCAGTTAAGATTTTTATTCTTAGATAACATAAAATATGGATATAATATTATTTTCTCTGAAAAGCATGAAGATTTTAATCACAACATTATATAACCTTATGAAGGCATAGGAGTTATTGTTTTTAATTAATTCCCTAAAGTGCAGTTCATTTTTCTTCAGCACGTCACAGGGAAAGTCTGCCACGGAGCATGTAACTTGCTGAGGAATAAAACCTTCCTTGGCGTTACCACATCTATTCCATGCGGTGTTCTGAAAACATTTTTGCACTAGTCCATGCAAATTATAGACCATCCACGTTAAGTGAAGCTGTATTTCCCAATACCATAAATAAACAGAGAGAGTGGTTGATGGCTTGATTAAGAGGCATTCAAATAGCTGCAGTTGTGATACCCAAGAAGATGGCTGGATGTGCAGATCACGGGTACCAACAATAGCAAATGCAGTAGGAGCAATGCACTAGAGGCAAGACTTGAGCTGTTAGGTAGGAGGCAACTGCTATTACCACGAGCATGTCCAAATGTAGAAGCAGAGGGGTAGATTGTAGGTGACCAAGGAGAAAGTACAGATAAGATAGGGCAGGACTGTGGAAATTTTTGGAATATAAGGCATCTGTATAGGATAAACTGTCTTCATACAAACCCAATTAGAGCAAAGCTTCTGGCACTTTAAACTGCAGACCAAGGTGGAGGTGGCAATTACTCAAAGACCAGAAGATGTATGAAAATGGGCTCTTGCATGTACCAGGGCCACTAGAAAATTCTCATCTAGGAGTTCATGAGGAACTGCTGATGTAAATTTGGAACAATGTCAGTACAGTAGCAAAGTTGGATTTTGATCCCGCTTAGTCAGTAAGACAATTTAAATATCCGTTAATAAAGCAATAGGAGTGTAAATAAAATTGATTATAAAACTGGAAGGAAATTTCACATGAAAGAAAAATCCAAATAGTATCCTTGGGAGGGGTGCTATTTAAATTACAGTGAACAGATGTATGTATAAAGGGGGTTGGTCTTCGTTTGGCTTTTTAATTACAAAGCATATAATTGCACATTTCAGAAACTCCAAGAATAATTATTGCCATTTCACATCTTTGATACTTGCTGTTTTTTCAGTAGCTGAAATTTACTTACGTGCAACTTTTGATTCACAGTAATCCTTATATCAACTCACCAATTTACTAATCTACTGTTGACCAAGAACCAGATGTTTCCACTTTGAATCATTCTGGATGCAACTCTCTCTGCTCCACCAAACAATTTAGTGTTTTATGCTCTGAGGTATTTTGCTCTTCAATTAACGTTAGGGCTTGGGGTATAGATACAGACAGAGTGTACAACAGCGAGAAAGATCAGAGCTTAGCTGCAAAACCGAGAAATGCTAAAGACAGTTCTGTAATCTCACAGAAAGCTTTATAACGCATGGCTTTCCTCATATGCTATGACAAGAGACACTGAGTCAACAGGTATTGGCCCTCCCTCTGGAACAGCAATTATTCACCGTGAATAAGTCTGGTGTAAAAGTCTCTTCTCCCCAGCAATTACATGCCATGCGTTTATTGACATCTCCTCCTCATCCTGGAGGTGGGGTGGAGCGAGTCAGACTTCTTATGGCTTTTGAATAGGTAATGGGCCAAATCAGATACACACAGTACTGTTGCTTCTGGTTTAATCCATCCATGGATAATTTGTGGACTTTCCATGAAAGGGAAGAGCCAGAGCTTGACAGCAGAAGGTGAGCTCTCATATAGACATAGAAGAGACTAAAGATGGAGCTAACAGCAACTACAATAGTGATTTGTAGTCAAAATATGGAAGGAGAAAAGAAGATTAAGTTCTACAGAACAAAATTGATGGATCTTAGATCTATAAAATGTAGGACTCCATATATACAATTTGAAGATGGTTTTCTGTCACATACTTTAAGTAGTGTGGCTTGATGGTGTAAATTAGTTAAGTTAAAATCCGTGTCCTGAAAATGTCAGATTATATACACCATATACTCAGCAAATCTTGTCACTGTCTACTTTTCCTCCATCTGATGCAAAGCCTTAAAAATACGTATATGCTGAAATGCACAGACAACTTTTAAAACCTACACAGAATTTTGCTACCAAACAAGGGTCGTAGAGTCCAGAAAGAAAACTTTGACAGGCTTTCTTAATCTGTTTTGATGTTTCTGCATCTACCAAATTCATTCACAAAGAAAGGACTAACATAGTACGTCTGAGCAACCCTTGCTCTAAACATCTCCCCCAGAAAGACATGCCTCTGCAATCCTTTTGACGTAACAGTTTTAAGACCCTTCATTTGGTTCTTTTTACAAATTATATAAGAACATAAGACAATAAACAATGTCTAGTAAATATTATTCTGAAGAGATATATTAAATATAATGAGCTGCTTATGAATTATTATTTTATCTCCCAGCTGAGTTGAAATGCAGTGATTCTTTTGTACTTCTACTTTCTTTTACCCCGTTCTTTTTCAGAAAACACACATATAGTGTCTGTCTGATTCTCCAGTAATGTAAAGCTACTCAGGCACATATTAAAATACACTGAAAAGGAAGGCATTTCTTGGTATTTGTTTTCCAGTATTCTGGGTTTTTTTCATGATTTTCCGCACTTCAAAATTGCTAAATGGAAAGTAACCTCCCCTGCCCCCTGTCTTCCATCGAAAGACTTCTTTCAGGCAAGCATTTGAATTTAACCTCAAATCCCTTCCACTGTGATACACACTTGAGTAACACAAGTAGGACTCAAGTATATGCTGAAAAGTATGTTTCTAAGTAAAATGTGTCATTCTGTAAGGTAGGATGAGTGCTTGCCTGAGATGATATTTTGGTCAGCGAGTAGAAATCTTGAAGCCTAGTAAAAGAAAGAATCAGTCCTGAAATAAAAGTAGCAAGAGGTATTTGAAGTCTGCTGAAAATTTGCCATTGACTTCTATGTAGTTCAATGTTTACAAATTCCCATTGAGATGTTTTTTTCAGAGGGAATTATAGAGATAATAAAATTTTCTTCATGCTTATATTCTTGATAAGGTTTTTCAACTGAAGTTACAATCAAATTCAATAGACTAGCTAGCTTATAAAAGGCACTTATTTTATACATTTTCAGAACTATGAATTCTGACTGAATACCAGATGCTAAATCAGTAAAAATGCCTCTTTAATGATTGCCAATTGAACAAGAGATCTGTTCAAAGTGGTTTGAATCTCTCATCTGCAGACTGGCTGCTCATTCTATTTGATACCAGCACTGTATTACTAAAATTTCCAGCAGTTTTCTATTTACTAAAATCCTGGCAGCATTATTTTGGTAGCTCCTGAACTCTATCATAATTAACACCCACTTGTGCTATTAAACTTTAGGGATAAAAACATTATCTTGCTTTAAAGTCAGTGAAAATTAAATAATACACAAACAAACAACATATCATTTGAATACTGAAATAATATTTTAATATTTTCTTGCTGATGTGCAGAGACAGAAGTACTGTGCTTCGATTAATAGCATTTTGTTATATTCAGTGAACACTGAAGAAGAGAAGAACTAATTATCTTACTAGTGCTGTGGCCCTGATTGAGGGCAACTGAGAAGTCTGGCAGGAGGGAGAGGTGGAAATTTAATTTTTCCCAAACCTGAGACACACAAACTTTCCCGTTCTAGGGTAGTAAGCAGCCCAACAACCAGGCACAAGGCAGACTCACCAGGTTCGCGAGGTAAATCCATCGCTCAGTTCTTACCACTACGTTGGTACTGTATGCCCGTTATGAACGTGAACTAAGGCGGCAGCAACAGGTAGAGGCAGTCAGTATTCTTCCTTTTCCGCTTCCCATGCCTACCTCATCTGCCCAGATATATTACAACAGCAGTAATTGCATATGTGTTCTTCAAAAACAATTTTTCAAAGAGGCTTACTGCAGATAAAACAAATAAGTAACAAGGCCTCCTGTCCCTTACATCTGCTATCCATAATGGTACGACAGACTCACCTAAAGATCAATAAACACTTTTAAAACAATAAGGTTTCAAAACACTTACAGAAAGACAGTTTATCATATATTTTATACATGTGAAAACTGTATGAAATCACCTAACAACGGACTGCATAAAATATATGCAGTCATTGTTGAATATTTACCCTGAAGTGACTTTTCTAAGGCCAAACAGTAAGTGAGAACTAAGAATAAAAAGAAGCAGGAAATCCACCAGTCCAAAATAACCACATCAAAGAACAATTTTAATATTACCCCCCCCCCCCAAATTATAAGTTCTGATAAAAATACTTGGGAAGCATCAAACCAGAATAATTAACTTTGGTTCAAAAAGGAGTTTACTGGAAGACAAAGAGAACAAAATGTTTTGGAAATGCTCAAGCATCCAAATTATATATTTTTTTTTTATTATTATAGCATATTACGGTGGAATTTAACTGGGAATCTGTGCTCTGTAGACAAATATTCAGAAAGTAATTTCTAAATTATATCCATCTAGGCTGGAACACTATTTCAGAAGATATCATTATACATTTTACTACAATTAATTGATAATGCCACAATTCTCCATTTCTGAAACTGTTTCAAAACTACTCACTTCAAAGCAAAGGAAGAGGAAAAAGAGCAATGTATTGTCTGTACCTGAATTGGCCAAAGGCAGCCCCTAACAAAACGTTACCCGTACATCAATAGTTCAACGTTAGCAATGGAAACAATTGCTTAATTTTACCTTGAAAACAGTCCATTTTGTCAAAGTTACTAATGAGAAAATGAGGCTGTTTGGTTTTGGAGTTTCTGTAACTTTTGAAAGTCTCAGCTTTTTAAGTAAAATTTAAAAAAATAAAGACACAGTAACAGAAACAGAACCTGAAAGTATCTTTCAGTACTTCGGTAATAACAAGCCTACAGTAAACTAACTGAATTTGTTCTATATATTTAGCAGCTTCTAATTCAATCTATTTCAGTTTTCTCTGTTCTCTAAATGCAGATTGCTGGGTGGAGTAAAAGGGAGTTAATTAACTATAAATACCAAACAGCACCCAAATAAAAAGGATCATTATGAACATACAGTGAACAGCTGTGCCATTTGATAATTTGATTTTGTTTCTAACAGTGCTTCTATCCAAACATTTTCTAGATTGGAGAAGGCTTTTCTCTTTACATGACTGTCTTCCACGAAAACCAAATCTGCTCTTTGCATGAAGGGCCATGAAAGGCCAAAGAGGAAATTAGCTACGTTTGTCTAATACAAGAATAAAGTTTGTATCAGATTGCATTAATAATAATTTATTCACTAACAACAACAAAAGTAGTGTTATAATTGAAAGAACTAGTGTAGGACATGATCATTAGATTCTGATAGAGACTAAAAATGTTGCTGGGTACCTTTTTACTTATTATTATCACTATTTTAAAAATACGACTTTATTTACTTCACTTACTAAATTTAGAGCTATTGAAAAATATTAGATCAATGACTGCAGAGCATAAGACTATCATACTTCCTCTGTTCAAATGCTGTAATTTTGAATTAGAGGAGACTGTATGAAAAAGCAAATCTACAGAATTAAGTTTTTCAGGAATATCACATACCAGTCTCTCGCCTCTTTTCAGAAGTGTTTGATCACGTAGAAATCTGATGCTAGCCTGAAATTAATAAAATACAAACTGTCCCATCAATAAAAAGTGGAAGCTTAAATCAACATAAAAGAATCTATCAGAGCTTACATTTCCTATGCTCACTGATATCCTTGACTCCTAGAAGTTTCATCATGCATGTCTGACTAACGAGATCTAGCTTAGACTACTGAAATTGCACCTCAAATCCAGACACGATATAAGAAATCACATAAACAGATTTCAAAATACACTGGAGTATAGATCCAATTAACTGCCAGATGTTCTGAGTCATAATCACTCTGCCCATTTCAAATCCACCACCAGTATCAAAACTTATTAAAAATTAGTTTCAATCCTATTTGATAAACTGCTTGAAGTCTGGCTTTTTGTGGTTTAGGCATAAAACTATCTGGAATTGAATGGAATATTGCAGATTGTCTCACCAAATAAATAGGGACCAGATTTTCAAGTCGTTTAGCTACAGCTGCTGGCCTGAACTATGAAACTGAGACGTAGAAACCTCTCCGTTGTATAGACAAATTTCTATGGCATCCAGTCATAACGTTTTCTGTCTTTGGTGCCAAAACTGCTGACTTTGAGCATCAGCAGAGTGAATTCTGAATAAAGGGTTGTTAACTATAATTTCAACACAGAAGATAGTGGTTTACCTGTATTATTCTGTTAGTACGAGCAATTTGTTCATCCTCACAGTGCAATCAACACATATCCATAATCACTGATATGTTAGGCAATGCTTCTCTAATTTACAGAAAAAAAAGATCCAGCAAGACCATGACAGAAAATTAAGACAAAATAAAAAGTCATCACATTCACTTCGACTTCAGCTGTCATAACAGATCCTAAATTTGGGACTTATTCATATGGAAGTTTTCTATTTCTTTTGTACCAGACTGAGCATGTTCAAGTTATGGCAATTATTTTCAGACAAGGAAAGCCCTTGTTGCTGTATCTTTCTTAGCAAAATTTGGTATTAGACTTTTTAAAGTATCCTTAAGTTATATAATTATAAAATGTACAAAATATAACCTCCTATACATTATCTCCTTCTGGTATTTGTAGTAAGCATATATGTGAACATGAGGACAGAGTTTCAATCTAATAGGGATCCCACTTTTAGAAAAATGCATAAAGTATAAGGAATTGTTTTATGCCTGTTTTAATGGACCCTTTTGACAATTTTTTCATTGTCATTCCATTAGTATTCACGGGATTTACCCACACAGCTCTCCCATGTGAGACTGAAGGAATTTACCCTTGAGAAAAGATATGGTAAAGGTTAATATCATCCATATGTGGGATTTTACTGTAATGCCCTTACAGAAACAAATTGTGGAGGTCAAACCAACCAACCAGGAACTGCAAAACCAATACCTTGATTTTCCCCTTCTAGCTATTTTCTTTCCTGCAAAAAATTGCCATTCACGTACTGGAAAAAAAGAAAGAAAAAAAATCCGTTTTAAGGAAGCATGTCAAACTTCACAATCCCCAAACTGTAATACTGTAAAGGAAGACTAACACAGTGCAACAATCCATAGAATACAATATTTTTAAGATGCTCTTTTGAATGGTACCCTCAAGATTCTCATAATGAAGATGCATGTTTTTCAATTTTTTGTCCCATATTTTTCCAGTTATTACATTACATCTGCATGAAACATTACAATTTTAAGACTGGTTCATGGCACTCATTTCCCTTTTTCGACACTAACACTTTTCTAGATCCGCAACAATTCTATCTGAAACAATTTCAGATACAACTGAAAACGCTAGTTATGGTTTTAGAAGCGGGCTGTGAAGTTATCCCTTTCTTAGGGTGGTATTTGATTTTTGAAACCTAGCAGAGGAAAAAAGAGATCTCTAATAAATGACCTTTCTCTTTCAAATGATCTGCAAAGCCTGAACCTGAAAATATTCAGGACAGAGTATGAGGCTCACCTGTTAATTCAGGTGTTTAATTACTCATTATATTATTACTCAACTTGCAGAATTGTAGACTTGACATAGAATCCTAAAAAATTTTAATCAAGCTGTAGCTCTTTGAATGATTTATGTATTATTGCACCACTAACGAAAGGTCCAGGAGCTAGAACTTTGCTGACAATTTGTTATGGAAATAAGAATAGAATTTCAGCCCTTGAACCAAGCTGCATCGCTTGTGCAGTGTTGACAGGGAAACATATGCAGGAAGGACATAAGGAGTCACAAGGAACAACTGCCAAGTAGGTGGATATGTTTTACTTTCTTGACCCCCAACTTTCTTGACCCACTTTATTCTTTGGTATTTTGATAGCACAGTAGGTTAGGCAGAAAGTAAGCAACAGAAAGTTTTGCCCCAGGCAAAACCTATTTGAAAGCTCGGAATACAAAAGAAAAAGCAAAATTTTTCTGCCTTCCTGATCATAATTATTAGAGGACAAGGACAGACGACAAAGGCAAAAAGAAAAAGTGTCTGCTGACGAGGCACAGCATAAAAAAGCGTAATATTTTCTAC
The DNA here is from genome assembly GCF_028500815.1 of Rissa tridactyla. Classification (NCBI taxonomy): domain Eukaryota; kingdom Metazoa; phylum Chordata; class Aves; order Charadriiformes; family Laridae; genus Rissa; species Rissa tridactyla. The sequence goes on along the minus strand of NC_071474.1, from coordinate 29,860,430 downwards.
ATGACACTGATAGCAATCACATCAGCCTTTACACCAAGTTTTCTGTCCAACCCACCCTCCTGCAAATAGTGTTATATCAACAGTAAACCAAAATATTTTAAAGTGTAAACCTTAACTAGTACCAGCCATTTAGAATGGTTATCTTTAGTTAATTCTGAAAGAAAAATAGCACACGCCCCACAATATTACGCTCTCTGAAACAGGGGCTAAGGCTTCGTTACTCGAAACAGTAGCTGGGTTTGGGGATGAAGTGGGTTTCTACATGCCATGAAGCCATGGCTTCACAGGAGAAAGAGCTTGAAATTAGTCTTAGCTTTAGAAGTTAATTCCTCTTTCCTTGTCTTCTAGATCCAGGACTATTAAACTCTGCAACATACTACATTTGCTATTTGTTATTTCAATCACTTGAGCATGGCACAAAAGAAAAAGTTGTAGCGGAGCAGCATTACTACATCACAGAGTATTTTTTATTGAAATACGTATTTCTTAAGGCACTTAGTGTATTTCGGATTGTATTTTGAAGTTAAATTTAAAAAGATATTCAGTGCCTGGGAAAATGCTGGGGTTTGTATTTACAAATAAAAACACTGTAAAAGTAATCGTGTGTGTTTGAAATAACAACAAAAAATTTACCATTGTGTATCTGAAACATCTTAATTCTGAACAGACACAGAGACCAGTGAAAAACTTCTGCAGAAAGAACAAAGTGCTAAAAAGAGAAACACACGTAAAGAATACTAACATCTGAAAATTCCTGCTCATTCTTCCACAGGCTTTTCTGTATAAAAAGTAAGACAGAGCTTTATGGCGTTGCTTACTATCCTTTCTTCTTCTCAGTCGCTGTCTTTGTTTCTGGCTAGTTCAGTGATTAATCTGAATCCATTAGCTGATGATATGTTTTATGTGGCACCAACCACTTGCAAACTGCACAATCACGTTATGTTCTGTATTGTTACAAAAATGTCTATACAATTAGTAGTAAATTAACAGCAAATGGTATATAAAGTATATTTATAGAAAATAAAGCAAGTGCAGAAGTAGATTATATTTATTTGCTTATAAATTCCACCTCAAAGTAGAAGCTCCATCTTTCCATGAAAGTAAAGTTATGTATTTCCTGTAACGTGTGAATGTTCAGACATCACAGTAGTAAATACATCAGGGAAAAAATAAGGAAAATATATTTGATATTGCCACTATTTGTTCTCCAGTTTGTACAGAGAGAGAATCTGGAGAATAATTTTTAAGTCTACTCCATTTGCATTATTGTTCATTATAAGCAACTACGAATGTTACATAGAGTCTTTTAATTGACACAGATCAATGTTTTATTTAATCTTTGTCATAACCATGTACTACTTTCCTCATTTTCCAACCCTACATTTAGTAATATGTCTAAATTTATTTCAGATAATACCTATTTTCAAGTCTCTAGGCAGCACTGCAATAATAAAAATTAATGTAATTAAATTAAATTTCACTATTATTATAACAATCCTTTCCACAAGAAACAAAAGATCTTGTCATTTGTTACCACGGACTCTGCAGTACATGCTTAGGATGTACTGGTTCCAAATATATTGTTTTTTCTTAACTGACTGGACCACTGTACGGGCTAGGTATACAGATTCCATTACCGGGCCGGGACTGTTCTAAATATGTGTATTTCAGATGAAATGCAAATATATAGCTAATTTCAACACGGTATCTGCAAAGTCGGAGACAACAAGTTGTTGACGCTTGCAGAGTACACACTGTTACCAAGCTCTGAAGCAGGGAAACAGGAGTGTTCTTGAGCTGATAGAAGGAGAAAGTGTTTCAGCATGGGGACAGTCAAGCATCGCATGAGGCTGCAGCGCAGTCCCCTTCCTGGCAGGCTTTCAGGACGCAGCTCGGTAAAACCCTAAGCGACCCAGTCTGATCTCACAGCTGATGCTGCTTTGGGCAGGAGGTGGGTCTCTCGGAGATTCCTTCCTACGCAAATTATCATATGATTTTATGTTAAATGCCATTAAGATAGGTATCCTGGAAAACAACACATATATTAGATTCTTGCATTCAGCAAATAAAAGTGATGTCTAAAGATGAAAGGATAAATGGGAAAACCAGGAGGATTGAAATATAGACAATTTTTACAGAGGAAAAAGCCAAGACTGAAGTATGTAAGAATTATTAGATTACACAAACTTAAATCCTTCACATTTCTGTACAAAACTCTGTATACATTTTATAAATCTGACATTTACAAAGTGATAAAAACTGGAGGCAGTCTAAACTAAATTTATTCCTGGTAGGGGGTTACATAAAGAAATGACAGATCTACCTTAAAAAAGGTAGACCTACTGTATATGCATTTTTTCTACAGAAGGACTGAGGAAGGGTTTCACTGGCAATACAAAATTAGGTTGCAAAAATCAATGAATGAGCAAGTTCCTTTCTATTACTGGAATGATATAATGTCAGCCACTTTTAATATCACTCAGCAGCTCTGTGAAACAAAATGGATATAAAATTTACAACGTGATAGAAATTTCCCTATTGATGGCAACTTGTGTTCCTTTCTTCTGGGACTTTCACAAGAATGAGAAAAATTTAGATGCATTTCAAAAACCATTTAAGAGAAAATTTTCAAGTCTTTTTGGAAATTTAAACTATATTTGAAATGCAATCTAATCTATTAGAAATGCATCTCTTATGATAAAACAAATAAGAGGAAAATAAAGGTTGTCATATGAAGAGATGCTTTTATAGCCCTCTGAGCATGTGAGTCGTTTCTACTGCAAATAGTTCCATTACCTCCATACGGATTACTAACGAAGGAATAGTGCTGTGCAAAATTAGACCTTATATAGGTTAAGAACTGCATTTGGATAATGACATAGCAAGTGGGATGAACTGATCCCATTATAAAATAGCTGCCTATTCAATTAGCTGTGTTCTGAACATTTGGTGTGCTTGTATTTAGTTAATACATCCTGCAGAACCAAAATTATTTTTGTTTTAAATAAGACACATCATAGACTAGAACATTCCCTGCTTATCTATGGATCAGAGAGATATTTAGTACATGAGTTCCTATGAAGTAAATGTGAGGATCCACACTCCTCCTTTCTTCCTTACTAACCTAATGCAAGAAAATACCCAACATAGTTCAGCACGCTGGGAAGAATCAGTGCAAGAGGACTCAGGACAAATAAGTTTGTTAACATAGCACTGACATCCTTATAGCCCTCTAGGATTATTTTTTAAGACAAGTTGGGTGTCCTGTATCTCTGTGAAATATAATTTTCCTCTACTACGAACACCATCTCTAAAATATTTCCAATCCAATTTACACTGTACAAATTCCATGCGCAACGTGTGACAATTATATATATATCTAACTTTTAAAAGAACGGAAGTTTCTTTTGGGTCATTAGAAGACTTGCTCAAACTTTTATTTTTTCAGGGGTTTCCTTGTGGATTTTTTTTTTTAAATATTAGTGCTATTTTTAATAAAATAATTCTTTTTTGGCATTTTAATAAAAACCTTAAAGCTTTCTATTCTATGTAGAATATCCTGAAATTCTTTAAAAGCATTTTACAATTTAAGAGAGCGATGGTATATATGTCAGTGGTTCATAAAATAATGCTTTTAAGAAAAATTGGAAACCCACAGAATAAAAATAAGAGCATCCTCAAGTGAAATGAAAAAGCAATAAATTAAAACCTTTTTACAAGTCATTCTTTTCATATTTTATTTCTTATTCAGTAAATCAGCAATCCATGGATTTTCACCTGTAAAATACTGCTGCAGGAAATTGCTCAATATGAATTATAAAGAGGACAGTTTAGTTAATTAAAAGTTTGACTAAGTAACAAGTTACTTAGATGACTAAATCCCAATTTCAAAATAATTTATCCACTTAGCCTGTCTCATGAAAAATTAATGGGAAAAGACTCATATAGACTTTAAATCACTTTTGCGGATACGGTTTGGTTGGTTTAAAATGTGTTTTACCAAAAGTAATTTGATTTTTTAAGTAAAAAATACTGCATCCAAAGGCTGTTTAAGATTGCATCACCATATTCCAAGACAGTGTGTGGCAGGAGGAAGCCTAATGACAGGTTCTAATTAACATCCGTGTATCCAGAATCTTGTTAAACAGTAGCAGTACAGTCCTCCATTTCTTGAATTATCTATATCATATAAAGTCTGAAAAATAGTTTTTCTCCATTACAGAGTCATATAATGCAATGGTTATATAAAGCATACTTATTAGAAATATGGAAAAGTGTAAACAACTCTTTGCATTCAGATTTAAATGTACAGTATAATAAAAAAAAAAATTATTCCACCTCTTCCCCTCTGGCAGAAATTTTATATTGTATACAGAAATCTTTTGTATAGATTTTATGCTTAGTAGTGTTGTAATATATGGACAGTCAACTTTTAGACAAAAAAAAATGGTGGGAAATCAAAACTTTGTATAATTACAGACAGCAACTTAAACTGTGCAGTAAACCAGAAACAACAATGGTCAAAGTTCACTTCAGAACCAAGCTGTTTGTCTGAGAAATTGTAATGCTGGGGGTTTGATCAGTCGATGAATCTGCTCTACTGTTCCACTGTAGGAAAGAAATTTGAAAAGTAGTCTAGAAATACAGATAACTATTTGCATTTTAGATATTTATCTAAAAATTGATAAACAAACCTTGGCAAATAGAAAAGTAACTACCTTTGAAATGTTTAAGGAAAGTGAAACATAACTTCTTGTAGAAACAGCTATCTAATCTATAATTAATATTTTAGTTATAAATATCTATTGTATGAAATAGAAAAGGGACCCACAAAAAAGACATCTCCCAAAAGCTTGTCTCTTTTTTTTTATCTGTATCAGATGATCAAATAAGACATATCACCTCTACATACAAATCTTGCCTCATTTATTTTTTAAAGCTCTAGCCTGCCTTCTATTTAGAGCTTCCATATGCATCAGGAGATGTCATCAACTACTCATTTTAGTTCTCTACCATATCAGTCAATTTACTGTTTTGGTTAAAGCAACATTTGACACATTTATGCTAATGATAAACCCTTTTTTCCCCAGACACTACTGGCTGCTGCCAGCCACTAGCTGGCAAGGAGGATCACAGCTCCAGGGAAGAGCTCGGGAAGGCAGTGGTCTAGTGAAGCTGGCTACCTGGCAGAGTAGGTGCAAGCCAGGCTGACTAGGGTGGCTGAGATCGTGGCACAAAACCATTACAATACCACAAGGATGTAAGGATGTCTGTATCTAAAGAGCTTACTATCACACGTGTTTAGAACCATAATGCTACTATGGAACTAAAATAGTGCCATCCCTTCTGTAAGTGGACTTTTTGTTGCTGTTGTTATGGTCTACATTAGCTTCACTCAGGACAGACTTTTTTAATTTATTTTTTTTTTGCTTGGTAAATTCTGCTAACGCTAGGACTTGCATCTTGTAAGGAGTCAGACCTGGTGTGAGCGAAATGTCACAGACCTCTGTGAGCCCTCCATTAGCCCTCTCCCTTGTAGCCATCCCAGTCTCAGGCTCATCAGCTTTTACTAAGTTGTTCACTGGTCTCCCTATCTGTTTGTATCCTAAGTGAGAATATGTATCATCCAATTCATTTTTATGCAGTGTACAGCACTCTCAAATTTTTGTAAAAAGAAACACAATTGGCTTAGTTCCCTTGATTTAACTGAAAAGTGCAAAACAGTGCTTGGAGCCAGCATTTTCCTTCTGGAAGACAACCAGTGCTTAGAATGAAATGCTGTGCAAGCCTTCTCCAGTTGTTCTTCCCACTTCCTGAAAGCTTCACTGTTCTATTTCTCATTCAAAGTATTTTTTAGTTTGTTATTCTTCTGGCAATGTGTGATGCTTCAGTTGGATTGCAGAATTATTCTCAAATAAAAAAGCTCCTGGACAGGAAGGCTCGCTATTTCAGACTTACTATGTAGCAGGAACAGGGGCAAAGACAGCAAATATTATTTGAAAATTGTAATTGCTTATATTTGCATATGTAGATCTGTAAAATAGATATGAAGCCAAGGAAACTGTCATCTATACAGAACTGATTGAAAAAAAATGGTTTTCTAAAATTAACTTTTAAAGAATTTTCATTATGACCTTACTGACTAAAAGCGTAGGGATTTTCTGAAATGTTAGTAGGAAGGGTACTTGAAATTTGAATTACATTATTACAAATAACAAGGCAAAAACAGAAGCCATAAAAATAGGACAGAAAGATGAAAAAGACATAAAATTAAGTCAGAGGAACTAGCAAAACACTATGCACTATCTATGAAAATATGCAATGTATGTGTTTAATTCCTCCAGTAGGAGGAAGACTTCTTTTTGGTGACATTCAGTGAAACCTACCATTTTGCTATGCAAAAAAAAAAAAAAAAGCTTAAACTGTTAAGTCCTTCCATATCTGGGCAATGGTCCCATAAAATAGAAATCATCTTTATGGTGTCTCTGCTTAACTCATTTGTAGCAACCTGGGTTCTACCAGGATTCATAAGGGAGAGCTGTAAAATGTGGAAAAATGCAGTGCAAATTACTCCGCAAAACCAGAATTTACAGTAGTACGCATGACCTCCACAAGGCTGTGGAGTGAAGGTAGGGCTTACAAAACAGAGCCAAGCTCAGAGAGGTTTGCATGCACCCAAAGTTGAAATACAAAGGAGCAAAAATCCATAATATTTCCATGGAAATGTTAGGGTTTGCTTCTACCTTTTTTTTTTATTTAATTAAAAATATAAAACGAGTATAAAGGAAACACTTCAGCATAAGAAATCTTTCAAATCAGGAAACACTTCTCATTTTGCAGGTCAACTTTAAAAACTCAAAGAGTTCAATCATACTCAAACAGAAGAAGAAAAACAATCACAGCATATCCGCATTAATGTCAAACTATGGAAGATGAAATAAAAACCCCTCACACTCTCTCTCTAAACAGTAACTCGCTCCACCCTTTATGATGTCCTCTATGCCAAGGTCACAAATACAGTACGACTCATATTCCATCCCTTGATTGTCTCCGATCATTTAAAAGCTTGTTAATCTCATTGTTTGTGAGAAAACAAACACCTACAATAGCCAAGTCTTTGCTTAAAATCCGTTTGATTTTCTTTGACCTAAGCTGAAGTTAATGAAGGTCTGCAAGGAATCATCAAAACAAGTTTCTGTGAATAGTGGCATAAATTGAAATGAACTCTCTGTTTCAGGAATGTCCTAGATATAATAAAACATTTGTGCTACAGTTGCATTACACAAGGACTTACATAATATCTCAGCCATATCTAGCCAGTTAATCTTTATTTTTAACAGATGAAAGGCATTGGCACAAAAGCTGAATTTCTGCCACAGTTTTGTCTTTTAAAACATTCTGAAATTAGAGGAGAGCACAGTAGAAAGTCTCTATTATCTCACAGTGCCTATAGATTATCATTGAGAAGAACAGCATTCTACACTCTACATTAGTTTTTCACCATATTCGCTGATACTAATAGAATTAAAACATGCTGATTAAAATACACGATTACAAAGAAGGCACATTCTTCTTTGCCAAATTAGGCTCCAAACATAAAAGTTAAAAAATATAGAGTCAGAAATAACTGAATATCCAAATGTACTACTGAAGTGATATGACTAATTAACATTACTTGTACAAAATTATTTATTTAAATGTATTTATTTAAAATATTTAACCAGGAAATTACCATCAAGATTAAAAGAATTACAGTTAGCCTACAGCAACAACAGGCTAACGTTTCCAGTATCTAAGGGCTAATAATTTACACTGGGGATAAAACTAAGCACAGTGAATATTAGCAAGCAAGGAGCAACGTGGATGGATGTCACTGAAAAGGAAGTGTTTATTATGGACGTTAGGAGGAGAACTTCCTCACATGTGAAGGAAATAAGGCGAAGAGTATAATTCATCCGAGGGAGCAAAGGCACTGTCGGGAAGTGTCTCCAAAGCAGTAGTTAAATACATGAAGATACAATTCAAACCCTTCTGGCAAGTGCCAAATGGCACTGATGAGGAAAGTGACACAGAATGCAATATTTTAACTGGGCACCTTAAACTTAATTAAAACTTCTGTCTTGAAAAAGACCACTTCATCAATGAAGCCTTTTTCCTCACAGCATGTTTGTGCCCCCTCTGCGACACCCTACTGGCTACTCTCAGCACGCAAGGAAACACAGCAAGCCATTGGCAAGCCACTGGAAAGGCTGGCAAGAGCTGGCAAGTCCCTGAGAAGGGAAGGGACGTTCAGCCCGGCGTTTGCCTCAGCACACAGAGGATTAAAGGATTGAGTTCCTGGCTCCTTTTCTGCAGCCTGGAGAAAGGCTTCATATTCACACTGGTTAAAATGTAAGTACATCATAGTTGTTATGTTCCTGAATAACACAGCTTTTTCTTGTAAGGGTTTGCTTACTTATCAGTTTTGAGTAGATGAGAAAAAATTTAGTATAGGTATTCTTATATCATAGAATCATAGAATCTTCATGGTTGGAAAGGACCTTTGAGATCATCGAGTCCAACCATAACACACACACACACACACAAAAAGAAAAAAAAATCAAGAGAAAAAAAATCAATATCCCTTTGCTAAGGCCCCAAATTATTTTCAGACAAATCTCACTTGCGATTGTCTGTACCTGGCCTTACAGGCATATCTTCTATTACCCAGGAATTCTCTTCTAAGCTTTTTCATATATTGTTCGAGAACACTCTCATTGCTTACTCTGGAAATTACATTCTTCCCTTTCAAATCACTATTAGGCTATTAAGAATGGATATGTAGAACACATACCGTGCTATTAGACAAAACACGTTTTAAATAAAAACATGGATAGCTTCTCATCAATATCCCAATATTCACCTCAGTTTTTTAGCTGATATCCTATTGAACAATAACATTCTGCAATTTCAGCTGTATAGAACAGACTGTGTCCTCTGGAATTATAAATGACTGTACTGTCATTGAATGCTCTTTTACATCTTCTGGAATATCATGCAGTGACAATTCCTTCACATAAATATGAAAACAGTTTCTATTGGCTACTCATGCAGGGAAATAAATGTATAAATGTAAACATAATTTTTTCCAGAAATTTACAAAATACCAGCTTTGGCTCAGGAAATGCCTGAATAACTGGTTACTGGATGCTTGGAAAGTCCTTACCGGGACCGCGGCTGTGGTCCTGCCCGTTGGTCCCCATGCACTCACTGCTGCCCACCGCAGCCTGCAGTCAGAGGGGCTGTAGGTGGACGTCAGGTCTGACACAGCACGGCTCCTCTTCTGTTCAAATCTCAACAAACCCACTACCGAGCAGTAGGATGAAAGTGATAAGGACAGTGAAGTAATGCTGAAACTCCCTTTGAAAGTGATGATAACTGGAATTACTATGCAGGAACTAAGACAATCGTACTTTATACAATAATATAAAACTGTAAAACCATAAGAAATCTTTAAGTCTTTGAAAAGAAGTAGCTCAGATTCAATTGTATCTTCATACAATTCATATTTTGAAATGACATTTTTTCAGATGGGAAATTTTAGACAATGAGGAGAGGGTGAAACTCGTACACAGTGGAAAAGAAAAAGGAATATATTTAATATGTATTACCAAATCACAGAATCATAGAATTGTCTAGGTTGGAAGGGACCTTTCAGATCATCGAGTCCAACCATCAACATAACATTGACAAAACCACTGCTAAACCATGTCGCTAAGTGAATACGATTTGTTGATAACTGGTAATGAAGGACTCTGAAGTCCCGTGAGCAAGATATTACTGTAAAAGGTCCATTGATAAATTTGGATACATATAAATAAAACTTGAAACTGTTTCTGTTTATTTGGCTGCAGGCTCTTAGAACTGCAAGCGTATTGAACACATGGCAAATTCAGAGCACTCACTGAAGTCAGTAGGAGTACTACGGTGGCTTTCAAACAATGGATCAGCCTCCTCCTCCTCCAAATGTTCTTGCAAAACATACAAAACACAATTCCGCTACAATATTCCCTATACATACTTTCATTTTCACACAAGCCAATAAATGTTTCTGATCCAGACATGTTATGACTCCAGTCTCTAAGGTTTGCACTCCACTTTTCAACTAGCGTAAATGTTTACAGTTTTCTGAATACAGTTTACAGTTTACAATCACAGTTCAGGAAAGAGTTAAGCTCTTTAAGTTAATTCAGTTGCAAATTCAAGTACACTATGTTCAGTAACTTTTCTACTGCAAGTCACGTACTTCATATACAGTAAAAGTAAGATTCACAATGTACTTTGCTACTTTTTGCATTGTTGGCGTATACAGAATAATCCCCATTTCACAGCCTGCCCGTGTAGAATTCACAGAATAAGAAAGATGGAAACCTGGACTCTTCCTCTATTGCTTTTCTCTAAAAAATAATGTCAAAATAAGAAAAGAAATTTTACTTGTCTCTCTCAAGAAGAGCTCTTCTTCATTAAAGCTAAACTATGTAACTGCTATTTGGCACAGTTTTTCGTAACCTAAATAATGACCTGACTTATTTCACCGCCACCACCCTAGGGCATGATGAACCCGCAACAGGTTTTTTTAAGACAGCAGACAAATCCCAATTTAAACATAGATATAAATTATTAAGTAGCACTTGTATAGCATATTATTTTCTGAGAGTGGTTCCAAATGATATAAATCACTTATTTTAACAGGTGGGGTTTTTCTGCCAATTCTCGTTCCCCTGCCTGTGTTCGTGTAATTGTAACACAATGCTGTATTCGGACAGCTTAAAAATTCTGTATTTCAGCTCCTACAGCAGGTAACACTAATTATGGATAGAATGGCTTTGGCATCTGCATTTAGCACATCTTGGAGCATAAAATTTAATTATTCTATATGGAGATACTTGGCATTTATTAATAAAAGCAATACAATTTATGTACCTCATTCTGGACGTGTCTCAGTCTAGCTTTAAGAAAATTTTACCTATTTCAATCTTGTAAATTCTGCTTTATCTCACAATGTCACCCAGAAGAATTGAGAGAGTAGTAAGAAATGGAGGAGGGAGCTCGTAAGAACAAATTGGATTTCTAATTTAAAACTAGAATCAAAACCATTATTCAGTGCTGTATTATTTTATTCTTTTGGAGAAGGGCAAAACCTTTCAGCTTCTAAGTTATATATAGTTTTCTACTTCCCCTCCCTACTGACAAATAGATTAGTTGAGGCAATTTCTCTCCATTAAAGGTTTTGCACTTGACAGTGTAATGTAGCCACTGTTCAAATTACCCTTTAGGGGAGCACTTTTTAATTCAAGGTAACAGAAGGATTTGCATTTGTCACTTCAGTTGAACATAGTTCTTCTTCCTCCCTTTCTATGTCCCATGTAACTCTCCCTATCTGATTCCAGCTCAGTCAAGAAAACAAAACCTGGTGATGGATTTTTTCCTGTTAGTATACTAAACTACAAATCTGTGCAACTTTTTTACAAGAGCTTTTTAGGTAGAAATCAAAAGTAAACACAAGAAATCAAGAAATTTATTTCAAGGTCAAATTATATCAGTTGTAATGACAGACTAGGGAGCATGAAACAGGTACAGAGCGCGATACAGAGTTGGACAGGAGACCAACCAGTACAATGCTAAGAAAGTTGTTTTTTCTTAAGAGCTGCCCACCTGCACATTGGCACCTGTATAAGCCAGACCCATAATATATTATATAATACACAGTGAGCTTGAAAAGAATTACCCTTAGAAAGATATTTTTTAAAAAAGTTTAAAAATAATAACACAAAGATGACAGAATTAATGTCATTAATATAGAGAGATACCCTAAAAATACATATATTCTTCCTGTAAGTATTAACACCAGCACTGATATTCTCGATCCTGGCATACTGGATGACCTAACTGGCAACTGACCCAGTTGTTTGCCTCTAAAAAAAGATTCTTATTAAAGGCTTGACTATGAAATCATGACTTAGTCTCTAAAGATTAGCTGCCAAAACCTTATTTCTTTGAATTTGTTTTCTCTCAATTCAGACTCAGAGGAGTCATTTCTTCTCTGTTTGCTATCAGCCACAGAAAGCCAAATTTTAGCTAGTAGCAGCTGGAGAGAGGTAGTTGACCTTGTACTTCTTGCTGGGAGCAAACAGTGCGTTGACCATGCTGAAAAATGTGGTGGTTTTTCTTTAAGATACGCTTTGCAAGGTTTCTTTAAAAACAAGCAAACAAACAAAAATAAAACATATGATACTTTCACTAAAACTATATGTCGCAAAGTAGAAACAAAATAATGATTTTATCAGTAATGAATTCCATTATTAGTGTTTAGATACATGGAAATGAGCATTTTCCTACAGAAATCTTGTGTTGAGAGACTTCAAAAAGGAGTATCACCCTAGGCCAATGAAATATATATAATGATTGCAAGTAAATCTACATATAGAAAATTGTACCTGATATACAATAGCTAGTTTAGCAATCAGGCTGCTAATCTAGAATTTGAGATGCTCTGTATATTCCACAGATTTCCTTTCTTTGCTCAGCAACTAACTTAGGTTCAGATGCTGAAATTATAGGGATAACTAATTCTCAATGATTTCAATACAAATTTGGCATTAACGATCTAGATCTTCACCTTTTTATGACTCACACTGCCTGCGAAGTAGGGATAATATCTTTTTCTTGCTTCCTATGTATGACATAATTATACATAACGAAATGTATGAATTAATGCATTTATGACTATAAATTACCCCATCCTTGGAGACAGAGGTCACAGAAGTACCTAGGATCAGCAGTTTCTCACTACAGACCACAGTACAGCTATGTGGAATACAATTTCTGGATGGCAATTCAGAAGACGTACCTCGTCCCAAAAGAACTGACTAAACGTTTTCCAGTTTCTCCATAAAAAGAGATATCCGAAGATGAGACCAGAGATCCTCTCCAGTTTCTCTCAAAAGGGAGTCTAAGTTAAGAGAATGAATAATGCTTTTATGTATCAATCTGAAGTACTAACCCCAAATACACATTGTCCACAAAGCCGCTTCCTATTTCCCTCTCCGCCAGAAGAATCGTACTCCACTTGACATAGGGGTTTGTATTCAGTAACAATGTCAAGGTTGAATTCTAACTTTCCATTAAGTTAGTTTTCTAAGATTTTTGTTAAAATAAATAACTGGAAAAATTCACCACATCATAGTAAAATAAGCAGGATTATGTCTTTTGTCTCTCACACAAAAAAATGATTACAGTGTTGATTTGTAAGGAATAATAAAGAAAACAAGTTTTGCACTCCCTAAAATTACTTGTGTGGGAGTGCAATTATTATGAGATACCACACATATCCCACACTACACTGTTCTTTGCCAGTGCTATTGTCAGAGTAGTAAGAACAGGTATAAAGGGAATTGTAGAATTCAAAAAAATGCAAATATATTACAGTAATTTCATCTATACGACAGAAAGTAAACATGATGTTTAAAACACTTGAAGCTTTTCTAGTACATACAAGAAACTGGGATGTGAACAAGAAAATATCTTCTAAAAAAGTTGCATACTCGATTATTACGGGTACTTTTTGTAATTTCATTTAAAGGTCAAATGTAAGATACTAAATGTACACTGGCTTATTGGATGAGTGTTTTCCATACCACATCTCTTTTTTCCTTTCCTAAATATATCAAAAGGTGGGAAAATAAACTTCTGCAAAAAAATAAAAATACTGATATCAGATTTTTAGGCAAAATGAATTTTTGTTTTATAAAATGTCAAAAGACAAAATTAAATTCTGGTATCATAGCTGAGAGAGAGACACTCATTTCTCATAAAACACAGCAATGAGCATCTACAATGAGCATTTAACTACTAATGTATTAAAAAATCCGAAACCAACAGCAAGTTGTTGAATCTTAAGTGGAAGTAAATTCCCAAATTTCAACTAATTTTAAAATTGTACAAAACATTATCATGTAAGTAAAGCATAAGCAGTGTGTGAGAAAGGTTCTGGAACAAACACATTGTAGTATCTCTTTCCAAAATACTGTAAATTAAAATTGGCCTAGAAAAAAGAATAAGGCAAATTTCAGGCTGAAAAATTTTAGATAATTTAAAGACTTACTTGCTAGTTAATTAGATTTAGGAAGAAACAGTTTCATTACACTATTAACTCTCATGGCTTTTGATGATACAGAAGTTCAAAGAATGTTACAAACCAAGAGACATCACAGAAGAGATACTGAGAGGGTCTCCTAGAAACGCATATGATATCAGAATGTCATTGGTGTTTATGACAGTCAATTGCTTAGGATAAAATTCCATAATGTTCTATCTTAAAAGTCCTGTTAGGTTCTTTCCTTCATTTTTAAAGTGTTTTGACACCCCAGCTTTTGATAACGATACACTTTCATACTTATCTCAGCCTTCACTTTACTCAACCTGGTAAATCAAGTTTTTCTAAATCTTTCTCATATATTACATCTCATTTTCTAATCATACTAGCTCTTCTTTGCACCTATTCTAGCTTGAAGTAATTTCTTTTAAAAGCTCATGATCAGAATGGTGAAAAGAAGTTCAGTTTAGTTTGTCCCAACATATATACAAATAAAGAATTTATAGTGTCGGTATTACCCTAATATCCAGACACATCGTAATATTTAATGCTGAGTTGGAAAATATTAAGTCTATTTTACAACAAAGGCACAGCAAGGTCAAATGGCAGATCAGAGAAAGGGCACAAGCACTGAAATTATTCAGTACATTACATCACACATTTACTTCCCCCCTCACAAGAGAGGCCGCTCTCATCCTCTCACTGGCATGAGGCAAATGTAAAATACATTTAGACAAAAAATTAACAGCGGGGGAATTTAAACCCTGTACCCTATGAACCCTATATTTAATTCTTTGCTACTACAACTTGGATCTCTGAAATCCCAAGGTACAGTCTAAACACTGTATTCTCATTCTCTTCAGTTGGAGATTTCAACTGCAAACTATGTACAACTTCGTGTGAGTCTCGAGCCAGGCAGACCAGGTTGGATTCTTACCTATAAATTGGACAGCATCAGAAACAAGTAATAAATTTAGGGGATTTTCCACTGCTTTGAGTCAATGTAGTTCACTTCAGTCAATGAAACTTTAAATGTTTAATACCAATAGAGGGACCAGCCTTTTCTTCTTAAGAACATAAATGTAAAAAGCAAGTTGCAGGCACCTTAGGCATCTGAAATAAGACCTTCATCCTGAAGAAGAGCAAGACAGGGGAGTTCCAGTTAGCTATTAGTGATTACATCTTTCATAAAAAGGCAATTCAAGCAGAAAACAATTCATTGTCCTTTACACAAAAATAGTGGCATATGTCACCACTGAAAATGCTCCAGTCAAAGGTCAGCTAGATCCTCAATGATGAGAGACACCCCTGTTCTTATGGAACACTCAGTCAGCCTTGGTCCCAAACCTCTTGCAGTTTAATTTATCCCATTGTGAAATGGGATATCAATAGCAATAAGCCGCAAGTCTTGTTAATGATGACAGCCAAAAAGGCATCAAGCCATAAATACTCCAAACAGCAAAACATTTTAGGAACAATAGAGAAAATTAAAAAAAAACCCAGTAGCTCATTTTTTTTCTAGAATTGACTGAGCATCTCAGTGCAATGGACAGGAGTGCAATGCACTAGATGGTTGATGGTATTGCTTTGCAGCTGATAGTTTTAAGATAACATTTTATTTTTCCAACACACTGCAGTGGCTATTTTTTCCCCATTTGTCTCATTACTTTTTCGAGGTTTTCTTTGATTTTTATGCAGGTAGAATGATGTCCTTGCATGGAGTTTAGGTAGGAGCTGATAAAGGAGTGTCAATGAAAAAATTAGTGGCCTTTAAAGGTACCGTCCCTTACACAACAGTATGCATGGAGAATTGCACAAGATATTAAAGAGCTGTTTTCAGCAAGCTGTCCTACAGCCCACAACCATTACTTGCAGATTTCACAGACTGTACTTGCAATACATGGATCTGAGCACATAACACAAAATGCTACCCTATTTTAGGGAAATTCAATAGAGTGAAATACTACCATTAAACACTAACAGATAACTCTATGAGTCAATTACAAAAGAAACACTTCCAATGAAATTTAATTTATAAAGATTTCTGGGAAACAAATAAGATCATTTCCAAGTGGTAAACTTCACTATTGTTATATTCTTTTGCTAATTGCTTTTGCTTTGTTTTAAATTGTTTTGATTTTTCAATTTCAATTAGTATCCTGAGAAAGGTGTGAACTCAGACAGCCTTGTTATTCTGTTTTTCTGCTTCAACAAGAACATTTCTACATTTTTATTTTGAGAATGCTACTCGGATAAATTACTGGATTATTTAACTGAAACACTGCTGACGGAAGTGACATTCTTTTCCCCAAGCAGAAACTACACGCATCGACACTATGAAGTACTGTAAGTCCATTGAAATCAAAGGAGCTAGGCCTATTTATACCAACTGAGAACCTGCATTCCTGTAAAGCAAAGCTAAATTTTCCCTCTGGGCTTTATCTTCATTGATAACTCAAAGTTATATGTAAAATCTATACTATAAAGAGAAACATTCCCTAGGATTTTTTCCTTGAAGAGACCTCTGTGTTCCAAATAGTAGTTCCTTCTGCTTAAAGACTCTTCTCTGTACACACGCTCAGGTTAAAGCCAACAAACCACACTTAGCCCGATCAATCTCAGAAAATAAATTTAGAATATCTGTGCATTAATGTTATGGATCAATAGAAAAAGAATATTATAAATCCAAGAAGAAAATAGAGATAGAGGTTAAATACCATTAAAATCCATAATGCTTTTATTTACAAGCCATTTATCAGAAACAGAGGATGTTATAATGCACATGTGAAATTCTATATGGGAGGTTTTACAACACTGTGTACAGAACTTTAGGAAAGTAAAGAAAAAAATAATAAATTAAAGTTAAGCTTCAACTAGAATTTAAACAGACTTCATAATAATTTCCTAAATTATTATCCAGCACAAGCAGTAATATCCCTCCTTTTAACAGAAGAAAAACAGTTTTTAATATGGTCTGGAAACACCAGCTAAAGAAAATAACTCTGTCAACATCATCTTTAATCACAGTTTGGAATCAGACTATGGCAAAAGAACTCAATTTCTGAAATCACCAACACCTATTTGCTGCTTCTTCAAATATAAATGCAGCTCACTTTTTTGAAGTGAGAACTGAAAGGGCTGCGGCACTAGAAGGTACAGCCAACAGCCAAAACAAAGAACTGGATCATAAGGAATAGTGGAATCCTTTTCAATAGATATTCTTCATGGCACCCCTTAGAAGTCTAATAATCAGCATATGTCTTGTCCTGTAGAGATGCACATGCAGTAGGCGACCTTTGTTTTGAAGTCTGTAGTTGTTAGCTAGGCATGCAAAATATTTTAGGTGTCAAGAAAGAAAGGAGAAATCCCAATAAATATTTTGTTCTGCAGTCATTCTTTAGGCTCTTAGTTATTAAATTAATTACACTGTTTAATCTGAGAAGCTTTACTGCTCCATATTGGTAAGCAAGTTAAATTAATTCAGAGATGCAGAAGGATTATTAACAACCATTACATTCTCCTATTTAAAAGCATGCCACCTGCAAGAGCAAATTTTCAACCTTTATACGCAATGAACAGTCTTTAGTGGTAACAGGTAATTCAGGCTTTGATCAAAAGACTCAAAACCCTGTGCTGACAAGAACAATTTTTAGATGTAATAGTGATGATGGGAGACCTCAGCTCATGGTTTTAAGATGTGTTCAACTGCAATCTAGCACAAGCCTTGCAGCAATCCAGCAGCGATCATGTTCTACCAGCCTTCCAGTTTTACCACATCAAATCCATTCAGCCCCCAAATGAACAAGTATTCCTTCCTTTAGTAAAGTACTGTAGACTGTACTTTCACATTCTCTCCTAAAAAAACCACTGTTTGATACACTAATTTGTATTCTAATACCTACTGTCAGATGGTGTTGATCTCAGATACTGAGTAGTGACTTCTGAAACATACATTCGAGAGTAACACCTCAAATAAGTAACCAATCCTTTCTTTCATATCCAAATGTTTTATCACATAAGCAAGAGCAAGATACTTTTCACCAAAATAATCCACAATTCACATACAGAACACACGAGAACAAACATGTACTGACAGGAGATTTTGCTGAGGCCAAGGCAAGAGAGAATGAATTCCTCCAGTCAAACTGTACTTCTTGATTTATCTAGGAACCTTTGGCCTGGAACTTGAGAAGATGATGGAACAATTTTGCTTCTGATAACATTCTTCCTGTGACCTATGTCTTCTGCTAAGTAATTACAGCGTCCTTGACAAATATGAGTTAAGC
Organism: Rissa tridactyla; assembly: GCF_028500815.1. Taxonomy (NCBI): domain Eukaryota; kingdom Metazoa; phylum Chordata; class Aves; order Charadriiformes; family Laridae; genus Rissa; species Rissa tridactyla. Next base: position 29,842,010 of record NC_071474.1, on the reverse strand, counting down.
GGTGTTGCCATGCCAACCTATGTCCTCTTTTCAAATATTCTACTGATACCAGAGACATTGAGCTTGGAATATACTTCCCACCAGTCAAACTACTGTAGGGTTCCTTTTGACCTCAAAATTACGTTAAATGCTATGGATTTCACTTCATATGATCAAGCATAAATATTAATAATAAATGTATTTCCAATTCTCATACAATTTTTCCTGAGGCAGAATAGCATGAGGTAGTAAATTATGTGATCAACATTGCTGATATTCAGTAATAGAACAACCATTCATGTTTACTGATATTCCATGGGAAAAAAGGTCATTCATTTTTCTGGTCAAAACATATCAATACTAAATAAGTGGTATACCAGCAGTTTGTATTCAGATGATCTTTATCCAGATGAAAAATGAGCAAAAAATGAAAAAGACACGTGAAGCTTACAATAGTTGCTTTAAATTTGTGGATTAAATCTTGCCATTCCTTGCGACATGCCACTAGCTCTGTGTTAAACTAATACCTCAGGCCTCGGGGCTTGTCAGGCTTTCTCTGGACTTGTCTGGGCCTGCATGGAGACTTGTTTTAGCATGTTTATCTGTGGAAAAACAACTATGAAAAATGTGACTTTTACCTACTTTTTTTTTAGCTTTTGCTTAGCTTTGTATTATTGCATGATTTCATGCTTATTGTCACATATATATACATTTCTGAAACAAATATCTAGTCATAACGAGCAGTTACTCTGTGCAGACTGAACTATCTATGGCCTTAGAACAAAATGCCAAAACCAGGAGAACAGGCACAGAATGACAACAGTAGCCTTGAAAGTACAATCACAGGATGGTTCCAGAGACTTCAGGGCTATAAGCAACTCTATGGACTCAATGGTCAATTCATGATCATCAAAAAATGCAACTGGACAAAACCAGTTTTAGGAATAAGAAAGAAGGAAAATGCAAGCGTCCAATATATGTAAAACAAACCATATGTAATAAATTTTGATGTGACGTGGAATTCCATACCAATGCAGAAATAACAAGATACAGAGCATATTCGTAGGCACAGTAAAATGGCCCCATGCAGAACCTACAGTAAGAAGGAGAAAAGCGTCAACATCACAGTTCTCCCAGGAGAGGTCACAGGATGCTAATGATTTTCTGTACCCTGTGCTCACTCGGTAAGTGAAGCCATTGACCTTAGCACCTAAAGGTAAAGTGGTAGGTACCGGAATGTTTGTATGTATTAATTTTAACTGTATATAAATTGAACAATTAGTATCATCAAAACTCTACTAATTATATTTTTAGAATGTTAAGACTTCAATTAGGCTAATAATAAAATTTTGGCTTTGCACATAAAGTGTGTTTCCTTTTTCCCATTACAAGATTCTGCATGTGAAATTGACGGAGAATTCATACCACATATTCCATAACTTGGATGCAACAAATAGATAACACCAGCAAAGGCTATTGATTATTTAAAAAACCTCTTGGTTAGGCAGAAACTTCAAACACATGTTTTATATAGTATGTAATATAATGCAGGCCTAATTCTCATTTCTAGTCCTTTCCTGTTTTGTTTTTTTTTTTTAATAAAATATTAACACCATAGAATTAATTACTGTAGAATTACAGTAGAATAACCTGCATAAGCTGCTGTTTTGGAAAAACATACTTCCTGCAGCTGCATTAGCACTGCTCTAACAAGCTTTATCAATAATAAAAAGATACAGGAGAAATCTGAAGAGTGTTTCTACAGACTAAAAATAGATCATTCTGGATTAGGTGCTCACCTATACATGTGATAAATAAATCAGTCTGATTTTCAGTCAGGCTTTAAGGGAAATGAGATTAACATAATGTGAAAATAATTCATTTATTCACAAGAAGACACAATTATCATACAATCAGCATTCATGAATCAAAATAAATCAGCATCTTCATATTTATATTTAAACAAAGAAATCCATCTGCTAATGACAGAAGATTCAAATTCAATTAATTTATTATAGAACAAAAGATACCATTCTGACGATTTGAAAATCAGGTACAAGGAAAGCAAGAGGACTAATAATGACTCTAATGTATGCTTTGCTCGCTTTAGATAGAAATTGCATTATATAAGCCAAACAAAACTAAATGACAGGTTGTTCTACACACTCTGGACCACCGGGAAGCCTGCTTTCATAGAAATTCCTGTCTTGTGATAAGATTTTTTGATCCCTAATAAGTTGTAAATAAAGCTTTTCTGCATTGCTGTAGCATAGCAGTACAGGATTTGGAGCACTGTTGGCTCATAGCAGCCCTTTCCCAGGTAGATTCTCTGGTGCTTCACAACACTACCCGATACTACAGACTTTCTGTAACCTGCCTGGCTAATAGGATCTCTCTTCTCTACCTAACTGCCAGTTTTCACTAAACCTGTATGAATCTAACGTATTTAAGACTGCAGACGCTCTTGCGATAGTCATCTGTGAACTAACATGTGAGGGGTAGTTTGCACACACATGTACAAATAAAATGATCAAACATAATTTCCTTAGAATAATGAGGCTAAAATATGTAAACAGTGAGAGGTTTTGGCTGCTTGGGTCACATTTGGTAAAAGTGAATATGAGTGGAAAATATTTGGTAAAATTTTCATTCATTTCAGATTAAAAAATGGACAAAGACTATAGAGACTGTAATGAAATCTCTGTAAATGGGAATAGACAAATGAGCTGCAATACAACCAAGGCACACAGAACTCAGCATTATGTTCAGGAAAGAAACCTGCTTGGTTCCTAAAAGCTTTGATTGTAGATGAGTTTCCCAATATGGGAGTGAAGGAGCTGGATCAGATTCATCCTGTAACTTGGGAAAAATTAGTGATTTTCATAAATGCAAATAATTGTATTAATCACATTTCTTAGCTGTTGGGAAATGCGTCTACTTCATTGAAATTGAGTCAATTTACAACCAAGAGGCTGGGTACAGCCCACCAAGGCAACATACGTGAGCCATCATCTTTTCTCCCTGACAGTCCTTCAGACAAGGCCGTGTATGTGCTGTCACGGGACTGGGACTCCCAAGATTGTTCACATTTAGGCACTGTCTTATCTAATGATGGAGAAACCATTCCCCCTGCCCTGCCCATAAGGCTTCAGACTCCATAATAGGTAATGCCTTGCTGGGACCAGAAGCTGTGGTACTTGTATTATGGGTAATATTTTGCGTTCAGAACAAACTGACAACCTCCGTACACATAAAAAACTGTACTCTTTTTAATTGCTTTTCAAGAAAGTATAAATCTATCTCTCCTCTACAGACGGGATGCAGTTTCCTAAGTGTTTTATAGTGAAATAACTGTAGGATATACTGACATAAAAACCTACAACAATGCAACTAACTTCAGTATAAGGAAGCACTGAGAAGCACTGGCTTTGTTCTCATTCTGTAGCAGTATTACGAAAAAAATATCTGAAAGGGAAGGAACAGGGGAGGAAGAGGCCGTCTGAAGATTTAATACAACAGTTTCATCATGAAATAAAATGGCATATAAACTGATACAGTAATCCTGAAACCAGACTAAGGAAGTAATCACAGCTGAATCTCCAATGGTCTGCTTTTCAAGTGGTAATAATATTCTCTGGGAATTAATACACCAGGCAAATATTTCCAGAGTGAATGTCAGAATGTTTAACCGTATATTCTCACCAATAAGCTTGTGTTTGTTAATGTAGAACACATTCAAATATATTTCCATATATTAGAGCTGATATGACTGCAGCGAAAAGTATATATTCCTAGGTATCTCCCAGTGTTACTCCATTTCAATAAAAAGCTACATCCAGATATGTTCCATAAAACTGGAGTTCTCAGAGGAATAAGCACATTAAACTAAGAAAGTTCAGTTTAGGACAAAGATATTTTACATATTTTTCCTAAAGGCCCTGGGAGGGTTTGAAAAGCCTAGTTCATGCCTGATGTATTTTCATGATGAGTTTGATTCAAAGTGGTCATGTTTCCATAATGTAAACTACCTCCGGTTTCCATAATGTAAAATACCAGCTAAATACAATGAAAGAGTCTATTATAATTTCTGTTTTGCTAGATAATATGAAAGAAGTGTTCTATAGAACAAAATACTCCGCAACTTCATATGACTGGGGTAAGTAAAAGAAAAGGTAAGCTTCCGGCTTCAGTAAAAAAATGAATGGCTTTTCTGAGGCAAACAAAAAAGAATTTAACGAAAGATGAAAAGTGATGAATGTAGTTCCTAAAAAAAACAACTCCCAAAAGGCTGCTTTTTGTGGGGATAACAAAAAATGTCAATAAAAGGCAAAAATACAAAACAAAGCAGTTACTTCAATGTCACCATGCACTGTCCTGAGAAATACCTACCGACTGAAACCAATCACTGCCTTAGGAAATAATGCCTCGAAATGTTAACCTTGCCCAATGGTCAAAAGAGGCATTTTTGCACGTATTTTCTTACTCAGTAGTGGGTAAGTTTTATGTTTAATACAGAAATAACCAATAGAGTCTTATGCTTACCATTGCATGTTTTTATTTCCCACCTAATATACTTCCCATTTCATGCACGCAGATCTTTCCTCATCCTACAAATAAAAAGTTTACAGTACGGCTGTATGAATTACATGACCATATATATGCAATGTACATTATTGCATTATGAAGCAGGGCGGTACAATCACTACATCACTGAACTAACTAGATTAAAACCCCCAACTATTATATACCATATTTGTTAGCTGCAATTCTCACCACCTATGAAAACTGCATGTCTACCAGTCAAAACAATTACGTAGTGAAACTATGTGAGTATTATACTATTACAAAACTACCAGCCAAAGTGTTTTAGGATAGAAGATCAACTTAATCCAAGTAAAATTAAAAAAAAAAAAAGGGAAAGAAAAAAAAGTTCAGTTAGAGGAGTCCTCCATGGTCTTTTCTCTTGCTTTTTGAGCTAGACTTTTTCTTAGCTTTCAGTGCTACCAATCACCAACACCAAGTTAAAAACTCGTGCATGTATGTGCAAGAGAGGGGCCAAAGGAAGCACATCCAGTAGCCAAAGAGGATAAGTTATTCCCTTTGTATTTTTTAAATTGAAATCCTAATGTTTAGTTTTAGTAACGATTTTAATTTCTGTATCACTGCATAGCTATGGGAGATTAAAATATTTGTTGCTACAACAATAAAATGGAAATTAGGATAATTGCTGTAGTTTGTCATAGTGTTCTCTTGAATAATTAGCATTTTTTGTCTTTAGGAGTCTGATAGTAGCTTTCATGACATCTATGTATTTTTTTGGGACTGACATGTGTTTTGAATATTATTAAAATACTTATTAATCAATCTGAAATGCTGAACTAATTCCAGTTAGTGCAAGATAGATTAAAAAAGCATTTCGCAGGCAACTGGGAGACAACTCTGGGCATGCATTGTTTTCAGGCAGCTGAGTCTGACACCAGGGTATTTCATTTGATTCTCCTGAGAGAAAAAGACCCAGCTGTGCTTCTCATATAGCACTTTCTGCCAGATGATCCAAAAGAGTGACAATTCCAGAGAGACTGAATGCTTGCCGTTTCCTTGACTATGAAGTGTTAAAGTTATTCCATATCTATTCCAGCTCAAGGTGGATCTTGTTATCACCACTTAATAATTATTTATTATTAAGAAACAATTGTACCATAGTTCGAAAAACAGTTATAAGAGAGTCGGAAAATTCCTGTAATTTTGTTTGGTTGTCTCTCCTTTTCTCTAGTTTAAAAGGTAATTAGAAATGTGCATGAGAAAGATGCAGACAGTTCAACGGGCTTCACCATCACACTACTGCTGAACAAAAGACATAGACTCCATTCTTCCTCCACTTCTCTATTAAAAAGAAAATTTAAAACCATCGGACACAAAGAGCATAGGTTCCTTATTAATCATGACAACATCCATCTGAATTTGCAGTCTTCATTTGGTATCCTAAAATCAGGTGAGCTTGAGGCCATTCTTTTCAAAAGTTTCAAAAGAACCTATTTGAAACTAACATTGTGCAGCTAAACCAGAGGGACAAAAAATGTCTGGATAAAACCAAATAGGGAAAAAATCCTAGTCAAATGAGGATTTTATAAAATAAAAGAAATTAAGTCAACTCAGACTTTCCATCTGAACCTAAATGAAAGGAATGCCTTTTGAGCACCTGTTAGAAAAGAAAACAAGGAACCCGATTCATAAAACTGGTATTGATGGCATGTATTTTCTATCAGCTTACTCCTTAGAGTTATTTCCCAGACGGTAAGAGACTGAGCCTCAGTGCAGACCTCTGCCTGCACAGATCTGAGCTCACATTTACTATTTCTGGAGAAAGTGCCCTAGGTGGACTATTGAGGCATGCTTTTCTCATTATCTTATACAGAGTTATTCCACCCTGCATAAATCTTTAAGTCTCGGAGAAGAGACTGATAGCTACGTGCCCCATTTCCCAGGTGAGTGTTCCACCTACCGAGTTAGTGACTTATTCCCTTTCTGGCTCAGAGATTATATAAATATTTTATACAAATATATTTGCTGGCTCCAGCTATAAAAATTCAAAAAAATCCATTTGAAATTACTTACAACTTCTTTAACTGGGTAGTAGAATATACACATAAAAATCCACTCTCCACCTGGTTCAGAGTGGGGATTTGGACAAGGATTCTGATAGACAGTGACTCTCTAGCCTCCTGAGAACTGAACTTAGGCCTCTCACATCTTGCGTGAGAGCTATTACTGCTGGTCTTCCAGGGAAAGAGAAAGAATACCTCTCTTTCTAATAAGGCCATGTCTCTAAACCGAAAAGTAGCTTTCAGAAAGCTACTTTTCTGAACAATTTCAGAAATTATTCAGTGATTTTGGCCTATATAGTTTTGAGACAATGGAAAGATATGCTCAAATTTGTAAGGTTACTCCTCAGTTCTAGAAAAAAAATGATCTTTGAGTTTGTTTGTCACTCTAAAGCGTCACAGTGTACCATAAGATAAAGTACTGGGCAACTTCTCCTCATTTCCTTGTATTTCATTTTTTTCTGACTCTTTCTTGTCTTGGTTTTGATCTGCCTAGAATTTCTTTTGGGGGCCAAAATTAGAAGCTCAAGTGTGTGCATTCAGGGGTAAGAGTAACAACAACTGCAGCGCTCTATAAATCAACCGGAAGTGCCAGGAATTAGTAAACCAAACACTCTGTACTTTATAAGCATTACTGGCCCACGAATATAGGGATGCAGTGCCATTTTAGATACCCTGTGGTTTCTCAATCACAGGAACACGTCTGGAAGGTATAAGACAGGATATAAGAAAGCCATGCCTTTTTGGAGCAGGAGGTGGAGGGCACTAGACAGCTATATTCAGGCACCTGATTTGTTCCCCTTCTATCCTGATACCTCAACCTTGACACCAAAGAATGTGTGTAAGAAAATAACCACTGGAAAATTAACCCAGCAATATCTATTAAAAAGCAAGACAATTAAAACCAGATGGTTAAGCACCACATTTTCAGCGAAGTCCAAATTCCTAAATCATGTTCCAGAGAAATAAGAAAAATAAATATCTGCATGTAGAGATTGGAAACACATGTTCATGTTAATATTAAGGTAGCACAGTTGATGTATGTACATGTATTTATGTAAATATATGATAGTGGGAGTGTATCTCATATACTAGGTTTTCATATGTTGATTATACAAACGGACCTGCATGCTACTTTGAGATTATGTAGCAAAACATTCTCTTACCTGCACCAGCTTTAGGAACCACATGTCTCCATTTACAGCCCAATACAAATCTCTAAGTTCCAGATGCATTATGCTTTTAAATACGAATTTATGTTTGGAGAGCAAGTACACACTTGCAAAGTTTAAAGCAACAACATATCAGAAGCCTAGGATTTCATTATGTAGAACAGAACTGGAGTAGCTAGAATCACAAAGAAAGGTCCTGGCCTTAGTATTGACTATTGTCACAGGTAGCTGTGTGAAAGCTATAGAAACCTTTACAATGCGTGTGGTTAGAAGTACGGGGTGTGTCGCATAAAACAGAGATCTGAATAGCCACATCTCTAGGCTTCCACTTGAAATTGCGAAAGAGTTTTGATTGTACCAAAAAGATCTTCTGCTACGAGCATTTTTTTTTTTTTCAATTCCCTTCAGCTCAATATGAAGCTAAGGTATAACATATGCTGTATGCTCATATGTTTGCTTGCATACTCATGCATATTGTCGCTTTGTGTTATTCCAGGAGTCTCCTGAGCACATGGAAGTAGAGTTTCAGTGGGTTGGAAATTTATGCTTCAGTAAATCCATTGTCAATTTGGTGACCATCTGTAACTTACAGAATTTTGTTTTATGCTGTGGCAATGAATAAAGTAGATTTTAGATTTCAGAACAGAACAAATAATGTTCTGGAAGCCCTATATTTGATGGGGTTTATAAAACCTAAGTATTAACTCACCATCAAGACAAGCCTTCCATGAATTCTCTTACTTCAGGGCAGCACATCCCAACACAGTTCCTACACCAGAAATACTGACATCTGCAGACCAATATTGCAGACCAACACAAACAGTAAGAGAAAGCAACCCTTCTAAGAGTACCAGCATGAAGCAGTCAATTGTCTTCATATTACACTCTGGAGAAAATAAAATTTCCAGTGGTGGTCAGTTAGTACACAGAGACACATTCTATCTGAATTCTTTCCTCTGAATGCAGATAAAATCTGCATATGTACATGAACAAGATATCTGATAACCGATTAAGTCATAGGGAATTTCAGTTTTAGAAGGAACGCTTTCAAAGAGTGATTAGGGATGATGAAAACAGTATTTTTCAGCTGAAAAAGCATTTCCAGCATTATTTATAGATTCTCTATCCAGCATTCAGGACATACATATATCCCTGAGCAACCACCATTCTTGATGGCTTACTGAAAACACTGAAAACTCAGGCAAGCATGACCACCTTACTCAGGGACGATTTAAGATCTGAATTGTTTGCCCTTGTTTTCTTTAACAACAACAGCCGCCCTCATTGTCTTACTAAAATAGGATTTACAAATAAACAAAAAGATGCAGTTCACCTAATCCATTCCTAAAACAACTCCACAACAGTTTTCTTCCTTCCTGTTCACTCTAACCTGTGATGAGGAGATTGTACAGTATTAGCGAATTGCATTCATTGTTCACCCTTCGAGAAGATACATTCATCCTCGTAAGAAATGATTTTTCAGTAGGGAAACCCGTATTATTTTCTGTATCTCTCCTCTAATACAACAAAACATGGGAAACCCAGAAGAACGCAGTATTTCCTTAGCCATTTGCATACCCTGGGAAAATGTCTTCTAGTAAATCATTTCTGTTATCTTACTTATTTGCTCTCTTACAGGCAGGATTTGAACACTAGCATTTGAGAGGGATGCTAATGAATTCCCAGAGGATTAAAATAAAACTACAGTAAACAGAGTTACAATTCAGTCACCTAGCTCTTATGCTTACATCTGTATGTAGAAAGATGACCTGCATTAATATAATTTCCTCCTACTCCACAGGTTACTGTGTTGATTTTAGAGGATTTGTACTGCTTTTACTATAATGGCATTGTTAAAATGACACAACACAAAGCCGAAGAGATACTGGAAGCCCTAAGGAAACAGCTCATGTCAGAATTTAACAACCGTTTGTCTTTCAGCATTTAGACTGAGCAGAAACGTTTTAGATTGTTTAATTTCTCACTTCATCAGCTTGTAGGTCATACACATATATTTATCTACATCTGTATCTACATACGCAAAATATATACTATGCCTGCTTATTTGTGCATCAACTCAATTCGAAGAAGTGTAACTGGCAAAGGTTGAAATATAAATTAAACAATAATAATCAAATGAGCAGGGGGGAAGGGGGAGTCCCTTTCATAAGGCTTCTTCACTGTTGGGATACTTAAATCTAGTTGTTGAAGTTCTATTCTTCCGTTTGGTGATCTGGAAAAAAGGATATTACTTACCTCACGTGGGTATTCTGACAGCTAAATATGTTTTGAAGAAACCATTCTAAACTGTTTGAAGCCATTTAACAGAACAAAACATTCTATTGTAAAAATTAAACTTTTAAAGTATATATTACTTTTCAAAATCTGTTTCTATTCCTTAAGAGGATTTTTTGCTTTTTAGATTTCATAGTATTGCTTATGTTAGAAAAAGATACTACTATTATAGTCAGAGTGCTCCTGTTAATCTTCATGTCATAACCATCGGCACAAAAAATAAACCATTCAAGGATTTGAAGGGGAAATGGAACACTCTCAGGAGATGGCATTTATGTTGCAACTTGTTTAGCTAAGAGTGAAACAGAACACTGTATCTGCACTGGTGGCACGTTCCTCAAATCTACAGCATTTCTATGTATCTAAATTATACCTTTTGAAGAATACTACTTAGAAATGTGCAAATTTTAACTGTTATTTGCTTTATCAGGACAATCTTATAAACCTTCTCTCTCTACAGATAGGATCTTCTGAAAATTTGTCATGTTTTGTGCTAGATGTATGGCATTTTAAAACATTTTATTCAACCAGACTTTTGTTAGTGAAGTAGGCGTAAGACTTCTTTATTAGGTAGTGCTCATTGGTTTTTGCAAACTTTGAAGTGTTTAGGCTCAGCGCTTACTTCAGCCAGGAAGTTGGGCTGCCTAACCATCATTACCATAAAATAATTTCTCCACAAATAAGTCTTTTGTAAGCTCCTAAACCGGACATATAGAGTTTCCTTTTATATCCAGGAGAACTGCACTCTAACATTGGGTACTGCAAGAGAGATCTGCAAATTCATTTTAAAGTATTGCCACACTCTCTGGATTGAAAAACTTTCAACGTTACTCAGCTTAATCGGACTGGCCTTAGGCTCAAGTGTAGATAAGTAAGTAGTTTAATTATGATTTTTGCTGATATTAGTAGATGGCAGAGGGCTTTGCAATGACCTGGCAGTGCAGGATCTCAGGACTTACCTAAGCTGTCCTTGGCCTGAGCTGTTTTTACCTTAACAACTGTGGGTCTAGTGGTCAAGTGGCTATTGGGTAACCTGCTCTAGCTTAAGCACTGTAACGTCACACAAGATAAAGACCTGACAAATATTGAATGCCGTGCGTTCAAAGTGTAAAATTTTTATTTTGAGGCAAACTTAAGCTATGTAAATGTTCACCTTTCCCACAGAACTCTCTTACTCACTTAAAGGACAATTATTCACTGTTTTTGCCAGGCACCAGATCCAATGTGTGGCCTTGACACTCTTTAATTCACACTATGTAAAATCTAAATGCTCTATACCAGATCTAAAGCGGTTAACTTTTCCTTATGGTCATGCTTTATAAGCATCCATACATTTTTTAATACCTTTTTTTAATAGAACATTGGCATGGAAAAAAGGGTTGTTAGCAACATCTTCTATCAGGGTGTAGCAAACAGATCATACAAAGTCCAGTTCTCTTTATTCAAGTGAAAAACTCCATTGAATTGAAAAAGCTACCACTTGTAGAAGGTATGGATCTGTTTCAGCAGTTGTTGAAATTAAGCAAACACTTGACTTTAAAGCCACCCTCATTTTTGTCAGTGTAATTACACATCACATAACTAGGCCAGGTGTTCAATATTAGCAAGCATGTGAACATTTGCATAAGAAAATTTGACTGTGGCATAAAATCTAGACAGATTTTTAAGTGCTAACGAGAAGTCTGTATTCCCTGGATTTTATTGCAAGGCTAACTTAATGTTACTGAACTACATTTCTGAATGGAAAATGTCATTAGCAGTGGGAAATGTTTTTTCTCTAGTTAATCCCTTATAGTTGCTGCTGACGTTAGTACAGTCTTCCATTCCTTAATGACTTTCAAATTTGTCTTACAAGAAATTACCACAGGTATGCAAAAAGAACGACAAAACTGATCAACAGGTTAATAGAGCCAAGATTCCTGTAATGTATCAGTCTGTGTATATTCCAGAAAAACAGGTGAACTATTATAAGTAATAGCAGAAATCTTAATTGAGTACTATATTAACAATGACCATTAAAATTGCTACTTAACTAATCAAATAATTAACAGTGGCATGTAAACTACATCTGTAAAACATTTATATTGTTGAACACACTTTACAGTTCTTCTAATCGGTTGAGAAAAATGTAAGGATGCTGAGAAAAGGTAAGCAACCCAATTTTAGTGTACTTTATCTGCAAGACTATAGTCTACAGTAATTAACAAAAAAAATTTATTGCATTATTTTTCATAGCTAATGTCAATGCAATTAATTGTATTAACAATTAAAATGAGAAATCCCCATGCAAGTACAAAAAATCAAATTAAACCAATTTCTCCTTTCCAACTATTGTTTATATAATGCAAGAGAAACTACTGAAAGGGAATAAGATCAAGTGTATGCTTCTTTCTACATTTATGATAATTTCTAGAGTTAAGCTTATGGTATTGTACACACCAAAGAACCTCCAATAGCACATTTTAAATATGCTACCATTCTATCACATACAGTTTTGATACTTGGAGGATTATTTCCTGAGTTTCCTTCACTGAAAAGGCAGGATTGTTGTAAGAACAGAGAGTAAAATTGAAGGTACTGAACAGCACATTCTAATATTAGGAATTAACATATCTTACTAGCATTGGCAGCACTGCTGAGACTTCTAAATTATTCAACATTTACAATCAACATGCCAAGAATTCAGTGGAAATTTCTGTGCTTTTGTAAGTAAACTCCTATCTTACCCAATCATGTTTGTTAAGTTTGATGTGCAGTTGACTATGATTTTTCAAAAAGGTATCTATCTCTCCAGCTTGCTTGGTAACTCTGTCCCCTTGTTTTCTTAAGAATAGATCAGCAACTTGCATTTGAAATTCACGTAATAAATTCTTCAGTCTTCAGATTTACCATCTATCTTATAAGCATATTCTATCTTTAGAGTCCTTGGCTTTGATGAAACTATGAGAGACTACAAGCAGATCTGTAAGGACCATCCATTTATTAATTTTAATAAAAGTCAACCTGATCCACAAAGCTCAGACACTTAATTAAAGTCAATGGAAAAAATGCAGTAAGAAATCATAGTAAAATTTAATATTAAATCAGCCTAAAGCAATTCAAGAGAAAGCAGAGGGGACTGATAAAATACCTGATCGATGGTAAAGGATACGCTATTTCAAGGAAGATGCCATGCAGTATTGTCCAAGCTCAGATAAAGGCAGAGTAGATAGGTGCTAGGTAACTCATTAACACGCAGAAATGCTGACAGTGTAACCGGAATGGCCAAAATACTTGAGAAGACAAATCCTGGCATAAATGATTTAAGGTCTAGAGATGCAGTTCACACCTTTCCCTGCTCTGATTCTCGCTTCTGCATACATACCCACACCAGCTTTAAACTATGTAAAGTACCTAGCTCAGGAATGAGTGCCGGTGTAGACGCAGCAACATGAAATTATTGCAGATTCCAATACTCACCCATGAGTCTGAATACATGGCTGGGTGACTAAGTTGCACTGAACTTTTTATCCTTTCACAACAGCATTGATGATAGCGGCTAAGTAACTAGCCCATGCAGTCTCATTCTTCATCCTCCAAGCCTTTCTGTCCATGCTTTTCATTGAGCACTTGCAGAAGACATTCTCATGATCTTGATTGGCTTGTCAAGTCTTCAAGTTCGTATTTTTCAGTTTTGATGACTAGATCTTTGCTATCATATTAAGAAAAGTGCAGGAAGTAACTGAAGGACCAACAATCTTTCATTTTTTGAGGCACTCAAAAAAGAAGTTTTTCCTGCCTACAAGTTAATCCTGTTTTATTCTTAGCTGCTCTCTCTAGCATAGTTTCTCAGGTGAGAAACTCTTTTGTCAAACACATAAATACTCTAGCAACTTTTCTGGCAACGTTGTTCAAACTCCTTTCTTCTTGGGTTGAACTAGCAGATTGTAATTCATCTGGTAGCATTAAAGTTCTAAAAGCTTTTGTTAAAAATGTTGCCATTGGAAAAAGAAAAAATCATTTAAGTTAAGTTACATAGAATCCCTGACTTTTTCCTGCGGCAATTCATAATCTAAATATAAGCTGCAGCTAGCATGTAGAATTCTTCAGTCAACATCAGGTGTGATTAAGAAGATATTTCTTAAAACAGTGAAATAGAAAATTACAATCTATATTGCAGTTTGATTGATGATAAAGAAGAAATATTTTACATTCCTTGCAAAAAAAAAAGCTGAAACACAAATATTAATACTATGTAAGACTTCAGTGTGGCTAAATAATTCATAAAAGCTAATTGAATTTTGTTGGTTGGAAAAGTGATAAGATTGATTCAGCAATAAGACAGATGAGTTAATCCCCTACTGTCTCTGATATGAGGATTGGCCTTTCCTACGACCTCCCCCAATTTGTTCCCTAATAACCTGTAGATTAGTCAGCAGACAGTTTCTAGGGTCTCCCTAACGGTTGCTGACCCCAGAATCTCCTTGTGTACGTCACAGGGGGAGTGTACAAGTCACTAACAGTTGAAATGGTTAATTTAGTCCAAATTTAGGCCATATGTACTTAATCAGACGTAAATATTTTCATGACCTCTCCAACCACCAAGACCTATTTATATGTTTCCCGTATACTTTTGTATATTAAAGTTCTTTTGCATTGCCCACTTGCATATTAATCTATAATGCAATCTATAATGCCTATAGTACAGTTGTCTTGCTCCCAAATATTCCAGAAAATACAAAGTCAAATGCATAGAAATTTAAGGAAATCTGAAGAACAACCAAATCAAATAAAGCTAAGTACCCTGAGGGAAATCAAAACTCTCCCCCATCTAAAAATCTAAGTAAGAAGATATAGGGATTTTTATCAAGAATGTCAATAATGTCAACATCAGCCTACTGACTTTTGATATACAAGACTTGTAGGAAGAGGAAAACCAAGAAATAGGATATATATACATATGCCCTAAATAAGTCTGAACTGTGTATGTTTAGATTTGTGTATGTTTATGTGCAATTCACCAGCTACACCTATGAATTTTTCTGTTAAGCAAGTCAGCTATACCTGTACATTTTAGGAAGATAAATAGCTGACAGCTTCCAAAAGCAAGTGGAAGTATCAAAAGTAGATCTGAAAGCACTGAAAAAGTATCTCCCACTACTCAGACTATAATATACATATAGGAGTATCAGCAACACAACAAAGTTTTCACATACAGTCTTAATACACCTAATTAAATAAAAACTCAGTTTTCCAGGAAGAAGCTACAGAAGCAAGAGTTGTTGAGGGAAAACAGAAAATTACAGTCTGGAAACCATGAGTATTTAAACCATCTCATCTACAGATTAAGGAAATTTATTCTGGTCCTCTCCTACTTAAATCCCCAATTCAAATCCTAAAATTGTAGTCACTCATTCACTTTGTGAAATACTGTAGCATGGCGAACACTCTAAACCCAGAATATTAAAAAGGTCAAAATAATATTAAATTGAGGGCTATGCAAAATTAAAGAACAGTCTTTCAAAGCACTGACTGGCCTCAGCTCACAGAGAAAACCAGAGGAATTAAAGACATGAGGTGCTTTGCACTTGGAAGGATTGCGCTCAAGGGGCATCCTGATACTATGTGCTTGTAACAAAATTTAGTAAAAAGAGAAGTGGCTAAATATTAATTCACATTGGTTAAGATTACAAAAGCAACACGAAAGAGAGACTACTGTGAGAAACATCAATCCTCCTTCTCTGAAAATTATCGGAAGGAAAAATAGAACAGCATTAAATTAGACGTGCTGTGATTCCCACAATTCATTCAGAATCATTTAGTCTGTTTAATAGGATTCCTATACGATCAATCAGAGAAAATACTAAGTACCTCTATCTACACAGAAATACGTTATTTCAATTTATTTAATAAACACTTCTCTAACACACACAAACATGCATACTTGTATCCCTTAGCTTGGCACAAGTTACTTAAGCATCAAGACTCAACTTGCTCTTCTTCGAGCCAACAGCACAATACCAGGTTAGCTCTAGGAGTTCCAGTTAAATATATTTTCAGAGAAGCGGTATAGGCTTCTTTTTCCAAAATTTGTGAAAAATTAAAACATTGACTCTAACACGTTTATTTTATTATCATGTATTTATTATTGATAGGCTCTGCTCCAAAAGTTACATTTCCACACAACTTTTTAGCTATTCAGGTTTTTTTCTGGTTCTCACACACACACTTTTTTTGGCTATTATTTCCTGGCTTGCCAGTCATATAAGAAAAGGCAAAATAATATAAGAATTAAATAGAGGCCATTAATTTGTGTCAAAATAAACACTTAGCAAAAACTTCTAAGTGAAAGCTGTTGGTTAACACCATTTGGCATATATCAATTAATCGCTAGTGTTCTAGCAGAATTTGAGATTGATTTGTGAATGACTCACAAGCGGAAACAAAATAATCTAACACCATCCAATAATCAGGTTGCATAATTCACATAATTTTCTGAGACATCTGCTTTATACTCGCTATACTACTAGACTAAATGCTCAGGGCTTGGTGGCCTTCTTCAATAGAAGATGCACTTTACAGGACAATAACCCGGGCAGAAACCTTTGAATCCTTTAAAATAGTTTGATTTTCACAAAACGAACTCTAAAGAATTTCTGAAAATCGCTCTATGTTCCTTTTAAAGGACCTAGACCAGAGCCCAGAATGAAGCCATTTTTAACAACTCGGTTCCTGTTTTAGACTTGTCGATATTAAATTCACTTAAAAATGAGAAAAATAACAGGGAGAAACAACACACATAGAATATTTATCAGTTGAGCTTTTGTTTTAAGTACTCAGTTCTATAAAATATCTGAGGTAGACAAAGACCATTAGTCTGCACAAAGAAATGATACAACATGAATTGAATTAACCTGCAGGATTTTGTATGAAATATGGGATCAATTCACTGACAAAATCGTAATGGCTACATGGGGCTAATTCTTTGAAGTATTAAATATCCACAATTATGACTGACATCGTTAAAAAGTTCCTCACTAAACCAAGGCTCATCAGTCTCCTGGCTGGCTTTAATGTTGTGCTATATTGTTATATACAATTATTATTCCTCATAAAAATCCACAGGTTATTTTTATTTTAGTTTCTGCTGTGAGTAGAAAAAAGGGGGTTTTTTTTTGCATTTCTTTCTGAGAAAATGTATCAAGTTATCATCATTAACATGGAGCATTCACAGTTTAATTTGAAGGCTTCAGTATTTTCCTCTCTCTCTCTCATACTGCTTCATGCTCTAAATGACAATTTATTTACACCTGTGCATCCACACCTGGAGATCTCATTTTTCAAAGTCTGCTAACAAGCCCAAACTTTTACCATGTACATCACGTAAAGTTTCTTTTCCTTGACTGTCATGATAAGGCATTGAGTACACATACAATAAACACAGCTTTTTCAGATGATGCATAAATACAGCTCCCCATGTCTAAAATGCAGCCAAAAGTATCAGATAATTTTACTAAGGCAGTAGGTATTTTTATCACTCCATCATGTTCTTGTAATGCCCTCTTAGGTTCTCAGATTTTTTTGATTTGGTCTCTCTCTTCCACCACAAAATCCCTTCTACAATTGAGAGAACAGATCAATTTTTTATGAAATGTTTAGGAAACAAAGACCCATCAAGAATGTGTGAGGCTTATTCTATGAAAGAGATAGAAAACAGATAAAACATAAGCTTGTAGAACCAGTTGTTACTTGTCTATAAAAATTCAGTACTAGATTTCCTACTTTAGAACAGTTTAGGTACCTGTTTTACCCATTCTGCAAGTTACAATCCTTTTAAAATTAAAATCCTACAATTTTAGGCCTTTCATTAATTCTTCACATATATATGCATAGTCATCTTATTTCCAAGTATTTCTTCTTCCAATGGTTGTCTGGGTTTTTTTTCCTACTTCATATATCTTGCATATGAATTTTCATTGTCCAACATGTAGACAACCACCTAAGACAAGTTTGCTATCTTTGAAAAGACATTGCCGCTATTTTCTTACTAATCTATTTTTAACATTCTATTGCATAAATTCTCAAGCATGTACCACTTTTCTCTCTTCAAAAGATTCAAAGAAAAGATTCATTATATCTACCATTTTGTTCTTTAAAGGGGGATATGATATCAAAAAAGGACGAGCAATACAGTACATCCTATAACACTAAGAGTACAATGATATTTGGAAACTTTCAGAACATGAAACAATGGTACTTTGTAGGTTCTAAATTTATTACTCAATTTCCATTATCAGAGATGCTTGTGAATCACAATATAATTTAACCACCATTCCAAAAATAAGATTTAAAAAAAAAAAGAAAGAAATCTAAGATTACTTTTTTTTCTATATGCCAGTTGTCACCAGCAATAAAATAGGACATGGACTGAAACCTCTGTGCAATGCCACTGTACAGAATCATAGGATCGTCCAGACTGGAAGGGACCTTTAAGATCATTGAGTCCAACCATCAACCTAACACTGCCAAAACCACCGCTAAACCATGTCCCTCAGCATCACCATCTACTCGTCTTTTAGATAACTCCAGGGATGGTGATTCCACCACTTCCCTGGGCAGCCTGTTCCGATATTTGACAACTCTTTCAGTGAAGAAATTTTTCCTCATATTCATCCTAAATCTCCCCTGGTGCAACTTGAGGCCATTTCCTCTTATACCTTTGACTTGTACAATTAAAATCAATAGGAAGTTGGGGAACCATTTTTTAGATGAATAAATAGAAGCACTTTTATTTCATCTCTGTTGATTCTTCAGTACTAAAGAAGATGATGGGAAAGCAACAAATAATCCAATGAAAGCCTACTTAGTGGCCATTCCACAGTCTAAAGAACCTATTGATTACAGAATGTTAGGAACAACATGTATAGAGTCTTGAGATCTATGCAGTTTATACACTCTTAGCTTCTGTAACCACCCATCTGTATTAAGATCTTTGCAGTACATAAAAAGTACCTAAATGTTGCTCCAGAACTGTGTATTATCACATTAGGTGGAAGGATCTGGATGGCTTTTTCTCCCAAGGGAACAGACATTCTATTGCTTTTGGTTTTTTACTGCTTTATATTTACAATATTTACATTACTGCTTATGCTACATAGAAAATAGATACCAGCTGGTGAAAAAAAGAAAAGAAAAAAATTTAAAAAGGTTTCACTGTTTCTATCAAATAGCTGTAAGAATTTGGTAGGTCAGTAAAAACCTCTGTTTAGAAGGCTCATGAAAGGGCGTAAGAAAAATTTAATGGTGTGGAGGTGGAACTCAATATTGTGGTAAGAACTCTGTTCGTTCAAATGTAAGGCTTTCCTGTTTCCAAAACTATGGCCAGAATCAAGCAATTAATACATCTGATTACATGTTCTTACCAAGGAAGAGTTAAATCTTATTAGATATATGTTTCACTCATCTACTGCTTTTAAATCACGGTAGAGTTAGTATACAAAACAAAGATTTCAGGCTGTTTCCAAGGCGATAAATCAAGAATCAGTATTACGTGTGGCAATAAGTTCACATTGCAGTTATTTAAGCCTTAAAATCGTCTTTGTTAGAGGACCTGCAAACCCCTTCCCCCTCACGCCTCCCCCTTTTTCTTTTTTTAAGTGAAGGATTATCCAGGATAAGGAAATGCAGGTAGATATTTGTACTGGCAAGACTAGCAAAGACACCTAAATGGAAAGAGAAACTTTCTGTTTTGCAATGCTAAAACCTTCCAAAATTACAGCAGGCTCCTCTCTTGGGGAGGAAAATGGGCGCTCTCACAGCCATTCCATCAGATTCCCAGAAGGTTATATAGCCCAGTTTTCCTCAAAAGATGGCATCTAGCACTTCAGACCATTTTTATTGACACCTTCACAAAGGTTCCGATTAGAATAACCAACAGATGTACAAAAATTTTTGTTGTTAGGTACACATTTCTATATTGCCAGACACAATATGTAAGAATATATCACGCACCCTAACACAAGGTATGTCTGCGCTCTAGTTCTTGTTTGAAGTGATGTCTAATATTTGAATGTTGCATTCTTTTGGAATACAGAGGTTACATTCACAATGTATTTTATCAGGAGAATTTCATGGGGGACACTACAATATATCAAGCCTTAAAACCACGGATTACTCAGTTTTGTATGATAATTCATATATCTCATACAGACTCTGTGACTGTTACGCCCCATACGAAAAAGGGTCAGGTCCCCAGAAGCCAGACTTCAGCCTGTACTGTTGCAAGGGGTTCCTGCTTTGCAAGTACATCTGTCCTCACTGAATCTCACAAGGTTCCTGTGACCCAGTCCTCCCCTTTGCCCAGGTCCCTTTGAGCAGCAGCCCTGCTGTCAAGCAGGCAGAGTTGCGGTAGATTCCTGACAAGAAGGGGTAATCCCTCAGACACGGGTATGTTGCCAGCACGCTCAGCATTGTCCACCGCTCAATGAAACCTGCTCTCCCTTCCACAATTTGTGCATGCTTTAAGGAACTTATCAGTTAACAATAAACATAGCATGATAACGGCCTCCAGGCCATCTTTTTATAGAACTACACAGTTATAGGCAGCAGCAGGACTGAATCCGAGGACCGCAAAAAAGTCCAGGATCCTGAATCCTGAAATACTTGCTCTCTTCCTTGAGTTACCAGATGTGGTAGGGATTGTTACCACTACAGTATGCAGGGTGTCACCTCGACATGCACCACCTCAAGACTGCATCCATTTACCTATTGTCAGGGATCTATTTAGCTCTTTCCAGAACGGATTGCTCCTCTGCTGTCAATTGATCCAGTTTCAAAATCAGAAAAGTTCTCTCATTGAAGAGGAAACAAGACCCCATAGTTTTTCTTACTATATTCCACCACAGCTTAATAATATGAAGCTTTTATATTACATAAAATAATGCCACGGTCATCTAACGTATGTAAAAGAAAGACAAAAATCAGAAAAATCAACATTTCCTTGACTCTCTTTTTAGGAGAGTTTTTAAATTGTGTTTTTAAATTACAGTATTCAACCTTGAGCTTCATTTTTTCCATGTTTTTACTATAAAGTAAAAACAATAAAGACTAATTTTGGGAGCTTGGTCATAACAGATAACATGACAAGCAGATAGAATGAAAAGCTGATACCATAAACCAGTTTTTTCTTTTCCTTTTTCTTTTTTTTTTTTTTTTTTTAACTCAAAAGACTCAAATACTTTTTAGCCTGATTTATTGTTTCTTTTTCTGGTTGCTTATGTCCTGAACAAATGTTTTTATTAGCACAACATGCTGTTTTTAGTGGAAATCTGGAGGGTTCTGCAGAAGAACATTAAGCAGGGTTGTGACCCAAGTGACTAAGGCTTTGATCCAGTAATGAGATCATCAGAGGTATTCCCAGCAGTGTTGCAGATGGGCTGTATAATAAAACAGAACTAACTACAGCATCAAGAAATGCATATCCACAATAACCATACACACAAAGTGATTAGAGAACGTAAGGCTAAAGAAACAAAGGTTGAAAAATTACTTTTACTCTAAGGACTGAATGACTATTACAATTTCAACTTCAAAACCACAAACTGCATTAGTAATTTGCATTACAAATACTATCTTAATATCTATGCAGTACAAAATAGAGATTAAAGGAAAAAACATAGGTTTCAAAATCCTGAAAAATTAGATTGGACCTAATCACCTATGAAATACCTTGTTGAACAATATAATGAAGGAAATAAATGTATAGAAATAAATGTATAGACAACATATATTAGTTTCACTCTTAATTAAGGAAGTTATCAGGCAGTAGGCAAATACTGCTACATTTAATCTTTCCACAGTAGGGAGATTTTCAGGGGTATAAATTGTCTTAAGGATAGAGAAAGGGCTGTCATTACAATGAATATTTCCACTGTGAACATGGGAATTGTATTTACATATAGAATAATACATTAGTGACAGCTCTTTTACACAGTAAAAAGTAACCAGTTGGTGATCGGTTATTGGAACTATGTTTATGCCAGGTTGCATCCTGTTTAAGGGAGGTTCCTTACCTGTGTCAACTCATCAATTATCACTTAAAAAGAAGAGTTATTACCGTTTAAATGTTCAACATGGCCACAGATAAATTCAGACATTAACATAATGAAGTCTAATAACTCAATAAAGGGCACAAGTCAATAACTGCTATGAGCCATGTCCTATATTTAGCCAGTCCTTTAAAGGCCATAGGGGAGACATAGTCAAAATATTCAAAGAGGGTGGGGGGAAGAGTGTTTAAGAGACATTTGATTTAGAATATGCAAATGAAACAGAAACAGGTTGCTTAACATTTTGAAGCTGGGGTATGAATATTGCTATTTGCCATTTGCTAACCAGCAGTCTTACTTCTGATTTTATCTGCAAACTATAAATAAGGAAGATTTCAATGCTCAGTTACTCAAAACTGTTTCCATTGCACTGAATGCTTTACTGTGCAACAGACAACCCTTGTCAGTTACTCTTGCATTTTACTTGTGTACATTTCTATCATCTGTTTTATCTTTAGCCCAGATTTTTAAAGCTACTTTAATTAGTGTAGTTTAAAGAAGATGAATGTGCTCTTAAATTTATACCTGAACCGCCTGCATCGCAGGTCATCAAATACCAGTTATTCAGGTTTTTTTAAAGAGCTGTGATTTATGTTTTAAATTGTCTGAACTCAAAAGACTAGATGTGTAATGGTGGCATGCTGCAACTGTAGTCTTGATCATACTAGACATGAGCTAGAGCAACAAAAATTATGAAGGGGACGATAGTTTATGCTCATACCAGTCATCAGCTCTCTGGGGTTTGGAATGTCCAGCAGTGAACCAGCTACTGCTTGGATAATTCAGCAATAAACAAAAGCTTTTCAATTCATCTTTTCCCAAAACTTAATATCAGTAACACCCAGGTGACCTCTTTTTAAATCAAAATTAAACAGTTCCTAATCCTGCTAGCACTGGCACTCATTTTAGATCTCTGAATACAGCAATAAATTAAAATTAAACCCATTATTATAAATTACTGTAGCCAACACTTTAAGGGAAGACAATCAGAAAATAATGATGTATGATTATAATCTCTTTCTTACTCAGTAGCTATGTGATCAGATCACTTTTGCTTGGAAAATATGGGACCTAGATTCAATTCATCCTCTGAAAGGATTTGAACTTGGACTCCCAGGAAAATTTTCAAATCACCACCTTTTAGTCTGCTCTTTGCTGGATGATCCCAGTCTATCAGATGGATGTTTTATATAAAATGCTTTCACTACAGCAGGAGCTAGAAGATCCTGGAAATCTTTTCTCCACCATGATTATCTTAGCAATTGGGCCATCACATCATTTGTTCATTTTGTCTTTTTAAGCATTTTGTACAAAATCTGAACAGCTCAGCTAAAGGCAGTGAGACATATGCTTCATTATACATATGTATAGGAAACATCCTTTTCCCAAATTTCCTCCTAATTCAGCAGAATTAGCTGAAAACTATGAACACAAATATAGATATAAATAGTCACAAAAGTGCTCATGTTTTCCAGCGCCTGTAGCTGGACTTTGATTTCAGCACTGATGTTCAAATCATATATGAGTCTAGCCTTCAGCAGTCAAAGTCTAAAGCTTGTATCAAGATAACTAACTGGTGAGTTTTGCACTATGACATTTGAGAAAAATGATGTATCTCATACTCCTTGGAAAGTAAATGATCTACATTAACTCACATGTACAATAGTTATAAAAGCACAGTCTACTATTGTTAAAGAAATACTTTGACTTCCTTGCTGATAAGATCATTCTACCCTTGCAGAAAGTCAACAGCTAATCATATTCTTTCTCTGCGCTGATATTATCCTGAGAAATTGACTTTGCCATCTGGCTTTCTAGAATTTTTATCAGGTCTTTTTTTAATTAGGTTCAAATCATTGATTTCCATTGTTCCCCAGCTTCTATCTTTTCAGTACCGTTAAGACTGAATCTTTTTCCAGTACACTGCAGTGTTCTCAAGTGGAACCTAAAATGAATAGGATTTTCCCACAGGTTTTCACACCTTACATCTGCTAGCAAAAGTCCTGCCATGCTTGCCTAGTAGTGCATATAATTCAATTTTTGTTTTATTAAGATATGAAGATGACCGTTCTATCAAAAAAATAAAATCAAACAACCTTAAAAACCCCAAATGAAAAATGGGCCCAACACTTAAAAATTAGAGACCTCTGCCAGAGGACTGGAAGGTTAGCTTGCTATAATTATGTTGAACATATTTAAATCAAAGTAGTTTTAAAGACTTCCCTAGGCCAGGCCATATTTCTACATTAGTTTGCTTTTCCTACTCTGTTGCAATGCTAAACATATTCATGTAGCATTTCAAATTTAGAAAATGTTTATAGTATCCAAATATTTCTGTGTACTTCAAATACAGACACTCTAAATTTCTGCTCTGAGAGCAGAAGCCCCTGCAAACTATTTCCTTTAAACCTTGCACAAAACAATAACTAAACTGTACAGTAATTTTCATAATGCTAATCTATAATGAAGACATCATCCTTTGTAAGAAAAGTCTTTAGTAATTTGCTTTCATAAGAAAAATTGAAGACAAGTCCCTAAATAAATTAAGACTATCTTTAATTTGATATCCAAAGTACGCAAAATCCGGATCTGAACTTCCCCACAATTTAATAGGGGGAGCTTGGATAGGGATTATAACCTTAGTTTTGGTTTAAAAAAAAAAAAATATAAAAACAACTAACAAGCAAACAGCCACAACAACTTGATTTTAAAATTTAGATGCCCAACACCAAGGTTTACATTTTCTGGTCATTTAAATCATTAATTATATACAAATGTCTATGCATTTTAGAAGTAGAATACAGCGAATTCTTTGGAAAGAAGACTAAGCCCACCGATTGGGGGCTACACATGTTCTTCAAAGATTTCAGACAGAATGACAAGATGCACTAGTACTACCCCAAACGACACTCACAAGGCACTGCACTCACGTTTAAGGTCCAAATATATCC
The DNA here is from genome assembly GCF_028500815.1 of Rissa tridactyla. Taxonomy (NCBI): domain Eukaryota; kingdom Metazoa; phylum Chordata; class Aves; order Charadriiformes; family Laridae; genus Rissa; species Rissa tridactyla. The sequence goes on along the minus strand of NC_071474.1, from coordinate 29,816,925 downwards.
AAGACTTCCAGGCTCGCTCTCATTCATGACCAAATAAACTTTTGGTAAGAAAGTGACAAGCTGTTTTGCCAGGTACTAAAGTAATACCTTTCCTGCAGGGGAGGTTCTTTCAGGGCAGTGTTTTCCTTTCTAGTTAAGAGATGAAGGACCTATCACTGGAACAATATTCTTTCCCTTCTTCCCCTCTAGAAAGACAGGCAAAATATAATAGTGCTATATGTGCAATGATTTACCAGTAAATGTCTTTCTCTTGATGCAGTAGATGCAAACAGAACTTTCAGGATGGTCACGTAAGTTAGTTCAGGTACTGGAGAGTATCTGGAAATTCAGCTAGAAAATATTTATCTACAGTACTTCTAGAATCAAACAGAAGCTACCTCTCACTAAAGCAATTAGAGCCCTTTAAAAAATTTTACTCTAAGTTCGTACTAACCACATATGCACTTAATGTATCGATAGCAGAGTTTACTTCAAAACAAAATGAAGGAACTGCAGTGCAGTAAAGTTAAGGCATAAGGATCAAAATATAGTGATACTTTCCAATTAAAGCCAGTCAACCAGCACCCACGCCTATCCATTGGTATGAAATTGTAAGAAACCCTTCTACCTACTTGAGTTGTACACTCTGGGGTTTTTTCAGATAATCTTAGCTGAATAAATGCACATATGGACAGCAGAGAAAAGTTAGCACACATACTACTTTTCACCCAAACATGCAATTTTCAAGCCAAAGGAGAGTAATTACCATTTCTGATACAGTGAAGGACATAAGTCAGTGAAAAGGTGAATAAGGACTTGGAACAGATCTAGAAAATCTAGCCACGTCTAGATCAAAACGCTGCTTATGTAGTTTATGGTCTCCTGCTTCAAAAAAAAAAAAGTAATCTGCATTGACATTAATATCATATCTGTCAGGAAGGAATTTCAGTTTTAAAAGTCAGAAGGTCAACGTCTTTCACACAAAGTAAATGGAGGCTTCCATAGGAAGCCACGGCTTGTTCTGTCACTGAATACTGGTTGCAGTATCCATGTGACCAGGTAACACTTAATCATAACTCATTCTAGGAAAGAAAATTCATTCCATGCACAAAATTCAGAAAATTTCTTGGACAGGCTCTGAGCCCACTTTTATCCTCACACCAAATAAAATAAAACTAGCAGGTGGTTAGTTCAAATGTCCATCCAATTCAATATCCAGCCTCTCACAGAAATCAGCAATCATACTTCCTCAGAATATACTCCAAATCCCCGATAATTTGCAGCTCAATGACTTTGTGAACCAGCAGTGGCGATTTCAGCTTTTTTTTTTTTAACTCCCATGAATTTGTCTCTCAGCCCCTCCCTCTTTTTTCTAAGCCCGTATAAACTTTCAGCACTCACACTGCCTTGCAGTAAGAACTTTTACAACTTGATCACATACTGCAGGAAGACCGATCTATCTTCTTTTGTTCATTTTAAACTTGTCTCCGATTAAAGTTGATAAGGAAATATATCTCTTCCACTCATCAGTAATAAACCCAGTGGTCAGTGATACTGCCCACTGCGACTAACTCACTGGACACTTTGGAACATATTTGCTTGGAGAGTAAAACAAGCAAATTGTAAAGAAAAAACAGTAAATCAAATGAGATTACACTAGGTATGGCGTATCTCTTAAGGCCCGTTGGAACAGTGTCAGGTCTCCTTGATATCCCAGTGTATTTACTTCCATAGTACAAAATCATTGACTCAATTACTCAATTTGTGATCCAAAATATTCCCCAAATCATTTCCAGAAGAACTCCTACTGGACAACTCTTCTTAATTTCGTATTCATGCAGTTGGTCATTGCTGAATATGTACAAGGCCTTTCTAGGCTTTTTATTCTTTCGGACATTTACTGCAAGAATTAAGTATTGTCTTTGTCCCGATTGCAAACCTTCTCAGATTACTGTTGTCTGAAATCTGACAAGCACATTATCTTTTCCATCATCCTGAACATTAATGAACAAATTCAGTAGAAACAGATCCCAGGTCGGATTCCTAAGGAAACTCACTTGATACAACCTACCAAATGAAAGTGAAACACAGATAAGTGCTTTTTGAGTACTCTTTTCTAACCATTTATACATTAACCTTGGGTTAATTTCCCTGTCCTACTGAGGAGAACGTCATACAAGTCTCAAAAGAATTTTTTTAAAATCAAGATATGCATCTATTGCTTCTCCTCTAGCCAAAGGCTTGTTATCCCGCAATAGAAGAAAACAGATTGGCTTTATAAGATTTGTTCTTGACAAATCCATGACAATTTCTTGTTATCCTGTAGGTGCTCACAAGTAGTATGTTTGTTTTACTGTTTTTTCTTGAAACTGAAATTAGGCTGCCTTACCTGTACTTCTCCTGCTTATATGTTTTCAAAATATCATGGATGCCACTTTCAGTCTCTCACAGTCTCACCTATCCTCCAGCATCTCTAAGATCATTGTTAATGGCTCTGAGATTGATTCAGCCTGATGGATTAATTTAATGTGGTCCAACTAACTTGAAAACATACAACCCAACTATTTTATGTTCTTCTGCTATTATAGCCTATTTTGCCTTTTTGGCAGTAAAATTAATTGCCTCATTCAAGTAATCACAGTTGGCCTTTCTAGTGAAGGAAAAACATATCAAACATTTGGAGTGTTTTAGATGTCTCGCTCAGTAACTTCTCATTTTCACTGAGCGGAGATGGAAAAAATGTTTTTTCCTTAGTGGTAGCAGACAGAAATAATGTCTGCATACTTTTACTTAGCTGCATCTCATTTTGTGCACTCACCTTTCTATTTTTGTACCTAGGTATTCACCCTCAGTAACCTTAGTTCTTGGGCACTTTTTTTTTAAGATAATTAAACAATTCATGATTTATCCAGATCGGACTCTTGCTGTGCTTTCTGTGCAAAAAAACTGTTGTTTCTTTGCAGTCTTTTTAACCCTATTTCACCTAGTCTAGCTTCACATGAAGCACAACCCATCACTTACCTCAGTTTATTGTTATCTACTGTTTTATTTAATTATTGCCCCTTTTTTCCTAAAGATCATGAACTCTATTATTTCATGATCCATCTTCCAAAGTTGCATTCCACCAGCATATTCTCAACAAATTCCTCACTCCCAGTTTCTCTCCTGTCTTGACTATCCTTCCCTTTCTTTACTTCTCCAATTTTAGTATCCAATTTTAATTATGCTTTTACCTAGTGGCGTTTGTTGTTGTTTTGTTTTTTTCTAAAAAAAAAAAGTCCCAAACCAGTGAAAACCAATGTAGTCTCTATTCTAACTATATACGTTGTGGTAATTAAGCTGAACTAACAAACCTGCAGTTTAATGAATGCTCACAGTCTCCAAAACCTGGGCTGCCCTATTTGGGAGCCTGTATTAGATGTGCACCATCAGAGTGATTTTACTCTTTTTGCCATACATTTACAGACACGTAAACTCTGTCTGTGTTCTAGACATAAGAGTAAGTTATTGTAAGGAAATATCACTTTACTTGTTTTCTTTGGCAAGCTATACTCCTGTCAAATTGAAATATTATTTAAAATTTACATCATGTGCATTATTCCTTCAAGTCTTCATATGTCAATTACATCACAAACTTGACCCAGTGCTAAGACCTTCAGTTCCTCTTCCTTACGGTATATATTTGTCACGTTTCTTTCTTATGTGTTACACAGGAATGCAGATACACAAGATGTTTGACAGAGTAATATTATTCTTCTGCTTGTTCCTCTTACACTATTATGAATAAACTTATCTAATTTATAATCCCCATTCACTTAGTTCTTTTTACAGATAAAAGTGTTACTTCTTGCTCTAGAGGTTGCTCAAGCACTCAGAAATACTGTAGTGATTCATTTTTTTTAAATTGATCAGAGACATTTTTGATGATTCATTGTTAAATGACTTTTACTCTACTGTATTCTGTGATAATACGTTTGAAGCATATGCCATTTTCTATCCTTTGAGAAGTTGCCTTGGGTTTTTTTTGCCCTAAAAGACAGCTATACCAAGAATATAACACTAGTGCAGCCAGAAGACAGTCGCTTACAGAACTAAAATGTAGGCTAAGTCCACGTGTCAAGCTTCATAAGTGATCTAGATTCATTAACTCAGGTATACAAGTACTCTGACAGGTTCATGCTTTTACTGCAAGAGGATGAAGAGTTCTACAGGAGGACTGCAGAATATTCTTGACACATTTTAGCTACCTTTTATATAATGATAAAAGCATAAGCACTGCAACACAGTTCATCTCTTCAGCTTCTTAAACAGGTTTTCCACCTTCCATCAAATTTGCCTATATTTGAGTCAAATAGGTAATCTCAGCCAAACAAAAGGCCTCAAGCATTTTACCCAATTGAGAGCAACAACCCAAAGCACTCCTACAACCACTTTTCCTCAAGATGGTAGAATGAAGAGCCAGGCTCTCGTCTGCTAAGAAGCTTTCATTGCTGTGGGGAAATCCATAACAGGTGGAAATAGCTTCTCAGTTGTCCCTTTTAATCCATTTTCAGTTTTCCCAAGGCATACCATTTCTCTGATTCATATTCCCTAATACAGCTATCTCTAGTTCCTGCTAAATCTGTTCGTATTTCCTTCCGGAATTCTGTGCCTGGGAAATCCACCCAGTAGAGGACTGGAATCCCTACTTTTCCCGGCCTTTCCACCCTTTCTTGTCTTCAGCCCCTCTCACTCTTAACACTCCCTTGTCTCCCTCAATTTTAAATCTGCATATTTACCATAGTTTACCTTCTCCCCAATTCACTTTCCTTCATGGCTATCCTACTACCCAGATACTCACAAGAATGAGAAATCTCTCCCCACTCTGTTTCAACTAACACAAACTCCTTTTACTCTGTAGATGCGCAATGCCATTAAAGAACTATATGTTTGTTTATTTTATATAAATATACACACATATATATATACAGACATACACAAAAAGGACAAAACTATTATTACCTCTCCCATGTCTCCATGGCAACGAAAGTCAGAGAATCATTGTGTCCCTACCATGAATCCAGTTTTCTGGAATTAGACAAATATACTTTCTCTCCTTTGTGATGAAAACTACACTGATGATAAAGAGGGAAAGAAACAAACCAACAAGGTAACTTGCACAGGCATTTCTTCTTGCACCATCCACAGTGAGGAAGCATGTTCAAGGTCAAGCTGTCCACAGGGCAGAACCCAGATCATTAGGGTCCATAGCTGGGCACAGGCACAGCTGTAGCCCTGACATCAAGACTTCACAGAAACGGGCTGATTTGGAACCACAAGCCATTGTGCCAGGCTGCACACAAATACAACAGCTCTGTCCCAGAGACTACACTATTCATTTTATGGCAATATATTGAAAATTGATTACACATAGCAGAATTAGAAGAATTCACTTTCTGTAGAAGATAATAATAAACTGTTCATTAATCAACTTCAGAGTTTTTCTGAAGATAGTCAGCGTTCTCTTGTAATTTGTTAAAGCCTTTTTTTATTTTTTAATCCACAGTTCTCAAAAAAAAAAAAAGCCTTAGACCTCAATAACACGTATTACCTGTCTCTTAGCTTGACATAGAGCCACTTGCTGATTAAGTCTGCTTAACCCACATTGCCAAAAAAAAATAAACAATAATAATAATTACAGTAGTTAATGATGTGCCTGCCTGGAAAAACTGTGTCCTGTGTGGCCATTTCTGGTAGCATGAATTGAACTTCAGCACAATGTGCTTTGCCAGAAGTCCTGCACTATAGCACCATTCCTTCATCCTGGCAAGTCTATATTATAGTATATGGCAAGTAGATGCATCCATATGCTGTTAACCTTTTCAGACCACTAAAGAACAGATGGTCTCAGATTAGCTGTTGACGAGCTGTTAATGTAACTATCCATCAATGCCTTTAATTACAGTTTTCTTGTTTTCAAAAGAGTCCATATTGGATTTTTTTTTTTAAAGCAGAACAGAAAATAACCTGCTCTGTAAACACAGAATAGACCTCTAAACACGAATAGACCTCTAAACACGAATTGCCCTAGCCAGTGTTCTTTCTCCCCCTATGAAAACTCCATGTGAGTATCTGTATAGAATTATCAAAAAGATATTGTAAATACAGGCGATCTTAATGCATCTCAGAGGCTTCTTTTGGACCACCTTTACTAAGGACATCACTTTAATCACCCATTCCCAGAAACCATAAATTATGCATTACGTAAAAATTTCGATTACGGAAATCTTCCTTCCTAGAAAATGTAATTAAAAAAAATTTCTGCTTTGGGAAAGAATAGACATATTGCCATAAATACCATATGGATAAAAAATTACATTTGCTTTCACATAGTTAGGGTATTGCTTTGGTAAACTCTCTGAGGATACTACAGTGAAAGCTATTTCATTTTAATTTTAATTACAGTGAATTACTTGTAAAATTAAAAACGTCTTGCACAGATAACGGTCTAACATACCAAACCTCCTTCCTCCAGGAACCAGTTGATAGCCCATCCAATTTAAGATAGTCCAAGCATTTTATTAGCATGTTATCTGTGCAGGTAATTCAGTCAGTCAGATGTGCACTTTACAGAGATGAAGTGACATTGTTTCTCCTGTACTGGATGCTACACTGCTTCCAATTCTTGTGCAGGTAAAAGCAGGTGGAAAGACTAATCATGAAGCTATGTTTTCATTTTTTACTATATTAATGCCACAAATCCAGATTTTTAAAATCTTACATGGAATTTTCTAACAAAGACAATCTGGAATAAGCTATACCTTAAGGCATAAAACAGAATTACTGAAAATGCACCTATCTTTGGAAAGATTTAGATATGTGAATAAACTAACCGAACTTATAACTGTGAAGCATTTTATTACTATCCATAAAGAAAGGGTATGTTTACTGTAATAACTTTCTTTAATGTGTGATAGTTGAATTCTTATGAACATGATTTTTACTTTTAGAGAAGTAAAGTCTACAGCTACTCTTTATCACAAATCTAATTCGTCTATAAACTCTTGAAACATATCTGTGTTACAGAAGACTTACCTTTGCAAGGTGAACAACAAAAAGAAGTCATTCTGGGATCCGTACCAGTTTCCTCCACTGTGTTACCTGGAATGACAGCAATTTACAGCAGACGTTATGGTTTTACTTCCAGGAAGGTCAATACTGGTATATGAAACGATGAAAATTCTGCCATTTTGCACCAAGCCCATGGTCAAACATAGAGACAACTCTAGTATCCATCAGCTGCACTTATCTGCTGAAGACGACATGACATTAACCTCAAATCCAAAAGCTAAAAATAATAGTGAGTTAAAAACCACTTTTCATGTCTTTATGCCCAACCATGGTCTTCCCTCAAAGTCTCCATTCCAAAAAGGAACTAAAATTTTTATTATACATGAAGAATTCAAGTAAGATATTATTTTTGCAAGAAGGAATGTTTGGAAGAAGGAATACAAATCTGAACAGACTTTGGAAGTTTCAATAGAGCATTATAGATATCTTACACTTAGATGATTAGAGATATTAAATATTCCTTAGCTTTGGGTACCTGTAAACTCCCCTCCACCACTACCGGACAAATGACTCATAACCAGAGGTGAACAGATTTCTTCCTTCACCCTTCTCCATTAAGTTTTAGTAGCAGTGCAATGAATATATGGATGTGACGCATGTCCCTCGCCATTTGAATCATGGAATCATAGAATCGCCCAGGTTGGAAGGGACCTTTCACATCATCTAGTCCAACCATCAGCCTAACCCTGACAAAACCCATCACTAAACCATAGCTCTAAGCGCTATGTCTACCCGTCTTTTAAATACCTCCAGGGATGGTGCCTCAGCCGCTTCCCTGGGCAGCCTGTTCCGATGCTTAATAACCCTTTCAGTGTCAAAATTTTTCCTAATATGCAGTCTAAACCTCCCCTGGCGCAACTTGAGGCTAATTCAGCTTCTCCCAAGTCCTTTTTGAAGGAAATTCTTTTTTTAACCAATTTAAATCACTTTTTAGATTTAAAGAAAATAAATACATAAATAAAATTGTGACCTATTTTCTCACAGAACGCCCCCGGCGCTTCACGCTCCCCGCGCCGACTGCCGCTTCCACTCAGGCGGGCGGCACGCGGCGGCCGGCGGATCGCGTGAGGCCGGCTGACGGGGCGGGGCCAGCAGCGACGGCGGCCACGCCCACTCCCATAAAAGGGCGGCCCCGGGGCACGCGGCGGCAGGGAGACGTGGCGGTCGCGCGCGGCGGAGGCGGGCCGTCCGCGCTGCCGCCTCTATGCGGTGCCGGTGCCGGTGCCGGTGCCGGTGCCGGTGCCGGTGCCGGTGCCGGTGCCGGTGCCGGTGCCGGTGCCGGTGCCGGTGCCGGTGCCGGTGCCCTGCGCTCGCGGCGGGATCAGGCGGCAGCGGCGGGCAGGCCGGGGGAGGCGCAATGAATAGTACACTAGTAACAGGCGACAGGCCTGTAGTAACAGGCCCCCTCGCGTTGCACCAGGGGAGGTTTAAGATGGATATGAGGAAAAATTTCTTCACCAAAAGGGTTGTCAAGCATTGGAACAGGCTGCCCAGGGCAGTGGCGGTATCGCCACCCCTGGAGGGATTTAGAAGATGTGAAGATGTGGTGCTGAGGGACGTGGGTCAGTGGTGGTTTTGCCAGTGCTGGGTTAGCAGTTAGACTCGATGATCTTAAATATCTTTTCCAACCAAAACGATTCCATGATCCTACTCTAGAAAACATGCTGCTTCTTACAGCAAACAATGAGTGTGTTTCATGATGTATCCAGTGTAACTCACCTGTTGCGTGCTGGTGTAAGCACACGACAAAGAGACAAGCTGTTTAATCCAGTATAACATGATTCAGACACACCTGACGTACCTGCAGAAAGATAACAATGCCATTAACGCACTGAATCAAAGTCTCTGTAGTATCTTGGAACATAAGTAAGCGTTGTAACACTTTGCTATGGTATGCTACTTGAGGGGACCGGTGTTCCAGCAGGTTCTAGTGTGCCATAGTAACTAACTACAGCTGAAGTCTGGAATATAAGGTGAATTCTGAGCATGCAGCAACAGGAGTGTAAGCAATCTGTGGTCTAAGGCTGTTTAGTATTGATCTAATTGCCTGTTCCCTCGACAGATGAAGGGACAGTAGGATTAGAGTCGCAAGGGTAAAAAAAATTGTTTACCATTAATAAAGGCAATGAAACCGCAAGGAAGGAAACAGAACGGGGGAAAACTACTCTATTGTATTCCTTCTGAATTATTTGGAATGTCAAAATGACAGGCAAACCTGTAGATATTTTGCCTCAGGGTCTACTTGTAGCAGGGCTCAGTGGAAGTAGGAGGGGAAAAAAAGTCACGCAAACAATGGTATAACAGTAAAAAAGATAAAAAACAGATTCTTTCTCTCTGTATATATGTATGTATGTTTGTATACGTATATATGCATATGTGTCTTCACACACCTACATACTAATCACGTGCCAAAAAAAAAATTGAACAAAACACACAACTTTCTTAAAATACTCCAATCAGTGTGAAGCGTGGCATAGAACAATGAAAAAGAGTAAATGTTTAATAGGTATTTTGAACCCATTGCAAATAGATACTGCCAAGACATGACCTAACAGACTGTTATTAATAATGTATCAGCCCATCCCAAGGTCTCTTTCTGTCACGGCCCCTGAACTTTTTCTTCAATGACTGCTCAAAATCAGTTGTAATTTATTCTGATGACTGTAACTTGCTCCACATTTTTGAGGCACTAAAGCTATCCTTTGATTAGTGACTATGGTGTATCTTCATCAGTTTTAAAATAGCATTTAAAATGAGTGTTTGCTATGATGGCTCTGACAGGCAATAGTGCCATTCGTGGAAAGGTCATTGGCTCACTTCTGACCCGAGATAACAAAGGCTGAAAGTCATTGCTGCCCAATGGCTCTTTTCTACCCTGTATGAAGTGAATTGATGGGTTTGGTCCAGAGCTTCAGTGGATAAATATCCACATCAGAAACTATCACCAGAATTGGCGTTACTAATGTCATTCTCAGTGGAAGGTCGAGTGAGTTGGCAGAGAGAATAAATTGTGTTCACAAGCCTAGAAGGCAAGATAAAAACAGACTAACTAGGTGGTCTAGAAAAAGAACCACCCCTTTCCTGTAGCTGTTTCAGAGCTGTCGGTCCAAGATTCTTAACACACTAAATTCACTTTCAAAAAGAGTATACCACTGGGAGGACTTCTAAGCCAAACATACCCTTATTTCGCAAGATTTCTCCAGCTGCCAACACAATAGACATGTTCCAAATATATGATCAATGGTGCTATCTATGAATGCTTGCTTCCTGTTAGAAGTAAGTGAGTTGCACAGTGATTTTTGCCAGAGAAACGGCAGATAATCACTACTGGTAGTGCTCCATGTATTTCTGAATTGAGTCTAAAAATCTGTGGAAAATGATAAGACAGAGAATGTTCAGGAATCGCTAAATGGTTTAATCCCTCTACATCAACTAACTGTTGATAAACTGTGAGATTTATTGGCAGATATAAAATCTAAAGGTTCAAGAAGCATACAGTATATAGACTGCTGCAATCTCCTCAAATCAGTCTGTACTTTATACATCAATTACACTTTATACTTCATTATACTTTAACGGTACTTTATACTTCAAATTAATTGAAATTAGTAAAGGAAACAGTTGATTGGGTCTTTTCATTATCCAACCTTCTGCCAGCACAAGTTTATCCTTTGCTAGGCAATGTCCAAATAATTGTACACATTTTAGTGACACCATTTCCACTAAACCTTTTTTTTGTTATTTTTCTTTAGACTTTGTTTAGATGTTTTTGTTTAGAATTAGCAAAATTTGAGCTTACAAGATTTGTTGGGAACCATATGTATCCACTTCTTGAACAGCTGTGTGTTCTCTTCTGCTCCACTTTCTGCTTTTTGAATGCCATGGGGAAAATTTTGTCTAACTCAGACCCTTATAAAAGTCTTGTTGGTTTCCAAAGGAGATTTGTAGTGTTTGCACCATATCCTTTCAGGAAAGGTTGCCCTTTTTCTGTACTCCTAGTAGCATTTGTGTAAAATAAAGCTGCAGGTTTAAGAAAACATTTTATTCTAGCATTTACTCATTGTGTACAGCTGACCCACGAGGTATGCAGTTTCTTCCACGACGTGATTTTGCATGCATTTTTTTCTGGACAAAGGTTCAAAGATTTACCATTATATATAGTGTTCCTGTCCATTTATACAAATAAATGAACATGTTTCTTGTTTTGTTAAGAACCAAACACTGGTGCTAAGTCAGTGGATAAGTGATTGTAGTGAGACTACACGCCTCTGAGAATGACACTCTGCTGCTTTTTTACATTCTGTCAACTCAGGTCCCTTCTTTTAGAAGTTAATTCTGGGCGAAGGAGAGCTCCTCAATGAAAAGTCTGTTTGACAACGCTAACTTTAACAATGGGTGAATACAGTTTAATACAAAGTCTGCCTGTAATGATATTTCTGCTTATGGGATGACGAGCTATGCCTTCTGCCCACCAGTCTGGGATGGAATTGGTTGTCCATATTTTGTCTGGAGCTCGGATAACCTAACAGTGTCCCACACTAGGAAACATCTCTTTCCATTGTGGAAAGTATGCTTGCTCTCCTAAATACAGTTACGGATTTGACAGTTTCTTTAATAAACTATATGACACCCCAGCCCTAAAACTGCAAGATTCCCTACACGCTTAGTGGAACAAATCTACTCCAGGATTGTTTGCAGTGATCATAAGTATCTTGCCAACCATATGCACTGTTATTTAATATAATTAATTTCAAAATTGCCAAGCTCTTACACTCAAGTCATTAAACTCTATAAGAGAGACCTATTCAGGTTATTTACCACCTCTGAAAGAAATACAAAGATAAATAGACATAGTAACATGTATAAACAAGCTCTCTTTTGTAGGCACTAAGTTTATTTTAACGGTGTCAATAAATGTCTGCTTATATGGGTTCAGCAGTAACGAATGTTCACCAGAAGGTATATTTTAGAAACAAGAACCAGGAAAAACCTCTATAAACACAAATGGGAAGATTAAATGTGGAGTGAAAATTAAATCTGTTAGGAATTCCCCTTGAATTTCTATAATCGAGTAATTTGGGAGAAAGACTAGTTTCAGTTTCGTCATAGGATAGAAATCCAGTTTGTAAAAAGATTAGAAAGGTAACCAGTTTACTTATCAAAATATAGGAAACATGAATGGCAGCATTACTGCTTTATTAAATTTTAATTTTGGAATACAATTTATAAGATGAAAATTGCTCTTTCTTAATCATGCTCACTGCTGTGGAACAGCTTTAGTAAAGTATATTATGATATAATTTTACTTTCCTGTTAAGAAATTAATTCTGAGTATTACGAATTGCTTGAGATATTATACATATATCTCCTTTTTATATAAACATATATATTTACATATATTTTGAAAAATCGTGTGTTATATAGCTATCATTTTTTTTCCCTTTCAGAGACTGGCCAGAGACTTTATATGGGGGGACACACTAGAAAAGAGCAATCTTCAAAGCCTATTTGCATTTCCATTTCACAAACTCCCATGTCTCTGCATTATTCTAGTGGCTGCCTTTGACACTATCTTCCTGCTGGAAGATAACTGCCAGAAAAAGAGAAGAGTTGGAACTGAAAGTTTTCCAGGCTGCTACCTACCTAATGTCTCCTCAGTTGTCAGAAAACATCCAGTGTCCCTCCATTTTCCACAAAGCCAGTTCCCTTCCCATCATCAGGGAGGACTTGGGGCAGCATGGGGAAGACACGCCAACTTAGTGGTAGGCAAAAGAGAAAATGAAAAAGGAAATATGCAAATTAAGCCATCTTTTCGTAGATATCCTAAAATCACATCGTTTCTTGGTACTGATCTTTGATAGGAAGAGACTGGGTTAAATCTAAATTCATGGTCATATAGCTCAATTAAGGTGAAGATGAATGAACCAGACCTCTTCACTGCAATCCTTTCTTCTTAACAGGAATATCATTCCTTCAGTCTCAATGAAAATCTAGTTTTAACATCGGTGCTTAATTTATTGTCAAATTAAGCAGGCAGGATTTTCGAATAAGAGAAGGACAAAAAGCCTCTCATTTAAATCCAGCAGTTCTGTTCTCTTATTGAGATCGGTCTCTCTGCGCTTTAAAATAAAAGTCAGGGCATAGTCAGACCTGACAACTAACATTATCTGACCTCTGTATTTGTTTATGAATATGTGACAGATTTATTTTAAAGAGATAGGCCAAGATGATTCAGTTAAGTCACCCCGAATCAGCTCCAAACCATGATTAAATATTACTGATAAGTGTCAACTATTACAGTAACCCCACTAAGAAAAGGCAAAAATAAATTTGTCCCTATGAAGTGCAATAGTTTGGCTTTTTTTTTTTTTTAAATCTCATGCACAAGTACAGAGGACAAGTATTTGAGAAATATGAATGTCACAGGACTCTTACAATATAATTCTACTATCATCTGCTTAATTGTCATGGAAAATGCAGTGAGATTAACATTGATAGGAGCATTACTGAAATTCTGATCACTAATATTCTCAGGAACGGTGTTAGTTTTACATGCTAATGAGTAGATAAAGAGAATTAACATCCCTGAGGGAGAAAAAGAGGTTGACTGAGGTATGAAATGCCCCTAAGACTGCAGTCAGATATATGATTGTGGATGTGCTCTGGTTCTGTAAGCTGCCAGGCACATTCACTTGCTTTTTGCTTGGGGTAGAGCTATTTTTTTTTTCTTGTTATTGTTAGGGGGTTTATATGTAGAATGAAGACCAGTGTGAAGAGTTGTTCTTATGCATGTAATGCTTTATTAATATAAATAGCGCCTTCACTATGGTATTACAGTAACGTGTTATAATTATAGGTGGGATAATTAACATGGAACATGCAAATCTTTACTTTCAGGGAATGCTCAATATAGGACACCAAGGAATATTGCCTGAGTCTAGTAATACCTTGGTGCTCTCTTTTAATCCTCATCATTGAAAAAGGAATTTATTCCTTCAGGTATTTCAAATCAAACTACAAATACTGCAGTGAAAAAAAAAAACAACCCAGCAAACAAATAGGGAAAAAAACAACAACAACAAAAAAAAGCCAGCTGGCAACTATTTGTTCCTTAAGCAGAAAAGAAAAACAAAGACCGCTGCTACTTCTCTCTTTAATAAACAAAGTCTACTGATAAACTTATTGATAGACAGATATTCTGGTAACAGATTGTCAAAACGTGTCACCAGACCACACAAGGAGCCCACACTCACTTAACAAGCTGTCTGCAACGTTAATCTAAGAACCTGTAAAATACTCCAGGTTTGGAGTATAAATATCCTAGTGATGAAGTAAATACAGAATGTTTTAAAAAGTTATTATTTGCATTTTTAAACACACAAGGCTGTTAAATATGCAAAGAGCTCAATTAAACTTCAGTATTAAGACCTATCTCTAATACGAGAAAATATGTATTCACAGTTTCCCAACCAGAAATACACAGTTAGTTATGTATATAATAGCAAGTGCAACTTTGTATGCTCTGCTTTTGGAGCAGTAAGGGACATCCCCCTGCCAAATGTTGCAATGCTTGGTGTTAGTTTAATGGTTGAACTCCAGCTGGGATTTTTCAGGGGAAGATTTTGCACTGGTTACTTGTTGCCAGACTAAAGATTTACCTAAATCTTTTCTGAGAGCTTGTTCCATCCCCATGTTCCACATTGCACAGCCACTACATGAGAAAAAGTTCAAAGCCCATAAGGATTTAAGAGTCCCCTTCGGTTCCTTCTGTTCCTCCTAAATCCTTCCTTTGTTCCAGCAGTCATTAGGAAAAAGGAGAAGGCCCTTCTTAAGCAAACCATGTACTGCTACACCAGTAACTGCTTTTTGGTTATAGCCGCAAGAAGAGACATCTTCTTAACGATTCCATAGAGATACTCAAAACCTGACTGGACCCAACCCTGGGCAACCTGCTCTGTCTAACCCTGCTTGAGCAAGGCTTTTAGACTAGATGATCTCAAGAGTCCTCTCCCAGCCTCAGTGATCCTGTAACTCTGTCATTCTCACACTTGAGAATGTGGTTTGCTTTGCAGGTATTTTACTTCCATTTAGGTTCATTACTAGGAAGGCTGAGATGTAAAATGAAAGTTACATGTAAGTAAAAATGTCTCTTTCTCCACCATCTTGTTTCCAGATGGCTGAGCACTAGCCCAAGTGGAAAAAGGGGTATGCGGTCACTGCGGAAAAGAACCAGCTCTGTCTCTAGATGGTATTTCTCTAGTTGGCTGCTATTCTTGATCCCTGTTGGTATTTTCTGTATGATGCTGCTGCTTTATGAAAGAGGAAACTATTGTATCAAAACTAGCACAGAAACTCCATTTGAGAAATAGCTACATTAAAAAAGACTACCTGGCAGAAAAAGCAGGAAGAATATATTTTGCTTAGAAGAGTTTGGCCACAAAAGAGAGATGATTGGGAAATATTTGCAAGAGAGGTACTGGTAGGAGATGGGTATAAGATACAAGGAGGGCAGCTGATAGGACAGAGATAAAAAAAGAGATGTATACATACCCACCGCAGGATTCACACTATATCAAGAAATATACAGGACAATCTCTCATTTCTGAAATTCCAAGAGTTAATATAAATGGACAAATATATAATAGAATAGGACATAAAATGTCCTAAGCAATGCATCTGCTCTATATTGAATTGAAATATGTCGATGTACAGGCTTACGTATCCCTTAGGCCAAAGACTCCTTCAAATAGAATTTTTGGTAGCTAAAGCAACATTTGCCTAAAGCACCTGTCAAACATCCATTGAGAACTGAATCATGTGATTTCTAAGTTTATATCATCTCGGGCTACTGTCAAGATCTGGTGGTGACTTGATGTTGAACATTGCAGCAAAAGTATATCCTGATTTTGTTCAGGGAAAGCAGGAAAAAGATACTTTGCTCAGAATACCTTGGCCATGAAAAAAGGAAAAGCGAAGCCAAATCCTAACTCCTAAGGAGCAGACAGACCTTCCACACAGCATCTGTGGCCCAGGAATTCTAACTTTTCATAGCACCACCTGGACTGAACAATGTTGCTTCTCCTCCACTCTACATCATCTTATCAGTACCGGCCAATTTCTCAGAGTAAGGCCACAATCTCTGTCTCAGGTGGTTTAATTTTTCCCCTCTGGCCACCATCAAGGAGTGTTTTCCTGTTAGATATACTATAAGTGGTCCAAGCTGCCAGCTACAGTATAGCTAGCCTCTTTTGGCAATGAAAAATTGTCTTGTTTTCCATGCTTTCCTTCCCTCCACCATTCAGGGGCATATTTGGCACAGAACAGCCAACAGGTGTATTTTATTGTTAAAAAGACATGAGGCATCAGTGCTTTGAAGACGTTAGCGTGATGGATCTCCCAGCGGCAAATGATGCCACTCACCTTATTATGCAAAGTGCCTATATAAAGCTATTATTGCTTGGCATCTCTGCCCCAGTGAGGTGGTCCAAGCAATTAACAAGCACAACACCAGATGAAAATGGACATGACTGCTGGCAGCCAAGATTTCCTGCATTCTCATAAAGCTTTTTTGTTTTGGGGTTTTTTTTTTAATCAAAGTCAGATTCCCAGGTCAAAAGCGTGAAACTCTATGCCTGCCTTAAGTTTACGCATCTAGTGGTAAGACACAATAATAATCCACTATGTATTTTCATTATTTTCTGTGATACAGAAATTTAACAGATTTATAATGTCAGAATACGTATCTGTCTACAGAATTGAATGTTAAAACCAGCTAAAAGAATGTAGCTGTGTTTCAGATTAACAGACCGATAAGAAGTAGTAGTAAAAACGTTGCGAGGACTCAGGTATGGGATATAAGTAAGGAGTCCTTGGACTGCACTACTACCATGTACGTTACTTTTGCAGCTGTAAAGGACATCCTTGTTAACTGTGATTACGAACGGCAAGAATTTCAGTGATCTTGTCCAACACCATGGTTGTGCATATCCCAAAACTACTTCTTTCCAGTCTGATGGCATTCCAGAATTAGAGCAGTCAAGTACTGAGGAACATGCCCACAAGGCCTAGCTAAGCTGAGAAAGGAATCCTTTCTGCATTTTGCCTGATACTACTTCTCTTTAGTTTTCAGATTCCAAATCAAAAAAATTATTTTTAAAACATGCAAATGGAACATTAATTAGAATGGAATCTACACAGACACCTTCTAGAATAATTAGAAAAAGTCAAGAAAAAAACCCCAAACCACTGCACAGAAGTGAAAAAATTAAATTAGCAAGACTGATGCAAAGTGCGGTTTTATATCCCAGTCTAAGCAAGACATGCAGTATGCTATTTCTGCTCTGATACATCAATGTAAGCATAATTTCACTGAAGTCGGTTTAAAAGCCTGCATTTCCACAGAAAATGTTTATGCATTTTCATAGATGTTTGCTTTGCTCAGGAAGACTTCTTATTATAAACAAACAAATGAAAAAAACAGATAGTAGAAACTACTTCGAGTAAAGTTAGCTTTAGGAACCAAGACTAGGCTTAACGGAAACCAATTTTTTCATTTAAGGATACTTTTATTCCTTCTGGTACAAAAAAAAAAAAAAAAAGAAAATAACAACTAGAAAGGTGGATATTACAACAGAATCTAAAAATAGCTAATAATTGTTTGAAAAAATGCTCTCTTGATTTGTCAGAAGAACTGGTTTTGAAAAGCAGTTAAAGTATTCCCTCTTAACTGTGCTTGCTTCAGTGATGTTATATGGAAAATGAAAAAATTTAAGCCAAACTTGACACTTCTGTCAAAATGAACACATTCTACGTTCCTCTGTTATATCTTTTGTGTTTTGCACAGGTGGGAGTTGGGATCTACTGTATGAAGAGGAGAAACGTTCAGCTGTAGATGTATAAGATGTATTTCAAAAAATCTCCAGTGAATCCAACACTTTCAACAAAACTTAGTTCTTCACTCTTCAGCAAAGCAGTTTTATTTCTGAATGTCAAGGCCGGACTCACTAGGCCTTTTAAAATAACCTGGAATATATACAAAATACCATCTACATACATATATATGGCAGCTACACGATATAGACTGTTCTTTTGAGTTTTTTCTCCCCAAATACTGAACTTTCTGGGTTTTTTTCCTGGCAAACTAGTATCGGTGTTATTTCAGTGAAGAAACAGGTAACAAGGAGCCAACTAAGGAATACCGATTTAAGATCAGGATTCAGGTGTCCTCTTTATCCTGTAAGAAAGGAAGAGTTTTCATACAGATCATTCTTATTTTGTGAATGTCTATTTGAGACAAGCTATGTGGGATACTGAATACAAACAACACAAAACAGCTAGAAAAAGGAAGTAATTTTATCTGTACTCCAGATACAGATAAAATTACTTATCAAATGTTACAAGACAAAAAAACCCCCTGTACTTCCATTAATTGGTTGACCATTGCAACCAAGAAGTCAGACACAGAATCTGAACTATGCCCTCCCAATTACTGACGGGGCCACGCTGGGTATTTAGTGCACACATTATCGTCAGAACACAGTTGTGTTTACAAGATATTTCTATTCTAACAGCAACTTGGGATCACAGGAACAGGACCTTGGTTATCCTAAATGCTTAAAGACATGTTAAAGAAAAAAACCCCAATTTAAACTCATGACAGTACTCACCTTATAAAGAGCTATAAAGAAGACGGTAAGACAACAAGAAGCACCTATATGCTAACCTGTGTTGATGTGGAGATACCCTGCTTTCCTTTCAGCTCTTGGTTGAGTTGGGATGCCGTGTCAAAGATTTTCCCTTTCCAGAGCAAGATGACACAAACAGAAACTTGTGCTCAGTCCTCCAGCCCCCACTAAAAAGCTCTGTAGGGCCATAATACTTGGGGAGGGGAAAGGGAAAGCTATTGTGCCAAATCGCTGCTAGTAAACATGCACTGATTGAGAGCCAAAGCTGAACACTTTGTCTAAGTAAAATGAACAGAAAGTAACTAAAGTCTGAACAAAACAGCACGAGCTAGGAAATGAGATAATCTCCCACTCCAAAATACAAAAATTTGGTTCTTAGGGCATTGTGCTTGGATATCTTATATTTAAGGATTCAATTCTCAACGCACAGGCTATGAAGGATCTCAGTCCAGGGTCTGCCATAACATGGACACTGGCAAAACACAGCCATGCTTTTCCCCGTATCTTTGTTGTGGTGGGTTGACCCTAGCTGGCAGGTAACCCCCCCACCCAGTCATGCTCGTTCACACTGGTGGGATGGGGGAAAGAATCAGAAGGGCAAAAGCGAGGAAAACTTTTTAAAAACTCTTTGGGTTTTATATCATT
Source organism: Rissa tridactyla (assembly GCF_028500815.1). Classification (NCBI taxonomy): domain Eukaryota; kingdom Metazoa; phylum Chordata; class Aves; order Charadriiformes; family Laridae; genus Rissa; species Rissa tridactyla. Next base: position 29,797,507 of record NC_071474.1, on the reverse strand, counting down.
ACTTGCTTAATCTCACTGGAATTTAGTATTTTACTCAAAGAAATTTAGGATATGCATAAGTTCGCACAAAACCAGTGCAGACATGATATGGTGTCTTTTGGTAACATTCAGGATAAATCTTGTGGTTAAATTAACTGTCCTGTGAATTAATTCTGCTTTGTGATTTATATGAGTATTAAATAAACTGTCAGCCCTCTAAAACAGGTTCAGTTAGGCATATTTGTTTTCCCTTTCTTCCTTGGCTTGTTTGTCCCCAGGCAATGAGAAGATTATGGGCAACATTAGGAGCAGAGAAGATGTCAATGGTGAAATTGTATTCCACTGTTACTTCTACCACTGATCTATTTTGGTATATTGAAAAAGATGTTTTATCTCTCTGGACTGTTGGTTTCTTCTCTCATCATTTATCTGTGATAAGTGTCAGGGAGGCCAAATATCACATTGTTCCATTCCTTTCGGAACGCAATACAAATTCTGACAGGAAGGCACAGATGTATCCAGCATGGGCTGTCTTACCATCCTTTATTGACAAAAATTAAAGCAGCTGCTTACCTTGGTTTTCTGACCAGGCCATTTGTAGTTGAAGGAAGAGGCATTCAGCTCTTCTCTGACAACTGGTCCCCATTTTCTTCAAATGAACTGCAACTGGCCACTTGGATTGCCTTGTGCGGTTCCAGCACGTTCACACTGTGGTATATAATTGAAGGTGAGACCACTGCTGCACAGCGGTTTTCAATCTAAGAAACACCAACCATAACAACCCATTAACCACAGTATGAATTCCATCTACTTATCGTTTCCTGACACAAAAATTAATTCTAAGTCTCTGCACCTCTCTGCTGTTGCATGTGCAAAACTAACATTATTTCAATGCCTTTGAACTCACTACATAGGAGTCATATGGGCTCTCAGAAAAGAAGGTGGAAAAGAGAGACTGTCAGAACAATCTGTTGATCCATCAATTGTAATGGATCCAGCTCACTAGAGGAGTTCAAAAACCTAGTGGATCCCAAATTAAGGGTAAATTTTAGGTACATTATGTATAGCAGAATAAATCTGCAGCTGTGTTGGCCATTGGAAGCCAATACAAGATGTAGTGGAAGAACTGAGCTGGCCAATGGAAGAGGCAAATTCAATAAAACCAATGCCAGCGAGCAGAAATGCATCTTCCAACCACTGCTGTATTTCATAGGAGATATATATTCTCTTCCTAATGGAAATATTACACATCATCAGTACATTGAAAATATTTTTTCCACTAATATTATGGTGAGTATTTTCACTAACTGGAATTTACTTTACTACTAACATCAATTATTTTATTATAGCAAACTCCAAATTGGTCTTATCATATGAACATATGATTTGTGCTTTACAGAAGTTAATAAATGTGAATTTCTCTTTTTGGACTAACTCTCTTACCCTTGTGCCTACTTGTGCTGTTGAATCTGTGGGCGTGCCCATAGCAAAATGTTACTAGAAATACAATAACAGCAAGCACCTCCTCCATAACACTTTTAAATATTTGGAACACTTGATTGGCAGAAGTAGTAAGTGGCAACAAAATTCTCTGGTTATGTAGGCATTCATGAACGAGCATGCAGAAGGTGTTCTATGATGATACTGTCTATAAGTAAGGACAAGCACCCAGTGGCAGCAGACAGCACACCTTCTGCTGGCTGTGCATAACGAAAAGGTTTCACCACGTGCCTAGGGCAAACAAAATCCTAAAGCCAGTTTTTGGTGGAAGATGTACTACTTCTACATGCAGGAAAACCTGACCGTCCTCATGCAAATAAGGAGGTCAAAACATTCATCCACTATTTCTAGTATGGTGTGAAAAGGCATTACTTGCTATTCATCATTGCCGGTGCCTCACTTTTCAATCCCCAGCTCCAGAGACCTGTGTGACAGAAGCCTTGCCACTTAGAATCATAGAACGGTTTGGGTGAGAAGGGACTTCAAAGAATCCTCTAGTTCCACCCCCCTGCCCTGGGCAGGGACACCTCCCACCAGACCAGGTTGCTCCAAGTCCCGTCCAGCCTGGCCTTGAACACCTCCAGGGACGGGGCATGCTTGGCTTCAGACACTCCCTGTCTGTTCATCTGGACAGCTTTTCTCTACCCTTGAACTCAAATGGTTTTGCCCCCTCCTCTTCTGCCATTGGCAGGAAAACATGAAACTTGTGCCAAAAATGTCTCCTCTGATCTGTATTTTTTCTATCTTTCTTTACCTAGACTGCTTAAGATAACTTAGTTCCACCTTGACACATAGCTGTCTTTAGGCACCAACTTCTCTGTGACAGAAAATTCTCTCTCTCCCTCTAATCACTCTTATTTGAATCTCCCTCTCATACTAGCCCTGGTCACAATGCCTTTGCTGCTGTGCTTTGAAACTCAACACTGGATGCCCACTGACCACACACAACATACAGGTGTTGATGCCTATTCTCAGGCAGCCTTCAGAGTCTCTAATCAAGATCTCTAAGGCTAGTTCTAACCTCTCCATGGCATAAAGCTTCCCCTCCTGACTACTGCAGTTTACACTTTCATCTTCTGAAACTGTACAGTACTTAGAAAGTAAGTGGAGACTATAAATTCATATTATTATACATATCGTGTTAATGGAGAAAGCACCTAGACTTACAACTCCCAAAATAAAAAGCAAACAAGCAAACAAAAATCCTGGAAATAAAAACCTTCTCTCTGGGACCATTGACAGCCTGTCAGACCTTGAAGTTTAGGACAATTCTTCCACGGTATTAAAGCCTGACTGTCCTCCTGATCAGCCCGCAGGCTCTCTCGGCAAGCTTTCTCTCACTCGTTCAGAAAGCTCCCCAGCTCACAGAACATGCATTCTTTTCTCGTCTGTTTTCTCAATAGGCAATTTCCATTGTTCTAATTTAGAAGCAAACAACCTGAGACGATCAGTTTCCTTTAGTTTAACCAGTCTATTCAGCACATTCAGTGCTTTACTGAGAAAAAATCATATCGTGTTATCTCTTCTTAGATTACTCTTGTATCTGTTCTCTTGTAGAATGTGTGATCTATGACATAGTCCCAGCCAGCAAGTGGCAGATTAAATACAGACAGAGGAAGAGAGTGAAATCCATAGAATAAGTCTGGATTTATAAATTATACATACATTCCCCAAATTGTCATATCTCCCAATCTTCTCTCTGCTGTTTGCCAGATTTTCTTCCACCAGTCACTGTCACATCATAGCTTCTCCTTTCTTTTTTATGTCCTGATTAACAGGACATCTATATTCTCCCTTGAGCTCTCTTCCTCCCAGCAAGATTGTTTTCCATATCCCTACAGAGAGGGGCCAAAAAAGCATTTGTGAGCCTGAGACGCTTCCTTTTCAAGATACATTATGTGATCTAATAAAAGATAATACATTTTCCTATAAACATACCTCCATGAGCACAATTCAAATGCTTCAATATAGGTTCAGAAAAAAAATCTATATGAAAATGATTTATTTTTAGATTACTTTAAAAAAAAATCAAATGTAGACCTTTTTTCTATGTGTAAGGGGAGTCTATTAATCTTTATGGGGGAATGGTTTGACTCTCTGAATATTGATAAAGAGCATAGATTTTGCAGTTGGAAAAAGCACCCAAATATGGAGCGGTCAGATTCTGCTGGTATTACTCATTCTTCAGTGACGTTCATGACAGTTGAAAGCCACTGTGGCCATATACACCATTTGCAGCCCATCCTCTATTCCAGAACTTAGCCAGCAGAGCAATTAATTTAGAATAAAGAGATGTAGAACTAAATAGTAGTTTCGAGGGGTTTGGGGGGGGGGGGTTGGTGTTGTTTTGCTTTCTTGTTGTTTGGTTGGTTTTGTTTGGGGTTTTTTGTTTGTTTTGGTTTTGGTTAGTTTTGTTTGGGTTTTTTTTGTAATTTACCAAGCTTTATGTCCCTAGCTTCATTACTTAACTCTCAATACTCAGAAATTGCTGAGAGGATGTGATAGGCTCTGCAGCATGGCTCAGTAAACAGCTGTACAGCAACGGCATGCAGATGTTTTTATATCCCAAAAAATAAGTACCAAAGTAGTACCAAATTTTGGTAAGAGAACAATGTGCGATACTAGAAAATGGTTCATTAACAATGAATTTCCTTCAAGGTTTGAGTAGAACCAGTACTGTCATTTCTAACCCACAGTCAAGTCTGCCATCTGATTCTTCTCTCACTCTCTACAACAATTTTCCTGGAATTAAATGAGTGCATATGGAATCATAATACCCAGTGTATATGTGTACCTGTCACAACTTCTCTTCTTACCCTGTTTCCGATTTCACAATTTTATTCAAAATCAAAAGAAGCTGCACACAGGCCCTTTGTTTTTTTCTCTCCAGTGACTTCTCCTATACATTTCCATCTTGAATAAGTGCCACTTTGTTTTCCAAACTGTGTATTTTTATGATGTGTATATTACATACACTAGAGGCTTGCAGCAGCTATATAAGCATCACTTTATATGATGGCTTGATAGAGTAAGCAACCTCTTGAAAACAGAACTGTCTTGCAGTTTTACACTCTTTAATCGCACAGTGTGTTGCTTTTGATTTTTTCTTTTTTTTTTTATTTTTCTTCTTTATAATGAGCCCTTGTTATACAAGTTATGCTTTTAGCCCTAAACTGATGAGAAGCATCTAAATACACAATACATAAAACACATATAAAGTACAGGAAATATAAAAATAATGTGATTGGGTTAGGAATGTCTCATCAGTTCAAGGAAAGTAGTTTATTCTGCCTGTCTTACAGTAAAATGAAATTTGCAGGTAAAAGGGAGCATCTGTGCACAGATTACCCAAGTACGTACACAGCCTTAGCCTGGAGTTCAACTTATTTTTTCTAGCACAAAACTACTAAACATCACAAAAAGAAAGGAAAGTCCTTGACAAGGTACAATTCTCAGATGCCTTCCCTTTTACCACTTCATGGTTGCCAGAAGAAGAATGTGTCTTAAATACCAGGTTTGTGTAACAGACACATTTAGCTCATTCCTGTCTTTTCCTTGTCAGAAGGGCAGTAAATGTGTTAAGTCCTCTGCTTGAAATGCCGCTGTAATGCTTCCATTGTGTAACTTACTGTGCATAAGATATCCAACAATCCAACCTCCGTATGTCACATTTTATTCAAAAACATTACTTTCTATTAGATAGTCTAAAAGCATAGTAGTTCTGCAGCTGGGACTAGTAAAAGTTCTTAATTACAAAAGAACACCAAACAGTGTTTTCCTATGTTTCACTTGTAATAGGAACATATTTTTTTCAAGTTAATCGTAGCTATGTGTTCATTACAATTTCAAGTTTCTGTGTTGAAACTAAATCTATATTTCACGGTCTGATCTTGTGAAATATTTGGGTTTAATATCTAGAAGACAAAAGCACTCAGTGCCAAACAAATCATAATTTTAAAAGAAAAGGAAAACGATGAGAATAGCAAGAGTAGCTATAGCTTAAGGTATGCTATGCTGTTGTAAGAAAAGGCATAGAAGATGCAATAAAAAATGTCAAACAGCAAAGGAAATCACACAGGTAATGACTGACAGAGAAATTACTTTTACTTTGTTTACTTTGTTCTACTGTTATTACTTACTCAACTAACTGCTGTCAGATAAAGGCCACAACCCCCCCATCAGTGCTTAACTAACAGACGGTTAATCAGGAGGGGCTCAGACTCACCTCCACGTCCATCCCCAGTGCTCAGTGGAGAGGGGGGTCAGAACGCCAGGGCCACTACCATCTGAAACCGATGCAGCGAGTTTTGCTAGAGACCATCTGTCTAGGACAAATATTGAAGTGCCACAGCTACATCACTGAAATGTAGGTGGATGCAGCACAGATAATACCGCTTTATTGGTAAGATCAGCAAAGAACCTGTAAGTATCATAAGCTCTCCTTTTGGGGATTTATTAAATAATACAGAGTAAAATTTAATTAACGTGAATGTTGAATTTAAGAGTAGAAAATAGTTTACAATGAACAATTTAGCTCTTGAAAACAACTTACTTTATACCGGCTAAAGTGTATACAATGGAAGATTAAAATAAAATCCATTCTGAGAGAAACATGCCAGGGAAACTGCAGTACTGGCACCTTCTGGATACATAGAGCACGGATGAACTGTAGATTAAGAGCAGTGTTAAGTGTGCACAGTTTTCCTTTAAGATATCCTACAAAATTCTATTAGGCTAAACAAATGTGCATACATTTTGGTAATTCCAAAAGGATCAATGTAAACTTCAAACTGCTTTGTAATCTACATATGAATACAGAGGGGAAAAAATTGCCATTTAGGTTAATAAAAGCTTGAGCACATACAGAAGAATACCTATTATACGTATGAAAGATATGAGTATAGACATAGCATCTAACACTGACAACTGGCAAATGAGAACACAGTTAAAACTTTTGGTTTGCAGAAGTTTGTGAAATACTGGTGTCACGACTTCCTAAGGACGTCATACACATATGGGATATTAGTATATAGTACATTTATCACCTGAATACCTAAGAAAACTAGTGTTACTTGAAATCTTTAGACTTTATAAATTTTAAAGAGAAGAGTTGTAATTCTGTAAGAGTTTGGAGAAGGTTTTTAACCATTAAAGATCATTTGCAGTACCTGTGAAAGTTAAGTTTCAAACTTGTTTTGGACTTTGGCTATTTAATGATTTTCAGTTATTAGGCATTGCTGTTCATCTCAGAATGGCTCTCAGATTTATGAATCTTAGTGAAGTAGACCTTGCCATTACCATGGTTCGCCTGTTTCCCTGCATTACTCTCAAGCTAAATCAATCTTCAGATTCATAAAACAAGTCTGTAAATATTAATGCCTACCAGAAGGAATCTCACCTCGAATAACTACCGTAGCAGAAGAATAGTGAGGAAGCAACATCTTTTTGAAAGTCCTTTCCAGTAAAAGTAAAGTTTGTACTCCAGAGCAAGAAAAGAGAAGAAAACGCTTATGAGAAAAGATGTAAAATAATATGGAAAAAGAACAGAGGCAATGAGCTGATTGGAGAAGAACAAGAAAGGGGGAAGGTCAAAAGTAAGGAAAATGTGCCAAAAAGATATGAAAGCAAAGAACAGAATCAAGGAAGGAAGACAGAAGAGAGAAGTACACGTACTTCTAGTAACACGTACAGCAGTTAGAGAAAAGAGAAAGAATAATAGAAAGCTGTGGGAAAGGAGAATGAATACAAATGAGATTATATTTCCTTTTTTAGTTTCTGGAAAAGCATGAATGACAAAGTACATAGTTAAATGAATGAACAAGTATATAAAATGGATACGATATATCAGTAGAGGTCAGGGGCACATATAATCAGATTCACCAAGAGCAACAGAATGCCTAGGGCTGGTTCTTAATACCATCACGCTGAGACAGCATGGATTGCCCTTGCAAAAAAAAAAAAAGAAAAAGAAGCCTGGCATGTATTTACTGCCAATCCTTTAGTTTTAATCTTTGACGTGTACCATCCCATAAAGTGGCATCAGGTTTCTCTGGTTCCTTATGCACTGGTTTATTTTGATTCCTTGTTTGTTTGTTTTGTGTTTTTTTATTTTAAGTTTTCTATTTACTTTAATTAATCTTTCCTCAGGTTGTCGTGTCCCACAGCTGGTTTTTGTGTTTGGCTTTTTTTTTCCTTTGCTGTTTTTTTTTTTTTTAAAGCAAATTTACTCACCTGGTAGGTTTTCTTTTGCTTTCATGGCTTTCTGGCTTTTCCGCAAAGAAGAGAAGGGAAGATTAGAGGGCCATTGAGTACAGGCAGGAACTGGGCACTTATCTTTGCAGTGATATACTTTTTTAAACATCAGCAATCCAGGGGAATTAAAAAAAGAGTGGAAAACAACAGTTTCTGCCAAGACAGAGAGAGCAAGAGTATGTATTCTTTCTTCCAGTTTCTGACATGATATGTTCAAATACCTTTCGGATACAGTATGTCAGCTTGTGTTTCACCACATCATATGACATAATGCAACATGACACACCAATTGTTTTGTGACAGAAATGTAAAGAAAAAGAGCGTCTCTGCTCTGCTGGTAAAGAAGTCATTCTAAGTAGAGAAATAGCCAGATTTCTCCTAAACATTAACGCATCAAAGTGTAATGGCCCCGAGAGCTTCCCCCTTGCTGGAGCTCCTGCTGCCGGGGCTCAGGGACAACTCAGCCGTAGCGGAGCTGCGGGCTGCCCCCTTCCCCAGACAGCTCTGCTGGGAGGCCTGAGCCAGGGCTGACCCCCCCTTCCTCTGGCAACCGCTTTTAAGTTGACACTCTTGTGCTTGGCTCCAGCCTGAACCACAGCACCAGCTGTGTCACAGCCGGGGCCGTGCCTGGCCCTGGGCCCCATTGATCCAGACCTGGCCCGAGACACGGATTGACTTCCCAGCCTCACCTCGGACCTGCCTCATCCCTACGGTCACTGGCTGGTGGTCACTGAGATACATGTGACTTCGGTCAGCATCACCAGACCTGACCCTGTCCCTGATTCCCTGACCCCATGGAGTGATGGTCAGACCTGATGCCATCCCCAGGCATGCCCGGTCACCTTCCTTGGGGACTGTGGGATGGGGCCCTGACCGTGTCACCACACTCGGCTCCTCTCTCTTGGGCACGAGCCGGCTGTGCTGTGCCCCCACACAAAATGTAAAGTATTCCTTCAACCAGAAACAGTACTGCTCCGTTTAACCCTATAGGCCCTGCTGGTAACTTCCCATCCTGGTATATTGTAATTGTAAACCTTTTAACGTCAAAGCACATTTGTAGGGCCCTGGGTGAGTGGATGACCTTTAATGTTAGACAAGTATTATATGTTCAGAGTGATTAAAGGAGGAATCGAGTTCAGCTTTTAACAGCTGGAAATTTCATGCAATCAGTTTGAGTATTATAATTTTGAAACTTTTCAGCAACAACGTTTCTAAAGATCTGGAGGTTTTTGTTTTGATTTTCACTTTTATCAACTATTCTCTCTTCACCGGGTCGACCTGATCTCTTAAGGCTGCATCTGTCTTCTCAGAGGCACAAACTCTGCCATTGTAGTAATGCAGTAACTGGAAGATATCACCTTCAGTTGAATCCATGACTAATTTCCAGATAAAAAAGATACCACCAGCAGAAGGGAGGAGTACACCAAACCAGCGTTACTTCAGTGTATGGAACTGGCGAGCCAGGATTATTTGCGTGTATGATCCTAGAACAGACAAAGTCTCCCACAACACACAGCAAAACAATTCACGTGGCATATCACAACTCAGTGCACTAGTTTGAACTACAACATATGCTCTAGAAACCCCACCAGTTAACCCCAGGCTATGGCAATGCCAGTATTTATACATTTACAGAAGTATGAGTTCATTGGCACTTACAGGTGAGGAAGAAAGGAAAAAAAAAACAAGAACAAAAACAAAGACAAAAAAAGAGACAAAAAAAAAGACTGGGTTTTACTAACTTAGGTTGCTTTATCTATTTTCAAGTGTTGTTCAGTAAACCTCCCTTCTAAATAAAGCCCATGGTACCCTAATGCATACCTTCAGGGTAGATTTCACAAAGAAAAAGAATTAAAATTAAAAAGAGGAGCTATAATAAGGGAACTGTTGGGTACACCAACAAAGGCAAAGGAAACAAAAACCTTTTTGAATATTTCAATTAATATTTTTGGGAATACGCCTCCTGAATTCTGATAGCTTGAAGTCAGTGATATTTCCAGCCCCTTTTTTGCACCAGAGTTTAGTTTGGGTAGTGGATTTGTGGGAGGTCTGGGAAAGGAACTCCAAGCAGCACTTTTTTTGTACTGCCTCTCCCCTGATAAGGAGTGAGGAATGGGAGCAGAGGGGCAATAATCCTCTGTGTAGTCGCTGAGCCCATTCTGTCCTCTGTGCTCAGCTACAGAACTGCTACGGAATTTCTGTAACGAAAAATAGGTTTTGTCTTAGCTGACTCTTGAAATTCTTTCAGCTGGGGAATTGCAACAGTTTTATTGACATGACACATTTCCTAGGATAGACCATTAATCATTTCATGTTATTATACCAATAGTATACTTAACATTCAAAATTCAAGCAAAATCCTAATGATACAACTATCAGGAGGAAAAATGTAACACTGAATCTACCTAAGCGGTGCTTCTGCTGTGACTGAGTAGCACATTCAGACTAATACCCATCAGCTGGATTTCTGCTGGTTAGTGTGTATTTTTATTCCTTAAAGTACCGTTTATAAAAAGGAAGGAGGTCGGCAATGTCATTCTTGTAACCTACCAGCCTACTCAGAAGAACTGCCCGGATGGGGAATCTTGCCATGTCCCGTTCTCTGGAGTTTTCTCTCAAAAAAAATGCTTACCTATACTTATCCTTAATCATAATATTGGTCATCTGTTTTGGCCCCAAACAACACTGATTACTATGGTTTTATACCAAAATAATTTAATAAGAGGCTACAGGTTTTTCTACTGTTTTCTGAATAATAACCTGTCCTCATTTACATGTCACTGGGAAGAGGATTCATTTTAACTTTACAATGTACAGAGATTTTAAACCTCTAGAAAAGCAATTTATTAATGTGTGATTAGCTTAATGAGTACCTATTAATTTTTTTGGTCTGGCTGTTCCCTCAAAAGCCTTTTTTTGGCAAAATAAACAAATAAATACCATTAGCATTTTAAAGAGCAGAAGGGGAGGAAGGCATTAGCGTAGATAGAGAATGGAGGTTCAGAGATAAGGAAGTTTTCACTGCTCCAGAATATTGATTAGCAGAGCTCCAGACCCCAACCTGCGCTCAGCAGAGTGACGCCCGAAGAGAGTGAAGAAATGCCTGACAAACATACCCCCCCCGGCAAAACCTGACCTGACTGAGGTACTGTCACTCTTGTGATATCCTGGGGAATTGCGGTAAGGCTTGACACAGGCACAAAGAAGCTGTGATTCTGTCCTGCTAATTATGTTCTTCCAGATCCACCTTCCAATCCCATAGCACTGCCACCACTGCTTTCACACCACCTCAATTCAACCTAGAATTGAACAAAGAATATAACATACACTACAACGCAGCAATAGAAACCAGAAAGTGACCAAAAAAAAAAAAAAGGTGAAAAGATGAGAAAACAAACTGCACTAAAGCTCTTTTTCCTACCAAATTAAGCATGCCTATCAATCTGCTGTGGTTTTGCAGGCTTAGTTTACAAATGCATTAGTTCACCACACTTCTTTCAGGTTTAATAAAAAAACCCCACACAACTCAAATGAGTAATAGTCGGTTTTGTTGTCTGATAATAGACCCATAGCCTTAAGCTTTCTCAAAGGAAATTCAATTTGAATAAGGATTAAATTCGAATTGTTAGTGAAGTATCCATCCCCAAATAATTACTTCTCACACTCATTCTAAATTCTGGTTGTACTTTGTCTTCCAAAACATCATGTTTTGAAGCTAGTCCCAGCTAAATCACAGAATATCCATATTAATAAAGATGTTTAATGTAAAAGCATTGTTTTTCTCCCAATATTTCATATCCCAAAAAGTCTGTTTTAGTACCACAGGAAAAGAAGATATATGTGTGAGAAGTGTCAGAAGTACTGAGGCAAAAATAAACAGTATTTTTTTCTTCTGATATTTCAGCTGAGATTTCTAAGTTCAAGTAATTAGCTTACAGTTTTCTTGTATCCTTCTGCTGCTTCTTATGTCTATGTGTCAAAATAATTTCTTTAAAACACTCACAGATGATCATTTTAATGAATTTCTGACAAGTTAGTATACTCTTTGTAAAGGTGTAACTACAGGTTAGTTTGGTTTTGATTCAGTGCCCGGTATATTTACTGTTTACAGAACAGGAAAAATATCAGGTGTAATGAATGGTGCCGAGCTGGAATAAATAAATTGCACTCACATTTTTGGACTTCTCCTTTCATGACCTACTGCCTTTTCAGTCAATATTTAAAATAAATACCTATCATTCAAATGAGCATAAATACCTTTACCCCAGGATTTAACAAGAGAAATGGCAATCATTACAAATATAAAGTGCACAGCTGGTCATAAACAGCAAAAGTTATAGATCCCTCTGAATAGCCACTACAAGTCAAGACAAGCTGATGAGATTTAAAAAAAAATTTAAAAGCACTACTAAAATCACAGCAGAACATCACTGGAGCAAGCCGAGACAAGGAAGCAGATTATCAAATTAATTTACGAGTTCTTAGTTCTTTGTACTTGTCAGCTACCTAGGGTAGCTTCTTCAAAGATGTCCTAAAATGAAGTAACACAGGGGATAATCAGAGCAGAAAGAAAACCTGCTTTGCATGTAAGGCAGTAAGAATAGGAAGTCAGAAAAAAACCCCGTGTTTATACATTTCCTATGTATGGAAAGGAATGGGGGTGGGGTTGCTTTAGAGATGCTCATTCAAGAATATTTTCCATAAATTAACTAATTTGGAAAACACCTATAACTGAAAGCACAGGTATTTCTAGCTTTGTATAGTAAGTACAATAGTGCAGAAACAGCAAAAAAGAAAAAGGTATGTGATGCATCTGTTGAGTTTAGAAAGGGCAAACCAAGAGGAAAAGGATATTTTTCTCCAAAAAAAGATTCTGCCAGTTGATGGAAACAGTTAAATCCTAAACAAGGTAACAAGCAGTAATGCTATTCTAAGCATTTCTCTCAATATATGAAATAAAGAGAAAGCAATGACAAATAGAATATGGATGAGGCATTCTTCCTCCAGCACACTCCATTCAAGGTGATGGCTAATTAGGAAAATCTCCAAAATTAATACTGAGTTTTGCTTTCTTTAAGTGTAGTGGTGGAGATAATATGAATATAACTCAGTCTTACCGACTGATTCAGCTCCTGAAAATGAACTTTTAAGCATATGGTCATACGGTCAGAAAAGCCTATGTATATGAACAGCATGGTAACAGTCTGGAATTACATGCTAGGGCTCACACAAGTGGGTTTCCACAGCCATAATTTCAACAAATAAGTTTTATAGTTTGACAGTTAATCACACAGAAACACAATGAGGATTTCCAGGAAATGTTTAAATTGTTCCACTCAGTTTTTGAACAGTGCAATTCATTTCTAATGGAAGAAGTATGAATTTTTCTCTTTAAATACAGATGATTTCTCCATTAATTCAAATTTTAACGGGAAACACTGGTTACTACAGGAAAACACAACATAAAAATGGTCCACTGATTCTGGCCTGTAACATATGGACAACATTAGCAACATTTTAACCCATCATTTTTGCACTGTTTTTTTGAAAACCTATCCCATTGATCCACCTCACGATAGCGATTTCCATGAATGGATTTGGTCTTAAATTGCCCTAAACTCCTTCTATATTTCTGGTGTCCTAATCTCTCAACCAGGCTCCTGATATACCTCTTTTTAATAAAAACGGAACAAGAGCAACCCCCTCCAAGACAAAGTGATTCTTTTTTCAGAGTCCTTTGCTATGAAAAGAAATAGACGGAGTATATGTTGTCTAGAGAAGGCTAGCCCCCAGTAAAAGCTAACTGGAGCCAAGACTGGATATCCTGATGGTATTTTTGAACCCTGAAATCAATATGAAGCGGCTGACTGCAGAGGGAGGAAAGGAACCACAGTGGTCTCTGGCTGATTTATACTTTGCATGTAGCACTTCTAACTCACACACCATGCCAAGACGTCTAGTAGGTGTGTGATCTCCTCCAGTAGGTGTGTGATCTCCCTAGGCTTCCTCTAAAGACATCTGCAGAAGATTAGTTCTAGTTTTGGCAGGCTGAATCACATTCTGGAGCTGCCTACCTTTCTTTATTGCATATAGAGGGAACACAGTGCAATAAGGAACCCAACTATAGTGCTGGAATTAAGTGTTTGTCTTAACATCTCCTGCTTGCAGGTCAGTGCTGCATCCATGCACTCTTCTACCAAGTTGATTGAGCCTCAGTGCAAACACAGGAATCTGCCACCATGAATAAGGCCAGATGAGGATGATGCACTGTGATAATGGGCTGAAAATATAATTAGATGGTTCCTGATGCACTGCAAATACAGTCACTTGCGGTACAAATGATCTGTAACTGGAGTATCGTAGCCTTAGGAATATAACAAAAATCAATAACTTGTGCTCAAAGGTATTCTCCAAAAGGAAAAGGAAGATAAAGTGAAGGTGTTGACACTGAGAAATTTTCCCTGTAGGAATAAAAGAAAACATCATCTAAAATGTGCTATAGAAATCCTAAAATATAAAAGGAGAACATTATTGTTTAGAAAACCTTTGTCAGCATTATGGAAATGATATCAAAGTTTAAACACTCGTAGGCTTTTTTACTCATAAATCATTACAATAAATTAGAAATGTCGAGTAGCTTTAAGTCAAATATGTAAATGTCAAAATCATTTGTCACAACATCATTGTCACCATCACCAGCTGTGGATTTTAAAGGAAACAAAAAGAAAAAAATCTGACTTTTCTTAATGAAGTACTTCAAACCTCCTTATTTGATTTTTGTATTTCAGTGAACATCAGGTTTATGATCAACTTGAGTTACTTATATACTTGGAATTTCTTAAATCAGCCTTGTTTTATAACTGCTTTGTCCAGCTAGTTCTACAAAATTGAGATTTGGAAGTGAATTTTCACCCGCCTTTTTCTTTCAAAACAGAGCACATTTAAAGCTGGTATGACTAGGCAAGTTTTGACTATGTCTGCACAAATCTATATTTGTCATAGGAAGAACGGCGAGCGAATTTCAAAATCATTCCTGCGTGTTCAACAGTATTTCCTGGAAAAACTACACTGTGAAAAAAATGGAATAAGACCTTGGATAAGTCTTTTTACACGATCTCCCTTTCTGTTCTTCTTTTGGTTTTGGTCTTGAGCCTGCAGTTGGCTGCGTATTTAGTGCTTCCACTGGGAAATGGAGTGAGTGCTATGATCTGTATTTATGTAGGATCCATGCCCTTCTTAGCATTTAAGCTGTTTTCATACGTCCTTCTCCAGCTAGAGCAACACCAGTGAAATAATTACCACCTTCAGTCTGTTGCAGTAGTTAGAGGTTACTGCCTCTTATCTCCCAGCGGAGCTGCTTCTATAAGCAATTCCTAACCTGTTTCAGTTCCAATCAGGTTGATTAGCAAAATTCTGCTATGTATGCTCTATTTGTTAACTCGGATCATTTAGTTAAGAAGCATACAGGTAAGAAAATCCATCAGATTGGAAAAAGGACTACCTTCTACAGGGAATGTTGACGTGAAGAAGAAGAAGGGCTGAGGGAGCAGCAATTTCAAGCTGGTATGACTCCAGACAGAAGAATATATCTGCATCAGGTTAGCCTGAATGCACAATAAAATACATGTACTGGTTTATACTTTATACCAGAACAAATCTGACTTATATCAGCTGCAGGAGAATAGACAACACCTGACCTAGCATTAAGGTAGATTTTCACAAACGGATGATACTTGATCTAGCATAACCTCTTCTGAGACAAAGTTACTCCTTCAAAAATGTTAATAAATACGATCTGGCAGAGAACATTTATATGAGTTCAGCAGAATGTCTTATCTGAAATCAGCATTTCTGGTCTACAGCACAGTTAATATCCCACGGAAGTGCAATCTGAGTCCTTCAAAACAGGAAAGAGTCCATTTCTAAATTACAAAAAGGAAAATTTAAAAATTAATTTTTCTATCTCAGTACAAATCTAGCAGGGAAAAGAAAGTAAATGATCCATTTCTCAAGCTTTGTAGATGTATAAAAATGGTGAAGAGGTTTAAAATATAAACGAAGAAAAAGCTAGAGAGTAACGCCCCTGTTTTGACATTATCTCCAAGTTAGGTGACAACCAAGCTCTACCTGGACAGAAGTATTTTAAACGTTTCTACCCATTATTATACACAAACTGTTTCTTCCCTCAACATCAGGTATATGCCAGTTTTAATCTATATATTAAATATTATCTGATTTTGCTGTTGTACCTACATCATCTATTGGCATACAGTAACTCATAGTTAGTAACATTAATTATGGTTTTGGTGCTAAGATTGTGAATAATGTAGAAGTGTTTACTGTACCTAGTGTGACTTTCACGCCTCCACAGTACTCTGATTTACTCTCTAATTTTTTTTCAGAAGATCTCTGAAGTTCTTGCATAAGAGTAAGCAATTTTGCACCATACCTATGTCATGTTTTGTTGAATCCCCATCAAGATGCTAGTGCCCTGCAGCACTGGGAAATGTGCACTGATCTTCTGCAACACTAGTTTCATCTCTTCAAGACTAAAATTGATTTTTCTCAAACTGGCGTGTAAAGGTACAAAGTGTACCCAGTGATCCATAGCTCAAGTGAGTGTAACAATACCAGCCTCGGTGGCTGAAGAAGCAGTAACTTTTTAAGTCTTTTTAAGTCTTTGCAAGCAACAGTGCAAGAAAAAACAGACAGTAGTGAAGAATTTATCTTGTAAAATGCCAGGCAGTCAAGTTGTTTTACTGCTGCTGGAGGCTATTGTCAAAGTTGCTAAGTAAATGGTAGAAATAGTTTTCGTTAATTGGAAAGAGCTGGGATACCATGGTGATACGCTTTTTATAGCTTTTTACAGCATACCTAACATAAACAGATAAAAAAGGATTTCTGAACTCAGATTTTATCACTGCATGATTCACCCAGTTCTATAGTGAAAAGCTCAAATCCTCCCTTTTGAACACTGAAATAGGAGGGAAGGCACTGGAGTCACTCCTGGCTCCCTCCCCTACATAATTCTGTCTGCAAGGCCTAAGTTTATTGAAGGGAAAACAAGGAGAAGTTAGAATATGCCTTTAAACCGAAAGACCAATCAAGTCTTGCACTTGTTCAGCCCTCATTACCAATTCCCTGGCAAGTTGTGCACTTCCCTGATGTAGCAGAGCAGTACATGTGTCTTGGAAAGGACATGGACAAGAAGCAGTGTCACCAGTGCCCACAGACTCTTTGCCACTCTCTTATGCCATGATGCTTCCTTAGAACATGGTCCAATAGAGAATGTGTGGTCTCAGATGTGATTTCACCCATAGAGTCCCTGACCTGTTAGTTAAGAAAAAAGTTAAGAAGCTTAATGATAGAACATCATTTAACACATCTGTGACTTGTTCTGGCCTTTCACAGTTTCTCTGAAGTGTGCACGAGCAACAACATTTTTACTACTACTGAGTCCCGAAATAAAAACCTGAATATTACAAACAGTTCACATTTCTACCTGGACTGGTTCCTGCAGAGTCCAGGGCTTCAAAAAGCCCCTTTATTGAATTCTCATTACATGTGCATAAATGAAGGACAATTTTCACGTGCCCAAGGAGAGGTTACATATAGGTGAATAAAAGACTTCAGACATTATAACAGCTGAAAAAACAATCTTTGCAATTACAAGTGAAAAGTGATCTTTGTAGGTTTAGATCCTATTTTTTCTCATTGAATGTGATCTTTCTGTCTTTTTTGTCCTACTGGCAAATAAGGATTGTAAAAATTTAGGACCTGATTTTCTAAAATAGCTTTTAGAAGGCCACTCAAAGTGAACAGATATTATCGATGCTTGGCATTTTTTAAATTCAAATGCCAAAGTAAGCACATTTGAGATGTATCAGGTCCTGAATAAATTCCCAGCATGCAGGAAAGGACTTGGGGGTCCTAGTTAGTGGTCAGGGAGTTGAATGTGAGTCAGTAGTGTGCTGTTGAACCAAAGAAGGTCAAATGCATCCTGGGCTGCATTAACAAAAGCATAGCCAAAGCCTTAACAGAATTCTTCTTTTCCTCTCATTGTTTCCTGCAACATTGCAACAGTTTGGGGCTTCCCAGTACAAGAAAGACATGGATAAACTAGAGGTAGTCCAGCAGAAGCCATCGGGATCATTAGGAAGCAGGAGCATGATGTACATGAAGAGAACCGTTTTGTTCAGCCTTAAGAACAGAAGGACAAGGGGAGGATCTTCATGTTGGATGAAAGGCAACACACACCAGCTGTAACAAGGGAAACTCCATTCAGATCCTGGGGAAAAAAAGATTTCACAATGACAGTGGTCAAATATTGGAACAGGGGCCCAGAGAGTCTGTGAAATCTCTGTCCTTGGAGATATTAAAAACTTGGCAAGTCACGGCCCTGCTCTAAGTGTACCTGGCATTGGGCAGGGCTGGGACCAGATGACTTTCAGTGATGCCTTCAAACGCATACTTGTCTATGATCCTATGGTAACATCTTGACCTGCTAAATGTAGGATAGATTCGATGCAGTGCTAGGGCATATGGGAGTAGCCAGAAATTCCACTGTGGTCATAGAATAGATGCTAGCAGGTTAGCTTGATATCATTAAACTGAGGTAGGTAAAATTGAAATTAATAGAAGTATTTAATTACTAAATCACAAGTTAGAGAAACAACCATCTCCTCTTCTCCTTTCACTACACTACATAGATCAATATCAAAATGTGTCTTCTTCCTTTTGCATTCATCTGATTAAGCGGTAGATGGTAACATATGTTCTGTGCTCAGGAACAGAGAGAATTGTTTCTCATAAATCTTGTGCGCTTAAAACTGAAGCTGTAAAATTCTGAGGGTGCAAATGGAAAATTTGTACAAAATCTGAGGAAATCAATGTCATTCTTACAGACATATGAAAATTATATAGACTGAACACCATTTAAAGGCTCAGGCTATTCCAACACCAAGTTTGTGCTGTTCTGACAAAATGGTATGGAAAAGAAATGAGCTTTAGTAAAACACAAAGATGATTTCAGCTAAGATTTTCTTTCTTTAAAACTTTAATGGCATACGTATCTTTTTAAGAAAAGATTATGCTAATTATATCTCTTGCTTGCAGTAACTTACCTTTTTAAATAATGCAGCTTCTGATAATCACAATTTCAATGTAACTGTTGAAGGCAATTGCTCCAGTGGTGGGTATCATTCCCAGAGTGCTTCAGGCTATAATGCCTAACAGTCTTCTAATTCTATTCACAGAAAGTATAAATCAGGATTAGATTTCAGTAATTTCCCATACTCTGACAGTGATTAGCGGAGTCTGCAATATGGACCACAATCTTCAGAGAAAGTTCATACAAGTAACTGCACAGACATCGGAATGGATTCTCTCGCTCTTCCCTGGGACAGAGCAAAAAGTGAATTGTCGCTGCCATGGGGAGCATTGCTTTGAAAAAGGACCTATCATGACAATAACATATCCAGATGTTCCTTTATCTCAAATGCAGAGATATTAATAGAGTATTTAATCTTTACTAAAAAGAGAGCTAGTAACACAGTCTTACTTTTAATTTATGGTTCGTTAGGTCTATTTCTTAATGTGATTAATGACATATCACTACTTAAACCATGGGACATTCATCAGCAGAACTGCATGCCCTTAAAACAGGTGTTGGGGGAATTTGAGAATGTTACAATGCAAAGTTTTACTATTTCTATAACAGTCTAAAATGACAAATTGCCAAAGAACAAAAAGCATTACAATCTTGAAATAGGAATTAATTTGTGTATATTTATATTGACATATTTTTCTCTAAAGTTGCTAGGCTTTCATAAATCTGTATGTGGAGGGCATATGACTATAGATGTAAATATGAACATAGGAAAGGTAAAGAATAAGAAAGAGTTCAAATTTCAAAATTTTCCAGTGCAGAATGTGAGAAAACAGGAAAATGGAACCTTTCTTAAAGCTAGAAACTAGCTTTGGTCAAGATTTGTCCTTCTTAATAGAGAAAACATGTTTTGAATCTTGATTATTGGGAGAAGAAAATAAGACAGACAGGAAAAAGAAAGAAAACCTAGGATATAACTACATAGAATTAACAACTATGTAGAATACCGACCTAGAGCACATTCTACCTATAATACAAAAATAATACAACTGACTTCTAAGCACCTCTGGACTTACAGCATGAAAGATCAGTTCTCAAAATTAGTTATTTATTGCACAAAATAACATATGAAATAACCATCCGCAGAGGCCACTACTGATAAAAATGAGAAGTAGATCGGATAAGCCAAAGATCCTGAAGACAAAGGCCTTCAAAATTCTCAGAGAAATAGAAAACAGCCTAAAAAGTAGGCAGAGAGTCTCGTTCCCTAAAATGTTAAGAAAGCTATGAAATTGATTAATTAATTACAAATAATTGAAGTAGATATTATTGTGACTTTTTTCTAACATCTGTGCACCTAAGAACATTTTTTATCAGATATCATAGTTTAATATTTATGTTTCTTGTTTCACCAGGAGTCATCATTGACTTTTGCTTTTCTGCTCAGTTCTGCTCATTTTTTATTTCCTCTTCCTTCTCTTCCCCAACCCTGGTGGTCTGTCTTGCCCTGTTATTTCATCTTCTCTTTCATGTATATTGAAAATTCTCTGGAGTAAAAACTTGTTTCTTTGTTATAGGTCTGCAGAGAGCCCTGCATAACCCAGCATGATCTACAAATGGGGGGTTTAAGTGATATCATACAAATAAATGAATAAAAGGATGTTTATTACATCCTAACAGAAATAGATGATTAATGGATATTAAACACTGATTTTATTAATTTAGAAAAACAACAAAGGAAAATGCAGTTGGTAAATCTTTAAAAAAAATGAATTTCAACACATTCTGTTGAAGCAATCACCAGAAAAATCTCCCTGTTCTGCCTTCAAAGGCAGAGCATATTCTCAAAGAACAAAAAGGAAATAAAAGTAATAAGCTGTACTGTCTGTCAAAAGGAGGCCTGTGAATTATGCAGAGCCTTAGTGTCCTGACCACTGTAGAAGATTTAAGACTGACTCTTTGGAATTTAAATTAAAGAGACGTTGCAAAGTTTGGCCCCAAATAAACATTTTTATGGGTCAAATTTATTCAGAGACGGCCATTTGAAAAATGTACATTCATACCAGAATGCAACTTTTCTTTTTTTATCATTGAGGGGCTGGTGAAGAAGTGCTGATGTCAAATATTAATCAGTCCAGTCTGAAAATTCTCACCTGAATGATGACCTCCAGCCATGGTTGCAATTCAGGCTGTGTGAGGGGCCAGAGCTTGTCTGGCCACTGGGGCAGATCCAGAACAGGCACACAGGAGTAACTCACATCTGCCCTCCTTTCAGCTTTGTTAGGCTGGACACTCGATCAGCTAAGAGTCTTGATCTCCAGACACAGTCATTCTTACTTGTAAAACAAAGAAAAACATAATTTTTACACAGCTACAGTTTCATTCAATATATCACAAACTGCTCTAAGAACATTGGTGAAAATAAAAACTTTAGCCAACGTACCATAATTATCCATGTGTTTTTGTCTATCATTTAAAAACACTTTGGCTTCCTGGATTCCTGACACAGTTCTGCCTCAGGGAAAAAAAACTCTGGAATTTGGAAATGGTGAAATAATAATAAGGGACATCAAAATGAAGACATTGAAGTGCAAGCGTAGCTATCTCTCTATTGTCTTTGTGGACTCTATCAGGGAAAGACCTTTAATCTGTGAGCCACTTGGTATGATGAAAATCATACCAGGGTTAGCTTCTTCCAAATCACATCAGTGTCACGGACCAACACAGGATGGGTGGTTTTCTTTGAAGCATGATGTATGCTGGATGACCTTGATTTCCATGCAAGAAGGTTTGAGGATGACTGATACTATGCCAAGGTAGTATTGGAAAAGCTCTCAAATAGGACATTTGACTTTTCATATCCATGTTCTTTCTAAACCTGACTTCTAATTCATCATCTTAAATATTTCTAAAATAATGGTATTCCAAAATAATAATTGTTAAAACTTTTCAGGGTCTGTTTTACCTCCTTAACAACTGTACTTACAAAAATGAAATTTCATCTTTACTCTCACCTGTACTGTTGAGCATTCTCCTTCTCTTTAAAAATCAACAATCTGCCAGATACTTCACGCAAGATGCATAAGTGGTCTTTTACAAATAATGTTTTATAGCAATGGATTACTGATAACATGCCAGCCATCTAAATCGGAATATGTTTTAACACAGAAGTGGAAGATTACCTTTTTTGAGTAATTATTAATATAAAATTTGTGTTTAACTTTTTGCATATTTAACTTTATATTTCTATTTTCAGTTATTAGAATCCTTCAGCGTCTGTAAAATTGGAATAAATCCGTACCTGTTTTAGACTGAAACAAAATAAAAATTGAATCAACTGGGAGAAGTAGCATCAGATACTCTTTCACTGGTTGACCATAGCTCCTAATGCACACTTCTACCCAGGCAAGGCCAGAGCTGACGTTATATCTGTCTCTTGGGAAAGTTGTCCTATTTGCCCGGTTTTCCAGTTTGACTGGCTGAAACGCCATATCTGTTGCTCTTCCAAGCCATACAACTGGAGGCTGAACATCATTGTGAGCTTTTAAAAAAGATAAGCCCTGAAGTTTGCCCAATTGTATTTGAAAAAACCCCACAACTTAACAGACTAATGCTTGTCCACTATCGCTCACCATCAGCATGTCTTTCTGGACAATGTCAATCACAGTACAGCACTGTGTCATTTTGCTCGGAAAACCAGAATTCAGAGCAGATTAACAAAGAAGACGTGATCATTTTTGTTGACTTTAAGTCTATTGCCCAGCTTTCATCAATTCAAGCAGTCATGCTCATGGACAGAAAAGTATGAGAATAATTAGCACAATTTATTTAGATTTTTGCATATGATAAAAGTCACTTTTATTCATCATTTGGAAAAAATCTTCTAGCAACAGAATTTGGGGTTATTTTTTTTCCTCTCCTTGTTCACTGTCTTTAACTGTTTTTAGCAGTCCTCACATTATTCCTCCTGGTCAACTTTCTCTGATGCTTCACAAGAAGTACGGTAGAGACAGCATTGTGTCTGCTTGCTAAACATCTGTGCCATGAAAAGATATTGCCTGGGAAATGAATTAGGCATGAATCAGGTTTTATATCCCCATATAAACCAAATATGAAATAAATCAAATTATTTTTTAATATACTTAATTATATTTTAATGTGTCTCAAGTCACATAGCATATGTCCTGTAAAAAGCACTTGGTTTGGTCCTCTGAACATGTCATGTATATGTTAATGATGAGAGATGGCACAACACGTTCTTGCCGGAGTCAGAATCCACTGGAAAAAAATGAGTTCCAAAACAGAGTCCTACTCTACACTGTGTTAGTACAGGCGTACTTGATTTTGAGAAGGGTGCATTAATTGGAAATTCCTTTCTCTGAATACAGTGAGTAATCCGTTTTACTGATTAATATTTATCATAGAATCGTTGACGTTGGAAGTCCTGAGCTCAGCTACTCTAATCACCCTGCCCAAAGCAGGGTTAACTACAGCAGGCTGCCCAGGGCCTTGGTTCAGTCTCGTTTTGGTTATCTGCAAGAATGCATATTTTACAGCCCGTTACTCGATGACCTTAACTGCAAAAAAGTTTTTTCTTATGTTTAACTTGGATTTCCTGTATCGCGATTTGCGCCCGTTACCTCTCATATCCTGTCACTGGGCACCACTGACATCTGGTTGTAATTTTCAAACGGACTTAATTCTAATAATAGTCTATACAGGAAAAAAACTGTAAATAAATTAAAAGAAAAAAAAAAGGTTATTTGCAGTTCTAGGAAAATGCAAAAGGTGCCACTTAACCCAAAGTGTGTCTTCTCCACAACTGAATTCTTGGGTTTTGGTGAACACTGGACCCTCGGAATGTGATAAAGCACCTTTCAGTAATAAATTCATTACAGGACTTGGAAAACTAAAAGAAATAGCAGCTTATTTGTAAATAATTTAATAGCATTTGCTTGATTCTAAATGAAAACGTGGCGTAATCCACATTATTTTCTGGCCTAATAACACTGAGATCAGCAAATTTCTGTTACAGGAGTACACACTTAGTCATTAAAATCTAGATTATGGGTATCACTACCTGTATATACTTTTACTTTGCCTATGTATACTTACACTCACAAATTTATATATCTACACATGTAGTATCATGTATTCAGTTGGGCAACATTTGCATTTACTGAGCTCTCCATTTTTAACAAGCCTGATACTAGGAACCTGGTAAATGTCTTCAATATGTTCACCTTTCACAGTGCATAATAAAGTCAAACACACTCTTACGGCTGCTTCACTGCAAACATACTGGCAAAGAAATGAAATCTTTAAGGGAGTGAACTCATCTGCAGGTGGTGATTGAAAGCATTTTCACATCTCAGGAAAGGAGCATTTTAACATTGCTTGTCACACACATCCTGTCAGGCCTTCATGTGTTCCAGATAACACCTTTGGTACAGTGTCTTCAAGCATCAGAGTGAACTTTTGCCATTGATTCTACTGTAAAATTAGATTAATTCATTGTACTCATGGGTTGTTGTATTCAAATGATAATTTTTGCTTGCTTCTTGCTATTCACTAGGAAATAACCAGCTCCATATGACTCATCATGTTGTGGGAGTTCAATGCCAAGCCTGCTTGCACACAAAAGAAAATTACATAATTACACTAAATTTTGCAAATCAAAAACTTCTTTGTAATTGCCTTAAGATTATTTTATATTCCATTTTCAGAAGATGCTTCCCTGTGTAGCTATTTAGCAGGAACATTTTTTATAAAAGTTAATTATAGTTTCTTAAAGAATTAAACAGGGGGTTTTTGTTCTCTGGTTGTTGTTTTTTTAAGCAAAGAATCTCTCTGTTATACACATTTCTGAATTCTCGGGTTATGTTTTGGTTTTGCCCACATTCTTGATAATCTGATTAAGGAAATGTCATTTATTTTTACGGTACATGTATCTGATCCGTACTTTGTATTTTATTGAAAGAAATACTATTGGGCAAAAAAAATCCAAACAAATGAGCACTGCTGTTCTTAACAGTCTCTGAACTAATTTTAACTTAAGGAAAATATTTTAAAATTAATAAGGAATGGAAAAAGTACTGAAACATTTCAAATAACACGTTATTTCAACATACAGATGAAAACAGACAGGACTTTCAAAACACCGCTTCATTGGAGGAAAGAAGGGCTAGAGAGAAAATTGGTTAGAAAATAAAGTTTTTCCACTTTTTGACATTTATTTTTGGGGTCTTCTTTGAGTCCAACACTACCAATCCGGCAATCAGCAGCTATTTCTGATGTGTTGCTTCCCAATTTAACTACAGACTGTCACTTTAATCTCAAGAGAACGTTACTGCCTAGGAAGACTGAACTGGTAAGAGGGACAAAGAAACCAAGAAAATCACTTCTAATTACTGTTATGTCAATTTGGAGACTGACTGAAAGCATCAAAAATCTATCCTTATTTCTTACAATAGAGTAGAACCAAAAAAAGTCTCAACTTCTTGATCCACGGCTCGCTCTGCTTCCTGAAAATGCCGGTTTCACTAAAGAGGATTTCTGGACTGCATGCAAGTGCGCAGAGGTAATAAAAGACTTCTCATAATTTAATGATAACCGGTCACAGAGTTCTGTTTAGCCAATTCTAATGCTTCAGAAAATTGGATTTCGATGAGGTTTCTGCACCTTAATTTCCTCTCCCTGCGCATTTCCCACAAAGGACTATTACATACAATACTGACTGAAAGCTAGCCCACACTGCGTACTTCAAGATGTTTTATTGCCTTTGTGAACATTAAACACCCTGCTTTTATTTACCACGTACTAACAGGATGGGACAGAAAATAAACTACATGCTGTGAAACTCACTGATATTTTCTCCCATCTTTGGCACCTTCCTCTGCCTTTCTTTGAATGTTCTGGAAAGCAGCTCTCTCTGTTTCTCACTTTTCCCCTTTACCTCCATACCTTGGAAGCAGCGAAAGAGAACAGAATTCGTAGCCTAATACTGTGTAGGTGACAAAACATTTCTTTTCCCTCCACCTTGGGGACAACTTTGAGACATGTTTCATAGCTGCTCGACGGATCCACAACTCTCCTGCCCAAATCCTGGCTGAATTCCAGCCTCATAATGACATTCCACCTACCGAAAAATTCTCCCTTTAGTTCAAGTGGGATAGTGTGCCATTTGCCGAGCTCTGTTACTTTGCTTATAAACTCCCACTGAAGCTAAAGAGAAAGGCAGGCAGGATTTGGTTCACTGGTCTAAAACCATTATATACAATGAACCAATTGTTCAGTAAAGCTAGTGAAACTATTTCCATAGACCTAGGCTGGAATACTGAATCAAAAGCTGTTGCTGACCAATTAACATACTGGTCTGTGACAGCATTTAAGCTCCTGTTCTGCTTGATGCGAAGTGGTGCAGAATGCAAAGCTTTTGATATGGAATCTGGAACTCAGAGGCCAATGCCCAATAGAAACCATTCTTTTCCCCTCTCTGAAAACAATTAAATGGCTTCTTTTTTATTTCAGTGAGGAATTTAAAGTTTCCAAAACTTTGTTTTCCAGGACAGAGAAATGTCAGTCACTAGTGGAATTTGCTTTTCAGGTCCTAATGTAAATCTCACTCTTGGATTAGAGGAGTGACTTACATCTTCTAGAAGTTCTAGGCTTGCCTTTTGTTATTAACACCTTCCAGTCATCTGAATTTTCATTTGCACTTGAAAAATATTACTAAACATTTGCAATGCTCTAACTCCTGATCACTAAATACTCATGAAACCTAAAGGAAGATCAACCAGTTTAGGCAGCAGGACTGACATTCGCAAGATAAAAGCAGTTTAATGTGAGTTAAATACGAACTATTAAGTAGTAAGATTTTCAAAACTTCCAAGATCTTTTGGTGTTTAAAAATTAAATCCAGAACAGAGAAGAACAATTAGAAGAGGATCATAAGAGGAATAAAGGTGGCATCTGCATATGAGAAGAGTGGCTATAACAATGGATACAAAAAACCGATCTTGGAGAAAGAAAAAAGCATCAGAACATTAATAAAATGAGAAAAAAATTGTGAGGTAGACTTAAGACAGACAGAAAAAAGAAAGTTAAAAATGAGGACAGTACAAGAGATGGTAAATTGACATAATTTCTTACTTAGGGTTTTAATTAATTCTTTTCCTTTAGTTTATGGCAGAATCATGTATTCAGCATTTTCTTTTCTCTATTATATTCATCATAATAAAGTTTGTGGTGTTTAGATTTGCTACTAAGTTGACAGAGGGATTGTGTCAGTAATTTGCTTTGGTTGCTCAGTGATTGCCAGTCTGTTGTGATAGATATTCACACAGAACATATTTGTTTGCCTACTGAGTAGGAGGAATGGAAAGAGGAGAAAAAAATCAGTGTGGACATGGTGACCTCCACTGTGAATTTTACTAAGTGACTTAATGGTTGCTGTGAATTTGTGTGACTTTCATGCCCTTTTAGAAACAGCGCAATAGACCTGGTGGCTATAAACAGCACACACCCAAATGACACATTTTCCCCTTTGCATCAGCGGTATCCTCCCAAGAAAGCACTTTGAAACACGCTCAGTGCTGAGCGTAGAGCCGGCTTGATCTGATGGCTAATAACATGAAATTGGGAGCCAGAAAAGCCTGTCTTAGTTCTTTTTTTCCTCCACCAACTCTTACGCCTTAGGGAAAGTCACTTAACTTCACTAAGTACCTCATGTACCTCTAAGAAAAAAAAAAAAGGAAAGAAAAAAAAAAGGCTTTCCAAAACAGATTCAGTTTCAGCAACTTTAAAAGTTGAAGAAAAGATTTTGTCTACTACTCTGGAACTGTAAAAGCTAACAAAAGCTGGATATCTGAGGGTTTATGTACTTTAAGAAATGAACAAAATGCATATTACAGCCATTTATTTGTGTGTGGAAATAGTTATCTTTCTACTGCAAAAGCAGAGAGTGCCAAATTCTGATCTTAGGGACATGTTATCAGCACAAGGCCAACGACACAAGGACAATGACAATATTTATCAATGTTCACTAAGTGTATACCATACAAAAGTGCCTCTGCACTCAGTAGTTAGTAAATACTTTATATGAGAAGTTAGAGAAACCAAACATCTTCTGATGAGCTGGAATTGAGAACTGTCATTCGACTTTCCCCTGTAGACTTTTTTTGCAGTGCCTCTAACTCTTGTGTGTGGCAGGACAGGCAACAACTCCTATTGTTCCTGGACACCACTGAACCTCCCAAAGCAGCCTAGCTCACTTGCTTTTCAGTTATTAATAACATTTGCATCTGCTGTACCTGACCTTCTCTGATCATTTTGTCAAGTACTAATGTTTTACCTTTTTCTTTTGAATTATTGCAGATGTTTGCCGAACATACACAAACTGCAGCTGCCTTTTAAACAAGCTACAAATGCACTGGACATCAGAAGAAAATTTCAATCGCAGCAGGTTTTCCAGATGATGAAGAGACAGAACACTAAGGAAACCTAATTTACTTTTTGTGTGAGGTAGAAGTGTTATATTCCTCTGGGCCTTTATTCCTGTGCATGCCATTTTGCAAATGAAACACACCACATGAGTACTGTATGAAGAAAAGCATCATGAATACTAAGTTAGTCTTGAGTTGCACGGGAATATAAAATGCATTGGTTCTAGTTAAAATCAATTTTGCCTTGGAAATAAGCATCGGATTCACTTTCTCTCTATCCCCAAAACACTTAGACAGATGGAAAATACCACTGTAGCTGCTGTGTATTAAAGTGGTAAATACACTTACACAATCAAGCAATCCAGAAATCTCGTTGGTAGTTTCAGTAAATCCCATTTTCATTGTTTCACTGCAAAGGGGTACAGCCCTAGAACGAATTCACAGAGTGAATTCAATAAATGAAGAATTCCTTTGCTTCCCCCCAAGTACTAACAAGGTATACTTGGAGCACAGAAGTTTCCAGAAATTCAGAGTCACTAGTTACCATGGAATTATCAAAATAAAGGAGGAGAAGAAACGGAACCAGAGCCACTGATGGAATCCACCCCATTTATGTTCTGAGCAGATATTTTTTACAAGTTTTTCATTTTTCCTTTTCAAAGAAAGTTCAGGAATGAAAGGGGCAACATAAAATTATAGAAACAAAATTTTGCATACTGCTGTAATAAATATAGCAGCTGCTGGATTCTTCGCATCCCTTTATATTAAGTTAAAATAAATTACTGATCTAAAATTTTTTAGTAATTACTGACTTTAAGTAAAGATACTGACAAGTATTGATGACATTATGTACGGTAACAAAACTTAAATTTCACAGTCTTTTGAAGGCCCAAATGTCTTTGAATATCTTAACCCTGTAAAATTAATTCAAATATTTTTCACATATGAAAGTCAAGAAACTATAGTATTTGACAAAGCTTTTCAAGCTTTTCATATGGACTTCTTCACAGTCTGCACGTAACTGAAACGTACAACAGATTTCTGCTATATTGTAAAATAATCAGTAGTATTTAAAGAAGGTGGTACTGATTCTTGTCACCTAAAAAGGGCAGTTGGTTGATCCGGGGCGATAAAACTGACTTTTACGTGCATTTCCTCAGTACTTGTTAGGCAGCATCAGTTGTACCCCTTTATCAACCTCTTTTCACAAAATAAAAGTACAAGAGATATCATTAGATTGATGAAGATTGATATTATTGATCTACTATGATTTGATCACTTGAGAAGGATAAGCAAATTATAACTTCCTTTGCTCCACTTTCATTATATTCTAATGACATACACATACCTAAGGTATAGATGGAAGATATTGCCTAGGCATTTTGCTTCAACATAAAGTAACTTTTCATCTGACTTGGCAATAAAGTTAATCTTTGCTTAACCTGGCTTTGCAAACCTGGCTTTTGCAGCTCCAGGTTACAGATCAAAAATCCTGTGGTAGATTGATACTCTCTCACTCAGTTAATTCAAAATTGCTCTAAACATTTGACTAATTCCTTTGGACTGGGGTTTTTTTTTGTTGGTTTGCTTATGCCTGTAGAGGTTAGTCGGATGGATATACCAGCATATAAACTTGTGCCGGTCAGTTTTGTACTTCTGCAGTAGTCCAGGTGTTTTTGTACTGCGTCACACCTTATTAACTAATCAAACTGCAGCTAATAACTGTAACAAAACACTTATTCATTTCTCTATCCCTTTGGTGCACTTTTGATTCTTTATGTCAAATGCCACATTTTGCGTATCTGTACCAAACTCTCCCATAGTTGAATCCCGAGCTTCAGAGCTTTATACTGTATGAAATGTCATTCTTCAGGGTTGAATACATTCTGATAAAATACAGAGATTTCTTTTCCCAGCTCGCAAAATACATCCTTTTCCCTGAAAAATCTCCAAGCTTTCTGTGAATTATTCACTTTGTGATTATACATACTCTTTCAACATACAGAAAAGCACTTGTTTAAACTAAGAATTAGCTGCCTGTTATCATTCTTTTCTCTCCCTGGATCTCAGACATATGCACACAGGCCCACACAGTCCTCTACACTTTTTAAAATGAAACCAATTTGTCTGCTATTTTGATGCAAGATATATCAGGAGAATAATGCTTCCAAGAAATCTGGGTGAAAATGCCTGAGAGATGTACAAGATCTGCTTGTTGAAGATTGGATTTTCTGTTTGGTAGATTTTGCCTAGTTGAGCATGGCGAATAGTCTCTCTTGGGTAATTCTCCTGGGGAAAGATACTGAGATAATGAGACATATTCATGTACATAAAGTACATCCAGTTAATATGGATCCACAATTACAAGAAATTAAATTCTGAATGCTCCTGTATTAAGAACACATCTATGAACGCCTCACAAAGGGCAGAGAGAGACCTCCGAAAGGATAAGACAGTGACGCTCATCTAATAATGGGAAGAAAGAAGAGGTATTTTGGGGGGCAGGAACTGGGATGATCAACTGGATGATAAACAAATAGTTGCAAGTTCTGCCTTAGTCCTTCCATGCACCTAGCTTTTTGTGTCTATCACTACAGCACCTGAGTGCCTTCAAACATCCTCGGGGACGTTTTTAGAACCTACTAAATTTCCATGTAAAATAAATGATTAAACTACAGTCGAGTTGAAAGGTTAAAGTATAGTCTTTAAAGCAACTGAAAATTGATAAAAATTACTGCTGTTCAGTGCTTTCTCAGCCTAGGAATTTACTTAGTCACCAGTTATTCACTTATTTCTTACGTACAGTTGCAGATACTTTAAAAATATTCTCCCTTTGCAGAATAAAATCTAAAATCTGCCCTCCATAGTTCACTTTTGAGTTTAAGAATTCCTAAACCCAGGACAACCAGCAGCTTCATCTAGTTGAAGATGCCCCTGCTCATGGCAGGAGGTGTGGACTAGATGGCCTTTAAAGGTCCCTTCCAACCCAAACTATTCTATCATTCTAGGTACTTTAAGATATTTTTTCAGATAGGTTTTAATAAAAGCCAAACAGTACAAATGTTCACTTAATCTAGCACATTTTTAAAAATATTTAGAGAACTTTTTAACTGAGGTTTCCAGTACTACCTTCTCCTGGCTGAGCTAAAAACCTAAAAGTGATTATCGTAATCATAATGTGACACTTTTCCCCTTTATTAATTATGAAAGAGTAATGGTGGAGAAAAAACCCCCACCCCTTTTTCATGTGTCCATTTGTGTTTATTTCTTAATATGTAATAACTAACTTCCTTGCAAGATTGTGTATTGAGTCCATCTGTTTGAACTTGACTTCAGTCAAGCTATAACTGGGGCAAAACGTCCTTTTCAAAGTAATTTACTTTGTCCTAAAAGTGATAAATTATAGAAGGATAGAAAAGCAGAACAAAGACAGGAAGTCTTCAGAAGAAATTGCCGGATACCAGTTCCTATACATTTACATAAGAGCACCTCATGTAGTACTAATATGGAATTCATAGCTAAATCTCAAATTTAAAAGAGGTCACATACCACATGACAGATTTCTTGTAGAACAATCCTGATAATTTATTCATCAAGATGGTATCAGTTAGGATATGACAGTGGGGAAGGGAAGTAGAAACAGCAAGAGCAGGATGAGGAAAGATGTGGCAGAATTGAATTGTAATATACTGCACAATTTTTAGAACAGGAGGAGAACATTATAGTAGGAGCCAAAATTAAAAGTGAGAACTAAAAGCAGGTAAATAATATAATAAAGGAGACTCATAAGATAGCATCATGTCTGTACAATGACTATAGCGACAAAAAGCAGGAGTGGAAGCAAAAAGCACTACAGTTGGAAAATACAATACAAAAGATAAGAATAAAGTGAACTATAAAACTGTGATTGAAGGGTACACAGCAATAAGCACAAAAATGTGGAGAGAGAATAACATACGTTTAGAAGAGAACATCAGCACAGAAGCACTTGAGGAAATCTTCAGTAGCTCAGATGCAGGAAAAGGAAAGATGTATCACTGACATAAAGTTGTTGAATGAAATATAAAAGGAGAGGAATATGCAGTAAAAAAATTAGATATCTGCAGGAGTTGAGTTAAACAAAGATGAAGAATGAAGGTAAACAATGTACTCCATTTAAACAAGTTATAAATTAATAGAGGGTTATATTACAAAACAGGAAACTGAATAATGACTTGCAGAAATAAACAGAAATAAACTATAGTATATCGATAGCATGGACAAAAATTCTTAGGTTCACAAGCAATTAAGGAGTTACTAAAAATTAAATAGGGTAACATCATCTGTGGAAACAACAAATTAATTATTGACTGAGAAAAATGATGACATTGTAGTTTTGTTGTACTTCATCTCACCAATTAGTAAAATTATTATTTGCAATAGAAATTCTTAGGAGTTCTAGTTCTGAGAAAGGCAACACAGAAGCATACAGAATTCACTGCCTAAATTGCTCAGAGGATTTCTCTAAAAGCCTTTAAAATGGGGAAAAAATGCATTGAAAATTTTACTTTAGTTCACTGAAGCTTACAGAAATATCTTCTGACTTCAGTAGAAAGCTGGTTAGATGATCGGTAGAGACTCACTGTTCCCCATGGGACTACTGGCTGAGAGATGGAACACAGCCATATTTTTCCCTCCTCAGTAACCGAAGTCCAAGTCTAGTGGCTCTCAAGAAACAACGCCCTCACTTGCTTATGCTTCAGTTATTCATGACAGCAACTTCAGCCAGCAGTTAGTGTGCAAGGTATGGGGAGCCGGAATTACACAGCTTAATTCCTAGAGAAATTGCAACAAATCTGTTGTTAAGCGTGACTACTGCATGCTCAAGTTCCAAATGAGATTTTTAAATACCAATTGAAAACACCTGAATGGCGTTTGCTTTTTGGATGAAATAATAATAAAGAAAAGACCTAAGTTTGAGAAAAATCTTGCAGGTTTTTCTCTCTTTTTCAGAAATGTGCCACTTTCAACAAAGAACCAATCATTTCTACATCCCAGAACAGAAACTGATTCTGTTTCTGTCAAGGTAGATTTGAACAGCCATTGAGAGAAGATAGATAGAAACTAATTCAGTACTAGCTCTCCATGCCTCAGTTATTGGTCTACTCTCTTTGTGCTATGGGTTGAGCACATAAGACAACTTGTCTGGATGGTCTGGAAAGCAACAAATGAGGAATTTAAGTTCTGGCATAAACGTGTTGGAAGCAGTTGTTCTATTACATACCCACATCAAGCAATGCCAATCAATCACAATTCAGACACTGAATCAAGGATACACTTTGGCACCAAAGGATTCTTGAAAACAGAAATATATTACCAGTTACTATCTTCGAACTAATCCCTTTTTTCCCCTCCATAACATGTTGTCAGGTTTTTCTATCACAGCCCAGAAAGCCTATCATACCCTGGGCTGCATCTCCAGCAGCATGGCCAGCAGGTCAAGGGAGGTGATTCTGGCCCTCTACTGCGCTCTGGTGAGACCCCACCTGGAGTACTGCCTCCAGCTCTGGGGCCCACAATGTAATTTGGGGATCGTGACAGCCATGGCCAGTTCATTCTGCTGCCTGCTAAAGTGCAAACTGTTCCTGTGTGGCAGAGGCAGGGGGATCGGGAACAAACTTCAGGCAGCTGGTACCGAGCACTGTGTGGGCAGGCAAAAGAAGTGCTTCCCAGGAGAAATGTATGAGCTTGGACTACTATTAAAAGTTGCCAAACCATGTTCTACTTTTCATACTGAATCGAGGCCAACATTTATGCAAAAGCAATCAGATGCAAAAGTGCTGGCCAAGCAGATACCATGAATATAAAGAAGGGACAGAGCAGGGCTGCTGGGTGGCTACATTTCCATTCAATTAAAACTTCTGGATTGTTGTATTGGAATCTCTAGTGAAGTGGAATAATATATTTGCATTTGGTTGGTCAACTAACTGGACAATCCTCTAGTCCACCTGGCAGCTGACAAATAGCAAGCTAGCCAGCATCCTGTCTTCCCAACCCACCAGAGTTTTCTGTCTTGCTGGAAAGAAAATGAAAGCATTTCAGGGCAATCAACTACTTGATTTCTACTGCAAATAACAAGAATCATGCATTCTCAACAAACAAACCAACCAACCAAAAACCCCACTGATTCTGTGAAATCTGCATTTTCAGTTAGGAAATTCCTTCCCTGGAAACAGCTCCAGAAACCCAAACCCGATTCTGTGAAATCTGCATTTTCTGTTAGAAGATTGCTTCCCTAGAAACAACTTCAGTATAAGCCTCTCTCCTATTCAAATTCCATTTCACGTTGTGGCACAGTAGGAAGTTATGACTGAGGATCACTGCACACATGTATTAATCTAGATATTTTGTTCCCATACAGGAACTAAAATATAACTCGATTGTTTTTTTTTCTGAAATTGAAAAATATTTCATTTGCACTGAAACCACCCATCCTAAATTAGCAGTGCAAAATAAGCTTATTTACTGAGATAGTTAGCAACAATTTTGCATCGTGGTGGGTAGGACTCCAGTATTAATTTCTCCTCTGACAAGTTGAAATTATTTTCTTGGTTGATAGACAAGAACTCACAAGAAGCCCTGTAATTTAATTAATGATTTTGGTTCTCCATTAAATATCCAAAAATAACGCTGCAATAACTCACAACAGGAGTAGTAGGTCTCCCATAGTCTCCAAAAATTATAATAAAGTCAAACCCCATAATCAGTAGGAAGCAAATAAGTTCACACCTTGGCTTCAAAATCCAAAAGGCTTTAAGATTCTCCAACAGACTCCAAGATTCTCCAGACTTCTCAGCATAAAGGCCACCTGAAATCTTTTCCTAGGTTTTCATAATAACCAAACTGTGCAAATAAAGATGCAGACTTTCTCTGTACCTTTTAGCCATTTTCATCTATAGTTTTATAATACCTTTTGTGCTTTGTTGTAACTATTAATAGATCTGTGTAAAAGATCGCTTGTAGTTTGCTCATACAGAAAGACATCTTCTTAAATTAATGAGATTATGGTTCTTTGGTTTGGAATACTTGTAGTAATTAGACTTAATATATGAATCCTCACAGTTGATCAGAGGTGTGAAAGGCATCTTATAATTAAGACCTACATAACACCACATTGTCTGTACTTTTCAGCTGCTCACTTATAGATCAACAGATTGTATAGGCTACTTAGCAGTTTGTGTTGTGAACTCCTTATTGCAAGAAAAAGCACAGAAATACCTTGCATTCCTTATCAAGAAAATTATATTTCCAAGCATTTTTTCTTAAGATGCTCTATGGCCAAATTTAGCAAACAGGCTAAATAATAATAATAAATAAATAACAATACCTTTGCTATTACCACCAAATAGAATCTTTATCTTTAAATCCGAAGGACAGCTTGAAGGATTTTTCATCACTGAAAAATTCTTGCTGTTTTTTAACTGTAATCTGTATGAAGCTTTTAAAACTGTATGTATTGATAAGCTGATCTCTGACTTAGCAACATGGAATCATGGAATCACGGAATCACGGAATCATGGAATCTTCAGAGTTGGAAGGGACCTCTAGAGATCATCTAGTCCAACTCCCCTCAGCTTTGTATTCTGAAGGATTCAAAATGCAGCGCCTCATGAAATGGGCAGCAATAACTTGTCATTTTATAGCGATATCAGTTGTCTAAAAAGCAGTGATTTATTGTAGCCATTTAACGTTTAGTCACTGTAGGAACTGCAGGACTAGTATCCCTCCCTTTATAGATTAATACTTTGGCTTTGGGAAGAAACTTGGGGTGCATTCCATTGATGTCCAATTATGTGAAAAGAGGTAGATATGATTATGGATGCCTAAAATGCATTGATTCATTTATGTGCCATCAGTCACTTCTACGCTGATTTCTGATACTGCATGGACTAGCTTGAGCAGTGTGAAACCAAATATTTAAGCTCTTCCACTAATATTTATAGACAAAAATGTCATTTTTCATAAATATTGATTCAGTTTCACCTATTTTTATATGTAGCATAAGTACCCAAAATGCATAAAATTCCCAGAGCTATGTTCTACTGTGTCAGTATCAAAATAGAAATGCTTTTCTTAGATCTTCAGTTGCTACTGACTGTGAATACTTTAAACTACAGGGAAGGATACAGACGTAAGTTCTAAAATAAGTTTTGAGTTTCTTCCTTCCAAAAATCTGTGACTTTTAAAACACAGGTGAGAGTTCTACTCCTCAGTAGATTCTGGCCTGCGGTATACAAAGATACAAGCTGCATTATGAAGCATCTATTTAACAACAGTCACATCTCCAGATACTGTGAATTTCATAAAAGGCTACTCAGAGTTGGTAAATCACACTGATTTATGCTAGAATGGATGGATAAAAATCCTCCAGATTTTCTATTTCTTTTAATAAAGAAACAAATATTTTGGAACAAAAAAAAAAAAAAAAAAAAACACAAAACCAAAACCAAACCCCAATAAAACTGTACCTTTCGTTTTCTTTAGAACGTAATAATAGCTATTTCTTCACAAAGGTATAGTGTTTACTAAGAAACCTGCTCCTAGGGTAAGCTATTATTACTTCAGCGGTCTCCAGGCTCCAAAAAGAATGAAAATAGTTTCAAAAACACAGGATGTTCATGAAATGGAGAAATGGATGATGAATTTGTGCTACTTACTGCACCTTGTCAATTGTTTGCTTTTCATCATAAAGTGAAAAGCCTGCACAGCTCAGCCACTGGGAAGCAGGGCCAGTCTGAGGACTAGGTAAAAGAGGAGGCTGCCTCACCTAGCAGGAAATAAATAATGGCAAAAGAAGAAAATCTGGTAGCATGGAACATCTATTATTCCCCTGTAGTAATTTGTTGCCTGGCAAGAGCTGATGAATCCAATTTTGAGAGCATTTTACAGTGAGTTAAGAAGTTTACAAAGGAAAATCAGTCAAAATATGCTTTTCTGTTGTAGAAATAAGCTAAAGTCATCACTGAAAATCAGTTGTCTTTGATAACCTGACTGGAGTTAAACAAATCAATGGTCAGCATCTCACTAACAGCTGGAGACAGGAATGTTGAAATTTCTTATGGCAAAGGTCTGCTTCACTCTCAGACGGTACAGGAGAAACAGCAGAAAAAATGAAAAGGAGAGGTTCTGATTCACTGCAGGTGGTCTGGAGTATGGTGAAAGGTCTTCCTCACTCACAAAAAGGGTGGGGAACAGCATAGCTAAGGGCTGAAACGATCACCAGATAATCCCTCCAGCATATTGGGACATCCAGGCTGCGTCCCCAGTGTGGCCAGCAGGGCGAGGGAGGGGATTCTGCTGCCCCTCCACTCTGGTGAGACCCCCCTGCAGTGCTGCCTTCAGCTCTGGGGACACCAACAGCAGAAGGACATGGACCTGTTGGAGCGAGTCCCGAAGAGGCCACGGAGATGCTGGGAGGGCTGGAGCCCCTCTGCTGCGAGGACAGGCTGAGAGAGTTGGGGGGGTTCAGCCTGGAGAAGAGAAGGCTCCGGGGAGAACTCAGAGCCCCTTCCAGTCCCTAAAGGGGACACGGGAAAGATGGGGACAAACTTTTTAGCAGGGCCTGTTGCGATAAGACAAGGCGTAATGGTTTTAAACTCAAAGAGGGTAGAATTAGATTGGACATAAGGAAGAAATTTGTTTACAATAAGGGTGGTGAAACCCTGGCCTAGGTTGCCCAGGGTGGTGGGAGATGCCCCATCCCTGGAAGCATTCCAGGCCAGGCTGGACGGGGCTCTGAGCAACCTGATCTAGTTGGAGATGTCCCCGCTCGTGGCAGGGGGGTTGGACTAGATGGCCTTTAAAGGTCCCTTCCAACCCAAACTGTTCTATGATTCTATGATACCAAAATCACATTTGTTCTGGCAGTGACTGACAATAGTAACACACAAGCTGGTTCTATCACCAGCATTTTGCAATGGCCTAAATTTGTTTCAACTGAAATTAATCTCATGGGTTCCTGGGTAAGACACTCCCTTTTTAGCTGATCAGCATATATAGCATAAACCTACGCAACTTGTTCCAGTAACAACACAAACACAGGAAAAATGCTCATACAGTCACTGGATCTATATCTGGGTTTGTGCCGGCTTTCTAAAATTTGGCTACAAAAGGAAGTTTTGCCTAACAAATGGAATTCACGTGCTGGTTAATACACTGGGGAACAGACAGAATTTCTACTTCATCCAGCAAAGCAGAAAGAAGAAAACCAATCTTAATTTTTGGTTGGGGTTTTTTTGTTGAGTTTTTTTTTTTTCTTTTTTCTTTTCTGTGTCATAGGACTAAACTTAGCACAAATTTTGTTCATAATTAAGATGTAAGTTTATTGATTTTGAGAGTGAAATTATGGTAACTAAATTGAAAAGTTTTGTTCATAAGCGCTGACTTGTCAAGTAAAGAAACAAATCTTTGTTATAAAGAAGAAATTAATCACTCTTAGAATCGTAATGTCTAATAAAACAAAAACTCAGTTCACTATTACTCTGACTTAGTATTACGAGCCACAATTTATACCATATTACAAATTCTCCTAAAGGTAATAAATTTGACTTAGAAAAAAATTAATACAAAATCTAATTACATCTAATTTGATTAAATTAGAACTTTAGGACTTTTCTGTAATCTCATTTAATTCAAGGCATTTGTAAAACTGCAGAATTACTAACAATGCCTAAAACCCCACGTATAAAGTTATAGACTTTATCAACTGTCTACCTTCCTCTCCACTATGGAAGAGATGAGAATGGAAATCTCATGTTCTGGGCCAAATTCTGCCATAGGCAGCAACTTTACGCTCCGCTGACCTGAATATGTGTTACTTCAAACTCTCTTTTTTAAAGGCAGAGAAAAAACAGGGCATAAGGAGGGCAGAGTACTTCTACAACTTGCTATTTCTCTGCAAATGTATGGGAATCTCACTGCTATTTCTCTGAAAATGAAAAAGAATCTCACTGCTTGTCTCATCACATTTTCCCTAAAAGAATTGCCAATTCACACTCGTAAAACCTTCTCCTTTTCAGGAAAGGAGCTTTGTTCTGGCATAAGCCTGGGTCACACCTTCTGTTCATTGCTGATACTGCTGATCTTAATACACGTGGGACGGGACGGTCATGATCTGTATTGGCCAACTAAGGAGTTAAATCTTCAGTCTGATGGAGGACCACAGCCGAAAATCTACTTTAAATGAACTCCTCTTGTGTGTTTTTCATGAGCTGCAATTTAACCTAGCTGAAAGCCCGGGGTACTCAAACTCGAAGCTTTCAACAGGAAGAACTTTTCAGAATGCCGTTTCTCTCTTTTTGCCAACAAAGCTGACTTTGTAAGTTCCCTTATGATTATTCTCAAGACAGATTCCTCTGAAGAGATTTGATGCTTCCTCCTTGAAGTATTTTGCTAATCACGCCTTTTAACTGTGCTCACTGTAGAGAAGATGCTCAGCCAGTCAAAGAAATTTACCTTGCCTCTCAAACTTTTTGCATAGGTACCATTAGTAGGATGAAACAGTAACTAGTTTCTAACGTTGACCACCAAGCAGTGTTTTCAGCCACTAATTCCTCACCCCTCTGGAGGTCTGGGTTTTTTGTGTTTGTTATGCATCTTGCATATCTCCAGAACAATCTGAACAAAGCTCTCCTCCCTTTACCTGCCTTTCTTACCATCCTTCTGCGCTGCAGAACTGGCTTTTAAAATACCACCACAACCCAGTCATTACAAGAAAACTAAATCAATTTTTGAGAAAGAACAGCCACTGCTTTAACACAGAAACAGTTTAGGCAAATTTTTAAAATTAACAGCAGTACTAAGGCTCTCAAAGATTTACTCACTTCAATGACTCAGTATCTCGTGTTTTTTTCTCATTTTTTTCCGTGCCACAATAAATCAGGCTATGAAATAAGCTTGGTTTAAGTAGCAAAACCATTATGATTTCACATTTAGCAGCATAAAAATTGCCTTATGTTCAAATTCATGCTTCTCAGTAAGGTTCCCAGATACCTTCCACAGAGTAGCAGTTTATTATCAGAGAAGAAAAATGCTTCATATGGGCAAACTAAGGCTTGCCATGACAAACTGGGGTGAGTATGTATTGACGAGATGTCAGAACCTGCAGAAATTTTGGGTCTGTATTTAGTATTTATTAAATTAAGTTTGTGGCAATCAGATGAGATTATATATAAATTAACTTACACAATCTTGTTTGGCATTTATTAGAACTTTCTAACTTGAATTTATATGTAAGCAACCTCCAGCAAACCAAATTGAAAAATACCAGTTAATATTTACTTTGGGAATTCAATGTCAGTTTTGGTTTTGTAAAGAATGGCTGGAAATCTGAGAAAAATATGAAAATCTTAATAACGTTGAGCTATTACCAGGTTCCCGTATCAATATTCATATTCAAATAGATAACAGAACAGGAAAAAAAAAAATCAAAAAACTGAAGCAAACAGAAAGCTAGATAAACCAAAAAACAACTTCTGAAAATTAAAATGTCAACACTGTCAACATGAAATCTGTCAATAATTTCAAATAAAAATGTAAATATCGTAAACATTTATTTTCGCTGGCTTTAGTTATCAAAATGAACATTCCCATTTTCGAGAAAATGCTATTTCATAAAGGACATTTTTTTAGAAAAATATTTTAACAGTTCTATGTATAAGATTTCTAGTTGTGTCTATGTATTTGTGATTACAACTATGATATATGTATACAAAATTGTGAATTGTATCATATTTGAGTCAATGAGTCAATTTTATTTAACGAACTGAAGTAATTAAAAATCTAATTCCATCTCAAAGTGCCTGTCTTCGGATAGTATTCCTATAGTTACTATTTAATATGATTTCAGTCTTGATATATCATAACTGGTTTATAAGGATGGCCTCAAAACATTCTGCTTCACTGTTATAGCTTCATAAATGAAAAGAAACCTAAACCACGTCAATTAATGAATGCTGAAAAGAAAGCTTGTTCTTTGTAATCTTTAAGACAAAAGGAAAAACTCAAATGGCATATTCCAGCAACACGTATCCACTTCAGACTTAGGAAATCTTACCAGAAAACATGGATCATATATTCACGCCTGTTAAAAATAACATCCTATTTCCACAGGTTTCAGAAGCAGTAGAGTAATTTATTCGTGAGGGAAGCTAAATATAAAGCTTGTGTTAAAATATATTAATTAAAAATTGCATTCTGGAAGTAAAGCCTTCAAAACCTGCAACTGTGCTTGGGAAACATAGCAATGAATGAGGAATACAAACCCTTTAGAAATATCACTGCTCAGGAAGTCTGAAGATATCAGAGTGAGCATTCATAAGACATTTGTTCCTTTACTTCAAGACACGATGATGAGCATTTCTTTTAACACCTTCCTACATGGCTATTTGAACATCCAGGCATTTAAAAACAGATGGGAAGGGGGAGAGGCAAAAGCCTTAATGTGACCAAAATAGCAATTTTTCTTAAGAGTTTCAAGAGTTCTGAACACTCACTCTTCAGGTCTGACCTAATGGGCTTGAAATGATACCCAGCACTGAGCTGGGAAGTAAACATATTTTGGCCGACATCTTGTAATACACAGAGAGTAGCTGGGATGCTCTAAGGAGAAAAATTCCTGCCAGAATGAGTTTGCATGTTAGGTTTTATTTATTTTGTATGTAACCTTTATATATTACAAACTCTTCCGTAGGTGGCAAGCAGCATACTTAAGATGTTTCTTTTATTTGAAGAAAAAAGCGTTAAACTACATACCACCAAAGTGCATTCTTTGATTTACTGGTAATAATGTTCTAGCAGTAAAGAATGGGTGGAAAGAATGCACCACTTTTCACATCTCATAATCTTTCACAATACTTAAATATTGTTTAAACACAAGCAAATAAAAGAAACATTTAATAAAAAAACAATTACTGAACTGATACCATGATTCAGTAACTGAAGAATATTTTATCTGTTCTTTTTATTTGTCCATTACACCAACTACATCAAGCTGGCATATGAACATCTTCCAAGGGTGGGGGTGGGAAAATGCAGCACAAGTACACAGGAGTGAAAACAATTAACATGCACATACTATCTCTGCCTCCTGTATTGCAATTACTATATATACTATATACCTTTATGCTGCATGTTTCTGTTTATTTAGTGCTATATATGCAAATGCAAAAGTGACCATTGATGAAGTTCATCATCTGGAACATCAGAGCTTACTGATGCTGACATCAGAATGGCATCAAAAAGAATTAGGCAAGGACAGTATCCAGCTTTATATCCCAGCTCTATCAGAGAGAGATTAGGATAAAATCAGAAAGCTGTTGATTAGCTAAAACCAGAGCGTACCAGGCATTTTCTTCTGCATACAAAGAGCAGGCTCAGCCTAGATGGTTGACCACAAAGTCAATGTGGGAACAAAAAGTAAGTGTCCACTATTCTCAAATCCAGTCGGCAGAAGCTGCGAGCGGCTCACTGCTGCCAAGCCTCATTATAGCCAAGGCAAGTTTTTACCAATCAGGGAGATACAGCTGGTCTCTGATGGCTTTGCAAACTCTTCTAAATCTTCCGGAACTGCACGCATCTGAACTCTCTCTACAGCTCTTGTGAAAACTACCTTTCAGCCATGCCATAGAGTGATACTCTTTTGAGAAGAAGCAAAGAATATTCAGGTGTGTTATTGTTACATTCTGTTATTGCTGAACCATCCCTAGAAGGAAGTTCCCATCCTCATATGGAAATTCCACTTGATACACTTCAAACATCCTCTTTTATAAGCTCGATCTTAAGCGAAGACATTCTTACTGAATTTTCAGTGAGAATCATGTTTTCTTAACTCCCAAATATCATTTGTTTAGGAATGCCAGACACCCTAGCCCCCTCAGATAACTGCAAAACAGACGCCAAAATCACCGTTATAACAGGTTTCTGTACAAATAGTAATGAACTATTTGGCTTGTAGAAAAGCTATATGTTAGCTAGTACACAAAATAACAACTTCAATGTTATTTCCATGAAGCTCTTACCAAAAGGGAAAATATATGTTGGGGTTTTTTTTAACATTAAACATTCACAGAATGTTTATTAAGACAAATACATAGCCTCATCAAGATGAAAGACTTGTAAAGACTTGTGATTTTTTTAAATGAAAAATACAAACATAATGTTAATAAGACTTAATGGCATAGTTAAATATTTAAAATATATCTGTGAAAACTCTTCATATCTAGATAGCTAAATAGATTTTTCTCTATGAAACAACATCAGCTACCAAAATTTTGTTGTGCATCAGTTGACTTAATCAAAATGGACTTTTTTATGCTCTCTTACAGGTTCTGTCTTCTTCATACATAAATAATACATATTTCTTCTAAATCAGCTGGCTAAGCCAGATAAAGCGTACAAAAATAGTTGCTGCACCAGATTTTGGCTATATTAGGGATCAGAGTTCTCCTAACAGAGACTCAAAACATACTGCTTTCCATGCAAACTTTTTTGCATTGTTTATATTATGCAATTTGAAACCCATGCCAAATGGAAAACCAAGCAGAAAAATTATTTCCTACTTCCTAATGTTGTATAGTTATGTATTAGACAGGTCCTACAAGAGGACTATGTATTGACGAAGTATTGGCCATCAGACTTTCTTCCAAAAAACGCATAAGAAACAGGAATGTGGTAGTCATCCCTGGGTTGAATGGATCAAGCCATTTAAAATTCTGATTAGTATTTCAGGCACTTCCAGCAATTTTTAAATTTTTTTTTACTTTTTATTCATCTAGTTTCATGTAAATTTCAAAAAGAGGTCAAAGTTTGATAGAACTGATTTATTTAAACATTTTAAAGTAATTTTATAAAAGCTTCCTGAATGAAGACATCAAGAGTTACAGAGCTTAGCTGGTATTTTTACAGGCCTTTTTGTCTGAAAACATGTCTGTGAATGGATGTTTTCGTAATGAATCTGAAGTGACTGATCATAGAATCACATAGTTCCAACCCCCCTGCCATGGGCAGGGACACCTCCCACTAGATCAGGTGCTCAGAGCCCCATCCAGCCTGGCCTTAAAAACTTCCAGGGATGGGGCTTCCACAACCTCTCTGGGCAACCTGTTCCAGTGTCTCACCACCCTCATGGTGAAGAACTTCTTCCTAACGTCCAATCTGAATCGTCCCATCTCTAGTTTTAATCCATTCCCTCTAGTCCTACCATTACCCGACATCCTAAAAAGTCCCTCACCAGCTTTCTTGTAGGCCCCCTTAAGATACTGGTAGGACACTATAAGCTCTCCTTGGAGCCTTCTTTTCTCCAGACTGAACAACCCCAACTCTCTCAGTCTGTCCTCACAGGAGAGGTGCTCCAGCCCTCTGATCATCCCCGTGGCCCTTCTCTGGATGATCACAATGCTTATAAGATCTAATTGTGGCAACAGCTG
Organism: Rissa tridactyla; assembly: GCF_028500815.1. Taxonomy (NCBI): domain Eukaryota; kingdom Metazoa; phylum Chordata; class Aves; order Charadriiformes; family Laridae; genus Rissa; species Rissa tridactyla. Next base: position 29,752,763 of record NC_071474.1, on the reverse strand, counting down.
AGAAGGCAAACTTAAGCATCAAGGAATATTTGAAAGAATGGTCACAAATCTCATCATTGATCTAGCTATAAAAAAGCAAATAAAGCTGATGATAGTTAGATTTCACCATGGCAGTTAATCCTGTCCTTACTGGTTGTTATCTGCACTACCATCTGGAACAAAGTAGCCATAGTCCTCTTGTAGGACCTATCTAATACATAACTATAGAACATTAGGAAGTAGGAAATAATTTTTCTGCTTGGTTTTCCATTTGGCATGGGTTTCAAATTGCATAATATAAACAATGCAAAAAAGTTTGCATGGAAAGCAGTATGTTTCGAGTCTCTCAATGAAAAAAAAAAATCATCCCGAAGCTGTAAATAACGAGCTTTGTCTTCTCTTATCGTTACAAGGAGGGAGACACGAGCGTGGCTTCTACAATAAGACCATCAGAAGGATTCAACCTACCAAACTATACACTCTCACTGGCACTTTTTTTCACTTGGAATATGACAGAAGCATTATGCTAACCTGATATTTTATTTAGCTCTGACTTTACTGATTGCCCAAGTGGTAAGCACAATAGCTTGACATATCCCCCCAAACTGTTTAAGCATCCTATTCAGCAATGCCTGAACATAGTTTCAACGTCCCTCACACAGCTTTTGCAAAAAGAGAAAAGAACCACGACAACAGAGCGTGTCTCACTGTTGCCTCTCAACTGTAATGACATTCTATTAAGAAAATGACAGCAGTGTCCATCTTTAAAGTATTGGCTTGATCTTTAATTTGATTAGTTTTAAATCCCAAAGGTTTAAACTGAATCCTGTACTTTTGCAAAAACAAACTGCTGCTAGTTTGCTGTATTAAACACCGATGTCGCTGATCTGCACAGTGATCCTGAAATCATGTTTTTCATTTCTTGTTCACAAATGAGTGTGATCTCTAAACAGCTGCTTTGTTGAGTCCCACAGGTAGCTCCACTTCATTTTGAGAGAAATAATTCCTATATATAGTGTCCATATGTTCCTTTTCTTTCAAAAGCTTAGTGGAATTTAGGTAAACAAACAAAAAAAATCTCACTTCAAACTACACTTTATAGGCTATGCTATGCTCCTATACAGATGCTAGAAAGTCTTCTGTGAAAACCACAAAGTAGAATCCCATAGTAATATAAAGTTGGTAACTGGGGTCAAAAATCTCTCAGTTTACTGCTGATCTTCAGCTTTAAAGCCACTAGTGCTTATCTGTGTTTAAAGCCCGGCACATGAGGAAGTACCCTGCAATACTGGGACCTTCATGTGGGAGTTCAGATTTTCAACGTGTTTTCAGATGAGCAGTGAGAAAGTAGTAATGGCTTGAAATAAGATTTTACCTCATTCGCATCTGCATTAGAAAAATAACAATAGCTCCAAGACTGTGAACAACAAGCATTTGAAGAAATGGGGTCAGAAATCTTATCATTCTAAGTTAAAGATTACCTTCTCTATTTTTCTCCAGCACATTGCCACACAAATTGCAAGATAGTATTTATTTCATTCTTAGACAAGTACAAAAGAGGCTCCTATCAATTCCCCCCAGTTCAAGTTGCAGCTCCTACAGTATTTGATTTCATGTCTTGTTTACTTTTTTACAATTTTTGCTTCTTATATTTGTGATTTCTGATTCTTATACTTGTGCCTTGTCAGAATACCATAAAAAATCTGTTCAATTTATGATGTGGGCAAAAAAATCTTTGAGGCGTCTGACATTCAATCCTAGCTACATTTGTAAATGCTAAGTTAGGAGGTTTAATCTCAGTGCCCATATGTCACATCTCAAAACCAGACCGCACTTTGGCATGAATGGCAGGCGCTGCTTAGCAAAGCTCGAGATTGACATATTGGAATGGGTTTGGGAGCTGCTCCCAGGGAAAGCTTATTCATCTTTTATCACTGGTGGAAATATTCATACTTCAGATATCTCCTATGGAAAACCAGTATTTTCAAATCAAAGGATACTTACGGACAACTATGAAATCAGCTTTTTCTTAGAGTCAGTGATCTATGTGTAAGGATTGTTTTTACCTGAGCCAGTGTTCTAAATAATAGGGACAGCTTCCATCTGGCGCTTTCTAGTCCCATAGGTATGAGAACAGAATACAGACAGGCAAGAATGGTGCAGAGTGCAGACTTCCATGTAATTATTAGTTTAATAAAATCCTTTTTTCCTATTAAATACATTCCTGTCTATACTTGAGACTTTTGTAAGACAGTAAAACTCTATGTACAGCACACAGCTACTCAAATGCCACGCCTGAGTATGTTTATTCACTGTTCCAAAATTGATTGTAAAAATTATCTCAGAAATTTAGAGGAAGAGAAAACTAACCCCTAAAGCACATAATCAAGTCCTTAGCAATGTTCCTAACAATAGAAAGAATAGAAAGACCAATGCTTTTTAATTTAGGGGATGCGTATTACTATTGAATAAAATTAACCTCCGCCTATATAGTCTGGTTTAGTTTTTGTCTGTCATGATGTTTGCTCTTAATAGTACCTATTGCAAAGAATAGCATTCAAGAGGCACAGATCCTTTCATTTACTGCCGTTTACTTGTTTGATCACGCTGAAACCTCCCGATGGGACTCAAGGCTATTCTATTTCCTCACCGCATGCGGTTTTAGACCAAATCCCATGCTTTCGTTTCACAAACAAATGGAAAGTATTGCAGTGCATCCTAAATCCCCAAGTTTCCACCACAATCTTCTGCAGCTTCAAAAGCTAAGTACGGCCAGCTAGCTATCACAGCTTCAACTTGTCCTCAGGCAGCTCTTCCTAAAACAGCCGTTTGCTAAGGTTGGGGTCACAACAGACTCTTTGCTATTCTCTAAACACCATCTTATTCCAGAATGGAAACATTTTGTGCCCAGAAATGCCATCTTAAATAAAGTTTTGTGGGGTCTCTACTCCCTACTTGCAATCGCATTATAATGAAATTGCAAGGAGAGGATAGAAAGAACCTTTCTTCAAGGTTGTTTCCCCCCTGCGAGTGTGTCCTAACAACTTTACAAAGAACGCAAAAGCTGTTATAAGTAAAATACTATGAAATATTACGGCCACAGCATTAGTAACCTGATACATAACTGCATGATTAGGAAGGCTGTATCTTTAGTCCATTTCACTGCAGAAAATCTTGCCAGTGGTCTTTGTTTCCTTCTTCAGGTGGTCAAAGGAACAGCAGTTCTTTAATTCTAGCTTTTCTAACAGGAGGGCTTAAAGGCAGGAGAGCTGGAAAGGGAGGCATTACAAGATCTGATACGATGGATCAAGATAAACTAGAATGTGACAATATGAAATACCTCTAACGTTTAAAAGAAAATTATTTCAACAGAAACTTTTTCTATGTCTTTTCTACAAATAATAAAGCAATGTAGTAGAAAAGTTATGAAAACTTAAAAAAGAACCCGCATGTCGTAGCTCATATGATTACTGGGTCAGACTCTGTTACGTTGTTGCCCGATGGTTAGGTGGTTTCCCGACTGACACAGCACTCCTGTAAGCTGCGTAACCCTGCTAGGCAGAACTAGCCACAAAAAAGAAGAGGTCTTCCCACTCTAGCGTGTATGAACTGCCACCTTTTAAATTACCACAGCTTTGATGATGTGCACTGGGATTGAAATTGGGGCTAAGATTTCTACAATATTGTAGATTCCAGTTTTAACCTTTGCTCTAGTCCTGTGAGGCAGTTCAGCATTTCACATTGCGTTGCAGAGACTGACTTTTATTCTTTTGTTTCTTTGTTTCTATTTTACCCTTTCCTTCTACAAACTTCCTGCTGAATGAAATTTGATGTTGCCTTCTTGTTTCCTTAAACCTCCTAAGAAACTGTGTCCAACCCATGCAGCGCTTTCAGGAATTCTGTTCTGCCAGCTGCTCAGCTCCATTACAAAGGCAGTTGCGGATGTAATTTTTCACCGTTTCTCTCATAAGCTCAGCTGTACGGAAGGAGATGGGTTAGAGTTATTCCCACGGAACACGAGGCAGTGACTGGCCGCAAGAAGCTGACTATGTGGATAATGATCATCTCTGATATTTCTTCATCATTCCTGGAGAGCACAGCTATCAATTCCTGCCTAATCTAGACAGTATATTTCTAACATAAAGTCCCTATAACGCTGGAGATGACAACTGCGAAAGCTGATTTATCCAAGCTGCTCTGCGAAGTTCCTATCCATGACAGAATAGCTAATATGCTGACAGACAGACAGCTTAAGGCTGAGCTGTTACTTGATCTCATTATGTGCCAACTGATGCAAGTTAGCAAGCAAAGTAGTAAATTGTCATGCAGACAAACAAAACTTTTGCAGCAGCTAGTAGAAATAGTTTCAAGCTAAAGCAAATAAACTTTTGCTCTTTTGTGTTCTTTAAAAGTAGCTTAGAAGTTGACCGGTGACACTAAAGCTTCTCTTGGGATAATTTAAATCAAAGCTGCTATACCAGAGAAACATTTTGAAGAACAGCACTTCACCAGTTTTCATGTATATTGAAAATCAGAATTCTTAGTGATTGATTAAGACTCAGTTATATCTAGCTCAAAATGTTTAATTTAGATGTAGCCATTTGCCTGAGAAGCGCTGGGAGTGACATTTATTCCTGATTCTCGTGCAAAAAAGCAACATGGTCTGACTCCATTCCCTTCTAGACAAAGCAAAGCAGAACTAGATTTTTGTGGTGAAGCATGAGCAGTAATGCTACACTGTCAAAGTCTGTGGGATGATTTCACAGCAGCAGTGCTGTCTTAGTTCATCCGTAAGATAGTCAGTTCTATCTGAAACTTGTAATCTCAGAGAAGCAGGAAAAGTAGAAGAGGTCTCTATTTGAATAATAATATGGGAGTTGCCTGTATTTTTAAGCCTTCTCAACATGACACAATTTTCAACTAAACTGGTTTTAGATAGAGCCTAATTCTGCAGTCTTGAATTAACAACAGCAAGTAAAAAATAAGAAACCAAATTAGTGTAAATCCTAGAAAACAAATAAAATATTTACCATTTTATATTTCCCTGCACATTTCATTGACTTTGGAAGTCAATTCTTTTTCCTGGCTTCATTTTGACACTTCATTAGCCAGTGGGTCGTCACCTTTTGCTCCACTGAGTAGTGGTTATTTTTCGTGCCAACACAGATAGAGGATTCAGACCTGATTTGTATTGCAGGTAATAAATGGTAATTATCTGCACCTTTTTTTTTTTCTTTTCCTGATGTGAATCACTGTCTCTGAATTGGGGGAACTAAATCTTTGTAACTTTGATGACAGTGGATCAGAGTATAACCAGTCTTTCTCTGGTACACTCACTGGGGCAAAGACTTAGAGGTCATGCATTCAGTTTTGTGTAATTACTGTCAGTTTAATGATGAAGATGAAAGAAGATAGTATATACTTAATCAAGCAGATAAGCATATGAAGCTTCTGCATTAAAGATTTAATGGAACAATAGACACAGAACTGGAAAATGGACAGTGGGCAAAACGTGTCCCTTTGTGGCTGCTCATGCTTTACTCAAAACGGTCAGGACAAACATCTTTCTTTAGATGTGTATTAAGAGAAAACAGTGATGATTACTGAGGCACATGACACAGTTATTCAATTCCAGCTAAGATGATTATGATCTAAGACATATGACCTCAGGCCAGGATTGGACTCCTAAACTGACGAGGAATTTAAGTTTTAATATGCATTCTCCTCTTCATCATGACGATGTCCTATCTTTGTGTCGACTATTGCAAACTCCGTTTTCTAACTCCCTTCACTGCCCAGGAGGACAGGTACTTAGAGCTGTTGATCTCACACCATCGGGTTAAAACATACCAAGACTGTCTGTGTATACAGCTCTAAGGTCACAAACAAGGTTACAGCACAGCAGCAAACTGGTTCTGGGTCTCTTGAGTCTCAGGCTGTGCCCCACTTGCTGGCCTATTTATCCATCAGAAAGCAGCACTGGTAAAGAGCAATGAGTCCAAATCTAACTGGACCCTGAAGATTACTGTATTTTCTAATTTGTACAGATTAGTTCAAGTAAAATGGTGATGGCAATTCTCAGATATACTCGAATATATGAACTGGAAAGGTAAAGTTCTGTCACTCATTTTACAAGCTTATGAAATTTCAAGGGGATACAGGTCTAATTACCTCTCATATCCAATTTGCCAAGATAAGTAATAATTTCTACTCTTCTATTAAATGCAGATGTAAGGAGCATGTCAAACAGCTCAAGAGTACTGTGCTCCCCAGATGCTACACCTGTTTCTCATATATCATTTTCCTCTGTTTCGTCGTTTGTGTTTACCAGAAGGTTATGAATAGCTGAGCTCTGCCACCAGGGAAGGTCATCTCTGAATGATCCTTATTACTTATTACTATTATTTACTTACATTTTATTAATGGTCCACAGGCTCTATTCAGGATCTAACTTGGCTAAACGTTATAGAAACATATGGTGAATGTTCCCTGCTGAACATTCTAAGCAGAAAAACAGATAATTGGCTGGAAAACGTTATACTGGAATGATTATGAAAACTGGTTGACATATTAGTTCCATTCTCTCTACCTATCCTTATTTTTAAATACTTGTCCACAAACCCAAATTTTAGGTTTTACTTCTGTTGGCATTTAAGCTACAATGATGTTTAAAAAAAAAAAAAAGAAGAAAGGAAAAATATAGGGACTAGGATGATAAAAGAGAAGTTTGGTGAACTAGTGACAATGTAAAGAGGAGATGAATTGCTTTGGACTTCTTGCATCCCTTGGGAAGGAGCTCCTACCGCTGGTTTTGGTGAAGTTACACAAAACTGTGTTGACACATTTATTTATACAGAAACAATGGGTCTCTTGTCCTATTATTAGAAACAGTTTCAGCCATAAATTCCCCCTGGATTTTGGACTCATCAACTTCCCCACAGATTTAGTGGGCTTCAGGTCTGATGTCAAGATTTGGAGTCATCTCCTACAAAAAAAGACTTAGTTGGATAAAGTCTGTATTAGACCAAAAGTCCAGGGGCTTTGTAGTCACCATCAGTTTGTTCAGATCAATGAACAGGACCTGCTGCACAGTTCTGTGAAGAAGAGTGCTCCTGTAGAATACAGTATTTAGAGCAATATTAGGTTTTTTGCTGCATCTGGTTAGAGCCTCTAAAAGCAGTGGGACTGAAATCCCAGAGATAACTGAAGGTAAACAACGGAGAGGTACACTGTAGTTTTTCTAAACATCAAATAATTGTAAGATAAGCCTTAGTAAAATATCTTCCTGTGTCATTTCTATTTCTGAGTGAAATTCTTCACCTTCTGCCATGATGGCTCTGTTTACCAGTGCAGCACGAGTGGTTAAATATCTCTTGTCTGCAACATCTGTTAAGAACTGGAGGGGTTTCAGACTGTGAACTGTAAAACTCTGATAACAAGACAGTAAGCCTGGCCCAGTGACCCAAAACAAAGGAAGCAATGGATGTAAAAGGGTAATGCTGGGAGAAAGAAGGAAAGTTCTGAATTAACCTAGGATGATTATGTGTTCTGACAGAATGAAGTAACTCCTACTCGCTATACATGGCAGCAGAATGGAACAAAAACAGATGTAGACTTTGCATGCAGTAGATAATAGAGTATCTTCTCTCATACATGAGTAAGTAGAGCTGCTGGAATAAATTCTGTCAACAGCCACTAAAAATACAAGTAATTAGACATATATTTAATATACCAGATTTAGTACATATCCTTATGGAAAAGTCCATAAAAAGCCCATAGCATAAAATCACAAATGAGCATGAATACTTCCTGTAAGATGTTTTGTTATGTTTATCTACAGAATATATTATTATTATTATCCTTATTACAGCAGCTCCTGATGCAGCTTTGCACCACCCACATATCATTTCTATTAAAAGCTATGGAATAGCTGTATAAAGAAGGGGTTGGTTTGTTTTAATTTCCCAGTGCTCCTGCTGGCTCTTCCGATTCATACCCCTTATAGGTTAGAGGGATCAACAGAAGCCATAAACCACATATTACTGGGTTCCACTGGACAGGGATCTCTTCCTTCTCCCAGAAGGATGATTACTTGTCTACCTTCGATCTCTCACTTTCACTGGAGTCTCTTGGCACTGTTGAACAAATTTATGTTACCTCTGTTGTAGTAACGCTCGTGCTACACTGTGCAAATAGCACTCAGCTGTGCTGCCCAGCTCGTGCACTTGCCTGGCCTCCGACCAGCTTCACCACAGTGAAATGGAGTGCAAACAAAAAACCATGCAAGCAACTTAAACACATCTCTAGCAGTTGACCATAGAACCCTTACTGCTCTTACAGCAGGCATTCGTGTTGTCACCGCTACACAGATATTAGCCTTACCTGAAAGGAAGATTTAGACATGACATGGCGTAATATCTGCACGTTGATAGCCTTCTCTACACACTTAAAAGTGCATTACAATCATCTTAGATGGCCTGTGTATTGCTTGGCCAAACACGCTCAACAAAGAAAAGGTCAGTAGGGTCCAAAGAAACAAGTACTGCTTTCACTGGTCACTTAGAGAGTTCAAGAGATCTAGTAAAGACATATTGGCAACAATTTTCAATGTGGCTAAGTGCTGTAAGAACAGGAACAGTCAATAGTGCTGTGTCCTCAAGCAAACTTTGACTATTCACACCATTTTCCTGATGACACCCAATAAGACTGATAGTCACCGTGCTTAATGCTATCTGCCACTCAGAGCCATTCTAAGGTCAGGATGCTGCTGCCCATTTTTCAGCCTCAGAGTTAGCAACAAAGTACTAACAGGCATTAGGACAGGTAAGGCTCATGCAAGCAAGCTTGAAAGGCACAGCAGTGAAATCCCAGACTCCTATGCATATGTTTCTCTCACACAATCACTACTGCTTTCCACAGAGCTCGCTAATGCCAAATACAGCCACGATGTTTGTATACGAACTATGTGAATACACCCACCTTCGTGTTCTTAGACACAGCTCCCTCCTGGCTTTGAGGATTAAACTTCACTGAAAGGCCTATGGAAACCCCAAGTACTTGCAGTTCTTACTATTATCCCATATTTCAGGATACACCAAAAAAAAAGCAGCAATACATTTGAAAGGTAATCTTCATATGGGGAAGAATGAAAGCCTGATGCAGTTACTGTTTTAAAACAAAAGTGCGGGAGCCTGTGGAAAAAAACATAAAAAGCCAAAAGAAACTAATCTTTTAGGGTGTGTAGTACCCTCACAGACTGTCAATTTTCTATTCACCCTCTCTCTGACCCTATTCTTGTGTTAGTTTGAAACGTTAGGGATTGTTAGCCCCAGATAATTATGGTAGCAATGGCTGTACCTTTTCATGGGGAGGGAAAAAAAAAAGCACGGCACCCTTTTTTCTGCTCAGGAATTTATTAAAACTAATTTTGAACTACAAGAACCATTTCTGGGTTCTAATTTGAGCAGTCTCTTAAAGGACCAGTCTGTTTATTAGAGCTCTGTAGTTTGGTTTGTACATTTGGGAAAAGGGAAGTGATGCTTGACTTGATATAACTGTAGTTTGTCAATATTTCAAGATGATGATGCTTGAAATTCTGGTCATCACCGTATCTCAGAGAAATGATGTCTGAGAATGTCATGTTATTGGTTGAAAACAGATAGTAGCATCAAGACCTGAAAGGAACACTAAGTGAAAACAAAAAGAATAATGCCCCAAATGCCAGTGTAATAAATAATATTACAGAAAACATTTCAAGAGATCTGAATCTATGCTCTGAAAATTTCCTTTGGTGACATTAACTTCAAGACATAGGAAGGGGCTTTTTCTAGAATTACTTTTACAAATACTTCTAAATAAGTATTCTCAACATACAATACCCTTCTTTTCTCATATTGCTTAGAGTGGAAGTGTTTCCTATAATTCTGCTCCAGAACATTTTCTGTTACCAAGCTTCTGTTACCTGAAACTTGCTGGCTCAGCATGATCAAAATGGTACCAAGGTTTCTGCCTGAAAGGGATCCCAAGAACACTGTCATGCAGATGAAAGTTTGACTGTTGTCCCATAATCAGTGTAATTACACTGATGTGTCAATGTGGGAAGGAAAACTGCATTTACTTGTTTGAGGAGTTTCTTTGTTTCAGCAGCTGTCCTCTCCTGATATTACTCCATACCACTACTATCAAATGAAATATCTGAGCCTTATTTTTCAATAGAAGTGCACTGTAGCAAGGTAAAATATTAAGTTAGGCATGCATAACTGTTTCTTATGTGAACTGAGTGGAGGATGTCTGACTGACAGGCAGAGAAAGAAAAGTCTATTTATATAAAAACAAGCAGTGTTGATGGAGGCTTCCTCCTCTTCTCTTCTGCCTTTTCTTCCTCAGTGCCTTGCCAACATACCTTATGCTTAATTTGCATGGTCTACAATGGCAAGCAAAGAGCAGTTCAGTCTCAAGTCCATCCAGCCTTTAACCCCTCTTCCAAAACCGCAAACAAAGTTGCAGATGTCTCTGCAAACCATTGGGACTGACATTCTTCACTGAACCGTTTCCCATAAGGCACCAAAGGTATATTTGACTGTTGATGATTCAACCCACTATCAGATAGTCAGATAAAGACTCTGCGTGTCACTCAGGAGAAGATAAAGATCAAGCCAAACATCATCTGTCTGGCATTCAGAATCCTCTTCCTGCACCCCTACCCATGAACAAAGTCACTTGCAAATACCTCTCAGCCTAAGGACTGAGACTGTTGTACAAATTGCCCTTGAAGCTCAGGGGCAGCCGTGGCTGCAGTGACCATGAAATGGTGGAGCTCAAGATCCTTAGGGCAGCAAGGAGGGTGCACAGCAAGTTCACTACCTACCCTGGACATCAGGAGAGCAGACTTTGGCCTCCTCAGGGATCTGCTTGGCAGAGTCCCATAGGATAAAGCCCTGGAGGGAAGAGGGGCCCAGGGAAGCTAATATTCAAGAATCACCTCCTCCAAGCTCAGGAGCGATGCATCCGAAGAGGAAGTTGGGCAAAAACACCAGGCGGCCTGCATGAATGAAGAAGGAGGTCTTGGACAAGCTCAAACACAAAAAGGAAGCCTACAGAGGGTAGAAGCAAGGACAGGTAACTTGGGAGGAATACAGAGAAGTGTCTGAGCAGCCAGGGATCAGGTTAGGAAAGCTAAAGCCCTGACAGAGTTAAATCTATCCAGGGACATCAAGGGCAATAAGAAAAGCTTCTACAGGTACGTCAGCGAGAAAAGAAAGACTAGGGAAAAGTGCATGCCCTCTCCAGAAGGAAATGGGAGACCTGACTACCTAGGATATGGACAAGGCCACGGTACTCAATGACTTTTTTGCTTCAGTCTTCACCAGCAAGTGCTCTAGCAACACTACGCAAGTCACAGAAGGCAAAAGCAGGGACTGGGAGAATGAATAACTGCACACTGTAGGAGAAGATCAGGTTCAAGACCATCTGAGGAACCTAGTGGTGCACAAGTCCATGTGATCTGATGAGATTCATCCACAGGTAGTGAGGAAACTGGTGGATGAAGTTGCCAAGCCACTATCCAACAGAGAAGTCATGGCAGTCCAGTGAAGTTCCCAGTAACTGGAAAAGGGGAAACATAACCCCCATTTTTAAAAAGGGAAAAAGGAAGACTCTGCATTGTCCTAAAATAGCTTTTAATAGTGCTGTAACAAATGTAACTGAAACACTGCAAAAATCAGAAAGCTGGTTTCTTCCATTTTACACACTCTTAGAGATCCTTTCTGCCATTAACCTTAATGTATGTTGTGATCATGTGGTGTTTCTGTATCTTGTACAAAATGTCTGGCTTGAAGCAAAAAATACTGTAGTATGTCAAATAAAACAAATTTAATACCAATCAGCTGCACTAATTGGAATGACAGTGACATTCTGCACTACACTTAAGAGTGGATATACCTTACAGACAAGAAGCCTGACATTTGACTGAGATTCCCTATTTAGACTTATATTATTTAGAAATCGAACCCCTAAAATCGTAAGCACAGGATTCAAAATATACTAGCACAGTTATAGTATTTTTAAAATGTCTTAAAGCTTTTCCATAAGAAATTTTGCTTATAGAAGGACCTTGACAAAGTAGTTGTCCCCTTACTCTGTGAAAGAAGGCTCTCCTTTTGTTTAACAACGTTAATGTAAAAAAAGAAAAACACATTACTGACATAAACCCAAACATGTTTCCTTTGATTCTACCTTGGAAATCACTTTTATAACAACATCCATAATTATTTTATAATTAACATCTATAACCTTTTCATCTCAGACAGATGAGACTGAGACTAGGTATAAAACCCTTGCTTAGTTCACACAGCCTAGTTAGTCTTCTGGTAAGACTAAGTGTCAGGTCCATGGAATTTCTGTAGACATAGAATTTGTTGTAGACAATTTTTCACTAAAAATCAATCAATGCTAGCGAGAATTGTGTAAGAAAGAAATAAATCCAAAAGAAAGAACAGTCAATAATAACTATTAACTGCATTAAAAGCTGCTTTGGGATGGAGGTCAGTCCCTTTTCCAGGCAGAAAACAGAACCCATTCTGGATAAAAGAACATTTTCAAAAGTCAGAATTCTGGGAATAAAACTCTGGAATTCTTAGTCAATTCTGGACAGCAATCATAGACTGCATTTATGAAGAATTCTCTAGAACAGATACCTCAACTGTGACACAAACAACTGAATTAGCTGAATAGCTGCAACACCTTTGGCTTTAAACAGGAATCTTGTCTACTGAATTTCCCCCAACATAATTCCCTAAGCATCTAAAACTGAGAACAAAAATGAACATGCCTAAAATGATGATGTTTAAAATTCAGATCTCAATCTTTCTACGCTTTTTCCTTTTCCTAGCAATTAAATAGGATAAATGTTTAATTAAGAAACGTTAAAAAAAACCATACTCCACAGAGCTAAGGACATTCAAAACTTACAATGATAAAGAAGTTCAGAGTATTTCTGCCATGTTAATTCGCCAGTGATTAAATTGGTTTAAATATTAGCTATAGTCAGAGCTGTGCAAAATAGACTTTGTTTTTCAGAAATTACACACAACTTTTCAATTTCATAGAATTCTGCACTGCCTCAGTTATGGGCTTCATTTGCAGTGCTGATTAAGTAGAATTTTGCATCAAAAATGCAAATGTATACATATTTTTGATGCAAAACACTCTTTGCTTGAATGCTGTTACTTCTGCTGTGATACTGGCCTGTTTGTGCTCAACAAATTTTTCTGTGTTACTGAAACTTCACAGTACATTATGGGCTCAAAACAGACCCACTTGGGGATAAAGAAAACATCCTTAAAGTTATGCAAAATATTCATAACAAAATGCAAATACTGTTTACAGTTTTCAGCATCTCAGTATAGCAACTCATATTCTAAATTGCAACCAGCTAGAAGCTATATGGAAAACTTTTTAATCAGTCTCTGTGCTGTATACTTATATCGTTGTCTTGTACAAAAACGTTGCAAAAAGGCTGGGCCCAGGATTAGGTATAAAAATACTAGTTTTAGAGTAAGATAGTGGTTTTAGATACATTTAACACTGACACATTCAGAATATTCATTTTTACTGAGGGGATTTCCTGAGAAGGGCATTCAGCTAAACAGGGGACTGTTTCCTCTGGGGGAGACAAAACCTATAGTTAAAGGGTTGGATTTTAATTCCACCAATGTTAAACCGCACCAAAAATGAATTGGGGCCAAAATAATTATTCACATCACACACTGCTAGGTAGTTATAGATTGATACATTTACATTTTGCCAGAATAAGCAATGCCTTCTGAGAAATATAAACCTCTGCGTCTTTTACCCTTACATCCCTGATGGATACAATTCTTGTCATTGCTCACTGACACAGCGAGCACACATCCTCTCATCGCTCCACGCGTATCTACCTTGCCGTCTTCCTCGCACTAAGTAAAAAGTCCTCCACGCTTAGGACACAGTGTTCTGTTTCCTAGCATGCTGCATCAATAAACTAATGACACTTCGGAGAGTCTCTCCTGTGGTCAATTCTGCCTCCTCAAGAGACATCCATAAAGCTGACTGTTTCTCTCCACTGTACCTAACTCAAACTCACAGGTTCACAAAATGATTCTGGAGAGCGAGAAAGAGAAAACAGTTATATTGCAAAGGACTGTCAGCACAGGAAGCTATATGGATGAGAACTCCACCATAATAACATCCTTGTTCAGTTCTGTGCCTCAGGTAATAGCCGTTTTTCAAAGAGTAGAGATAAGTGAAGTATGCTTTAAAAGTATATACTAACATGCAGGGCTTCACTGGAGTGAAGTCTACCTATAGGAGTGAAGACGGCTGCTTCCATGAAAATTATGAGGACCTAGTCTCATTATTTCAGTTTGCTGAAATTTGTTTCTTTAAAAAATTCTCCCGCACATTCTGTTGGATATTCCTTACTTTTCCAGTCTGAAAATGTGTAGTGCAGATGGTCCCTGATAACTTCAATTTTCTGCTCTGCAAAGGGCAGCCACCACAATGGCAACTGAGATTATGTGGAGAGAGACCAACTAACTGAAAGAACACTGGATGAAACACACAGTGAAAGCAAAAGATTTCAGAAATTTGCTCCACAGGTGAAAAAAATCTGAAGTTCAACAGAAACATTTTGGTTTAAATTCGGCATCAGATCCTACCTGCTCTTTCGCATCTGCTCCTTTTTAGACTCGGGCACCTGCAACTGATCCTCCATGAAAGAAAACTGACTAAAATCAAAATGAAAGAAAATTATGACTGTGTTGGTACTCCATTGTACCAACATTGCAGGGTATGTCTTCATTAGAAGCAAATGCTTTATTAATGTAGGAAAACTAGTATACATTGTAAGGAAAATAACTTCATAAGGACAGATCTATGTTTTATATAATTTGGTTCCTTGATTATACAATGTACTAAAGTAAAAATATAGTTTTCCTGACACAGCAGAATTTACATTAAAGGCTTCCCCTGCATAACTACATCAGTAGGACTGATGTCTCTTACCTACCTTGATCAATGACATACATTAGCTGAAAGTGGCAGGGTAGACCTCTCCTCAAAAACATCAATATGGCTCAAACTGAAAACAAATAATGGTGAAATCAGTGAGCAACACCACAAACCTGCTTAGGTGAATAATCCTAGCAGTAAGCAATACCTAAAACTAATCCTGGCATAACTCTTCGACGAGATGTTTTAATAGTATGCATAAATCGATTTTATTCAAAGGCCAAAATTTTCTAACCGTCCAACCAAACCAAAAATATCAGAGATAGTATTCAACAGACGTGTTCTTATTACATTCCAAGGTCTGTTTACTTTACACTTAGCGTTTTAAATTTTGCTTCACAAGAAATTGTGCTTGACCCTCAGATTTGAGTCTGTGTGGCTCATAGATAAGTAGTTGCAGGTCTGAATCGCTTCTTGAACAACACAAGGGAACAGATCAAGAGACCTTTTATCTTCTATGTCAGAGCTTTGCCAAATGCAGGAATCAAGAACACTCAAGATTTTACAGGGCAAAACACATTGTGAGCTCAAGGCAAACACAGTAACTAAATGAATGGGAGATACAGTTCACTGAAACCCATAAAAATGAAGTTTATCCTTTTTAAATTGTTCCTTTGTGTAAAACGGATTATACTGCCTATGATTTAGTGCTTTTTTAAATGGTTGCTGCTGTAAAAGTAAGATTACAGAAATGAAATTATTTGGGAAGAAAATACAAGGACAGATGCAAAAAGCCCCCCAAAGCACCTGAAATAGTTTTTGCTGAATTATTTAGCATAGTTATGTTTCTGTCCCTTTTGTAACTTGTGTCTATGCCAGTTTACGATTATCATACTGTCAAAAAATTCCAGTTTAAAAAAATGTTGTCACCTGACTTCAGCATGTACGGAAGTCTTACAATACAGAAGTATTTCAGTGGCAAAGCAGTTTTTCCTGTTTCCACATTTTAAAAAGTTAGAAATCTAATCCCACCTTATATTTGAGAAGCATCCTTTAGATTAATTTTAGCTTCACGTGTTGTAAAATGCCATTAGAGAAATGTGTTTTCTAAGCTGTGTCTGCCTGTTTATGTCATTTCTTAAGTGATTTCTTAGGAGACTACTCACAGTTGTTATCTGGCCCGCTTTACAGAGATGTGAGCTGAATTTTGTTAGTGAAGTGCTGTGGCAGTAATGCCTAAAGATGACCGACCACCAAATCCCAGCAGGCAAGAAAATAATGGTTATTATTTTAAAAATGCAATTCAGGCAGTTGGAACCCAGTTCTGGCTGACTGAGCGAATTAACCCCTACCCTTTGTCCTTCCCCCACATTGGCACCTTCCACAGGCTGTGCAACAGCATTAACCTTATGGACAAACACGCCGGCGCTTTATACTGCAAACTGAAGGATGAGAGCTGAGCAACACCTTGTGTTAGATGATAAAACTAACCATATGCTGTGAGTTTGCTCCTTTTCTTCCTTAATATAGCAGACTTTCTCTCTGTGCTATCAATTTCCGTGTTTTCTCTTTGAGCCATTTACATACTTTCATTACTTTCTGAAACACCAGTTTTCATAAATCATTTTATAACACTACTTTCTATGTATTTTGTTCTTCCTCATTATTTCTTTCCTATCCTTCCTGGCATTATTTGTTACACCAAATGTCGCTTTCCAGTGTAAATCATGAAGTTCCTTGAGATATTTTTACTGCTATGATTGAGAGCTGAGACTGACAGTTGATTATCACCATTCCAATTCCGTTTTTTTCCCCTCAATCCTTCACTATTAAGAAGTTAGATGCTTGTCTCCCACTCACTTCAACCGGAGATAGCTCTCTTCTCCCAATTATTTGAATATCCAGTTGGGTAGGAATGCTATAATAAAGTAATTATTAAGTTATGTTGTTGTGAATGACTCCAGATTATTCATTTTTGTCAAGTGACTGTACTGTGCAAACATAAAGTAGCATTTCCATTATGTTTAGTTAAATTCACAGTAACTAGATACTTGGAAATATCTTCTCCCAAACAGAATCCATGACCAGTTTTGTGATAAAGAATTTATAAAATAATTTTTAACCACTTAATATCACAATTAAGCTTAACTTTAAGCTTCAGAATACGAGTATTTAAATGTGGGGAACCAGCTACTGTTAGGAACTAATGAAATGAAGAAATTTATGTCATAAAACATATTCTATCAGCATATAAAGGTTATCAAAGAAAGCAACAAATTTTAATAAACTCATACAATTCGTATTATCCATTTTTTTAAGCAATTTAATCATACTTCAAGAAGCAAAACTTGCATAGTTAAATATTTATGTGGGCACTTGCAGATGGTTCAGGGAAATTTTTTATATGAAGAAACTTTGCTTTGGATGGAAAACTTACCTTTCATTAACATTATAGATTTAGATAACTATAATTTGATATATAGATTGGGAATGATTCCAAAGTCCACAGAAAAGCTGCCATTTATTTCATTCAGAGTATCAGCCTGAAACCAGCAGAGCCAGGCGTAGTATGCATAACCTACCCAGCAGCATCCAGGTGACTGACTATAGTACACAAACATCACAGTAATACGCCAGGTAACTGCTCTAATAATACTAAACTGAGGAGTGTTTTGGATGTCTGGCTTGGCATATTAACCAGATCTAAAGATCCAAACAGGAACTAATTACGGCTTCTCTATAAATTATACAAGCTATATTTTGTATCTTATCACTACCTAACAAAAACTGATGTGCTTTTGTGCCTACTAGTTCTTGAAGTAGGGTTTTGTTTCCCCCAACACATGCATTTTAGCTTCTGGTACCAGTAGGTCATAAGAGGCTATAAATTACCCTCATTACCTTAATGATCACAGGATTGCTGAATAAGCTCCATTCCATCATAACATAATCACATTCCAGCATCTGCATCAGGCTTTAAGACTTCCTACTGCTTATGAGGAATAGTGGTCGGAGGCAATCAATACAGAAAGCATTAACATTGTGCAACATACTGTATATTTGATAGAGACACTTGCATATCATTACAGCAGCAGTACCTCAATGATAAACTTACGTGTCTGAAGTGAATCAATATGAATTTTTGCTTCAAATACCACATGCAGGTTGGAACAACAAAATGCGTTTGCTGTATTTCATCTGAGTACTTCCACTATTTTCAGTATTTTTGTTTCCACTGCAATTCACTGTTCAGAATTCTACAGGTGTTAGTGCTGATAGAATGTAAATGGCTTGCAGACTAATTACAGAAGTCTGCTAATATCTTACCTATGGGAGGGAAGACAAAATCAATTTGGACCAATTTATCTAGTCAATGCAAGGAACAATTTCTTTGTCAACAAATAATTTTCTTTTCAAAAATCAAGCTGATTGATTACAGCATAATCTTGTGCAAGTTTTGCTAATCTATCGTTACTTTAAAGGTGACGAAATTAAAGTTGGAGTCTAAGTTAGTTGATCAAGAATAGTAGTTGGGCTAAGAAGGGAATCGAAGGACCATCACGACCAGCTTTATGCTGTACCTATACACAGGGCTCTTGTATTGCACAGAATTCCTCCATATTGCCCAAAATGGAACTAAAAATCACCTTTAATTTCTGTTAAATTGTTCTTAACCTTCACAGTGCAGAGAAAGCTGAAATCTGTAAACAATCTGCTGCAATAATGCCTGCCTGAGCCTGCAGTGCAAAACCGTGACTTTGAGGAAGGAACAGCTCCTTGCTCCTCAGGCAGCATCTTAGATACCACAGAGCATTCCCTTCCTGGGATCTGACTCCCTGCCCTGCTAGGAACTGGCCCACAGCAGCATCTTGTCTTCTACTATTCCTTCCCGAGACCTGCCAATCCAAGTGGAAGGCATGGCTCCTGCACAGCTCCACAGGCAGGTAAGGGGGCTGCCCAGAGGCACAGCCTGGCCAGCGGACACAGCTGCCTGCCCAAGCTGCTCCCGCACAGGCCCAGAGCTCAAGCCAAGCTGCTACACTGGGAACTCTGGGCTTCGGGTCTTCGCTTGGGTGAGACTGGGTTAAAAAGTGAAAACTACAACAGAAGAATAGAAGAGTCACCATTGTACTGACGTGGATCTTCTTTCCACATCCTTCTCGTTCAGTATTTGTATTTTTTCCCTGAGTGTTTCTCAGCTATAATCGTTCAACGCCAGCTTTTTCTGCTTTTCATTTGATAGTGAGATGTTTTACATCAACAATTTTTCTCCAGAAAATAAAAAATAAAAGGACACAGCTCGAAGCATTTGCAATCAGCTCTGACTACTTTCTGGGGGGAAAAAAAGAGAAGAGACAGCATTATCACCGCTGTAGAAACCGTCTAACTCCACCGATTTACACTTTTCGATTTTTCACTTTTCATAAACAGGGCATAAAATATTTATTTAGACTTAATGGTGCCATGACCACTGACTTGTATTTCAACACTACTACTAAGCTTTATTCCTAACTGCCAACAATATCCTGTCATGAGCTAAAATTCTCTCAATTTGGAAAAAAAAAATAAAATAAATAAACTCAAATCTCAATCATGATCAGTTTGTTCTCATGCTTCAAAAATCTTCACAAAAAAGGCTATTCATTGGGCAGGCTGCTTGAACAGTGTAAGTTCCTCTCTTCCCCTCTCAATACCCCATTGGGAGACTTGCGCAGTTAGGCATCCTGCAAGTCTCATCTGAATTTCTCAGCACTCAAGGATTTAAGCACAACTCTGGACAGTGAAAAGCAATGAAGAGCAAAATACTCACACAAAAGTATATTTGAGGTAAAATGTAATAATCCTCTTAGTTTTAACTTGTTCATGCTATTGGAAATAAAAATTATTTTTTTAAGGTTTGCAAGTGCATCTCCTCCGAAGAAAAAGATGTTATGACTCTTTCAAGACCCGTCACCTAGACACAAAATAAATAAGCTATATAAAACATTGTGGCACTCTCTTTTAGGTACTATTTGAAACTCATTAAACCTTGCTCAAATTATTGTTCACTGGAGTTAAAATTATAGGTTATTGGAAGAGATTAGTTTCAGGTAAAATACATATTACATTTACACATGCATTGCCAGAGATTAAATTACATCTTTCTTGGCTTAACAGAATTTTGCAATATTTCTGGAAACACAATTTTCATTGGGCCATTCTATGCTACCACAGCTTTCAAAATCCCACAATCTTCATTAAAGCATAACAGATCGATGTCAAAACCTATTATGCCCAGTGCCAAGTGCATGTAGGCAAATTTGCCTCTCCTGTTTTTCTGTTTGGTTTTAGTATTACTCCTTACAGGTAGCGCAAAGGCCTTTTTACAGGTTTGTCATTACTTTTTGCCTTCATAATCTCCTTTCTTTTCATGGCAGTGAACTCAGTCATTGCGTTATTTTATTATTGTTTTTAATCTACAACTACTGCTGTTCTTTAAGTTGACCAATCCTGTACCAATTAAGTAGAAGAACTTCACTTGAATAGATATGGAACCAAGCTGTGGTGCATTTAAAATGTTACTTCTTTAAATTTACAACTTTATTCATAGTTTCTAATATATATACCTTTGGTCAGAACTTGTTTTATCTCTTCAAAGTAATCCTTTTTTCCTTTTTTACTACTCCAGCAGATAAAGGATGTTTAAGAATGTGTGATGATTAATAATGCCTTCCACAAATGGAATAGTCTTCTGAGCCACTTCAGGGTATCTGCATCACCAAAGTGCTACAGCAGTAACAGCCTGACATGAGTCTCTAACGCCACTGAATCGCCAGTCTGATAATTATTCAGCAGGTCATCCTTGTACTCTCAAAAACTATTTAAAAACACACATTTCCGAGTGTTGGAGGAGTAACTTCTACAGGTCGGAGGCCTGGGTATGTGGGGTTGGTGTAACGTCAGTGGAGGAGAATTCATTTACCCCAGATCCGACCAATGCCTCGTCGGGACAAGGTCTTAGTTAATTTTTTTCTAAAGGACTCAGACACTTTAAAAAGGAGATAAGCACTTTTCAGGGCTATTCAGTCATCTGTGCCTCACAGATAATTTGCCCCTTAAGACTCAGAGATCAATTATTTCAATGGAAGAAAGTTGGGCACGTTGCCCTTAAAAAACCTGGCCTGAAGACCTGGCTGTCCCGCGGTCTCACAGCGATCGCATGTCCAGCAGCGTACTGCAGCCTGCCGCACGCAGGGGAGAGCCAGCTGAAATCAAAAACCTGTGTGATTTTGTTAGCATGGTGCCTGAGATCATATCCTTTGCCTCTCAGATGGGTTTCTGAGGTTGGCCTCGTTACTATACTAACACAAGTAAACAGCTTTCAGTACCTTGTGAATTTAAGCGGACTAAATTAGTGTTTGCTCCCAGCCTGCAGGCAAACCAAAAATCTCTAATTTGGATTTTTCTCCTTAATCTTAGTTTTGAATCTATTGAAAGGGATTAATTATGGCCATTAAGTACTCATCAAATACGTCTGAGCAAATCAATGGAATGTTTTTATAATTTTACTACAGCCCAGTAATATTGACTTAAAACGTAGAAAAGCTAATTTTGAGATGCTGACTGGAAGAAATAGTAGAGGGGAGGAGTACAGCTCAAATTTACAGAAAGTATGCAAATATAAGGAAGAAGTCTATGTGGCAGAGCGCCATAACTTGCTATCAATCTGAAGTTCACATGCAGGATTTTTTAAGCATGTGAGGAAGCAACAGAAATAGTCACCACTGAGCAAGGTATGAAGGCACCTGCTACTCGTTTCAGGACGAATTCTGCCTGCCAATCTCCCAAAGGCAAAAATATCTGAGAGGATGATGGGAATCCCACACTGCTACACTAGAAAGTCAAGAACATTTACCTAAAAAATAAGGAACAAGAATATGGTGTATGTAGGACACCCTTACTACGTTTTTCTTAATTATGATAATCACCGCATTTACATTTATAGCACTTGGAAGTTTTCGTCTTTTTTCGTATTAGTCCTATAGGAAAATAAACCTCTAGGGATTCACCATATATCAAATAGTGAATTCTAACTATAGTTCCGTTCATTAAAAATAAAATGGTGCCTTCCACTATCCCTTGGCATATCTTTTCCACATACAAGAAGTTACTTAAGGAGTGTTATATCAACACAGCTGATCATATTCATTAGAATCCCATTCAATTAGAATCGTGAGTACTTAATGCAGAAATTCAGTGCTATCTCTCTATACTGTTGTGCAGTTCAGTCTGTTATGGTGACATCATTAAGTTGTTTAAGGTGCAATATACAGTTTTGAAGGTAAAAGTCTGTCAAGTTTCTATTCCGTTAAGACCATTTTGTGACCAAGTGAAGTAAATAATTTGGAAAACACCAATAACAGCCGTCTGACTAATGTCCGTCTTAAAAAGTCTGTACTGGAATCCAGCCACTTAAAATAATATGGACCCATGTAATTTTTTTAGTGATTCCCCTTTATTGTTATTTTTGCAAAAATAAAATGGTATCACCATGATTTAATGTTGGTGGCTTTTATTTATATACTTTTTTTTGATTATTTTGTTTTTAAAGTTCTCCTCCGTTGGAAAAGACATCTTTTTCCCCAAATTCAAGTCAAACATACTTGACACTTTAGAGAAAAAAGAAATAGAGATCCATAAGGTGGAAAGTAATTTCAGCATGATAATTTTATACAACAAAAAACGGAATTTGAGGTGATGGCACTCAATAGGTAATAATCATTATAAACAAGCAAAACATTGGCGCACCTAGCAAAATCATGTTATTTATATCTTTATTACAGTTTTCAGAATACATGGATTAACAATGGCCAGGCTGTGATTTCATCAAATTCCTATTTTAAACATTACATACAAACACAAAGCTTTTAAAAAATAGAAATGCATGAGTTTTGTCACTTTTTTTTTTGTGTGTTTTTTTTTGTTTGTTTGTTTGGCATCAGGACTCATATGACTTCCAAAAGGGAAACCAAATGGTGCATGATAGCAGACTGACTGAGCTGTAATAGATTATTGTTCACATTCTGTGGCATATGTATCACCTCAAACGGCGCTAAAAGAAGCACTACAGGAACACATCTTTCTCCTTTACCATTCTTCTAATGACACCAGTAGGTGCTGAGTGACAGCTTGCAGGACTGCAGAATTCACAGGCTTACACAACTCCCTTTCTTGTGCACAAAAGCAATATGTGATCTGAAATAGAGACACCTGAAGCTGAGGGATTTGGCTTTTTCTGCTTTGATTATTATTTTTTTTTTTATTTACATTTTATGTGCATGCGTGGGCGTGTGTGTAGATACTGCAGAAGAAAAGATGTAGAGGCTTCTTACAATACTTATTTTTAAATGAATAACTTGCAGATACAGTATGGCACAGAAGAGGTGGGCTTTACATTGCTTTATCGTTTAGCATTTGTTACACCCGACCTCTCAGCAATCTGAAGGCAAACATTAAGGTATAATTCAGCCAAGCCTTTGTTTAATGGATAAGAAGCAATTTACATATATAGGTAAGTTGGCTCCCACATTACTATTACCAGCTTTAAATATTTACTAGCTGTATCATTCTCAATATAGGAAGTACTAAATTCACCCATCAAAGCAGGATTTGCCCGAGGGATGCAAAAGCTGCACACTGCAAAGTTTTCTTAATGAAAGCTATAGGAGGATTTCCAGAGCCAAACTTAAAACTCAGCCAGATTCTCAGAGTTTTGCAAACCATTTGTATATTGTGGGATGAATTTAAAGTAGATCACTGATGAATTGTGGTTCGGATAGAAACCATGAAAACATTATGTTTTTTACAGCATTTGTCTGAGGTAGTACATATACCACACACAAAAAAATGCAAAAATATACAGATATTTATAACTATTTGCATTTTACAGAAGGGAACGATGGGAATGCTTGCATTTGTATCTGAATTTTCAAGAAAGAACAGGTAATTTTAGATAACATTGTTCATATTGACCATGGTTGTCTAAAACCAGAACAAACAGTATTTCTGGGAATACTTCCTGAAGCTGTTCCTCAATGCCCTCTGAGGCACTAATTTTGTTTTGGCTTTAGCATCAGTTCATAACATGATTAACACTTAAACCAGAAAATCACTTATGTGCTGGGAAAGGGTATTTGTTGAATCACAAACAAACATACATGACAAACCGCGTTGCACTTTTTTCTCAGGAACCGCATAAAACTGGAGCAAAAAATGTCTAGTGTCTTTACATTTCTGATCTGTACAGCCAGTAGTTAAGCAACAGAGATGTGTATTTGTATATGATTTAAGCATTTCATTCCCATGTCAATTTGTCAATCACAAATTTAGTTCAATTCATTGCAAAGGTAAATTTATCTTCCTCTTAAATAAACTAAGAAATGTAAACAGTGTAACATCATAAAAAAAAAATAAAAATCTCTTCAGTACTTGTAACTGGTAAAATGTGAATGCAAACAGATGTGCTGGTATATTGTTAATGTAATGTCTCAGAGGACATATAGTGAAACATAATTAGCAAGAAATTTATGTATGAACCCTCCAGCGATTTTCTTTCTGGGATTACATTGAATACAAATATAATTTAACTGATATATTTCATTTTTTAAAATTAGAAAATAAGGCAAGTGCATTTCTGAAAAAGGTGCTACTCTTCTACACTTCTAGATAAACATGTGACACCTCTGAAAATTAGATCAATAATAAAAACATTAAAAATATCTGCAATTTAATATAGACTGAAAAACTATCAAAAGACAAAGTGACCAGCATCAATTTCAGAAAATATTTTAGACTTCATAAATACGAGCACCCTATATTTACATAAATTATCTTTTAACTAGTTTTCCTTTGAAAGACACTTTTGTTCTAACAGATATGTCCATTAAATTATATAAATGTTTCAAATATGAAAAAAATAGTAGTAAAATAGAAGCATCAGATGATGTTGTTATTTTGGATTTGCTTTTTTTTTTTTTTCTCTCCTAAGATTTGGTTCTTGAAAATCTGTAGTCAGCTTTCACAGAGCTTTAAAAAAAAAAAAACAAAAAACCAAAACACCCATGGAAATGAAAAACTCGTGCACTAATAATTACTGCTACAGTATAAAGATTCTGTTGTGAGCTTTTGAGTTTTCACATATAAAGATTATACCAATACTTGTAAATCCCAGCAAAATGCTAATTTTAAAATTTGAATTCTAATACACTGTTGATTGTAGTACAAATTTCTACAGACATTATGAACCTAATCCTTTTAAACTGGCTTTGTACATTAAGCACATTTTTATAACTGTAAATTTAATAGTTCCATTTTAAAAAGTTATACTTCAATACAAGGTTGATGTCAACCTTACATGAAACAGGATATAATTCTTTGTATCTCTTACTGGTAAACAGGGAGACGTAATCCTGTTGCATGCGTGTTGTTTTTTTTTCCTGAAATACCATACAACTCTTCAGTGAGTTACTAAAATCACAAAAAACCCCAAACAGTTTAGGAAGGGTATTAGTTGATAGCACACATTTCACTAGCCTTCAGTTGTATTCCTATGTTTACAGATATAGCAATGGGCAAAACCCCTGTTTCCTCTGAAGACAATTAAAAAAAAAAATAATTATTTGAATACTAGATTGAAAAGGAGCTGTAACTTTTCTTACAATAATTGGATATTGATCAGTGTAGTTTGATGTTGTGAGAATTTATCCCAAATTAGTCAGATAGTCTTAAGAGTATCTCACCAGAGAAGCAAAAAGAATCTACTGTACAAAGATGCTTGGCTCAAGCAGTAGTGCAAAGTTACACTGCCCCAATATTGAATGCTCCTCTAGAGCTAGCAGTTTGTGCACAGAAAACAATGTGACACCTTACCTTCCAAATATTCTTGATATAACTTTAAAAACAAAAGTTCCCCATAACGCCAGGCAATCAAAGTATTCATAATAATTCATCAATCAGTGAAAAGCAGTAATAATTTGAGAACAAGTGCCATTTACTACATTGTATCCTGTTTTTTTAAATATCATAGCTGAGCAATGTATGAGCAGTTCCATTGGAACTCCCACTTAAAATCCTCTATCCCATCCAGATAAAGAACGAACCTATAGTAAAAAGGATGGTGAAGACCGACCTGAACACCAAACAGAGTGTACATTCAACTAGAGTCTGGGGAGAAAAGGGAACTGTAGTTTCCCATTGAGTGGCAGAACGTAGACAGTGTCAGCTACTCGACTAACTGCTCACCTGAGGTACTGCAGTGCAGGGGCCTGTATACAAAGTAGAATGGGAGGAGCTTCCCGAAAAATCAGACTGCTGCAATCATTGATCACTGCTATATACTGCTCCAGGTAGAAAATCTGTTCTTAGCTGCTAAACCCTCAGCACTAAAATCCACCAGTAGAGATCCCGCTACATGTTTTACCTGAGAAACAGAGGAAAAACTCAGAGGCAGTTCTGAATAACTTCATAATGTAGCTTGTCTCTAAAAACCTACACAAAGGTATTTTTAGCGTAATGAAAATAGGACAATCATACTTTCCCCCAAATATCTTTATAAAGAATATATAAGTGCATCATTAGAAAAATCCCTCCTTAGATACAGTTAAAAACATATCCTGTCCTTGATATCATTTAATTTTGGTAAAATCCTATGCTCTGTTTTATTTAAATTTTTTTTTAGCAGTGATAATTAACTATACATCATCATATCAACAAAAGTGTAGATATGTGGTATATCCTACTTGCAGCCAAAATAGCTGAATCCACCAGGCTTTATATTGAGATAAGATTTTCAGCAACCTCTCTGGGGCTATGCATTGCTTTTTATGGTTACAAAAAAGATTCTGATAATGTAGACCAGCTCATCTCTGAATTTATTAACATACAATTTTATTATTTTTTTCCTTTCATGTCCAAATCAGAACTGCAAATGGAATCCACAGCTGTATTCTTTCAACAAATTTGTATTTTCTTACCCATATGAAACATAACCTAGAAATCCCCAACTCCTTTCATGTAAGTTGCCAGCTTTAAAAAAAAAAAAAAAAAAAGAAAAAAGGGAGAACAAAAAAAGAAGAAAGAACATAAGAAAATAAGATATATATCCTACTGTTTAACACTGTTTACAGATCTTGGTAGTTGGGGTAATAAGATACAGTATGTGGATTATTTAGCAATAGCTTTTAAAATACATAATATTTATACACCTTCTCATTTAATCAATACCAGTATTCCTTTATGATCATTGCCAATTTGTACGATAAACTCTTTTCAAAGTATATCCATTTAATTGTAAATAAAACAATTCACTAATTCTTTGGCATCAGAAGAATCATACAGCTGCAATTGTTCCATTGTGGCGAGAACGAGACCTTTCCAAAGTTACTCGTCTGTTATCTGTAATACAAAGAGAGGAAAAAAACAAATCACCATAAGATTTGAAACATGGATAATGCAATGTCAAGAGGTTTTCAAACAGCCCTGAAAATCATTTCAAATGATATGTAAATAAGTAACTAGGAGACTGGATCAGAGAAGTTTCACACTGCAGCTGCCAGACTGAGTTCAAGAGTTCTGCAATCAGCAATAAATTACTTTCTTGATCAGAGAAGCTGGGTGATAAAAGCATTAGGAGAATCCTGAAACACAGTCCCCTTGGAAACAGCACACAATAACAAAAATTCTGGGTAAAAAAAAAATAAAAATCTTATTTTACAAACAGTTTATGCACAGAAGCTCTGGAAAAATACATTTCCTTTTTCATGAGAAGGTACTGACCAGCGTGGTGGTGAAAAGCCTACTAGATGCTACAAGTATAAAAGCGCTAACACCATTCACTATAATTTGGTACAGAGTTAAAAATAGAACAGTTAAATCAGCCACTTCCTAAGCATTTCCTGATTGTGCAATGTGAACAACTTTTAGTATAAAATATTACACAGTAATTATTGCAATGAATAATAAATACGTCTCTATCACAGGAAAACAATCATGAAGTACCAGCCACATTCCTAAATGCCTTTAAAATAAAATTTTAAAGCGATGAATATACACATGCACACACACACAAAGGGGTAGAAAATTAACCCCCACTTAGACTTCTGGAGGTTTTAATCTTTCTTTTTTAAAATGTGGTCCCGCCATGCAATGTTTTATTTTGGTTTTGGTGACTGCTTACTTTTGACCAAGCGTTTTCTATTCTCTTATGTCATATTCAGGTTGCTGCTCTTTGTTCCCATCAGTACAGTATCTACATTGCTACAGCATCAGGGTGTCCCAATATAAGGCTGGAACTCCTGCCTAGAACTGGATTGTTAAAAGGCAACAGTCACTTCAGAAGCAAAAAGCCTGACAGACAAACTGCAGGTAAGCAGGTTTTCTCACTTATTTTCTAACTGAGCCAATGTAGCTCTATCTGTTTGCCCAGTGCAGCAGCCTCTAAAAGCTGGTGTCACTGGTACTGCTGGGGGAAAGCACTCAACTCGGGCCAAGGCAGAAGGGTCAGGCATAAAGCACACGACCCCAGCGCATCTGCTGGATAGAAATCCATACTTTGTAAAAGCTATCGACTGGATCATTATGTTCCAGAGACTGGGGGAAAGGTTGGAGCAAAGACCAATGGAGGATCTCATCAATGTACACAAACACCTGAAGGGAGGGTGCAAAGAGGCCGGAGCCAGGCTGGTTTCAGCAGTGCCCAGTCAGAGGACCAGAGGCCATGGGCACAAACTGAAACACAGGACGTTACTTCTGAACATCAGGAAACACTTTTTTACTATGATGGTGACTGAGCACTGGAACAGGTTGCTCAGGGAAGTTGTGAAGTCTCCGTCCTTGGAGATATTAAAAAAATGTCCAGATGTGGTCCTGGACAATTGGCTCTAGGTGACGCTGTGTGAGCAGGGCGGGTGGACAAGATGACCTCCAGAGGTCCCTTCTAACCATTTTGTGATTCCATTCTAAGCTAACAAAGCCAGAAATGGTCCAAGCATATTAAATAAGGTTCTGGAGAAGACAAAGAATGTCATATTTGTGATCTGTTTCTGGACAAAGAAGAGAGGATGCCTGTGTAGATGGCAAGGGCTCTGCAAAATCAACCTTCCTTTTCCCTGTTCCATGAAAGTGTCTCCAATGCTATAGGGAATTAACGGCTCCTTTAGCAAGATTATTAGTTCTTTTTATAGTTCTGCCTTGCCTCCTTTTCCTAATGAATCTATCCATGCATAAAGTATTCAAATTACCCTAAGTCAATCTGTTTTGCATGGGAATAAATCTCTACAGTGGTTGCAGTGTCACTAGGCAATGGAAATTAAAGCACAAAAATGCTGTCGAAAACCCAAGAAGGAAAGTTATTAACTCAAATGTGCTGCTGTTCCTCTATCGCAGAGGAAAGCGGAGAGAGTCTAGTGATACTTGCAGTGGGAGAAGTGCCTTCTCCAGTAGACTATCTCTTCATAGAACTTCAAGATCATCAATGGTACAGGTTAAAAACAGATTAAGAGAGTCTAACATTGATTTCTTCATACTTGTTTTTTTTAGATTTTTCTCTTTTCTGTTTTTTTTTTTGTGGGGGTTTTTTTTTTTTCATGATGGTAGAGACAAACATTTTCTGCAAACGACAGTTCAGATTCTCCTGTAACTGCACAACTGAGCTGGGAGTTAAAGAAAACACAAAACAAAATTGTAAAAACAAGAAGCATTATCATTGCCTTCTTCATCTGATAACAAACAAAGTATTTCCCCAATAATTAGAAGTAATCTATTATTTTCAATTATTTCCAGTTTTTATATTTTTTAGAGATAGAAATACAAAATCTGAAAGATTCAAGACAGACTGGACAGAACCACAAAGTTCTTCTAATCAAGGAAACTGGGATGCAATGATTTAGTTATTGCCAGTAAGAAACAACGTCAGCATTTGCAAGAGATTTTTCTGCAAAGCTTAGAGCACTTCATAGCGAGTCTTACTAAAACAAAAGGCAAGTAGGATATAAATTACACTTTGATAAAATTTTCAGCTTGTTATAAAAAAGGGAGGGGAGGATTACATTTATTTACTACCAACATGAAATCTTTAACATATCTGAAAATTTTGGAGGTTAATATAAAGTATTTCTTCTTTACGAATAAACCTATTTTATTCAACAGTGAATCTGGAAGCTACCTTGTGTGCACATGTGCATATTTACATCTGGTTAAAAGAAGAGGTATCAGTATGCGTACACACATATAAAGAAATGACTTGTTTCTTCACTAGATGTAAAATGTGCTTGTATATGTATAAACATTCGTTAGGTTAAAACAAAGGGTTTCATATTAGGATTTGAAACTGGATTGGGCTGATATTTCAGTGACTCAAGCAAAAATTAAAAAAACCATGACATTTATAACACTTCCAACATATAGATTCAGTTATCTCCAACAGTTGTATTTCCTTTTTTTTTGATGTTACAGACCATATTGAATAGTACACAAAGCAGGACTGGCTTATAAACATGACTGTGACTACTCTAGCATAAAACTATGTATAACATCAATAAATGGTAAAACTATTCACTTGTATTTCAGGGGAGTGGGGATGGCAAACAAAAGGCAGTAGCAGTAACCTAAGAGTATTAGAAATTAAGCCAAACCATTGCCAAAGGGCTCAGGTGTACACTTCAGAAGCACGTAAAAATGACTAGAAAACGTGATAGTTTGTGTATGCATCATTCATGCCTTCTTGGTAATCCATCTACCTATGTAGATGAATACTTTGCTTCTTACTTTTAAAAGAGATGGACTTCTGACATTGAAGTAGAGCATTTAAAAAGCATCCACAATGCTTATATTACAGACATTATAATCTGTCTCTGAAACTTAAAAGTAGTCTCTCAATCATCTGAATGGACCTTTCCTTGGAGCAGTAAAAGGTAGAACAATGAAGGATTAAAATGGAAAAAACGCATATTTTTATATCATAAAATAATGTTAATCTTTTAGCTAGCTGGATCAAATTCAAATGAAAGAAATATACAATTAAATGCTAAGAAATCGAATCAGTAGTTCCTTTTTAGTATACGTAATACTAGAATGCAATCTCGACCATGCAAACTTTATACCTCCACTGGAAAAAATATAGGAACTTTGTTATAATAACAATTAGCTGCTCATGTCTTCTTGCACTCAATATAGTACCTAGATGGGAATAAATAATATCTACAATATACAAGGTATTTGTAGAGGTGTGTTTGATAAATGTACATCATTCACCACGTAATATGAATCTAATGATGTAAAAAAAAAAAAAGCAAAACCGAAATAAGCTTAGTGTATAACTACAATAAATGTATGCCATTAAGTAAACAAACAAAAAAAATCTAAACAGTTATTTTTAGACAATGTATTTTAATTTTATGGAATTTGACAACTTCAACCTTAAGATATTTGCCCTTATACTCTGTATGTATCAAGCATTAGAAATTACAATCAATTAAAAAACACACTGGTAGGGGAGAAGAAAATACTTTTGCAAAAACTATACTCTGCAAAATGTATTTTTCCTGTCCTTAATGCTCCTTCATTAGTTCTGTTATTAAAAGAGAAGTCTCAATAGCTGCAACAGATTTATTAACTCAGTAGCTTGTTATCAACATAAAACTCAGTTATATTAGGAGAAAAATAAATTCTATTTTGCAGAACTGCAATACTAAGATTAAGTGACTTTCCCATTTCACTTTCTTCTTATCACTCTTCCAGGTAGTAACTTTGTGCTCTCCTAATTATAAACCTTACTTTTTATGAGCAATCAATGCTAGTAATAATATAGATGTGCAATTGAATGGACTAGTTATGAGACTGAGATATCTGATAATAGAAAGAGACAGAGTCGACAAAAGCATACCTCAAACGTACTTGATTGGAATTTGTATTATCCTGTAACAATCGCAAAAAGAGTTTTCTCTTTGACATGCCTTGTATTAAAATTGTATTATAAACTGCTACCTTGGGCTTGGTACCTTAGTTGACTAAGTCTCCCAGAATTTTCCAGTCAGTTAAAGCATTAAAAGTGTTTCTTTATACCTTAATTACAGGCGTCAATCCAAATAGTAGCCTGATTTTGGAATCTTACTTCCCTGCAGACTTTCCTAGAGTGCTCATCAGGAGAGTATCTAAGCGCCTCGCAACTGCAAATAATTGCAGCACCCCTTGATTAGCATTAAAAAAACAGCAACAACAAACTCCCAAAATCCCCACAAAACCAACAACCAAACATGACTGGTGCATATAACTACTTTTTGCCCTTTTTTTAAAACATCTATCTATATGCAGAAGGAGAAGCACCTAAACGTTTATGAAAATGGGCTAAAAAGAATACTGGGTTTTTCAGTAGTAAGTACTACCAGAACTATATTGCCTTCTTTAAAGACAGTGGTCACAGGACCCTCATACCTGAACAACACGTGTTTTAAAGAATGTCTTAGTTAATAAACACCACATTAATCACATTAATAAGGTTAAAATAGTGCCAAAATGCTGGATCTGGAAGAGGGGGAGCGTACAGCATTGGGTGCTCGGCCAGCAACTGTGGTGCTGGAGCACACGCTGGAAGGCTTGAGCCCCAGTCACGAGAACTCTCAAATGCTAATTTATTTAAAAAGCTCACACCATTAACTTGCACAACCACCACATTTTGTTTTTCTTTTTTTTTTCCCCCTCCCTTTTTTTTTCCCTCCTGAGTAACCACTCCAAAGTGAGAGAATTAATCTTCCCATAGCTGACAATAATAAAAGGTGTTTAATACTCAGAGAAAGAAGGTACCACAGAATGGTCAGGGTTGGAAGGTATCCCTGGAGATCATCTAGTCCAACCCCGTCAAAGCACGGTCACCCAGACCAGGTGGGACAGGAAGGTTACAGACCTCCAACTAGACTCTGTGCCGCTGATCACAACCCTCTTAGGTCTGCCATTCAGCCAGTTCTCCATCCACCTCACCATCCACTCATCTAACCCACACTTCCTAACCTTACCTATGAGGATGTCATGGGAGACAGTGTCGATAGCCTTGCTAGAGTCGAGGTAGACAACATCCACTGCTCTCCCCTTGTTTATCCAGCCAGTCATGCCATCACAGAAGGCTATCAGATTGGTCAAGCATGATTTCCCCTTGGTGAATCCATGTTGACCACTCCTGATAACCCAGAGGCCTGGGTAGCCTCCAGTTTTATCTTTGAGCCATTTATGCACCGGGAAAACTAAAGCCAAGTTACAATTTCAGTTGATGTAACAGCGTATTATCAATTGCTTTAAAGAGCCACCCTTGACAAGAATTAACTTTATTATTTTTCTTTATTGACATCAGCTTAGCTTACCAGCAATGAAAGGTAAATCATTTTGGAAATTGGAATTGATAGAACCTAAGAAAGAAGCTGAACTGCTATAGCGTAAGACAGCAGGGAAGGCCATCAATCTCCAGGACCTCTTTACCGCTACAGCTGAACACTGTTCTCTATATTGCCTGGCCTGTACCTATGACATTATTAGAGAATACCAACTGAGAAATAAGCTAGTCGAGGAAATTAAGAACTTCAAAACAACCGTTCTTGGTGTCTAGATCAAAATCCTTCTTAAAAACAGCACCTTGAGAGAAAACGGCTCTCCTAACCTCAATTCTGTTAAGATTCAGTCCATCTCTGGGAGATTTGATTTCAAATTGATCGTTCAAAATGTGTGGCCTATATAAAAAAAAAAATAGCAACGGGGTAAAAATCAGTTATGGGAGAAATGCAGACAAAATAAAACCTCAGAAAGCACTCTCTGAAATAGACAGCACTTTCCAAAAGATCTTTATTGCAAATAGATGAAACAAGCAAATAGAACAGTTTTCTAACTGGGTTAAGGCAAACTGTACAATTAACATGTTTTCTTTCAGTCCTTCAGTATTTTAAACACTCTTATTTCAACCTCAGCAGGCACCCTCCACATGCCTGGCAAAATCTGAACTACACCCTTTACAATCATCACACTGGGTCATTTTACATTCATTTGGATACGATATTTTTATAACCAAAAATGAGAAAAGATCAAGTGATACGACATCCCGCTTCTCAGCTTTTTTTTTCCCCAAACAGAATCTTAATTCTTGACAATCAAACTTAAATGACAGCTAAAATGGTTATTTTAGCATCAATTTCAAGAAAACTATTGCTATTTCAATCAAATCCTGTAGCTGTGAGGTCAAATTCTTTAAAGGCTGGTTTATTTTGGTTTAGGTCCAACCTCAGACTTTCAGGTGCAAGCTGAGTGATAACCTGAGCATATACAAACTATATGTTGTTTTGATGGAGAAAAAGAAACTTACCCTTAGGCTAAAGAGTTTGGGGCGGTTTGTTTGTTTTGGTTTTGCGTTTGGGTTGTTTTTTTTAAAGCCCTCAAAAACAGACAACACATATAAACAGCCCATAGACTTTAGTTATAAACACATCATGTGTTGATCTTATAATAATTTAAAAAAATATGTTCTTGACCTGGTTAGTGGGATGTTTACCAATATATTGATACATAAGAAAAGGTGTTAGAAGAAATAAGGGGGAAGAAAAAAAAAAAACAAACAGGTCTGCGTAGCTATTAAGATTTCCAGGATAGGAAGAAAAAGTATTAAGGAG
The DNA here is from genome assembly GCF_028500815.1 of Rissa tridactyla. NCBI lineage: Eukaryota > Metazoa > Chordata > Aves > Charadriiformes > Laridae > Rissa > Rissa tridactyla. The sequence goes on along the minus strand of NC_071474.1, from coordinate 29,718,117 downwards.
AACTGTAACAAACTTAAAAGGACATCTCTCAAGACTGAATGGTTCCTCCTCAGAAAAAAGCAAAAACACATGAGGATCCTGAGTTATCTACTGTAGTCAGGAGTGCCAAAATTATCATCATAACATAGTAAGCCTTAAAGTAAGATAGATTTGTATGTAGATATGTATTCTCTTTGAAAAGATTTCGTTCAAAAGTTTTAGTCATTTAGATAACACACAGTACCTTCATTTTAAGAAGGTTCCCAGACCAGCCTATATGCACAATTTCTCATTAAGAAGATATGTGGAAGTTTGGATTCTTTTTAACTTGCTAAATAAAAGTCGTTAATATCCAGAAGCACTGTAGTACAGAGGCAGGTCTAAAATACGGAGAGCTGAAGGATTTAAGTCCTGACACAAAGGGGTTTCAGTCAGATTAAAAGGGAACAAAGACACGTCTAATCTTACTGCTGCCACTCAGACCAAGCTTGCTGAGCACCCTTAATTGTAGCCTTGGAGTCATACGAAAATGCAGAACATCAGTAGAAAAAAACCCATTTATTTATGTTCTATGTGCTATATATTAACATGCTTTAAAAATGAATAGTGTGAGAAGTTTTAATGTTAAATGGCATGTGTGATGGCATTTACTAGCTCAGTGCCATCCAGCTGTGACCACAGTCAATACAGTATGGGAACACAACAGAAGTAATACTTTCGCAATCAAAATCTAGGATGTTGACCATCTGTATCACAATTCCATTAAGCAAATAAATACTTATCCTATGTAGAGCCGAAGAAAACGTAATAAAGTTCAGTATTTATAGAATAAAAATGGATTTGTAAACCCTATCTTCAACTAATCTGTTTAAAATAAATTTTACTACTGCTTATTCCAGGACTTAAAGATTTAAAAAAAAAAAAAAAAAAACACCAAAAAACCAAACAACCCTGAACTGGCACAATAAGCTAAGATTCCTCAAACTGTTAAATGATCTATTTAATATTTTAATTTGACTTTGCTTTCTTTGTTAATAGTACCACTTGGGATATGCATTGAAAGCTCTTCCACAAGAACTGCAGTGGAAAAGCCTTAGTTTGAGACAACACATGCCTGCCTCAGGGGTTACAAGACAAATCAATCTATTTTTCTCTTTTCCTCCAAGGGTAATTGGCCTTTAAAATTACAGAGGAAAACAGGCCTTCATGTCAGTACAATGCAGGCACATATACAGCCATTTTCCATTTCTTTTTCAGTTTGAATTCTCAGCTGAGAACTAAACTTATAAAGGTGGGAAAATAAAGAGAAGATGAAAAGGAACGATTGCATCAGTTCAAATCCTCTCCAATAACAAGCAGCACTGTGACCAGCATTTGAGTCTGAAATTTACTGAAACCTGCTATGAATAGCTGTCATTTTCCTAGTCAGTAATTTTTTATTCTTGTTTGTGATATAATTTACTTACATTTTTGTGACAGCCTGTACCACCGGCATTCATGGAGATGTGTCAAAGAATTTAGCTAAACTGAGAAGTTATAATTACTGCTTTTTTTCCCTCATACAATCTCACAAAATAATGCTGATTTTTACCGCATCCTTATGAAATCGTCTTTTTCAAGGAGCAATCATGGCTATGAGTATCCCTACAATCCTTTGCTGTGCTACACACACAATCATGTATAAACTCAGATTTTCAGCCTTTGAATACTGTTAAATTGTATACAGTAAATTTTAACTTGGCTAATAAATTGTTTCAAAGTGAAACTCAGACGACAGTCTCCATGTTTTTCTGATTCCTATTAAGTGTGATTTGTGATATATTACTCATATCATACCTCCAGTAAGAAATTCTCAGGCAAAAATATTTTCCAGTGCATAAAGATGAGTAATCAGCTAAACTACAACTGATACACAAACCCAACAACAGCAAAGTTGGAAAAAGTCAAAACAACGTAGTCTTTTAAAAAGAGTAGTAAAATTCCCTTGAAACAGAGTATTGAAACTGTACCACTGAAGCTTTAATGTGAACTTGCTCACTGGGAGTGTGTATACAGGTGTAAAGCAATTATTAGGTTTGATATCTGAATGAACTCAGGTTCCCATTAGAGCTTGAATGCTTCAATGACCCTATTATTTTCCTTCCAATGCTCCCAGACCTGATCAACTTAATTATTCTGACTAGTGAAACATTTAGGACATGAATGTATGATTTGTTTTAAACCAAATGAGACAACTGAATACTTCATAAAATAACAAAAAAAAAAAGAACAAGATGTGTGATGTGATGTGTCAAATCCTGGAAGGTGGTCAGGTCTAAGTAACAGTAACAAAGAAACAGAAAGAGAGACCCACTGCAATAAAACTATATTTATTCAGATATTTTCCCTGGAACTTCTAATGTGTAACCTTTATTGCATCTCATGTACAGTGCAAAAGGTATATCTTACAAATCAGAAGGGCAAACCGAATTTCACAGAGTAAATAAATTAGATCTGCTTCAGTAAGGAAAAAACCTAAGCCTCAAAACACAGAGGACGCATCTCTCTCTTCACGACAACTACACACACACTTTTAGCAGTTGTCCAAAAGTAAAATCAGCTCCTCTAATAAAAACCATTTCATGTCACAGAGGACAGATTTGCTGATGCAAAAGACGTGTTTCCCTATTTTAATTGCACAATTTATTTTACTGTTAAGGCAAAGTGTGTGTCGTTGCAAAAATATGTACTCACATTTTGAACAGATTTGGTCTGATGGTAATAAACCATACTCTTAATAAATAATGTAATTTAAAATGGCTTCCAAAATGTCCTATTCCCAGCTCCCCTCTTAACACTACTGCTCTTACAATTTGTATTTGCTTTGAAAAGAAGTTGACTGTAAGGTTATGAACAGGACAAAGAAATACAGATAGTAATAGGTTCTGAACTTCAAGTATACAAGCAGCCGTAAAGTTAGCATCTTCTCATCTGAATGCATTTGTCCTTAAAAAGAATCAAACTGACATCAAAGTGGTCCCCTTGCCCCTTGCCTCCTTTCACTAATGATATGTAATGGCTGCTGAGCCTGCAATAAACGTGTTTATGTCCAGCTAGATTGCCGTCATTTTACCATCTAGTCTGATACTTTTAAGAAAGAAGGAAGTCGCGAGAGACCAGCACCAGCTTGTGCTGAAGGCATTTCTTGACATCAGCCTTCACTTCGCACTTCAAATGGAAGTATTCGATTTGACAAAACATACAGAAAGTCAAGAGAGAAAGCTCTTCACCTCTTCTCCGAAACTGCCTGAGAGGAGTCAATACCAATTCCTTTACAAAGTTACAATCAAAACCTGCCACATGAAAGTCAAAGGAGAAGCTTTCTAGCTATTCCCTGCTATATTTTATTAAAGAGTGGCATAAGAATGTGTTTGCCTCCGTAGGATCAACCCCACCTCCTCTTCTCATTTTTATCAGTTAGCAGTTTAAATACTGCAAGTTACATCTCCCATGCATAGATGTTTTAGTCCTTGTATAGAACATGAAAGTAATGAGCTCAAAGAAAGGGAAATAAAGAGAAAGCTCTTTCTTCTGTAACGGAATTTCTTTCAGAACAGGAGTTGGATAACACTCCTGAAAAGCAAGTATTTCCTGCTGTTACATGTAAACCGGCTACCAGAGTTTTTCTCCATACCCAGACGATTGACAGCCCTTGTCAAAAGCAAACAATTTTCCTTGTAGTCTGCAAAAGTCTATCTTCTGTATTTTTTATGCATCAGAAACAAATTCTCTTTATATAGATATAAAAAAATAACTCTGCAATAACTTGTCCTCTACATGTAAAATGAAATATTTTAAATAATACAATAAAGGCAGACTATCCATAATTATTTTGGGATTAAATAAAATATCAGCATTTTTTATTCATGGCTAGGTTAACATTTACAATTCAGCATTTTGCAATATTTAAATGGAATTGAATATGCTATGAGAAAACTTAAAACTACATCACTCTTGTACGACCGGCTGGCACCGGCTGTGGTCTTCTGTGCCCGGCTGCGCCTTTATCCTCTAACGTTAAAGAAAAGCTCTGGTCTGAGCCAGGCAAGACGATCTCATCACTACCTGTTACTTCCCTCCACACTCCAACTGAGAATAACTCGATACTGCACGTGACTTTTACTATAAATTATTTGCAATGAAGGCATACGCAGGTTATGTGAATGTGAAACTGTTGCTTATTAAAAGAATTCATACAAGAAAGTAATTTAGACTATACGTGACAGACACTGAGGTAAAATAGGCACTTAGGAGTTGAATTTCTCTCTTTGCTGAGCACAGACAACTCCTTTATGATTCAATACGGGACCTCGGTGCTCACACAAAGCAGAATTTGACCCTTTATGTTCGTATAAAGAATAAAAGTATAGAAGCAGTTGATGCTGTAAAGAGGCAACAAGTTTTCATTAAAGAGCTCAAAATAGTTTCTATTTATTAATACACGTATCTGAGGAGTGTCATTTTCTAAGGCTTCCTGTGCTGTTTCAGTAACAACTCTCTCAAGATTAGTGGAACCCAAAAATTAACACCTCATCACTCCATAATCCTGATCTATTTTGCGTGCAAAAATCTACCAATGGATCAATACATCAATACGATTCCTTCTGACAGAACAGCAAGGCCCCGAAAGGAAGAAGGGCAGGGGTAGGGTGTGATTACAGCACACCCATCTGCTATTCAGGTGGTTCCTAACAATCTGCCAGTGTTTTAGGACTGCCTTAACAGCCCTTTTGCAAAGATTAAGAGGACAACCCTGTGCGGGTGTACTATTACTGTCTGCTTTTTAAAAAGAGGTTTAAAAACTCTAGGGCTTTTTAAAACCACACACCAAAATATTACTTCTTAATGAGTCTGACTACCTAAATGCATCCCTATTTAGAAAAAAAATTGCAGTTATATAAATATGGACACAACTGCTCCAAAAGCAAAATACCTGTACATACATGGTAACTTCTTTCTGAGGTCAAGCTTTTCTGCCTTTCCCAGATGCATAACTACAAAGCCTTCCTTTAACAATGAGCTGTGACAGTGCTGACAGCCTGCATCATGCATTATGAAGAAGGCCCTAAAAACCTGTTATCCGTATTAAAAGCAAGACCAGGTCTGGCTTGAGAGACACTACAGAACACCTCCTATTAGTAACAAGAATATGGAACAAGTTCTCAATGCAAGTTTCAGAAGTTTTAAATAACAATTTCACTTTATTTTAAGAGATAAATAAACAATATAGAGCTAAAAAGAAGTTAAGCTCTTCTAACTGACTGAGATTTGTACCAAAAATGCTCCTGAGGTCACCAATTAACAGTTGATACCTTATTACAACCTACAAGTGTTGCACTCTCTGGATAAATGTCAAAAATGGAAAACTAATTGGCATCTTTCAACCTCTCAATACCAGAGCTATAAACTTTTGTGAAATTAGTTACCACTTACAAATGGAGCTCCAGAGCAAGCAATGCCAAGGTTAACATTGATTTTGTCAGGTAGTGATACAATCTTAATATTGCTTACAGATTTTTAAAAATATTCTGTTAAATGTTTGTATGTTGCCTTTTAAGCTCTTTTAGTTGAAATTCACTTATGCTACAATTCAAAGCTAGGTAACAGATGAATGAGTTAAACGAGAAGTATTTTTCCACAAGTTTTTAAACCATTATTTTGTTTCAAGAATAACTATATCCAAATGCTAATGCTTCTTTTAAAGAAAATACTTATCCAAAAAGTTTCTGGCAATAGTCTACAGTCTTTTCTCCTGGAGATCTTATCTAAATAGAAACAGATTCCTCTCTGCCCCTTTTGGTGTTAAACAAGTTTATCTTAATTAAGATAGCGTCAAAAATCATTGATCACTTTAGTTACACCCTCCCATTGTGTGCCCTTTTCAATCCGTTCATTCTTTTCTGTTGTATGTGAAAGATCATCAGAACAAAGTATTTGAAAGATTACTTTATGATACTATATAAATGCTAGAAGCCTTTCACCAGGGCACAATCTCTTCACGTACCATTTGGGATTCCTCTTCTGTCCACTGCTGTTTTTAATAAATACCTCTTATCTGCATTTTCTTGCTGACACTTTGCATTCTGTTTTGTGAGCAAGTCTCTTCTGTGAAACTTAAAACTTAACAGCATTTTCCTACACATAAAATAGTACATAAACATTCCTTTTTGTGAATTTTATTTTTATCTAGTTAAAATTAGAGATCATAAGGACTTTTCTGCAGTGTATGCACACCAGAAGCCTGTAACAAAACAGCAGATACTAATTAGTTCTATGACTAGCACAAACAACAAAGAAAAGGAGCTTCAAAACTTTAGTGCGTTACAGGGAACATATTTTTTCAAAATGTTCTACAGCAAGTTCCCCAAAATTTAGCAGACCACTCACAGCTTCCCAATTCTGCTTTTTAAAAAAAGCCATAAGAATAATTAATTCAGCACTCCTAGGGGAGCTGGAATTAATGAACTCCTTGGAGTTCAGGACACCTTTCCTGGACACCTACCTGTTTGCTGACATCTGCCATGCAGTCTGGCTTCTCTGCAGCTTTACTGCCCCTCTCACTCACTGAAGAACTCGAGGCACACTGTGTTGGAAAAATACACTTCTCCAGCTTCGCTGAGCAGTGAGAACTGCTGCTTTATGCTTTTAAATCTCACTTGGTTACTGCATAGTTTCTGTAAATTAAACTATTTCATATCAATTGCTCACAATCCTCCTGCGTTTCTGACCTCTTTGTCAGTTATTAATTTCCTTAATACATTATCTATCAGCTATTCTTCCCTGACATACTAAACTTACACTATGTTAAAATTCTCTTTAAGATAACACTGATACCATAACTCCACCTTCTTCACTGATAATTGAAAATGAGCTGCACATATAACTATGAAGAGTGGAACTGAGAACTACTGAGCAGATCTATTCTGAGCAGGAATAGAAAATCATCTGTACTTTCTCAACTCTTGCTCAAGCCAGATACCACAAACCTAGGTAACAAAGACAACCGTAAGGAATCCTGTATTTCACCTTTTTGTTTAGCTAACAAACAGCCACTAGATGTTTTTGTCATTTATTTATGTTTCTATCAGCGAGAGTCTGAAGCATAACATACATCAAAGGACTGGTTACGGTCCCCCACCTGATCACATTACAGGACATCATTTCCTGTGACTGGACTTTCTTTGTTCTAGCAGTGATGAAGACAGAAAGAAAAAAGAAAAAGAAAAAAAGTATCTCAAATGTTTTCCCTTACTTCATCACTAGGAACAACAAGGTAAGCCTCATTTCTCTTCGGTTGTTTCGACCTCCTCTTCCATCCTCAGCCTTTTTCATCACAGAATATAAACCAGAACACACTCTTCAAAATCTTTTGAGTCCTCCATCAACTTCCTCCCCACGCTGAAGCCACTCTACTCATACACCTGGTTTTGCTTTAATTTGTAGGTGAATCAGCTTCATTTTTACCTGCTTTTCCTTCTCAGCATTTTCAGAACATGGCTAAATTAAATAAGTATCCCACCATTCCCCATGCCTCTCCATATCTTTAAAAAAAAGAAGACAGTCACTCAGTCTTGTTATCCATGCTGGTGCAGTGCGACCAAAGCAGCCCACTTAGCTCATGCAACACGTGTGAATGCAAAGCTTGAAGAAATATATTCATAGTCACTTGGGCTGGATGGGAAGCAGTAATGACACCTTATACAAAAATACTCTGGAAGATTTTGGAATTTAAATTCTGCTCTTCACCCTTCTCCAGAGTGAAGCGACAGAAGGGAAGGACAGGGCAAGGGTAGCGTGGCTGTGTACAAGGCAGCAGAGGAGGCTCAGAACAGGTCACTGCTGAGAATGCAGAAAAATGAGCGAGTCATTCAGGGACAAATCTTGGCCTTAAGCGTCTTCTGAACACAGAGGACTTGATTTGCTAATAAGGATGAGGGTTGTTGGGTAATCTTTTTCACTGTCACATGGAAGAGACTTTAGAACCCCACGTCTCCTCTTCCATTCCTTCTAGCCTTGAAAAGAATGGTTTGCGCCATAAAATAAATATTCTTTTTATTTCCAACTTTTTTTCCCTTTTAGAAATCTAGTTTACAGACCACTCCAAAACTAGTTTTACCATACAAACAAGGAAATTACGAGGAGCCTCTGTCTGGGGTGGGAGGGAGTAGGAACTTACACAGATTTTGCTGCCAGATAAAATGATTAGAAAAATACATCCTTAATGCCACTAAAATAACAATCCATCAGATATTTTTTGCCCAAAGCTGGCAATGTCCTTTAGAATTATGTTTTGCTGTATGTAAACAGTTTTAACCACAAGCTCCTTCAATTTCATCTGAGGGAATATTTTTTCATGGTTGAACTAGTTTCATCTCTACAAATAACCAAGTCAGTGTGTTAATGGTTTACACCTGTTTCTCTTTCATCAGGCACTGTGGCCTTTTGACTATCACCCACCTCTTGTATTTTCTTACAACTCCTAAAGCCAGGGAATTCTGCTTGCTGTTAGAGCCAAAGCAATGAAAATCGTGAACCGCTTGTCCGCTGTCCAACAGGAGCAGAGTGAATCTGATTTCAGAGCACACGGTGCAAAGCCTGTTTCGTTGAATTAAACTTTTGATCAAAGTACGTGTTACTTTTTTTGTTTGTATTCTCTTTAACTAGATGTTCTAGACAGCATTTTCTACAAAACAGGACTGAGACTTTGCTGAACGTTGATGATAATTCTTGTTGATGTCTAAGTACTTCTCCTGCACTAGATACTCAAGGAAACAATGACGTAAACTTAAAGACCAAATGACATTTGTGAGGCTCTCAAACTACTTCACCAGCTGTTTATGACGAATGAAAAAAACAATTAATGAACTTACACAATCTTCCAACCTAATATTTCAATAGAAAATAGCAAGAAAAACTATAGTAAATGAAAGACCGACTGCATTTCAGTTTAACAACCTGACTTGCAAGTTACCTAGGCTTTGGGCAGAGAAAGCCACCTCTACGGACTCTTTTTTTTTTTTTTTTTTGGAAGGATGGGAAGTGTTTAAAATCTTTTTTTTTTTTTTTTAATTGTACGAAATTTACAACTGTGATTTTGGAATATCCTACTCAGCACTAGCGGAAAAGCAAACTGTAAATGAAAAATTTTCCAAAGCTTTAATACAAAATTTGTCACAGAGATTTCTTTCATAATGTATGCAAATTTTGCCACTTATATTCCAAGTGTTCTTCTGACTGCAGTTTAAGGCAAATAATTATTTCATAAAACAGCATGCTTGCAAAGGGCTGAAAACGATATGTATAATATAGAAGGGAAGAAAAACAAGGAAGAGAAACACTGAAGTATGCAAAGTATCTTCATATCCTTTTTTTAAATTTTTGACAAGAATACATTTAAATACTCTTTTAACAACACAGATGCATGAACAGTAAAAAAAGAGTTAAAGTGCTAACTGCAATTTGATTTACTGTGTTTGTTTTGAGTTATAGTTCAAAACAAGCCGTATGTACTTTAAGTCCAGCACAGCATGAGACAGCCATAACGTCTGGAAAGTCCAGTGGGAAGGATTAGTAAATGTCATGATACCTTCAGGGCACAGTAGATCCTTAAAATAGGTAATGATTCAAGAGTTTAAACAGGAAAAGTACAGCAGGGTGCCTTGAAAAAAATATCTGCATCAGGCTGAAAGGTCTACTAACTTAAGCTTAATGATAAGCAAACTGAAAGGTCACTCTGCATTGCCATCAGTGTATGTTCAGTGACAGCTGTTTGATGTGACTGCTGCAATCATTTAGCAGTCCAGCAAAAGAACTATTAAAACAGTTCAAGTCACCCAGTGCCTCCTAAAAAAAGATCAGCCCCTTCTCTTCTACATTATCACACACATATGACGACAAGACTGTTCACAGAAGGGACCTTCTGAACATCAAATAAAAATGCTTTGTATGCTCCACAGTAAGTTTATATGTTTATGTATGTGTACGTAAACATATTTTATCACTTTGAGAAACAACAGATGATGTCTTTTAACATGCAAAGTCTCACTGGAAAAAGTGATACAGGAGTTAAGCTAAGTAACTGATATCCAAGACTCACGATTTTTATTTACAACATAAGTAACAACTGCCTGTATGATGTTTGGAAATTTATAAGCTTTATAATAACCCAGTAAAAACAGTTATCATCTATATTACTGTTCACATGTGGTCCTTTGAACATTGAGTAGCATATGAAAACAATTATGATTTTTGCAGTTTAAAGACACTATGAGCAAATTAATTTCAAATTACTTGTAAATTTTAATTCTTCTTTAAAAATGCTCTCACAGTAGGGCATTTCCAAAATCTTTGCCATCTGAAATATGAATAAAATACACAGGTCTAAAAGTTTTCTCAAAAAATCCCAAGAATAATATTACAACAAAGTTCTGATAAAGTGACCAAATGAAGAACCAAAACCTTTTCCTTTAAAAAAACACTGAAATAGAATATTGAACAATTTTCAACACTTTTCCTACAACATTTTTTAAGCAGAGTAGTCAACTTTAGGTTGACTTAAAGTCAATTTTAGGTTTAGGGAACCTATAGGTTTCCGTGAGCAATATGGTTCCAGCAGATTCCAAGTTTTCTGAAAATAATTTATTACACAAAATATTGATTCTTCCTCCTTAGGAAGACTTTTAAGCACTGACACTATATCTCTCAACTTTAATGAACTTTAATAGCATAGTGCAGTATTTTATTATGAAATATCTATGTACATTTACTGATTATTTTAAGTTTGCACACTTCTGAGCTTCTCAGTTTCTTCTGAGTTTGCTTGTATTTGTACCTTATTTTTTCAAATTATTTGATTTCTATTACTATATTTCTGCTTCATAAGGGGAAGAACAAAAGATTAAATCTGCTGCTTTAGAGAGCAATAAGGAGATGTGATGGAAAATTTCAGAATCTTTACAAAACCCAAAACAAAGTGACAGTAACCACGAGGAATTCATAATTTTTTTTGTGAATGAGAATACTAAACAGGATTTTAGCCTGCAGTTTGCCAAGGGCTGATAAGATTCAAGATAGAGACAAGCCTCGGAAAGACTGTTTTGCATATTAAATTGTGTCACTAAAACCCCTTCAGTTTTCTAAAAAAGTAATAATAATAAAAAGGAGCAACCTCATACCAATTTATCACTGAGAAAAATAACTTACATCCCACCAAGCCCATTTCCTCACAATATTACATTTTGAAGTCTCTAACAAATGCATAGTGTTCATACTTTCGTAAAGAAAACATTAGTTAACTTAGCAGTCAACTTGTAGAGCAGTAAAATCTACATCTACAATCTAATTTCACCTAAGCTGTTTAAAAACACGATCTAGCTACTCCAGAAAAGAAAGGTGAATACATGGAAGAGAGATGAATGGGAGAAACAAATTGAATTCAGCACTATACTGGAGGCTGGTAAAAATATAAAATAATAGTGGGGGAAAATATTTGTGACTGTACCGCTAACAGTCTGAGCAAACAGAGGTGCTGGCTGCAACACGGGGAGAGGAGAGAACGGGCACAGAACACAGCAGCAATGGAGCAGCTTTTACCTGCCCCATAGAGATTGGGCAAGCGTCACATTGCACTGTTATGTAGAGACCGATCTTTCCAACACTCCCAGGGACTATCCTTCTCATGGAGCAGCCCAAAAGAGGAAAGGCAACCTTCAGGTTGGTGCACAACAGCTTTTAGAGGATCTAGTTTAAAGGTGATCCTGTAAGAGTAACCATGTGGTACTGTGACTTGACATCCTTGCATGCTTGCAGGCTGGACGGGGCTTTGAGCGGCCTGGTCTAGTGGGAGGTGTCCCTGCCCATGGCAGGGCCTTGGAACTAGATGATCTTTAAGGTCCCTTCTAACCCAAACCATTCTGTGATTCTATGCAAACAAATGAACAAAACAAAACACACCAAAAAAAGAGGAAAGTTGTTAAAGTTAAGGGACAGATTATTCACCTCTTACGGGTGGCATGAAGAATGCTTAACTATACCCTATTCAGAAATACACAGCAAAGACGTACCAAGCAACAGCGATAGGTTTAAGACGCAGGAAAAAAAAGGTGTGATTATGCAGTGGGATACAGGAAGTTGTTATAAATAAGCAGGAATTCTTCCAAATGCTCATATCTTATCTAAATTAATGAAACAAAGCAGCATGATCTTCACATCATGACTCCAGTACTAGGTATTATGCACGCACTCAGGACAACATCAATTTACAAAGATAAAACAAACCATGATAAGAAATAGCAATGTTATTTCCCTTACCATTTCCACTGCAACATGTAAGGGCAAGAGCACAGGTTTTTCAAAAACAGCACCCCCCCCACCCCCCCCCCAAAAAAAAAAACCCTGATCAATGGCTAGAAGAATTATTTCCTACACATCTAAGTGGTGTTGAAAATCTCACTAAGTATCTCTAAAAAATCCAAGGTCAAATACAGAGTTCGATATTTAAGCAAACCACTTAGCCCTGGATATTCTGGGTCTAATCCTAGTAGTTTAGCCAGCAGTTAAGCTGTCTTTCCTTCTTTCATTCTGAAAATGGCTTAATCATCCAGTCTGGATTATGCAATTGAAAATCTCCCCGCCTGTAACTGACAACTGATGTAACTAAACATTAATTCTTATCCTACGGAATTTATATTTAATCTGTAATACTAATATTGACCACATTCAGATAATACACTAAAATCATTGATTCTTACGTCTCCAATCCCCCACCTTTGCAAAATTTACTTTTTGTACAAAGCCCCAAATTAATTCAAGTCATACACCCTCTATATTTCTTCTTTATGAAAGGAATAAAATTCAGTTTCTTAATGTTTTGTCTTGCCTTTCCTTTCAGATGACCTATGAGATGACTGACTGTTGACATGAACTACAAGGAGGTTGAAGTTGGGCTTGTTTGCTCTTATGAAGAGAACAGCTAAAGAGAGATCTAACAGGAACCTGCCTGAAGGCGAATCACAAAACCTGGAGTCAAATGCTTCTTGGTCACAGCGGAAGGTAAAACAAGAGACGGCAGTCCAACCCTCCAGCTTAAATGGTAGGGGAAGAAAAGATTTTGCACTAGGAACACAGGGCAGCACTGGAATGGGTTGCCCAGGAGGGTTATGCAGGTTTTCAGGACTTGGTTTGACAAGTCACAGCTGACTCCATCTAGTGTGGTGATAATCCTGCTTCAAGCACAAGGCTGTACTAGATGATTTCCAAAAGCCCTTCCAAACATTTTTCACACCCTATCAAACTCCTCGATTCTTGGCAAGCACGTATCAGGGATTCAGAAATAATAAGTATTAACACTAGTTATTTTTGGCCTGTCATTAGTGTTTACATCCATACTCTGAGCAGTTCTAAATGCCAAGGCTTTGGTTTCAGTGATAATTTTAAAATAGGAAAGGGTATTTTTGCCGATTTATCATTTCTAATCTGTTCAAAGCTTAAGCCAGAACTCTTCAGTGAGACTTCTTCATAAGTAACTGTACATAATGAAAATAAATTAACATCTATTATTTAGCTTTGTTCTTAACATTGTTAACATATGCCCACAGGCTAAAGCATATACCAAAAAAATAAACAAAAGTTAGAGGTAGGGGATCTTCACCACTCTCTGAGGACTCAGTGATAAGACATGGTAGAAACAGGACTCAGGCTAGCTGCCTGATAAATTCCTCATTGCACAGAAACACCAGTAACGCTTCGGAATTTCATAGATGTAAAATACTATTACTAACATTTTCATAACTACAACAAGCCATAGTTAGGTATGACTGAACCCATATCACAGGCATTTAGGAAGTGCTGCTATGGATACAGCGTAGGAGTTGGATGGTTTGGGCTATGTTTATTTCACAGTATTTTATAACCCTGCACCCACGGTGCATGTGCTGGCCACATCCCAGTTGCGGAGCAGGTGCATTCCTCAGCGAGGTACCCTATTCATTTTGTTTGAGGTACCCAGTAGAGAATAAGCCAGGTCACTTTGGCTTGTGTGTCTGGGTTTCCTTCCAAATTGCCTGGAGGAACACTATGCATCAGGATGCAGATGCAGTGAACACATGGACCAAGACTCTTGAATATGCCATCAAACATCTGTCTGTGCCACAGACACAGCCAAAGGGACTTCAGTCAGCACTGCGATGAGGAGAACAGCCTCCCTGGATTATATAAAAGTAAATAAATAAAAAGTTCTTGAGATTGTCTCCCATCATCTTAAAAGGCCATGGTGGGGGCGAAGGGGAGTGAAAGACTGAGAAAACTTCATTATCCTTCCTTAATTTGATTATGCCTAGATTTCTGATCGATTTCACCAAAGAAACACTATACTGACACAATCTGCTGTGTAACAGCAAAGAATAAGAATATACCAAGAAGAGAAGCAAGCTTTAACAAATCCTTGAGATGTCACTGAGATTTCTGCATGTTGTGTGCCACAGGAAAAAAAAAGACGTGTAACTGAGAAAAGAGTCAGCATGCAAAACAGAAGGAAACTAACAAGTCAAAAGAAACCAAGGGGGAGGAGGAAATACAAGACTGACTGCTTTCTGAAATACCAAGAGAAAAACAGATTTCTGATATCTGTATGGGGTTTTGGTGTGGTGTAGTTTTTTGGTCTCTTTTTTTTTTTTTAAATTTTTTGTAAACTTTTTGTGGCAACATGGGGACAAAAAAGTGGCAACTTTCTGTTAGAGCAAAGATTGTATCTGTAAGGACAGGAGTGACTGACAGATGTCTCTCCAGTGTGCATGCTCTGAAAACATGAAGTAAAATCAATTTCAGCTTCACTTTATTCTAAATATATGACATATGCTAAATGTACTTAAGGAAAAGCATAGCACAATTTCAAGGAAATTATTTGGTCTAAAACTGTTGTGATAATCTTTTCCATTCTGCTTTGAGTTGTGGTATAACTTTCAGTCACCACTGAAAACTGCATCTGCCAAGAAAGCCCTTGGTCAGGGTAGAATTATGGTCCAAACAGGACTAAAGAGAGGAATTACCAAAAGGGCCCAAAAGAGTAACATGCTGTCATCTCATATGCCCACGAAGTTTGAATATAGATGGGTGCTGAAGTCAACCCCCTAAGGAGTCCTGTCTGGAATGCAAACAAAACCATTTCAGGTGAAAGGGCATCAAATTCTCCTGCTCCCACATACACTATATGTCCAGTGCGATTTTGTGCTCTTTGAAAGACATAATGGGAAAAAAAGTCTCCAAACTAACTAAACATTATTAACAATTTATTCTAGAAAGTATAAGTATTGTTTTATACAGAAAAACTATGCATTATCAACGGAAAAGCAAAATAAAATACATAAACTAACTGCTATGAAAGTAAACCAGAGTGGTTTTGATCTTCTGGCTAAGTGTTTTCCTGTAGCTTCTAGTAAACCTGCTTGTTACCCTAAATAGGATTAATTTCCACTGCCATTAGATCTAGAATTTACAATAATTATCCAGATTTAATTGCAAACATGCCTTTGCTTCTAGTTCACAACTTTTTGAAGATGCACTTCAGAAACTAAAACATGATTTAGATTTGCAAAACTTGGGGTCATTGAGGGCTGAATATTGTATCCTCAAGCTCAGCCTAAACACAGAAGGAAGGAAAGACAGGCAAGTAATTTTATTTATTTTAAAAGGACAGACGGGATGACATATGGGTTCAGAATACTGTAGAGAGTCCAAGCCTAAAGCTATAAACTCATACATAATATGTACTATATATGTACATTTACGATATACACACTCTATGTATATTAAGTATACAAAAATATGTGAGAGAAATATATTGGATTTGGGAAAGCTGATCAGGAATGTGTCACACTAGGAAAAACAAGGAAGAGAAATTAATTAATGGGGAATAATATAGCCCAGGAAAACATTTTCACAGAGCTTCAGGTAAGACATTAAATGGTGTGCAGCAGGACACACAAGTTAAATAAATAAGCAGAATAAAGCAAGCAGAGAATAACACTGCCTCCACTATTTTGTAACTATAAAGCCATGCTACCTGGTGGATGAACATACTGCGTCAACAACAGCAGGCTGGCACGTAACTATAAGAGAATATAAGGTGTGGGGACAATGGGGCTCTATATTTACTGATACCTCAGACATGAAAATACAGAAAACATGAAACAGACTACAAAACACTCTTAAATGTCTACAGCTTAGTTGATTTCTCTCTCAGTGGTCCTTATGATTGAGGACTGAAAATATATCTATTTAATAAAAACACAGCCATTTGAAGTAAATACAGTAATAGAAAATAAACAGAAACACAAGCTCAAAAGCGGCAGTTTCGTCTAAGTTAGTATTAGAATATGAAAGCCCTTCCTTTAACTTTCCTTTAAAATAAAGTTGACCAGTTCACCCAGAAACCAATTCTTATTTTATTATACTGAATTTATTTTTAACTTTTAAGACAGCATTATGTGTGATCTGTGCATATGGATACATAAGTTCTTTATTACAACTTGTATGAAAAGATGTTCTAACCACAGGACACCGTAACAGCAATCCCCACCCAAAATCACGCACATTTTAACCCAGCAAAAAAGAAATGCAAAGAAGGATTTATGAATTGAATTTATTTTTTATCTACCAGTCAGCCTAAATTGAAACATGAACAACTGATTTAACACTGAAATGGTATTCAAATATTTGACTCCAATCCCCTATCGCTCCTAAATTCACTCAGAAGTCAAGATTATTAATTCTTTCTGACAGAAAATCAAGATTTAATGATCACCTGATAACCCTTAGGAATTACAAAGTAAACTTAGATGATAATTCAGACAAAATAAAATGATTTTACATATATAAGAAAAAACATCATGCAGAATGTCTGCTTAGGCATTTCCTTTGGGACAGTAACTAATTTTTAAGAAAATAGAGGGGAAAAAAAAAAGTATGTTTCAATATGTGCTGTAAAAAGTTTACAAGCAAAAAGAGGACCTTTATTAATATCTGTGGACTTTTTACTATGATACCCTCTACTTAAATAAAAAGAGCCTGTAATAGGAAAATGTATGAAAGAATTTTAACCCAGTGACCTTGTTGCCAGAGTAGTGCTTACTTTCAACATCAAGCTGTCTACTCATCACAGCACATCAGGCCAAAATTACTAAAATAATATGCTTTGTACAACTTTATAGAGAAACTGATTTCAACTTAGTAAAAATGATATGCTGTAAATGATTTTTAGGTAAATTTTTAGCTTTCAGGTCACGTCTGCAGGGAAGTAACATTAGAACTAACAGCAGTGTGAAAAATGGAGATGCAGAATCTGTACAGCATGTGCATTGATTTTTTTGTTTTCTCCCCCCAGAGTTCTCTTTGCCAGCAGAAACACTTTAAAACGAAGTGCAAGCCAATGACAATCTATTTACATATGGCTGTGTTCAGGTTTTTTGTATATTGTTTAATGATATTTATTCTTCAAAGCAATTAAAACTGTTTGTCTCCAATGTACATACGCTGACTTTCCTTGATGCAAAGTTACTATCAATACACACACGAGAAATCAACCCGGGCAGCATTCTGCCTAGCACCGAGCAAAAGATTACACCAGAAAATTTAAGAGCCAAAGTAAGCTCTAAAGGCAGTTCCAGTACATTCTGGCTGTAATAAAAAAATCCTGACAGATGCTTCTCTGAAATCCTTTAGCTGTATAAACTTGAAACAGGATTTAGAGGTTCCCACTAATCTGACCCACGAAAAATATTCTTGCTGATGCCAAATCTGTTTGTTTTACCCCAACCATTTCAGCAATTCACGTCAAATGGAAGAGGGCTGGGAGCACGCCCTACTCCGCAACAAGCAGTTATGTTTCAGGGAGGGAGCCCAAAACAGCTCAGAAACCTTCCCCAATCTCAGGTACTAAACATATAAGTGGTTAAGAAATGTTAATTGCTTGAATGAAAGCCACAACAAAATCTCAGATATTTGCCTTCCATAAAATCTGAAGACCTGTCAATGTGAAATACAAACAAACTTTTATAAAGCACAGTTTGACTTTTTTTCCTTAACGTTTCTGTATAGTGATTGACAAAAGATTTTGGAGACCTTTTTTTACATCTGCAGAAATGACGGGTGAAGACGAAAGACAAGAACAGCATTTCCTTCTTCCTTATTGCAATTCTAACTCTGTTAGCATTTTTGCCCTGTCATCATGTATTTCACCTAAATGTAGCTTTATTTTTAACATTTCTGACATTGGCAAAGGGCTTCCATATATTTCTATGACATTCCCCACACATTTAAATTTAATCCGTTTAATTTTTGATCTGTATACAATTCTTGAGTTGTATACATCTCTAGTACTAAGTGGATTGTAGAACACAGACTGAGTTAAAGGTGAAAGCTTCTTTGAGTTGTCCTTCATTCTAACTTTATGCGACTTCTGGGTTCCCTAAGGATGCCATTCTTATCCATAAAATGTATTTCTTTGCTATTTTAAACATAAAACTTAAAAGGCACACTGAAAAGTGCTGAATATCTTAAGTGGTACACGAGGATCTTGGGACTTGCAGGAAGTAATTAACTCTTTTGCTTTTAACCCCCTCCCTCACTCTATCTTCCTGTTCTCCTTTGTCAATTTGAAAAAGTATTTTGAGATACCATCTGGCTATTAAAGAGAGTGGAAGAAGGAAGCTTTAAAAGCAGCCATAGTAATGATAAAAAACGCAGACACCTGGTACTCGCACCAAAAAAGAATGGCCAAAATAACTTATTGTTCAATGTGTCAATGCTTTTTTTCTTCACTTAGGGGTTAAAAACAAAAGCAAGAAAAGCAAAATGAAAGCGTTTTTAAAAATCCATTATCTTTTTTTTTTTTTTGTTTAGGTGTTACGTAGGTTTTTCACTAAGTATGACTGCTCAGAATTACATGCACTTGATCTAATCCTAAGAGTTTCCCCTGAAACCACCTCTTCCTCCTGCCCCTGTCCCCAAACATTCCAAACTGAATTATGTCAGTTCAATGGGCATTGAGCACTGGATTGAAACACAAACAGAACTGGGGGAAGAAATTCCTACGAAAGCTCATATAAAGAAAAATGTCAATGAGCAAACTCCCAACATAAAATGTTTTAGGCTGATAATCTGAACATATCTGCATGCTAATCAACTACCCCTTTAAGAATTACTATCAAAAGCATAGATATACATATATTTATAATAAAAGATCGCTATTACTGTCTCTACTATAGTTACTATTAAGGAGACAACTCCTGTTAGACATGTTTTAGAGAGGAAGGGCTGATGAAGGTGAACTTTTGAAAGGAACGTTATCCTGTTCCCAAATAATACAAAAATATGTTGCAATGCCTATGGCATATGACAGATTTCAGCAAAAACTCCCACTTTCCATATCAGTATTTAGCCATCAATTTGCTTAGTCATTTTGGCAGTGAAGTTCTTGCTACTTTTCTCTATGAATTCCTCAATCTCCAAAGCATTTTATTTGTTCATGAATCTACAAAATGTAAGGCAGATATTTTATCTGAGAAGCTTTCCTCTAGGATGCAACTGGAATATTCTATTAACAGCTGTCTAGTACAGATTGGTTCAACCTACAGTGTTGATATATGGCATGCGCATCTCCCTGCAGTTTCCACACAAGGAAATTCAGCATTACATATAGAAATTTAAGTAAACGTTGGTTTAAGTTAATCTTTCCCCTTCTAAGTATATGTAGAGGTAATGGAGGGGGGTGAGGCATTAAAAGTGAATGATAGGAGGAAACAATGGAGATGCAGGTTGCATTGAATATGTGAAAAAGAAGTAACAAGGAAGTACCTGGGAAGTTTAGTGAGGAACATAAAAATACATGGAAGGTCAAACACACAATGGACTCAGCCTATAAATGCAACCCAACTTAGGACCTTCTACAGACATAGAACCTGATTTCAGTAATGCTACTGGATGGCAACCTGAGTTCCTAGGAAAACAACATCAGTTATAAGATTTAAGATCATTTTGACATTTTTAATACAGCTTCTTATACCATCAGTGCGAGTGAGGAAAGACAGGTAAAAATATAGAGGTGGGAAGTGGCAATGCATGCAAAAAAAAATATCTGAAAATATATAGGTCAGAATGAACACAGAGGAAAAAAAAATGGAATAAATGCAAGTATTTCTTTAAGAGAACATAATAATCTTGGCTACTCAAAAGCAATACACAGGCATCATTCTATCATGAAAGAATAACTTGCTCAGGTAATATTTTTCCTTCATAAAGGGTAAATATCAAACATTAAAGTTGTAGAAGGGACTGGATAAAATTAAACAACCAAATACAGAAACTTTAAAACAACTTAATATTTACTGAAAAGGAAAAGCAGACACTTTCTTAAAGTATTTCCAAAAAAATTCTATTTTCCCCCTAAATCCTTTCCATATACAAACATTAATCTATACCAATTAAGAAAAATAAGTTTGGCTGTCCATCTTCTGTATCTTAAATTTGAACTTTGAATAAGGCTCAAGTTTATGCCAGCCTCAAGTGTTGGATGATGATGATGTTTCGCCTGCAAGATATTTTCAGCTACATAATGTTACAGTTTTTTAAAATGTAAAAATATACAGAGTAATATGTTAAAAACTTCATGCAGTAAATCTAAGCTTTTATGCAGAAAGCTTTCTGCAGAGATTCATGAACCCTGTAAGAGTTTGGACAAGAAACTTTACATGAAAGATGCTTTAAAATTCTTTGATACCACCTTTCCTGTTTCAGCATATAAATCTTTATGTGCTTTAACTTAAAATTGCCAGCAGTTCACGTCAAGACTATTAGAAAATGAGCAGGAAATAAGTTTTGATATTTATTGTACATTTTGGCAGCTGCTCAGGAGAGCAGTGCTTAATCCACCCCTGTTCATCTCATGGGGATATAGGCAGGAGAAGAACCCTTTTTTCTGCATAAAGCGTTAAGAGGATATGTACTGCCGTCTTTGTTGGGAAACAGCTTGCCTTACAGCTCTCTTAAACCATGAGAACCACAGTCCTGCTCCTGAAGAGCTTTAAACTTTGCAGGCCAAGCACTTACTCCCCTCCCAGCTCCCCTCTCTTCCCCCCAAAGAGTTGCTGTCTGCAATTTTAAATGCCAAAGTTGTAACACAAAAAATTACAGATGCTAGCATTTGTGGAATTGATGTAATTGCTGTCTTCTTCCATGCAGTAAATAGAAGTGATAATGATAAATGATGCTAAGAATTATGCTGTTATGGTTTTAAATTAACTACATACACAAAATTTCCCTTTAGATTAACATTCCCTAAAACCTTCATATTGGACCGATACAAAAAAATCCTAACATCTTGAATATTTTAATTAAAATGCTTACCTCCTACTACCTTCCTAAGGAAAAAAAAAAAACTGCTTCAAGGGCAAAGGCTGAGATCCCTGTTTACAAAATATATTTCTGCACATGATGAGGGGAAAAAAAAGAATCGGACTCCTTTTAAACTAGAAGCTTCTTTTCAGTCTCAATACAGAAGATAAAATTCTTTGTTTGGAAGACTGTCAATGAAAACTTTGAATAACTGTAACTCATACTAACAATATAGTCCCCAAACACGCTCCCTACAGTTTCTTCATTAAATTTAAACTATCTGCTCCTCTGGTGCTGTTTACTATCCCCTCAGCTGTGCTGAGGTACCTCTTTCGTATGGTCACAACTGATAGAGAACCACATGTCACTCTTTACTGAACACAGCCACACACACACGCCTTCAGCTGGAGATGTCAATGACCAAGAGAGGAGGAATTTCACATTTCAGGTATTAATATTTTATGACAAATATTAAATTATGGATTCCATTATTTCTAGAAGATCTGTGACGAAACTGCAGATTCCTATATTTATGGCACTGTATGTATATGTACGTAGATACATACATACAACAGTAAGGCTCTGCGTACATATATACACACATACACACCTAACACACACACTTGTGTTCTGCCAGACACTATCTAATTGGTAAAATGCTGATTTTACATATGTATCACTATTAAATGATGCTGAAGTGGCTTTTTTCTCTTTCAGACTATAGCCATACACTTTATGTTTCTAATAGCAAATTATATTTGACATTTAATTTAAAAACCAAGTTACCCTAATCTAGAGCTCTACTACAACACTGATAAAGCAATGAAGCTTTCCATAGGACAAAACCAATTTTTTTTAATTTAAGATAATTTTAGTGACAAGTAATTGAAAATGCAATTTAGAATTTATTACTTTGTGTGGTTAATTACAGCAGAACAGTTCCAAAAGATGATGATCCAATAAAGTAATGATTTTCTCTCTGAAATATTGTATCAGAGTAAATAAATTAATAAAATGCAAATTAATATGAGTATTTGAATTATACTGAAAACATTAAATGTATACCAATGCATAATCCAGTCCTGATGCTTAAGCATTCCACCTACAAGCATGTTCTAGCAATTTATAGAACTGAACAATCTAGACAAATCTACAAAACAGGCAGTTCTTATATCCTTGATTTATCAAAAGGACAAAATTATTTTATTCAATTATGACCATGCAATTAGTCCACAACTCTTCTTAAGCAGAGAAGAATGTATTTCTTAACCTCATCAGCTTCAGAACACAAATAAGCCAAGTCTTGGCTTTATGTCCATTCTGTATGAATGTTGCACCTCTTTCTTCAAAAGAAAAATAGAGGGCACATGTTTAACCAAATTATTGGATTTAGAAAGATATTTTTGCAGTGATTGTGTCCAATCCACCTGCAGATAGTTAGTAGCACAAGAATCCGTGACCTTATTCCTCTTTCCTAAAGGGCACAGAAGCTAAATGAGCTCCTTGCCCATGTTCCTGAAAAACAAGCCTGAATTAACCTTAACTGTTTTGCATCAGTCCTCAAAGTGTGTATCTTTTCTCTCTCTAGCTTCAGCAGATTGGAAGGTTATCAGTAGGTACACAGTTGATGCAATTAAAGCCTTCTGAACATTTCTGACTGAAGAGCTTTAGAATAACTTAAGTGATTTTACTATAGCTGAGTAGAAAAGAACTGTCACGCATGAACCACATAAGAAATCTGCTGTGCTGAGCTACGTAGCTGATTTTAAATTGCTAGGATTGCACCTGAAGTTAAATTTTCTGTTTTGGCAACTCTGGACAAAAATCTGGAGTTCCCTCATAATTTTAATTCTCTAAGGCACAGATAATTTTAAACTCAGAATACCATCTTCCCAAGGACGTCTGTCCCTACAGAAAGACTATAGACTCTGTATGGATACTCTAAAAGATTGTTTCATGATAGATTATACCTGACAGGACTTAGCAAGAATGTCACGTATCACAAATATTGGCCAATAATACGCAGTGAAAAGGCTGCAAATGTCAGCATAATATTAGAGGTATCACAACACTAAACCACAGTATCAGAAACATTTGCAGAGACACTGTCATGATACCACGCCTAGCGCACAGCAGCGCTTTCAAGATAAGTTTGTTAGGATGTCTTTAAATACTTCGTTTTATAAAACATAAATACCACGTTCCTGTCTATTTTCATTTGTACATAATCCAGCGAGGGGATGTGAAAGTCAAGATGCCTGTGGGTTTTCTGTGCTAAGTCACCTTGACTACAGCACCACATTTCTGCTGAAAGCAGGCGCTGTACAACAGAACGGCCAAAGCACCAGGGTTGTCTCTCATCACATTCACAGTGCTCTTTTTCACCTCTCTCTCCCAAAAGCCTTAAATACTTTATTTCAGAGCTGTAATAGGCATTTCATTATGGTCACAATCATATTTCACTTTAAAACAATTCTTTAAAGAATCAGACTGTATTTGAAGTTGCATGGAAAAACTCAACTAATGTATTTCAATTTACTAATTTTGAGGTTATACTTTTAAAATCAACACTGCCTTAACAACAACTTGTTGTCCTTCACATAATATGCATTCTATTAGAATAAAATGACATCTATCACATGACCACTATAGCCTTATCTGTATGGCAATCACTTACAAATTGAACTTCCTCAAAGATTGTCTAAAATCTACACTAATTCACTCTTTGATTTGATTATGAATTATGCAGCCAGATATGAAACTGGACACCAGTTTATCAACATATTCTGCAGACCCAAAAAAAAGGTAGTTTCAGATACTTTTCTTTGAAAACAACAGAAACTAAGGTGCAAGTATTTTTCTTTGGTTGTGTAATAAACTCTAGTTTACTATTGAAAAGTATTACGAATGAATTTGAGAGATTTATTTTGCCTGGAGATGGTAACAAGTACTCTTCTGGTTAATGGTTAATGCAGATCTTGTAAGGTATTACTTCTTTACATTCAGATTTATGGTCTAATGGAATTACAGTGTTTTAGAACACATTATCCAATACCACTGCATAGATATTACTTCAGAGCAAAACACATGAAAGCAAGAAGCAGTATAATGTTATTTTGGCTATTTCTAAACTTTGGAGAAAGATGGAGAGTGACAAATCAAGACTATCAGAAGACTGATGTCACTTCCTTTGTTATTTATAAAATCACTATCTTTACTTAGTTATGCTTGTGGCAGATAATGTATGATGAAAGATATGAGCAAGTATTACTAATTATTCTCAAAGAAGCTTCAGACTTATATGGATAAAAACATGTTATTTGGATACAAATATGTGAATGTAAACACCAGATAATTAACAGTAATTAAAAGTAGCTGTGAAGACTAACAAGTCAAAATGACTAACGGTCTGCTCCTGCCAACCTTGACACTAGTTCTACAGGAAGTCAAGTAGCAGAACTGAAAGTAGCAGAGCTACACTTGATAGATATCAAAAGAAAACATGTCTGGGATGGCAAAAACACAAGGCTGCATGATTTATTTGCACCTGAGAAATATTTACTCAAACACATTTTCACTTTTCTTGGAATAAACTGGGTTACGACAAGGAAAGTTTCTTTGAGCTATATTAGCACTAGAAAGAAACATACAATACAAAAGTAATTTTCTAATCATCTGTACTAAAAATTATCAGTGCTGAGTTGTCAAATTTGATTCTTTTTCATTATTTTACTGTTTCTTTGTATTTAGTACGCATATTATTCAGCAAAAATTTGTCAACAACATATTGGAGGATATAAAAGAATAAGGCAGCATGGATTATTGTAAAAAGAAAATTTACAAGTCAGATAAACTGGAAGTTTACAAACTGATAAACTGAAACTACATATTAGCTTTCTCACACAAATTATATGACATTTTAGTTTATTTCTGCATGCAGAGTCAGCTTTGAGCTAACATCTGCTTCGGGTCAATATAAAATTTTATAGCTTCATGAAATATTTGTGCCAGCACAGAATTTTTAGACCTGTATGTGTGCGTCTTTATAGATAAAAACATAGGTTTCCATATGTATAATACGCATATAGGCACATACTTTTCAGTCTCATTTTCTGCACAGCAAAAGTTACTTTTAAGACCTGCATATTCCCATTATACAGCATCAAGATGAAGTGAATAATAAAAAGACACAGTATTTTTTGAATGATAAGATGTTTTGACATTTACTTTAAAATTGTTTTACCTCTTAACATCTGTAATTTGCACCACGGACAGGTTGTCTAAAATATGTTCTTAAATATATCAGTCTTGCTCATGCAGCATTTTACTCAGAGATTTGTCTGCTACATTTAAATATTGTCTGAGGTACTCCTATGTATAACATGACATGAAGGATTTCTTCATAATTCCTTCTGAAAATTGCTAGAATCTGGGCAAGGGCACAATGACAAACACGGCAAGAGTCATCATGACCCTCTATGATTTTGAGGTAGATGGAACAAAAGGCATCCAAAAATAATGGAAGTATAATAGAGAAGAGATATGACATTTGCTCCACTACCATTTTTTTTTCTTTTGGATTACCATGAAATTCACTACACTCTGGAGAAATGAATAAATTATTATTGTTACTGCAATTTTTGTAATTTCTTCCAAGTGACCACCTTGTACCTTGAAACATACAGGTTGCTGTTTTCAATATTGGTAATATATTACAGCATCCAGCCTGCAAAGAAACTCAGTTTATGACTTAAGAGCTACTGACTTTAATATTAGCAATTGTGAATGTGTAAAAAACCCCTGCAAAACATTATTTCTAGTTAAATTACCACTTTACTGTTAGTAAGTTAATAAATCCTTATGAAGATCAGACATTGAGGAGGATGTATGATTATATTTCTGATGGAAGGAAATGGCACGGTTAGGGAGGATGATTCTGTCTGCATCTTGAATATGTGTAAAAAAAGTTTCTGCCTTAATTTATGCTGTTTGAAAGCCCTGAACTAGTTTTCAAAACTTTATCCTTCAAAGGCATTCTTAATATTCAAAAAGACCTTGCTAATTAACTCCTAAAACTACCTCAAGTCCAACCTGCTTCTCCTGCTCCTTAGAAAAGTTTTAATTACACAGATTAAGCACTGGAATTCCAGCTGTCACCTTCCAATAGCTTTCTTCCTTTTTAAATAAGGTGCTTTTGTGCTGATCTCCCTTTTGCTTTGAGAAGAGCTTTGGACGGGTTGTTTTTATGATTTAGCAATCCATATGACTATTAAAAATGATGTGACAGTATGGAAAGCACATTTAACCAGTTACAGAACACGTAGCTCTTTTCTGAAATGTTATGACACCTGGCGATCAGATTAGGTTTTACCTAACAGATAAAGAATTATCTGAATACCTAAATGGTAGTTACAGAGAAGATCATGGCACTATCCTCACACGGGTGCATGATGACAGGACATGGGGAAAAAGGGAAGAGATCCTTCAGGGCGAATTCCTTCTTTATGTAAGAAAAAACAACCTGACTCCATTGTGACAGCAATTAAAAATTACAATCTTTCCAGACAAGTGCTGGAAACTTTTTTGCTAAAAATACGCAAGACAGCTTGACAGAGAAGCAGACCCTAATCTACAGCCCTTTGAGCAGAAGGTTGGATCAGATGACCTCCAGAGGTCCCTTCCATACCAGACTTTTCTATCCATCAGGCTATATAAATCACCACCACTGCAGTTCTCGCTCCTTTCTGTAGTACCACTTGGAGGAAGATGGCCAGAAGAAGAATATTTCAACAGATGAAGGGGACTTTATGCAATTCCAGCAACCCTTACCATATGAATAAAGTAGGTAATGTGGTGGGAGCAGCTCCATGGAAACGTACTTAGTTGTGAAAAGGTCTCTTGATTACTTTTCCCAGTGTACAGGGACATGTACAGACTACATGACAGAGCCTGCATAAGCACGTATGTGCATATAAGCTAAGTAATGCAGCAGTTGCTACAATCTTCCACTTACAGACAGTGCTCTCCAGCTAAAATGCTGAGCATGGGCCATTTCCTGGCTTTTCTCTGGCCTTAAGCCTTGTGCAGGGCTGACTAGACGTGCCTAAGAGGTAGGCACATGCAATTAGTGGAGGATGGTGATGCTGACCAATTTAAAAATCATTAGAAATGTCTACAAATGCCTGGCCCAGAAATCATTATTAATGCAATAGCTCACACAGAATTTGCAGTAAAAACCTAAACTACTCAAATTATATTTTTATCAAGGTATGCTAATATTTACTACAATGTGCTCAGCAGGAAGCACTTTCCCAGCTCCAGCTCTGATAAACTGGACAAGTTCTGTATGCTTAGGAAATACAGTCATTTGTCACAAATGTCTCCAAAAACATTGAACGTAAGTGCACACTTTCCCACAAATACGCAGGGGAATTCACAGATTTTGGAGTAATGCAAAATTTATCTAAGGTTCAGATCCAGACTACCTCAGCACCCACGTACTAATGATCCAGAGTTAGGTCAATCCAGGCAAGTCTCCTCATCAGCTGAGCATTCTTCTTGCCATCAGCTTCTAAGCTGTCTGTATGAATTTCTCACAACTAAAACAGAACTCAATTCCCACTTGTCCCACCTTCCTTGCTACATCATTTCCAGTTCACTCTGAACAATCCAACCATCCCACTTGCCATAGAACTTCAGCATTACCTTCAAAGTACGACTTCTTACAGAAGTTTTGTTCTGAGAACGTATACAAACAGCCATCTCCTTCAAACATAAGTAGGCAGATATGTTATAATTTTCAGTTACTGTCTATACCAGTATTTATCTAAACTGGGTATTCATCTTCATGAGAACAACACAGAAATTAGAAGTAGTTATATGCTACGGTTCCTTTATCTGCAGACTTTAAAAGTGAAACTGAATACAGTAAAAATTTACTATATACAGCATTTTTTCTATATTGAATATTCTCTTGCTCGCTTTTAACAGACAATACAAGAAATACTGTAAAATAGCGTCATACAACGAAGATAGTTTTTTTCTTTACTCGCACAGCTCGAAAACAGGGTGTAATTTGTGGGATTAAAATTTTTTAAATTATAAAATCCACTGAAATGCAACAACACTTTATAATAAACAGTTTCATAAAACCTTTTGCAGGCACAGAAGCAACATTTTCAGCATAGACCAAGACACACTCAGATTTTAAGAAAAAGAAATAATCTATAGGTATTAAATATACACTGCTGCAAAGAGAGTATCAACAGGTTAAGCTCCACAGACATGTAACAACAAAATCAATTTTATCCCTAGGTAATCAGATAGTTATGGATGCAGTAACTAGCCACCTTTATACCAAGAATTTACTTCAACATTAAGACTCAAATCAATTTCTAGCAGCTGCCAACAACTAGACCCTACTGTGAAAAACACCTTCTCCCTTCCCCAAAAAGATGAAAAATCTGCTCTGCAAATTTCTTTAGCATGAAAGCCAAAAAGGGAGATTTGGAAAAATACCCCAATTTTCAAGTATTTTGCAAGTCTCCAGAAAGGACAGTTTTATCTTTTGGGGAGAAAACACTGTAACATTCTAGTCACTAAATAGTCGTCAGCATATCCTGCTTCCTTAGAGTTCTTGAAAGAGCAGATTGCAAGGGTTTTATTGTTGAAATGCAAGCACGCTTTAGGCCAATAACTTCTGTCTAGGCTATCTATAGAAAATGCGATCATCTTCAAACCATGATAACAACTCTATTCTACAATATACTGCAGGATTTGCGTGCTTATATAGGTAGAAATACATTTGCACATAAGCGCTTCAATACACATTTATACCTTGTAATAAGTATTTCTGCTAATTATTTGTCAAAAGATAAAATTCTGGGAAGTAGGTTTGCTCCACTAATATCAGATTACTTAAGAATGACCATATGATTTCTAGCAATGTCATACAAATGATGACACTGTATACTTACCATAAAAATTCAAACATGTATGTAATTGCTTGTTGTAACCTAAATCAACCCCAGAGAAATCAGAGTCTAACGACTGAGCTCAACGGCAGCAGAATCAGACACTAAGACTGATTTAATGCAAAGACAACACTGCCACCCGAGTCCTTCTGTCATTTGGGTTTGAAACCTTCTGAAAATTCTTAGAGACAGAACAGATACCATGCTTGAAATCCTACAGCTTTCTACAGAGCAGCGAAAGCCTTTGCCAGCCATCAGCGGGATAACACAGTAGGGAAAAATATCTCAGTGGTACGTAGAGTAGTAAAGCAAGTCTCTAAAAGGTAGACAGGGTGTTGAAACACACAACCCTTAAACTGGGGCAGTACTACTATAAAAAAAAACCAACCAAAATCTCGATATGCACACTGGGTTTCTACCGAAAAGAGGTTCCCTTGCAGGCAAAAATACATGTTTCTTAAAATATTTCATATAAAAATGACATAGATAGGATTTCAGACTGATCACAGGTAATGTGGTTCATTTGCGCGGTGATACCAGCATGACTAGATCCTGCTCACATACACTGCCTTGCAAAAAGTTAATTATTCCATAATCATCCCTCTTCAATCAAGCAAAAAAGAACTACAGATGTTCATAAGACAGGTATGACAGAGATAAAGGAATAAAGCTGATGAAACTCAGCTTTCCTGAGCTAGACCCTGTTTTCTTTTCTTCTCAGACAGAAAACACGCCACAACTGGGAAAGAAAAGGGAAAAATATATAAAAGGGAGGAAAAATAGAAAAGTGACTGTGAATAATTTAAATATCATGATGAGAGGTAATGCATTTGGCAGTGAATTAGGTATTGCAAGCTGATACTCCACTACAGCCGGAAAGGATCAAGGGTCCTGGACATAAATTTTTACATTTGTGCAGGGATTATTTCTTGTAAGGGTCAGATGCCATCTTCATTTCCTTGCACAAGGGGAGGGAGGTGGAAATCGGATATACATCATATTAAGGGGATGAATTTGGAATCAGTTTATTTGACATGTAGGCCATTTAATACTGCACTAAACTCTGCCTCTGCATAGGAAGAAAATCACATACGGAATAAGACCAGCCAATTCTTTATTAAATCTTCATAAAGCGTCAATGTTCCTGATGCATCTGTGTTTCATTTTCCTTCCTCTCCTCAAACAGCAAGAAAGGATCTACAGGCAGCAGTGTAGATCATTCAACATGTTTCGTGTTTCATACTTCATGTGATGTCTGAATTTCCTATCCATAAATTGAGTGGTTTGATACTTAGAAAGAAATCAGAGAAATACTGACATATGTGTTATCCTGTTCTTGGATGCTTAATGGATTATCAAACTCTGAGCTTCTGCTTCCAATACATAAAAAAGGAATTAAAAAAGTCATAATAGATAAACAAGAAAATCTGAAATATTCTCCTAACAAATGTCTTTTACAGACTTTCTTTATATGTCTAGAATATTTTGCATGCTTACACCAACCATTATCTCATTAAGGCAGGCAAGGTACTTCCAAAAAAATGAATATTAAAGAGAGTAATATTCATACATGACCTGGAGCAGCATACTTACAACCTCCTGCTACTTCATCAAGCTCCTTGTTTTTAATCTTTACCGGTAAATTTCAGTTACTTCTGCTTTGCCACGTATAAGAGATTTAAGA
The DNA here is from genome assembly GCF_028500815.1 of Rissa tridactyla. Lineage (NCBI taxonomy): Eukaryota > Metazoa > Chordata > Aves > Charadriiformes > Laridae > Rissa > Rissa tridactyla. The sequence continues at coordinate 29,687,058 of NC_071474.1, read as the reverse complement.
CTATGAATACAAAGAGTTCAGCAAAGCTGAAGGACCACACTGTTTTTGCAAGTAAATAAGCATCACTCAAAAGACAAACCAGTTCTGATTAGTTTTGTGCTTCAATAGCTCATGTCTTTTATCTGGTTTTGTTTGGTTCTTTAAATTGATGACAGGGTGCACAGTTAAACTGGCAGTCATGATTAAGAGGTCAAGCATTGAATTAAAAAGTTTTTTAATCTACTTTTTTCATCAACTAGCACTTTAGTGTCCCAAGTTATTCATACCAGCAGGAGGCTATGGGTGAGCAGTACCCCCTAGTCAAAAATACAGAGACAAGCTTCATTATCACCTATTGCTTGAAGTAAATAAACTCAATAGCAGTTCAGATAATCCAAGCACACATATTGCCTTTCGAGTTCAATAATTGCTTTGTTTTCCTTCTTCCGAACTATCAATTCCTCTTTGAAAAGCTTAAAAAAATTAAATGTTCTTTTTCAGGGTTGAAGGGGGTGGGAGCAGTGTTTGTTTTGGCTGGGTTTTTTTTGTGTGTGGCGTTTGTTTTTTTTTTTGGAAAGGGAACCTCTTTTGTTGTTACACAAAAAAAAGCAGCAAAAAAGGTACTCCCTTGGACAGAGTCCGTTAAAAATCAGATTATTTCCACAGCATTCTCCTATTATTCACCTGCCAGTAAAATATGTACACTCATTGTCTCTCTCTGAATGCCTATTTTTATCTGACTGAGGCTATATGGTCATTTTTGTATTTATTACTGAGTTACTAAGTTTTTTTCTTCCTTCTTCTAAAGCATGTTTTTCTGTTCTCCAAAACTGGGCCACATGCCTCTGAGGAGAAAGTAGTGCATTATTTCATTCCCACCTTTTCTTCTTTTTTGGCATCTCTGAGGCATGCTATGCCCAGAAGTGCTTCCACTCAAGCTGGACCATCAAATCAATTATCACAGCAGTCTGCTTTCTAAATATGAATGGCAATGAATGACAACAGGCAAGGCAAACTTTCAGCTTTGATTTGTCATTGGTAATGTAGATTTTTTTGTTTTGTTTTATAGCTGTTTGTTATAGTGGCAATTTGACCAAACTCTTCCCCCTGCTGTCTGCAGCTGCACTGTGTACATCCCGAAATGAAAAGCTTCACCTTTGCTAAGTTAAGACACAAGAGAAAATACAAGATAGGGAACCATTATCAATATAAAAGTTCTCTTTGTTGCCAATCTTTTACTACAATCATTACTGTCAATGAAAATAGGCACAATAACAAACTTCACCTGTATCCATTACTAGGTGCTCCACAATTTCAAGGTGCAATTGTTTTTTACTGCTGTTGCATCATTTCACAACAGATCTCCACTTACAGTAATGTTTCAGATTTTTGGAGTTAGAATCAGCATGGCCTTATGACAGTACTAAAAGATTAATTAGTGTATAAAAGCATCCATGCATAAGAGCTAAAATATAAGCTACTGCAAGCAAACACAGTAAATTAGAAAAAAGAGGTCTTACCCCTTATTCATAATCATAGTTTGAAATGGATGGTTTCTCCAATGAAGAAACATTACTATTTTGCTAAGAAGATAATTAAGCTATATAAAAATAAAAAAAAAGTATTTTGAAAAATATAGTTCTAGTGCTTTCCTTCATTGACACTACTGGTTAAAAACATACAAAGCTTGCAGTTTATATTAAAAGCCTGAATTATTTTTTTGAGAACTGATTACATCCTATGAAAGTGAATTGTAGACAGCAACTGGGACACATAGTCAAAAAAAACTTCAGAGTGAGTACACCTGAAAGTCTGCATAATTGCCAGTATATGGAATCTCAGTGGCAGTACAGAAAAACTGCATTGCCTATTTTAGTGGAAACAATTTCAACCAACCGGGTAGTAACTTATTTCTGCAGTCACAGACTAGAAAAATAAAAATAATTTAAAAAATATTTACTTAGGTCCTTTTAAAACACTCACTGATTGTAAGTCAGTTTTAACATTCTCAAAAAGGGAGGTTTAATGGTACCACCTAGTGGTATCCATGGACATATGGACCAAGTGGGCATTGTATGGACAAAGCGCTATGAAAGCTTCCTGGACCCTTCTGCCAAACCCCAGATTGTTAATGACATCACTTGAACCCTGACTTCAGATGCTATTTTAGCACAAAGCACTATTTAGCACTTTAAAAGATTCCACTCGAAGAAAGCAACCATGCTTTTTTTTTTCTGCATAGTACTCAAATCCTATTATGTAAACCAGACTGTAACTAATTTCCAAACGGGCAATTCTATTTAAAATTATTTTTTCATACATGCTATTCCATTTAAAAGGCTATGCCTTTAAAAGGAATGAGGCTACAAGCAAAATGAAATCTTACATTATTTCATTCATCTGAAAATAAGACTTCATGAAAGACCAAGATTCTTCCAGTAGGACAAACAGACTCCCAGCAGGTGAAGCAAAAGCAGTATCAAGTGATTGCCATTTAAAAAAAAACCAAACCCACAACTTTTTTTTCCCCACAGACATATTATTACCAAGTAGTTTGAACTTTTCTACATTTAAAGACTGCATACCTGCATGCAATCTTAGAACTGTACAACACCCCATCATATTCAAACTGATCCAGAAGACTAGCTCTGAAAATGGGATCGGGATCAAGACGGTACATCAGTTATTCTTATATAAAAATATAGCACTTATATAAAAATATAGCATGTAAAACAGAACACTTAATACTGTAATTAATATAACAGATAACTAAGAAGTAACTTCATCCGTTCAACAGTACCTGCAGCACCGGTCTCAGATTCAGTAAAACTACAAATATACATAGTAGTTAAAAATATAGTTTAACGTTTTAATGAGAAAAAAAATGGGGTTATATAAGAATGATGAGGTCCATGCAACCAATTATTTGTATAGTCTATGGCTGTAAGATAACTACTGGTTTGGAGAGTTTTCAAAAGTATGGTTAGATTTTTATTTATTTAAATATTTTCCTTTTATGTTTCTGTATAAGACAGTGTTTTATTGTGACAGGGGTTTGCATACAAAGGTTTCCATTGCTTCTGCGCAGCCCAGAAAAATGTAAAACCAAGGAGAATGCAATTGCAAGATGTTCTGTATGGGGTAAAAAGATTGGCCATGGCTAGGAAAAAACAGGCAAATTAGCAGCATGTGCACTGAGGAAAGTCGGACTTCTCCAAGTGCATAGTAAATACAAATATGGATTAAAACATCTGTAGGCAGCAAAGAGATATGTTCAATTTTGGAGCCCTCTATTATAGTTTTCATGTGCCTATAGATCCATCAAATATTTAAAGGATAAGCTTTGAATGTGTACAAGTTATTCAGATCAGTTATTCACTTGCTTAAAATTAACTTTAATTATAAACCAGGCAGTCTTTTTCTCCTTAAACCATAATGGTTCTCCCCTTGCGTCCCTTCCAATTGAAGTTAAAACTTCTACAGTGAATTGGTAGAAAATCCTGTGTAGTTAAAGATGATATTTGTGGGTCCTTTTGGTTTTTTTAGGCACCTAGTTCTCTTCTATGGATAAGGAACAAGTTCCTTCTGGATTAAACTACTTGAGCAGCTTAATGAAAAAACTGCTGGGTGCTTTAATGCTCTCTCAAGACAGTGGCTTTCACCAAGCGAGCATGTTTCATCCATCAGGACATGAATTTGAAGACCACATACCCTGGCTTCAATGACTTATATCTACCAACTGACAGATAGTCTTTGGTAAATGACTGATTTATACTCATTCTTCTGTATGCCTGCAGCAACAACAGATAATTAGAAACAACTTATCATTTTCCTTTCAAATAAAATAAAATCTACAGATTTTATTACCTTATATTACCAACTGCATCAAAAAACCCCAACTTATTTTGCTAAAGAGTGCAAATACCTCTCTTGTGAAGACATTTTTAAGATTATCTTTCAGAATTTTGCAATATTCTGAAAATGCATAATGTTAAAAAAGGCTTGTAACAAAAATTTCTTGCAGAATATTACTGATAAGAGAGCATGGTTAAATGTACATATTTCAGTATACAAAGCCCTAAGAGATCGTTTACATTAACTGAAACATCACGTTTGTTTGTGTGTGTTGTGCCATGGAAACAAAATTCCCCAAACACTGAACTGTGAGTTGCAGCCACATCTACAAACCATTTCATACTGCATGAAAGGAGGAAAGGAAGGTTTGGAACACTTCCTTTAGTCCTCCCCACTTTCCATATGCCAGTTGTGAATTATGCTTCATAAGATAAATAACTAGTCAAGAGTGAAGAGATGAGCTGCTTCGGAGCGCATCCTCAGGCCTGATGGGCTGACTACCTGTCAGATAATGTTGAAAGTAGGATTATGTCTGAAAAGGTTGACAGACCACCGATTTATCTAAATCAAACACTGTATGTTTAGCTAAACTCAATGAACTTTAACTAATTAGCCCATCATTACAGTAAGTTCGTATTGAATAATTTTCAAAAGGCTAAATCCAGAGACTATACTACATATACTTAACTTGAAATACTGATAGTAAAAGTGAAGCCTCTTCTAAAAAAGACAACATTAAAAAACTCCCTATATATATATAGACACACAATATTGTGTGTCTATATATATACATGCATACAGAAAAGCTTATTCCACTAGAGTTGAAGGAGGAAATCAAGAGGTTACAGCCCCATACACATCTTATTCTCCAGTACTTTTTATATCTTATATCAAGTTCTAAGTTCATGAAAAAAAAAAAAACCTACTGGCAAACAGGAATTTCACTTCAAGAAAAGTACATTATAAAGATATTCAAAACTATATGATAAATGTGGTGAAAGAAGTAATCTGAAAATCAGAATTGCAGAAACGCAAATGTTAAAGAAGAGAAATCTTCTGTGCTTGGTGACCGTAGGAGAGGTGTTGTTATACTTCTGCCTTGGACTTCTCTGAACATTCTCCTTTCTTTGTTACTGACTTGTGAAATAGGGACTCATAAAAGAACAGGAGATACAATACAGTAGGGGTGGAGCTGCTTTCTGGTTAAGTAGAGAAAGCTTCAAGATTGCACTTGGAAAAAAAAATGTGATGGGAGAATATTTGTCCAATTTAAGAGTTCTGTATCTGCTCTTTATAGATGAATATTTGTTTCTTTTGAAAGAGTACAGAAAGGACGAAGAATACGCAGCCTCCAGTTCTCCCTGCATTTCAGTGAAAAATATCTTTTCAAGCTAAGGAGGACCTTATTTCTGCTACTACCCACAACAATTCTAAAAGTAAATTGTAGGTAGGAGCATAAGGGTCACTCCCATACGAAGTATCATAATTTGTATGCACATACTTATCTTCAACAGATAATGAAGCATTTGCTTGACAACACTTACGCGTCTTTCAAGTACCTAGTTCTACTGTTTCTTTTTACTATTACTAAAGATCACATCGTTTCACCACCTACATCAATACAACCACCAAATTTCTGAGCTCATTTTTAGCAAGATAAACCACAGCACTCTCTACTGCAATTTTCTACTGCAATTTCTGATACAAACTTTACAGAATAACAGCTGCTAATTTGATTTGTAGATAGAAGACTAGATTGCCTTTTTTTTTTTTTTTAAATAGAACTTCTGTTCTGATTCAGTCACTACTGGTCACTGTTCTTGTAATCAAATAATTGAGTTCAGGATTTCAACTACTTCTAATCATTCCTACAAACTTAAAACAATTACATATTTGATCTACAGTGTTACTTGTTTCTGTATTAAATGCAACTTGTTAATAGCTGGAGCTGCAACGTTTTCTTTTTTGTTTTCAGATTGCTTCTATTGAAATTAAAATATTTTTTCACTTACAAGCAAAAATAATGTTTTAGGAAGGAATACATCTTCATATTTTATAAAGAGAATAATGGAACATAAAATGTGTCACTAAAGCAGAAGTAGCCCTTTTACCGATAAGCATCTGGATTCATGGCACCCCTTATAATACTATTTAAGAATATGCTAATGTATTATGGCCTAAATTTAAAAGATCTGTTTAAAAATGTTGTGTAGTTGTAGTCTTAGAAGCCTGAGCATTGTTTCTAATTCTGCTTTTTGTCATTTATTCTACTATACTCCTCTTTAATCCTTGGAAGAAAAAAAAAAAAACACCACGTTTTAAGAAAGCTCCTACTTTCAGTTAAAATAAACTGCGTCATATTCAAATTCTGGGAGTCCAAAGATCAACAAAAGTATTCTTTGCTCAAAACCATAAACTCTTCCATCAATATTTTCCAAGTGTACTCTTAACGCATCCATGTATAAGCAACTTTTTAAAAAAGTCCTTAGCAGTTTAAAGTTACGGCAATCCTATTTAAAGATGACAATGTGCAATTAAAATCCACAGATACTTTCACAGGTTTTATACGCTTCTACATACGTAATTCTCAGAGTAACACTGCCTTATTATCAATATTTTGCAAAAATGTCTTAGATTGATGTTTTAGTGATACTTTAAGAATCCTCGTGCACCATTTCCAAAATGTTTTGAACTTTTGGCAGCATTAGGATAATTTCTCCAGTATACATCACTAAAAGAAGACACAACTGAAAGACAGCTAGTGGGTAAAGTATTTGGAGTAAACCTTTGCATTTTATTCTCAGATATTTCAAATTCTTTCCACACTACATGAGCACTTTTGAAACAAAAGACATGAATATCCAAGCTTACATTGATCTTTCTGTTCTTCAATACAAATGAACTGTGAAGAAACTGCAGGGTGTGGGAGACATGTTTTGGGCACATAGAAAATTCCAAGAAACATCAAAAATTGAACAGACTCTAGACTATTTTTGTCATGTTGCAACTATCATCTTGGGCTTGCTGACGACTATATTGATGACTACATGGGCTAGATGACACCTCCAGCAGATGAAGTCACTAAACGAAGATTTTGGGGGTTCCTGTTGGGTTTGGTTGTTGTTTTTTTTTTTTTTAATAAAAAAATATGCAATTTTCTCTCCAGTTATGGAGACTCTTGACAGTTTAAAGCTTTGCTTTCCTGAAAATATCAACAGATTTTTCCAACTCAGGGATGCTAGACATGTAAGAGAATTGAAAATTGTATTGAAGATGTTACTTCTGACATCTGGAGAGCAGAATGCACTCCAAAATCAGGCACCGGACTACAAGCAAGAGAAGAACTGCCTGTAAGTCAGCATAATAAATGTGGTGCTCTAAGAGGTTTCAAACAGAACATGAGCAATTGCTTAGTAACAAGCACACGGTGCTTTCTGTTTTGTCAGTCATCTCCCCTGCCCTATAATAATTTGTTTAATGTTAAGTTTTACTTTTATTTATAAGAACTTATTGTATTCATCCTGAAAGAAAATAATACTGCAGCTATGTAGACAAAGCAAGTATGAAACAATCACAGGAAATTACAGAGCACTGTTTGCCAAAATTCTGCAGAACAAAACCTACAAAGGATGAAATCTAATGACCTGTATCTAAAAACTATCAGTGACAATTCAAAAACAATCTTGATATTATGTGAAGCTCCAGTGCAAAAGAATCATACAGATGATTTCAGAAAGCATTAAATGTTCCTATGATATGCCAGCAAAGCAAAAACCCACATCATTTATGCTATTCTGGAAGACAAACAAAAACCCAACAGACTACAGTGTACTGCAGCTGTTCAGGATAGCGTTACCAGCAAGTCTGTACATACGTGCATGTGCACTCCCTCTCACACACACCAACTTACCCCCATATGGCAAGAGATGGATGTTTCAGTAGATATTTAAATACAGGTGCCGTTTGCAAATGTGTGGCCTTAATATCAAATGACAAGGTCAGCTATGCATTCACGTCAGTCCCTATCTACAGGCTCACCCATACATGAACCTGTGTGGTGCATCATGTTTTCAATACCTGACAACTGATACTCAATTGAGAATAAAATGGTTTTTTATGTTTTTCTCTCTCATGATATAATTTTATCCTCCATTATACTTTGCGGTCATAATTACAGCAATTTTTGCAGACCTTGGACTGTATCTCTATACAATGAAGAACCATTTCTCTACGGGTTTTACGTTCCATTAGATTGCTTTGTCTTTGAATGTTTGATCCTTTCAACTACTTTTCTAACAATAAGAACTCTAACAGCAATGCAATTCCAGCAAACTGCTAAAATAGTTTTTAAAAAGCTTATCCATACCCTTACATTCTCTCCTCTCACTGCTACACAAATAGACTAGACTATTTCAGTTGGAATAGACTATTTGAGTTTCAGGGACCTACAAGGATCATCTAGTCCAACCACCCGACCAAGTTAAAGCACATTATTAATAGCCAGGGGCATCAACCACTTCTCCAGGAAGCCTGTTCCAGTGTTTGACCACCCTCTCGGTAAAGAAACGCTTCCTAATGTCCAATCTAAACCTCCCTAGCACAACTTTGAACCACTCCCAGGTGTCCTGTCACTGGATCCCAGGGAGAAGAGCTCAGCACCTCCCTCTCCACTTCCCCTCCTCAGGAAGCTGCAGAGCCACCAGGTCGCCCCTCAGGCTCCTTCTCTCCAAACTAGACAAGCCCAGAGTCCTCAGCCGCTCCCCCCAGGACATTCCTCCCAGCCCTGTCACCAGCTGTGTTGCCCTCTGGACACCTTCAAGGACCTTCACATCCTTCCTAAACTGTGGCGCCCAGAAGAAACTTTCCCATTCTTTAGGAATACATTTTAAAAGTGTTTTTTGTTGTTGTTTAAGAAGTTTAAGCACAACACAGAAATAAACTGAAACTCTGTTCGCTTAGATACGTTGCTACTGCTTTAAATGAAAATCATGATTGCCTTCAGTGAAGAGATATCATCTTTTTCTGAAATGTACATTCCTTAGTAATAGACTATATTATTTCATCAGAAAATAGATATTCAAAAGACACAATAAACATAATTCTAGCTTCCTTCAGAGTGGTAGTCCATTAGGAGAAGAAATCAAAGTTTTAGTAAGTTTCCCTTTAAGGTTTTCACTCTAGTAAAGAAGATTTTAAAATAAAATATGCTTTTGTCAAGTTCACCTTGTAACGAGCAGTGCTTACACATGAAGAAATTATGAGGCATCTTTGGAATGTCTGACAAAAGTGGTATTTTTTCAGGAGTAAATAATCAGATATAGTGGGTTTTTTTGGTAAGGAAATCATTAATTGATTTCCAAATAGTTGATTCAACACCTTGCTAGATTTTAACCTGCCTACGGTAACAGTGAAATTTAGTTTTGTTCTTAAATCAACCTAATTCAAACTTAAATTACGCATAAGGACCTTTTGTGTTCTCCATCCAGGTCTATTTTATCCATAACTTTTGCAGAGTTTCAAGCTACATAATTTGGCAATGTAACGATGACAGAAAGAAAATGCTGTACCCCCTTAAAGTTGGATTATTTCTCCCTCCCTCTTTTACGAGGAAAAACCCAAATACATTCTCTTTTCTGCTTAGGCTGACTGACAGCTTCTACAGAGTGACCTAAGGAACCTTTCGGCCCAAGAGCCTTCACACATCCCCTGATAAGTGGTGAACTGAAGTTTTACGTTGGGCTTTGTCTCATAAGCCATCAGTGATATCACTGTAGTTCCAAGGTCTCCAAAAACCCTCACTGTAAACACTTGAGGAAGATAAGCTCCTGCAGGAATGCTGTGTAATAAGATTGCTTTTTCCCCTATTATGTTTAGAAATCTTTTCTGTTTAAAATGAAAATAATCCTGACAATAACTGAACATTTTCCCTATTTCAGTGTGATATGTCTATTTTTCTTTGTAACTTAAATTTGTAGGAAAAAATGCAGAAAGTCTGACAGTAATAAGAAAGAGACTCCAGTAATGAAAAAGAAAGACTCCAGTAATATATTTATGGAGTTACAGGCACATAGACACTGTTGTACAATTTTATATACCTGACTTATAATTATTTAAATAGAATCCTCTTCAACAACAGAAGGAATACCTAATGCATTAACAGAAAATAGAAGAAAAAAAAATATAGAAATCACTGAGAAAATGAGAAGAAACATAATATAGATCTAACTTGAAGAACTCCAGTATCTTATTTATTTTTAGACATCCATCTGGAAGAGACTGTACAGTATGTATGTGGGTTTTTAAATAACAATATTATGAGTTTATATACTTCCATGAGAGGGTAAAAGAGGATGAGCTAAGGCACACACTGATAGATATACTAGTTACAATATTTTCAACAAATCTTAGCCTCAATCACTTTTTCCTCCAAAAAAGAAATCAGGAGTGGAATATGCAGAGATCTTCTACTGAGACAAACACAACAAAATCACATCAGAGGTTATCTTCTGCAGTATGTTTTAAAAAGGACTAAACAAAAATAACTCTCTCAAGGTTGCTGTTTTATTTTTACAGAATACAAATAATTCTAGGATTTTGAATTAGAGTTACTCAAAATATGTCACTATTAGAATTATTGTTAACCTACATTGTCAATATCTCACATCTGTTTCTATTTGTCATTAAAAGTAACTTCACCCTAATTGCAGAACCCTATAAAATGTAAGAGTATTCAAACTCAAACAATCTAGCAATACAAATGTATTACAATTAACTAGCACTGATACTTTTTAGAATGTGAGAGCAATTTTGCAATTACATATATTACAAAGGTAACAGCTCAGCTACATTATGTTGAGCAATAATGCTCAATAATTAGAGGAACCACCAGTGCTACAGTGGTACCGTGCTACATTTCTGAAGAAATGTAACGGAGATACTGACATGAAGTTGTGTTAAAAATGTTGACCGACCAGGTCTCAATATGCTCCCTGAAATTTAAACTTGCCTGCAGCACAGCAGTAGGAAATGTGATCTGCCAGAGTGCATTTGCCATGCAAAGTCAGATGCGTAGTCTTTTAAGCCCAATGCATTATGAATGGCCAAAGATGCTCTGGAGACAGATGCAAAAAATCGTTGTATAAAACTAGTCAACACTTGCCAATACACAAAATACATTCCTAAAATTATATTCTCCAAAATTCCTAGAAGCATAAAAGTAATCAAATTCAGGCCGAGCTGACATTAGAAAATCTATACCACAAAACTGGTAAAATTTTACAGTTAAAATAGGCTATAAAGATCAAAGTATGTTTATTGATAGCATGCCTCTAATTAACATCATAATAGCAAAAGTTTAAGCATAGGTTAAAAAAAACACCCCACAGATCATATAAAGTCTCGTCTATGAATCTAATTAAGACTAGTTTGCTTCCTCAGCTAAACTATTCTACTTTTTCACAGGCAAAATCTTCTGTTTCATGATATTTTCTGTTGTCTATCATTGGCATCCATTCTTTGATCTTGTATTTGCAATAGTACTTTCCAGTTCAATAGCTTATTCATTCATTACAGTATGCTAAAAATACATTTAAAATTGCTCTTTTGCATGAAAATCTTAATAGGAACATTGAAACTTGACCAGTACCATATAACTTAGAGCATATTTGCATCAGAAAATATTTATATTTGTCTAGAAACAGTCTTCTGTAAAAATTAAGCTAAATGAGAACTACACAAGTCACAGAATAAAATATTGACAGACAAGTGTTTATATGGGATTAATACACCTAAACTGCTTAGCTCTCCCCAAAACTAACCTACTAAATGCTGTGTAGAACAGAAACCTAAAATTAAAAACAAAAAGTTTCTTCCCTGTTGGTGAAACTTTTAAGAAAAATAGTAATACCTTCAAATTAGTCTCAGTTGACTTATCTGAAAAAGGCATTCAACCAACTGCTGAAGGTGTCCATTATAAAGACATCACCAAACCCACCATGCAATAAATCTCAACACAGTATGCAAGGAACAAGCTGAACATAAATAAAACAAGATGTCTCTTTCTCTGGAAGAAATAAGCAAGATACTTAGAAAGATGGTCTAGAGGGGAAAAGAATGCAACATGCAGCAATTGCCCAGGGTGTGTAACAAGCACGGTATCCAGCAAGTCTGGTAATTGCTGCAGTTACACACAACAGTGCCTATTCAAGGTATTTCTGTCACTCACCCTGACATTTGCCCCTCTGTAAGGGCTTTTGCTCCGTTTAGATTAAGCAAACTCATTATCTAGAATGAGTCCATCAACTGAACAATAAGTAACTCCACCTGATTTTATAAATACACAGAGTAAATTTTAGATTTCTTATAAGCTTCTTTAAACTGTGCTGACAGAATGTGATGCCACGCTTCAGAATCTTACACACTGCATGTGACCCTTTCCTAAATTGAAAGTGGTGCTGTATTCTCCCCCAACACATGCCAGTAGTCTGAATGTTTCCCTAGATAGCAGAGAACTACACAGCTCTATCTGGTTTGAATATTTCAACTTTTTTCTTTCTAGGTATTTCTGTATACAAAAATGCATTAAGTTGGAATACTACAGAGACACTTTCCTAGTTCCACTGTAATTATAAAGCGTCATTTCATGCTAGGCCCCAAGAAAACTTACACGCAAATATAATTTCAGGATTCCTAAAAGGCCAATAAAAAAGGACAATACCTTTGGACTAGAGGATATAAAAGGTCCATTACAACCTAGGCGATTCTAATGCTTTTAAACTTGTTTTCTTGATGCACGTACAGCATTTTTTTACTCCTTCAACTAGTATAAAGAAAATGAAAGAAACGCCTATTAGGTCTTTTGCAGACAGATGAACTTGCCCTTCTTACGCCACAGGTCACTCAGAAGCCACCACAGTTGCATTAGTGCAGCGTTTCAGACCCCCCAAACACCTTCACTAAGGCAAGCGCTGCCTTAGCCAAATCTAACAAGAATTTCGAAAACTGGCTGGTAGTTGGCTTCAAACTGGCTTCAGCCTGGCTGGCTGTTCAGCCTGCAATATACTCTTGGCTCATGTACAGCCTGTTGCATGAAGACCCTCTAGAAAGTCAAATAAAGATTTGGGCTAGCCACAAAGTTAAACTCAATCATTGAATTTATTACAAGCTTTAATTAAAAAAAAAAAAAAAAAAAAAAAGCAGCTGCCGGAGCAAGACTGCTCTTTCAGCATACCCTAGCACCCAGTGCTAGCTTTGAAAGAGGGCAGAACTATGGCATGTGTTTACTCCTCTGTTAAATGATGGAATGGGGAGTAGTGCCCACTTATCTAAAGAGCTTTCAGATTTTCAGATAAAGACAACACAATGAATACAGAGTAATACCACCAATACCCTTTTTAAAACCCATCATTGTTTGACTTCAGAATAAAACACGGGTTGGGGCAGGAATCCATTAAACTGCCATTAACAAGCCTTCCCCCAGATAAGTTTAAAACATTGAGAACCTACTGTAATTGAAAAATAGACGACTATGGTTTCAAGGCAAAAGTACTTCAAATAAAGTACTGCAAAAACATTTAACAAGTTGCTGGAGAAAATGGTTACAGCACATTCAAGTCACCTTGAGGGTTTTGCTTTTTTTTTTTTTTTTTTTTTTGGTATTCTGGGACTTAAAATGGAAAAGTAAATAGAAAAGAGTGTTAAAAAAAAAAAGTGAAGTTGGTGGGTTAATTGTCAAGTCCATATGTAATGTCCTCCTACCCCTTTCTTTTGACAGAGCTTTTCTATCATTTTTAGAAATCTTTTTAACCTCTTTTTCCAACAGGGATCGCTGGCCTCTCCCGTCCCTCTGTTGTTGGACATCCTGGTTTAGGTCCTTAATTTAAGCTGTCACAGATTATTGAACTAAAAAGATCAGTAAAGTGTAAAGAGTTCTGGAAAATATACAGCAACTGAGATTCTGGCTTCTTACGCAGTCACATACCTGCTTAACTGTAATATATGTCTACTGCTAAAATGCTATCAGTACTTTGTAACTAAGCACTATTATTTTGGGTATGCTGAGCAGAGAATCTCATTTTCTCCTGATCATGCAACAAGAAAATTAGAATTTCCACGATTTGTTTTGTTACGTCATAACCTGTAGCGTTATTGTCTTGTCTTTGCAGAAAGTAAACTAGTTAGATTGTCACAGTCAAGATGACAACCACTACTAAAAAACCTCGGACAGTGTCTCCGTGCTGAGGTTAGAAGACTGTCTATTCTACACTGTCTGCCTAGGACAGGTTGGAACAGAAAGCATCCCTACCCGCAAAATAACCATTTTGACCTAATGCCAGTTAAATTAATGTGTTACCAAGTCATAACTGCAACAGTGATTTTCACCTCTTTTCTTTCCTTCACATTCATCATGTATACTTATTAAAATATTAAAGCCAATGTGCATTACCGCAGTAAACAGTACTGCGGTAGAAAATTTTTCCAATAGAAGTGTTTCACAATAATTGCATTATAACAATGTCAGCACTGACAAAGAAAATTCAACTGTCCAAATGCAAATTATGTTAGCCTTGCATATCATTCATTACTACGCGTGTAGCTGGTAAACGAATGCACCAATATCCTTTCTCTGAGTTTAAAAGGAGTTTCTCTAACTTCAACTGGATACAGATCTAGCCAAAACTCAGCTATCCATCTCTAGCAACATAGGCCTTAACATCTAGCAAGACATACCTCATTAAAATAGAATCGTTTTCAGATTCAGTGTGAATTAAAAAAGTAAATAAGTTCAGAACTGTGGGTAACTTTCAACTCATACAAAATTCTACCACATGGACTTTGCAGCCTCCTTCTGGATTACACTTTTAGAGAGGCTGGTTACTATCATCAATTTTCTGGTTCTCAGAAAAGCTTTGTTTTAATTCTAAAAATCTATTTCGCAACGTAGGACATTCAAAAAAGGCTTCTGGCATTCTAAAGGCTTTTAAAAGCTTCAGAAGCAACTGTGCCAAGTCAACTCCCAGAAAAAGAAACTCCATAACGTAGACTCTGTATGAGCTCCATAGCTGTTCTGGGTACCTGCAGAGTCCTGTGATGAAACATACAGAAACAGCTTTAAAGAAAACAATATAACAGCCTCAATGTCTGAACCAACTGGCACAGTCCTGCAACTGGCTGGCATAAAATCAGATGATGCAGCTTACAAATATAAACTCATGAGGCTCTAGAATAATCCTCAGTACTTCCATTAATTCTCATCATCATTAATGGGCAATGTGTTTTTTAATTCAAAAGGAAATAGGCACTCTGCTATGTCTTAAGTCACAAAAAACTAGAACTTCATTTTTGGATCTTAAGAGAATTTGATGAGTAAAGTAACACTACTGTTAAAACTTTTTAAAATGCTTAAACTTGAAAAGTGTTCTGATACTTTTCATTCAAAATTTTATGTAATACTTTTCCAGAAGAACTTACAGAGAATACTTATCATATTACTGAAATGCATTTTGAAGCACTTACACTAATAAAAGGGACGCATAACTCTCCTTAGCCTTGTATAAGTTATTAAATGACAAACTCAGATGTAATTAGTAACAATTATATAGCGCTATCTTTTTAAAGGACATTTTTAAGAACATGTGTATGCCATTGCCATTCCATATTTATTCACACAAAATTATTGTCTCGGGAAAAAAAAGGAAGTAAAATGGCAAGTAACAACTTTGAATCAGACAAAGCAGCAGCAATATATGCAAAGTCCAGAGTTCACAATACCACTTCTCTATGTCGGTCTAGTTCACCAAACATTCGTAAGTACTTACACACTCTATGTATACATGTGAACAACCTCGTGCATACCAAGATCAGAGAATCAGCTTGAAAGACAACTAATCAATCTTCAATACTTGCTCTAGAAAACAATTATTCAAATGTATACTGTACTTGAATTTTTGTCTTTACATCCATACACTTATTAGTTACGAGGTGTTTTCAGAGCCTTTTCATTCCCTTCATGCTGATGGGTGCTGTCCGTCTAAAAACCTGTAGAATCCAGTCTAAGCAGCCTGGAGGTTAAAGGCTGCTTTAATTCCATTTCCCCATCCCTTTTTCACCACTTCTCCTTCACCCTGCTTGGAAGTAGAATTTCTCTGAAATGACAAGTAAAACCTCCGCATACTACAGCTGTTGCTTTCATGCTAAGCCACCAGAATAATATATTATCTAATATTACTCCTTTAATTACAAAAATCATAAGCCAAAATGCATACACAGTAAAAACAGATTACACCACAAATACCTATTTTTAAATAGCCTTGGGACTGTTTATGGAGCTCTCTGGACTAAAGTAATTTGCTAAGACTCAATTTGAATCGTACTATAAATAGATTTTCCTTATACAACCCATATTTATATTTAGTAATAAAAGCAAACTTAAATTGCACACTAATGCCTTGATGGCAAAACCAGTAAATTTATTATGGGGATCCTTGTTCAGCTCTTGCTGTTATAGTTGCGATAATCTCAAAGCACTTAGATCATACATGTGAGTCTCATTAGTCCACAATTCCTGACTGTAAGCAAAACCCCTCCATAGTTAATGATAAAGACGATGACGCGCCGTTCAACAGAAAGACAGCAAACAAGGCTACTCAAACACCATTTTCGTTGAGTACAAATCATGATCTATTAGAAGTGCACCTACCACATTTTTGGATTTTAACACTGATAAATCCCATCAATTCACAGACAGATGTAAGCAAGCCAAAAATCAGTTTATTTACAAAACTGCCACAGACAAAACGATTCACAACATTTTCAGTAAGGCAGATATGCTTTGACTTAAGAATTTTATTTGAATGTGTTTTAGGTAAGTAAGGATTGTGCACGCAGAAACCTAACTAACTCTCAAGAATTTATTTAATAACATCAATGAAAAGGTAAACATAGAAGTCAGCCTTTTAATTTTAAGCTATGTCTTCAAGCAGAAGACACACAATTCCTAAAGCTATAACATTTTTATCAGAATTCTAATGAACTTTTGATATAAAATATGCACCTACTACTTCTTTTATTCAAAAAGTATATTTTAAATTAAAGGAAGTGCCTGAACGTCATCTGAAAATTATCAAAGTCATTAAAAAGCAGTAATATTCCATTGCCTCAACTCCTTTTTAACTTACAGAAGTTAAACAAACGGTGGCAGCACTTGAGATGGCTTGCATGAAAGGTTCACATTAGATGCTGAAACTGAACAAGGGAGGTTCATTCTTTGTCTCTCAAGGTGTACTGCTAATATGGAGATAGTAATGACAGTGTAGAAACTCTCAATAAAATCAAATTCAGAAGTTCCTAAATTGTCCCTACTATCCATCTCACTGTACTGACTTGATATTGATGGCCAGATTAAAAAATAGCCCAAAACATGTGTACTAATAGACCATATTAAGTATTTGATAAATATACTTTACACTGAAATCTAAAGCAGAAAGAACCTGTGTGCATGTTCCTTATAGTAATGTTTTCCCAGTAGTGAAAGACTACAGAAATAATAGCACGTATTATCACTGCAGTTGCAATAGTCTGGATATATAGGAGAGGGCACTAGTTAAGATTTCTGAAAAAATTAAACTTAAAATTAAATTTAGCAGTGTAACAGAAACCACCATAACAGAGCAGTTAGCTCTGTGCAGAAATTTGCTTAAACTAATATTAGAGGGAAAATGTTCCTGAATCAGTCTTCTTTAATAAATATCATACCCCAAGGTCAGAAAAAAGGTCAGGGATAATTGGTACAACAGCAGTGCTGGACACACATTTTGAACTGGTACCCTGTGATGAATGCCACCTAATGCCGTTCTTCATTATACTTTCATTCCAATATTAGCAAACTTGCAAAAGGCAAGTTTATTTTTGGAAGGAGAGGCAACATTTCTAGAAACTGATTTCTAATTATTATTTCATAGCCTCTATAAGCACAGTAAGAACAAACTCTATACTTAAAACCCAGTAGCTAGAAACAATAAAGATACAGTAATAAGCTCAGGTAAGAGAAACCACACTGAAACTTTTTTCACATTGAAAAGTCCAGATAACAAAGAATACATAAGAGTACAATGAAAAGAAAAATGGGGGGAGGAGCACAGAAATTTTTTATTATTACTTCCAAGAGCTGATAACAAAAAGGTTTTTACTGCAAAAGTTTGTAGTTACAATGCAACCCATTCAAGTTTATATTTGTTTGTAAATGAAAAGCTAAACAATGCAGTTAAACATATTTTAAGTGAGTTTTACTTTTCCAAACCTATTGGTACATTTCACCAAAATTTTTCTGCCCCGTAGGAAAACTGAGATATTAAGTCATTCCCCCCCCCATAGGGCTGCCATTCTAGACAAGCAGAGTAAAGTTCCCTTCCTATCTTCATCTCTCATCTGGTCAGTCTGTCTCTTACTCTTTAAATATTTTAAAGACATGAGCACAAATATATGCTACAAGGTACACCAGCAACCTCTGTAAAAAAGGCTAACTGAACAGGTATCTTTCATACAATGACACTCCTCTAGGGTAATTGTAGGCCTACAATAATTGGAGGTCCATTATCCAAATGAAATGACCAATGCTAGGTCCAACCTACTCACCTAAAGCTAGCAGTGAACACATGCCATTGCAGAGGTTTTTCTTTTGGAAAGTTGCAAGTTGTTTTTTTTTTTTCTTTTTTTTTTTTTTTTTCTTTTCAGCTAAACTGATCAAGAACACCACTAGTAATGATGCTACAGTTTGCTCCTCTGAGTTAAATTCACTCTGTGAAACTGCTGGAAGAAAATACAACAAAAGCCAAATTTTCATGGTCTACTGGTTGTAACCATTGAGAGGGTTGTAGCCTTCTATAGTTTTCATTTTCACGCTGCTGAGTAGGTGCAAACAGAATAAGCAAGTTTGCAACAAGACAGGTCTAGCACACACAGATGAAAATGTACACAAGTGAACTTACTGTATTGCTGAGCATTTTTAGGGGCATTTTCTTAGGAGTTTATAGTTTTTCTAGTTTGTTTTGGTTTTAGGCTTTCCGTAGGGGCTACCTGTTACTGAGTAACTAATAAAACTCCAAAAACTAAGCAAGCCAAAGTCATTTTTTCTCCTCACTACATCTAAACTACCAGCCACACAAAAATGAAATCTATGTCCAAACAGGCAGAAAACAGCAATCTTTCTTCTCAGACCAGGACAGCTACCAAGACAAGAAGTTCAAGCTCAAAACTTTGCTATGCAAGTCTAACTTTCAAAGTAGCATCAGCTCTTTTTTTCTCGATGTGTTCAGAATACATGCTGATTACAGAGAGTGCACCAAGCTATCAACAATGCACAGAAGACTCCTACATTGTGCATCATGTACAGACAGTGCTATACGCTTGCCAATCACAACCAAAGGACCCAGCAAGCCCAGAAATCCTCCAACCTCCTCTTTCCATGCTTTTATTTACTTTTTCTTCCTTCTGCTGAACCATAGGTGGCATGGAGTTAACTGTTTACTAAAATCTCAGTGGATGAAACTCTCCAGAACACCCAGTCAATTGATGGTGTCATTGTCCCTTCCATTTTTTAAGGTAAGATTTGGAAGTTTGTAAACATGGTCCCTGGGCTTTTTTTAATGCTATAGTTCACTTATTTAGAGATGTCATAGCCACATTTTTGAGTGTCTTCTGTTTGTAGACAAGTTACTGACTAGATGTCACGTATGTTCCTAAATCACATGAGAAAATTTACACAATAGTTTAAATCAGATATTTGACATTTATTGCCTCTTGTCTAAATTTTTCGCTACCCTCTGAAAACTTTACATAATGGTCTTATCCACTTATGAGACAACTAACAGTTGGCCAGGTCTTGGAAATGGATTACTTAGATCTTTTCTCACAGGAAGTTTTCCCAAAACAATCAATTCCTTCAATTTAAAAGCCAGACTTCAGTAGAATATGAAATTTCAAACACACAGAAGTCAAAGTGACTGTACGAAACAGAAAAGAAATAAAAGGGATTTTTAATTAGCTCTGCCCCCTATTTTGTCTGAGGAGTCCCTGGTTTTGGACCTGGATTCAGTCATCTCCTTGGCTTTCTCAGCTGCAGCAGATTTTGTGCAATCTCCTCTGGTCTCTGGGAAGCTTTTCTTTGTCACCACTGGGTAACAAATCTCTCCTCAAGCCACAAAACAAAGAGACCATCTCTCACATTGATATTTCTCAAGATACATATAAAAATAGATTTTGATCGAGGAGTTCTTTCAGTTCTGATCTGAGAGCAGAAACAAGCTCTGAATTAAGAATGATACTGGAACTGTAGCAGAATTCATTTCCTACTATGAACACATTACGCAACTTATTTTTATTTTTGCAGACATATGGCAGATTAAAAATAATTATATACCATCTTTGCTAACTAGATGAAAGAAGGTAGTAGAATTTGCCTTTAATCATCTGTTTGTCTAAAAAAAAAAATAAAAATCAACCAACATGAACCTAACCCTAGCTCATTGAGGATGAGGCAGATATACATAGCTTATTTATAAAGTAAGATGACTCCATTTTGACCAACTTTTAGCAGCACATATCCAACATGAGCTTTTGATTTTACGCCAAATAACTATAATTTTTAATTATATAATTTTAATTTATAATTTTAAAACTGTATTTTTCACTGTAAGACATGCTTTAACTGAAAAATTGCAAAACACAGTATACTACCGTGAGCTCTGATGAAAAGTGAATGCAGTTCACAAACTGTACGCAACTGGCATATCATAAGCAGAGAAGTGAATAGAGAAAGCACTGCAGTTGCTTAGGCTTCTCTGAAATTTTCTCAAAACCAAATTTGCAGGAAGCAATAATTGTTCAGACTAAATCAGTAAACAAGACTAAATCCAGTGCAATACAATAATCTCTCTCAAGAAAGTAAAACTACTTTATTGTAATTTGACTTTTATGACTACATATACTATAGCTTCCAACCAAACCGGAACATATCTAACACCAGTGCTGGAAAAAGACTATTAGACTACGCCCAAACTCTTAGTGGGGTAAGAAGCTAATTTTTTTCACAGCGACACCTACAATAAATTAATTATACCTATGGTTTTAAAGATTAAGACAAACATACTTTGTGCAGCAACGTTTTAAATGCTATTTCAAACACACTAGGAACACTTGCTGTATCTTAGAGCCCATAGTTACCTGAAGATGGGGCTATCAAGTTAAAAATCCATGACCACGAAGAGCATGCTGAGTTTTCACAGTAGCTCAAGGACCAACAGTAGCTCAATGGTTTTCAGTGAAAACTGTTGGTAAATCTTTTACAAAACAACTTTTTCCCACTCAGTTCACAACTAGAAGTTTTTAGAAAGCATCTTACCTTGTCCTCTTGGTGTTCGTTTCCTGCGATCTCTGAATGCTGCTCCTGACTGCAAAGCCTCAAGCAGACTATCCATCACTCCTGTCTCATCACCCTCTGAGAATGGGAGAAAATAATATTAATCTCAGTGCAACTGAAATCAGACTTTAGGAAGAAAAAAGTAAAAGTGTTGTCAAGTTTACATAATGCTTCCAAATAAGAGTTGTATACATTTTAATGTAATGGATGCTGTCAGTGCTTCAGGTATCACTGTCTAGTTTGTGTATGATGCTCTATTAAGCAAAATTGATGCCAGTCCTACTGTTCTTTCAACGTAGAGATGTTATCTTGTGCATTATTGATGACATCTTCAGCATGCAGATAGACAGCTGCTGGTGAATGACTGCTGTTTCGCTGTTTAATTCCTGAAGTAGAAACAGGTCATCTCTTTTTTATTTAATCAACATACATGGAAAATCTGATGAAACTCAATGGCACAAAATTAAATTTTTGAGATACTGCAAGTATTTATATGTTGCCTCCCATTCTCATGATGCATTAAATCCTTGGGAAAAAAAATAATTTATCTATACGACATGCAAGGATACATACACCACAGCATGTAACAGTACACCATGGATTATCTTAAAGTAAGAAGAAAGATGAGAGAATCATGCAGTGAAAGTAGGTGGCATAACATTTCTTAAACGCTGAATTCTACTTCTGTTAAATCTTTCTCTTGCTTTTTTCATATCCAAGCTAACCTGTAGCCTTTAAATTGCTGGACTTTATGGTGCATTATGGAAATCTGGGTAGAAAGATTATTTCCTTTTTATGTATCTAAGTCTTTAACTTCTTTGCACTTCACTCTGTTAATAACAGTTGATAGCAGCATTCAACAGCAAAAGAAATAGAGGTCAAAGAACTGCAATGTTACAAAACTATTGACAAATGCCTCTTTTTCTGTTCACATGTCTGTGTTACAATCCAAAACTAAGATATAGACTAGACTCAGCAGGTAGGTGGACATTTTATTCACATCTCTCAGACTTCAAGTTAATATAAATTTCCCCATCAGAGTGGGAAGATAATTACTTTATGCAACAGATTTACATTACAGTAAAACACTTTGACTCACACAAAGTGTAGGAGGTTAAATGTACATTCAAGCCCTCAAATGTTCAAGTTTAAAAGCAGCTTCTTAATGCAAAAGGTATTCTGCCCTGGTTCTCTATTACACTTAGATTTATTAGACTAAATCCAGACCTGATGTAAAACCACTCCTAAAACAGTACTTGGTTCAAATTTCTATGTGATTATCAGCGTAAGTACTTGACACAGTAAAATTATACATCAATGCAATTTAAACCATTATATATAATATACAACACACACAAAGTTTTCTCCAGTGTAAGATGAAAGGGAGCAGAGCAAGAATAGCAACCAGCAGAAGACTCTGAAATACCAGTTTTAATTACATTCCATCTAAAACCCTTAAAAAACTAAGCTCCTGCAAAATAAATAAGTAAATTAACTTCTTTTGAGTCACACTCAAATACAGAAGGCCAGAATCTTGTCTAAAGCATACACCATAATTATTTTCCTTACCCTACACGTGCTTCTTTATTGTTGTCTCTGTATTGAATTTATATTCTAAATCAAAGGTCTGTGAATACACTTTGTCCAAACTAATACACACCAAGTTAGTCTGAAACGTTTAATGAATGCAACTGTAATACATAGAATTAGTTAATATGTTAGAATATTTTATGTGTAGGAAAAAAATGCATTCAATCTTCATTAAAAAATAAGAGTTGGCAGAGTTTATTCAAAAAAGATAAAATTCCTTCAATACTTCATACATGTTTATGAAGCCTTCCACTTCTTTTTTGCTGAGTGTGCTATTCTACCTACTAATTAATGCAAGTGCTAAAAAACACTATTTTTGGAATATCAAAATATACAATATAAAGACACATAAATTAAGGAAGCTGTAGAACACAGTGATGAGATTTTTAACTCCTCAAAGTAAAATTTATGCTACGTCTGATCTCAGCTCTGCACCTTAATCAAAGTTGTCAGGTGATTAAGTGGGAACTGGACAGAGAACTGCATTTTCAGTTCGCCTTCATTAACATCCCTAAATAAAATTCAGCATAAATTTCAGACTTTCCCCATAGTTCTTGCTGAGTTACATCACATACTACTAGCTCTCTCCTTGAGAGAGAGGATTTGCCCCCCCCCCCTTTTTTTATGTACTACCTATAGCAACTTGTAGACATAAATCAGAAACAAAGACAAAAACTAACAGAAGTTTCTAAACTGATAAATTTATTTCCAACAGAAATTGTCAGCGGAAATGAAATACGTAATGCTTATTTCCCTTTTAAATATCTTCCATTGTACACAGGGGTAGAGTGAAGGGTGAAAGATAGTATTACAAACAGAACAGTGACTATTGCTAGAGATGTATAATAATCCCAGCCCAGTCAAACTGAGTCAACTTTTCAAAGTTAATGCACAAAAATAGTGCTACCCCTTGGAACAAAGACAAGATAGATAAATGACCATGGATGACTAATGCCAAATCAGCTAATATAACGTTCTCTCCACTCATGTGGAAGGAAACTGCAAAACTCTGAAATTAACTTAACGTTTTAAATGGCCAAATACCTCCTATTATTATGATTATTGTTTGAGAATAGCAAAGGTAGCATTTGCTTATAAGAAAAAACAAAACATTAGTGGGGAAAAAGAAAAAAAGTATGGTAGTTTTCACCTGGCAGCATGAAAGACCTTTCAAACCAATTTTGAAGACAACAGAACACAAGACTATGAGATTAGGATTCTGCCAAAGATATTAGACTAAATCTATGGTTTATGGTTTCTGTTAATGCAATATACTGCACTTCATTTGGCTAGAAAAGTTCTCTCTCATTTATCCGGTCTTCAGCATTTAATATAATGTCTGCTTAATTAATCAGTGGAAGGTGCAAAAGATGGTCTTTACTAAAATATCTGGCTTAGTAATAACAAAAAGTTGTTTATAGATAGGAAACTTTAACATTTGAGAGCTTACCAGCTAAATTTTTCTGAAAACCTAATTAGTGGATTTGCCTTAACAACAGATCACGTACAAATAAGAAATACTACCATTTTGGAAGATCAAAACAAGCCTAAGATTTGGAATAATAACATAAATGAAAATAACAGAAACAGATGAGTGTGTATAACTTCAGGTGCAAGCTCCTCATTAGGGAATGACCAAGAGCTCCAATATAAAGAAGTGACCAAAGAAACAACGATGAATTACCAATCTTGATCAGTGCGTTAAAAAGTCAGCATATTCCATTTCCAGTAGTAGTGGTATACAAGCTTGATTATGGCATTCATAGAAGACAAATCACAACTGGAAAAGCCTTTACACTAACTACTGGGGTGGATTCTAAGAAGAAATGCCTAAGGCAGCACAATTTCTATGACTATATAAAGCAGCCACTGAAAAGAGGTATGACAATCTCCTCCTGTGCTTAGAATCCATGAAGTCCAAAGAGAGAAAACTTATCCCAACAGATAATTTCCCCAACAGAGGGTTGTTCTGGTACAGCAGCAAACAGGAAAACATTTAGGCAGAGTTAGTGGAAGTATCTTCGCAATCAAAAATTATGTTTTAGAATGTGTTCACAAACAAAACTGTGGGAATAAAGAACACTATTATTGATGGTGTATCTTTAAAAAGGGGACGTGACAAAATGGGGAATGACACTGCAAGAAACCAGTTATTGGCATTTAGGCTGCTGCTTAAGTTACAGTGTGAAGAACAACTCCTGTCTATCTCTAGTCATGAACAAAGCCTTTACTTTTGAGCAAGTGCCTTTATTTTCAAATGACTTCTAGTGCAGATATGGCTTCTATATTTATGAGGAAAACTGTCCTTCCAAATAATAACTGGTTGTTTAGAATATTTATCAAGACAAAAATACATCAGGAAAGCACGCGATCAGGTATGACTAGCCTGTCCTAATTTTTATTCATGTGAATTCAAAACTTTACAATCAATTAGCAGTTTAATACTAAAGTACTTCCCAAAGAAGTAAATATTGTACAGAAACAAAGCATATAATCTATTTCCAGAATATTATTTTTAAATTTCAGCTTTGCAAAGATAGATAACCTGTCCCAAACTCAAGCCATTCTCTATATTTTATCCATCAGTAAGTGGTACTTGAAGATGGAAAGACAATATTAACTTTAGAATTGTAAATATTTAGAAACAAGGCAGGAAAAAATATTTTCTAAAAAGATAAAAATCAATGTAAATGTGCCTTTGCATGTGCAATACTACTGTAGGAAAGACTGCAATAGTATTACACAATCCTTAAGCCTCCCTTTGTAAAACATAAAATCAAGATTTAAAAAAACAATAATCAATACATGCAGGACTAAAAGGATCAGGCGTGCTTTTAGACATCACTGACCGAGTCTACCTTCTGCTTTGTATCTACTTTTATGGTTTTTAACTGTCACTCTCCTTACATGGAAATCTTTCTTTGACAAGTACTTAAGAAAGTAAATGTTTAAAAAAGAAAATAATCAAGATGCTTTGCTGGTCTGTATGCCTTATGTTGCTTTTATCTACTGTATGAGAATTTGCACAAAAACAGTTCAAGCAGTTAAAAGAGTCCAGAGAAAAAGCTCATCAAGCACATCGGGTCTTTTACCCAACACAAATAACTGTGCAGAGCTGACATTTAACCTACCCCTGGAAAACAGCAGAGGGATTAAAGTATCTTCCCTTTTAAAAACAATTATTTCAAACAGCTTGCTCTTATAGTGTATTATGCCTGTATCTGACAAAGACGTAGAACAAAGATTCCTCAGTATAGGTAGGTAATTTATTTTAGTATGATCTGTACATTGCTAAATTAACCACGAGGACTATTTTATAAAGGTAGAAAACAAACACTTGAGAATGATGAAGAATGTTTATCTTATTTTTCACAGAGCAAATGCAATCCTTCACCTGCTTCTGTAGCCATTTTCTCTTTTTCAACAGAGTTCCTCTGAAACAGAGGAACCATTTCAACACAGAGATGAAGATAAAATATTTCTTTGCTATCACTGCTAGCACCTTATGAAATACAACCCTTAAGTTAGATTTAGCATCCTCTGTCGATGCTACATTCCTTTATCACTTCCTGACAAATCTCATCTAAACATCAAAAAGAGACACCAACACCCATACCTCCTGATATTAAATGCAAAATAACGTTCTTTTCTATTTATAACTCATATCATTAAAATGAAAACTGAAATCGACAAAAGACACATAGGTAAAGTATCATTCTTTTGCTAGCCTGAGTAGCAATAAAAGCTACAGCTCAGCCAGGACAATAAGTCTTACTGTCTTTTGGTGGTGGTGGTTTTTTTTTTTTTTTAAATAACTGCTGCTAATATTTCATATCGGAAACTGAAATGTGTTTAGTTTGTTGTAGCCTATGAGGCTTTTAAAGTCATTCTTGCAATCAAAAGAGGAACGCTGAAAGATCACACTAGAAAAATTGTGACAGTGCTCTGTTTAGTGCCTAACTTGAACCTTGAATGACAAATGTATGTAAAATCAGAGCTTTTTCATAGACTTTTCATAAAGATGGGAATATTCAACTTCTTGGTTTGCCTCCGATTCGGCAGGCATTCTTGAACTTGCTTCTGTGGTAGTGGCCGGCTCTGACATTTTCAACTTCATGAGAGTTTTTTGTTTCTCTCCTCTAAACAATCGCACTGAATTGTTCTAAAAATAGGTCCTTACTTTCTTCAAGAAGACAAGTGTCAACTTCCCTGAAGCCAAGCTCATTTCCTTTTCTCATCAATTTATTTTTTTTTGAGTAAAGGTATTTAAAGATTTTAACTTCAGTACCCCACCCCCATTACAGAACAAAAAGAAAGAACAGATTTAAGTGAGGTCTTAAAGTAAATCTGGAAGAGGTAAGAGGTTTTAGCTAAATATTGCCTCCTAGTGTCAGCTATATTTCCATGCACTAATTAAACAATCCTGTTTTTCCTGGCTCAAAATGTTTGTACATACTAGACAAGGGACTCAAACATAACTTTCTGATTTAGATTGGAAGAACTAGAAACTTGGTGAGACCAATTTCAGTTTCTTTTTGTGGCCTCTACTACACAAAGTTTTACCTCTGCCTTCAGCATATTATCACCTAACAAAAGGCAGGAATCTTCCTTTTTGATAGATCATAATCTATCTTCTGGCAGATTTTTTCAGGACCTTCACGATGACTGTTTTTTCAGTTTGCACTAGAAAGGAGGCTATTTTGATTAGAACATAAAATCCCCCAATAACTACTACTATTCTTAAATGAAATCTAAGAACTAGTGTAGCACTACCGTTGGTAAAAATGAAACAAAAAAATAGTTTAGGCTTTTTAAATTATTTGAATAACTTCGGAGAAGAGACTACAGAAACTGCACTTCACTCGAAGCTACAACAGAGTTCAGCCATGCATCTAAAACACGATCCACCTCCTATCTCTTTGGTTTCTTCAGTTCAGATTCACACTAAGGCTCCGAGAGCCCCAGGGAACAGGCTCTTGTTTCTGAAGCATTTTGCTGCCTTCCCTTTTATTTGCCTGCACCAACTAGGTGAAGATTACTATAGGAATACCCAATACTGGTGCACTTTCATTTGCCAGTAAAGGCAATACTCTCGTGTACTTTGCAAAAAATCCTGTACTCCTATTATTACAAATATACCAATTGTAAACTAATTTAAGCTAATAAAAAGTTTATAGGAATTTTCCAGGAATTTTTTCCTAAATTTAGGCCCTTACTGAAAGAGTCCAGTCAAATGGCACATTAGGCAACACATGCAGTCTACCCACCTGCTTCTCCAAACGGTTTCGAAATTATACTTCTGTTCACATCTTGCACTACCCTGTTTTGCTTTGAACCTTTAAGTACTTTTCGTTAAGTCTAATGTGTGTCCTGTATACACTTTTAAAGAAGACTTTTTATTCAAAATCAGTACCAGAATTTTTAATTGCAATATATTCACTTTTAAAAGTCAGTTTTCAGTG
This sequence comes from Rissa tridactyla, assembly GCF_028500815.1. NCBI lineage: Eukaryota > Metazoa > Chordata > Aves > Charadriiformes > Laridae > Rissa > Rissa tridactyla. The sequence goes on along the minus strand of NC_071474.1, from coordinate 29,658,759 downwards.
TCTTTTGGAAAGTGTGTTTTTGTGTTCTTCTCATATATTTGCATATTATTAATTTGCTAAATTTATTTTGCATGCATAATAAATATCTTCAGGAAGCAGTCTTCCTCGGCATTTTGCACTAGAATACAATCTCATGACTGTTATTTACTTTTTAATTAAAGGAGAACAAGTTAGGACAGTATGACTGATAAGTGAACCTATACCTCATGTCAGTTTATGAAACAAGGCAAATCCTTGCTTACATACCAATTAGGCTTATTGTTTATGATAACCCGATCTCAGGCTGACATAAAGTTAATAGAATGAGAAAAAAAACGTGCTTTGTTGTACTGGCAGGTTACTGACAACAATTTTTGAAATATGCACACTTTTTCATTTTCAGAAAATGTCACCATGGGTAAGGTCTACTTCAGTAGGACTGTATTTAATTGAAATGTATCAGCATTCCCCTGGGGCCTCATTCTGAATGGACTTATGCCCCTTGCAAGGATGATTTTCACTAAACTTAAAAAAAAAAAGGCTTTAATATGGATTACTTAGTAACAAATGGGAAGACATTGCCTCTATGTTGGAAGATTGTGTAGCTCAAAAAAATGAAAGAAAAACGACCATACAATAAATGATGTAATCCATCTGTAATCAAGTCCTACTACTGTTTGAAGGCTACATTTCAGTCACAGTGCTAAGCAAATTTTAATGTATATGATTAGCAGATAGATCAGACATCAAAGCTTTCAGCATTAGAAAATAATTTTCTTTTAAAAATGGCTCAAAGTTGCACAACTGCCAGAATATTTTAGGGAAGAAACCAGTCTTAGGAACTCATTTTGGGGAATGATAATTTCTTGTTCTTTCAGATTTATTTTGGGGTTTTACTATTATTCTTTAATCTTGTAGTGACCTCATTCTATTTGTATTTAAATTACTCCACGTCCTAAAACAAGTTTAGCCAGTTGTAACAAATGTGAGATTTCAGTGCCAAAACCAGAAATGACCAATGTTGGTCCTAAACTCATTTTGGGATGACAATTATGAAGTCAAATACGTAACAAAGAAACCTCTCTGTGACACATAATATTTATCAGACAGTAATTGGTTTATATGAGCCTTTCTGCCTTTTAGAAGAAAACTTCTGTAGCTGAGCTTTTCTTATTACAGTTTGCAAGAAAGAAACCTTTTAAAAAATACATTTTATTTTAGAGCAAAACAAACCACATGTCCATATGATAGAGAATCAATTATCTTTCATCTAATACCTTACAGAATTCTTGGTCAGCTCCTGACAGCCCTATCAGTGTATGTTCACTTTTATCACAAAAATTAACTCAAAAAAAGGGAAGCTATTAGTTCAGACTAAACTGCCAAACTTCATTTCTTAGCCTGATACCTCCAAATATACCCAGTATGAGAAAAAAAAAAAAAAATCCTTCCTGCTAAGAATGTGTACACAGAAAAATGCCATGGCGAATGTCAAGGTCTAACTTATTCATGTTTTTGAATCCTTTCTACATAGATTTCGAAGCGGCTCTGAAACCTACGTTGTTTTCCATAATGATTAAGCAATTTCAGGTGGACTGGACAAATATGGAATCTGAATATAACACAGACATCAAAACTTAAGAGAATTTAGAATGTGTAGCCCAAGCTGTTTCCAGCAGGAAATGTACTGTTGACCCTGACATGTCACAGGATTTACCTGGAATCTACTAACTAGCCAAGTCCTACTGCAATCACAGAAAACTTCACTTAAAACAAGAAGTATTACAGAGTATATTGTCACAAAAATAGAGAAGATAGTAGAAAACACACACGGTTTCAGAACTCATTTATAATATATTCAAGGTTGGGCTGTATAAATTTCCTCATTAATACAGTTACCTGTTTTGTTACACTGGTACAAACCAGCTATCAGTTCTTTGATTTTTCTGCAAAGTTTCTAGTTGATAGTTTCTCATTACTTCATTGTCTAAAGAGATATTTTGGTTTTAGCTTTTGATAGCTTTCTGAAAATCATCTTTTATGTGGTAAAGTTGAACGTTCTATAGTCTCAAGACAAATGTTAGTACATTATGGCTCTCACCTTACAGAATATGACACCAAATGATGTCCCTCTAGGTTTAAAATCTAAATTTCCAGACCTGCAAAGTTGCACTTTTACAATTATTGCCCATCTGGCAAGCATAAAAAAAACCAAGCGTATTTCTACTTCCTACTTTCATACAAATCCAGAAGCAGAGCCTTTGTTCCTGCTGGACGTGTAAAAGATGAAATGCAATATGTTTAGAATTTTTAAAATCTTCTACCAGTGGATTGCACAACTCACCAATGCCAGCAATTTCAAGTTGAAAATCTGATTATACAACTAACAAAGAACCACTGAAATCGATGACAAAGTTCAAGTTAATTTAATTAGATCTCTACATTTGAGAAGAAATAGGCTTTTACCATTAAAATAGATGTTCTTTGGTGCCTTACAGAACTTTTCCTTTTAAGTATACATTGCCTTATCATCAGCCTTTTAAATTACCTTTAAGTACAATGATTGTACTGGAGTACAAAACTACGCTAACATTTGTGGAAGTGTTGTAACATTTCATTACTCAACACTTCAGATGGAAAATTATTAGTTAAGATCTATTATGATATATATTGGCAAACTATCATTATTTAATTCATGGTTTTAACTCAGAGCATTCAGCTCGGGGGCCCCCAACATAAAAAGGACATGAACAGAGGAGGCCGTGAAGACGTTACGAGGGCTGGAGCCTCTCAGAGGACAGGCTGAGAGAGTTGGGGGTGTTCAGCCTGGAGAAGAGAAGGCTCCAGGGTAGACCTTACAGCCTCTTCCAGTGCCTAAAGGGGGCCTACAGGAGAGATGGGGAGGGACTCTTTATCAGGGAGTGTAGTGATAGGACGAGGGGTAATGTCTTTAAACTGAAAGAGGGAAGATTTAGAGCAGATATGAGGAAGAAACTCTTTGCTCTGAGGGTGGTGAGACACTGACACAGGCTGCCCAGAGACACTGTAGATGCCCCATCCCTGGAGGTGTTCAAGGCCAGGTTGGTCGGGGTTTAGAACAACCTGGTCTGGTGGGAGGTGTCCCTGCCCAGGGCAGGGGGTGGCACTGGATGGGCTTTAAGGTCCCTTCCTACCCAAACCATTCTATGATAAACCTTACGTAAACTAGCGTTAAACAATTGGGGGCGGTAGTGTGGTGGCGAGGGTGATGTTTAAGCATACAGTAGAAAGAGGCTCATCAACATGATATTCTTTCCTACATAATTTCGGAAACTACTCTTGTGAAGACAGTATCTTCACACTTCTATTAGAAATGAGATACTACAGCCACAGAAAAACATAACAATTCTACTAAGACAGAATTTAGTCACTGAACTTGTCCCGCCACTACAGTCAAATAAATTTCCATTTCACAGTAGTTTACATGCAATCCTCCTCCTTGCTATCTGATTCCTGAACAAACTTTTTACTAAAGAAGTTAGTTGACCACCCAATTTAATTATTTCAGAAACGTTTTTTAACACTGCAAGTTCTACAAAATATACAAATATAATGTTAAGTAACAATTACTTTTGAGATAAAAAAATGTTACTGGTATTTTCAAAATTAACAGCAATACCTACTTTTTGAAATAAGAACACTTTCTCCAAGGAAAAGTTGAATTTGCATAGACAACTATTCAAAGTTAACATTTGTTACTGTTCAGTAAATAGTCCCCAAGAAACCTACTTTTAAGAGAAAAGAAGCCAATTCTTCTGCCTTTCTTAACCTGTAATTATCCCAATCTCAGATTTCAGAGTCTAATAATTATTTTTCTTCCCCTGACAAATTACCTCATTAAATCAGTTTACTTGGAAGGCACCATATGCCATATTCATAAACAGAAATTTTTCCATTGCAAAAATTTAAAAGGGGAGATTAAATTTTAAGTTGTAATTTCTTTCTAACTTCCTGTCCATGCTCACAACTATTTGCATTTCTCTTGAGCTTTTTTTAACCCATATTATTAACATTTACAGTAATTTTGCCATCCCCCCCTCATTCTCAAGATGACTTAAAACTCCTGCATAAACAGATCTTAAAAAATTTTGAGCAACTCATGCATAATTGCTTTGAAGAAGAAAAATCAAACCTCATCTTAGTTCTATAGATGCTCACATTTAAGCATAATGTAAATCTCCACCTAATTTTTTTCTGTGAATAATATATTTCAGGAAGAGTGCAGCGTATTCAAACAGACCATCAACATCAATATGAAAGATAATGACTTCCCATAGGAATTGTAACACTTGCCTCATTGGCATCCAGCACCATAAACTAATAATCTGTGGAATGTAAATAAGCCCCAAGTTTTATCACTCCAGGTACTCCATGCAATCACTAGACAATATATAAATTCAAAGGATTAAGGCTAAGACATTTACAAAATAATGTGTATCACGTAATAAACTTAGTATGTATTTCTGTTTACACTAAAGGACATAGAAGGAAGACATAACAATCAGGAAAGCACAGAATCATTAGAAAGCTGCAGGAAAAGTAACCTTCTCGAACCACATCCTGCAACAGTCAGTGCAAAACAACAGTTCAAGGAAACACAACAGAATTATTGCTCATACTAGTACATACCAGTTTGAATAAATAGCACATGATTTCTTATACATGAGTACTTGAAAAGGAAAAGTAGGAATATCCATCAACCACTAGCACAGAACTTCATTTCCATCATCTGCATTAGGGGAGAACGTTAATATGTCTTCAAAACAATTAATTCAATACTAATTGGGACTGAGGAAGCTCATTCTGTCTTTTATCCTAATACTGGTAGTTAAAAGGTGATTTTAATTGCCATAGTAATCAGATATAATGAAGAGCAAAACTGTTTCTGATTAAATAACATTTGCATCAGAATTGCTGTTATATAATTTTCAGCTCCTAGAAAGCTGTCTTCAGTTCTCTTTCTCTCTCTCTTGTTCAGATATGCACATGGAAGCAATGCTGCAAGAATTTTGCAGCTGTTAAATCAGACTCATGAGAGGAAGTCATGAAAGACTATATATAAATGTATCACCCCCCAGTCTTCTACAGCCCTCAAAACCAGGAAACACTGCTCAAAAACAGCTATAAAGAACGTTCTTTCTCCACAGAGCTTGTGAATGCTAAAGAAGATAAGGGACTGTTAAGCCCATTTCCTACAGAATTCCTCTCCTGTAAGGAGAAAGAATGGTTCATGATTTAGAATGTGAAATTTGGGATCTCTAGGTGTGTGGGTAAGTCACTTCAGTCTTTTCTTCATACTTCTCCATACTTCACCAGGAAAACAGGCAAATAGAAGTATCTTTCTAATCCAGGAAACATAACAGATGTATAAATAATAGCAGAGTGAAAAGAACACCGAAAAAGACCAAATATTCCCAAGCCCTACAGCTACAAGTGGGGAGGCTGTATCAGCCCACCTTCAGTTCTGCACAAAAAAGCTTGTATTTTGCAATGTGAACATGTTTTAAACTTTAGAATTACTTAAGTTTGTACAATGCTGCCCAGTGCAAATCATTTCAAAGTTTACATGGAATTGAGAGCTTGTCTGTGTTTTTACACTCATCTTTACACATTTTGGAATGTTTAGCAGGATTTATATCATTTTACATACAGTATTTACATGGCATCTCAATTACACCAGGCACTCTACAAAGCACAAAACACCAAACTGAGCAACCTGATTTTTAAAATATGGCTACTCTAAGGTTAATTTATAATCGGAAATTATACAGGAGAGTTCTTAATTCTGGCCACACTGCAGTTCTGCTCTCTCAGTTACACCAAGAAACAGAAAATAATTGTAATATTTAATTAATTTTAATATGGATTCTCCAGTGGCCACAAAGAAAGTTGTATCTATCTATCCAGCTAACAGCAAAAAAATACTTATTATAGAACTACACAATAAAAGGCTGGGAAATGAGGGAACCCTATTGCTCTGACCTGAAAGGCTGTAGCAATGAGTTAAAATTTCATTCTTGAAGATATAGCTAGAGAAATAACTGAAAGAGAGTTAGGTTAAAATACCCTTTGGGTGAAAATCACCTTGTCAAAATGACAGCTTGAGAGGACATCTGCCTCCTTCCTCTAAGTCTTCTGTGTCACATTCACTTAGACAAATTTGCAAACTATTTATATAAGCAGCAGTGAGCATACAGAAGTAGATGTATCAAGAAAAAAAACAGTTACTTGGAAAAAAAAGTTAATTGAATATTGACATCATGGAATCCACTGGGGATGGAACTATCCCCTCACCTCCTGCCACAGAGGTTGTAATATGTGAAATGGATATTTCAATATATTTAAAAGTTGGAAAAATGATTTTAGAAGTATTAAACTAAGTTCGTGTCACTGGTTTAGAAACATTAGTCATTTAAATGGCAGTTTCAGTGCGTTTGGCCATGTACAGTTATTCACATATTTGCAGTTTTAGTAAAAAAGAAATATAACGCAAACCTAAACTTTAGTTGTATCTGTTGATATGAAAGCCTTTCACGATGAAAAGCAAAATGCTATCAGTATACTGAGGCATCTACGTTACTGCTAAGCATGGTCTACTCCTCACCTGCTTAAAAATTTAACGGATGTAGACAGTTACGCTCTCACTGACTGAGGTGAAGCAATTTAAGAAGGTCTGAGGCTTTGGGGCAAAGTGATGTACACAAACACATGAGAATTTTTAAAAGATTCTCCCATAAACGATTTGTTTCCTATCATAGCATTCAAATTACAGTACATCAATATAAATTCATTTTTGAAACTCGGAATGCAAAGAATGAACTATTGTGAAAAACAATTTATCACAATCAGCAAATACAACAGCAACCCTAATTTATGATTTCTTAAAATATAATTATTAGTACATATAAAGTGATAACAGAAGAAAGATTTTTCATTTGTAAATAAAACTTGTTCTCCCTTTGTCTGCTTCTTTATTTTTGAAGATTTACATACGGGTTGCCGATTTTTACCAAAATTAAACTGAAATTACTGAGCAGAAAAAAGCACAAAGTTGTGACTCTTGTATACATATATCAATGAAGATAAAACTGCACTACCTGCTGAAATCATTGTAAATATGATTCAGTCTGACAAAGCAGTGCTTAAATAGATGATGTATTTGTAAGATATATTGATATAAGTGTAACTGCAGGTTCTAGAGAAACGTGGTTGCCAAACAGGAAGGGAAAGGTGGCTGGCTAACATTCCTTGAGGGCTGGCTATCCATGCACAAGTCATAGATTGTCACTGGCGATGGAAAATTTACTCATATGCCATAAATGCTAACATTCTAAATACACGCGACAGCAAACGTTATCATCAGTATTATGTGACAATATTATTGCACTACTACATTATCACTGATGAAAATTCTGACCAGTACCTTGTCTTCTCATGGCTCTGTGTTCACTTCCGCAGTCATCCTATTAAATGTTGGAGTGGGTCTCTTTGCCTGGTCTAGTATTTTTCATCCTTGTATAAACTGACTTTACAGATACTATGTATAAGGCTTTGAAAGGCAGTGTTATTTCTAAATTTACCTCCATTCGATCAATCTTCAGCATTGCACTATATTAGTTTGTAATAATTATATGGTTTATTGCAACATCATCCTTACATAAAGTTAATACATCATCACATCTTCCATAATATTCATCATAACAAAAAACCAAACAGCATTCTTCCAGGAGTATGCACCCGTTAGACTGTTCAGTGGATAAAAAGGACAAGCGTTTCACAGCTGGGTCAGACTAGCAGATTAACAAACACTCATGGAAAGTGAAAAAAACTGCAGGCTCAAAAAAATCTCTTGCACTATCCAATGTACAGTTTTACTCTACTTGCCTTCTGAAGTCAGAGAGGTAAAGAAAAAAGTCTGTATTTTACAGCCTTCTAGAAATCTGCACAATATCAATATCAGGACCATGCAATTCCTCCTGCTTTCTTACGTTCCTCTCTTAGGGTGGCCTCATGCAAAATACAATATTCTCACAGCTGACGAATTCAACACATTGCTTTTTATCATACTGAAATGTCACTCTCTACTTCAGCTCCAAGCTCAACCAGATTTTCTAGCTCCTAATAGGACTGTTGGGAGAACATCCATTATAACATGGATCCTCCAAGCCCCAAAAGAAAGACGTTAATTGCCACACTACCTTGATTATAGAGATGTTTACAGAATGAAATTAACAACAAAGCAAGTAAGATACTTCTTCTTGGAAGCAAATCCATATGAAAAAAAAAATCAATTAACTGTTACAAATGAAAACAAGCCAATAATTCACAACAAAACAACTTGAAAGGAACATTAAACATATTAAGTGGCAGATACGGAATTACATGATCAAGTAGGCTAAACGAAAACAGAATTTTCACTGAAAAATTAACCTTTTTTTCAGCTTTCAAAACAGACAGCAAGTATTTTTCATATTGATCAGCCATAGCCTTCAGTTTGTTACTCCTTACTTTCTTTTTAACAAATCTCCCTACTAAAAATGATACCTTACCTTTGTTCATATCAATCAACTGCTGCTTCTTCTTCTGTCGCTCCAGTTTCTCTCGTTCAGCCTTCTCTTTTGCCAGTTTGGCTCTCTTTGTTTTCTCCTCCATTTCTCTTCTTTTGTTGTTTTCTTTTAATGCCTCCTGCATTAGATAAAATGAACACGGATGTCTATATGCTGAGGAAAACTAGAAATAACAAAAAATAACCTTGTTTGCACAGATACTGTATTTACTTCTCGGGGGGGCGGGAGGAACAGGGACTGACACCCAATATTTCAAGCATCCTCAGAAATCTGAAAGGGAACACAATTTACTGTACTATTTGTACTCATTATCATTATTAGATAACCAGAAGAATGAAGATTGAAATAACTTTGCATTTATGGTGAATCGAAAAATTCCAAATTTTTTGATGTCAACGTGTTTATATTTTTTTCTATTAAGACTACGTCTAGTTTAAACCTGTATCTTGCTGTTAGGAGGGATGAGTGGGGATGAAGCCAAGTTCCTACTATAATGGACTTCAATTACAAGTAATGGAAACTCAGTTGCTAAAATTTAAGCTACAATTCCTCAAATATTTTTGTTGAAATATCCAAAGCAGTCTGGATCACTTAAATAGACAAAACACATCACAAGTTAGATTAAAAATCTAAATTCTCTGAGTCAACACGTTACACAAACTACCAAACTAAAAACTACAAATGTAAAAGAACATCCCTGCCAGCAAAACGAACAACCACTTTCTATGATCTTGCCTCCATCCAGTCTAGAAGACACCCTCCTTTTCCAAAGGAGGTTAATCTTGATTTCTTGCTGTGGTGGGTTAACCTTGCCTGGCTGCCATTCACCCACCTAGCCATTCTCTCACTCATCCTCCTCAACAGGATGGGGAGAGAACAAGATGAAGACTGAGATGAAGACACGGAGATCACTCACCAATTACTGCCATGGGCAAAACACTTGGGGAAGAAGAATTTAGTTTACTGCCAATTAAAATAGAATTGTATGGTGAGAAATAAATACAAAAAAGAAAACACCTCTCCCCTGTCCCCCTTGTCTTCTCAGGCTCAACTTCACTCCTTCATTCCCAGCTCCTCTATGTCGCCCCACACTCCGAGCGACACAGCAGGGATGGAGGAAAATGTAGGGTTGCAGTCAGTCTATAACAGTTCTTTCTCTGCCACTCTTTCCTCCTCACACTTTTCACCTGCCCCACTGTGGGTCCTTCAGGATAAACCTGCTCTGGTGCAGGTCTTCTCCAGAGGCTGCAGGGGAATCCCTGCTCAGGGGCCTGGAGCACCTTCCTCCCCTCCTTCCTCGCTGGCCCTGCTGCTCCCAGGGCTCTCTCTCACAACTTTTCCCTCAGTCTTCTCAGCCATGAAACATTTTGTCCTTTCCTTAACCAGTTTTTAAACAGGCACCACCAGCCTCACTGGTGGGCCTGACTGTGCCCTGTGGCGGGGCTGTCGCACAGCTGGCTGGAACCAGCCAGAACCAGCCCGACCCGGCTGTGTCCAGCACCGGGCAGCCCCGGCCTCTCCTCACAGAGGCCGCCCTGCAGCCCCACTGCCAGCACCCAGACAGGTAAACCCACTACACTTAACTCATCCCTTCTTTTCACAAATACCTTCATAACTCTTTTTACATTGCCTGCTCTCTCGAAAAAGAGAGATATTTGAATTCCCTTAAGCTCTTCCCCAAAATCCTAAATTTCTCCTTAGTTTTGCCTTTCTTAAGATTCATTTATCATGAAGAAATTCACTGAAATCCATCATGATGGAATTTCACCTAATGTCACAGACAGACATGATGAATGTTAGGGATAATTTTCTTATTTATATTCACAACAGCTACAAATTTATTGCTCCTTTTCCTCTCCAACTCAGAGTATACTAACATCCTCTGCCTACAAGTACTGCAGGTCTGGGCTTCGGGTGATTTTGGGAGTCCCAACACATTATGTCTAACAAGTAGTAATAGCAAAGAAGATACTGGATCCAAAAATGTCCAGAATTAACGCAGCACATGCTCATTAATGATGTTTCAGCTTAAGAAGCTGAACAGGCAATACTAAGTAAGCACAGGGCATAAGATAAATAGTTTCCATGTCAATGTTTAGTTTATTACATACACAATTTAATCATGCCCTAAAAACTAGAAAAAAAATGTTCACAAATACAAAAAAAGATATCTCTGTGGGTGCCTTTGTAAATATCTAAGACAATATGTCGGTTATTATTCCACAAGTAAAGTTTCCGTGAGAAATTTGGGGCAGGCTCATATTACACAGTTCTGTATATTCCTCAGAAATGACATTTCAAATGTTTATAAATGAAGATGACTATTCACCGTACTGCGTACATGCTAGGAAGAAACTATGGACAATGACTGTCACTTGTAAAAAAAAAAATCCTCTCTAAAGCACCTTTAAGTGTTAAGATTTATATAAATTATGTCAGCATTTGGTAATCCAAGACTCCCAAATGCCTCCACAACCAGAATATTCATTTAAGCAAGGGACAGCATATTTCAATGTGCATATGCCATTTCAAGAATTTACTGAGGTAAAATACTACGTAGAGGCCCTTCTTTGAGAGCTGATACTGTTCTGCAGAGATGCTGGATACCACAGTTACCGGTGATGTTACTTGTGGATGCACTTGAAAATTGGACCAAGAACTGCATTTGCTGTACCATCACATAACCGATCACACTGAGAAACACCTTCTCTTTCAGAAAAGAGAAAAAAGAATTAAAGGAGAAAATCAATGTTTTATCCTTTTTGGTTTTGGACAGTTCTGTCTCTGCACATTCAATCACACTTGACAGAGATTTCATTTTACCGCAACTTCACAGGCTGTAATGAAAGTAAATGCCCACAATCTTATGAGAGAAAGCAAATAAGAAATGTCGTGGCTGAACTAGTAGCCCACTAGCCATTGACATACTATGATTAGATCATAGATTCTGTCACATTTTCTAACAGGAAGACTATAGTAGACTGAATTAAACAAGCTCTACAGTTATTGTATCTGGAAATTCACTTTGAGACAGACTCCACAAGTCCTATCTGAAGGGAGATTACATGAAAATACAGACTGCAGCTTGTAAAATATGTTGGCTACCAATGATGATTCAAACAAAAGCCATTCAAAACAAAGGTTTAATCTTCCTGAAGAACAGTAAGGTAACAAAACACTGACAACTGTGTGTGAAGGTGCCTATCTTCATCTACCTACACCTATCCCTTCATATACACACATTTGTACATACAAACAAAAATAAACAAAACCCAGCATTCCAACACATGCAGCGCAGGAAGCACAAAGAGGTCAGATGAGCCTGTCCATTATTTCTTCAAAATGCACACTTCCTAGTATTTTACTTACCTCCAGGATGTAAATGCTTTAGAGCATCTTCACATATAGTCTCCTAACAGAGACTATAAAGGAAGAGTCAGCGACAGCAAGTAAAAATCCACTAAGTGCTAACCTGAAATACCAGAGCTTTTTCCAACCAACATGTGGCTACAAGAGGTGGAGGTTGCAGCAAAGGGGCATTAACCCCCGGCACTTTCTGCAGTGGTCAAACCGGCCACTCTGAAGGCAAGAGAGCGAAAGCCCAGCAGGGCATCACACCAACTGGCTTCTGGGGCTCTCAGGCCCTTGACTGCCTCTTTCAGAACCAACAGTGCAAGGCAGCACTGCACTCATCAGCTTCAGAGGCATTTTCATAGCAACATAAAAGGGTTACTCTAGAGACAAAAAAAAAAAAAAAAAAGCATCTCATTGACTCTTAGCTTTGTTGTAGTACCCCAGCAACTGTTTGGTAACAGCTCTAATATTTCTGGTTATTATTTGGTGGATTCTTTCCTGCCATCCCAAATTCCCTTAAAAGTGTTTGGGTGGGTAGGAGGTTCGTGTGCCGCATTCCTTGAAATTTAACATATCTTCTTTTCATCTACATGCCAATTCAAAATTAATATTGTGAAAAAAGAACAAGGACGATCTGAATCATCACCATCGTTTAGTGCACGCAATCCCTTTCCTTCGTAAAGTGTCTCAGAACAAACTACCTCGAATGTACTACTTTGCTATTACTCTCCATCAGGCAGTCTGACTCTTAACCGTTTCATATTTGTTACGTCACTTACTGCTGTACATTTAGTCAGAGCTGGGTGAAAGAATGAAATAAATCATTTGCAAGAACATAATCCCAGATGTTTTCAAGTTACGTGCTCAAAGCCAAATAAATATATATTAATCTGTATTTATAAACACACTTTACATTTGAATTAATATTGCTAACAAATTTGATCAGTTTTTCAAAGCTGATTGAAGATGACTGTAAATAAAGGTAAAGAGAATTTTGACTCAAGTATAGTGGTTTCTACAGCATTTGCTCTGCCTGAATTATACTACCAATCCTTTAAGTTTCCTTTTCTACAGTTTTACTGAAAAGGGTTATTCTTCTCTTTCATGTGGGTTCGATTACTGCATTATTTACTATTGCCTCACTTTATAGACCTCCAGACTGTGGATGAGCCTAACAATTTCTAATACAATGCACCTGCCTTACCACGGGGCCCATTTGGACCCCACCAATCTAAAGCTAAGCCTTAAGTTAAAAGAAATCTGAACATCATCTCATGCTTTCACCTCTTTTTTCTTTGTCATATTTTTATACTCCTCTCTATCTATTCTCTTCCAAACTCCTGGGTTTCAGTGGACTTCTTTTAATGTAGAATAGTGCTATTTCGGGTTATCAGGTTATTTTTAAGTATTGAATGCCAGTGATATCCTTTCTGTGTAGGTTTGCAAGCTAAATTACCTAATCACTAGAAGGTAGAGATCAGTGTAAATACTGAAAAAAGTAATTGGCATTGCTTTTAAAAGAGGGGGGAAAAAAAACAGCATTTGTTTACTGTACCTCAACAATGAAAAAGTATCTACTAGTGTTCATAGGTATAGACTACACAACTATATATATACACATTCCCTAATTAAAGGGTAAAACCAAACTAATATAACAGCTACAAATCAGACAAATGTCACAAGGCAAGCAGCAATACACAGTTAAGAATAAAAGCCTTCCCAACAGCTTTGGAAAACATTTTGAAAAGTATTCAGCTAGATACTGACTTTTCAAAACATGTAAGTGCATGCAAAATATGAAATAATTTTCAAGTAGATCTAAGACAGAAATACTTTAATGTATACAACCCCTTTTTTTGATGTGCTATTCATGATCCTCTGTATTTTTGGCTGGTGCGCAACAGCATGCAGTGTTGTGAATTCAACTGCAAATTAAAAGTTAAAGAAAGTTTGAGCGTGGGGTTTTGTGGTTTTTGGTGTTTGTTTTTTTTTTTCTTGTAATAAAGACAAAACCAAATTATTGTCTCTCCTAGCAGAGAAATTGATTCAGCAAGGAATATTATCTCTTGTTAAGAGAGCTAGTCGAAGGGGCACATGGCTTGATGTTCCCCCTTGTGTTTATTAGGCTTCACTGAAGTAAGGCTCTTGTACTCAGGACTGCCAGTTTATAGCTTGGCTTCCTTAAGAAGCAAATAAAAAATTAATGTATCTCTTGCATTCTGTACATATCTTAACTTTTGACAGACAAACAAATATTCACACACCAACATGGCTGTAAATAGGCTCTCAAAGGTAAATTATTAAAAACAAGGAGAAAGAAAACAAACCGTAATGCACAAATCTCCTTGGATATTAAAGACACAGTTGGCTACAAAGCGGTTATGCACCAATAATGAAGGCTGCCTGTGATCCCACAGGCCCTCCCTAAATTTGCCTTGTAACTGCAAAATATATGAACTGAAGTTCCAGTGGAAAAAAAATAAAATAATCTTTTTCAGGCATAACTCATTAGGAACAACGACCTCAGATTAACTTCCAGTTAATCTACAGAAATAGAGAGAGTTAAAATACAGCAGATTGAGCAATCAGTTTACATGTGAAAGAAAGATCTTTCATGAGTATTCCTTGGAGGATAACATATTCAAATACATTGCTATCCTTATGAAAATAATGGAAAAGAGATGCAATGAGTTGGTATTAAACAAGAGCAAACAAATTGAATTTCCTGATGGATGGTCATGAAACAGTATGTAGAAAAGATTATATTTTGGGATATTGGCTCATGGTTCATGCATCAGAGCCATTACATCTGACATGAAATGCCTTTGACATGCCATTACAGATTAAGGTTTTTGGCAAGTGTAGCTGCTGTTGTATATTCAGGTAGGGAGAAGGGGTTTGCTGACGGCTTATCAGCTGTGTTGCAAAAACACTTAAAACTGTCTAGCAGTGTAAGGTAGAAGATATTTTCAGTGTTTAGTGAACCAAGTTTAAGGCTACCAATGAAAATATATATAGTATGTTTTAATTACTTGACCGTATGTGTTTGAATAATTACTAAATAGCCTTTAAGTGGACAGATTTGGGACTGTTTTGATAGCTCCTTGAAATCAATATTTGGATACCAGAATAAACATGCATACCTAATTCAGGTTATTCCTGAAAGAGACAGAGAGCTGAAATACACACTTACACAGTAACAGAACTGTATTATTGCAATTACTGAAAATAAACAAACAAATAGAAAAACCCTAAAAACCAAACAAACAAAAAAAACCCCACAAACCAAAAACTCAAACACGCAAACAAGAAAATCTCAGCAAAACAAGTGTTAGCTATTTTGGGTACAATCAGAGCAGAGAAACCAAAGCCCACAGCAGATGAATTATTATTTTATTCAAGAAGCGATCTTTCTGGATCAAGGAAAAGACAAATCAATAGGTCAGCATGTGAAGCCTTGATCATGCAAGCGCAACCCTTTAAATTCTTTAAGAAAAATTCGCTCTTTCTATGCTACAAAATCTGTTCCTACAAAAGCCTAAATCCAGTAGAAAAAGTCACATATGTTTTTTAAAGAGCTGGACCTTGAATATGATGTGTTAAATGGTTTCAAAGTTTCTGGCTAGAAATTCTCCACATTTTAATAGACGCTGTGAGAATTACACACCGTGCAGTGTACATTGATATAAAGTATTTAAATGACAAAATAAAAGTGCCTGGGTTTGAAGGGGTTTGCAAGTTTCCTTCAAGACAGGGCTTATGGACTATCAGAAGAAAGCGTTCTAGAGGTTGTGTGACATTACACTCCAAAGAAATGATAAATGTGAAAAAAAATCAACACTGACAAGATACGCTTATTCATCTGCAATTTTTTTCTTGATGTTTCTTACACCTTCCGCTTCATGCTTCATATTATATTTTGACAGGATAATCCAATTCTATTAGCTTGCTTTTCCTAAACGTGATAAGCAAGCAAATATGAACTTACGGAAGTGAATGAGCTATAATTTACTACAACATCAGCAAGCTAATTGAAGATGCAATAATGCAGTGATCAATCTGAAATCACAATTAAGACAAACATGGATTCAAATTATCAAATTATCTTAATATGATATATGAACAAACAGAATGATGAGGCTAAGACTATATGAAACACCCTTGTGGAGATTATAGAGAGAAGTCAGATTCCTTCTAACTCATGACAGCTTTGTAGAAATGTTAGGTGCAGACGTAAGCGTCTGTAGCCTGTAAGCACCCTCTACGGAAGGGTTCCTCTGAGACTTTGAATCCTGCCAAAGGGAGTCACTTAGAGAAGTAATAAGGTCTACTGGTTTACAAGAGATTTTCAACATCTGGGTTAGATTCACAGCTCAAGTATTGTGATAGTTAAAATTCCAAACTATGCCTGGTTTCCAGAGTGGAATGAGGATTCAAAATCCTCATGTAAATATTATAAACTTTCAAGATAATGCCTGGGAATGACGACATTACTCAGTTGGACTCACTGACATCAGCACTGAATGGAAAGTATGTTTAAAACTATCAAATGGAAAATTCTAAAGAAAAGTTTTTTAATGCTTTCTTTTTAAGATTAGAAAACTTAACTTCATACTTTCCTCTAGACCATGTTTTCCCATATTACTTCTGAAAATACTACTTAAGCAAAGGCATCACTACCGCGAAATGACAACATCTATTGCTTTTAACCCATCCAGAAGGACAACCATGTTGCCACAGATGCAAGTGAGACCTGTCAGAAACAAATCCCGCCCCCATCTGTGGTACCTGTTATTTCTACACTTGCCTACCTTCAAGTGCTTGCAAATGCAGTGTACTGTAATTCTGTTCAGTTTCTTTTATTATTATTTATTTTTATATCTTTTGGATATCTTCCAAGACAAATGTCATCCTTACCTTTTATATCATGAACGGAGGAGCTACTTATCTAGTAGTACTAACAGCTTGTTAATAAAGTTGATGAGTTACTGCTCCTATGTGAATTCTTTTGCTTCTGATTCCATTACCTACAGACTTTCCCAGCCTACAGCTAATTCCTGATTTGTTCAATATCATGATTAAAAAAATTAATTCTCCTTGGCACTAGCTGGATGTATACACTCAAATGAGAATTTAGAGAGCTTGCAACAGAGTCTTTGTGTGAATTTTTTTGGGCAGGGGGCTAGGAAGGGCTTGCTATATACTGCCTGTTAATAAGGACAATGTTTCACTTTTGATACCCTGTTTTCACTTTCTCTTGGGAAATTTCACTGGAGAAAATACTTCTTGCTCATTATTCTTTATTTTTTCATAGCTTCCTGCTCACTAGAAACTGTTATCTTTCAGACTACATTAAAGAACTGTTACTTTTTAGGCAGAAGGGAGAAACTGTATTCCCAGACAAATAACCAGGGAGAAAAATGAATAAATACAGCCTTTCTTTTAAACCACTCCTGAATTACAAACTCAATTTATGAGTTTGAAAGCTGGGAATTTAGCTTGACTACGTATTGCATTTTATAGTAAATCATACATTTATTATGTATTAATTTATGTATTGTATATTCATTGATTTATATTACTGTGCCCAATGACCTGCTGTATCCAAGGGACATTTCAAAAAAGCCACAGGAAAATGTTCCTAAGTTATGGAGCTTGAAGTTTACTTTGAAGCAAGTTAGAAGCAAACAAATGTTAGAAAGAAAAGGTCTTACAGGTACATTTATACTCAAGACGCTGAATCCACTGTGGTGAAAGCTTTTTCTTATGAAGGCAACATAACAGATTGTTTCCTGCCTGGCACAGGGCATCAATCTTATAACATCTAGAAAGACCAGGTTAGTCATCACCCAATAAAAAGTATTAGTTTACTGGTCATTTAATATGTCTTAACATTTTGTGGGGATTTTCGCTTTCTGGATCTTGTATTACAGGGTTACTGTTAAGAGATCCCAGCCACGCAGTAATCATCAATCAATAGTCAGCGTTGATACAAAAGGGCAGTTTATTTCATAGGTCTTTTACAAGAACCCATCTCTCATTCTGGCAGTTGATGAGTTGCTAACATCTGCTTAAATATTTACTTATACCAGAATACCGCCCTTTTATAATGTAATTTAAAGATTTAATTCCTTATTCAAAGAGCTGCATTTACACAAATGTTTTCTAGGTCAGGGAGGCAGTCGCCACTGATAAAACTGTCTACCAGATATAAAAAATAAAAATAAAAAAATAACACTTCATTGAAGGAAAAAGCTTCTTCGCACTTCATAACAGCTATGCCCATAAATGCCTGTTACTGCATCAAATTTTACCCAACTATTCTTATAGGCATTATTACAACTGGGTTTTTTTAGACTCAAAATTCACCTTTAAGACTCTGCATTAAAGGGACAGCCCACAGAGCAAACAAAACCTGAAACATTTCAGAACTGTATTAGAAAAAAAAAACCATTTCCTAGCTAATGCTGAAGTATATATTTCATACAACTTCCCCGAAGCACACAATCTGACTAAAAGGAAGTTTATGTCCATTTGCAAACACAGGCATGACAGATTTGGTCGATATTTTTAAATACTCTAGCACCAACAGAAACAAACATTCAGAGTGTAACGCATTAAAAATATTTCAGATAATTTGATATGAACTCTGTGAGACAGCAGGTTAAAGTGAAGAACGAAAACAGAAAAGAACAAACTGGAATCTTGCTTCAGGCAACTGGTTAATCATTATTTGAAAAGAGCCTGAAACTATATCAACCCAAAATGTATCAGGTTACAATTATCCTTAAGGACAATAGATATTTGTGTTTACTTTCAATAGAAGAAAGGACTAATGCAATAAAATCAAAAAACATTTCTTCTTAAAAATAGTCCTAAATATAAAAGCCATATTATTATCCAGTGGATCTGCTATTTTAACTGCAAAGAGAAAAAAAACAAACAAAACCCCCTTGTAACTACATTTGGTTATATTTCTCCATAATCGTCAGCTCCAAGAGAAGAAGAAATACACCTTTTTACAGACACACACCCCTGGCTTGATTTTGAATCATGCTCCATTCGCAAAGGAAAGTCACGCCAAAGTGCTTTACTTATTTCTTGTGATATGCCTTGAATACAACGAGGTTATCCGGACATACATAAGCACCAAATCCAAGAAGTAAACACAGAAGGAGGTGGCATAAGTACCAAGAAGTTAAAAGCTCACTTCAAATGTTTGAATATTCTACCTAATCTTGGGGGGGGTGGAAGAAAAAAAAAAATAGACTGAGCAAGAAGCACTACATGATTTTTAACTATAAGAGGTGGCGCGGTAAAGTGGTGCAAACCTTATTTTGTTGTCTCACTACACCCTTGGCTTTAATTATGCTTCCTGCAAAAACTGTTAGAGAATGCTGGGGATAAAACCGGAGCAGATATAGAATAATAAATAAATCAATCAATAAACAAACTCTTGTTTCTTCTATCTGCATCTCTAGGCTGATTCACTATATTGCAGCTCAATAACTGAAATGGCTCACAAGCAGCATTTGGTTAGATTGTTGGTCAGAGGAGCTGTAAGTTTATTTGGCTATTTGCAACCATATGATGGGTCACTTAGACTGTGAGTTCCTAACTACGCAGAGGTGTTTTTTTTTCCTCCTAACATCACAGAACAGCCCAAAAAATGCTTATTCTCTCTCACACAAAGCTAGACAGATGTGGATAAAAACTAAGTACAAAAGACTAATTTGGAACTTGACTGGAAACTTTGTATCTGGACAGTTTTAAAGACATAAACCAACAAACAACAAATGTCCACAAATAAGTCAATTTCTGGGGTAATTGTCTATTGCTGGGAAAAAGCATAGAAAGTGTTCCAACAGCAATCAATATGTCTCACAAAGAAACTGAGAAACGTCAGCTACTGCATCAGCCTACACTGCTACTTACAATTTCCTTTCCCCTTGTTGGTTAGGGATAACAGAATAACAACTTATTTGTATGGAAAATTTTCTTGGAAAATAACTTGAAGAGAAACTACTGGACCCAAAGGAATATCACTGTATTGCTGATACACTTTGATCAGAGGAATGAAAGATGAAAAAACAACATTGACTGTTCCAGAATTTTTTTTTCCTCATATTCTCTACATCTTGTCATTTAGCCTAACAACTTCTGAACGCTTAGACCATGTGGAGGTGCATTTATTAAATACTGTTTCTGTCCAACTTGCAAAAGGCAAGCAATTAGAAAAGACGATGCATGTATATATTTTTTTATTTCAATTAATCAAAAATGGGCATTATTTTCGATTCATGGCACTTCCTCTACTGATCATCAAAAGTTTTTACCATGAGTTTTCTAAAGACCAGCTGTTTTCTTAACATTAAAATAGCTTGATATGAGCATAATAAGACAAACGCATATCAAGAGCCAAACATACTTTTAAATATACATATACATACAAAGACAGACAGAGAATTTTCTCTGTGACCAGGGGTTGTGCCATGTTATATTATTATACTTCAGTCATTTACCAAAATACTAAAAGAAGTTAATGGGACCACTTAGAGAAAGCCTGCAGGCATTACAATAGTCTGAACTGGACAAATTTAGTAAATACGCATGTTCTAGGCAACATTTGGAGACGATGTATATCCTCAGTCTTTTCTGATTGTTCCTGAATTCTTACCAGTAGTTAGGCCAGTTTTTTTTGTTTTGGTTTTTTTTTTGTTTTGGGTTGTTTTGTTGTTTTTCCCCCCCCCCCCCCCCCACTAAATTCCACAGATTAAACTAGTTTCAGAGTCTTTATCCTTTCAGGAAACTTCTCACAAGCATCAAAATGTTGCAGAAAATCTCAATTTTTTTCAGTAGTTTTTTCCTTATAGAAAAAAAAAGTATTACTGTACTGTGAACTTCTATTGCCTTCCTCAAATGTCTGTAAAATAAATCCTTAAACAAGAATCTTTATGCCACTAAAGTCTCCAAATTTCTGCTCTAGTGGATAAAATAAGTCAAGAAATTCTCGAAAGACCTAATTACAATTACAACTACTACTACAGTATATATCTGAACAAGTGAATTGACTGAAGCACAAATGATGGTAAGGAAGAGAAAGTGTCTCCCTAAGCTACACAAGCCTCAGATTTCACTTTTTTATATGGAAGAATTATTATTTAAATTAGTATGCATCATACATGTGGTCCAAGTTGATTTCCTTATTTAATAACTTTTTTTTTTTAAGAGGCTTAGAAGATAAAAGGACAGATAAAAACTTTAAAGACCGTAGCATCAGATGGGTATAATTAACTACCTAGACAAACATGTAGCAAATTATATTGTCCACTTTCTAAAGTTATAAAGCAATGCAAGAAATGAGGCCTGCTTTTCTTTAAACCCAAAGACTATTTGTGTATGTCTTTTCTCTTTGGAATGCGAGTTTAATATTCCAAACCAGAATACAGAACTTGACAGTTCTGTCTTGATAAACTAGATTAATTTACGGAGACTTCAGTAAAGGTTATTAAGTAAATATCATATGGATATCCTAAGAAGAACTGACCATACATAGGTTTGTAGAAATCCCAAAAGCAGAAAGGTCTCCAGCCTCTGAAACACCTGCTTGTGACTTTTGCTAGAAGAACTAACAGGAGTTTGTACCTATAATGATTTCCCCTTAACACGGGAGGCACTTTATGTCAATTCAGTGAAGAGATATTAATGTCTTGCAATGCAGTGATTTGTTGAGTGTATTTACACTGCAAGATGAAGAGTTTAGGTGAGATGTTATCAGAACACGACAATCTCGTACCTAGGATTGTAAGAATGTATGCGTGAGGTTATTGTGATCCTCAGTAAAAAGAGATCACTAGTTCATGACTACATAGTGCCATAGTGAAGGAGGCGGCCTTGCTCTTAATTTGTCCATAGCTACTCCTTATACCAAAATCTTAAAAAGAAGGAAAGTCCATTAAAATTGGTTTAGTATATAAATGAAATACAACAGATGGATTACATTTGAAAACAGCAGAGTAGTTACAATCTGCTGAAAATATAAAACCCACCCGCTCAAGATCAAATCTAGCAGAAGAAAAGGATTCAACTACAGAGGGCGTTTTACCTGTGCCAAACACTTTCACAACAGCCTCTTCTCCTACTAAATAACAGCAATAACAATAACAACAAAATCAAGGCAAGGCTGCTGTCTGCTTTGAGTACTGTCTAGCACTCAGAAGAACACAGGTATTTGTGCGCTCACATATAAAGAGCAAACAAAGTAAGGTAGATTCTGGCAAATAAAACCCAGATAATATTTCTCAGTATAAATAATTAGGGTAGTTTACACAACTTGATCTTGGTTTGAGCAGAAAGTTAAACCATATAATCTCTGGAAGCCCAACCAACAAAATTCCATGAATTTAGACATGGATAGCCAGCAAAATAGTGTTGATATTGTACAGAAAGTATAAAAATAAAAACTTCATAAATTAGCCCGGATTCTGTTCTTTGCAGATAGTGGAACTTAGATCATCAGAAGATGCATTGCATGTCCACACATTTGAAACTTTG
Source organism: Rissa tridactyla (assembly GCF_028500815.1). Classification (NCBI taxonomy): domain Eukaryota; kingdom Metazoa; phylum Chordata; class Aves; order Charadriiformes; family Laridae; genus Rissa; species Rissa tridactyla. The sequence continues at coordinate 29,636,266 of NC_071474.1, read as the reverse complement.
GCACCACAATTCCTGTGGCAATTCCTTCATAACCAGTGCTTTTAATCCAAGATTTGTCTTCAGTTGCCCCTTTGTTCTTTAAGTTATCAAAATAAGGGACATAGGTAAAGCATTAACTATTATAATCATATATCATATAGCCATTCTATTAAAGGCTAAAGGATGGAATAACCATTTATTTCTTCAGAATACAAGATTAATGTAGAAAATATAAAACTATTGTACCTTGAAACTCAAGAGATTTGCCCTCTGTACAAAGATATACAGATACGTCTCACAGAATTCCCCTCTCCTTAACTAGCATTCAATAAACAAAAATGTAGGCAGCTAGGTTGTATTTCGTCTTTTTATCAAAATAATTAGCAACATCCAATCAGTTATACCCGTGCAAAAACATTAAAAAGAACAAGTGTTACGGAAATGATAATATAATAACATATATCATTAAAACTACATCATATAGTCCAAAGTTCACGACAGCAAGAAAAGTTAATAGTAAAATTATTATCACTACCATTTTTTAAAGTCTTAAGTGCAGCTTTTTGCTGTGAAATAACAATCTTTCACATATGATTCAGTAACATGCTCACCCCTGAATTCAACACTTCATTCTTACAAAATTACTTACAGAAACTCATTCTCAACCTGAAACAATGACACTTTCATCTCTTCCTGGAACTGCGATGGATGCATAGTAGTTTCTTTTCTGCTTTTGGTTCATTTGGAAAGGCCACAAAACCATTCCAGCTTTATTAGAAGAGTTATTGCACTTCATATTTAATTTCTCACATTTACCCACTGAAAACCTGAAATACCACTTTTTTCCCCTCCCTTGGTATTACTCAGTCACTCCAAAGAAATACATTAATCTCTTATAAACATTCTCCCTGAAAATTCAGTGATAACCATTGAAGAGCAACAGGCCATCAGCCAGATCTTAGGACGTCAAAAGGAAGGAAGAGAAGAGTAAGCATTTTCATTCTAATACACCTTCCAGAAAACATTTGCCCTCTAGCTCCTATCACCTTCATAACAATTTAAATACATGTTTGAGGGCAGACTCTTATCACAACATTTGGACAGTGCTAGTCTGAAGTCTGTTTCAAGTAGTTACAATAGAGTAGATTTCCAAATTCAGATATCCACATTTGGAAATGTAAGCCTTGGATTTATGAAGAAGTAAATGCGATGAAATATCTCACGAGAACTATTTCTGTTCTTGACAAGTCTTCACCCAGATGTGTTGGCATACTTACTAATTATAAAAGAATTGGTAATTTGTTTATGGAAAAAAAGGAATAATTTCAGCAAGTTTTAAATGAATAGTTAAATACATTGTAGTAAAAGTTTTCTAATAAAGTACACTTGGTATGAAAAATATGTTTTTAAAGTAGTTATTCCTCCATAACACTGAAATTGAAAGTCCTTATTATTACATGATAAATTAAGGCAGCCACTGGCAATAGACAGATCGGTGAGGCACAGCTGTATGGTAAACGGTGGTATTTCTGTGTTAACATTCTCTAGAGACACAACGTGACATTCTAGGCATCTGTTTTCCCTGCACACTTCCTATGGTGCAACTAATTATGGCTCCCAGACAGTCACTAGGAAGGATGACATTAAAGCCATTAAAAAAACCCTTAGCTGCTTAAAATTAAATTCTTAAATTCCTTCTTAAAAAAGCCATGCCCTGACACGAACCACACTGGATGACTGGAAATAGTAATGTAAGCATCTCAGTGAACTTCAGGAGTTTTGTCAGCTCATCGAAAGTCCTAGCCTTAGCATCACAGCATCGTTACGGCATCAGCCAGATTCCAACACAACATGAATGTAGACACATCCATTCAGGTCTTGATTTTAACCTATTTTTCAGTATCACGCCCGTTTGTTGTGCATCAAGCAAGTTTTTTAAAGAGGAAAAATATTTTTTGATTATCCCTATGTCTCAACCACACTGACAGCTGAGCTGGCAAGTTACAAATTGTAAGACGACAGCTATCAGTGACCAAAATCTACATAATTCTGAAAACACTAATCCAATTTCCTGCCATAGAACAAAACATAATGTTAGCTATAACACAAGAAATAAAATTGGGTGAGAGAAGAAATAAGGATATGGATAATGTTTTGCGGACATTACTCACCAAAAACAGAGTTCTGAAGTTGCTCAGATCGCCAAAGAATTCTTCTATGCTTATTGCTTTGGGATCAAAGGTGAAGTATTCTCCCAAATTTTCATACAATTTAGTCATGTTGTTGTGCATGTTGGACAATTTTTCATATTGCTCTCGGGCACTCTCAGCAAAGCTGTAAGTTTTTGTTAAGGAAAATGATTCACATGTAATCCAATCTAACAGTAACAACAAAAAGTAAAGAAAAGTCAGTACAAAGGTTAAAAGTGGAAAATTTGCTAGTGCTGTCCTGCTTTCAAATACCACATCTTTATGTGTTAATGTTTACACCTCTGCAGGTCCATGTCAACATAAGGTGGCGACACACTTCTCCATCAAAAGATCCCTTTCCAATGGTGAAGATTTGCAATTAATAGACTGTACTACTGACCTCATAAAATTTCCAAATATCTTGGACATTTGTCTTCCAATACAAAATTAATTTTGTAAAACACATTCTATGAAAATACATACACTGAAAATATATACTGAATATTAGTTTGCTGTGAGACACTAACTATAATCCCCTACTCTGTTCAAGTGATGTCATGTCCCCTGTATTATGTACATATATTTTATCTGTAAAATTTGCATTGTGCATAACTACCAATGACAAAATCATATAGTATGATGTCTAATTTTCTTTGCCTTTTATTACAGATGTGGCATCTTTGTGGATTCTTTAATGCCTCACCACACAGATCAGCTCATGCCTCAAGCTTCCTGTACCAGGTACACTTATTTGGGGCGCGCTCTCCTCTTAACTGTGTCCTTTCATTTATAAAAATGGAATATCCACCCACCTGCCCCAGTTAACTGACAAACAGCTTTGAAAAATTATTAGTAAGAAAGACACAAGTTGTTTTTTCCATTAGGAAATACGGAAGTCTAGAAATGAAACTGATTGACTCCCATCCCAGCAGTCATCATTGCAAGTTTGGCATAATATAGAAAAATGTGGCATTTTTTTTCCCCTGTAAGAAAAAAATATTTTTTGAACAATTAATTTGCAAATATAGGAAGGGTGCAAGCTACTAAGGGAAACATTTGCCTCAAAGCAAGTAAGTTCAGTCTGCTGTTTTCTTCTGTTGTGGTTGTTTATATCCACAGTCACAAATCACTGTAAAAAAACAGCTAGTACACGATTAAACTAGTTCTGCTGATACTGAATTGTAGCTGATGAAAGTGTTGTGCTGTACATATCAAAACCCGAGAACAAAAGACACAAGTTATTCCCTGAACTACAAAAATCACGCAGTCTGGCTCCCTGTGGCTTTTACTTGTAACGATTCTCCTCCATGTGGATTCTGGTTCTTAATTCAGCACAGCTCATGCTTCAACCTTTCCCCATACTTGCATCTCTAATTTGAGACTCTGCTTAGTGTCACATTTCTAATTTGAGTAATTTCTAATTACTCAATATCTTTAAGATCTCTATCTGTCTGCTAAATAACAAACAACCTGGAAACTAATTAAGGGAGACATACAGAGAAATTATAGAAACCATTTATTTTTGAGATTAGACTAAATCCAAAAATGATTCTTCAGAAAATAGTCAACAAATTGCAGAATAAAGAAAAAAATTCAGGTGGATAATCTATTCATAACATTTCCGTAGTGTTTGGATACTGCTGAGTACTTAAAAGGCTATCAGTTCACAAGCTACATGCAAGAGTAACAAGGCTGAAAATATCGCCCACCGATATATGTTCATTTAGATGGCATTAGATATAATGTTCATTTAGAATGGCAAAAAGAAGAAACCAACCATGTAATGGATCTTAATATACAAATATCAAGATTTTGAAACAGTCACATCTACCTATATAGTTTCATACCAGTGCAAACACAGTAGTAATACCTATATTTGCAGTTTATCGAAATGAAGTTTAACCTGCTTAGTTAGAATTTCGAGCTTGGACCGTTGAATCGCTCATCTTAATACAAGACAAACTTGGTATAGTTCAGTCTTCAATGACATTTAACTGTACAAAAGGAAATGAAAGTTTAATGGCAAGAATACATTAAATAGGTAATAATGGCACATTACTGAATTATTGAGCACAGTCTAAAAATTTTAGAAAAACATGAATTGCCTTGGAGTCAGCAAACTACTGTGTTGAACAGCTCACCAAAAATACTAAGAAAAAGAAATATGAAGGTACATAATTATACAAATTGTATCTGTTGTTACTTTAAAAACAGCCTCATAGAATATAATATGAAACCAAATTAACATAGTAAAAATCACTGAAAAGTCTGAAATAAAAAGAGAAAAAACCTTTGAGCATTTCAGACTTGAAATTAATTCCTTGAGACAAAGCTCCCAGAGTCGAATTCTCACATTAAACATGAGAAATAACACCAGTAAGCACTAAAAAGAAAAAAAACAATACCGCTACTGGAACTAGAACATATTTTAAAGTAACACTGCAGAAACATATTAGATAAAAATAATGTTGAAATTACAGTACAAGTACCAAACTGCAAAGAAGAAACATCATTAACAGGTGGCTTGTAAGACAAAAGAATGTCAGTAAGATGGATTAATATGATGAGCAGAGAGAATACAGTATTTTATCTATGCTTAATTTTGAAGAAAACAAGTCAGTACTGTAGAGGCAATAGTTTCCAGTCATACACCATGTCATATTAACAAAGTTGCTCTTTGTCACACTCTATATGCTTCACACAATCTTCATACTTATAAAATATTACTATCTTGAACCATCACCTTGAAATGTACAACTTTAAGTCATTGCAAAGACTCAGTCAATACAGCTGTTCCAGAGAAGCAAAGCCATACTCTGCTTCATGAAAACACATTATTGAAAAATCTAAGCTATCAAAACTTTGCATAAGAGAAATACTTAATTCCACCAGTTTTCATTAATATAGATTGAAGCTTTAATGAGCGGTCATTTAAAAACTGTAAACAAAGTTTCATTCTTACTACGCTGAACCAAAACAACAACAAAACAAAAAAATCACAGAACTATCAAATGTAAAGATGCTTGTTCAACTAAGAAAAATTACTTTATTCACAAGCTTGTTTTTCCACATACACGTATTTTTTAGTTTATTTCGTAAGCATAAAAAAACTCTAAGCTAAGACTTTACTGTAAATACTATTATTTAAAAAATTAAAAAAAGAAAAAAAAAAACACCCAAAAAACCACTTGGAAGCATTTTTCCATCTTTAGTACCATACCTATCTCCCAAAGTTCCACATAAACCAAGAAAAATGAGTTTGTAACTCTGAATATATGGAGAGTTATTGCTTTACTAAGATTAGGAAATACACCACTGCAACAATAACAGAACAATATCTAATCATCATCTAGGCAACTCCGTACCTTTAATCCTTACTGAAGTCTTGAAATACTTATTTTAGTAAGTAAGTTTATGACCTTTAATCCATTTCCTTTTTTCATTTTAATACTACTGCAGATGGCAACTACACAAAATTACCCCGAGATTTTCTAAGAGTCAAGTTTGAATTTTGCAAGTGCTATTGCAGTTTAAAATTTACAGGTGTCTTCCAAACGCGCCGTCCTATTTCATTGGTTTCAACACATCATGCTGAGATCAATAAATAAATCAATCACCAGTTCAATGGTTTCCAATCAGATATTTCCAATCAATCACCAGCTCAGTAACTGGTACCAAAAAGTTAACACTATATGCTTTACCACACAATCCAGTAAACTTCTCTGTACACCACGTCACTAAAAGAACTCTAAAGAAAATTAAAATGCAAACAAATAATAAAAGAAAACTTGATGTCTACATGAACTACAAAGATACACGTAAATGCAGAGCATTAATTTTCCTTTAGTACTTCATTAACTTTTGTTGCCAAATTTCAGTTATTTACTAATTCTACTCTGTCCTGTCTTCTTCCTGTAAAGTCAGGTCAACTTCCACACTTTTTTTTCCTTTTTTTTAAATGATTTTGTTTATGTGTTTGCATTACAGCTGCCAACTTAAGCTTCCATCCAGTGCAGTGGTTTGCTTGGTAATAATCATCTCCAGGAAGGGAAAAAAATGTTTAGATACCCAGATGGACAAGGATTTCTGCAGTGAGAATATTCGGTGCAGTATCATTGTCAGAATACAAGTAAATATTGGTACGGCTGTATAAAGCCAGCTGTAAGGACTGAAAATATCTTTTCTGCAAGTCAACGGTTTTTTACACTTTGAAATACGACCAGATGACTACAGTTTCCTGGCATTTCAGTGCAATGCCTAAATTAATTCACTTAATTAAGCAAGCAATGGATACAAACGTTACCATGACACCATGCTACCACATTATGTCAGAGATAAAAAAATCACTAATTACCATCAATACTAGAATTGTATGGTATACATACATTCTTGTATGTCCATATTAGGACCACTACCGTGGTACTTCCGTGCTTTCTCCTAGTTTCTTCCATATAAACGGAGGAGAAAAAAGATCAGAGAAATCAAGGTTAAAGACTTCAAATCTGCTGGAGGGAAAGTCATTGCTTCTACAATAACATCTGCTATGAATTTCATATCAATATATCAATAACTTAAATAATAGAGTTAATAAAGTACCTGAACACACAGAAAACTCACTTGCCCAAAGGCAAGACCTATTACTGTCAGCATTTACAAAGAAAATGAAAGCCAACACTGACAGCTTGGCATTCATCAACAATAAATATGCCACAGCAGAAAGAACATTGGTAATTTAACTATAATTATAAAAAATGCACTGGTGTTCCAGCAGCTAAGGAGGCCCCGCTCCAGGGTATGTAGTCACTATAAAAACGGAATCTGAAGGATGTTGACCACGGGCCTGCAACAGTAAAACATACAGACCACTGGGCTGATGTCTTTTGATACCTCCAGCAGAAGAAAGGATGTACTGCAAGACAAAAAGGAGACACCTGCCAGAAACTCTTTAACACTTTCCAAAAGCATTTCAGAGACTGAATCCAAGTTCTTTTGACACATCCTTCCAGCTACTGATTACAGGAAGCTGAAAACAGGAGAAAGCAGCATTCCACTGGGAGAGTTTTTCATGTAACGCTTGATTCTCAAAAGTTTGTGCTGACACAAAAAAATTCATTTAAGAAAGAGGCAGCTGGCATTAGGCTACAGATGGATTAACTCCTAATAGACACCAAAAACACAAGGATAAAAGAAAACAAAAGCCCACTGGGACTAGAGATGGAAGATGTTCTCATTTATAAATATACTCAACCTAAAGGGAAAGAATCGATGGATTTGGCATATTATATAAATTACCACTATAATGAGGAAGTAAAAAATAATCAGCCTGGGATTTTCTAGGAGTCCGGAAAGCAAAGCCACCTAAACTTCATTTATTTAAATATCTGATCTACTTATTTTTCCAGTTAATTTCAGTTTTACTGAATGTATCAAGGTTTCTAGTTCTATTATACACACTGATCCTAATATTCATTACAGACAGAAATGTCTCAAAAGACAGCACAGCATCATTAAAAAAAACAGAAACATGGCTTCATTATAAATCTCCATCAGATTTCCTTTAAATTGGTCCACACGAGTCTTTTCGGTGCATTTCTGTTTGCTTCTACAGTTACACTTTATGACACGCTAGTTTTAGATAAAAGTTATAGTCAATCATAACCTATACTTTACAATAGGAAAACTGGTAATTCACTTACTGTTTCCAATGTAAATAACCTTTTTCTTAAAATAATGCATTTTTGAAAAATGTGCAGTGTTTGTTTGATAACTTTAAGTTGCAGATTGATAAATCTACATTGAGGAGTACAAAATGTCCATAAACTATATCATTGTGCAATGATAAAGCTCTGAACCTTCATAATCCTAAATACTGCAAGACTGAAAATACATATGTCCACATAGATTCTTTCATGCTTTACTAAATACACAATTTGAAACAACTTATTATTCCGTTAGCTATTCCAAACTCGAGTACTCATTTACTGTTCTGAAAATTGACAATTTCCATCAGAATGTTCTGTGTCTCAGATAATACAGTTTAATTAAAACTGGCTTATTAAAATTTCCGTGACAAATTATATGTTGGAATGTTTCTCTCCTGTCCTGAGCTGAACTATGGAATTCATGTCAGCAGTACTTGAAGCAGGAGGGAACACGGCCGCACGTCGTTAATGCCACCTTATTATTCTGGAGACACGCATACACACTGCGACTCTTCAACGGGACAGACAGATCTGGAATATCTGGAACAACTGACATGCCAACAGTTCATGTTTTGATAAAATTACAACTTCGTCATTAACCCAACACAGAGTATATCAATTTTAACAGTATAAAACCAGTCTATTATCTTTACTGTGTATTCTTCTCTCTTGAAGAAAGAGAAGTGAGTTTTACCTCCATTAACTGTCAGTCAGCTCAATCCATAACGTGTTCTGCAGACACTGGGGGAAAATTAATAAATGTGCTGAAAAACTGCCTATTCAAAAAACTTGAAAGTAAAATTGTTGGAGCCCGAAATGACATAGTCGGGGGAGAACTAATTAGGCAGAAGGAATTATGCAAATAATCACACAACAGCTGATTTTTGTTTGTATGCCTTTATGATGTAGTGGATAAAGCATACAACAGCGGGATTAAAAAACATCTGTGACACCACTCACCATAAATGTTGCATTTTACCAATATCTACGTGTGGATCACCGGACCTGCTTGCAAATTAACCATATCATAGGTGGCACTTGACATCCTCAGCAGTAAGAAATTAGCAACAAAAGGAAAATAAGCGTATAGTAGAGCAGGCAAGAAATCAGAAAACAATTAGAAGGCTCTGCTTCAACAGAGGGGTCTGCATTTATACCTAAAGGTACTTTAATGAAAATTCACAACCTAATTAATATTTGGCCTTTTATATTTCTGAGTTTGATGAAGTGTTGAGTAGCCGCCCAGCCGAGCTTGTATGGGTGACCGAGCACTGGGAACAGGTTGTGGAATTTTGGGGATACTCAAAAGCCATCTGGACGTGGTTCTGCGAGCCTGCTCTAGATTGAGCATGGGGGTTGGGACAAGACGACCTCCAGACATCCCTTCCAACCTCAACCATTCTGCGATTCTGGGAAATCTAAATGAACAAGGCTTTGGTTACTCTTTATACAGAATTTTAACTTCAATATATAATTTATAAGTTCAATATAATTTATTTCCCTCTAAGCTGGATATATAATGCAACTTCATTCCATTAAAAAAAAAATCACGAATTTCCAAATAAGTTTCATATGCTGTACTTTCCCAAATATAGCTTTTTCCACTCCAAGCATGACAAAATTAAATCAGATTATGAGAACTGAAGAGAAACATGAAAAACTAAGAACAAGCTAGTTGTCAGAATCCTCACTATGAACTATAAACGTCCAGTTTTAAAGTTACCTTGCTGAACAGTTCATTATTTCAACAAATCAAATGGTCTTCATTATTTAAACTTGGTTTTCAAGAGAATGGATTATTCTCACCATCATCAGAATTTCACAAGACAGTAACAATTCAGCTAAAGCAAGTATAAGGACCAAATAATTGAGTTTGTTTATCTCCACTGGGTTTGACTTAGCCTCCTATCTGCACTAAAGCCACTCACTGTCCGACTTCAGAAAAAAGAACCAAACCCACACTTCAAACTCAGACACGAAAATAATGTACACCCTTGGTATGCTCACCTGAAATTAAAAGCAGAAGTGGACTGCTTACTAACCTATTGCCATGCACTGTTCAGAGAGCAAAACATTTTTTTCTCCCACAGGTACACTTATCTACTACTGACATTAAAGAAATACACTTCAACAAGAACACAAATATTTTTGTAATTATTTCCAAACAACTACCACAAAGTGTGAAAATTTACAAAAAAAAAAAAAATATTTCAACCACACAAACTGCTTTCTGTCATTTCAAAACTCTTGGAAACCATTTCCAAGCAGGATTCTGGATCAAGGAACTGCCAAACTAGGCAAAAAATATGTTTTATCTAACTAGAAGAGAAAGCTTGATTCAATAGTGTCATCATCTTTAATGAAGGATGTACCATTGCTCTTGGTTTCTAATCTCCAAGCTCATTCATAATAGAGCACTCTTTGACCTGAACTGGAGAAACACAAACAGAACTTATTAGCTGAAGACGGAAATTCTGCTTTAATAACAGTAACTCATTTACACTGATAGCTTTATTTTCACCTGCTATCAGTATGTAAACAGATGCTAACAATTTTATCACCCACACTACATACATAATGTATCTCTGTGACTACACACAAGACAAGACTTCTGGAGCATACACAGATAATTACGAACCACAATTATTTACCTAATCTCTTCTTCCTGTTGAAAGCCTTTGCAAAAAATAAAAAAAATTGCAGAAATCTTCATTACAATGCACTTCACCTCCCCAAATTAGAACCCAAAGAAACCAAGACCCATAGAACGAGCCCCATTTTATCTGTTTACACAAAATCACGTACTTCTGAACAGCTTAAAGACTCACTAATAAAATAGCCATAAAAAGCTCAGTGTGAGAATTTCTTTCTCATTACAAAGCAAATTACCTCATCATTCAGCATCTGACAGAACAGCCCAGAAAAAAACACCACCACAAAAGAACAGTTAGTTCTCAGTTATCACACAGCAAAGTCTATTCCTCTCCCTGGCCTTCATCCCATTAATGCTTGAAGAAGTCATTAACCATCAGCATTATTTACTACGACTGCATTCGCTGTGCAGACACTAGTTCAGTGGTTGTGGTTGTGGAAATGAAGCACAGACAGACCATAACCATCTGATAACAATGCTAGCTGTGACCTGCTCTTCTCCCTAAATCGCAAAATCATGCTTAAGCTCATGTTAATTAAGATGAGGTTTTCTGACTTGACTCTAAACGGCCATAAAACTTTCATCTTGATAAACACTAGAAAAATCATCAATGCACTCCTAGCTCTAAGCAATCATATCAATTCCTAATTTTCATGCATTCAAACTTCTCGATAATGAAAAGACTATTTCCATTGATTCTGCATACACCACTTTACTATGCACAAGAGAAAGCTTATGTCAACATAATTTCAACGCTGCCGTTTTTATTTATACTTCTGTTAATCAGGACACAGAGATCAGCACTCATTTCTCTAAAAGCCCCATAGGAACTCTCTAGGCAAAAACTGATAAAAACCAAGGGACTATTTTACAAAATATTCAGTCAAAGGACCAAAGCTCCACAGGCTGCTTCTTAAATTGGTTTATATTGGAAAAGGCTGCTCAAAGACTTACGATGCCGATTTAGGAACTTCCTGTGGCAGCATGAAGAACAACTTTATAAGTAAATAAGAGCACTTGGCTCCTCAAACAGAAGACAAAAAAGGCAGCATTTATAAAGCCACAGGCTAGAGAGAAAGGAAGATCTCGTCTATCTTAAATAAAAATACTTTAAAAAAATTTTAAAACTCCAAAACCAGAGTTAGGCATTAACCTAAATTAACTTAAAGCCACGAATTTTTCTTTCCTATTCAGAGGAAAAGAGGGTTGACGACCTTGGAAGTTAAGGGCTTTTCCCATAATTGTAACAGGGAAATAATCTCCAAAGTCCATACTCACATTTCTAACAGAAGACAGAAAGATCAAAACAATTTCTAAAAGCTCTAGAACTCTTGAAAGCAAAACAAACCTTTCATCCTGACAAAAACAAAGCTTTCTTTCCACTGATGAAGTTACCCGAATTTTGAAACTGCATTTGCAAGAACATGCTGGGAGGGCAATGAGTTTACTGACACTGCCTGGCAGGTGAAAAGCATCCTTTTAAGAGAAAGGCAAAACGCCATTCATGAAGGAAAGAGGTGGGCCATTTAAGCTTCATTTGTTCTGAAAGCTGTGAGGGCTGTTAAAATAAGGAAAAAAGAAGATTAGAGCAGATGAAGAATGAAATAGACACAAGTACAGATTTAACATTGGAGCCAGCATATCTTGGTTACGTATTTCATGATCTTCCCTCACAGTTCTTAAACCTCTGTAGACCTCCAGCACGTACTTCAACATGACAACGGCATAAAGAGGGGGCAACTGATGGGAGAGCCAGAACAATGGGCGCTAGATGACAGGACAGAAGAAAGGCAAAAAGTCTTCTAAAATTACAGAAGAATGTAAAGAATTGTCCAGTTTACTATTCCAGCTTTGTAACAACTTTACAGGTTATTTTCCTATACTTGTACAAAATTCAGATTTTTGATGCAATTCTTCACAGTCATGGATCACATTTTTGCCTGGAATCCCATAGGAAGAAATGTGAAAGGTCGTCACTCCCTATATACTTCATGCAGCTCTTTTTCCAGCAGCTTTCACAACGGAAATCGTCTAGTTCTGAACTCAATTCACATTCACAATATTTTGGTTTAAAAAAAAAAAAAGGAACAATATGAAGAGTGGTATTTGTAGCTTTTTCAAACTCAAATCTAACTCATTTCTTGAGGGGGCAAACAATTAATTATAATCACTATTCATGCATTAATTAGAAAGCAACATAGAAGACATGATAGTCACGAATATATCAAACAGAAAATGTTGCAAGAGTAATGGATTTCTAGCTTAACTTCCCTGGAGAACAATTAGACAAAAATCTGTTTAGATGAATAAAAACAAGAAAGAAAATAACTAAAATACAGCTAGTACAAACAAAATGATTCTGCAAGATTTGTTTTGCATATTATATTCAAATTAATTAAATGTGACTGTTTCAAACAACACAAAGCATTGACAAATAACATTGTAACAACAATAAAAAAATTAGTTGTTGATATTTCAGCAAAGCCATAGTAAGGTCGCCACTCCTAGAAATATTATATTAGCTTTGGAACACACAATGAGACGCCTTAAACAATAATTACAGCTTTGTGTGCCCTAAATCTTTCATAGAAGCTGCAACCACGTTCACTTTCTCTTTGATCATGCAGCTTTTCCTCACTTCATCTGGATTTAATGAAGAGAGGGATGTTTGAGCTGTCAAGTTGCACCCTGTTTTAACAAGCTTCCATCAGTAGCTCTGATGGTTACTTTGTCGAGATAAGATTTTTTGGCAAAGTATGGGGAAGGAAAAGAGAGGTGACTCCTATTTCTAGGCTTCCTTTACCACAGGAATGTCAGAAGTCCTCATTTTTAGAAATCTGAAAAAGTTCAGATCACACAATGTTTCAAGAGCCTAGATTTCAAAATCAAGGAGGAAAAGGAATTATTTTACATCACCTGATTAAAAAAAGCATGGATAAATTCGTTCAAATTGAGATTTGTTTAGTGCAAACAACTGTTCAAGCGTTCACAAATTCAAGCGCAGGAGAAAATGAGAATGAAAGACTACACTCTACAAATGAGAGTCTATTTTGCACCTAAATAGGTTTTTGAATCCTAGTTGCATACTTAAAAGCACACATATGAATTGAGTAAAACGCTGCATGCCCTTTCCCTCCTCTCTTCTCTCCAGATATTAATACTAAAAATACATAACCATAACTTTTTGGACAATTATTTCATTGCCTTCACCACTTTTAAAAACACTTTCTTGATGATATCCTTTCCCTCCAAAAGGAGAAGGGAAGAGGGCAAAAAACAGTTCCATCAACACCAACGTATTTGAGAGTTTGATTTCGATATCTAATGCTGCAGCTCCAGGGCTTTACAGAGTGCACTCTTCCTTTAATTTCAGATTTTAAAATAAGCATACAGCAATTAGAAAATGGATCTCTAATGAGTTCTCATTCTAGTAGCACACAATTCTTTACAAAAATATCTTTCAGTGATCTGGACAACTTGCTTTAATATAAATTTAAGGATGAAAGCACAGTTTCCCTCAGGCAATTATTCACAATCAAGAAGCCTTTAAATTTTCCATGTATTTAACCAGATCTTTTGTTCACAGAATTTTATTATTTAGAATTTCCTAAACAAGCAAGCTTTCCTCCTATATAACTTTTCTTTTGTCTGTGTCGATTACTGTCAAAAAATTTTCTGTCACTAGTTCGACAACTTATGCTCTAAAAATGTATTTCAGCAACCTTTTTAGACTTTCCTCCTTTCCTGTATAAAATCCTTTCTCGCTGGTATTCGGGACTAGCTTTGAAGCACAATTCCAGATACAGTCCTCACAGGTGCAGAACAGAACGGAGCTCCCTCATGTGGTACAGCTACATAATCTCAGGGATCAAACAAACCAAAAATCCAACACAAATCTGCAGTGTCATGTTTGGACGATATAATTTACAGATTATATGTGTTTCGGTAAATAAAAATTAGAAGAATAAGCTTTTTGAAGTTCTTAATTGCCACACAGCTACCTGTTGCATATCATTATGCCTCCCCATTTGTAACATTTTCCAATTTCTTCCTTTATTCATACTATAATGGCACCTACAGACACATTCCCGGTCACAGGATTTATAGTATAGCCCAATATGAAAGAAATCAATACAATCTTAGGTCTCCTCACATCGGGGCTTGCCTTCTTAACAAGAAACGAAGATCTGAAGGTAAAAATATACTGTCAGAAAGGAAATTGATAATCTGCAACTCTATTTTAATTTACAATGTTCCACAGTTCTTGTATTTTTAAATATTAACTTTATGAAAACTGTACCTTTGTCCGGACCAGTTAAAATTCAGAGGATCATTTTCCAAAGGGATTTGTCACTTCTTTTACTGATATCAAATAGTTGTAAGAAAAACGAACATTACACATTAAAACATGACACATTATTAGGTGATTTTCAAGTTCAATCTAAATCATGATTATACCTATATAATCCTACAGTTATCACCTGGAACACAGTGGGCATTTTTAGTTTGCTTTAAGAAAGATGAATCAAATAGAGAAAAAAATAAAGAGAAGAAAGAACGTATGATAATAAAGGAAGTGGAAAGCTCTTTAAAAAGTGCTGTGGGGTGAATCTGTCAGAAAGACATTTTGCAGCTGATTTAATTCTTTCTGCGTCCATCCAAAAGAAGGGTAAACCAAGAAGGAAAGAGAAGGGCCCTTTAAAAAGCGACACTAAGGTAACAAAAAAATGAGTGACAACTGACTGAAAATCCAGGTGAACTGGGTAAATTCACCATTGGGGAAGAAAAGTTTTTCAAAAAAAAGCTTCTAACAGACATAACTGAGAGCGTATAAGCACAAAGTTTTAATTTAATTCACAGATTGAATATTTTATGAAAAAATCATATGATTTTTCATGAAGATGAGTTATTATAGCACTTTTCTTTCATATTTTTTGTCTCCTTTTGCTCCCCTCTCCTCCAGGCCCAGTCACATATCTTTCTGTGACACCCCCGTGCCCCCAGACCTGACAGCCCAACTTTCAACTCCATGTAAAACCATTTGTAAACTTGCCTAACTGCTCCGGTATAGAGTATCTCCATAAACATAACAAAAAACCTGAAGTCAACACAGTTGAAACGCTATGTCTACAAAACAAAGAGCATACTCCTAGCAAAACTCAAGTAATTTTCTTCTATGAGGGACTGTGACCATATCACCTACGCTGCATTTCCAACTGGGTTTGCTTCTTGATTTTTTTACCTTCTAAAAGAGAAGGCAGTGTCCAATTTCTCTCACCAAAAAACTCTACCTTCATAAATGCACATGTCCACTACTATTTTTCTCAACTATAGTACACACGCTTTTTTATACCCGCTTATTCTCACACTTAAATCCTGACCTGATGACTCTCCCAGGGCCCTTTGGTATTTCTCTCCCTTGTGCTTGCATTTTTTACTGATTCGTTATCTGAGAATTTAACCGGTATGCTCTTTGCCTTTTGTTACAGACTCTTCCTGAAAATATTCTACAGAAGCGGACTTCACACCAATCCCTGAAGAACCTGACTGACCCTTACTCTACGAAATATATTGCTGATTCTCATCATCCTGTTTCTGCCCTTACGGCAGTCCGTAGTCTGATCACGTCTCAAAGCAAATCAACCATTTCCACATAACTGGTCAAGCACTGAAACAATGATTCACTAATATCTCTCTGTTGGCTTATATCATATTTTGTTCATAACAGAATATCTCATGACCAGTTATGCAGGCCTGTGTAGAATTCCTTTTTCATCAAGGAACGTAATGATATTAAAATACAGCAATATAAAAACAGGGAATAAAGTCAGGTACCGAGCAAAAGCACAGCAAAGTATAATTAAAAACTCATATTAGGACAAAAATAAACATCTCGAATCTTGCCAGATTAGACCTGACCAATTTAAAGTTTTCCAAGTTCTATTGCACTGAGCAACACGCAGCCCGTATCAAATTAAGCAATTAACATACAATATCTCAACGTGAAATATCTCAACAGTATCTCTGTTATTTGATGGTATGTCATAAAAACAGACTAACAATTCTTTTGCTGCATAGTGCACCACAGAGGAAAACACAGAGTTTCGGCATACCTTATGGAAAATGTCATACTTTGTGCGATTAAAAAAAACAAAACAAACAAAAAAAAAACACCACACGAACCCACCCATACTTATTCCCAAAAGCTTCAGTATGCCTCAGGAAAGCTAAGAAAGAGAGGCCGTAAAACAAAGGAGATGCCTTTAGATTTGCCTTTAGATAGCATGTTCGCTCCAGTTCCAGATAAACCTGCTATTCCACACACCCTTGGAATTCCATGCTGGCTGTTTAAATTTACAGATTTAATGTAGAAGAAGGACTGTCAGTTTCTTCCACCACTATTTCTCACAGCACTCTGAGTATCACACTTACTCCCTAGAGATAAAGCGGAGGGCACAAACACGAAGGCTAAAACTGTGCTCAAATCTCCATTCCTCGACCCTCTTCTGTCAAAGAAACAGTTTAAGGAACATATATTTAATGTTATACTGTCTCTCAGTAGGAAAGACTGGACATGACTGAGCAGGAAGATAGCAAAAGTTGTTGGGTTTTTTTTTAAAAGGTTGAACTCATCTTTAATTGGAAAGCCTCTCTAATTCTACGAAGGCTGCAGCCTAAGCTGGTTACTAATAACCATGGATGCTCAAAGCACATTCATAAATGAATGAAAATAAAGTTTCATTTAAAATGGCTAGTATGAAACCCCTGTGTAGCATTCTAAAAATGTAAAATATAATACTTCCTTGAACTCCCCTAAGGACTGTAACAGTATCACAACAAACTGATTTTTCCACTAATTTAGGAAGAAGTTTATTTGGGAAAACTACTGGCGACACCACCATTTACTGTATTAAATAACAAACCAAACCCAACTGGTTTTCAGTCATGACCAGAAAAGGAGACTCATTATATCGGGATAGTAAAATAACTTGCCTTGTTTCAGTACTGTATTTTTATAAACTTTCATCTATATATTTCTAAATATTTACAGCTTTCATCTGCCGCGTCTTACAGAACACAACGGGAAAACGCGCTGCAGGTCTAGAATGTTTACACGCAATAGAAACAGTATATTGAACCTTATGTTAATTCAATGATGTCTATTGACCTTCATGACAAAAGCCTAGTCACAGAAAATGTAACACCAGTCATGCAAATATTTCAAAGCAATTTTAGTGGGGGATTAATTTTGTTTTCAGGGTGAAAAATTAGGTAAGTGAAAGGATTAGTTAATGCCACAAGGCCATACTGACATTTCTCAGTGGAAATGAAATTGAATAGCAGTTACATCACGACTGTCACCGAACAACAGGATCTCCTACAAAAATAAATAAATAAATAAATAACATTACGGCTTCTGGGATCATATCTGCACAAGTACTGCTCAGCACTGAGATCTTCCAAATATGTTTCTGATATTGTGCCTTCTAATAACACTAGGTCTTGGCCATATTTCTGACCTGCTCATTATTTATTTCTTAAACTGGTACCTATAAAAAAGGCGAGTCTGGGCAAGCAGATCATTTTATATGCTGGGGAGACACACTCTCTAAAGACTAAATAAACAACTTAAGTATTCTTGAGCTCCACAACATCAAGTAGCCATCTTTTTTTTTTTCCCCCATAGCTTAATAATGTCAATTAAATATACATAACTAAACATAGCACAAATTGCTTGTAATCTGATTTGGAATTTGGCAGGGTCAGTTCTTCAATAGGATTCCAAATGCTGAGATGCTATGAGCTTGAACAATTAACAATGCAAAAAATGGAAAAAGAAAACACCGTTTATTCATAGATGCCCTGAATTTTCTGATTTGGAAAAAGAAAAGCAGATTATACGTATGTACTAATTCTTCCTATCTTCTATCACAGTGCTTTCAGAAGTGGGATTTTCCGCCTATGCTCATGAAATACATCAGACCTTCAGATGTACTTCTAAGAATTACAAGCACGATCAGTTTAATCAAGTGTGTCTTGGTTGCTTTAGCATACCCATTTAAATATGATGCGAGTGTTCGGAGATAAAAGGCTTTTAAATGTAACCTCTCATAAAGTGATACACTGTTGATTTCCTTTTCAGAAATGCATTTTAGCGATTCTTTTCTTGCATTTGGGGCAACACAAAATAATGCAAATTTAGGACATACAGATTTTGTGGCTGTCAAACAGCCAAGCTACTCCCTAAAATCTCAAACCTGATGGTCAAATCACAAATTTAGCTTTCTTAGAGAAACATGAACTTAGTACAGAACATCCTGGATGACAAATTAAATGTACACCAACCACATGATTTTTTTTTCCCCCTTTGCTCATCATGTCAATCAATGAGACAAATTTGAGTAAAAAGCCTCCAGAGTATGTAGTAGAAGGTAGAAGTTCTTCAGAGCATTTTAATATCTCATTAACAACTAATTCAAACTGACCCAAGTCCGTAGTGGGGGGGAAATGGTATTCCTAGTACTTAAATGTACATTCTACTTCAAAAAGTTCCTCGAAACATGAACAATTTATATCCTTGGAAATGCGCTTGGAAACCCAAAGAACTTGAACATCAGACAGGAGAAAAAGTTCCTTACAGTCAAAAGCAGGCCTACACATTAATCTAAGCAATAACAATTCTAAAAAAAAAAAAAAAAATCCCACCTTAAGCATAAAAGGAATTGTAAAGCAAAGACACACAGCATAATGGGACTTATATTTACTGCTTAAAGCATTTCTGATTTAAAAGGTACTAAGCATATACTAAGAATGGCTTACAAGGGAGGAAAAGACATCTGTAACTTTCAGGGTGTACGCAGAAAGAAAAAGTTTGCATCTTTTTGTCACGTAGAGCTTTTCCTGCCATTAGTAAGAGTAGCTCTAAACCTTGTCATTCTGACACTGCGCCCTTTATCGCTAAACCTGGATCTTCATCCTTCGATCTACTGGCTACTTCCCATTCTCCTCGGACTTTCTCCAGCTGATCGCATTCTCACTTCAATGGAAGTGATCAGAAGGAAGCCCAACAGAACCAGAGCTTCAAAATTAATTCTATTTACATTCCTACTTCAGCAATTGTCCTCAGCCCGCGTGGGCTTGTAAGAATCAGAATTCAAACAGGAAATCAGCACAGAAAAAGCCAACAGAGAGGATGATTTTACATTTCGTCTAACATCGTGTTTTTGGCTGTACTCTTCTCAGAGAGAAAGGGAAAAGGAAACAGAGAACTTTCAGCTGAAGAAAATGATTTATAGATCACTGTATTTCTAATATACTGCACACACTTGCATATTGAGGAGAAAACTGTACTGTCTCCCTTCACCAGGAAGGTAAGACCTTAGAAGGTCTTTTTTGCTCTCTTTCCTTGGGCTTTAAACTTGCAATCCCCAAGTAAAAAGATATTGAAACAACACAAGCCACAGTTTAAACAGAAAACTCCATAAACTAAAGATTCAACAGCAAATAAACGGCAACTTTTCCGCGCTGTACTCTCAGCAGGCAGTGCAAGGTCTTCTTCTCCTTCTCGCACTTACTATTTTAATACATAAAAAATAGGGGGGTTCTTGTATGATGCTAATAGAAAGTTCAATTAATCACAAGTTTATTTTTGAAGAAATAATTTAGTTCATACTTAAATGCAAACAACTACAGAGTTATATATTCTTAAATAATCGATACAAAATAGGAGAAGTCTCATTAAATACAGTACTACCAGCACCACTACTAGATGCTCATTATAATTTGTTGATATTAAGCAAGATTGTAAGGTTTCAACAAGTTCATAATCATTTCATGGTTGATAACAAAACAGACCATACGATGGCCTCAGCTGATCCTCTTAAGAATCAAGTAAATCAAAGTTCGAAAGAGCTGAGTCAAGCTTAAAAGTAGCCCATATTTCCCCACTGGAAATAAATGCATTTTAAAGTTCCGTTGTTTCTAGCCTTTCCTCATTTATAAACAATATCAATAATATGAATTTAGTATTATTTCTTCTGTTTTCTCTATTCTACAAGAAAGACTAACATAATTGATGGTTGAAAACATTAAAAAAAATTGGTCGGCTAAGCATTTAATCAAGTATTAATTTTTTCCAAGGTAAGACTTGGAGAGAACGGCTGGCATTTTGATCTCTTGAACTAGAATAAATCACTCCTGTTTCATTTCCTTCCACTGAATGCACTCATAAGTTGTTTCAAACAAGACTTTATTCCCTGGTGTGAGCATATCTTAAGACACATGCTTTCCGCTGACTGTTCCTTGGAGCTTTTTTTTTAACTGTAAGCAGAAGGCTTAACGTTAAACAACGCTCGGCACTAAGGGTAACAAAACATTCATATGATGTAACCACAACTAAAAAGAAATTTAAACAAAGCCATGCTACATCTAGAAGCTAAGTCTTTCTGTTCGTCACATAACTTAATCCTTCATAACTTTCAAACTACAGTAAGTGCTTTCTTCACTGCCTTTTTGGACAACAATGATTTTCTCATTCGGGGGGTGAGGGGAGAGGGGAAGAAGAGAGGAAAAAGGGAAGCAGGGAGGGGGTGAGAACCCGGTTCTTTGAGAAATCTGAAAAAAATTAAGTAAGGTAGACCTTCTTTCCCTACAGACTATTTAGGAAAAGTATTTTATCAGGATAAATACGTCTTTTAGTCAAGAATTGCCCTTTACAATGGAAGTGTTTTCCAAATGTCATCTTTTAGATAGCAAGAACAAAAATGTTATATAAATATTGCAAGAAAAGGCACATGTATAAAATTGTCTTAAGGATTATACATGACCTAGAATTTGAAAAACCACTGAATGGTTCTCTTTTCCAGTTCCCGAAGTACTGAAAAATGCCTCTACATTTAAAAATACATTCAAATACATTAACTCAAAAGGTGGTTACTTCAAGCGTAGGGGCATCTAAAAAAGCTCCTAGAAATTTTCCCCTTTTGGGGTTGTTTTTGAGAAGGCCCTAGATACAAGCAAATTCAGACATTAATGTACATTTTCATGCAGAAATGAAGGCAACAGTGCATTTCAAATTGCCTGAAAAACAAAAACACGCTTTCCTAAAAATGACATCTCAAAACACTTTAAGTGAATTATTTTTCCATAACGAGCTAGAAGGAAATCCCAAGTGTTAACAGATGAGAAAAGTGTTAATGCCATTAACGTTCCTTCAGCGCTCCGTGTCAGTGTGTAAATGATGTCCTGCTGCTCAGTTACTCCGAGAGGAAAAAAGCTTCACAGCATTTTCCAGCTGCTGACATTCTGATTCAGAGTATATTTGTTTCGTCCCCAGTGACGTGCTGCAAGAGATTCTGCAGTACCGTGCTTCGTACAAGAGAATTATCAGTTGATGTTTAGCACACATTAAATATTATCTAACATTCTTGGTGCATAAAAGTCCCCCCCAGACCTAAAGTAGACTTCTCCCCGCCACTGAAGTACATCAAGTAAGGAACTAATAAAACTTATATTTAGTTGTGAGTCAATAGTCGTTATTAGACAGAACTATGAGCATAAATACATCGAGTGAGAATACTTGCCTTTCAAGAAGGCGGCTTTTTTATTTCATGAAAAGCATTCTTTTTTTGATGAATGTTGTTCCTTTCTGAAAATTAAAATTAGTTCACAAATCGCTGTTGTTCTATTTAATAAGATGAGCACGCACTGCTTTGACTATTTTCTACCTGCAGTAATTTTTGTTCTTTCATTCATGGTTCCCTTAATTTTGCAATTCTTTAAAAATAAGCTTTTAGTTCTTCAGATGCATGCAACCAGCTAGAAAAACCAAGTGGCACCATTTATTGCTCTGGTAGACAAAAGATTTTAACAAGATTAGGCATGTTAGTATCCCTGACTGAGGTAAAGGACACAGCTGAAAAACAGAAAAGCCACAACAAAAAAAATAATCTTCATTTAGGGAAAAACTAGTACATCTAGGATACATTATATAAATAAATTAATGGAAAATTGTTTATATGTAATTGTTGAAAAGCAACACAGCAAGAAATCAGTCTCTCTAAGTAGCCGGGTAACAAAAGGAATGAACCTAATGGCCAGCGACCCAGCAGTGCCCGCCTGCCACCCGGCTCCCCCCTTCTCCCTTCGCCTCTGAACAAACCTCCTGCCTAATTTCTAGAGGACTAAACCTTTGTCATGGAGGAGGAAGGGGGGGAAGAAGTGGTATTTATTATTTATCCGTAGTCCTAAGTCAAGACTAATTAATAAGTTAACTCTGTACAACTCGCCATTACTCCCTCTGAAATCTTTTCATTCTGGTGTCCTTACACTTAATAACATTTAAAGTTAGAGCCCATTAATCTGAATATCTTCCTCAATCCCCAACTAGACACTCATGCTTTAACATCACTGAAAAGAAAACAGCAAGTAAGCGTTACATTCAGAGTTTTCCATTTAAAACCAATCTCCTATTAGACGCGCAAACACTGAACTAAAACAAGGAGTGAAAGCCACATTTGTCATAGTTGTAATTACTTTTCTAAACTGTTGAATCAGACTCCCCAGTGCCACATGAAGCTGGGCTAATTATAAAAGAAACCTCTCGCATTTAAAGTTAAATTATTTACAATTTGCCCTTCAAGTAAAGTACAATTCTAGCCACGGATCAGATCATGAAAAAGTTGTCTCAAGAAACACACATAGGTTATTTAATAGAGCATGAAATCCACAGAACTATTCGAAACGCTCAAGCTGTTAGAGAGATGTTCAGCCTGAAATTCTTTAACTTTCTAGTCTCAGTTTGTGCTATCAACAACAATTCTTCAACAAGCTGCCAGAAACAAAGAAATACATACTGGAGATTAAGATGTCATTCACACACCCCCCACCCCTGCCTTTAATATTCATTCTTCAATCTAAAAAACAATACGAGAGTGTAGAAAATTTAAAAATATTCAATGATAAGCAGAAAAAAAAAAAGTTAATCACTTGACATAACTGGAGATGACTTTCTAAAGAAGAAAAACACCATTTATCAGGTCATCTATTAATTATGAAAACATAAATCCTTAGGCAGAATCAGTTCATTTCTTACAGTCTTATCTATTTTGTCAAGCCACCAAACTCCCTAGCACGATAAAAGCTGTCAGGCGTCTACAGTTGAGGGTGCCTATTTTAATTACCAGGAATTGGTAATCAGCTGTGACATCAGTGTACGTGTGCTGAAGCAAGGCTGCTCAGGAGACTTTCAACAATTAGTTTGCAAAAGTTTCACAGGACCCTGCTATTTTTGCTGATACAAAAAGGCATTAGTACATTTCAAAAAACCACAACACCCCGCTTTTGCACTGTCAGATGATCCTTCTTTAAGAAATTCAGGTGATCAACTGCAGAGCAGAAAAAGGTAGGCGTTACCTACTTGGCTCTTTTTTCTAAGCACATCACTTGAGTGATGCAAATCATTTTTATAAGTACAGTAAACACATAGGTAGCAAAACAACAAATGGCAAAGCATTTACTCCACACAAGTGAAAAATAACGTATATAACCTGTAAAACAGAACTGTCAGGCTTAATAAGAAAACACGGTTGCAAAAGGTGTACTGCAATCTGAGCAAAAGTGGGGCTTACTTGACAGTGTTCAGCCTACACACGCGATGACAGAGCAAAGGGTAATTACAAGGCAATATAAGATTTTCTTATGTGAATGTATCACAGGAAAATAATAAGCTTTTTTTATTTTTAATAGCAGTGCTGATAAATGTGATTACTTGCTAGCAAGTCTCCTAACCTTGCAAATAAGACAAGGTGGAAGAGAACATTTAAGTAACAAGAAACAATTTTCCACTTAGTTATGAGTTGTCTCCTTTAAGACACTTTTCTGCAGCCTTGGCAGAAACTTAAAATAAATCCATACAGAGAAGATATTTAATATCTTTGTGAATTTCTGTCACTGAATCCATTCAGATGGTTAATCCTGCTAAAACTTACTTTCCAAACACACAGTAGTTCGGAAAACCTACCTTCATTACAGCCACTTACTAAACGTGACGAGCGGCTATGAATGCTCTAGACATCAATCCTCTCTTGTTGTTTTGGGTTTTTTTTCCTTTGAAAAACCCACAAAACCATGACTTTGGTCTGGTCGCAGTAAGAAAGAATAGATGTCACATGAACTATCTGAGCTTCTGTAAGTGCACAAAAGGCCTCAGACTTACATACCAGACGTGGACACGTACCATATTCCAAATACTTCTATCTAGACGGAAGCGTGCTTTGTGCAAAATAAAACCCTGCAAATTTCTTTTAAGAAGAAAAGGACTTCTGCTTAGTCTTTTCTCACAGTTTTGCGCGCTTGCTGCATTTACAGTATACTTTACTTACTACTTTATAATTTTGAGTGAAAGGAAAGCTGGATATATGAAAATTTTGGAGGGAAAACGGGCTAGACAGACATCATTTGGTATTCTCCCACAGATTTTACTTGGTAGTGCTTAAAGAACCTACAGTCCCTACAGAAATAAAAGGACAAATCAGGCTTGAGTAGAAAACATGTAAACACTTTTGCTCTAAAATGATCTGCTAAAAATAAATAAAAACTATTAACAAAATTCTTACTCTTTCAAAAAAAAATCCAAACCCACAAAACATATCTGAAACTAAAATAGTTTTCTAGATTGAAATGATTCAACAGTTATCATTAAATACCATTCTCTAAGGGCAAGCCCCATACTACTACCTTTATGACGTGACACTCTAAATACTTCAAAAAAAGCTATCTGGTTTCCTCCCTTCGAAGTCTGATTATAAATGCTTTAAGCTATACTCAGTTATATGTCATCTTACTTCCAGCATGTTCTGTTCTGCTTTTCTCTGCACTAGAATAAAAGCATGGAAGAATAGACATAAAACTTATTTTCAAGTGTTGGAAATACTTAGCCAGACGATCAGAAAGTTCAGACCCCCAATGAAGACGTGCAAAAAGGATATGCTCATCTTTTCTACAAACTTATCATGTTCATCTTGTGTTTTAGGGAAATTCTGAATGTCATTCTCTAGGCGCTGGATCTGATTGTTCATTGAATCCAGGTTGCTCTTCAGAGTCTGGGCTGAAACTAAGAAAAAAAATGACAATGAGTAAAATGCTTCCAAATTCCAGAAAGGGTATCAGAAGGGGAAAAAACAATGTCAGTATGAAGAGTCTTGAGGAGAATAATTCCATTAAGTAGACACACATTTTTCTGAATTACTGCTCATAAAAATCCTACTCTTCATAAAAATTAAGTGAAAATATCTAATGTAATACACCAAATCATCATATTTAATGTTGAAATGTCACCACTTAATTCTACCATTAGTTCAAATTATTCAATTTCTATTTAAATTTATTGGTAAAAATTTTAATATTTCATTCTTCTAAATCTAATTCAAAGATTAAAAAGTAAGTAAGGTTCAAAGAGATTTTACCTTATTAATGCATGTACTTGGTTAAATGAATGATCTTATTAATGCATGTACTCAGTTACAGAAATGATTTAAGAAATAGACATGGAGAAAAGATCAAATATTTTTCTTTTATTGAAATTAAACTGATTTCTAGAAACCAACATCTGTGAAATCCTCTGTTAACATCGAAGGTAGATTTGAATAATAGAAGCTACTGATGATTAAAAAGAAGTAAAGGACTTGCAGTATAGCATCCAATAAAAAATAAAATAATAATAAAAAAGAGAGGCTACTCTAAAGAAACACTCTGTCATACGTTATTCTAATGTAAACCACTATTTCTGTCATTTGTATTAAACAACCACTAACTGATACATGGTGACAGAAATCTCCACTGGAATCCTTGACATCACGAATTTGAGGGTGAAGCAATACCACACCACAAAGAAATTCCAGAACCAGATGACAGTGACAGAGTGTCTGCAGAGAAGTCCCTGGTCAAATTGTAATATTAAAAACAAACTGAATCCATAATACTGAGTTTTGTGACATAATCCACAAAGTCCACTTCTCGTTCTCAATTTAAGCCTAAACAGCAGTCTGGCAAGCACTTCCTCTCAATTTAAAGATGCATTTTAGAACCACATTCTATCTCGTGTTCTTTGTCTCCCCTCAGAGAGTTTACAAATACATGCTCTCGAGTACAAGCAGACAGTCTCAGCACCCCCCTTCCCAAAGAGCACTATAATATTTGCACCGTTTCACGTCCTTCCTCTAAATTGAATGGAGAGCATTTCAAGTATACTCCATGTCAGAGGCCATATAAACTCTGCAAACTACTAAATCTTTAATGACAGTGGATATAATCCCGGTCAGTTCTTAAAAAGACAGTGCCACGAACAACTTTTGATATGTGGAATCAGAGGTGAGAGCATCCAGCACATCCTCTACTCTTCAGTAATTGGCCAAATCAATGTTCCTTATTGACTGCAGGCACCTGCTCTACAAAGCAAATGCTGTAGATTTGCATGCCACCTAGCACAAGGTTTCTTTGCTAGTCAAGACAAGCACGTGAATTTTTAGCTTTTTTTAAAGGTGTTTCTGCTTTTTATTATTTTTTGATAGTAAGCCATTTGTTCAAAAAACTGCATAGAGTTTTTTCAAAAGAACGGTTTATTTTCCTATTTCCGTGCAATTTAAAAACCTGTGCTATGACTATGTGAGATTAAACAGTAGCAGGAATTTGATTTAAGATGGCTTGAAAAACAGTATATAGGAAATAAAAATCCTCTAAATAAGGAAGCTGTTCCCAGAACAAAATTAATTCTATATTCTTTGTAACGATTCATATCAGCCATCACACCACCGATTCAACTTTTCATAAGCACACGCAAACACATAAGGCACCGATACAGCTGTCTTTATCACAGGCATAATCTTGATTTTATTCTCAATTTCATCTATTTTATACTGGGTACCAAGGGAACTACTAATCATGTAATGTCATAATTATAGTGAAGCACCTTTTTAAGCTTAAGTGAACCGGGGGGGGAAATAAAGTAGTCTATACAGACCACAGCATCCTTGAAGCTATTATCTTAACATTCGAGAGTTAACCTTGAAACCAACCCCTAAAGCAGTATGAACAGTTATGCACGTTATGGCTGCATTAGTTCAATCACTTGCTATTATTGTCAGAAAAGGAGCACACAGTTTTGCTTGAGCTGAAGAACTGGAATTACTATAATATTTTTATAGGCTATTACATAGCTGGATAGGGAGACAAACAGCACTGGAGTAAGATGTTAGAACTAAAAAATAAATTAGGAAGACGCAAATGGTAATTTTGTTGGTAAAAAGAATAGCAGCTGGTAAGTAAATAAGGAACATAACAGATAAAGTTTAACTGTTTTCAGCAATTTGAAAATATTTAAATGCAGGACCGCTTAGCAAGAGTAGTAGCTTATTTTTGTCTGAAATCCAAAAGCGCAAAGAAATGCAGCAAGCAATGACAAATAATAAGTCTTAGCCTCTGTGATTAAAATGGAAGAAAAATGTTTTCAGTAACTCTGCTTTATAAAACTAAGTTCAGAAAACAGTTCAATTAGGTGTATGCTGACTTTGAAAGTATGAAGGAACTCCATCCAAGCAAGAAGGCTGCATTCAGCAGCTGTGCTTCCCATAGCTAACCTCTACATTCGCACTGAATTACCAAAAAGTATTGTCGAATGTCCATTTTCGCATACATTCTTTTGGCTAGCCCAACCAAACGTACAAGCTCCCGTTCAAACAATTTATGACGCTGCTGTTCTGCAAGACAAGCTTAAAAAGACTACATAACCAAAAACGTATATATAGACTATAATAAAATATCTGCATTTCCTCCCATAAAATTGTTTTATTCGAGATTTACTACTTCACTAATGTGAAGAGGAGGCAACATGAATACCTTTTACTCTTTCAGGGAATATCATTTCTTAAAAGTCTTGCAAGGTTCTAATTTATGAAAGCATAAACTCTACTTGCGGCAAAATGCCATTTTGAAACCGTTCCATAAATGCACATACTAAGACGTCTGTCTCTATCACTGTGCTCCTCAGAGCTGGTGATCACAAGACAAAGGCTTGTTGACCTTCAGTTTCCTCATCATTCCACACGAAAATTAGGCATCCGAGTAGATCTAGTCTAAAAATCCACAGGAAAGGTAGCAGTTGGTCTTCAGTGGCACACGAGCACGGTTCAAGGACCCACACCGGGACAGGCTCTCTGTAGCAGTCATTATGATACTATCCCGTTTAATACTGCAGCAGGAGAAAGCAGCCAACTAAAACCAGTACACAAATATCTGCCTTCAAGACAGGAACAATGAGGCAAATACTCAAGAGACAGGAAAAAGAAGGAAAAAAAAAAAAATCAGCAACAACCACCAGAAAAACCCCTCTAACTCCTACACACCCTAGAATGAGCTGTCCCAAAAAAAGAGAAAAAAAAAAAAAAAAGGAAAAGGAAGCATCCTACAAGAAGCCTGGACATTCTCCTGTATTAGCAGGGAAATATTTGCCATATTTCAAAAGTAAAACAAATCAACGGCAATAAACAATTTACCTTCACCACCCTCACAGCTTTATAGGAGAATTAAAATCCCCACCCCTAGTGGAAAGGCCAGCATTTAAGAAATGGGAAAGTTTGAGAAGTCAAACGAAAGTCAAATTTGCTGACACAGGAAAGAGTGGAGGCAGATAGCAGAAACAAGTTTACAAAAGGATTATTTAGATTTATATACAACAGGTCCATAAATAGATATCAAAAGGAATAGGCAGGGGTGTAACGCTTAGTATGTGTCTGAGAACACACGCGTCTGGTGGGGGAAACGGCCTGGAGGAACGGCAGCGCCCTCCTGAACAGCACGGGGCAGGGCATCAGATTGGGTGGACACCGGGCACTTATAACACCGTTATGCCTTAAGGCAAAAACCACATAAACTCCAAAACCTATATACGGACTCATCTTTGAGGCCAAAGAGAGGAAAAAAAGGCAGCAAGATTTATCAATCTGTACCAAACTGTATCAGACGGGTTCCTTATTTGGCAATAAGAAACGACTCGCTTGTGGAGAGCGGCTGCAACTCTAAGATGGAAAGAAATACCGCATCTTTAACAGGGGTACCTCAAACCACCACAATAAAAGAATTTATGAGAGGAAAAATCCAATACCAGAAATTAAACATGTGTGCCTCAACTAACTAAAGCACTATCACGCAAAATTACTATTAACATATAGGATTAATACAACCAAGGTGAATATGAAGTTATGCATATTAATATATTATCAGATTCTTTTTACGTCAATGGAAGACTAATAAAAGCACCTACTAGATTTATCGATATTCTTTCTGCACAAATACTGTATGAAGCCCGATAATCATACACCATTAAGTCTGAGTGATTAAGAGATTATTTTGTATATTATTATTTATTTGTAGTAGAAATCCCCAGTCATTGAAGAGAAGGCACAGTGACGTTTCGACATGAAGGATGATAATTTTTTTCGTCACTATACTATTTTCCCCATATTAATTCCTCCTCTGTAAAAAAAAAAAAAAAAATCCCATCCACTTATTTTGGAGAAAGCAGTTGCACAGACCACACGCTAAGGCAGGCTTAGTGAATGTCTGCTAGACCACTTTAGTCCTAGAAAATGCTACGAGCAGTTAATCTCATGTTAATGTCAAGCACTAGCTAGTCCCCACAGTCAAGCTAAGCATTTTATACTTACAGTAATACGGTAATAGTACCAAAGGACAGACTAATCCTTTCCAAAATGAGATTGCGTCAGACTAAGAGCCCTCCCCTATAACAAGGGGTGAACTGATGCATTTAGCTTCGGTGCGGTGTCTCTTGCATAACAAACGCAAAAGGTCTCGGATCGCGATGCAAAACAGGGACGGCCACGTCCTCGTTTAGTGAAAACTCTAAAGCGAGAGCCCAAGGACATAAATGACTTCGGTAAGCAAGGGCAAGTCTATATGAAGCAAATGAACAGTGGATTTGTAAGTCTAGACAGTATTTGTACCATAACCACATTGTGAGCATACTAATGATTATTTCTTATTGCCTGAGGGCAGACGGAATTAGTCTTTCACGAAAGTCTGAAAAACAGTTTGAGGGGAAATGGGTGAGCAAGTCCATAATCTGCAGGAATTACAATCATTGATTACTCAATTCATACCATGAAGTAAGTTTATATTTATTAAGAGAATAAATGTTCCGTTGGAGTTAGGGGAACAGTGCAGCTACAGCCTGCTGAGGATGCTGAGTAGCGCAGCGCGTGTGCGCGGGCACCTGCGTGTATCTCAGTGTAGGCCTGTATATGACATATGTGTGTGGACAGATCTACCTGTACTGGGATAAGTCTCTCACGGGTATAAAATACATTTATACACCTATTTTTGTGTGTGATACAGGTGTACCAGGACATGTATCTCACAGGCACGTATGTATATGTACATGCATTTATACATGTGTATACAAACACACATATAAGTAACAGGCGACAGGACAAAAGGAAACAGCCTCAAGTTGTGCCAGGGGAGGTTTAGACTAGATCTTAGGAAAAATTTTTACACCGAAAGGGTTATTAAGCATGCTATCCAGGGAAGTGGTGGAGTTGCCATTCCTGGAGGTATTTAAAAGACGGGTAGATGTAGCACTTAAGAGATACGGTTTAGTGATGGTTTTTGTCAGAGTTAGGTTGATGGTTGGACTCGATGATCTGAAAGGTCCCTTCCAACCTGGGCAATGCTACGATTCTGTGATATATATCTCTATCTTTGATATATACTACAGCATGTCCATATCACACAAAACAACCCATGCCTAAAGCTTCATGGCTGAACAGCTTCCGGACTCACAAGCAGTACAGTTCCCTTAACGTGTTATTTCTCAAGCAATTAACATGTCACTATTCATACTAGAAATCTTTACTAACACTCTATCCCATCTGCAGGATATAAGCTATGCTCAATCACGCTGTCACACTCTGGTATACAGATAAACTATTGTGCTACAAAGGCAAATCCAGCATTAGAAGAAGGATTCTGAAAAGCATGGTACAAATACGCCTTCGGTCACAACTCCTCCTCAAGGCGGGGGTGGGGGGGGGTGGCGGGGGAGAGATATCCCATGCATTATTGCCTCTATCAGAAACTAGGTCTTCACTACATGTTAGCGTGATAGACCTAGAACAAACTTCGACAGTAAAAATAGCTCTGTATTGAAATGTTTTCCCCAGAATGGTCACTGAACTCAGTCATCAGACATTCCGAAGAAGAAATTAAATGAAGACTCAAGACAGCTGAAGTCAGACAAACTCTTAAGATTGCATGCAACCAAGCCCACTAATGATAACAACCAAGCACTCCTCTTTACAGATAAAGATCACGTGTTTTTAACAGAACTTAGGCAGAAGTAAAGAAGTATTGAAAAGGACATTCTTAGGCCAACAGTGTCTAAATTTCAATGCAGAACCCGAATTATAGCAAAAGAAGTTATAATTAAGTGCAAAAGCTCAGAAGAAGTGTTAGAAATGCTTAAGAGGGGAGGTTTAAACACCTTGGGATCAAAGCGAAAAAAACTAGAGCACATCCTAACCAGCTAAGGCACATCCCCATCCTCTTCTTCCAAAAAAGGGTAAGCTTTCTGACACAGACTACTCACGCTGAACAGTCAATGCATCGTGCATAACTCTTTTTCCTGTAAATCTTCCACAGATTTTTCCCTGAATCTCTTTAAAGTTTAGAAAAAACAACTCTGCCCAAACAGTAATGTTTTGTTTATGTATTATGACAACGTACTGTAAATGAAAACATGTAATTCGAAAAAGCTTTAAAATAGAATTTTTAACAGATACATTTCACACATAGACGTGCATTTGTACTTCTAATTTGCATGCTAAGATTTCATTCATCAGCAGGGACTCTGCATTTTAGGTGCCTTATCACAACATCGACAGAGAATGGTGAAGCAAGGCAACGACACAGCTATGCTTTATCATTTCAGACTTCTACAGTAAAATCATTACCTTTGCTAACCAAAGATAAAGCAATTGTGCATCGATTCTATTGTCCCGGCCATTTGCAAGCAGAGACGAACCACAATTTTAAGATAAAGGCACCATGTAACAAGTCCAGCCCCAAGTAGCTCTTGGTTTTAAAGTTTAATGAGAGGTTCAGTCTAAGACACTAATTAGCTTGCAGTCCGAGATGATGTTTAATGAGGCACGTGTGTGCAGAAAGCTCTATACTGCGGTATTGTTCTCCACCTAGAGAGAGAGGAAGGAGACTCAGCAATCCTTATTGGGTGGGAGCGCTCCTCCACAGCAAAAAAGGGTCACAACCTCAACTGTGATTCAGACCTAAAATCACCACAATCCAAATGTTTACAAAGGTATATGACATCTTTGTATGTCTTATCACAGAAAGAAAACAGATATATCTGAAAGAATTTAAGAAAGTGATGACAGATTTTAAACACGCATCTGGAAAAACCTATACCACACAAGCTGCAAAGTTATAAAAAGCAAGTTTTGGGTACAAACTATGAACAGATCTTCAGCTTCTCAGAATAATAACAACAACAGCCATCTAAAGTGAGGAAATTTAATTTAAATATTCCAGGCACTGAAGTGCAAATGCCATTAACAAACTTGCCTTGACAAGTGAGAAAACCCCATTGCCTGTTAGCCTAAAATCAGAAACTTCATAAGCAGCATGTCTTCCTTCTCTCCTCTGGTGCTGAGGAAATTACAAACAGTGCTCAATCCTGAAACGCTCAATATATCCACAGAACAAAAAAAAAAATTCCTGTGGGCAGCTTATATTTAATATCAACATATGTCCAGAACTGTACTCTGGTTTAGGGAATGAATCTGCTTGTCTCAGTTCCAGCAATTATGTGCCATCGTACATGTTTTAAGAGTAAAAGAGTAACTCTGATGTACATAACGCAACTTATTAAGACATTAAGAATCAATTATAAATGGACAAACAGTGCATTAGGAGCCCAAAATGCATTACCACTCTCAGTATCAACATAAGCCAGTAAAACTCCTTCCCACAGCACAAAGTCATTGATCTCCTGAAGTGATATATTGGAACATGAAATCTCTTCCTTTCTTTGGACAGGTCATATTAGCAACTCATTACTGACTCAAAATTGTTTACTTCTTAAGGTCAAAATAATTGGCAGCAAAAGACTGGTCTTCTGAAAAAGAAAAAGCCCTGAGCCCCTAAGAGTCCCTCTGCTTGAATCCTGACAAGAGTTATGCTTATTTTTGTGACGTGCATAAATTCTGTGTGCGCTAACTCCCTCCTTTCCCTGAACTCCCTTTTCAACACCAGCCTTTTCACCCAACTTTTTGGGTCTACCTCACTATGAGTAAACTGTAAACAATAGTCACTGCAGAATATAACCTTTATCAGCTGAATATGAACTGACTTTTCATATTACAAATACAAACCTTTGAGAAAACAGATGCCCCTATTTCAGAAAGGTAACCAGAAGTATTAGAGGTGATCAGTGAGGAGAACGTTGTGTTCAGTAGCATTCCCCTGGCCATACGGATATCTCCTCCAGAGCACTCCAGAAACTCACTTGACTTTGATGTTAATTTAATTACAAGTGTCTTTCAAGATGTTAAAAGTTGAGTTAATTTTGAAAACAGAGCTTATAATCACAAAATCGGTACCTATTAAATAAGAATACTGAAGCGAAACTCCCTGGTATAAGGTGTGTGTGTGTATATATATATATAAGGTGTGTGTGTATATATATATGGTGTGTATATATATACATATACACACACCTTGTATATACATACATAAACATATATATATACACACCTTGTGTGTATATATATGGTATATATATAGAGTATATATATATATATATACTCCGAGGTATAAGGCAAATTTCAAGTGAGGCAAGGGAAAGAAGCTACTGGACATTTTTGTTCTATTCATAGCATCAAGATTTGGAAGCATCAACTGAACGCGCTCAATTCTGCTGTGTTCATTTCAAAAGCCCATATTTCGCACTGTCACTCTTTCTCCATAGTCCAACTTTGCTTGGTTTGTGTACGGAACTGATGTGTACCTGCTGTAACTCACTGTGAAGCAGCTCTGGCACACTATTCAGCAGTGCAAGTGTGCAAAAACCGGCAGAAAGGAATAAAAAGAAAGAGCAAAGCTTTTGTAATACAACCTGTCTGTTGTTACTGAACACTCACCAGAGAAGGTGTTGAACAACTTCACCCAACAGACCTCCCTTCAGGATCTCAACTTCCAACAGGAGTTTGGGCTTTCCCATTACCTGAAGCTCAAGCCGTGCTTCCAGAGGTGTAACAACCTTTCTTGCATCAAAGTACAAATTCAAGAACGCATAAGGAGGAAGTGCTGGTTTTCAGCTTTCACCTCTCCCTAGCGGCTTGTATTAAGGAATTCTAAATGGATTACATAATTTGAGAAGTCATTTAAAGCAGTCTTCAAATCTCAAATGGTTTAACTACAGCCAGAAATTCTTAAATGGTTTAATTTCTATAATAAGAAACAGCCCACGAGAGTCATTTGGACTATTCTTTAATTTTGCCCTTGATATTTAGGCTTCGGGGAGAGAAGGGGATCCTTAAAATGCATGCTCTACAACATAACTTTGTTTATTATAGAATCCAAATTGCAGCTTCAGAATTCAGAACTACCACGATTTTGCAGACCATTTATTACACATTAGAAGATAGCAACTAAATAAATCCTCAAAATCTTCACAGACTGGGAAAATTTAGAAAGCAGTTTTGCAGAGTGTAAGCCAATCCAGAATCCTACTGAGTCTCCAGCAGGATCTCTTTCAGAAATTGCACCTTGTAACTACAGCATCCAAACTATCTGTGAAGTTTCTGCTTCCCTGTCTTCCTTGCCGACACTGTCAATGAAGGAGAACATGTCTGTCAAAAAACTTTTAACGAGATGACGCATAAGCTACCATCGATGTGGTGTTGCTATATGCAAATACAGGAGAGCTACTAGAGAAAAAAAGTCGTCTTGTATTTGAGGTACCAAACTGCGTAGTTACTGTATACAGAAAAACACATCGAGACATTCCAATATTGCGATTTACGTGAATGAAGAGAATGATAGAAGTCACTACGCAGTGCAAGATTGACTTTTGATTATGATGCAAAACGCCAACTTCGCATTCTATTATGGAGAGAAAAGTCACAGATGCAGGCATTAAACTTCTCACGCCAGAAGGCATTGTCTATTTTATATGCACTAATGTGCCAGATTGGGCAAAATCTGTTTCAGCAATTTAAACTGCGCAAGGTGGAAAATACTGCAGATCGCTTTGTAAAAACAGTTTCTTCTATTGCAACGAACTATAAAACTTTGTTTGACAGAAAAATGACTACTACTTATGAGTATGTTTTAAATTGCTATACCTTAAAGCAACAATGGCACAGAATGTTTTAAACTGTTTTCCCCACTCTAAAATTATGGCATTAAATCACAGTGAAGTAAAGCACTTGTACAGAATTTAGAAATTAATATTTTCTTACAGTATTTGTAATAATATATTAAGTATATACATATTTGCATTCCACAGTGCTTCTGATTGCTAACATCCTTTCTAGAGAGATGCCTTAACTGCCAAAACCATATGCTTGCAAATTAAAGCAATAAATTTTTTGTCTCAACATGAGTGAGAAATCTGTGCTCCTGTTACTACTGCTTTTTAGTCTACTACACAGACATAATTCACCTTCCCCAAGGCGTCTTTCACTTCGTTTTACTCAGAATGCTCCATGTTTCTTTTAACAATACTTTAAAAGAATTATTAGGTGGTATATATAAGGCACAGAATTCTGTATCTTAAGAACTGGAAAAACCCCTCATTATCCCTGAAAGAGGCTATATTATCTATATTGCGTTCACAGTTAAGCTCAGCCCTTCGCTTGGAGTTTAGCTGTTCTTGGGAGTCCTATTAAACTGCTCAGCTCACCCCAAAATCCATCTATACACACGAGGTGTCACTAACTCCTACAACATGTCAGGCGAACATGAAGAATGGCCAACTACAGATAACAGCATTCCATACCCAGCTGTTGCTGAAGAAAACACCAGCAGGACAACACAAGCTCACAAACCTTCATACGACTCCACGCAGCCCGGTAAGTCCCACTCTTGGCAGACAAAGCAAGCAGGTAACACAAGTATGTCAAGAACTGTTAACCGTTGGAGGAGCTGGACACAATGTTCAACTGATACGGTTATGCTTTATTTTAAATACGGCCACAATGTTTAAAACCATGAGCTGCGGATTTATAACTGTTGCCCTTTTAAAATCTGAAATCAAGTTGTTGTTATAAAACACATGGCTAATGTTCCTCCTCTTAATTTCATGTGTTACATGTTTCTTTTTTATGATTTCTGGGAGGCTTGACACTCAGAGGAGTTTCAAATTAAAAAAAAA
Organism: Rissa tridactyla; assembly: GCF_028500815.1. Taxonomy (NCBI): domain Eukaryota; kingdom Metazoa; phylum Chordata; class Aves; order Charadriiformes; family Laridae; genus Rissa; species Rissa tridactyla. Next base: position 29,599,279 of record NC_071474.1, on the reverse strand, counting down.
AAAAAACAACCTATCGATTCTAAGGAATTCCAAATTCTACTTTTTACAACACGACTTTGTCCAGGAATCCCAAACTTGTTACCTGAGTTTAGGAAGGTACCTCCTGTTTTTGTTTTGAAGTTTTGTTTGACTGAACCCCAAGAAAGGGACTGAAATTTGCAAGGCGTTTAGTAAAATCGCGGATTATAAAATGGTGAGACCAAAAACCATGAAAAGCAGCAACAGGAGTAACAAGTAAAGGTAGAAATACGAAAAAAGGCTTTGCGTAGTTTCAACAATAGGGGAACAAGAGGAAAACACTGCAGACTGGGGAAGGTAAGTGAATATTACTTCGATCAAAAAAATCCAGTTTGTCACAATCTTGTGATTTTTTTATTGGTTTTCCTTTCATACAGTCTGCTTCAAGCAAGAAGGAATGCTTTTCCAATAATCTCTTGATAGTTAATCAGTTTGACCTTTGCTTATACTTTCCAGAATAAAACTGTTTCCTAATTTATTTTTCCTTTTCATAAACCTCTAGGTTGATCTTCCATCTTTAAAAAGATCAAATATTTTATTATACCTAGTAACAGATTATTGAAGATTTTAGTACATGCACGGGCAGTTCATCTAATCCCATTGACCTTTTCATACTAAAATCCAGTTTTATGCTTTATCTGCTATTTGTTAAAAAAAGACAACACCATCCATTATTCAGATGCTGGTTCTTTATTCCTATGGGAAAATTAAAGCAAAACAGGACTTTATTTCTGTTTACGAGAAATTGAGAAAATGCATCCAAGATTTAAATGGAGTTGAATAAGCTAAGTCTTGCATTTGGAATTTTATGTACGGTTCAAACTATGAGGCTGCCTTCTGCCTAAAAAGTAAGCAGCATACATCTCAAGTAATCAGACTGTCACCTGTTTAGCTCATATTTCCTTAAAATTCACACAAAGATAATATTTACTGGTAAATTTCCTTCTACTTTATGCATAACTAACTGATGCCAATGTCCTCATATCTGTAGCCAATTTATTCCAAAAGAAGCCTCCTACAGGAAAAATAAACCTAACTGTCCGCCCCTAAAACCACTGGTTTATAAAACACCAAACAATAAATAGGAAGTGAAAAATCTTCTCTTCCACACAAAGCACATTAACTTCCTACACAGAAAAAACGACCACAACTGACAGAAGAGATGAACTTTACAATTAAACAAAACCCAAAAAGTACCATGGGTAACAGTTGAAGCAAGTTGCACAAATCACGTTTTTTCTGCCAAAAATGTGCTTTGTTACAGAAAGCAAAGAAGGGCTGAAAGGGAAGTCTTGGTCATTAAAAATGAATGGTAATTTATGCTTCTGATAAGAAGTCACCACTATTTATAGGAATCGTAATGAGCTTTTATCTCAGAGAATGAAACAAATTTAACTGCAATAAAACCTCTTTCATACATATTCTAAGCATCAGGATTATTAGTGACTTTATTCCTATTAATATGCTTTCTCTCTTTTAGATGCTATAGCTTAACTAAACTTTACTAACTCTTTTGGTTTAATTCCTCAAGTCAACTTACAGAACATCAGAGGCTATAAAAACCCCTATAAAAAAATCTCAAAAAAAAAAAATCACTATAAAAATCTCAAAGCTGCAAGGTAAAGCATTAGCCACGGGAGAAAATTAATAAAAGATAATAACATGTGCCTGGTAAACAATAAGGCTTTGTAAAGAATTTAACGATAGATACAAGAATAAAAAGATTAAACTTTAAAAAAACCACCGCCGGAAAAGAATTACCAAGTGGTAGAAAACATTTATGGAATTTAGATAAGATGTCAAACTGCCATTTGCATTAATAAAATTAATCACTACGTTACTCGATCATAGGTCCTTGCGAACACTCTGGCCAGACCAGTGACACTTATTGGGTTAAAAAAAAAAATTAAAGAAAAAAAAATCAGTTTGAGGGAGTTATCTGACTCTGTACGAGAGGTCGGGAACAATCACATTGACAGCCAACAGCAAAATTAATAGCAATTGTAAAAATTCTTTGTGAAAGATCCATAGTAGTGCTCAGATATAAGCAGCCGGTTGTACGCTGTTTAAGCATGCACCTTTATTTATATATGTGTGTGTGTATATATGGCACATTCAAGATGGTAATGTACAAGTTATCTCCTCAGTCTCTGTACTACCTTAAAACACAACACCATCCCCAACCCTACAGAGACAAATCAGCTCCCTTTTGTCAATAGGTGTTGATGCCAATGAAGTATTCATCAGTGAAGAGGCAAGTGATGCATGGAGACATTTATTCAATATAAATAAAATTTAGTTGCTATGCAGAAAAACCCCATGGAAAGGTACTTGCAAAGTCTGAGAAGCAGCACAAAAATGGTATGACAAAGACAATGTCATAAATCTGTGAATAAGTTGGAGATGAAACAATACCAAAGTTAGGTTGATTGATGACCTATTCCTTAAGTCCTCTGGGAAAAAAAAGAGTCCAGCTCTCACTAGACTGAAGTTTAAGATAGAAGACGACAAAGTGAAAGAAAATGATGGTCTAATTAAGAAAAAGTATCTAACAGCTAACCACTGTACTGAAGAGACACTGACTGATAACACTGAAAAAAAAAAGAGACAAAAATTTGCAAGAGAAAATCTGGATAGAGCTAGCAGAAACGTGTATAAAACTTCTCTTCCCTTCTCCTTCCCTTCATATTCTTGTGCTCCCCCCAAGTCTTTGTCCTCTGATGCATCAGTAATGCACAGTCAAAAAACCAGTTTGTGTTATTTCCATCAACCGCTATCACATAGCCTCCGCTTTCGACAGCTAAGCAACAAGTGCGCCAAGCTGCACAACATATTTCACACAAAAAGTTACCCAACAAATGAATTAAGTTTTTTTATCATATTCACTGGGCTATATTACTGACTGACCAAAAATAAAATCAGTATTAAACATTTGACTGTACACTATAATTAAACTATACATTTCATATACAGTCTGGGATCTTTAAAAAGCGTATTTGTTATTCTATATTCAAATGTTAAATCACACGTTAGGAGGAGGAACATACCATGTGTGTACACATGCGCACACCTGGGTGTTCACTCTCAAGCAACAAGACCTCAAAAGCTTAATGGTAAACTAAACATCATCGTTACACTGCTTACACAAATGACGATCTGTGATTTTCTAAGTACTTCACTGAAATATGCTGTATTATTTCCACAACCTACTTGAGAAGAGAAGTTTATTACTGTTTTTCTCCTCCTCACTCCTCCTCAGGTCAATAAATACCAGAAAAGCAAAATCCAGGTGGATTATCAATGCTTACAGGTTACGTAATCCTACAATCTAAAATGAAATGTTGGAAGTACTTAATGTCAAAGCAAACAGCTATTACCTTGAGGTGTTTCATCTATTTGCTTACCTTTACTTGCACTCTCAACATGCTGCAATTCATCTGGAAATTTTAAGATGTCCCGGTAATTCTCCTCACAGATTTCTGCCAGAAAATGCAATAGGGTTGTTTTCTGATCTGATGATTTAGTATCTCGAATCTAAAAAGTGAACACAGGAGAAAACAAAGATGGAAAAAAAAAAAAAATCACTTTTTTTTTTAGTAAAAATTTTTCAATAAAGTGAATACTGAAGATGTAAACTCATTAGCAAAAAGTTACCTACAAATGAAACAAATTATTTAAAAAATTTCTCCCATTCTTTATAATTTAGGACTACAAAGGGAATCTATCCCTATGCTGTATTTTTTTTAAAAAGAATAATTAATTATGCTGAGAAAAAAAACCTGAAGACAGTCCATAAAGTTCTCAGATTTTAACAACATGAGTTCAGAATGTTCGCTGTGATAACAAGAAAAAACAATAGCTGTGAAGAGAGATTAAACAGAACAGAATTCAGTTCACTCCTTCAATGCCCCCCACTGCCAGATTTCTAAAGGAGTTGCTCTGAAACGCCGCAGAGCTGGACAGCCTGCTAAAAGTCAAAATCTGTTCTTTTACCAGTCAAGTTAAAGAAACTCCTTGTCGTAAATCCAGTTTTTTATCCAAGCAACATCTACACCGTGCTACTTTATCCTAAAGACTTTAAGACAAATTCTACACAGACACATGAAATAAATGCACCCCGACGTACTGGAATACAAAACGACAACAGAAAAGCAAAGGTAATCCTAACTGCCAGTAAAGAAAATTTAATACGTCCAGTTTTATTTATGAAAAACCGCATGAAAGTTGTGCACAGTGTGAAGAAATAGGTAATTGCGTATTTTCACTATCCTCTCAGCTGCAGAGGCAATTTTTAGTGGTCTGAAATAAACTAGTCTTCTTGAAAACGATAAGACACTCTCTTCTCCATTAACCTAGCCGCATTAACTGCTAGAATCTGCTTGTTATTTAAAAAAAAAAAAAAAAAAAAACAAAAAACACACAAAACACACTGAAATAAATGTTAGAAAAAAGGGCTAGCGGGAAATTTCCAAATAAACAGATACTTGTGGCTAAACCCCGTGTACACGCAAAGGAATATCATGAACTTAAAAGAATGAGAAAATGAATTTAAGTCCAAATTTAGTTTCTCCATTTTCATGCAGCTATAAAGAGAGAATGCATGAGCTGACTGAAGATTTAGTGGAAGTGGAGATTACCCCTTCTTTACAAGGGCAAGACAGAGAGTAGGTGTATGCAGAAGTTCGAGATAAGCATACTTCACTTTTTACAGAGAATTAGTATTACAAGTATATCTGTAAAGATTTTTTTTTTAACCGCCTTTTACTAACTCATCTAGTACCGTTCTTACACAGAAGCAAGCTACAACATACACAACAAATGAAATCAAGGATTTGTTTAAGAAGAATACATAAATGTGTGTGTAAAATCTCCTATTTGTTTTCTCATTCTCTAAATCACTAGAAGTTCTAATTCTATAATCCTCATGACACGCTTGCCATCGATGTTCAATTTAATACAGGCCTTTCAGCTTTAAGGATTACCCTGTTAAGAATAAATGAGTGCAGTCGAAAAACAGGCTTTTAAAAATATAAGGTATTTAGGCAATTAAGAATGCAATTTAATTCATACCGATTCGGTGATTAAAGACTAAACAATGCTCAGTAATGGTACGCAGTTAAAAGGTTCTAATGTGTTGCGTGCATAGAAGTTTTTCCAACTTGAAAAAACATAGTAGATTTAGTGGCTAAACATCTGCACAGTAAAAAGAAATTGCATTTCAATTTGTCTGTGAACAAGAACTGTGGGATTTGCAGTCTTTGATCTCTCTGACATCAGCAAATAGATAAAGCTTTTTTTTTTTCCCCCCTAAATGGACAAAATTATTTTGCCTTCAGATTACAACAGAAACATGTTTTGTCACCACCAGTAACATCATATTAACAAGAGTTAATATTAGCACCTGCTGTGTTGTTTAAAACCTGTAATAAACAGTCATTCGGATCTGACCCAACTCTGCCAAATGCTCTTCTTCGGCCCAGTCAAGAAACGCGCCTCAGCTGCGTTCAACCACATTTGACTTTCAATAGCTCAGACACACAGCGGGTAACCCTGAGCTCTGTTTGATCTTTAGAATCAATATATATACTTTAAAAATCAAGTTCTGGGCCTACTGATATAATGAGAAGATAAGGAAGATAGGTGTTTCTTGAGTGTAGTTTAGCAGATATTATTTAAATATAAAAATAGAAATGAGTGATAGGAACTGGAATGTTATCAACAGGGCTGTGTCTTTACATCCTCTGTATTCACAGAGCGTACTTGTATTCAGGTTAAATTGTTTGTCTGCTCTCTTTTTTTATTCTTCTTTAACATTTTTGACTTTATGGAAAAGACAATTACGTGCATTTTGAATTAAAAAGTCATATTTTAAGAAAGTGAAGTTTGTTTTTCTTATATCCAGTTTAAGTGTCCCTTGTTTCAATTTATAACCCCTGTCTCACTCTTTTACTGTACACTTTGCTAAAAAGCCTGGCCCCACCTTCCCAGGAACTTATAGGGTGTTGGAAGGTTGCTACGGGTCCCCCCCAAAACCCTCATTTCTCCAGACTGGACAAGCCCAGTTCGATCAGCCTCTCCTCCTCCCTTGCCAGTCACCTATGTACGTTAAACAAAACACAAAACTAAATAAAATGGGTATAAAAAAAAAAGAAAAGGATTTTTTCTTCCCATCTGATCTGATGTGTACTGGAACACAAGTATGTGAATCCTAAAAATCCCCACCTTTCAAATGCTTTTGCATTATGCCCTCTGTATTTTCATCCTTTTAATTCTCAAAGCATTACCATATTAGAGAACTCCAAATAGTTCCCTGAGACTTGGTAAACCAACAAAACTCACCAACAGTAATGGAATTCACCATTTGGAATACAAATAATTGCTTCATTTCTACATCTCTGGCAGTGTTAACACACGGGAGTATAAAAGCTTTTGCAGAACAGGGTCTGTATATATGGCATTTGCAAAGCATTAAGAATGCATGTCACTGACCTAACGTTTTCCAAATGTATTTATTTTTAAAGATGACATTGACACTATAGTGTTAAAATTTTCAAACATAGGTTTTGATTCTATGGCTTTTCTTTATCTGAGAGACAGAATTTGGGAATAACACACTTAAAAAATCAGTAGATCAGTGCAGGATTCAGAAAGCAGCTTCCCGCTGAACGTTGAAGCATCAATTTAAATGGTCAATACTATCAGATTCATTGCTTGGGAAAGGATTAAAGATTAATAATACACAGACCACAATACTCGCAAGTACACCCATTCAAATCAAGTAATATACAGAGTAAGATGTTTAGGTCTGTAGCTCAGAAATAACATCAATAACACAAAATTCTCCTTTACATATAGTATCTTGGTAAAAACATTTAAAACATGCAAATCATACCATAACCCACTTCCAGAATTTTTCTTCTTTTTTTTTTTTTTAACATGTACTTTTGGATTAAATTGGCAGGTGTGAGAGTTAAAAGTGACAGCGAACATAAGGAAAAAAATAAGTATGTTTTAACTCTCACTAGATTGACATTTGATTATTATTATTATAACTTAAAAAAAAGCTTTCTATTTATTTTCATGAGATGATATAACTTTTCATATCCTAGAAATCTTTCCCATGTTAACAGAAAAGGGGCTGGTAGATCATTAATAAATGTACACTAGGTAAGTAACAGTCAAACTAGATAAAGAGCTTGTCTTGTACTATTTGCACCATGAACAAGTAACATGATATTCCTTATTACATAAAATACACATTGATCCAGCTAGAATACCACAAAAGCTTTATTAAAACAGAAGGATGCTTGCTATTAGTCTTGACATGAATTCACCACAAAAAGAAGCGAAGCTGTACCCTATGCATGCCTGAAGCAAACCTCTTTTCTTTCAATTAAATTTCTGCCTAGCATACCTTTATACAGCTATGAGGGTTCTCTTGTCCTTGGTAAGAGCTAGAAACTGGTGCAATAGGGTCCACAATAGCAGTCGGATCATTCGTACACATTAATTGAATGCAACAACTGGTAAAAAGATTTACCTTTAGCGAATTACTACAGCAGCCTCTCTGAACTTTACTATTTTTCTACTATACTTATATTTTCACGGAGCACTTAGGCAATCATGAACGCCCTGGTGCATACAAAGCAGCTGTTACTGCTTGCCAGTCTTCACACGGTGCAGGAATTCTAATGGTGATCTCTCTTATTTGAACAAAATTAAGTTCTCTGGCTTCTGCCAAAGGTTGTTTACAAATCATTTCTTTCTTCACGAATGTCATATACTGCAATATAACATCCAGAAAGATAATCTGTTTTTAAGGATTTGCAGTTACTACACAGGCATTAGCTTTTTAGCTATGTCCAGACAGGTCTGAATTCACGCTTTCTTTTCTTTATAATGTTTTAATAAAAGTTGTTACACAGTAACAGATTACTGTGTACAAAATGACCAGCTCTGTTTTAAGAATATTTATTTCACAGAAACAAACACTTATCCCAGATCAATACTTGCCTTTTTTCTTTTCTTTTTTCAAATCATATAACGTAAGTACTACATTTACTAAACAGACAATTAATTTTCAGACTGTTCAAAGATGACCAAAAAAAAAAAATCAATGCGAAACACAGGTTTTATTGAAAAGTGAATTCATCAACAGTAGGATACCTCATCATTAAAACAACTCTGCTTTTTATGTGTATTCCGCCCACGGAAACATGTGCACGGACCCATGTGTACTACTATGCTGACAGCTGGCTCAAAAAAAAGAAATTAACAGCGTCATGAGCAGAAAGTCCAATGGTCCAAACTATCTTTGTTTCAGTCACTGGTCTAAAAAAGAAAAAAAACCTACAAACTAAAAACCTGCAAACATCAAGCCTTTAAAAATCATTGACCAAATAACCATTGGTTTGATTCCCCTTTTCCTAATGTGTTTCCTGGTTATTTTTTCTGAGACTTAAATCCTTGTCTTTGGGCAAAACATCAACATACAGTAAAGAACAGCTTAAAAACTACCATATGACTCAAGTCAGCTAGATTTATGATAAATTCTACTCACATATCAGATAAGGTCCGTCCAGAACAACGATACTCAGAAGACACTACTATGGTTTAACTTATAAATTTGACCCATCAAGTATCTTACAGTGAGAGCCACCAAAAAAAAGACCAAAAAATGAGACAGAGCAATGACCAACATTTTGAAACATTAAGCCAGGTGGCCTTTTTTGATTTTAAAACTCTTACTGAAGCAGTTCTTACTTTAAGCAAATAATGTTTAGATTTGGTAAGAAATTCTTTTCCCCATTCTAAAGTTGCTTAAAAAGAAGTTGCAGGTTTTACGGCAAACAAAAAAAATTAGGACAAAGTTTCTTTGGCACCTTATATCTGACAGCGTAACTTCTAAAGTGTAACATCCTATTGCTTATCATGGTTCCATACATAAAAGCGAACAGTGCGCAAAGTATTTCACAAAATATTAAAGTAAGTTAGTAAGTTTTATGCTTTACGGGTATGCTATCAAAATGCAAAATAAAAGGCTCCCAAATTACTCTTGAAAAGCTTGAAGACTGAAATATCTTCCCTGGGAGAAGAAATAAAGACACTTCAAAATTATTCAAGGAAGAACTTTCATATGGCAAAAGTGCCTTCTCAAATTACCACCACACAAAATAAATTAAAATAACATCTTTCCACGTTCACACAGCTTTCAAAATTTAGAAGCGTCCAGATGCCCCACAGAGCAAAAACATGTAACCTACATGACGCTGGCAAACAAACTGCTACCTTGTTCTTGCTGTTCCATGTCACTCATTTCTTTTACTGCCTTCTTCAGCCAAGACATATAAATCAGAAGTTTTAATTCCCAGCAAGATTTCGGTAAACAAGACAATATACTCACCCTACCATGCTTACACCTACAGAAGTTTTCATTTTCACAGTGAAGGCCCATTATTGACCAATAATACTAAATTTTGAGGCTGTTTTAATAATAAAGGATTAAAGCTGAGAGGTGGTTGTAGACAGATATTAAACCTAGCGCTTATAAAAGATATTGTCACCTGATACGATTTAGTATTTTGTACTATTCACACCAGTTAATAAAGGCTCGTCAGACTGTGCTCTTAGTTAATAACACAAGGCCAATAAAGCTATCTTAGTATTTTGGGTGGAAAATGGGAGGGCAGAATTTGAAAGATATTAAACAAATAAACCAAATGCAATTACCAGTTGAAAATAATAGAGTCATTACCCAAATATAAATTTGGGTTCCTAACAGTAATTAAAAAAAAAAATCCATTGTGAATACTAACTGTGTAAGCAACTCTTATTCATGAAATTAAATATCGATGCAGTAAAAGGTTAGTTCTCCAAATACGATACTAAAGCATAAGTAAAGGTACAAAACCATTTGAAAACATACCTCTTGCAAAAGCACATTATTATACTAATCTAATTCAAATTAGAATGGCAAATACGTAAAGCAATGAAAACCAGAGCTTTTAAATAGCAAAAAATATCTTTTAACTTGCCTAATAAAGGATAAATTTAAATAGCAGACAATGCACATGTCACTCTGTCTGGAGAAACTTATTTACATTTCCATTAATTTAAGTGACTTGTTATGAGTTTGGAACCTACGAGTGATAATTCACGAGGTTTAATCAATATGCAGAGGTGTTAATGATACAATTTCATGTCCAGATTTTGGCAAGACCTCTGTTTTAGCTCTAACAACGATCACTGACTTTGTGATTATTTTATTTTTTGACATCATCTTATAACAAAATATACCTAGTACCTAAACGCAAGAGTACAGTCAACATTTTATTTGGGATAATGTTTAAGTATTTTCTCTAATGTCTCGGCCCAGTGGGGAGGGCAGGGGGAGAAGAACACTTCCCTCGGAAATATCTCTCTTGAAAACAAAAAAGTTCACACACAGATTTTGTTTTTGAGGGCAAGGCTGAATTAAACAGTCATAGATTTTTGTCTCAGCTATTTTAAATGGAATTTAGCTGTAAGCACAGATAGCTATGCTTCAGCAATTATTCAGTTCGGTGGAGAACAATTTGCAGGATTAGTCAGTCTGCATTAGCTGTGTCAAAATCTGTGGGATGTGCATTGACACCAATTCATAAATCTATCACCTGGAGTGCAAGAATACCTTCTCAAATCTACGCTGTGCTAGAGTACCATTCATGAACTCGTCATTTCCCCTCCCCACCATTAACAAGAAGTTTACTGCTTAAAACATTAAATTCCCTTTAGATTCCACTACTACTGAAAAGAAAATGCAGCACTAGATTTATTAAAAAAAAAAAAAAATCCTTCAAATTGGCCTCTCTTTAAAAAAAGCTATTAAAGAATTAAAGTATTTCTCAGGTGATGGTTTTTATTTTACCAAAAAAGTTAGCAACATCTTTGTATTAAACTATAGCAAGCAGAGTCTTTCTCTACTGAAATATGTCAGATCAGACTTGCTGTGCATTTGGAATATTATTTTCCCCCCAAGGTTAAATCTCCTTGAGGTACACGTCATGTCTCCCCACGGCACCCAAAAAAAGGTCTTGAAACCTGGACCCTCTGATTAGACCAAACAGAAAATAACTGAAAAATTCCTCTGCAAGGTTTACGCTAACTTGTCTTTTATTTAAATCTGTTTACAAATGTTGCAAGCCTTTATTTTAAAGATCCTTTCAAAGGTACTTTGCAAACTGAGACAGTCAAGTTCAGATCAACGCCTTACACACGTTTTACCATATAAACAAACAAGCACTGCTCATTAAATTCTAACCACTATAGATTTTGGAGTTCTCCTTGCATCCTGTATTTTGCCACCACAATTAAAGTTAAACCCAGGATAACAATGTCCATCTTTAATCCCAAATACTTACTTCGGTGACGCTGCCTGAGGGACAGCTGGGTAGAAGATGGAAAGACAGACTAGTAGCTAGAGCTATTTAACAAATTCTGAGCTCTGTGTATATTCTATTGAAAAGATGATAGTTGAACAAATTCCAATCAAAAAAAGCTGTTCTACTTGTATACTTTAGAAAGACTCGGAACAGACTTACAATTAACTGCCTTAAATTGCCATTGCATGGAAAAAGACAACTATAGCAGGGGACCATCCTAGTAATCTTTACTCTCTATTTTGTCTATCCATTTTTAATAACAGAGGTGCAGTCAGTAAATTATGCTGCTGACTGTTTTTCCCTATTTAGGGTACTTCCTCATGTGTCGTGAGTTTCATGAATCTGCACATACAAGCTTTATAGCTTTATCTTACCTTGCAAAGAAAACTGATGTTAAAACCAAGAGACTGTGCGTTTCTGGAGCCAGAGTTCATGTAGTTTCCAAGGAACAGCACTAACTCTAAAAGCTTACTAAAGCTTTCACTCTTCTTCATCTCTTCGCAAGCCAGTGTAACCGCCATAATGTCAGGTTTGATATTGTTTACGTGCTCTTCAAACATAAGCTTGAAAAGGATCCCATTGAGACGTGACCGCAACATTTTCACTGAACTCATCTACAAAATAAGACATTAAATCAGAACATAAAAAAAACCAAAAGTTTATTTAAGCAAAATGCTTATACTAAAAAAAAAAAAAAAAAAAAAGTATTGTGCAACCAGCAAGACTCTAGTTTCTATATATTTTCACTGACTATCTTGTACTTCCAGGAATCCGTACCTGCCCATGGGTATTCTTCTCCAAACCATACTCTTTGCCTGAAAAAAATCAGCGAAGCAACGTTTTGAAAATAAGAGAGTGCTTTGTGTTACCAAACCATTTAACTTGTGAATTCCAAACTCACGGGCAACAAATGCACACTGCCAAAGCCCTTCCTCCCAGCAAAGGAAACGTGAGTCAGTTCCACCAGTTCACAAGAACCGACGACCAGCCTGAAAGTACCCATTGCAAACATTTTGTCATATCTCCAGTGAAGTTGCCCTTGAACTGATATTTACCAATTTTCTAAAACTAAGCTTCTCAGTTTTTCTCCCTTCAGAAGTGGCACAACAGTGTCTCAAATGTGCGTGCTGATACCAGCATAGACACAAATCACTACACTTCAGACGGATTAAGGTAAAGAATTTTACTTTCCAGTTTTAGACTCTCTCACTGAGCTGACCCAAAGGGCTCAACTTGCTCTTGGTCCCTGGGAGAGTAACAGCAGGGAGAGACAATGAATTCTTAGGGACCCTTGTGGAAGGACATGAGAATACCTGAGCGACTTTGAGACACAGGAGGTCAAGCCTCACTAGGCAGATATTCATATCAAGCCAGGTCATATTAGTACTATTGTTCATGAAATATTTCCTGCCATTGAACTGATATGAGCTGTTAATTGTGATATTTACAAATCACATCAGTGCTACATCTAACAAGGTGGTTATTTTTTCAGTTTTTAATTAACATGAAACCCAAACTTTTGTTCCATTATTATCTACACTTATAGCAAGTTATAAAATAAATAATATGAATCCTACTGGTATTGATAGCTACCAAACAAGCTCAAAAGTATTTTAAAGGTACACTATGATATATATTTGATCCTAAGACTTTTCAAGTTCAAACCATCAAAAAGCCCCAGTCTATGTATCCCAAAGAATAACCAGATAAAGAGGTTTTGGCTGAAATTCATTAGACTAAGTTCTACATAAAAAAGCAATATACCCAGAGATACTAAAGTAGGTATTTATTTCTGGTATACTCTTTAATTTCTAGTTCCATGGCATGTTTTTGTAGGCAATATACTGCCTGCTTTTCAACTCCTTGTCTTTTTGTCCTTCTAAACAACTTTTGTAAGACTACTACCCAAGATACTATCATATACTTTGCAAAAGGTAGTATATGACTAATTTTTTCTTGAGCTGATAAAAAGATGGGAGGTTACAAATCACAGCATTGTAACACGGTAAATGACAGATACTGAAATGTATCTACAGAAGTGATTCGTTAGTTTAAATGCCCAAGACCAATTTCATTAGAGTAGCTACCAAAATATTTTGCACAAGTGATCAGCAATATTGCCTTCTACTTAGCAGCGGAGATATTCACATGATATATTTAAATTTAAGAGAAAAATATGTACTGAAAATTTTTAATCCACTTAAAAATTTTCATTTAAATGCGGGAATGATTACCTTCCAAATCTAACTCCTAATTTTAATTAGCAGAATACAGAAAGATTTCTCCCCCAATGTATTCACTATCAGTGGTGTTCCTGAAGCACTTTGTCCCCCTGAAAGAAAAGCTTTGTTATGTGACAAATCACAGATCTTGGCTATCAAAGCAGAAAGATTTTCATGTGTTCATGTCTCTGATGCCCAAAGCTTTACCATGGCACCTTGAGGAACCACAGTTTTTCTACTGGTGTTATCTACCAGAAGCAGCAGCAATAACTTTCATAGGAAAGACTTGGGGGGGGCCTAAATAATGATCAATTCATACTAAAATGAACATAAATATGACGGCACTCCAGATGGTCTCCAACAATTCATATGATCAGACCAAACGAGGAAAAGGAAAGAATTGGAAAAGAAGCATGTCAGCATAACTTGCAATCTTTTTTTATATATCCCCATTGTCACGAATTTCTCTGTGAGCCTCTATAAGCCAACATCACGCAAAGTCTTGGAACATTATTCTTCTAGTCATTCCTTATTGCAGAAATATCATACTGAAAACATCTGCCTTGAAAGGATCTACCTTCAGTGGCCTGCAGTAGATGGGAATTAAAATTAATCACAACTTGCTTTATCTTTTGTAGAACAATCTCCAATTACTGACTTTACTCAAAATGGCACAGGAAAAAAGTGTCAAAAGCTTTAGACATTGAAAACAGAGGGCAACAAAAACATGTATAAGTTTTTGTAAGTATATAAGTTTATAAGTATAACAGTGTGACTTAAACATCCGTGACGAATAATCCTTTACAACACTTCAGCCGATCTGTACTTCCTTTGATGCTGCGAAGTGTCATAGAACACTGACCATTTCTTTGCTTTGCAAGGTAGTCTGCCTACCAAACCAGCAGGAAGTTTTAATTTCATTTGCTGATCTGCATAATATTTTCCAAGTACCTTAATTTCAAAAGAGCTGTTTCAAGTGGGTTGTTTTATATACATTACGCTCTATGTATCAATAGAAGATGACCACAAATGCCATTTTATTTCCTCCTTCCCAACCCTGCCCTGGTGTTTCTTTCATATGCATATTTCTAAATACGTGATTTCGCTGGCTGATAAACATATTGAACTTAGAAGAATCTTCTGAAAATAGTAAGGTGCAAAGATTAAATTCACTTAGGAAAAGGTCAAATTGTTTTTAGTTTACAAAATTAAGTGTCAAAGGCATATAAGAAATAACACATTCCAATAGGGGCATGCAATAGCAAGCATTATCTCTGACCACAAACAGTTAAAGAAGGAAGAAAAAGGGGGCTGTTTTTTTCCCAGCTAACTGTGAGCACTGGACTGCATATCATTTCCCCTTCTGGGCTTTCATAAAGGTCTCTCGTCCGATTTCTCTACCTAATCAAGTTCTTTATTCAGTTCTTTATTCTTTATTATCATCATTCAACTCTCAAGCCCTGGATTAAAACTAGGTTCAAGGGTTATTGGAGAAAGAGGCATAAAGCACAATTAAATTTGCCTCATTTCCTAAGGAAAAGCACTGACAATCCTATAATACAAATTTGTCAACTTACTCAGACTCTTACCTATAATATATTAAACAATTGACCTTTTATTTTCCCTAGTCATGTCCTAGAAAGATTAATTCTTCAGCAGCTCCAGAAATTACAACGAGGCAGAACGAGTGGCAGATAAATTCAATTAAAATGAGTGAATGACTCCAAACCAATGCAGGTGCAACAAACTTGTCCAAGTTTTGCTGGTTTGTCTACCTCTCAAGGAGACCGGTGCAATAGAGCTCATCCTGGTTACACAGCAAAGAGGGTCACAGAATCTGCAAGTCTCTACAGCGACTCAGTGAAACTTATCCCCTTGCATTAACAATGAAATTACTGATAAACCAGTTCTTACCAGGTGAAGGAAGTTTTGCAAGTCACTAGATACCAGCAAAAAAAAAAAAAACAAACCCTCCCAGTTTCCCAGAACATACAGCAGAAAGGAAATTCTTTGGTAAGCTCCAGTCACTTGTTTTGTTGGCTCACTAAAGAGTTATTAATTAAAACTCACACCACATAATTGTGGAGTGATCTTTTTAAAAGTGGTAATATTCTTAACTCAACTTATAAAAAGAACAAGGAAATAAGTACCAGACCTAACAGATACACTTCTGATTTAAAAGAAAAAAAAAAAAGTAAACTATCCAACAGCGGCTACTCCTCTCAGCTCAACTGGTTTTCCGGTATCTATCAGTAAAAAAATAAATGGATGCAAACTCTGGTAAAATCGTACTAATAACAGTTACTATCTACACATACTTAATACACTACTTGTATATTGGCAGCTTCACTGAATGCTTGTGGTTTACCAACGCATCAAGATAAAGCAAGAGAACTGTTCCTTCTTAGGTTGTTACTGATTAATAAATAGATGGTAATGGTGCAGACCTTGCACTAAGACTAACCAATCTCACATTTCTACCAAAATTCCTCATCTTTGTTCTGAAATAAAACATTTTTGGAACTTTACGCCATTTATTAAAAAAATAAAATCAATAGCCTAAAGTTTTTCCAAAGAAGTCATTGATATCTTCCATTTTCTAAATCCCCTAAAAAAATCTCATTAGCTCAAAATATATGTGTCCCTGCCAAAAAAAAAAAAAAAAAAAACCACTCAAAAGGCAGTTCTGAAGCCAAATTAAGCATAATCAGAGCTTTTTAGTAAAAAGGTTGTTTCGCTCTTTCTTTTAATACGCTCTATTTCTGTTTTAATACATTTTAATGTACATAACATCATAAAATCCAGCAAAAGCAAACCTAGCTCCTGTGGAGTTAGGGATAAATTCTAAACACATTACAGAGGCTATCACCATCATTATAATCTTTTAGACTGACAAAGTGAAATGAAAACAGGAACTAATTTGCCTAAGGACTTGTCGGGTCTTTGGAAGACCAGAAGCAGAAAGAGAGTCCTCAAGCCCTAGTTTAGTACTCGGTATCATACAATCATCTGCCAGCATGTATTAGGGTAACTTATGCAAATTTTACAATTTCAGTCGGAGACAGGTTCTAACCATTATAATACTCCATGGAATGCAGTATTATATAATGGAATGGAATTCCATGGCATATATAATGCTTATGGAATAGACATATGTATTGAACACTAATAAAAGCAACAGAATACGATCTACAATTTCAGTTCTAATAAGAATAGACACCTCTTCTAGAGCAGTTTTGCAAGGTTCTAGGTGTTTGTATATATATATACACGCATACGTGTGTATATATACATAAAATACATATACACACATACATGCATTTTTATTTTTAACCAAAAGGTGAAACATAACATGAGATACTATGGGCACATTAACTCTTTCAGCTGTTTACAGTTTTTGATACAGCAGAAGAAATTTAATTGAAGTAGTCAATGCCACTGAGTTAATGGTTTTTTTTATGAACTCTTGGAAATGTAACTACCTGAACCTAGCGTGTTCTCCCTTACTGTTTAATAAACATACAAGACATGCAAACAAGGCAAGACAGTCAGACAAAAGATTTGGTCTGGCACAGAAATTCCTGTTGCTCTTAACTACATACCATAATTCCTTCCAGAAAATTACCTAACATGTATTTACAGAAATTTTTAGATTATCACTCATCAATAAATAGATGATAACTTTTTCTAATGCAGGACTTGCAGAAACACTAACCAAAATAATATAAACCCAAACTTTTTCTTTTTAATCTCTTTGACAAAATAGAACCCTCCAGTTAATTATTGCACTAATACATACCACAACTCCAAATTGTTCTGGCTCAGCAAGATCGTTATATTCATCCTTTAATTCGGCTAAGGCATTGAGTTCTTTCTGCTCAGGAAGATTCTTCACTAGGTTCTAAAACAAACAAGGTATTACATTAAATTTGTTATATTAAACTAGCTGAGATCTTAAAATAACACGTTTAAAATACCACAACATGGAAATGCATGAAGATATCATGGAAAGCTTTTTTTTATTTACGCAGCTTTAACACTATAGAAACATTAAATCAAGCCAGTAATTATTTAATACAGACATCAGCACCTCTGTTACAGTCTCTAATTTGAAGAATGCCTTCTCAGTACTAAAAAGTTAGACAAAACTCCTTGATGCTGTCAGGCCCTGCAGAATCAATCTCCTTTTGCCCTCCTGATTGCACGGACCGTTGCAAAAATTAAATCTTTCGATACTTTCTGCAACACTAGTCATAGAGTTGAAACATCTCAAAACATGCTCCTTTAACTTGAATTTCTCCTGGTTAGGTTATAGCACATCGGGTCTCCTCCCATCAGAAAAGGTGCAGTGCCATGTGTTCCCACAAGTTATGAATAAAATGCACCCTGACACTACGACAGAAGCGATAACGAATGTTCAGGTCTATGTCACAAAAAAAAAAAAAATAAGCTTCGCTACGAAAAAAAGTTATGTGCTTTTTAAAAAAATCAGAAAATCAACTGGTGCTAGAGAAGAATATTTTTTCCAGATATAAAAATCTTCATGGGAGAAAACCTGTACTATTAGAGGTACATGTGACTTACTTTTAGAACATACCAATCTTGCCATCACTCTTGCAATATTTTTTTATTCGTTAGGAGAATTTGATTACTGATCACTCTGCCAAGCTTGATGAAGTAGGCATTAAGGTGCAACTTTCAGAAAGGCATCAGTCTAATTTGTCAAATTTGCAAGTGATAGCTAACCGAACTCTCCAAGCTGAGAGAATCAAACATTCGCCCATCTTAATAAGGAAAAATACAGATGACAAGCAGTCTCATACAAAGTGTCCTTGTTACAGAAGGACATTTTACACTTACACAGGGGAGTACTGAGTGTCTCAGTGAGCAAAGTTCAATATACACAACAGAGATAAGCATCAGATTCACCTGGATGTCATGCAAATAAGCTACGGTCTCCTGTTTAAACCTAAGCATGCTTCCTTTCCTATCAACCCAACCCCACAAATTTCTACTTGAAGAAAAAAAAACCAAAACATTCTTGCTCATTTGATTGACTGTTTAATGCTGGTAAAGATCAAAGATATGAACTTTTTTTTTTTTAAACATATTTTCATTAGGTAGATTATTGGCCAAAAGCTGTCATTAATAATTTCATAGTATTTGTGAAATTAATTCACAGTAATTTCACATAGAAAAATGTATATTTCAGTACACATTAATAAACTCACAATAAAACATTATTTTTTCCATCAATGCAGAAATACAAGTGCCTACTACTAAAACTGCCTTTTTTTGGTTTTTGCCACGTAACTAGGATCTGTTAACACGCTTGATCATTTCTTTTTCCTCATCCACATCCCTTAACAGTCCAGAGCTAATAGATCAACTCATTTTACCCTCAGCTTCTAAGACAAGGAGCTTGGCTCTATTAGCACTGCAGCCCCCCAGACATGTGTTTAAATATGGTTACTTGAATAACTGAAAAGGAAGCTAAAGCATTCAGTGATCACATACTCAAATCTTTGTCAGTACTTTAGGAAACAGTTTCATAATGTATTCATAATGATGTGGATTTAAATAAAAATATGGTAAATAAAAAATAGTTTACCTAAACGTAAGTAGTAGTAGAAATCTGAGGCTGAAATTAAGAAGCTGAAATTATCACTGTCTACTCACTGTCACAACGCCCTGAATTCTGCTAAACAAGGCGTCTGACGAGTATTTTTACGAGAATTTATCTGAAAGACACACTAGGAATTGAGAATATTTTTTCCGAGAGTGTTTTCCTCACGGAAGAGTTACAACAGTATATAGTCTACCACGTACTCAAACTGATTAATCCAATTAATTTTAGTGAGTATTACAACATAATTCTGAAAAGCAGCAAGAAACGAGGACTTGAGAAACAGAACTGAAAAAGCACTTTCCGATATGCTCAGTTACGCTGTACCCATTTGGCTTTCACCACTTTGATATTTAGAACAAAGCAGTTTCCACATGTGCATTTTTATAAAGTGCAAGTTTTGCTAAGCATGAAAGAAAGCAAGGTTTGCTTTGTAAAATTTTTCCAATCAGTAGTATTGAAGACTGTTAAACTGGTAAATTAGATGATAAGTCAGAAGATTAGAATAGAAATATACCAGAACAGACTGAACACAAAATAGATGATACAGAGAAGGAATCTCTTCTGGGTTATCAGCTGAACCTCCTCGCAGTGAGAACAACGCTGCCACACCGTTCCCTTCAGAAACAGGCCCATCTCCACAGCCTCACTTTTTTGAAGATTACAAGCAGCTGAGTTTCTAGATAGCGGCATTCGTGATGAATTCATATACATTTATTCTGGTGTTAACATTGCCTTTCACTTATGCAACTTCATTTTTCTCCCCACTGCTTATGCACATCGCTCTTCTCCTCATATAGTTATAATGTAGTCATATCCCCTCTCAGCTATTTATATTGCTAATCTAATCAAGCCAATCTTTTCTAGCTTCCTTCTGTAGACTGTTTCTCCATCCCTCAATCATCTTAAGTAGTTTTTAAGTTCAGCTTCTCCATTTTAAATTAATTTTTGAGAAATGTAGCAAGTATTTTAGATAAGGTCTTAGAAGCGCATTATTCAAAAGCATAATAATCATCCTCTCTGCTGGAAATACTTGACCTGATACACCTTGCAGTCACAGTTGCCTTTTTTATGGTGTACGGGCTCTGGCTGGGGTGAAGTTAATTTCCTCCACAGCAGCCCCTATGGTGCTGTTTTGACTTGTGACCAACGCGGTGTTGATAACACCCCGATGGTTTCGCTGCTATTGCACAGTGCTCGTGCAGCTGGAAGGCCACCTCCGCTCCTCACTCTGCAAGGGGGCCGGAGCAAGTGGCTGGGACTACTACTAGCATACAGCTACACCAGCAGTAGCTCTACTTGTCCTGTTGAGCACAGACTATTACTTCTCCTCAACCATTTCCAACTGATAAGTAGCCATTACAACATCAGCTTCCAGTGTTTTACAATTAAGACGCAAGATCACGACCTTTTACTTCAGCATAACATATTAAATCCTATTTCTATTAATCCAGGTCTCAAGATATACCTACATTGGTTGCAGAGGTAACTATACCCATATGAAACTATTCTGCATCTGAGGTATTCAAGGTGGGTTTTTTCTCCCTGTTGATTTTTGATTTTACTAACCTTATAGGCTTCTCAATCACGTGATCTGATGTCCCCAATCATTAAACATAAGCTTAAGACTTATTACTTATTTCCAAATACTACGTATTGTGTGCTTTAATTTTTTGTGAGAAGACTTGGTAGCCAAAGGTAGTATTTTTAGCAATGTTAATAGATCTATATTGGAAATCTTCTGTATTTAATTTTAGGGCCCACACTCAAAACCAATCAACTCCATGCCGACGTGGCCTGAAGCAGGACAAGACAGTGAAACACAAAGTCAGATTGGAAATACTTTCCCATCAAACGGGAACTTGCAAAAACATTATGCGATAGCAATTAAAAAAAAAAAGAATTATAAAAAAAAAAATCAAGGATTATCCCAAATGAAATACGAATGAGAATTTCTGATACCAAATCTGTATTTTCAAACATATTAGGTTAGGTGACATAACTCTCAGAATATGACACTACAAGAAAATGTAACTGAATGTAGTTCTGTGAGCCCAATAGTTTGAGGTCTATGAGGGAACTGCAGCCCTTCCTCCAGAGCCTCAAGAAAACAAAACTCTAGAAATGTAAGGAGGCCTTGGTGACACAAGAAAAACTGCAGAAAAAGGACAAGGAAATTTTATTTGAAATATATAATTCCATTTACACTATATGTTTTGCAACAGAGTAGTTTTGTTAAAAAGCATTCATGTTAAAATTTGAAGAAGTCATGAATTATGTAATTAATGGTGAAGAGACCAGGAAACCCAGTTTAACCCAGTGTACCTGGAATAGTCATTTTCCAAGTCCAAGAAAGGAAGAAGAAATTCATTTAGAAAGCCTTGGGGGGGACTGGGACAGGGGTGCAAGCAGGAGACAGGGAAGGAGGAAAGTATAAATAGAGTCCAGGTACGTTAGCTAGAACGTGAATCTGAGTATGATACTGAAATAAATCAATTCAATAGCAGTACCACCGTAGGTTTACATGTTTCTCTATTGCACTGTGTCACTCCCCAGAGATGAGGAGGGGCTGCCTACACACTTGCTCTCTTTCTCTTGTGAACAAATCAGAGAGGGATGTAAAGAAGTTGAATTCTGTACTTTCTTCTCTCCAGCTGAGATACATTGGGTTCAAAACAAGATTAAAACAGCTTCAGAGCAGGCTTGATTTACAAATGGTTTCAGGGTTGTAGCAGTGTCCTGAAACATTCAGGTAGTTTCATCTATCACTAGTGACGAGCAGAGTTGTTTCCACAAGAAGACTGATGAAACTGCATTGTCCGCTAGCCTAAATCTGGTAAATGCTTGCCTTCAAAACTGAAAAACTAGAATTAGCAGAGATTTCCTCTTGAGAGAGAAATGTCAAAAAGTCATTGATTCAAAAGTACCTTTTTGTTAACACTGTCTTTTAAAGGCAGTTTTATTGCTATAATCAACCATATTCAAAAGCAGAAGTGAAATTAAAAAAAAAAACCAAACAAAAACAAACCCAAAACCCAAATGGTAAACACAACTGATACATTTGTACCTAATATCCAGAAAACTCTACACTATTCTTACTTTTGAACTCTTACACCTTTACAGCATTTTCATGTGGAAAACAAACTACGAATAAAACCAGA
Source organism: Rissa tridactyla (assembly GCF_028500815.1). NCBI lineage: Eukaryota > Metazoa > Chordata > Aves > Charadriiformes > Laridae > Rissa > Rissa tridactyla. Next base: position 29,576,832 of record NC_071474.1, on the reverse strand, counting down.
AACATTTTCACATACCTGAATCAAGGATTCACTCAGCTTCTCTTCATCAACCTCTAAAATTATATTTTTTATTTCTTCGTAAGGCAAACGGAAAGAACCCAAAAATATTGCTGAAATTCAGTAATAAATAATTAGAATCACAAAGTCAAAAAGATTGATACATGAAAGCAAACAATTTCTAGCAACTCAAAAATCATATCTGACCCAAATTAAGATGTTTCACAATGAAGGCGTCGTCTATATAAAACAATCAGTAGATGAGCCACACTACTGCAGTTCAACTTAGGAATTTTACTTTTAAGAAATAAAACTATGACAGCTTTAACTGTTTAATGAGCCTCAGTTGCTCCCTAGCAATGTTATTTATCTCCAGCAATAAAGTCCTATTTTTATGAATGGCAACATACCTGTATTACTACTTAGACTTACTCAGTCGCTAGAAGACTTTAGCTATTATTTTTTGCTTTCATAACCATGCATGAATAGCTCTATTGCATTTACAATTGGTTGAGTGACATTTACATGACATTCTAGAAAAAAAAAAATCCATGTCAAAAGGATAATGAAGAGTTGGGCAAAGACAAAAAACCAATACCCAATCTCTACCACTTCTTAGCGTAACTAAAGTTATACAAGAGACAATAGATGGAAGTTCAAAGATGGGAGTTTGCAAAGCAATTTGATCTCAGGATGTTACAACATCTCAACAGAGCCCCATCCAAGAAACTACAAAGTATCCTAACATATGGGTTAGCATACCATTGTAATAAAGTGCTGTATGTTCAACCTAACTACTACAGCTGGTTTCCCTGCATCCGTATTTTCAGAACTTGAAGTTTGGTATCACTTGTGTCATGGCGCATTTTCTGCTTAAGAAAATGTGCTCCTGGATGTGGCAATAAGCAATGCACAGATTTGGTTTTACTCACTTCATTTGCCACAGGCATGGGCAGATGAGTGACATTTTATGGTATTTCTAATTCAAGTAAAAGCATCTACTACTCTCAATGACTGATTTCCCTCCATAATTAAAGAGAGAAGCAGCAAGTTAAAAATAATAGGTGGGGCTGTTTTCCTTACAATTCATTGCAGTATTTGCACCCAGCTTACCCTATTTTGTAATATAGTTCTCTTTAAAAGTCTAACCTCCATCAAGCTCTATTTCTCCATTGCTCTAACCAGAAAGAGCCATTAGGAATAACCTCTCAACCACAACCCACAAAAGCTACCAACACTGTGCCTTCCCTTATACTTCTAGTCTAAAGCAATTAATGAAACAATCAATTTTTTGTTACCAAAAAAAATAAATAGATAATGTAGTTCATTAACATTTAAGTCTACATCATTTTCCCATGTTATTGTAAGTTTTCCCAAGTTGTATAGTGAATTCAAATCATATGTACGTAAGCCACTTCTGAACATCATACTCATTTTCACATTAGCCAGTTTTTAGAAAAGGAACACTGTACATGTAAATAAAAAAAAACATTTAAGAACAGTCGTGTGCACATGCTAATTAGATATTCACCTAATGCATTTGATCACTTACATAAGTTTTGTGCGGTTTTTCCATCCAAAATTCTTAATTCTTTAATCCTTTTCTTTGACTGAACTGTTTTCTTTTCTTCTGATTCTTCTACTGTCTTTTTGGCTGAAAAGAATGTATTTATTAAATATGGTTTCATCATTACAACTGTTAAATCTAACAGACTAAGAGCAACTCAGTCAGAAAGCCATAATAATGCATCTATTTCAAATCAGTTCAAGGCAAAATGAATCCACTGCCTCAATGTACTGCAAAAATATCCAAAGAAACAAAGTAAATTTACAAAATTAGGACTAATGTGAAATGAAAACGTTACTATGACAATGACCAATTTTCCCAAGCAATATCAAATTATATTTATATATTTTAACCCACAAAATTTGTTATCTTCAGGTCCAGTTTATTCCAAGCACCTTTAAAAACACGGTGATTTGGTGTTACCTCAAAGCACGTGAGTGCCCTCTGTTGAAATATTAATTCAAATACCATATGAAGTTCTTCAACCAAAACCAATAATATATATCATTTGAGTTTTATCACACTACAGAAAGGTAGGTTTTTACTAATTATTTACGTTGTCACTGGTAAAGAGCAAAAACCAAATATGAAAATACCATATACTTTAAATTGGGGTGTTTTTTTTTTATTAGCAAGGACCACTAGCCTCATATTCAGTACTTAAAATTATATAGAAAGTAATGTTGCATTGAAATATTTAAAATATATGCTGATTTTTGCATAATTTAACACACAATTTTCACAGAATTTTCTTAAGTATTAAGTAAATGCATTAACATGGATTTATTTCCTTTTAAATATCACATAACTTATTTAGCACTAAAGGAATAGAAACTTAACATGCTTAACATTAATTAAATCTAATGAACATTTTAAGTCATTCAGAAGTAACTGAAAAACTTGAAAGTCAAATTAAGAGGAAGTTTTAAGCAGACTAGATATGCCTTTCTTCTCTGAGCATTGTTTTTTTTGCTGTACTAATTTCAACAGCATGGGTTTCCTTACAGGTATCTCCTAAAAAAAAGGATGTTCATTTTTTGTTGGAGCGTAACACCAAAGCCTCAGTTTCAGCCTCTTAAAAAAAAAAAAAAACCACAACAACACAACAGAACAGGTAAAGCAGTTCTTTTTCTCCTTATACACGTTACCACTAGGAAAACATCTGGCATAAAATAATTCTATTGGGTTTATACCACTTGAATAATTAGTTTACCTTGGGCATTTTCACAGCAGCGTAAACTAAGGTACTACAAGATAGTTCCCTCATCCCCAGCTACCTCTAAAAAGCCTAATGCAGAAAAAGCTAAACAAAAAAGATGATTCAACAACAACACAATACTTGCTCTCCCCTTGCCCCACCACTATTCTGCAAGCCTAACTATGTAATATGACCTGCTTGCTTTGTATTTGTAAAAGGACAGAGCTACACATCGACTCAATAATACACAGATAATCCTCAAAATCCCCCCCAGCACTGACCCTTTAACTATAACGAACTACTGTTTAAAATCCTGAAGTGACACTCAAGATATATGAAATATATCACACCCTTATCACTAATCGTTCTCAATTAAACAAGGAAATAAAACCAGGTGCCCAACAAAACAAAACACACCCAGGAGTTAATAATTAGTTGTCCCATGAGAAGGCAATAAACATTAGGAGTTCTGTTGTATGAACAGAAGCTATTGAGAAGTGTAGATTCATGTCTGCTGAGACAGGTGTGAGAAATGATTCAAGACCACGAGTGACCTATTCCAAACTTCAACCAACCAGCTCACAGAGTAATGAATTTGTCACATTAGTTGTGAGCACTAAATACGAACCTGTTCTGTAACCGGCTGAGACAATACACACACAAAGCGAGCCTCAACCATTGCGGTCTTGTAGCTTGCAAAACTGCAAAGCTATCAAAAATACGAAGTTGTGAAAAAAAACAGAAGAAACGTAGGTGGTTTTCTTACCTAATGTGCCCACACACAAAGGTAACATTTTTCCTACAGTGGTAATTCATGTGCACCTGATCAGACGCAGCAAGTGAGAGAAACATCTCTGTGAGCAAGAGTTCAGAGGCGAAGGCGTTACATGAGCCCAACTCAAAATGCATATTAGGTTTCTCGGCTACTACAGTATCAAAAAAGAGGAAATGGTTTTGGTGGTTCAGTTTTTCAGCAAAGAACATTTTCTAGAAAGAGACAGACAGAGGATGGGCTGAGTTCACAACAGGACCTCTGCCCGTACAGAGCAAACAACCAGTTTGCCACAGAACCAGAGGGAGAGATTAAAAATGGATTTTATAGAAGTTAACACAGGGTAGCTCAAAAAAGCAAGATAAACAGAACAAACAAAACAAAAAAAAAACCCAAAAAAAATCAACCTGGAAGCTAAAGCATCTGTATTACCTCATACAGACCTTTGAGTTTAGTGCTGTCATTCTTCATTACAGCACTTCGATAATGGCACTTCATTCAAAGTTAACTTGTTTTCAAACCGACAAGTCTCACAGACAGTACCTAGAGCCAGTGACAGTCATACCCAGGTTTCCATAACAGAGATGGTGATATTTTATTAAAAAAAAAAAAAAAAAAAAAAAGAAGAGTGTAGCAGAGGGAAAGCTTCCTTACTTACTTTCTGACCACAACAACTTGTTAAGCAATAGGATACTGAAAGAAACAGGTGAGCTCCCCAAGTTTGAAGCTTTATTCCACAGGGTCCATCTCCCAGCCAAATCCCTGCTGAGCAAGCCATCCAACTCCCAAGCACCCTGCTTAAGTTTCCTCTCTTGTTTCAGAACACAACTAGCTTTTTCCCCACCTTAAATCAGGCTTGATCCAAATTCAGCCTTCCAGATTCATGGCTCAGCTCTTTCACTACCCAGAACATGCTCACAAATCAAGTTTATGTCAGTCCTTCACTGCATTAACAGCCCCAGAACCATGGCAGCATGCTCCAGTAAGTGGCTCAGCCTGTCCAGGTACTCTGGCAAGTCACGCTCTGCAGAAGTGACTAATATCTCCCTCAGAAGTTCTCAGGAAGAGAGTCCAGAAGCCCGAGTATTTTGTCACCATGTGAAAGAAGCCTGTGTACCAGCAGAGTAGATTTCAGACTGAAGAGGGCCTGTCAGGTTGTCCCCTCGTATTTCAGATCACCATATCCGTGATAACTGACAATGCTAATGCACTTCTGTTGTGCTGATGCAAAGCATTTTTAAATCCCTACCCTACATTTCTGTTTTTCTTGAAAGTTGATCCCTTTTCACACAAATTCATGTAGATTAATGTCTGGACCTATCTGGAATATAAACACACACACATATATATATACAAACACACACAGAACCAGGCACACATACATGTGTGGATTTTTTGTTTTGAAGAAACGGAGAAAATGATAAAATGATACTCTTGGTTGTCTAAAACTATTTCCCCATTCAGCTGTGAAGTAGTAAGAAAGCAGCAAGCATTTTTTTTTAAAAAAACCTAATTAACAGTCACCGAAATGACAAAATACCCACTAACACATAATTATCTTACACCGGTTACACCCATAGAATGATTTGGTTGAGTTTACACTTTTCTTTATCATCCACCTCAAGCAGACAAGAGAGGGAAAGGCGAAGAGAGCCAATATGATAAAGCAAAAGGGGAAAGAAAAGGTAGGTTTAGCACCGGCAGATGTCTCTTTGAAGACCAGAAAGTACAGATCTAAACATCAACATTACATAACCTCCCTTGTTTTTTTTTTCCTTTTTTAATTTAGATTAGAGTTCTATTTTGTTAGTAACAACGTATTTGTTTATCAGCGCTGGAGGAAAAAAGCTGATGCAACATGCTGCAAGGGATTGTTTTCTGTTCATCTCCTATTAATGCAACGCACGTGCGGCTCGAGCATGTACCTTCAGCGATACCTTCAGCTGGGAACTCATTTAATCCCCCAGAAAGTGCACTGCTTGAAACCCGTGTAGGGTTTAAAGAAAAAATGGCAACGCTAAACAAAATGTTATCCAAGTTCAAGATACATTAAACAAGACTATTGATAATCACGGCAAAGAACATACACAAACACAGTAAAATACTTCAGAGACATAATTAAGAAAAAAATCCTACCACCAGTACTTTTGTACTTCTGTAGCCAAAAAAGTAAGCATACACGGATCTTTAAAATTCCCGTTCTACACCTGTTCATTAATTCAGCTACTGAATGGCATTAGAAGTTGTCATGATGAATTTTTAGAATTATATACGAGTTTCCTTTATGCTGTTGGAGCTGTTAAAGCAGTTTACTCTAAGCTGAAATGTCCAGTTCATATTAACCTCCTCCTTTCTTTTCTTAAATAAGCAGTGAATAATTTTAATAAAGAATTAACAGTAAAAACTATCAGTCATGAGCATGATGAAGATGAAAATTAAAGGGAGACAAAAAGGAGTACATTGAATTACAGTGTGGAGAAAGCAGAGATTTAGACGACCTTTAGCCTATTTGAACCTGAGCTTTAATCTCCAATTTCTATCAAGTCTTTACCCAGAGTGAACAAATGCCCTTATATTACCACAGGAAATGAATGAGTACTTTCATCTTATTTCCATCTGGCAAGTGGCTGACCAATTGCATTTACTAGTATTTGGCAGCAAAAGTAAGTTAATTGCTTTATTATTCCCTTTACCTGAAAGAGGAGTAAGGGATGTAAACTATACATACAGGAGTATGCTCGAACAGCTGAAACTATTAATTACACTGAGAACTTTACTTACAAAAACACTAACCCATGTGATATGACTTGGTAGAAAAATTAAATAAGGAGCTAGGAATGTCACTGAAAGAGCAGAAGATATTTCGTAGCACAAAAATTAAGTAAATACTACTGCAACATAAAAAAAACTTCTTTAAGCCTGGCTAAATTGATGATACTGGGAAGCTACTGATCGTTTTCTGTTTCTGCTTTACTTCTAGAGATACCTAAGAATGGAAATAAAAGTCAAAGAAAAGGGAAGAGGGAGGAAAGTAAAACATAACGTAGTCTCAAACTGGCACTTGTTCTCTTCCCTCACCAGTACACCAACATTAAGCCTTTCTGGTTTTGTGCACCCTTTCCACACTCCAATGAAACAGCGCGTCAAGTTCAGCCTAGTTCGCATCACTGTTAGCATAAGCCTGTCATCTTCCACCAGGCACTTGTTTCAGTAAAGTAGAAGGAATATGACCAAGCTCTTCTTCCAGACAGCAGAATGAACTCTGGCAAGTTTCACATGCTCAAGGAAACAGCCAGCCAAACGATGCAGAGAACCTGTTGATCATCAAGGAGTGAAAATGGGACCAGAGGCATCCTGAACAAGCAGAGCCCTGCCAATGGCAACAAGTCATAAAACAGTGGAGCAGACTAAACAGACCAGGGACCAAGGAGGTATTCTCTATCCAATCCTACAACCAATGAAACTAGACAATATTCCATAGATGCCAGGGAGAGACTCTGGGAGATGCCACAGTCCTACAACTGGACTATGCATCACACAGCTGAAGCCACAACTGCTCTCCTGAACCACATCATCCCCTGCAGAACATGGATGTCATGCAATTTGTGAACTACGCAAATTGAGATTAAAGTGCTTTGGTACCCAAAAATCATTTTTAGTCTCCACAATGTCATTTGGTCTTAAACTTTGACAAATATCATACTGTTTCCCCAAATATCTCAAGATAAACACAAGATCATTAGGAGATGCTAGCCACAGCCTCTTGTCAATTAAGTCAGCAGCTGTGTGATCTCATGATTATTCCCAATGCCACCTGGCATTTCACAGTTCACCTAAAATCACTCAGTTATCAATTCCTCAAATAAAATTAATTAAGCACTCCTGCTGTCACTCTGTCCTTTCTGCAATCAGAAGAGCTAAATACCTGGTACAGCATTAAAAAAAAAAAACCACAAAGAAAACAATTTTATTACAAAGAAAGCAAGCAATTGATCTGAAAGCAGATCTTAGGTTTGAAATCTCAAGATAAAAAAAAAAAACAAAACTGACAAGGGAAAAAAACATGGAACCTCTTGCAATCTCATATGTTTTTTGCCTAATTAATGTAATCAAGCTGAAGGAAGTGACATCAACCCAACAGATTATGCTCTTTGGAAGAAAAAAAAAAAAAGTAATCATTACTTAGTTTTACAAATGAGTTTTGCCAAGAAATAGCAGGGGATCTATATTCCTGTTATTTGTTCTTATTATCTTATTGTTCTTACTGTCTTATACAAGCAATTGATTGTTATTATATTTGACCACCACATTTAATGATCATATGAAAAATTTCTTGTTCTATTAAAATTGCCCTAAAATGGTTGTAACTAGTCCAATTCAAGGCCAATTTGAAAATCTGCATCAGGAATTCGTGCAGTAAAGCTGTACGGTTAAAGTCTACTTAGTTAACCACTCCATAGTGCAGCTGCTTTCAGTTTTCTATCAACAGCTCGAAATCAAGTAGATGTCTGGGCCACAAATACTTAAAAAAAAGACAAAGAAAGAGAAAAAGAAAAAGCACTCCACAACTGATTTTGCCCCCTTCTATTTACCCTGCTAATGACCAATGCAAAAGATGTTGTTTTGCTGAAAGACAGTAAGCAAATATTAACAATTCATCACATAGAAATGGTCACAGAAATACATGTGAATGCTCCTTCTGAACACTAGAAATCAAACAGCAGGCAAACAACGATTAAACTGAAAATATCCTCAATGGGCCTACTTGACTGCGTTGTACGGTGTGCTGCAAGAAGCTGGAATAAGCTAGTAGCTTTTTCCATGAATTCTTCTCTCCCATTCCCTCCGTGAATGTTTATCGAGAAGATAAGCCTCAGGACTGTCCACCCCGTTCCTCCCTCTGCCACTGCTTCAACATCTGCGACGCTTAACTGGAATATGCTGGGTTTTGCCCCGAATAGATGCTCATCCTTGGTGGGTTTCGCTGGGCACTGAGACATTACACGTCTTTGCTGCCTATACATTAGTGCCTGACTCATGACTAAAGAGATCAGTCAATGCATTTTAGAAGCAATATAGTAAGTTTGTATGTGGGTCAGAGAAGACATTTGCCTATAAAAATAAAATGCTGCCTATAATAGTATTTCTAATTTAGACAGTCGCCTGTCCCAGTTATACTTTTTTTCCTCTGATACCAGGTCATCATCACCTCAGAACTGCTAGATATGATAGAATCTGGAAATAATTGTAGCTAACTGGTACACCTGTTATCCGTACAACTTTCAAAAGCAAAAGCACCAAGACTCAGACAGGAAAAAAAAAAATTGAAGCAAAAGAAAATGTCAAAAAAACGCTACCATATTTTATCAAGATTTTAATAAACTCATTTTCTGTTATTACTATGTCTAGTAAACAAGAGTCTTTTAAATGAATAGTTCAGCTATTGTTCCCTTGATTAGGCTTGTAAAAGGCACATCTTTCACAATAAAGACACTTAAGGGAATCGCATTTTCCAAAGGAATTTTAGAAATACTGAAGCTAAAAAAAAGATCCAAAGATCCAAAAATCCCTTTATACAGTCAAGTTAAATAGATATTGTTGTTTAATGGAACAGACTAAAATTTTAGTGAAAATGAAGTGCTAAACTGATTTACTTTCACTGTGATATTTGACATACAAAACTCCTGACTAAATATTTAAACACTGAGTAAAATACACATTTCTGAATGCACATTCCAGTATCCTTTCCCTTTTTGAAGTATTTCCCCACCATCAAGGTTTTAATGTGAAAAATTCTTCCAACTGTACATATCTAAATGCCCAAACCCTCAATTTGTTTACCATCTTCTAGATCTACTGTAGGTTTTTTTAAGTGTAGTGGGGTACGTCCTGGTTATACACTCTGACCTACACAGTAAAATACACTATGTTACATTTCCATTGACTTAGTACTCAAGAAATTTGATTTAATGTTTAGTAAAAAGAATTCTATTCTCCTACTAATTCAGAGTTTAAAAAAAAAATTAATTGGTAATTAGCTGGTATTTATTGTTTTATTAAGCCAGCAGAACGCAAAGGGATGCCTTCATAGGCGTCAGGTCCAAAGCATGACTTCAAAGGGAAAAGGATCATATTAAAAGTAATTGGGAAATTATCTGTCATAATAGATTCCATTGATTTCTATAGCCAGCCAGCAGTGCCCTGTGAAGCCGACTGCTAATCACAGTTTTCATAGTTGATAAATACAAGTAGCAACTTTCATCCTTATTTATAAAACGTTGAGAAATTAGTCTTCCATAAACAAATGTTTGAAATGGCAGCCTTGTGGTGGATGGTATCAAATAAATCTAATTAGTTGTATGTAATCTATAACAAGTCTACCTTTCAACGTAATCATACGCAGGCACGAGTATTTTTGTTACATGTCAGTGACAGGAATAGAGGCCACTGCAACCTTTCCGTTTGAATTCCTTACAGGTTTGACTAGACACGTTAGAGGACAGTGACCTGTTCGGAGCAGGAACTGCCACACCACACGATGTCACAGGGAAGACACATTGCATCTCTCTACATTACAATCATTCTGACTAATCATCATTCTGACTAAGGTCATCCCAATAGAGTTTCAATACACTGTGACAGTGGAACTTTCCTGGCATACTAATGGAGCTCTCTGAAAAACAAACACTAATTGAGACGTGGTATTTCCACACTTAGACAACCAAAACCATGAGGTCCGTCCCCCCTGCCCCAATAACTGGGGTAGATCAACTGATACTTGTTAGATAACGGCCCTCATTCCATGATGTATTACTGTTTGTCTTTTCTCTGTCGTGCAATTTTAGTCTTCCCCTCTGCGGTCTTTGAAAACACAGAGAAAGTAAATACAAATCAGTTATTAACGACACTTGCAATGACAGAAAAAGGAAGACTAGCAAGCAGCGGGATATAAACACTGGAAAACTACATATTTGTTTGAAATACAGAGAAGATGTGCCACAGGTTATGCATGCTAAAAGATCCTGAGTTCACTGAAGACAAAACACCATGAAGACTTTACCATGTATAAAGACATGACCTCTGACTTAGAAAAAAAAGTCAACTGTTGGCAGCTGGAAAGTATCACTATTTGGTTTATTCTGCCTATGCACGTAAGGAGACAGACATTTAATATATATATTAATTAACACATATTTGTTCTTTTGCCTAAGCATCAACTCTCAGTCACTTACTGAAGACAAAATACCTTCTAACAGATCTACCTTGAAAAAGCTTTCTTGGGGTCCAAGTATCTCAAAGAGTGTTGAAAACACCCAGGTGCTCACTGAAGACACATGCAATGATTATCTGCCTTCAAGAGGTAAAAGACAAATTGCTTCCACATCACAGGATTAGTCTTAGGGGACCTACCAGAGTACTAAATTAAGCCACTTGCGTTGCAGCAGACTAAAAATAGTCCTGAAACACACAGCTACCGGTCTCTCACCTTTACCAAAATAGTCAAGTCTCACTACTCACCTCAGCACATTTTAAGCATATATGCATACAGAATCCACAGTATATTCTAAATTTAGCAGATATAATCTATGCTCTGCTTACCTTTATATTACCAACATGAGCAAAATATGGCTAAAATGATCCATTGAGAAGGCAGCATCTCCATGCCAATGACCCAAATCTCTTAAATGCAAGAACAAAAAATGTGAAAAGGAAAACCTCAAAAAACTTGTTCCATGCATACTACCATCCAGAATACACAGTTTACTGGTAGTTTCACATTGACTTATAAAAATCAGCCAGTTTACCATATGGACTTTTTCCTTTTAGAAAGCCTTTAGGCCATAAATTTCTTAATCGCTTGCCTCTTCATGTTGGGAGATTATTCCATAATAGTATTCTAAAAAAATAATATTCTCAATCTTACGGAACAGAAAAAGGTATCTGAAAGAATGAAGTTTCAGAGAAATTTCAGTTCCCACAACTGCACAAGACACATAACACTTACAGAATACAAAAAAAGCTGTAATTTCAACTTTACATCTGTTAGAGATCATTAACAACTAATTCAACAGCTCAACAAAATTATTGGCTTTTTATCTGTGTTAATGCCTATGTACCTAGTATCTTCAATTTCTCAATGAATTCAGAAACTTAATAGCATGGCTGTTAACTTTTAATCCTTTAGATAGCTTTTTAATGTATATTTCTCCAAAGAACCTGTATTCTTCTAGGTAACAGATCTATCCCTACTCCATGTATAGATGGCAGAAATTCTTGCAATGGTAGACTTCTGTTCAAAGCAACTCCTAAGAGCACGACAGTTAAAACAGCTATCAATCAAATAAAAGCTGCAATCTCAAAAGATGAGGAATATTTTTTTGAGGTGTCAGCAAAAAAGGAAGAAAAATCAATTTTGCACATCAAACGGACATGGGGAGGGGAGTATTTTTTGTAACTACAACATCATTGCAGGTCAGCACGACATGTAACTGGAAGTAGGCCACGGATCAGACCGCATTGTGTCAGTTTACACTTTTACAGAAAAAACCCACACACTGTATTTCATGTAGATAAAGTTGAGAGAAAGTACATTTAGAAAGTAACATAGTATGTACTAGCTATTGTTCTGCTGAAAGATGGAGAGAACGTCTCTTTAATATGGACTTAAAAGAATTATTTTACAAGCAAGGCCATAAATTTTGCTTATAACTACATCTTTGTTTACGGTGGGGTTGTATTTATTTAAACAAATACACAGTTATTCCTGGAACTCTGCTGGAAGCTTTCAGGATATTAAAGTATAGGTGCATATTCTATTTAATAGTTAGCACAAACTTCCCTAGTACGTAGCTGATCCGTTTTCCAACCTTTCCTCCAGAGTTTTACTCTTCTTGATGCCCCCCAGGATACCATTGGCCTTCTTGGCCACAAGGGCACATTGCTGGCTCATGCTGTTGTCCCCCAGGACTCCCAGGTCTCTTTCCACAGAGCTGCTCTCCAGCAGGTCACCCCCAACCTGTCCTGGTGCAGGGGGTTATTCCTCCCCAGGTGCAGCACCCTACACTTGCCCTTGTTGAATTTCATAAGGTTTCTCTCTGCCCAACTCTCCAGCCTGTCCAGGTCTCTCTGGATGGGGGCACAGCCTTCTGGTGTGTCAGCCACCACACCCCCCCCCCCAGCTTTGTGTCATCAGCAAACGTGCTGAGGGTGCACTCTGTCCCTTCATCCAGGTCATTGATGAACATATTGAGCAGGGCTGGGCCCAGTACTGACCCCTGGGGAACACCACTTGTCACTGACCTCCAACTAGACTCTGTGCCCCTAATCACGACCCTCTGAGCTCTTTCAACCAGTTTTCAGTCCACCCCACTGTCCATTCATCTAACCCATGCTTCCTAAGCTTCCCTATGAAGATGCTGTGGGAGACCATGTCTAACGCCTTGCTGAAGTCAAGGTAGACAACATCCACTGCCCTTCCCTCATCTATCCATCCAGTCGTGCCATCATAGAAGGCTATCAGATTAGTCAGACATGATTTCCACTTGGTGAATCCATGTTGACTACTTCTGATAGCTTTCTTTTCCTCCACATGCCTTGAGATGACATCCAGAACGAGATGTTCCATCATCTTTCCAGGGATAGAGGTGAGGCTGACCGGCATGTAGCTCCCTGGGACCTGCCAGCCTTCTCATAGTAACTAGATATGGAGCTTCCTTTACCAATATTGAGAAAGTTTCCAGAAAAACATAGCTACAGCTACAAATAACACACCAGAGGACAAAAGACATTGTTTTAAAACCATCCTGCATAGAATTATAGAACACAGACCTAGAAGTGACAAGGGATTGGCCTCCAACTCATTATCAGTGTATTTTACATATGTATATAGATGTAAGTTGTTTCACATGAAAGACAGGTCACACTTTAGGAAAATTTCCACAACAGATAACCTTAACAGTTCATTTAACTAAAAGTTACTGCAAAATCCATGGAATGGGCTGTTTAATCATGTTCTGAGTAACCAGCTTCAAATTAAATAGATTTTTCTAGTATCTACCTTAAATTTCCTTGCAAAAAATGAAGCTGCAAAACGATACTTGAGGAGAATATCTTTTGAGGGTTATTTTTCCTGTTTTGACATTAGAGAAAGCATTCTTTTCAGTTTAATCTTTTTACCTATTCATACAGAATGTGTTTTATTCCAAGAATACAGATTTTTATTCGCTTAAAAACAAACAAACCCCACTTCTTTTCTCAGTTCAACACAGATTCTCTTTTCAGTTCAACTTCTGAATTTCTTTTCCGTTGAATTCATAGGAAAAATACTCTCTGTAAGAGCATTATAGATCAAGACTACTTCATGAATGTATTCATATTTCATGCTAATTAGTCTTTGTACACAATCCCTTTCCCTGGTGTGCCTAGTACATGTGTCTCTGTCCTCAAGTGCTCGTTAAATGTGCTATAGTTTATTTGAGCACTGTATCACTGCGACCGAAATAAGACATTTCAGAATACAAAACTGGCTTTCTTCCTCTGCTGTATTTTATAAAGCTGCTACAAACAAAAGCTCTATTTCCCTTCAAAAAAAAAAAAGTAGGGACAGAATGTACTAACAAAGTTATCACCCAGCAGGCTGGAGTTCCAGTCCTGGTGAATATACGTCTGTGGGTAACACACACTGCTCAGTGCAAAACAAGATCCTTCCTCTTTTCTAATGGGGACCTCTGAGATACCAAACGCCTTCGAGAGTTTGCCTCCTCTTGACTTTTCTTTACAGTCAGAACTGACTCTTCCACCTTTCCCCTTCAAGATTTTCATTTTTAAAATTCTGAGAACTCAGGTCTAACAAATTAGGGCTTGAATCCTGTAAGTCACCACCTAAAATTTACAACATTATAACCAAGACAGTTCAGTCACAACACTGTTAACGCACATACAGAGACCTTTTAAGACAATACATGGCTTTTCTCACTCCAATTTTTCTCCTTCCAAGCCTTTAATAGAAAACACTCCAAGTTCACCACAACCCCAATACCAACCACTTTCTGAATATCAGTTATCAGTATTTCTAAAATCAGATTTTTATGAATGAAATAATACAGAAGCAGCTCATTAATTTATTAGAGTTTTTGAATTATCAAGCAGCTCCCAAAGTTTACTGAAGGTATACCAACAATTAACTAAAATTACTCAAGAAGTAAAACTATCATGCTTTATTTAAGCAGAAAGACTGTGACAGTAAAACCATCATAATTGAGAAAAAAGAAAATAACCTTTCTTAAATTCTACTGCTGAAGCTAAGTAGCACAATTTCATTAATATTCTTCAGAAATATTTTCATTTCTACAGATTTCTTAACCAAATGACAGTCTTACAGCAAGCATATACCCACATGGGACATTGTCTAGAATCTCAGTTTCACGCTTAGTACTAAAACAGGCAGATGATCAGTGTCTATCTGTAGCAGTAATAACTAGCAGGGTTTCTTCTTTCTGTGCCCTTGCTCCTCAAGTCTCCAGTGGGGAAGACTAACCTGTCCCAGTAACACTTCAAAAGGGTTAAGCAGTGCTAATTAACTGAAGCAATCATTTCCACATTAGAGCATCTGACCTGGATTCAGAATAAATATAATGTTGATTTTGAAAATGAACTCGATTTCCGTAGGAATTGTGCAGAATACATTACAATATACCTCAAAGCAATCAATGAATAAAGCTAGCAACTTTCAAATATCCCAGATCTCAAACTATTTCCCATCTGTCTCTTAATCTGAATATAATTTAATTCACATACAGCCTACTTCTATTTGCTTTTCTAAAGCTGCAATTATTACAAATCTTTATGTAATGCTAACCAAGATAATATCCAAATTACCCAATCCAAACCCTTCCGATACAACACCAACGCTCTGAAAAAAACACCAACTATTGCATCTGTAAAGAAAGCAAGCTCCAGGAATAACAAATAGGAGACTTAGGAAAATTGTATCTACCTGACCTGTCCCTCATTAATTTTGTCCCTTATGAACATACCACAAAGCTTTTAAAACTAGAGTCCTAAAAGAGACATGATTAAAGTGTACTACAGACAGAGATCTCTAGTAAAATTCCTGCATCTCTTCCATCTGTGACCATTCTGAAAGCGTTATTTATGTAAGATTTTAAAGGAAAACAAGACAACACACAAAACAAAAATAAAACAACTGAGATTGATCCTAACTTCTGAGGTCTATAGTCTATATAGTCTTCTTCTATAGTCTATATAGATTTTTTTTTTTTATTATTTTTTTTTTAAATCTGGGATATTCTTCCTTCACTGTCACTGGATGAAAACAACTCTACAGTACCAAACTGAAAAAAAAAAAAAATAATAATAATTTCAAACTTCCTGTATGTTTCAAAAGAAAGTCTTCACAAAGCATCAGTGTTCCCTCACACTAGTCCACTGCAGACAAAACTTGTGGTCAAAATATTAGCATTGAAGTAATTTACGAAAAGAAAGCCTTCCTTTGTTCTCAGTAATATTTACAATAACGCCTTTCATCATACAACACTGTGTTTTATCATACAGCATTAGTGTTAAATATGATCAATACAGAACTGTCAGGTACTCTTAAAGCGAGTAAAAGGCTTCTTTTGTTGCAGTGGTTTTTAAATCCAAATTAGGGGGTGAATATTCAGCTTCTGATCTACTTCTAGCAAATAAGTAGTATAATTGCTAGTAGGTCATAGCAACAGTACATCTATTTTACTTTGTATGGTTTTTCAATATAAAATATATATTATTTGTGACTCATGGTTACAAATTACCTTCCACACAGAAAAGGAATCATTTAACTTATTGAAACGTAAGTGTGCTAAAATGCTATTTGAAATAAAATATGAAGAACTACAATTTACAAACATTGCCTCCTAATTGGAAGCTTTGTTTGTTCTGGCCCCTTCAGAATGCTATTCTCATTTCAGTCCTTTTGTACTACGATGAATGAAACGGGTACCGATGCTCTTGAAATAAAAGATAACACGCTCCCTCCACCAGGAGCAGGTGCTATCGAACAGCTACCATTTGCACGCTGGCTTCCTCGTACGAAAAAACTTTACACAGGAACATACACACAAGTAATTCTTGGGAGGCCTCATTTGTGATTCTCCTGAACAATAGCCCAGCTGCAGCCAAACTACCCGCGTCATTCCTAGGGTCAGTTTGGAAACCCTGCTTCCCTGTGTAACTATTGGAAGTCTATTTATAAAGTATAACTGTTAAGGAGTCAGCTTCTGCAGTTGAGCCTTAGTACCTGATGCAAAATTGAATATAAAGAACCCATGTGCCTCTCCGCCCACCCCCCCTTTTTTCTCTTGATACTTTAAACACAGCAAGACATATAGTTATCTGCTGCAAATTGCCCCTGACACTTCTGGGCAGAAATGCCCTTATTGTATTGCTAATTATGTACAAATTGGTTTTTTCCCCCCCTTACTCAAGCATTTACTGTGATCGTTGTTTAAATAATTCTAAGATCATTTAAGAACCAAAAAAAAGCATACATAAAATATAAAAATACAAGTATAGACACCTGCACATATAAATTTATGTCGTAATAATTTCAGGCATCAGTTTATTTAAATAATGCAAAGCTTTGTCCATCCCTGAGTTTGACAATTTACCTACTGTATCAATCCAGTTGAGAAGGAAAGGAAAAGATGAAAAATGGCAAACTAATAACTCACTCTTTCTTCTATATGGTACTTGGATTTATTCTGTTGAAAAAGAGCAACAATTTCAAATACATTGAAAGATGAAAACAAACCAGCCTACTTCACTTCTGTGTGAAACTGAGATATGAAGACTGATTACCTAAGCCTGCAATCTAATTAAGTGAAATTCCTGTAAGACAAAGAAACATTTCGTCCCCCTATGGCGCAAAGCAGTATCTTCCTTTGCTTTGGATTCATACACTTCTGAAAAGGAGAGGGCGAGGAGGGAAAGGAAGGAAAGAAACATACCCATGCTGAATTAATCAGAAGACCAAGGGAGCCACCTGCAGTTAGCAATCCAGAAACAGACACATTATGAGTTTGCAGTTTTCTCTTTATTTTACCAAAGCAATGCATATAGTTGAGCTACTGCAACACATCTGTGCTTAATACTAGAGATTTCTGTATTAAACTGAAGCTTGCTGCCTCACACCTACAAATACAGCTCTGTTACAGGAACTTAGGACAAAACTGACTCCATTTAAAAGCTTGTAGAAGTTTAAGTTCTCTGACAAATTTGATCGGAGCTTCTTAGCATATCAAATTCAGATCCATATTTTAAAAGTACTAATCCCTTTTCCTTTTATTTATTAGTACCAAATGCAAATGAAAGCAAACAGTTTTCCTTGAAGTATAATGGTGCACCAACCTCATTCTTTGGCTGGTACTTATCTTTTTACTAAGAAATCGATGAAAAGTAATATAAACAAAACTTTTTTTCCCCACTAAAAGTGTTTCATTACATCAAGCAAAAGGCAAGGGCTGATGAAGAATGATGTGTGTTTCATATTGTCATTTGTCAGTCAAGCACAGTAGTGAATATAGGCTTTGTAATATTGGCAGAGGAACACTGCACAGAGGTAGAATCAACCTTGAAATATCACATCACTGATAGCAGAATAAAAACTTTTAAATTGCATGTAATGCATGCAAATCAAATTATTTCACTGAAAATGTCTGAAGCCAAAACATTCATTCTGATCACACAAAAAACATTATCTGCTTCAGCAGACTGACTGGTCACAGAAGAGGTTGAAAATAATAAAATTCATGAAAGACAGACATACCTGTTAACTAGGGGGGCAAGGGGAAGGAATAAAAAGTCAACTTAATCAACAGTATCTACTGATTTACACTGAAACCAGCATATCTTACTTTCTCCCTCCTTCTCCTCAGTATCTGGCAGATGTGCAAATAGACATTTTAAAAAAAACCTGCAAAATAACACACTATCCTTTAAGAACAGGTGGTTTCACAGAAGAAAAAATTTACACACTGTTTTCTTCAGGAGATCAAAAATCAGATGTAGAACATAAGAGACAGCTTTAAAACGCCCTTCCTGATTTGGTATATTTTGCTGATTCCATAGTCAGTTCTACGTTCCCTTCTTGCATAAAGGTACCTTCCAGAATTGAAATTAGAAGCTTCAATAAGGTTCAAAAGACACAAACTATTGTGAACATGCAATGGCTCAACCAGTAGCAGCAAGAGAGCCTCAAAGGAAACTCACTGAAGACTGCACATGGGTATTCCACATGGGAACATAATGTAAGACTACACTATTTACTTGCACATGGATATTGCAGAATTAACACATTAAAAGGATCGACAAAATGTCTTCAAACCAAAAGAGTTTTTTTAATTAAAGCCTGATATAAGTATATTAAGGACATTGCATCTTCCCGGTTTAAATGATCTAATTTGTTCAACACATATGAAGAAATTAAATACAGACAGTTAGGTCTTTCATATTGCTGTACTGTAGAAGTTCTTTGGGAAGAAGAACAATTTCAAATACTGAAGTAGGTAAATTGCTCAAATTTACTGGCATGTTTTCTTAACAATGGAAAATATAAATTTAAGGTCTAATAAGGGGTTCTGGTGGATGCAGAAAGCAAGGGAAAATAAAAGCTAAAGTGGGTGGGAATAGCAGCCCACCTACATTCTGGCCTTTAATTCCCTACTCCAAGAAAGCTGACATTTAGACCTCAAACGACATGCATCTGCAGAAAGTAGGAGGCAATCAAAAGACTACTGCAGCTCAAGTTTTAATAATTCACCTTAATTAGAATGTAGTCATCCAAGCACTTTAAGGCAGGGAAGAATAAGGTACAGAAATTCTACGAGAGCTGAAGAAAGTCTTGATAAACTACCCCAATTAACCAATGCAAACAGAAGATGCTAGTCAATGATCTACCAGCAGAAAAAAAGTTGTCAGTATCTTTTAAATAGTCTTTAGCAGCAAGCTAGAACAATCCCAAGCGACTTGAAATGAGGAAAGTCTCCACTGTAAGATCATACAACTTGTGGTGAAGATCGAGATGCTGACAACTTGTTGCAATACCATTTGAGCTCCACTCTTCAGGGGGACATAGGATGGGTGAGTATAACGTCAGAAAAAAGAAGGGGTGGAGTTTATTTGAGTATTAATATCAACATAACTGGAATAATGGTGCGTGTTTGTTGTATTTTGATTAGACCTAACACTTCATTAAAGTACAAATAAGTGTTGACCTCTCCATATAAGATTTGTATACCTTCTATTCAGGAAAACATTGAATGCAACACCTGCATCCATCTATCAACCACCTACATACAGTAATAGCCACGATTCCACCTTCATCTATTTTTAGAACCAGTGCCCTCACTAGTTCTGACAAATTTTAAAAGAACATTTACCTTATAATGTTTACAATAAACTCATTTGGACAAGCATTGTTATCTGCTTACACTTCTGCATGAGTACAGTTTCCTGAACTGTTTATAGTCTGAACTTTATAGCCTAAAAAAGAAACTATTTATCACCTCCAAATAAGGAGTATTAATGATGTTGACAAAAGAGGATGTTGACATCATCACTGTAGTTAGTCTTATTTAAACATCACCTTTTTCTTAACCTCCTCATGTCATATGTTGTATCTTCCTCAGAAGCAATGCTGTCTCCCTGGACCGTTCTTCAGCTTTTTTGGTATGTTTGTTATGCTCGCTCTTAAACTTTTACACCCACCCTTTCATACTGCTTTCAGTTACCTATTTCAACCTTCTTCCTCCTCAACCAACAAAACACATTTACATACTAAAATCCTGGCACTGACCCAAAACATGAACAAGTTAAAACTAAATTTTAGTTAATCCTATCAACGTTTTACTGATTTTTCATTATTACTAACATTTTAAAACTGAGCTACAGATGAGCCCTAAAAGTTGTTCACGGAGGGAGATATCACAGGTAGGACTGGACAGCCACCCAGGTTTTCATATTGTAATTACTGAAACAAGACCATACTAAAATAAGGTATTTAATATATTTTATATTACATCTATATTATTACATTACACATAAAAATAAAAAACTCAATATTTTGTTCATGTTTTGTTCAATTGCAGTTTACATGCAAGTTTGTATTTTCTCTTGTCCTTTCTCACTCAAACTCCCGCAATGTAAAAAATACAGCTCAGCCATTAAAACCTTACTTCAATTTTAAAATCGTATCAAAATGATTGTTGAATTGTATTTTAAAAGTCTAATCATAAAAGAAGCAACAGAAGCTTGATCGAGAAGTTTTCCCTTGAGGTAAGTTGGATGGATAATGAATTCTGTGCTGGAACAATCCCAATAGTTACAGACTATTATGTACTAATTACTACCTTTACAGATCTACTGTACACATAATTAATTTCTTCAGAGCACCACTATCATTCTTGACTGGCAAAATACACAACCTAAATTACAAGAGCCAGAAATTAACATGATCCTTTAGGGAGAAGGCATTAACTTGCTTTGTAGTGTTTTGCAATTAGACTATCAATCAAACAGTGAAAAGTGATTTTGATAGCAGCAGGCCAGATACACCGAGCATTGTCACATTATTACAAAGTTATCTGAGGCTGAAAGCATATGATGTATCACCGCTTATCTACAGAGCCGTAACATTTTCATCCTTTACTTTTACCTGCTACAAGACACTTCATCATACAATTATATACGTATTTAACATGCACAAAATGAAACACCAACATAAGGAGGTTTTGAGATCATATTCCACAAAGCACAGCAGACATCACACTGCTGCTGCCGATGGCCGCCTTTTCCCTTATACCAGTAGCCAAAAATATAATTTGATGTCAGTCAAGGGACGAAAGCAAAATTTAGGAAAAGAATGTTCTAGCTGCACAACATAATATGACCTGCTTAAATGATCTGAAAGATTTGACACTGAGTAGGTTTCTTGCCAAGAACATTAGCATCTTAAACACTTCATTCTAGTTGGAGATTTTTTTTAAGACATGTACAGAAATACAAATACACACACCCCCAACAAGCCATAGCCCGAGACATCAACAAGAAGGCATTCTTAGTTGACAACGCACCTCATTATTTCACTGTATTAACAGAAAATTAATTACTTAAGATCACATAATAGACTCACAAGGACAAGGTGCATTTATCTCATCGCTTGGATCTCCTCTCCTCAGTTCTTAAGAAATACTGCAGGGTTCATACTAAGTAATCCAGCTATGGAGGATTCCTGCTTTTATTTTACATTTCCTTTATACTCCATAAACTGGAAAGGACTTTTTTTTTTTCCAATTGAGGAAACATTTATGTGATCACACAAAGCTTAAAATTGATCACACAAGTTCTAAAAAGAAAAAACCTCACTACGTAAAGTTTATCCTCCTTTTTTAAAAAAACTTGCCTGAAGAGAGTGTTGTTTGCAGGTAAGATTTAACTCTTTTAAAAGTAAGAAGATAATGTTGAGCTAACAATACCTCAATAGAATTCCTTCCTCTTGCTATTTAAATATCAAAACACCAATCAATCCATGATAAGATTATTTTGCAAACCAAATACTACTGAGCCTGAAATTTTCAAGTCATGACAAAAACTGTAAAAGGATGATGCATGTTTTCACCAACAAAATCACTGCTTTCACTTCTAAGCAAAACATGATTCACAAAATAAGATCCTGGATGATACCAGATTCTCTCTTAGAATTAACCAGGTCAAAAGAAAACAAGTAACTGGTTCGAAACTCTTTACAAACATACTATCTTTACTCCTTGCTCTGTGCAGCTACACAAGGAAATATGCCGCTCTGTGTTCCATTGCCACCACAATGCAATAACTGTCCCCCATCTTAATACTACTCAATTCATTAACGACCACCACAGTTGCCCATTCATTGGAATATCATTTACTTGCCAACATGGTCTGTGAGACTATAATAATTGTTTCCATCTCTGCACCTGGAAGCACAATTCCAAGCTCAAAACACTCATCTAAGAGCTTCAATCAATGAAAATTTGAAGCCCTGAAGTCCATTCATCGGAGGCCCTTAAAAGATATTCAAACCATCTCTATTTCTCTTGAAGAAAAATGGAGAAAGTAGTTCCAGGCTGTACTGAGACAGTGATAATTAGATCTCGGTTAACTTAGTTCAAACCCCAAGATCTCAAAATCCTATAAAGTTTGAAAGGGAATACTTTTTAATGTTTCCATTGCTCCCTGTGCAGCAGATGTTTTCATAACTGTGCACCATAATAACCCATAACTGAATTCATAGACCAAATACTGCAGTTTGACTGTTACTACTGGTTTGAACTTAACTGAATACTTTTCACGTAGAATCGTCTGGGTTGGAAGGGAACTTTAAGATCATGGAGTCCAAGCATCAAAAGACTACCACAGGCAGTCTCCCATCCAAGCAGTAACCAGGCCCGACCCCGCTTAGCTTCTGAGCTCAGACGAGGTTGGGTGTTCCCAGGGTGGTACGGCCATAATACTGATGCCCAACATATTCGTGTGGCACCAGTATTAAATATCTAACGCTACAGTAGCAAGTAAAGATTTAACCTTATGCATACTTTTTAAAAGAAAGTTTGGATCTAAGTATATTAGAAGTAAAATTATTTTTACCAGCCAGGGAACATTCCTTTTTGTTCCTGGTGCTCTGTGATTGAACATTCTTATGTTTTACAAGCAGATAATTGATGAATGGAATAATTCCTTAGTTAATGAAAACTATGAAATTGTGCTTCACAAGTGTCTTATTATTACTTTACCCCTCACCCCACCTTTTGGTGTCCGGTAAATACTCTTGCTTGAAAACAGGCAGTACTCAGATAGCAATGCAGCACATAGTTTAGTGACAACCAACATTAAGTTATTCTTGGGGGTACCAGTACCTTAAAACAATGCTACGTTGAATGAGAAAAAACCTCGAAGTTTCATTCTCACTGTGCCAGAGAATCATGAATAGAATTCAGAGGTTTAATCAAATTTGAGTGCTGCAACCTACATGGAATTACGAATTTTTAAGTGTGTATACTATCATTTGTTTTAATTCAGTTACTATTCCCACTGGCATTCCAAAATGACATGAAATACAAGATAGTAAACACTAAGTCATCAAAATTGCTTTTGGCAATTGTCAGTTTTCTTCCACTCATCCGTTTATTTGTTTTACATGCTGACTGCACCCTCCAGAGAATATAAAATACACTTCTATTTGTCTTTCTATCATTCTCATTTTAGATATTAGGAGACCACACCAAGAAATGGGACTACAGCAGAAGAGAAATTTGATCCTAGATTATGCCTGAAATAAGTATTTTGGGGATTAATGAGCTGCCCGTGGCTGTTAAGGCAAAAGGTAAGGAAGAATGGCAAATATCATTTAATATTTCCCTTTGCAGATAGCAGTTGCAGAAAAGAGCTGCTTGTGGAATGCAGTTATTTAAGCCTGTGCTGCAACTAAATGCTCTGAGACTCTTGCTTTGTAGTAGATTTTCAAGTTTTAAGAAAAACTTGAACTCAAAGACAGACAACACTGACTTTCTCTACTAGTCAGCCAAATCAGGTTTTAATGTCCTGGGTAATAAGTAGCTGCATTTTTAACAGTCTTCCCATCCTTTGTTACGGCATGTTATTTTCTACAGCCATTAACTGAGGACAACATAAGGAAGAACAGGAAAAATATCTGCAAGGCTATCACTACAGTAAGCTATTTGGAGAATTTCTGCTGTTCGTAGTTTTGGAACTGTGCAACTATGTCAACAAGAATTTCTTCTCACATGAAACCGACAGCTATGTCAAAATTTGAAGAGGGGTTTTTTTCAGCATTTTTAATGAAGAAGCTTTTCGGGAATTCAGAAACATTTCTTCAGATTTCTGATGAAAGAATTCAGCTCCAGGCAGAAGCTTTGTTGTTTTCATTAAGAAGGGTCTCATTCCATTGTAAGCGTTATCTGCTGCTAGAGGTTCTTTCCCTTAAAGGTTTTCCTGTCTCACTGTCACACGAAAACCAGTGATGAACTCCACATCATTCTACCCTCAGTGCAATGCTATTAGCCAAGAGTCTATCAAACTTCGGTACGGAAAGAAGTGCTCAATTACTGCAGATGATGCTTTTGTACTACTGCATGTAATATCTGAACATTTAGAGCAGAAAGTGGGAAGCACTGTAAAAGCAGAATACTAATGGCTCAGATTCAGTGACTACCGAAAAGAGCAAGAGCTCTGAGTGAAAGAACTGTATATTTATCTTATGAAAAACACAGCTATGACTAACTCTTTGAAGGGGTTTCAAAAGACATATTCAGAAATAACTCAAGGAATCTACTCAAGAAATAGTTCAGAAAAGTTATGGTCCTCTGAGAGACCTTCCTTAACCTGAGTTAACTTTTCAAACTCCATATTAGTATAAACTGCAGTTCTTATTCCTGAAATTCAGACAACGGTCAGGATACCACAAACTTCTACATGCAATACAACTTAATTTTGAAGTCATAGACATCAGAGCATTCTAGTGGTTTGAATTAAAATAGAAGACTCCCTGTGGTTAAAATACAAAGCATCACATGAATTGTTAATTCTCAAAGCCAAAAAGTTAAAATTTAAAAAAACAGCAGCACAAAACTGCTTACAGTCAGTACACATATTCACTTCAAAATCCCATGTGTGTATTTGCTTATTCAGATTTGGCCTATGAACACTTGATAGATCTGACTCCATCCACCTTCAAGAACTGCGCATCCCTGAAGTATGTCGTATTCTAACTGGTTGATAAATGGACAAAAGATTTGTAGCTAGATAAGGAATGCATTCTTTCAGTATCTGCCGCTGCTTGGACTTCCCCATTAGTTCCCAAGTTATTGAACCGTACTTCAGCAGTACTTGCTTCTTTTCAATACCTGAAACAAATTACTGGTAAATGGCCACATATGAAACACTTATCAATTGACCATTAAGCACGGATAATAGCGAAAAGGCTTGAAGAGGCTGTGTGCAGCTTCAGAAGTACTCAAAGACCATCTGTAAGTCATGAAGAGCTGAGGATGGTATTAAAGTATCAAAATCATAACCGATACTCAGTTGTTAGTAGCTGCATTGCCAACTCAAGATAAAAATATTACTATCATATCTCCAACTGAAGGAATTAAGTGTTTGAGAAATTAATGATTTTTTTCATCTAAAACCAAGAGCAGGAGAGCTATTGACATGACATACTGAGCAGCCTCACTTACACTGGGCAGAAATCTCCAGCACGGTTTTTATTCTTACTTTATTGTTCTCTCTAGTAGCCAAACCAACTCATTTCACACTGTGTTTGAACAAACATCAGTAGACTGTCTGACACTTTACCATGTTATTATGCAAACAGTTCAAAGAGCGTGCACTCACATTTAACCCTTTGACAACTAAGTTACATCCTTCACTAATGGCAGTTACAATGCAGTTTAACTGTATATAACTTTCCGGGGAGGATGCTTCTTAGATTACACAACACAAATTTAAATATTGATTAAAGGAGTATATGTAAAGGCTTTTTTTCTTAAGTGACAGCTGCATATAGTATTAAAAAAAAAAGTGAAAGCAAAGACTAACAACACAAACACAAGAACTCTGGAAAGAACGATGGTTTCAATCTACATATACCAGAATCATGACAGCAGGCAGAGTATAAAGTTGTAATTTTGTGATTCAACCGTATATTGCAATTGCTACATTCTAAGTCTGACTAGTACTTGTAGAGGATTTTGATTTAGCACAGTGATACAAGCAAGTATGTTTTTGTTACACATCAAACCCTCCATGTGTGGAATATCTAAAAGAACCTGACAACTTACAGTTCCTGCAGCTAAGAATATTAATGAAGGTGAGCATGATTTTAGGATTAGATTTTCAATTTAATTATAATTTAATTTGAAGAAAATTCACATCTGTCTGCAACATACCTTGCACTTTTAGAGAGGTATTATTATAAACTGTTCCTCCCCTCATGCTGTAAAGTGAGGGAGGAGCAATTATTGTAATAGACTGCTACGCTTAGTAAAAACATACATTTTAAATCATCTTCCTGCTATAAACCCATTCTATGAATTCCATGGTATTGCACAAAGCATAAAAGACACTGTCATTGCAGTTTTAAACTTAATAAAAGTATAATACAAAGTAAAAGAGAAATGTACCTTTCATTTGTGTTCCAAAAGTAACCGCCAATTTTGCAAACAGTTCTGGGTTTTCAAATTTATCTTCTTCAGCTTTTACCCAAAAGCTGTTTTCTGCTATCTCTTGAGGCTCAATCTGAAACAAAAATGGCATTTCCAAAGTTAGTAACTAGTATTTTCGATAATCAGGTTAAAGCCGATGCTACTAGACTTCTGTGATAATTGGACTGAATTAAGTTCAGCAATGTTCCAGGTATTACGTTGTCTTAAAGATGCTTCTTAAACAAAACACAATCAGATGAACTGTCCTCTATCTACACAATGATTTTTATTATATTTCCCCCATTCAACAAGTTGATAACATATTAGCATCTAGGTTTGAAAGTGTTCTAGCTTTCTCTTGATTACTTTCTAGACAGTTCCCAAATTCTTCACCACTGGTACGCATCCCTGCTACTCGAGAACTGTAGAAGGAATAGTCTTTCTTACACTGCCACAGTAGGGAATATCTTATCTGCCCACAATACATCAACGTGGACCCTTCAGTGACTCGATATTAAGTCTGTAGGAAGAATTATCTTTTTAAGTATCAGAAATAATGTTATACTTTTTTGTTTAATTGTTTACCTTTTTCAAATGTAAACACAGATTTCATTACAGTACCTTACATCAAACTGGCTAGATTAAGAGGAAGAAAGTACTCTGCAATATAGAAGCTGAAAGCCAATTTCACTCTCCATGTATAATTTAGAACAGCTATTTTCTTTTCAAAATACGTTCCTCCTCCAGTTTTTAAAGTCTTATCAATTCTTGCTGACAAGTTTGCTTAAACACCAATTAATTTTCAAGGGCTGTTTAACATGATATGCAGGAAATTTATCAATACCACACTTGTAAACCTCACTGGGATTTCACTGCAACACGTTGGTCCTCCACCTTTAGCCATACGATCAATCCCTCAATGTGTAGCTGCTTTACCACCAGCTGCAGTAGGACATTTTTAAAAACTACTTCAAACCAACACTAATGGCGAAGACAGTTACAGCAAAAGGCACTAAATCAAACAATAAGAATTTTATTCCCCAAAATGATGTCTCCTTAAAAGCGGTGATCAAACAGACTTTCCTCTTTTTCAGTACCCCGGAGATCTTTGGCCCTCCTCCCAGAGCACTTAAGCAAAGCGTCCATCTCCAGTTACCTTCCACTGTCACACAGTGTTCAGATGTACACTTTATGAACTATTTCTATAAACACATGAACATAATTGATTACAATGAAACTGGATGCAATGACAAATATGTACTATAAACTACAAAGCTTATTTTTCTATATGTTTACAGGATAGTAGTCAGTTACAGAACTAGTGCAACTGACTCTAGAATCAGGTGTTACTTAACAAGGACTACTGAGTGCAGAAAGGATAAGTTACACGTATGGCAGGAATTCTTCCTTAAGTGAGATGCCTAAATAAATGAAAATGGTTAAGATAGTTTCTCTCCTACAATTCATTTATCAGACAAAGCAGTGGGGAGCCAAAGATGAGCAGCAACTTCAAGAGAGAACAAT
Organism: Rissa tridactyla; assembly: GCF_028500815.1. NCBI lineage: Eukaryota > Metazoa > Chordata > Aves > Charadriiformes > Laridae > Rissa > Rissa tridactyla. The sequence continues at coordinate 29,548,522 of NC_071474.1, read as the reverse complement.
ATTGCCAATGGCATACAAATTTTCTTCTCCCCCTTAAGAAAATTGGCAAAATATCAATTTGTGGTGAAACCTGTATTCCATAAGGAAAAAAAAAGTCCAGACGGAAATACCCAAACAGATACAAGGGCTTAATATAAAAATTAGGAAGTAAAAGATCGTAAGGGAAACTAACTGCAATAATAGTCAAAAAACATTTTCTTAGAAGCCCAGGTGGAAATGCATTTCTAAAACATTAGAGCTCCATTTCAAAAGGAGGAAAAACAGTTTTAAAAAAAAAAATCCAGAAAATTGTACGATAGAATCTTTGAAGAGAGTAATCTTCTCAACAGAACGATGACAACAACATTCAATGGTAAAATATCTTCAACAGATAATAAACATTTCATAGGTGAGGAAGTAATTATTTTTCTATATATGTAAAAGGGGTTTAAAGGTTACAAAATTGCATAATTCATATGATTCATATGAGTACATGAACTAAAGGGATTTTTATACGGCCAGATGAATTTCAAAGGAAAAAAAAACAACCCCAAATCTCTGAATTCCAACACTGGGTAATGCCATATTCCTCAAAGTAATACATGAGCATCTTTTCCAGTATGAAAACTCCTACATTCTTGTTTCTTTTTAATAATACAACTAAGCTACTTAAAACAGTCCATTCTTTCTTCTGAAATATAGACTATATTGGTGTGTCTGGCAGGAGGTTAAAGGTATTTTGCACAGACCTTTTAAGAAAACAGCAGGACTATATGATTCCTTTTAAATTCAGAAGCATTAAAGTTAACATTTATTCACATCATCTCCTTCCTCAAAAGCCACTTTTTATCAATGGGAATAAAAACAAACATCATAATACCTTTGACCAGTTGATCCTCTTCATTGTGACTTCCAACTTATACTTTTTCTTCTCCTTCATCCCATGTGGTAACGCTGGTATCACCGGAAAGGGAGCAAAAGGAACACCTCCCAGAGGTGGTGGCATTGGAGGCCCACCAAAAGGCGGTGGTGGAGGAGGTGGTGCTGCTCCACCAGGTAGCGGAGGTGGTGGAGGTGGTCCTGCTCCACCAGGCAGAGGAGGAGGTGGCGGCGGTGCTGCTCCACCAGGCAGAGGAGGAGGTGGAGGAGGAGGAGGTGGTGCTGCTCCACCAGGCAGTGGAGGTGGTGGAGGGATTGCTCCACCAGGTAGCGGAGGAGGAGGAGGAGGAGGGGGAGGAGGAGGTATCGCTCCACCAGGCAGTGGAGGAGGAGGGGGAGGAGCAGGTATCGCTCCACCAGGCAGTGGAGGTGGTGGAGGAGGAGGGGGTATTGCTCCACCAGGTAGCGGAGGTGGTGGAGGAGGAGGAGGTATTGCTCCACCAGGTAGCGGAGGTGGTGGAGGTGGTGGCGCATTCTCACTCAGTAGGGTTGAAGGTAATGGTGCTGCTTCTGTCTGTTGACCTGTCAGGACTGGACCCTGAAATATAAAAAGGGAATTATTTTCATCGGGGAGGAATTTTAATATGAAATTGAACCAACTAGGATGCCTTGTAGTCAACTGTACCTCAAAAAAGTGAGAAATGCAAGCATTCTCCTATTTAAATGAGAAACAATAACAACAGATTATGCCACGTTCCATAAAACTGCCAAGTAAACTGAATAACCTAGCGTTTTTATAAAAACAAATTGTTTCCATTTTAAAGAAAATTTAATAGTAGCAGTAACATTTAAGTGAACAGGACAGCATTTTATTTCTTACCAATGCACAAAACATTTATCCCACTTAGGCTATCCTGGCAAGCTGGGGCACCAGAGATGGTAATAACCACGCTGCATTTTAACAACACTAATTTGCTGGTGGAAAATTTGCCACAGAAAATCACTGAAGTGGCTATTGCAGTGCAAGAGGTTACGGGACCACAGTTGTTTGTTACTGTCCTGACATCTTGTTTGGAGGGAAAAGAATTTAAAAACCAAATCATGCTTTCTTTTAAATCTGTCTGCAGTTGTTTCTGCAGTGATAGGAAGAAAGAGCAATTGCAATGTCAATTCTAATAAACTGCAAAAGGAACAATGAAGAGAAACGGCAATACGTTAAACCATCAGAGAGGCTTCTGTAGTGATAATGTGATCCTAGCCTAGTACGAATTCCTCACAGACTTTTGTCCTTCAAGACTATCTGTTAAAAAGCAGCATCGGAAGCTATGCACAAACCACCATACAAGCTCATAGTCTACTTCCTCTACTATTTTTTTATTACAAAATTATTATGTAATATAGGCTGTTCATTTAATCTAATTTTCATACTATTTCCCTACACGATTATTTATTGTTTCTAGTTTAAAGGCAGCAAATTTGTTAAAAAAAAAAAAATCAAGCTGAGAAAAATCTGAGTGCACCTAAAAATAAGTGCCACCATATATTTTATGGGGTGCATAACACTAGAGAAAAAAGGCATGGATACTAGAAAGTTAATGCATAACACTTAATTGTACCATTATTGTGAAAGAGCTGTAATGTCTGCATAACCTGAACTGTGTTAAAATCGATCTAACAGGATTAATAATTAGACTAAAAATAATTTTTTTTGCTTTGCATAAGGCACGTGTTTCCTTGTCCCATGAACTACTACACAAATTGTAATGCGACAACTGGTGGAGAACTCATTAAAACAGACTGTCAAATTGCAGTGTAACGTTGTCTTGTAGATATTTGTAACAAACAGTAAAATTGGTAAGAACGAAGTATGAACAGAAGTGTCTGTGTGTGAAAACAGAATAAGAAATGACAAGACACCACAGGTTACAACGACGACTTGTATCGATAGCAAAGAACACAACAACGACGAACAGCAATCCAGCTGTTAAATGCAGCGTAACGTGCTTACATTGAGATGAGGAGGCCCGTGCTCTGATAAGTCTATAGCACAGACAACTTGCCAGCAGAAGACCAGCATTCTGAAAGCAGGATGATGGCAACCAGGTTATAGAACATCACATGCTAGTCTTCCTCTTACTATCCAAATAGGAAGTGAGATCATAGGCATTAAGAGATCCACGTTTAGGAAAGAAGGCAACAGGTAAACCTTGCCTAGCACTGAAGGAGTACAAAATAAGCCAGGCTGAGGCATAAAAATCAAACCATAGTATCTGTTAGTTCCTAAAGGGTATAAAAGACCTTTCTAAAACCCAGTTCATTGTCATTAAACAGGAGGAACCCAAGAGATGTTGCAAGGGCTCGACAGGCAGCGTTTCTTATCCTCTCTGCTTCACAAGTGTTCCTGGACAGACCACTTGGAGATACAGTTTTGGTGCTTGTGAGCAAAATTTATGAGGAAATGAATGCAAGAAAAATCACCTTTGCTAAAACTAAGCATCACCTTCCCTTTCCATAAGGTCTTGCATTTTTTGTTATATTTACCTATAAGACTACATAAAGCTAGTGGCTTCATTAATTTTAGAAGTGGCTACACTCTAATAGCCAGAGTTCAAAAAAAATATTGATGTTATCAGTTGCATGCACAGGCTGAATGGTATGCACAGCTGTTATGACTTCCACCTTTGCAATTTAAGTATAAAGCCTTCCAAAACAAACACTTTCTCCAAAACATATGGAAGTAGCAATGTTAAAGCATAAACAAATACTTGGAAAAAAAGAAGGCAGGCTGGACTCAAACATTTCACAGCCTAAGGAAATTTTTTCCTCAATAAAGCAAATATCTGTGATAGGTGTTGAATATACTACTATTTGAAAAATGTTACCTCCATTAATGATCCTTAGTAGTTTATGCCGGCTTAAAAACAAATCAATACAACTATAACGTACATTTCAAACTCCACAGAGACACTATACTCCAGGGCAATTTCTTTTCAATTCTTTAAAAAAAAAAAAAATTCAACTCAACTGTAGAACTTAGTGTGATTTAGTTTTATTACCTGGGTTCGAAGCTGCTTGATTTCTGTTTCAAGTTCTTTGATTTTCTCTTCTCGTTTCTGAAGCTCCGCTTGTGCCTCTTGTCGAGCTGTGAACTCTTCATCAAACTGTAATGATTAACCAATATAGAAGTGTTTGTCCATTTATGTCCACACTAGATATTATATTTTCAGGAACTCTTTGAACAATATCACAACTAGTGCAATAGATGCACTTTTAGCTTAAAAAAAAAGTATTTTTCCAGTATGTGTTGTTCTAGTACCATGTAATTTCTTCCATCAGTAAGTCAGTGATACAGAACCACTCAGATCCTGCTTAGTAAAGCTGTAAGTTCAATGAGTTTCCCCCCCTCAACAGAACCTTGCAGACTTCTCAAACTAAATTCAAGTATGTATCTCATACAGCAAGCTTAAATCTGAAGAGAGACGTGTGCAGCTTCAGCAGTACCATCCGTAAAGTAACGTAAGAAAGGAGGTAGCCAAATAAGTCGGTGATCCCTTTAGTCTTCATGTCTCCATATAAAACAGAAGTCCAGTTTACAACATGGTTGTGAGAAATTTGCTGTGTATTTTCATCCTGCTGCAGTTTGCTAGGCTTCAGATATTATTAGCATCTTTAAAAGCTTCTGTTATTCATTCTTCCACAGGACAAAACAACTTATCACTAGGAAGAGCATGTGTTGACTGCCACTAACAAAGTACATTATGATAAATAACTCTGCCAAGGAAGCATCACAACAATTTGCTTTTTTAAACGCTTCCACATTTAACATCGACGAGAGAAAAGCTAATGACTTCATGCAACCCTTCATCTGAAATTTGTAATCATCATGTTCAAGAACGTGTACTGCCTTTTGGCCCGTAAAAAGGCTTCTTGGACCCCTCCAGCAAAAAATCTCAATATTGAATGCTTTTTAATACACAACAACATGGTTATGAATTTCAGTATATTGCAGCTAATATAGTACATTAAGCATTTCATATGTTGGATATGATGAGCTGAAATTAACAAAGTACCATTAACATAATCTAGGAAACAGGAATTTAAGTAACTTGAGAAAATATGTTGCATGAAAATATTTTCAGCACAAACACCAATAGCGATAAAGCAGAACGATAAGCATCAGTTTCTTTAGAAACATGCCCAAAAATTTTCTTACAAGAAATATACTGAGCTGCAATTCTTCATAGAGAAATCACTTTAAATGTCTAACCCCTCCTGTATCTAGTAATAAAAGAGAACTGCCCATGACCAAAATAGGACTTAGTTTCCAAGTTCCTAATAAAAGAGAACTGGATCAGAAGAATAAAACTGGTTGCAAAACAGGTTCCCAAATGTGAATAAAAAGGAAATAAATTACTCATCCTCATAACATAATAAGTTATCCCTGGACATTACAAGGAAATAAAGCAGTATTTTAACATTAGCATCTCTTGTGCCTAAGGAGTTGATGCTTTTTCAAACACTGAATGACACTGCTTTTCAATAAGTTTCTTCAGGTTCTAAACCAAAGCTAGGTGAAGAGTTACAACATTTTCCCCCGCTATTTTGTTTTTTTGTTGTTTTGGGCTTTGGGGTTGTTTTTTTTTTTTTAAGTATATACTAGCACTTTAGGTATTTAACTACGACTAAGTATTTCAGGACAAAATAGCAACCAGTGGAATTTTTCCCATCAGTTTTCTACAGCAGAGGATACAACTGAAGATACGTCCAGCTAACACTACTCATCGGCTTTTGAATTCAGAGCAAGCTGAATCTGAGCCACGCACACACACAAAAAAAACCCCAAACCCACCCATATATTAAACGTGAAAGAACATCCTCCCTGCAAGATACACTATTTCCCCCTTTCCACTAGGTTTCTACCGTGAAACAAGCCTACCATGTTTCTGTCAGGCTTCTGTTCCATACCTTAAAAAGAGTGATGATTAGGGCTTACCTTTCTGGAAAATTCTGCTGCTTTCTTTTCACTCTCTTCTACTTTAGCTTTGTCCACACATGAATCTAGAATTTAAATAATACACCACACAGAAGTCAGGTAAAACGTATCACAGCTTTGATGTGCCTTCCAACCATAATTACCCTATGAGCCCATGACACAAAGCAACTGACAAAAACCACAATGAACTACTAGGTTGATCTGACCAAACATTTGGTGGATTATTTTGATGAGCAAAATCTGTAAATTTAAAGAAGCCGTGAGGAGACGTGACCAAGAAAGTTGAAAATGAATCGTCATAGTTCTGTCTGTGACAGATCTGAGTTTGCATGCCCTTCTCTTTTATATAAATCTACAACTAAATAAGAAAAGACGATTTTTCCATTAATATGAAGTAATAATTACTTCTGAGCTTTCAAATCAGAAAGCTGCCTTTCTGGACTAGGAATCCGAAACCAAGCATTTCTTTATTTCAGTAAAATTATTTTGTAGATAAGGAGAATTTGGACAGACTGGGAATCCTCACTCAAAGGTATAACACACTTCTAATGAATTCTCATGTGGTGTAAAACTCTAAAGGTTTTGTAAGTGAGGTAACACAAGTAACTGTATTTTACAGGTAGGAATTGGCATGGAGAGACAAACCAGTTATTCCTAAAACTAGCAGGTCAGTGGAAACGGAAGGCAAGGTGAGGTAAGATCTTAATGTAAGATCAAGTGGATCATGTTCCTAGAGTCATAAGTGAATAGAAAATACACACTTCTTAGATATGTAGGATATCTTTTAGAAAGCAATTTCCACTCCCTAAAGTCAACATCCTTTCTCTGATCCTTTTGACACATCACCAAAAAAAAAACCCCCAAACATTTTCCCAAGTGAATGTGTTCTCCAAGAGCAATTACTTCCTCCTATGAAATATTTACTCCACAGATGCCCTTGTATTTCAAGAACACAGTCTATCCCTCCAATCTTAAGAAGAACATAAAACAACGCTTCTAAATGCTGATAACTGACATTTCAATGATACAGTATTTATTCAGTTGCTTCTTTCTCACATGACATGAGCATCCAGCATCCACAGTCCCTCAATGCTTTAACTGATTAGTTTACTTGAAACTAACCTCAAATACTTGGAAAATATTAAAGAAAATATTCTTAGAATGAACAATGTAACAATTATAAATCCACTAACAATTACTGTTCATGTAATTTTGATATTTTTAACAGATCTGAAGTTCATAGAATTTATGAACAAGTAATTTTTCGTTATTAAGACTATTGTATTCAGATATAAGTCAAGACTAATTTGGAGAAGTAAACTTCATCAGTGTCATTTTATCAAATGCTGCAGAGCTTGGTCTGGCCTTCTCCACAACAGCTTATATGCATGTTTCCAGAAAAATGAAAAAATTCACAGTCGTTTTAAGTTTAGACTGAAACACAAAGAAAAAAAAGTTCACTTCAGTAAAATAAAATTGCTTATAGTATACAAACCAACAAGATGAGTAAAATCCACGTCCATTCTTCCTCTACATTTGAAATCCGGGTCCATGCCACTACAGTGCAATACAATCTGCGATACGCATTCTTCTATTATCTTGTAATACTGAGGTCTAGCAAAGAACACATTTTACAAGATAATAAGAATATGGACAATAATTTATTTATGCAACTTGGAGGGGGAAAAAGGGGAAACTAACTCCCAATATATGAATTCCACAATTGCCAGTAAAAGGATCAAGTTGAGAGTCTTATTTGTACTCCAGCTAATGAAGCACTGTTGTCAGTTTCTCAGAAGGATATCCCAAGTTCAGGACTCCACAAAATACTGTGTGCTTTTCATTTATCCTTTGCCAGACAATGATGAATAAAACCAACAATGTCCTTAGTATTTTCAATATATGCTGCAAGAATTATTTAGCATATTCCCAACACAGTGAATTCCATGACTGGCAACAGTACCAGCATTGAGTGAGTTATAAAATTAGTTAATTACACTGAAAAGACAAGATAGAAGGTACTGCGGAAGTATTTTTCATTAGTAATGAAACTAACTTTCAAGTTCTTTGAAGTCATGAAGCTATCAAACTTGAATAAAGAGTGCTCAACGAGTTAACACATTTTGGGATGAAAGTGTTAGAATAAGGTTCAAGTCTTTGAAATAAGCATTATTGTATTTATCAATCTCAATTAACATTGAGCAGAAAGACAAATAAAAGATCAGTTAAAGAACAACTATTCATGCACAATTATGAGCTACTCAGTTTACCAGGGTCATGATTTCTATTCTTTCCCCTACACGCTCCAAAAATCAAACCTGAGAGTTGACGCTTACCGGACATAGTAATCATTTCTGATGAGAAGGAAATGTTGGAGAATTGACAAGAAATAATTTTCAGAAGAAGTATCTTTCAACATATTGTACAGCAGATGAAATACTTCATTCACATCAGTTCAAACATTGTTAAGGAAATAGAGAAGTCTTAAAAAAACCCAAAAATTAAAACAAAGGACAAAACCCCCACCCCACTACAAAACAAAACACGCACCCCACCTCAAACCCAGTTCCCCAGCTGTTCTTCATGTTGTTGAAGCAAAACCTTTCAACACTCCACACTACTATCCTTGTTAGTAAATACACTTTTTCCAGTAAGATTATCCACAGAAACTGTCCCCTGTTCAACAATTAAGACATATGTCATTACTACTCAGCAAGATCATACTACATACTTATTACCATAGAAACCGGTAAACACGTTTCACACAAAGCTTTCATTTTCACTCTGAAGTGAGCTGGGCTATTGGCAAATACACACTAGACAATCATTTTTATTTCTTAAAGAACCAAATCACCTGTAATTCCCCATTCTGTAATGCAAGAACACCGCTTGTTAGTGATTTTATAATCCTCTCTTTCATTGCATCTACCTTCCCCTGCTTAAGTACCAGCTACTACTCTTTCAAAAGCTGCAAGCAACCATTCTGAATTTAAGTAACTTGAAATTTACTGCTTCTTCACACCCAGAGAAGGCATACATCTTCAGTGCTTCAGAACCTACTGGAAGTTTTGTTTCATCTTAGTCATCAAAACTCGTTTTTCTTCAAACTTATAATCTTCCATGGGTGTAACTTTATATCTTCACGTATTACAAGCCAGAGTTTAGCTCAGTAAATATTATTTATGAAAAATAAATTCAGTTCTCAATGACTTACATTGACGTGCAAATTTAAGTACTAATTTTCTAAGTTTTTAAACAAAAAACAAGTGGAAAAAAATCTGCTTGAGAAAGTCCCTGGGAAGATATACAACAGTGACAAATAAGCTGCACGTAGAGTGTTCTAACTTATGTTTAAAGTTATGAAACGATGCAACAAGTTGTAACACCATTTCTCTAAAGGATATTCCATTTCAGCTTTGATATCATTGAGACGATGTGACAGTTCAATTAAGTCTTCTTCTTTGTTCTCATCAAACACTCTCAGTTGAATATCAAGCTCTTCATTTTCCTTATCTTTCAAGCCCTATTTTTCAAGGCATAGTATATCTTAATTTTCCCTTTTTTAAAGCAAGAATTCCCCCCTTCAAAGATTATATCATGACAAAATGTAAGACATTAACCTTTGGAACAGGACTAAGCTGTAACTCAGTGCCTGTGTTTTTTTATTATAATTGCACAGATGACAAAAATTAAGGCAAAATGCCAGCAAATGTAGCAGGTATGGGCTGCAGAACAAACACGAAGCCTTGTAATCAAGCTGAGTTCTCTTAATGGGACATAGTCAGCAGTTTACGCTTGTTAATGTCAGAGTTTCTTTTTTAAAAAAAGCATAAGGATATTTCAAAATATTAATGAAAGTGAACATAAGAAACGTAAAGAAGCATAAAGAAGATACGCTTACAACTTCTGTTATTAACTTAATCTAGATCACAGCATAAAAACATCCATAGCACATTAAGTAATACTTAGAAGAGAAGTAAAAAAAACAAAATAAAAATTAGTACTCGGAGCAGAGAAAAATTTGTTTTTCTTGCAAGAAATACAAGTAATTTCTCTAATACAGGTAAAAGCAATGTTTAGCTTCGTACTAGGCAAATCACAAAAAAGGAAATGAGTTCAAAAGCTGTTAGTGTGAACGCACTCCATGCTTTAAATAAAACGATACAAAACCTAAATACATGCCCTAAGAAAAACTAACATACACACACCAGTAAGAGCTTCAAAGCTTAATGTCCTAAGAACTGAAGGTTTTTAGTTCTGGCAGATGTTTACGATTCAAAACTTCATATCTTAAAATTATAGCAGTATAAATTCTGTTTCAGACAAATAGAAGCAGGTATCATGTTTTGTGAGAAACTGCCAAGTAACTTAATCAGACGTACTCTTGATGTAAGAGTCAGAATGGTTTCTTGGTTAAGAGCTATAAGTCTACCTCTAAGTCACAAATACTTATACACAACTACCCATAAAGGCATACTTCTGTGCAGCGGCATGAAGATATGCAGTCTTAAAGAGAATGAAGGAGTCGATTTGATTTTTCCTTAAAAACTCCAAATGCATTTTCAGAAGGCAGATTAAAGAAAAAATAGATTTCACAGGAAACAACAGGAACGGCAGATACAAAGAAAGTCAATCCAAGATTGGTTACACAGCCAGATTCAAGTTCCTGCATGTGCTTTGAGCTCTTTATGCTAAATTTGACTACGCTAATTTAATTCCTAATATATTGACTTGTTTCAGCTACCATTCTGGTTTACATAGCTAATGAGAGCCTAAATTTGCAACTGCGCAGAATAAAAGCAGATTTGGATTGATAGACCTTCCCAGGTCTGACCTTCCCACCCCCAGTCTTTCACATCTGCTACTCTCAGTAAAACAACTTGTTTATCTTCAACATTCACAGACAGTTGACTGCGATCAATTCCTATACACAAATGACTTACAGGCAGTATTTTCTTCAGGCCACAACGTAAAAACTCATTTCTCAAGTGTATCCTGAAATCAAGATCATCTGGAGACGTAACAAGGGCATTGATGAGCTGCATACATGCTACCTGTTATCAGAAATACAGGCAAAAACTTTTAGTATGTATAGAATGAAAATAAATATTGTCTTTGACTATTTCAGTTTAATTATAAAACCATAAAACCAAATGTCAAGAGATGAATATTATTTATTATGCAGCACGCATGCAACACTTTGGCTAATTTAAGCAACACCAGATACTGCTCAGTTTTCATATTGTGAGTGGCTTCTGCTATGTTAAAATTGTATCACATAGGGGATCATACTTTATTTCAGCAAGTTCTTCCCACACTACAGTTCCACACTGCAACTCCTCCTTTCTCCACAGTATTCACCAATTTGAAAACAACCTGTTTTTACAGTAATTGAAAATTTAAAAAAGAAAAAACAAACAACAAAACCACCCCAAAAACATCCATGCACAAAGTAATTAACACCACCAGGTGTCTTTTCTACTCCTGCACAGCACCTCAGCAAAATACCTGAGGTCTTAGAATACTGGCTAATGCTTTAATTGAACAGCTGTGCACTTTAATTGATTTACTTTAAAACAGGTAGACAATAGCATAATGCCAAAAGTGCTGATACATGTTAAAAGACTGAAATAGGACTCCAGGGAAATATCAAAAGACATTAACTGCAAATAGAAGTAGCATTAGAGTAGGAAAAAAATAAAATAAAAATCAGTAGCTGCAGAGAAAGAAAGTCAGATAAAAGCACTCTTCCTGTTTTAATTACATTCACTATTTAGTTTTAATGGAACACCTTATGGAGTCTTAAATTTCTATTAAAACACTCTTTCAAAGGCACTCCCTTTATACCGCTGTATCTTCAAATAATGTACTATCATCACGCTCGCTTGAATGATTCTTGTTATTTTACTACTATGACATGACTTAACAAGCCAAAGTACATGTCCAATCTGAAATTAATAGAGAGAAGAGGTGCCATCTGCTATGATTGCTCTTGCCAGAAGAGACTCTGGCTTAATGACTTGTGCTAATACATTACAAGTAAAGAACGATTTTGTCAGAAACAAGTTAATGAGTCTTGCAATTGTACCTTTACTGATGTATAAGTGAGGTTTGGGCCGGGGCAGGCCGGGGGCGGGGGGGGAGAGGGGGCAGGAATGTTGTGTGGTTATTTTTGTTTGCTTGTTTTAAATCAGCACAGTCATAAAGTAGGAGACTTTTTCAAAATGAATTCTTTTGTGATAGCGTTATTAAGATTAGAATGTTATTTATAGAAACTCATTGAACATCTCTATCTCATCAGCTCTGAAACAAGAACTACTGACAGTAAACAGTGTTAATACAACTATAGCTGACATATATATGATTTAATAATGGAAAAAGGTATACCTTCCATGCGGGTATACCTGCCCTGCCTTTCAGCCATGGTACCTTAGTAATACAGAATTTGTATAAATACTGTATTATGAGGAGAGAATAAGCCAAACTCATCCTTTAGTAGGATATTCAGCCAGTTTGCATTCTAAGAGCCACCAAAAGTCTTGGGCTATTAGGTGTATACAGAGAATAAAAATCTCTATCTACTGAGACATAAGTAGCAATGAACATGTGACATAGGACATGGCTCAGTAAAGATCACTAGCACAGAAGACAGTTTATTTTACAAAAATAATTTTCAAACTCAGTAGATTATCCCTAGAGATGCACCAGTGGCTGATGATGGACAGAATTCCCACTGGGGAGGAACTCTATCAGGGAGTGTAATGATAGGACAAGGCATAATGGTTTCAAACTGGAAGAGGGGAGATGGAGATGAGATCTGAGGAAGAAATTCTTTGCTGTGAGGGCGGTGAGCCCCTGGCCCAGGTTGCCCAGAGAAGCTGTGGCTGCCCCATCCCTGGAGGGGTTCGAGGCCAGGCTGGACGGGGCTTGGAGCAACCTGGTCTGGTGGGAGGTGTCCCTGCCCAGGGCAGGGGGTGGCACTGGATGAGCTTTAAGGTCCCTTCCCACCCAAACCATTCTGTGTTTCTATGTCAAACACACACCAAGGAATGCACAGTTCTTGTTGAAAAGAGAAAGGTTAACTATTCAACTCACCAGACGTAGGCTAGAATTTAAGAGTTGTCATTACCAGGGAGAATGATAACAACTTACCAAAATCCTTCATAGCCAAATAAAACTTTTGACTGCAGTTTTTAGAAAATCATAGTACAAAAGAAAAAACCCTTCAAAATACTTAACAATTCAATAAGATCTATTCTTATCTATTTCTTCATTCGGCAATATTACAAAAAGGTGAACAATACATGAAGTATCTTCCTGCCACAAGTACTCCAAATGGTAAGAAACTTCAGGTGTGTGCTCAGTTGTGGTTGTGGCTCTAAACTAAAGTCAAATATTTATTTCAAGAGCAGAACACAAACTTGTTCTGTCTTTTTACAAATATAGTACTTTGATAGAATCAGTTCAAAGCTGTAAGTACCGGAGTTTTTGTTTATTTTGGGCAGGGCAAGACTGGAGGGAAAGGGGGCGTTTAAACAGCACTGCAATTTAGGAGTACTTTTTCATGCTTCTTCCCTAAACCCAAAAGATATACGGGGAGCGGTGCCTCCAACTCCACAAACTCCAACTTCCTCAGATCTCCAGTAACGATAACTAAAACATTTCAGAGGAGAGACTGAGAGCTGGATTTTTATTGGTCCATTAAATCACACAAAATTCCTGGTCAAGAAGACCACGCAGTGACAAAGATAAGAAAATGCTTTCACAGACTTATTACCTGAGCATTACATCTGGCATCCAAAAAAAGGAATATCACTAATTAATCTCCTTATAGTAAGGCTCAAGACTTTTTAATCCTATTTTGGGGGCAAGAAAGTGAGTTTTTCAGTTTACTCCATTAAAAATTAGAAAACCTAGTATCAGTAGGCCATTTCTACGTATTTTTTGTCTTTTACTGAGCACTGGAGTAATAGCGCCACAAGATTTTGATGGTAAATAATTTAAAGATCACAAAATAATACACAGTCTCCTAATAGTTTAGATTATTTCTGAAGTATTAGTAAGCATATAAAAAAAAGTAAACCCACCTGCAGTTGTAAGAATTCATGGTTTTCTAGTCCTTCAACAATATGAGAAAAGCGTTCCCTATTGTGCCTTTCAGCAGCAGTTGTTATAGCACCTAAAATCTTGTCCAGACTAAAAGAAAAAATAAACTGTCAAAAAGCATACCACAGCCAACTTTGTCATTTTAAAGATACTCAGCCCACTATTTACACAACTCCAGACTTCAGTGCACTGACAGAGAATTTGAATGTGTTTATTTACAGTTATCTATAGAAAGTTGAAAACAAGCCAAGAAGCAAGTGTTAAAATATCTACATGGTTAATGTTGAATTTAAAAAAAAATTAATAAATCACTGAAGTATTGTGACATTCAGCTAAGGCGCAACCAATGAGAATAAAAAAAAAACCTATGCAAGACTGTTCATTAGGTACTAGCTGACATGTTTGACACCTGGGAATTCTAATAAGCTGTCTTTTCAGAAATCAAAATGGTTTTATCTATTTATTACATACAAGACATGGAGTTTGTCATTTTCAACCTTCAGTAAACTAAGACACTCCATAGTTCAAAGCAGACGTATACCAACTGATTATCTTTGTTTTAAAAAGCTCACTGACATGTGCTACATAACTCCATAACTTGAACTATTCAAAACTTCAGCTACAAATGACAACTTTTTGCCTCTGACAAATTTGTTATGTTTAGGTAGAGAGATAATATTTTAATAAAATCCAAAAATATATTTATTTCTACATTACTAATATTATCTTCTAAACTAATGAAAAAATGTTAACATGTGGTATCAAATCAGTAATTTTCCTCCCCGCCGCAGGGAAGATGTCCCAATCTCACTCCTCCCCACAATAATAGGCTCAGTAGTGGCCCACTTACTAACGTTGTTCTAAAATGTATTTAAATCTGACAGCTTTTCTTGTGGCAATTAAAAGTTCACAATTCCTGATCATACTCATCAGGGGTATATATGAAATAACTTATCTATTCCTTTTTCGGCAGCCATTTATGAACAGTTATGGCTTATTAAGTCTTCTCTATAGTAGGCAATGATAGTCCTTTCAGAGCTTCCACTTAAGCCATAGTTTGTAGATCTCTGCTCATTGGCTTTTGTCTGATTTAATATTGAATTAATGCATCAGAACACATGAAAGTCTCTTCTAATTTAAACTACATTACACAAATAAAGATTTAACAAGGTTGCATTTGTTGCACTAAGTTTTCTCACCTGTGTCTAAACTGACAACTCAAGAGCATTAAAAAAAACCAAAACACCAAACCCTCAATTTGTTTCAATATCTTACTTACGTATTTTCCTCTCCAACAATGCAGATAGCAGAAAGTAGTTTCACTGTTTCGGTCATCATGTGCGGTTGCTTTGGATCAATTGCTCTTGACAACAGCAAGAGACCTCTTTCATCTCCTAGAATCCTTTGCAATCCATACTTAAAGGAAAAAAAAGCTTACAGTGAAACAACTGTATTCACCTTGAATATTCATCATCTTTGGGCTTCAGATCCTTAGGAATCCTCACACACACCTCCCCATATGAAGTCTGGCAACAGCCTGCTAAAACCTTCTGGCTATTACCACCTGGGGACACAAGTCAGTCTTCCCAATCTTACATTTGAGGCTTTCTCTAAGAAAGAGGGAGTCAGTACTTAAGGAAGATGCCATATCTTGTAAAATCAGGTAACCACCAAAAGAAAAACCAGTTTTTATTTTCTATCTATATCTGAAACACACCTCAACAGTATGAAAAAGTAATCTCCCCCCCCCCCCAACTGTAACAGCTCCTGGCAAGTTAAAATAATACTTTCCACACAATGACCAATAGAAACTGAAATTCTTTTTTGAAACAACTATCTTCTTTTATTTATTGTATATTCTATTTCACTTTCTGTACAGATAAATCAAAAAAACTTGCATGTTGGCATTTATTTAAAAATAACATTCTTTTTCTTCTTCTAAAAATAAGAAAATAAAAAAATAATAAAAAAGTAATTACATTAGCATCTAAAATTGCTAAAAATAGCATTCTTTTTCTTTTTCATTTTCATTAACTACAGGATAGTTGGTAAATCAGATATCTAATTGTTTGAAGTTACACTGTAAGTGTAGGAATAGCAGGGGTGGAAGCATGCAACCATTTAAATTTGCTTTTCCCATTTCAGACAGCCTATTCTGTGAGATTTTACTAAACTGAGCAACAATTTAGGAAAACTTTTAATCCAATTATTTGTTACAGGTGGGGGGAAATAAATCATTACGACAACACTTTAGATTTTGCTACGAATAAAGCAAAATCACAAGTTTAACACTTAGAAACGGAACTCTCACTTTACGAACATAAGTAACCTATGTTAGAAACAAGTTAGATAAGACAAACTAGATCGAAGGTTTATCCTTTACCTACTACCTACCAACTTAAAAACTGTAGCTAAAAAGATATTAAATCATACTCAATTTAAAATGAGGTGAAAAAGACATTATATGAACAAAAGCAATCATGTATTGAAATCTGAATTTAGAAAAAAAAATTTCCTTTCAATTTCACAAGCAATTTGTTTCTGAATTCACTTACCTTACACCCATACTAACACCCTCTGTCTGCCAAATATTTTACTTCCAAAAATTAGTAGTATTTAACAAAAATAAGACAAAAATGCATATTCAGAAAGGTCTATGAAAAGGAGTCTCAACAAAAAGTTACATTAAGTTTAACACCTATGTTTCCAAAGTCAGAGTCAGCTGACACCGGATAGACAAGCTTTCCTTCCTTTTCTGAGATTCAGCATGCTACATAGATCTTGAAGTCAACAAAAGACAATCACGCTAGAAGTATTTAAATTTAAAATATTTCTTACTTTATTGTTCATAAACGCTTTGAGGCACTGGATAAGTTTATGTTGATTCTTCTTATCAATACTTTCTTGCCTTGAAAGGGAGGAGGAAAATAACGTTAAGTACAAACAATCATCACAAGCTCCCCTACCCCTCCCTTCAAATGATCCCAGTCCTTACTGTTTCTTGTCCAGAAGCTTTTCCAATGCATCCAACAAAAGTCCAAGACCTTCATGTCCGAAATTGTTAACCCAGCTGGAAAAAGGAAGAAAAATGCTTTTAATTATGTCTCAATTAAATTTAAAACTTGCAAAGTTATGCCTCCAATACTGCTTGTACATCTCGTCATAGACACTGCTGTCTCACTTCCCAGGAAGACCTGATCAACCGTTAAGACAAATGCTTAGTTCCAACAACTAGAAGCTGTCGAGAACCACTGTGAAAGGTGAGAAGATACCACAGACAGCTGCAAACATTTCACTTATCCTTTTCCAGTGTGCTGAGAACTACTTTCTCGTGCCAACAAGCATTAGCATAATTACTCTGCTTTCAGAAAAAAACCACCCACAATTCTTTATTGCTTAGCAAAACCAGCACGATGTTAGAACTACAGCAAAAATTATTACTTACCTGACTGGATTGCTAGTTAGAGACACTCTCAAAGACTCTAGACAATTAAGAAGCTTTTCCTCTGAAATTCCAGATCGCAACTCATGAATATATTCTTGCGAGGACAATGTGCATTCATGCTTGCTGTTTTTCAGTCCACCCTATCACAGAAGACAGAATGCTGCTTAATGTTATATTGATCACAGTAGTGTTTAGTTGGTAACATGTAAGGCCAATAGTTCGACATGAACTTTAAAATCACCATTTTTCCTGTACAGCTATTGAAGACACCTGACTTGACTTTCATTTGTCATAAGCGTTTAATAGTTTAGGTTTTGCATCACAAGGGTAAATATTTGTCTGGAATCTTCTTCACTTCCTTGAGTAATGTGCACGTACTACATCTTGGAAACACAAATTTAATTCCATAACTCAGTTGTATTAAAACGTTTAACTGCTATGCACTCTCATTTAACATCTACTTCACACCCTGTATTAGAAACAATCATAAACAGAGACACACAAACACCTCCCCACTTGTTATTAAGCTTGTCTGATCATTCCCCACTGTACCCGTCTTCCATTTCAAGAGAGCTGTGCATTATCACTATGGACATATCCTGACTCTAAAATTAATTCTCTCTTCTCCAAAAGGAAGATAAGCCATTGAAAATAACTTTGAAAAGGAGCTGGTATCCACCAACTGTTAAATCAGTGTTTTTAAAATCATGCAACTGCATGACTCAGTGATTCCTTGTTTGGACACTAATAAAGATCTCTAGAGGATCTCGTTTGCTACAAAAGAATCATATGGAAGATTTGACAGAGAGCTCATCTCCCTGCTGAAGCGCCATTACAGAATACCTTCCTACAAGGTATTTCAATACTAAAATACCTGATAATCAGTTCTTAGAGCTGTAGTATTGAAAACCATGAACAATATGCAAAACATTTTACCAAAGGGTGCAACTAATCTTTTGTACAGCTCTGACAAGTTGCAGAAAAGTAGGCTTATCTCAGAAAAGTGGTTATGATTAGCATACAGTTCCCAAAGCTCCTTAGCTCTAAGTGGTCTCTTGAAAAGAACCTGATAAAGATGTCATGGGTGTAAAGGCAATATGAAAAGTGCCTGACCTACAATAGGATTTATATGTATTTGGTTTTAATTGTATCAGGACCTTCTTTGACTACTGTAATCTTCTCATTGTCTCTCTTTCAAAAAGCTACACAGCTTTTTGAAAAGATACAAAGTGTTTGGTTTGCTCTATTCAAATTCTTACCATTCATTTTCCAAAAATGACACTAAGTATGGCTGATGATAAAAAGGAGTTGTCTACATTTAAGTTAATGATTTTGACCTACATACATTCCAGTATTAATGCATGTAACAGAACTGTGTAAGTGTTCACATTTCAGATTGTATACTTTCAGATTGTTTGCCCTCACCTCAACAAAACAAAAATCTGACACAGATTGTGAATGCATTAAGGTGACAGTGTCCTCTGGACTATGTCAACTTTACAGATGTTTCTTGTTGACACATACAGCACCTTTAGCTGGACAATGGATGCCAGTTATACATCAAAGGACGAAGACAGACAAACACGAGTAAACAGGATATAAAGGAACTAAAAACTGCCACTACCAGCCTCCTAAACAAAGAGATGCTCTTCCACAGAAGGAAAAAGAAGTAAACAGGTGGAGATTATAAGAGTAGGAACTGACTTTAACTCAGGTAAGTGTATTAGTGTTACATATTAAAAATCATCATAGTTCAGAAAAATCATCAGTCTTAAAGACCATAACGTAAAGAACTAGAAAACAGGAACAGCTTTATGCTGTTTGTTGCATTGGATGGAAACTGAAAAAGATTATGTGTGTAACTAATGTACGCATCTACACAATACTGGATATAGGTTTTGTCCTTTCAGACAACCGCCACTCACAAAACCTCAAAAGTAAGAGAAGAAAACAGAAACACTGCGATAAGCCACAAAATCTATAAAGAGATGTGATAATGGCAACTTCAGTCAAATGCCATTACATGTTAAACCAGATCCTGAAAAGCAATCTAGAATGCAAGATGTACTTTTTTCCCCCCAAGAAAACCATTTCCTGTGGTTAGCCCTTCCACTGCAGTCTGCTGCACCTCCAAAGGAGATTTCTATTCTGATGAGCCATTTAATGGCTTTGCTACGTTTTCATTCATATTTAAACCAAGGTGTGCTCTTACTGTCTCCTCTTTTTATGAGTCCAGGAGGTCTCTATTAGTAAGGCTCCTTTCAAGCCTAGCCCCTTGTTTTCAGAAGACCTATGACTCCCTCAAAAACAGTTACAATAGGTTGAAAATTGGAGGAATTGTCAGCATGCTGTCCTAAGCCTCCTTACCCTGCCTTACAGGACAGGCATACTTCTTCATTGGTTCTAGGACTAAGCACCTTTAACTGCATAGCAATAAGGAACCATCTCCTCTGCCCTTTTTCCCCCCCCCTTCAAAACAGATGATCAGTAAAGATGGTTCATAAACCATCCATTCTCAAAACCTTTCACCCAAATACTCCAGTTTATGCTAGAGAACTCTCAGCTTAACAGGATTAATTTGTGTTATTTTCTGAAATCAACTTTTCAGTCTCAATCCACTCTTACCTCTAGCCACGCAAACTGGAGTGCTACAACCAGGTGCTATTTCTTTCATTTTCCTATCCAAAGAGAGTTGATTGGAATACTATTTTTAAGTAATGCTATGCCTTTACATGAATCGAATATATATACACTTCTCATTTACTTGGAAGTACAAGATCTCAGTGAAAGATGTGCTTTATGTGAAAGCGTCTAATAAAGACGAAGGCAAAAACGAAGGACAAAGAAACTCAGAGGGTTATGAGGTCCCACACCAAAACTTCCAGAGATTAAGTCAATGCATAAAATCAACAATCTTAGAAATTACTTTATAACCAGTCACCTTCACAGTAAGACACAGAATTATTCATTCATGGCAACTCAAATGAAAGCCTGGAACACGCATTTAAAAATCCTTCTCCGAGGAAGTTAGAAGTGATGAAGTTTTAGTGAAAAACTAAGCTTATGGGAACTCCTGAAGTGCCACAAAAAAACAAGTATATAAAAGAACCTAGTTTGCCTTCCATGAAGGGGGTAAATCAAATCAATTCAAATCTGTGTGTAGGACACATTTCAGGGCTTAAGGGACAAGAGTGACAGAGAGACAGGACAGACACCTTACAGTGTAGGACACAGTGGAAAAAACTTATGCATAGTTTTCTTCCTACACAATTTTTTTTTTTTAATATTTAGGAAATAAGACAACAATTAAATATTTTAGAGATTTCTATTTCAGTTTCTCTTACTCTACTTTGAGAGTTGTTGGCTAGACAAAGAAATTCCTCACCCAGGACTTAGCAAATGTCCAGCTTTATACACTACACAGACATGCCACCAGAGGCCAGTAAACAAGCTTGAGAACCAATATCTAACAAAATGGAAAAAAGCAGAAGTTTTTCCCTCTGTGGGGAATAAGCAGATATTCTATCTACTTGGAGGTAAAGAACGGTAGAGTTCAGGAGCACACCTGAAACAAATGGATGGGCTGTAACAGTTCAAATACAAGATCAGAAAACCCTGCACAAACTACTCCTCTTTGAGGTATCAGACAATTCAGATCTCATTAGCTCTCAAGTTAAAGCCAAGTTCAGCTGAAGAAGTTGCAAATATATTAGTTCCATGAGACAGTACTTCAGCGAGAACATTGGCAGCCAGCACACTGAATAGAAATCTCACAGTATCATAAGTGGTCGCTTCTATCCGATTCACTGTACCTGTTCCATAATTTAGAAAATAAATCACTCTTTATTCAGAGTGATTATTATCACAAGAAACAAGTAACTGGTACCAGCATAATTATTAAAGAATTGGAAGTAATAGCTTATACCTTCCCCCCACCAACAATTAACTGAAGAGCTTTTGCATACTCTCTATTAATACAATTCTGTTTCTACCTCAAGCAAAGCAACCACTATATTTTAATTAGAGTACAATAACAAAGTCAGATGATACAAGTTTGGGGGTGGTTTGTTTGTTTTTAGTAAATTTATGAAAGCATTTTCGGTTATTTTTACATTTACATATTACATACTAGAGTATGTAATATACTCTAGTTGTTGCACATTTGACTTGGAAAAGCAGTATCCTTGTTCAAGCTATAAGGAAACACTGTCAGCTCCTGAACTAGAAACTGGAAGTTTACACAGTTTATATCCACTTCACCCCATAGATATTAACCAAATGTATTAATTCAACCCATTAAAAACAAAACTAACAAGCTAATCCTGCTTTAGATATCTACATTAATGCCTCACAGATAGAAGATGTGCAGCTGCCATTGCAATACAATTGTCATTGTCTATAAAAGCAAGGAAAGGTTACCTTGCAGGCAGCTAAAGAGACAAGTGGGCACCAGTGCTTGAGATCCCAAGTAAAATTCAAATAACTTAAAGCTCTAAACTCCCAACTAACAGGCAAACCTCTTCTCTGCAATTGTCACTACAACCCAACAGTCCAAAACTCTTCTCCTTCCTAACCACTGTAAATCTTCAGGAAAATAACTATATATGCCAGCACATGCCATCAACTCCCAAGGGATAGTTGATATCCTATCATCCCTCCCAAGGGAGGAATCAGTAAGTGAGGGAAGACCACTCACTTACTGAGAAACAGCACACTAAGATGCGTGCATTTTTAAGCAATAACGTGCAGAACCCATACTCTAAGAGGGACATTTCTTATTTTACCATTTTGCAAGTTATCTGTGCAAAAACATGCATTTAATGCATAACTATTCTTGCTCTCCATCAGACTCTGAATTAAAAGGCATGGGGAAGAAAACAGATATTACAAAGTTTCTCTATTGCCTATTTCTTTACCAAATAATCTCTCCACAAAGCAGTTGTTCAGGCCAATTCATCTCATAAGGAAATTACATGGCAGCAGGAATTATTTGAAACTGGTTTTAACTCACTGAACTGAAGAGTTGATAATTTTGTCCCCTCAAAAATTAAATATCTTTAAATACCTTCATTGTGCTTAGATATTTTCTCAGTCGACATACAGACCAGTACTGTGTACAAAACTAAGTAGTACTGGTGAACACAGAGAGAAAAGTCTGTTTAAAGACCACTCTGAATAAAGCAAAGACAACTGAAATTTCTTCATCCCTATGCGCTATATCCTTAAATATTTAATTACATCTGAGGTAATGATTAGACAGTTTTAAGTCATAGGTTATTCCTTCTTCTTTTCACTACAAAATAGAAGTACTGAATATGACCCAAGTAGAAAACCTTGCAGTACCTGAAAAACCTGTTTTGGCTGCAATCAAAAATAAAGTCCATCCGTAATTAAATAGCGCATCTTTGCTTTCAGCCATCATTTCAAATGTATATGTAGTTATTCCCAGACAAATACTTTTTTCAAGGAAACAAAAATTTGCTGAATGCAGTCCAACAAATAAAGTCCCAAATACTTGTTTTAAAAAAATAATTTAAAAAAATCAACCATGACTTAACATAAAACATAGCTGAGCACTTAAGAAAAAAGTTATGCTGTGAGTGATCTCATCTTATGCTGATTAATTGACCTTCTGAATTCTCTGTGTTAATCTTATTCTCACACTGACGTCCAGCAACTGACATTTCCATGATCAACTACGAATGCTAACAATTAGGACATTAAAAAAATCACATCTAAACAGAATGAAGTAAGTCAAATACTGTAAATTTAAAGTTTCAAGTGATTGCCTTCAATAAAACGCAAGACAAGTCTAAATTATATTTGCTGCTCACTATGAACAGATTAGTTCAAAGTAAGTCTAAAGTATAAGGAAATAGATTGCTGAAAACTTAAAAAACAGATCCCTCAAAAGTGCCATCAATGATTTATACTGTCAAGATAATCATGATTGAGCAAGTTGATAACTATTTTGATAAAACAAGGATTCGGTTATGCCCACTGAACTTTTAAAGCCAAGATAGAAGTCCAACGTATTCCAGCCTAATCTCTAAAAATGGAAGTGTATTCATAAGAAAGAACAAAACTGTCATGTTCATACTCACCGGAACTTTACTTCCGACTATCTGCATGCAGTGGTCAGCCAAGAGAGGTTATTGTGTAAAAAAGATAATAATAATATATAAATAAACACAGCAAAGTACTTAGTAGGATGTAGCATCACACAAATTTTTCAGTGTTTAATCATTAGTAGTAGTTACATTCTCTTTACCAAACTGTTTAAGAGTTACAGCTTCTACACAGGAAAACAGTAGTCCTACTGTAGGAGATATAATTTGAAGTTCTTGATATTCTGCTGCTGAATGATCAGTATTTTACACATTTACAAACAAATAACTAAATACCTAGACTGACATCTATATCTTGAAAGATTAAGAGATATGCCATTTTGTTAAAATTATCAGCTCAGATATTTTATATATGACACTGAGAAAACTACAGAAAAACCTGATGGCATACTGACTTCCTGGTATGTATAACAACTTCATTTATTATGGAGCTTTTGATCTATTTAGATGATGTCATCACTGAATTTAATTAAGTCTTCATAATCAAAAACATAGCCTACAGTTATAAATCTAACTTGCGTTTCAGCAAATCTCATGTGGCATTTTTCTTCAACTGCTCAGTATGGATGCTTTTAATTACATGGATAATTAAACAGTGATTTACAGAATGACATCTTTTTTTACCATGGAACAGCATCTCTGTTTATGCATAAATGAGGAGTTGACTTTACACAGAAGAGACTCTGCAGAAAGGCAGCACATCTCTGCCCTGCTCTATGTATTTGCACAAATGACCATGTTCCTGTGAACACCAGGATTACAAACTTCCGTGTAAATATTGTAAGCCTTTCCTTGTCAGCTATTTGCTGCAATCTAATAGCAGCCAATTTATTGAATAACCATTTTTATCTGAGTAAGAGCCTAAGACAGTATTATTTTGTTCCGATATCTGAATTTGATTGTATCTGTTCAGCCTCTACCTGCTTCATTTTCTACTCTTATCGTTTCCATTATTCTTTTAGGAAGTTTTTCAGAAGACAGAAGTCCCTGCAAGTCTTTCACAATCCCCTCTTCTCTTCCTGATGAGGCTTCCTCTAGAAGCACAAGATGGACTGTCATCATACGACAATTTCTTTTCCTAATTTGCTACCTTCTTCTCTCACCAATGTTCAACTCCTTCAGGATGACAGGTCACCAAGTCCCTTCACTGTTTCCCAAGTATAATTTCCATGGTCAACAATCTTTCTCAGATCAGAAGCACAGACAATCACTTCACATGAAAGCATCCAGCTTATTAGCTTCACCCTTTGAAAACCAAGCTTTCTTTCTCACATGGAACTCTGAAGACAGCACAGTGTTTCAGAAAAGCATGGTCAACATGCTGCAGATGGCACACAAGGCAGAGAAAACGAAGCACCAAATTTTAAAATAATTTGGTTAAGACAACATCAGCAAATGAGTGATATTTTCAAATGAGTGGAGAGAGCTCAAAAGCCTAACTAAAACAAACATGAAATGAACTGGAAGAAAAGTAACATCAGCTGTTAAGTGTGCTTCATGAGCTCTAAGCAGAAGAAAAGGCCCAAGTATTTTCAGTATAAACAAGGAAGGCAGATGAACAACTATCTGTGACAAAGGAAAAGGTAGAAAATTTTAAGAAAGATAAATTTTGAATGCGATCAGCATTTTCATGGAAGGCAAGCCTGAAGCTGGCCTGAAGAAAAGAAAGTTTGATAATTCACAACACAGTAAAGATTGATTAGGGCTTGTATTCAATCAGTAGTTTAAAGTAAACAAAAGACGAAATTAACAGTGAAAGTGAGGTTTTGCTTTATGGTAAGATCCCAATCAACATTTTACAACTGAGCTCTACTTTTTATATTTTTTAAACCAGTTAAGATGCTAGCTATTTAAAAGCTAAGTTAGGATAACACACTACAGAAAGGTCATTCATATTTCTGAACAACCTTAAATTATTCCATTCAAATGCTGTGATTCAATTGCAAGAAGGACTTACTGAAGCACACGAGCTTTGATACAAGCCATTTTTCCATTAGGAAAAACATTTTTCATATGCATAACACATCCATACTGGCGCTGACTTAAGTTCAAAGTGCACATTCATGTATGAGGACATTTTGGTATCTGATTAATTTTTTTTTTTCCTAAATTGTTAGTACATTTTGGCAAACATATCCCCAGTTCTGATAAGTTTCCCATGCTGCAGCACATATGGTAGCAGTGATGCAATCTGTTAAAATTTCCAGCAGTTAGACATGCAATGGTAGCCATGCTTTTCTTACTCAGCTACAAAATTATCATACTTGAGGCAGCTGTATTTCAATATCTATATATAAATGTATATATATAAGAGAAATCACTATCTTCCAAATATGTTTTTGGAAAAGAATAGCAAGTACTTCCATTGTGAAAGTTTCTATTGCTTCAATAAGATATTTTTGTTTACTAAGGAAAATGGAAGATTTAACATTGATCACCAAATGAAGACAAAAACCGTATAACACATAATCAATAGTTCCCAAAGATAGTCTAGGCAAAGTATATTAACAGGAAGTTTCACAATATTCACTGCGTAAGCTTGAATAATTCTCCAATAACTTGTATGTTTAGCTAGACCATGCTTTAAGCACTGAATTCCTTCCAAGACAGACTAAAGGACTGTGGATTTTGTTTCAGATGGACTCATGCAGGAACATCACTCCTCTCAGAAACATCAATCACCATCTTCACATTATAATGCAAGGATTTTTTTCCACTTAACTCTGTAATGCTCAATGCAAATCAGTTGCATTTAATAATTGTGTTTCACTGTAGTTTTAGTTTTTTGAAATTTAACTCTGCAGAGCTGATTTTAAAGGTTAAAAGAAAAACAAGTCAATTGTCCTGCTTGCAGTCCATGCTTATAGATTCATGAGGCAGACACCGACATAGTGAAATAAACTGGCAAACAGGACTAAGAAACACATTATTATGTAATGTTATCTGTATTTAGCACTCAGACTCAGCTCTGTAGAACTGCTGGGAGTGCTGCCTTTATGTATTTGAACAATTATTTCACACATAGTCTTCATTGCCAATAACCTTTTATTGTGCACAATAACTGAAGTGGGTAAAAAAAAGGATGAGATTAATCCTAATTTCCAAATAAAATCATATGCGTTAACCTCATTTTATTCAAGAACTATGCTGATAACAAATTTTATCACTTCAAGCATACTGCTGTCCCTTGGATACACAAAGCTCACCAACACTTCTCCCCAATACAGCAATACGTTCAGTTCCTCAGAATTCACCACGGGCCTCTTTAAAATTCTTTATACAACAAGTAGTGGCACAAATCAGGATAAAACCTATTTCTAGGGAAATCACAACATCCATATGTCTCTCTGCTTCATCCATGAATTTTTGTGGCATATTGTCCTTTTACATGATAAGAACTATAGTTGCCATAGTAGATTTTTAACACACAAGACGCATTACTGCTGTATTTTACACCTAATTAGTATTAATAGTCCCACTACTATTAGTCCCACTGCAGAAAAACTGCAGCTCTTCACTATTTGAAATTGTATTTCTCTGCAAATATTGGGGCATCCAGTGGTTCTTTCACACTTTTGGATTCTGCATGAAGGATCCATCAACTAAGGGATAATCAATTCAACTTAAGTACAGAGAATGATCAATGTGAATGAAAAGTCTGAAAATATTTTTTCCCCTCAAAATGTGCTTTAAAAACTCATTTTAAGACCATTTTATTTACCTTCAGAACATTGCTTAGCAGAATATTTAACCGACTTCAAGCCACCTACAGTACTCAACACATTCAAATTAAGCTAAAATAGTGACTGTACTTCAATTTTAAATACTTTCAGTATTTTAATTCCCTGTTTCTAACACTGTAAATTGTATGTCCAATATGTATGTCATTACTGAAACCATAATGTCATGCTATGCCTTCCAAGAACTTCTGATACCAAAAATGCGTATAATGAATCCCACAGAACTACACTCAGGCTCCATTCATTACACTACATCACTGGACCTGCAATTTCTTGTGGTTTACAAGACAGCATCAAGTTTCTACATTGCCCAACAACTGAAATACAAACTAACCCTTCAGACACAGCTGCAAGCATTTAGAACATTTAGAAGTATCTTAGTTAATACAGGACTGGCTTTTTTCCTACCACTCTTACAAGATAAATCCAGACCAAAAAAATTGAAAATTTCAGCTTGACAAGCATAATGGTCACAAAGCTAAGCTTCTTACTTTCATCTGTCTTGGAGAAGTGACTACTTACAGATTTGGCAGTTGCAGAAATGTACTGGACAACCATCTCACGTTTTGTGGTCAAGTCTTTATCTCTTAAAGGAGCTTTTCGTTCTTCATTTAGATTCATGTCTTCCTGTAAAGAAACAGACCACACAACATCAAGATTCTGTTAGTCTCTGTTATTTTCATACTCCTTTTCTTGAATAAATAGCTCGTTTTAAAACAAAAAGAAGTGACTTTTTTCCAGCTTATCTGCATTTCAGTTTAATTCTGAGCTACCTGATTTTCTCATTTCATTCTGTCACTTCAAGTGTTCGTTGTTTTCAGGACTTAGCCAAAATTACAATTGCATCAAGGGTAGTTACCATTAGTGAAGTTTGGCTCAAGAAATAAAACTAAAGGACAAAAATCAAGAATTCTACACCTCAAGTTGATCACCTAAGTGTTAACTCTTGTGAAGTTCCTGTGTTTTTTATAAAATCATCACAATGGACACCATTCCTGCAATATCTAATCAGAAGGCTGCTGTTATTATATAGATTATTAGCTTGTGGCAGGGGTAGATGTGAATGTGTTCCCATTTATGTATTTAAAATAAATGTAAAAAAATCAAAATATTCTGCTATATTAAATCCAAAGATGCCTCTTTCAACTTAATAACTGGATTAAATACAACACGTAGTCATTACTAGTGATTAGTCTTGCTATTAAAAGTCAAAGTAATTTCACATTAGCAACTAAGACCAGTAAACGTTACCGTAATAACTTACTAGATAGCAGGTTTTTTTTGAAGAATTATTACTTTGTGGAAGACAGACCTATTGTCTGCTTCAATTAACATTACTTGGAAAAGTTTAAAATTAATCCCTTAAACTAACAAGAAAATCAAGCAAGTATTAATTAACACTCATCCTATCTTTCAAAAGATATTTACAACTTTACTGAACAAAGTAGAACTACTTAATGGAACAGCACAGTTCTTAAGCCATACTGACTGTGGAAGTTTACAATAATTTTAAAAAATGATACAAAAACCAGTATTTTTGACAATACTCAAAAGCCTCCGTCTCCTGATACTTCACGTATCAACACCAATGTGCATGGCAGAATTAGTAAACACCTACTTCAAAAGTTGGTTTCTGTATGACTAATGGAAAAGCTCACTTGTGAGTAGAATCACAAACCTTGAAGAGTGATCTTAAGACAGAAAATATTCAAGACCACACAAAAATTCAGCGTTCTATACATTAAGATTTTATGAATGGAAATGACTCTTTTCCAAAGGAATTTACTTAAGTTTATTAAAAACTATCCTTCAACAGCAGTATCTAACTACTGCAACTAAGTTCTATAGAGGTTATCTTGACCCAATCAACAGGTTACAATTTTTATTTTTTGCTTTTTGCCTTTGTTTTTTCTGTGGAAGTAGAGTAATCTAAACATACATAACGCTAGCATTCTATGAGTTATTCAGTTGTTTATGTGCCAGTTCAGCCAGGTCTATCAGTCTTATGCTATACCCTCCCAAGTAGTTATTACTTCCAAAACGACAACATTTGAAAATCACTACTACATAATAAATGCCAACATGAAAGCAAATTAAGACCTACTAAAACAATGTAGCACGTCATCTTACCATCATTTTTTCAAAGAGATCCATAACTTCTTTTTCTGATAAGTTCATACAACGCTCATCAACAAGCGCCTGGGAAAGCGGGATTTCACTTATGGAAGGTTGAGAGTCAATAGGATGCTGAATGAGAGGTTTCTCTTTTTTCACTGCTGATTTTCTGAAGCTTGTTATTCTGTCACGCTGCAAAGACATCCATTTAAAAATAAGCAGAAATAGAAATACAGGAAAGCAGCCAATTACATGGCAGTAATACACACATTTTTAGTTAATCCAAGCAGCAGAGTTAAAAAATCAAACTGAACTGTAAGTAAAAATACTCTAACGTTCAGAGATTACTTTTCATAGAAAGACAACGACATTTAAGGTAAATTCATGACAGGTCACATGCAAAAGGGATATAACTATTTCTCAGAGTTTCAAAAGTATACCATCTATGTTAAACTCTTAGCATTTCAAAATCTTGAGTTCATCTTCTCACATTACTCCCTTATTATCCTGATAGTGAATAAATATGGTACCACAAAGGTAATGTCCAAGCGTTCCTTCACCTGAAGAGCTATAAGTCTTTGGAGGACAACTGAAAAAGCCAGCGTTGGGAAGGAGGTACTCACAAGTTCATCAGGCTTATAAAAAAATCCTGCTAAAGTAAAATAAAGTTTGTAGAGGAATTAATGCTCCAAGCATAGTTCACAATTCCTTGAAGTGTTTTTTGAGTACCGGCTCCTGAAATTAGTGTGTAATTTTAAAAAGCCAGCTAATGGATTACTCACATAGAAGCAGCCATCCATAGTTAAATACACATAACAGACATTAGTGAAAGCATATTATACAGTCTGCAACGACGTTTCACTGGTTAAGGCTGACTTGTTTTATGCCTTATACCAAACCCCCGCCTTTTTTTTTTTTTAAAGCATGCTTACTCAGTTAATTTGTTAATATTGGAAACAACCAACAAGAGCACTTTCCTTATAAGGCCATTTATTTCTGTATTATTAACATATAACTCTATTCTGAAGTCAGAATTTTTTTTATTTAATAATATTGTCTTTAACTATATATATATACACATATGTTCATTTTGAGAATGTTATGTCTACAGCAATTTTTCTAAGTTAACTGTTTGTATCAACAAATACTAGCGTATTTGTTGCAGGCATCGAACAGCCTTATGAAGACGTGCTTCCATCTAACTGCAGCTTATGTAGGGCTACCAGTACCATTCATAGCAATTCATCTCTATGAAGACACGTAAACCAAAAGTTTTATTTTCTATAGTCAAACCACCTCTGTGAGGCGTGAAATGTTTAATGGAGTATTTCATTTGTATGAAATTTGGATTCATTTTTAGATTAGTTCAGTCAGGAGTGAAGAAATTTGACCAAGTGCTGTGGAATATGGGGAAGAAAGGTTCTTTTTTTGTTCTTTGTTTGCTTTGTTTCTTTTTCTTGTTCTGTTTTGCTGTTGGGTTTTTTCGTTGTTGTTGGTTTTTGAGATCCTACGAGATTACCTTCACTTTTTGAAGGGAAAGTATCCCTAGATAAGCTGCATGCCCTCTGAATTTCTTTGGAGGCTTCGTTCATGTTTTTGAAGGGAGCGGGGGTTGAGTTTGGGTTTTCCTCTTTCCTTAGAAATCTTACATTTGTGGACAGAAACATATTGCCTACAAGGATACTCTTAAAGTCTTAAACAACACAGCAATTTTACTTTAATCCCATTTTTTTTCCTTATGAGGATAGTTTACATTAAATTTTTGAAACTATAATTAGGGCATAGCCTATTGAAGAGGCCAAAGATATGACATAATGCCTGAAAGGCAGCATCCAAAATTAGCCAATAAACATCAAATGCAGTTTTACTGTTCACTTACATTTCAATGCCCATTCAGCAGTCACAAAGAAAAAGCCATTTAAGATCAATTTCACTGTACTTCGATCTGTTTCAAGTAGACCTTATTAACAACAAATTTGTGTAATCAGATTGCAATGGCGAGATCACTTTAAAGCCATAAATGAATCTTTTACATGATTACTGGCTATTATTTCTTCATTTCAGACATGTAAGTGATGATTAAACAAGTGGCCAGTGTGGCTTAACTACTATATGTAGAAAGTAAAAGTCTATAGCTTTACTGAAATCAATTTTGATTCCTGTAAAAATATTCCTGTAAAAATATTTTGCAACAGGTTTTGAAGTATTCAGAATTATAAAGTTGGTGCTACTGAATACAAACTTGTTGTTTGATATACAGTACACACTTATTACCCAAAATGGTTCCACTTGAATCATATGGCAACTAACTTTAAAGAACCACTGCAGATCCTTTACTGTTAATAGAAAGGTCAAGAGAAGTATCACTTGAACTGCTGAATAACAGTTTCAACATACACACAATATTACTAAAGTATTTAACCTTCTCCAAATAGATATCATTAATTACGCTTAGGAATAGTAACTCAATTTTCTGAAATCTAATGCTTAATATCCTTATAAGAACATGTTATATTGTCCACAACATTTGGAGTAAAATAGCATGCAGCGTGGAGTTACCATTGCAAATTAAGATGTTACAAAGACCTTACCACATCATCTGCCAAAGTTTTTATTTGAATATTCTATTGAAAAAAAAAAAAAAAACACACACACAAATCAAAGAAAAAAAATACAATTACCTACTGTTTCAGAATAAAGAAGTCTATAAGTCACGCATTCTAACATTAAAAAGCACTTGAAATTTCAGTAAGTGTTCTAACAAAACTGCAGCTAAATGAGCATAGAATCTACTGCATTTTATGTGAAAAAGCAGGCTTGCATCCCGTTTCACCTTGTCTTTTGCCTATTTAACTCATAAACCTGAAACATGTGTAGCTCTAGCACCCCCACTATTTCACAAAAATGCAGCAAGATCTCTTAAAAAGCTTTCCAAAACAAACAGGGACTAATGGACTTCAAACCAAGTCAGCAGATAGCTATATGACGTTCCCAGTTTTGACAGAGTTTTTGAGACTCGGGGAGTTGAGAAGAATTTCCTGTGCCCTAGCTTCTTGAGCCCTTCTGCCAATTTCTCCTTAACACCAAGTAACGTAAATTGACAGATGAACCAGTTACAGCCAGTGTACTGATGATGTACAAACTAGTCACTTGTATCTCTCCCCCTCTAATACCTTCTCACTTTTTCCTTAACAGCAGTAAAATCCTGCCGACAAAGATCACCAACACCACATCTTTATTCACGGCCAAGAAAGCAATCTATATTGCATACCAATAATTGTATCAAGGAAGAATTCGGTTTATAAACAATGCTCAGTTTACACCAAGCAGTCATTAACAGGTAATTAAGATCTAGAACTTGGGAGAGGGAGCGGGATGGGACACAACACCGACAAAAGGAACGGCTCTATATGAAAGAGTATGGTAATTGATCCTTAATGACACAGCCCTGCAAGTCGCTGGTTAGGAAAAAGCGACCCTATTTTCTTGGACAGTAAAGTTTCAGATTCCTTGGTTATGCTCTCACCAGCTGAAGTGATCACGGTGCTTCTAGTCAATAGCCCATACCACTGCCTATCCTTAACACAGTACACGGCTTCAATAGGAAATGAACCTGGAACTGTTCAACATACACCACACAACATTTTACTTCCCCTTGGTGGAAGATATTAAGATACCATGTTCCTTCTAATTCTACTTTCTATTACTTGGCTACAATTATCAATATTGTATTTCTGAAATAAAGAAATCCGAAAACTACGCAAATAGTGGAGGCGGCATCAACGTGGGAAAGAGGGACAGCTAGGACAAAATCTTTTTAGATGTTGACACCAACAACCTTTCACCTTCCTAATTGCTGTATCTCAAACCTCTTCCTTACAGCTACACATGTTTTTTGTTACCTGGACTTCAAAAAAGTAGTAATAATCTAATCTTGAAATGAAAATAAACATGTCCTTATGCTAGAAAATAGACTTTTTATTTTGAATAGGGATTATTGAGCAGGAATTCCAAATGAAGTAAAGCCTAACCATGACTTCAATCCAAAGACAACTATGTAAGCAAGAAGTTCTAAAACTCTGTATCCGTTTTAGCAGCCACTTGTACTAGAAATACTTCTTTTTTTTTCCCCTTCTCATTTAAGTACTGTCAATCTCTCCCAGAACCTGGAACGGGATAATCTACTCCATCTCTACATTTATATTGCATTTGTCACTCAAACTCCTCTGGGCAAAATAGAGAATACTAAAGCAAGCTAGCACACAGCATTTTTTCAGACAGCTCAGGCTCACTTCCCCAGATTTCCTTATGGTGCATAAGCTACATTGCTGCCAGTAGCTACTCAAGATAAGCAACACATTTAACAGGTAGAAGAGATACTGCAAGTAGCTGGAGGCAGAGGCAAGGCAGTTATGTACCTACAGATTCTCACTGACACAGAATTTTGACAGTCTCTTATACTAACAAAGAAATCATGCTTCCAATCTGATTTAAGAACATAAACCAAAAGTGCTTTACCTCCCCAGGAGGAAGTTGAAGATATCAGTTTTTGTAGTAAGTCCTCTAGCATTATTCTTTCAGCCATTGCATCACAAGATGAAAAGAAGTCAACCTTTTCCTAGCTGGTAAAGACATCAACTCCCTGATTTTAGAAGCAGCCCAAAGGCAAAAGTTTTGCAAAAGCCCCTATGATAAAACATTTGCAGATAAGGGATATAAAATTAATATTTATATGTATAAATATACATACAACTCAAGACAGCAGCATATCATCTCTCTCTCCTAGTTTGTAATATCAACACAAACCATGGAACTTCAACTCCTAGATCAAAGAACTATTTCCTACTGATTTACTTAGTTCTTCATTTAGAAGACTTAAGTGACTGAGCTTCTTCCTTTTAAACACAGTCTTTCCTGTCCATCAATAGTTAAAAAATATCACTTTCTATTTACTCCTCCCAATTTTAGTTTACTCTAAGTATCCCACTACTTGCATAAGTACTGACAGATCACAACAATAAGGCATACAAAAATGATAGCATACACTAATGCAACTGCATCACACTAGTCTTTTATCCTAAAGGTCAGTCTCAGCCACGTTAACATTCAGAGTAATTGAAGTCTCACACATAAAAACAGCAGACAGATTTTCACCACAGTTCACTACATTTACTGGTATAAAAATCACTATTTCCTCATCCAAGTTCAGTTCAGGCTACCGCAGTAACAACGTCAACATTCAAAGAATTAAACGACTTGAAATGCTTGCGTTAACTTTTAGTGCAAAACTCACTTGAATATTTTTCAAACTTACGTATTAATAAACCTTTCAAGATCACTTGAGCTGGCCATAAATTGTAAATTAAGGTGCATTTACATGGGTTGGTTGATCTTTAAACTACATTTAAGTATTACTTTGCCATGTTCTTAATTGTTACACTCAAGACTCTCACTACCACCACAAAAATAAAGTCATAAGCAACTCACATTTTACCACATCTACAACGAAATAGCGATGAGCTGGGTAACTTCTAAACTTAACAGCAATTTCCACTCCACTGCACACTGCTCAGGCAAATCGTGGTGGGGTGCAGCACCTGCTTCTGCACATGGGCTGCAACTTCAGGTAATTTCTTTTTTTTATTCAGAAACTCTACCTACTTATTTTAGTACTTAATTTTGAAATGCGGGTGGCATTGCATAATCATTAACCAACAGTAGGTTTTATAGGACACATTTAAAAAAAAAAAACAAACAAGAGAAAAGAAAAAACCCAACAATCAAATACCACCACCGACAACTCACACAAATAAGCAGGTACAAAACTCCATGCCTACATGTCCTTAAAGCCCAAAAAGGGCTCACTAAGAATCTCTTAGTTTAAGTGTTCTGGCCAGTCTGTCAAATCTCTATAAAATAACTGTAGCAACAAAAATTGGTACTAAGTTTCTGCATAGGAACAACAGGTTCCTCCAGCAAGACCTCACATGTTACATGCAGTGTATCAGTTGCACTAGAATAGGTAAGCATTTGCATACAAAAGAAAAAAGAAAATAAGTCATATTTGACAGTATAAAGACAGCATGTGGGACTGCACCAATTGTCAGCAGCGTAAATGGGGAAAATAAGTACGGGAATTCTACTTCATGTACTTGAATTGTCAGGCTAAGCATATACGCTGTTGCCATATACATTTTATTGTTTGGGTCATCTGCGGACTAGCATTGTATTTATTTTCGCCTTAAATAATTTCACTTTCAAATCTAATAATCTCGGTAATGGATACTTTAATGGTCTTTCTTGAAGAACACTGTATTTAAAAAAAACAAACAAACAGGATTCAGATAGTTGAGTGCCAATTATGTTGTATGATAAGAAAGCTTATTTCAAAAGCCGCACCTCCTAAGCTTCCTTTAGTAAAACGCCAGTAGATTAGAAGTGCATTGGAATAATTTCAAAAATCCTTTGATACACCCATGTAGCTTTCTGTGCCTGTAAAAAGTGCCAGATATACTTTATCAGACAAGAAGCCATCTGTCCAAGTGGTCCCTATTGTACCGGTATTAGGGAGGATTGCTTGTCAGTATCAGCATGTTGTGTTTACTGCACCACAGCAAACAAATCCAGTGGTTTGGAAAAAAATCAGAAAGTGTTTTTTTCCAGGAAAACAGACTGAGACCACTTGCTAAACTAGTCATTTGAATAGTCATCGGACCACCTTCTGGGACTTAACAGCTCCTAGCGCAGTGCATGGATGGTTCAGATGCTCCCCGTACCGGTTGCACGCCTGTTGCTTTTCTGCCACACGTGCCTGTCAGGACCACATTCAGCCCTCTGTCTCTGCTGCTTGTTTTTCAGAAGTGCAATTGTTTGACTTCCGAGCTTTGAGTTTTTAGGGAACTTGGCTTTTGCTTTTTTTGGTATAATATTACCGTGAAGTGCTTTTGAAAAAATCTGGAACAGTTAAACTGGAAAAACTATGTCAAAACAATTCTTGACAGAGTATGTGCGGACTTTATCTCAATGTTATGCTTAGCAAGCAGTGGATTTGGGCTTTTGCTTTCAGCATAGCAGCAGAACAAAGCCAGTTTTGCTAGACAGTAATACTTGATGCACGTCAAATTGCTGTTCATCTTCCTTCCTTGTTCCGGCCTCTCCTGAGTGCAAGTGGCTGATCTTTTCATTCAGACACATTGTGGAGCTGCTCAGACTGAGTGAAAGCTATTATAAAGCTACTGAGTTTGGTCAATTAAGAGCAGTGAGAACAGGGCTCCTCCTTTTATACCTCACTTCCTAAAGAGAGACGTCTTTTTTATTATGACAAGGTTCATCTTTACTCTTACTGAAGTGCGGTCTTAGTTTGTTTTTACCCTTTTATAGACATGCTGCCCTTTTAACTACAATTATATGCTTTAAACCTGGGATTCATCTTTTGTTGAAACCTAGAGTTTTCTTTCAAGATGAGCAATGACAAGTTAACTTGACAGTGAGAGAGTTCTTTTGAAATCTTCATGAAAAACGAAGCAGAAACTGCTTTGAGAAACTGATGAGAAAATTCTTCAGTACTTTTGCACAATTTTTCTTTTTCATTCCTGCTTACTTGCTTCCTATTTCACAGTGCACGCAAGCACAGCCTAATACGCCTGTATAAGTGACAGGCTCAATTATACTTTTCCTGTTGTACGCAGGGATAGTTTTGGGAAGATTCTTAACTAAGCATGCTGTTGGTTTCGACAACACCTCTTGCTCTTGTGGGTACAGTAAACACTGAAATAAATGTCAGTCCATTTGACTTTTCCTCTGCAACCATTTGAGGAGAGGATAAAACCAGTAGAATACATCTGTTGGGACACAACTGATAAATTTAAAAATAAAGCAGAAGACCCATAGCAAGTTGCAGAAATTGACATAAAGACTATACTGTGAAGAGCTTCACTGGATACTGAGCAGCTCCTTGAAAATGGAGTATTTTACTTTTGATAGACTTTAAGGAAGTGAGGACATGTATTCGTTTTGTTTGGGTCGTGTTTTAAATAGTAAGAAAACCCACACAAAATCCAACCAACCAAAACACAGCCCGCAAAGGAACTGGCAGTAGAAGGGATGCAGTGACCCAAAGAAGCAGGAATTACTTGTGAACTTATTCATTTTGTTTGTACCCAGCAGTCTTGGAATATATGGTCACAGGGATCACGTCAACAACTTCTTAGAATAATGTTGCCTGTCTTCTAAGGCACCGACTTCCTAGCAAAGAACAAGTATTTGATCAGAGCAGTACTTGATCCCTTCATAAGAAAAAGTTGATTGTAAAGTTACTTTTTTCTCCCCTAATAATAAATAGAATTATACTAAAACTTGGAAAAATGAGCAATGCTGCTGCCATAGCAAGGAACTTTGGCTCTTCCTTGAAGAGAAACTCTAGATCGCG
The DNA here is from genome assembly GCF_028500815.1 of Rissa tridactyla. NCBI lineage: Eukaryota > Metazoa > Chordata > Aves > Charadriiformes > Laridae > Rissa > Rissa tridactyla. The sequence goes on along the minus strand of NC_071474.1, from coordinate 29,510,709 downwards.
TAACTTCAGCAGCCATGGACTCTCAGCAGCCAAAGCATATCGGGTTAAACCAAACTTATAGCTGATGTGATACACACAAGGGCTTTCTGTTCCTTTTCCTCTTCTTTCCTGTTTATAACAGCTTCCTGAGAAGACTATTTGTCCTTCAGGGAAGTAGGAAATGAAGCTGCATGTGAATAGAGAGGAATTATATTGCACATAATAATGAAGAAGCCAACAGTATCATTTGACTTTAGTACAGGTGAGATTCCCTGTTAACAAGTAACAGGAATTCAGTACGATTACAGATGTTTATAATGGGTTGTGGATAATCTGTTATCTTCTGCTGAAGGGAAAAATGTAAGCAAAAAAAAAAGATGAGTTTGTTATAATATTGAAGTGTTGAAGTGTGGTATGTGCTTAGGTTACCCATGAATACCCACATGAATTTTATAAAGGTCTTCCCATAAATTCACAAAACAATTGGGTTTAAATATAAAAATGTTAACTGATGGGATTACTGCTTATCTTGTAAGTCATTCAGGAATTAGTTTGAATCACAGAATACTGTAAACTAACTTTAATGGATTTAGGAAGCCTGTCTTATCCAGCCCAACTTTGTCTGAAGTTCAAACGTGAATGTATATTTGTAAAATTTGAAAATGGAAATTGTATAGCTCATTTACAGATGGAAATTTTATTAATGCTTACTGCTGTACACTTTACTTTTCTGGTTTGGGAATGCTTCCACCGAGCTGTAAATAAACTGGAGAATGAAAATGAAACAGCACTGCTTGAAAATGGTAGAATAGTAGAGAATGGAAGACTGTAAAGGTTAGAGAGACTGCAGCAGAGCTCAGCCAAGAAATTATGTGCTAAATCAAAAGGAGTTTCCTCACCTCACTTTTTTCCATTGACGAGAATAAAGCAGTTGAGATCTGCTTGCCATAGAGGAGTGGAAAAGAACTGAAGCAATTCTAGTAAAGAAGATTGCCTGGGAGCAACAGTTCTTGCTGTCCCATTATATAATAAGACCAAAAAAAAACCCAAGAAAGAAAGAAGAATCTGGTTTTATGGGAATTAAGGCTGGCAGCAGTACCAGAAACAAAGCACCAAAGTCAGGGTAAAAAGCGGTTATTACGTGCTTCAGTGCTGAGGCTTTGGTTGCAACTTAAGTCTCAAGTCTGGTTATAAACTACCTTCTACTAATCTGTCATATTCATTAGTTCACTCAATCTGTGATTGGTTAAGGTTTTTATAAGCAACGACTTGCAATGACTACGAAAACCCTTCTTATTGTATGTAATTTTACTTCAGTGTATACAAAATTAGACAGAAATGTTACCATATGGCTTGCTTCAGTCTGAGTCTGTCCCTCATTGTATCTCAGCTAATTTCAGTTTTTGTGCTAACTTTTGAACTTGGCCAGATGACACGGGTTTACCCTTTGCATTTCAGATTTTGTATTTAAACCTTTTCTTTTTAATGCACCCTCTAAATGTGGCTGGCACAAAAATTAAAATATATATGGCTTCAGTGTATACGCTTACCCTGATATTCTGTCGTCTTTCTTCTTCTTCATGCACATACTTACCCGTTATAATGCAACTAGAACACTGCATGTAACCATCTCAACTATTAATAACTGTCAAGTTCTCATCTACTTATGCACTCACACAATTACAAATGCAAACATTCAGCACAGTTCCATTACAAAGCCACAGTATTTTAGAAGTTACTTCAATTTTATAGGTATAAAAACAATTCACAGCAGGAGACTACGAAGAATGAAAATGTAACAGGAAAGCAGGATACTGTATACTGAACAAGAACTAACTATTTGTATCTGTTGTTAGGAATCTAGAATCTAATGAATCTCATGTTGGCTTAGTATTTGTTCCTCACAAAGCTACACTCATTTAAAAAAAAAACCAACACAAACAACAACAAAGAACAAAAAACAAACAAACCACAGGCACCTTTAAAGGTCATACTCTTAACAACCACCATTATTATTCTTTCTTACTATGGCAAGAGCTAGACTGCAAAACTAACATTTTTCCTGACCAAAGTACTTATTTAGTCTTGCTCAACCATCCCTGAGAGACCAACATAAATTTAAACAGAGTCACTTGTAAACACATAACTAACTAGAAGTGACAGAAATGTATCATCAAAAAACATTTAAGGTCTGTGGCTATTTCCTCTCATCCTCATGCCTAAACATGAATTATGATGTATTTTTGTTAACGTCATCCCATACAGGACAGAGTTATTAGCATTTGACTAGCTAATCCCTGAACTAAGAAACATGAGAGAGTGGGCCTGTGTACCTTCAAGCCAACTTGCATCCACCAGTACCTTTACTGCAATTCCCTTAGCCTACATAACCCGAAGTTACATTTGCTGCTTTACTGGCTGTTCCATGTACAGTCCCGTTGCTCCAAGTGCTGGGGTTATACAGTACTATTACCTGGCTGCCTCAAGCTTAACTTTATTTAGAAACTTATTCTGAACTACCAGGTAGCACTGCTCTGAATGTTCTACATTCCTCAACTAAGTTCTCCTGTATGTATTCTCACATAAAAGGGGAAACTATGTTAATTTGGGTTCGTTATAAAGAGAAAACTTCATATTTCCACTACAATTAGGAGAGTGGTAAGAGTATTTGTTAAAAATATATATATACACACAAAAATCATGAAGGAATAGAAGGCAGGATTCTTTCCAATTACGTTTCTTTAATCAGCTAGCGACTTTTACACTTATATCCTTCACTTTCAAAACAAGTTTAAACACACTTAACTGTTCTGAAGTATAAATTGAAAATATTTTTTAGTGATAAAGACATTTTCCATCTTCGATGCCCTCCATATCTGATAACACTAGGCAAAGACTTAAAGCAGCAAACATGTATCACACTTTCAGCATATGTAACACTTTCTCCAATACCATCTTGTCTCCAATTATTTACTCTGACAATCACTGAAAGGACCAAGAAGGGAGCTTCACAATTAAGCCACCTGACATATGCATCACCTTGAATTTCCTCTTCTCCCACTCTCCCCCAAAACAATCTGAAAATAATACAAAACTAGAGTTTCCTGTTTACACAGAAAGAGCCCGTATCTATTAGAAACTCTTAAGAACATTTTTGGTTTATGTAACAGAGGTGTGGTGGTATTGCAGTATGCACTACACCTTGTGACCAAATACTAACACACCCAGGTGGATCAAATACCTTCAGTAGCTGTATCAGACCATACAACATTTTCCATGTGTGGGCTTGTTCCGGAATTGAACTTCCAAGTTCTCAATTTCTATAAATCAGATGAGTTTATGGGTTTTATCATGATCTAGGTTACAATATCATTTAAATGCCATAGCAGATCGTTTTCAGGTCTGCCCATGTGAATACAGTGTGCTGCTTTCACACCATGTCCAACTCAACAGTCAAGATGGCTGAAAAGCAGACACAATCATAATTTAATAGTACTAATGGATGAACTTTGGACAAAACAATAGAAAATGAGGAATTCTACTGTGCCATAACACCAATCTTATTAGTTCTAGCAAATAATCAAAGAAGTAAAAACAATAAAGGAGAGGTTTTGACTGGTTCCATTTCAGGATCTTGTTTGTCCCGCTGTCACACAAAACCTTAAGTCAGTAGAGCACTAAGGAGGGTATGGAGACTGCTTAAGCCCACACTGATGCCTCAAAAAAGCTGATTCTTTAAGTGTCACCCCTTTCTTGTATACAATTAATTGTTAACAAGTAGAATATATTCGCATTCCAGACTGCATGAATGATGTACCTTAGAAAGTGGAATCCTTCACTGAGCAAGAACAAAGAGCTATAAAAGCTTTGGGACGACATTAGTACTAACGACTTTTGTCAAGGAAGATTCAGCTTATCTACCTATTAGGAAGTTACTCTTGAAAGCAGGAAACCTAGAGGCCCTCACTCCACCAATACTGCCCAGATAAGCTATTTGATTCACAAGACCTTAAGTAAAAGATCAGTTTGATACAAAAAACAACATGCAAGTTTAAGACAACTTAGCTTTGTCTACCTGCAACTTTATAAATTGCTACAAAAATACTAAAGTCTTTTAACTGTTAATCTTCTCTCAAAAGTATCTGCTCTGTTACCATAGCCCTTTATAACAAAAAACTTATTTCCTCCAAAATTAAGTTACTGAATGATTAAAAAAAAAAATATTACTGTATCTAAAGAATGGCCATGATACAGAAGTTGTAAGGAACTGTATGAAAACATTCATTTTAGTAATTTCCTAATTGCTTGTGGTTTTAAGGTTGAACAAGTAAACTGATGAATAACCAAATGAAATTAGTTGCTTCAGCAGCAACTGCCATCTCTTGTTCTACTTTACCTCTAAATCTGCACAGGGGTGAAAAAAATTTGAGGAAGGTTATTAGCCATTATTGCTTACCTCTAAAGAACTGCAACTGTTGCAGAAAAGATGAAGTAATCTTGTGACCCAAGACAAAATTTTTAAGCCCATCTTTTCCTTCTACCAGATCATCAGCAATCACAGTATCATCAGAATGCTTTACAGGCCATTCATAATACAAAACAAAAGTTCACCCTCAACAACTTGGATATTCATCAACCCAGTGCTTATCTCAGAAAAAAATCTCAGAAAACATCACTTCCATTTGATATGCATGCTGTCAGTTCTCACTGTAAGCGTCTTCCACATTGCCTAGGTGGAATCTGCTTTGTTTGCAAAGCTTCCTGAACGGTACAGAATAGCTCTGCAGTTTTGCCTTACAAGTAGTAGTTCAGGAAGTTTAATTACCACAAGCGGATAGGCTTATCACTGTATCTATCACCTCATTTTAACAGCGTCAATATCAATTCACATTAAAAGCTAAAGCATTTACTTAAACATCAGCACCAAGCATACCCTACTCTACCGTATTAGAAGTAGTGCTGAATCAGCATGCTTTTCAGCAAAAGAACCAAATATTCCCAAGACGTTAATCTTACTCTTCAGTAATGGCTGCACCCTAACTAACGTCACTTGCTGGAATGTCTTGACTTTGATCTAATAAGACCAAGAGTCTTCTAAAACACAAGCACTTCGCTTTTTCCTCAAGCATACAGTTGAAGCAAGAATCCTCTGCAGGCGTGCACTGATTTTATTCAGCGACACTATGATCTCAAACGTAATACATTTTATTCATTCACCAAAAGTCTCTGCTCAACCTGACTCAGAGTTCATGCATGCAGCACAGAAACATCTAAACAAGTCACATGTAAAAAGCACATTATCTCTCCACAGGAGAATGACATCAAACAACCTTAGGAGTCAAAGGTGATGGTGTGCTGTAGGTCCTGTAGCACAGGGCCCGTCTGACAGCGACTGACACACACAAATTAAAGCCCTGGTTAACTCCTGCACTGATACGGGTGGAGTAACGCAGCTGGAAAACCTATCCTCCCAAACACATGCAGTTTACTTTTGTTTTAAAGCTAATTGATAAAAGATTTCATTCCACTGCTCAACGCTAGTTTATGGCACATTAGTCAGAATGTTGAGTTCATAGGTTTTGATTCATCTCAAAGCTCGCGGGGTTTGAAAGACTTCAGTATTAAGCATAAACAATTTTTACTTTTAAAACAAAGTATGAGTTGCTCCCTGTTGGATGAATCACCAAATCCACTTGCTCTCCAATTAAATAAGCTCTCTCTTACCCCTAACAATTTGTTTTTTGTGTTACACAAGATCTTCCTCCTAATCTGCTTTTAAAAACAGTATCACGCTCAGAAGACAGCCCCCTTCAGAAATTTAGTTTGTAGCTAAGTGGAGTATCTGTCACTGAACAACTACCACACAAACCTGAAGTGAACTTGAGGGTAACGGAGAATGCTTTTAGCGTGGTACTAGCCACTATATGCACAGAAATGTGTTAATTATGCTAATACTAAACCAACACAATTTATTATTAACTTCAATTAAAAACCACACAAAAATTATTAGCCATATTAACTTCTAGTTAGCCAGTGTTCTAATACTCAGGAAGCACCACAAATCCTGCTATAACACCTCTTTTCAAGTACTGATTCATAGAATCACAGATGTTAGAAAGGATCTCATTCCTTTCTCAGTTTAGTCCTAACTCTTGCTCAAAAAGCAGGCTCAACACCAAATTAAAACCAGCCTGCTAAAGGCTTTGTCCAGTTTTGCAAATCTTGAATGTGTCCAAGAACGGAGATTCCAGTGTCTCTGGCCAACCAATCCTTAATCATTTTTTCCCCTTATACTCAGACTCCTCTCCAGTGACCTCTCTTGCTCCTTTTTATGACCTCTGTCTCACATTCTTCTCCCATGAACTTCTGTAAAAAGCCTGGCTTCAACTTCCCAGCTAAAAAGGCAAATAACTCGATAAGACTTTGGGTGCGGCTAAGCTACAATAGCTATGTCAAATCAGACGTGACACTTTTCAAACACTTACTGATTTCCTAGGTACCCAACAGAATTATATACATCCCATGTGACAGTGAAATGCTAAAGAGAGTAAACAATATCTAAATTAAGGATTAACAAATACAGGAATCCCAGCAATCTCCCTGACAACCTCGATTTAGTCTGTTTCCCCATGTATAACAAGCATACTTTTAAATAAGCAAAACAAGCCCATTGCCAAACCCAGTTAAGAATGTAACTACTCACTGCCATCTCATGCCAGCCTACTCTCAAGGCTGGCATGAGATCAGATGATTGTTTGCCAAAACAATTTAATTTTTTCTGCCCATTTCACTGCAAACAAAAATAATGACAAAAACACCAGGCACCCATTTCCACCTCCAGTCCTTTTGTCAGCAAAACAAAAAAAAAGAAAAAAAATTAAATCAGAGCTCTTTCAGCAACTGCGATGCATCAAGGTGCTCACAAGACAGACATTAAATTTTAGAAAAATATTCCAGTTTACACACTACTAGTATAAAAACTGGAACCAAATTCTCATTGTGCAGTCCTGCCAGGTGCAACAAATTATACAAAATTCAAATGACTCTCAAAATGACCTAAAGCAGAAAAAAATGGAATTAGTAGTTCTAATATAGACCATCTGCAATTATTTGTGTGCGTACATATGCAACAATTATCTTACAGAAAAATACTTTACACCACCATTTTCTTTTCTAGCACAGATCCTCTCTTGATAGCTTCGTCTTACTTCCTGTCAATCAGGAACAAATGCAATTGATTCAGACCTTGGTGTGGGGGGGAAACAAACGACCACCAAAACACAAAAAACCAACCAAACAAAAAAACCCACCAAACCACTATGCATCTGCAGGCCAAGCACCATTGCTCAACTTTTACTTTCAGACAGAGAGTGTGGGGAAACAAAAAAAACTTCCACCTTCTTCTTCTTCTAGAGTCTCCCTTCCCCCAAAATAATGACTTCAGCTTTCCCAGCTCCCTGTCATCTACAGCCGTTTTTATTCTATCGTAAAAAAATCATTCCTCTAGACTTCTTCCCAATGACTTGCCTAATTTCAGCTGCTATGCTAGGAACTAAAAATAAATCCTCTGTTACATGGAGTTGCACACCCTCTCCCACCAAGCCCTTGTTCAGCACTCCGCTTGATGTGTGAAATAAGTTCTGGATGAGACACACTCCTCTCAGCACACCGAGTTCCTGGAATTATACGCAACAAGCTGACAGAGTGCAGGTTGATTCACCCCTATAACTCTACTGAAACTTGATAAGTTATGAAGCTGAACCAAAAAAATCTCCACACCAAACTCTGAGCAGCTTTGTATACAAACTCGGTGACAACTTAACACTTGCACAAGTAGCATGGCTTCTCCTACAAAAGTCCCAAATATACCTTCATCTTATTTGTATAGTGAAGAGAATAGGGATGAGGTACAAGAAAGGTTGCTCTCTGACTACCTGATCATATTGCTAACCTCAGCAGAATCAACTCCTCATTCAAAATTAAAGCCAACAAAATTTAGTAAGATTATTCTCCTATATAACGGATATATCCTTTCCCTGATTGCAGCCTTGTTCTTCCCTCACAAACCCATGGCAGTAATTGGTAAGTCTGGCAGTCCACTCACACTGCCTCAGTTTAAAACACACCTGAATCCCATCCCTTTTCTTCCTCAGAGGTCATGTCAGTTTTACACACTGTGTACATCATGTCCAGAATAAGAAAAAAAAAAAAAAGATCTACTTTCCCACTCAAGCCGTTCACTCAATAATATCATCAGAGGCTAGTCACTTTATCACAGGGCAAAACTATCTTTCAGAAGGCATCCCATCCATGCTGCTGCTGAACTGTAATCGTCCCCTCAAGAAAAGAAAGCATATGACCGCAAATATTAACATAGCATACTTTTTCCACTAAATGTAACAATAAAAGCCTACTCTAGTGATTCTACAATAACTTAAAAGAACATGCAATGGAAATAGTTATCCTGTTCAATCCAATTTCAAGCTCATTTCACTTTGATTTTTTAAATTATGCATTTCTTTCAGAACAGTGTTCTCCTCTGCTAAAGCAATATTCAAATTTGCATCCACAGCTTTCAACAGAAGAACTTTCCTGTGTGATTTTTAAAGGACTTCCCCGTGGGCATCTTCAAGCACCCTTCCTAGCTACTTTAGCTAGGAAATAGTAAAGTTAGTATAAACATAAACAAACACCTTGTTTATATGAAGAAGTATCTTTATCCTGTGCAAGGAAGTATGAGTTTGTTTCCAATAACACTATAAAACAAAGTAACACATCATATTTGGTTGCCTTTTGCTAAGATATACACGGTCACTTTCAATAAAAACACACTTCAAGTTATTCAGTATTCTAGCATTCTGTCTTCCTTTTAGATAACTGTTACTTTCAGTAACTTTTTAATGCTTCATACATTATGAGTTTAATACCTTACCCACATGCATTCTAACTTAGTTTTCAGTGACAAAAAACCCCACAGTTCTCAGGCTGATCAGCCCAAGGCTCTGCTGCACTATACTCAATGAGAGGAACACGAGGTGAGAGCACTTAAATATTGACTTAGTTTTACCACTATCTGTGAAAAACTTCGCATAGATTAAATAAAGTTTGTAACTAGTATTTTATTCAATAAGAAAAGTCAGGTAAGTTTCAAGCGTCCGCTATACTGCTGCTCTTCAAAATCCATCAGGGAACTGAGCTAAAACGAGTTGATTCAAAGTTAAAATAGGTGTAAGTAACAGAAGTAAACAATTAAAAGTAAACACTCACATTAACTGGTCTTGCTGCTACTGCCTTTATAAAATGAGGTAAAAATAAAGCAGTGCTGTTGGCTTTGAAATATGACTATGTTTCAACTTATCAGGTTTGTAAGTAGAAATTCCTTCTTTTAAGTCAAAAAGCACAGGCATAGTGAACAAACTTCTACAGCTCCAAAGAGGGTTTTTGTGTCAGATCTTTCCAAGAAGACCGGAAAATTTCCAAATTTTTTTCATTATTTTCACATTAATTCAGAAGTTCTCTTGGGAGGCACGTCGTTTGCATGATAACCACCAATATACCGGATGCTTCAATACCGACAGTAAAAAAAAAAAAAAACCACACAACACCACCACCCCCCAGCCGGCCCCAGGGTGTTTCCCTCCGAAGGCGAGGGCAGCGGCCGGCGGGTCCCGCTCACCCAGCGGCGTTGCTGCCGGGGGAAGCCCCGGCTCCTGTCAGCCGCCGCCCCCGGCGCGCTCCCACAGCGCGGCCCGCCGCACGCCCCCCGCCAGCTGCCGCCTCCCGCTCCCGCGCGGCGCCCAGAAGCCCTCACAGAAGCTCACAGGATTGTTGGGGTTTTGGTTTTTCGTTTTTTTTTTTAAAAAAAGTGCCTTTAATTCCTGAAAGGCCGGCACCCCCCAGGCCCGGCCGCACGCCCCTCCGCCCCAGCTCCTCTACTAGGGAAGCAACAAGAAGGCACCCGAGCCGCTGCCTCCTCCTCCTCCCCCGCCTTCCTCCTCCTCTCCAGGCCGCCCCCAGCCCCCCTCCCAGCATCACGGCTCGCTCACCAGCTTGGGCTTGTTCCGGCTCTCCTCTTCTGCGGCGCGCCCACTCCGCTTCGGGTTCATCCTGCCAGAGCCCAGGGGCTCCTCGCCGCCGCCAGCGCCCGGAGCCGCCTGACCCTCCATCCTCCCACCGGCTCCGCGCCCCAGCACAACCCCCCGCCCCTCTCTCTCTCTCACCGGGGCTGTACCCTCAAGGCCCCATACGGCCCACACGCAACACCGGGCGTCTCCCCGTCCCCTCCCCGGAGCAGTTCCTGGTCCTGCTGCCCTGCCGCCTCCTCCCAATCCACCGCCTCGGAGACGCCGGACGCCCGCAGGCATGCGCGGCGCCCGGCCGGCGTTACCGCGCATGTGCCAGCGCCGCGCGCATGCGCTGTGGAGGCCGGCAGCCGCCCATAGGGCGGGAGCGGGCGAGGGCTGGCGGTGCCCGGCCAGGAAATGGCGGAACTGAGGGGTTTCGAATAGAAACGCCCACTGGAAGAGGTGAAGCCTGAACCAGAAATGACCGGCCCCGGCTTTAGCGGCGCGGAGCCGGCGTGTGGGTGGATTTATCCTGAGGGCTGCCAGCCAAGTCGTGCCTCAGGTTGCTGTGAGGAGCGAAGGCCGAGAGTGGTGCGCGGCCGTCTCCTTTCGGGCGGAGTTGGCCGGTCCGCGGGTAGGCAGCGAGTTGAGGCGGCCGGAGCCGGCTGTGGTAGTACTTTGGGGCTCTCGAGAAAGCGGGACGGCCGGCAACGGCTGTGGCAGAAGGTGTTTTGGAGAAAAGCCCTGTCTCCATCTGAGCGGCCTCCCCTAAGCAGCCGCTGGGCCCCGTGTGTGGAGTGCCCAGAGGGCGGCTTTCCTCATGAGGTTGTTCTCACCCAAGTATGTTTCACTCTGTTTCGTTCTGGAAGCACACGATACACAAGGGATTACTGCGATGTTTTAAGTAAAGAACTCCAGTCCCCAATATCTGAGTCATGTACACGTGCTCATGGTTCACAACAGTGAAAGAAATTGCTTGAACTGTTTCTGTGGGTTAGAGATTCCCTTTGGGTGAGCCTCAGTCTGTAAAGTGAAGGTCTCAGCATGGATATATCAGTGTGGATAGTGGAAGCGAGCATCGCATGCCTGATTATTAGAGGGCTCACGTTGGCAGATGTCTTCATATTAATATAATTGTTATTTTAGAAAGAGGAAAGCACACGTTTTGTGTTCGTATAGCGGAATCTGTGCTTGTTAAGTAATACTGAGAAAGCAATCATGAATAACAATCATCATCAGTTGTTTTGGTGGGACAAGGACAATCCGCAAATCTTTGGAGTCCAAATTAACATACAAAAGTATTACTTGATTGCCCGCTAGAAAAGTGCCCAGCTCAGCACTTCTTCCACAGTGGGCTTGTTCTTTTTCAAAAGACAGGTGAGACCAGCACAGTGAATTTTCCCCATCTCTGTCTCATACACACATAGTTTAAGCATGCCTGAGATTCACGTATCTGTCTGCATTTCTTGTCGCGCTCTACTTACCTGAGTACTGGATGAAATAGGTGGGTTTTCTTAAAAAATCTGATCATGAAAACCTGTTGATAAAATATGACAACACCAGCTTTCAAATAAAATGACAGCTCCAAAAATTGCAGGGGTCTTAACATTGGAGTAGAATCTTTGCAGCAGAAGTTAGTAGGTTATAAAATAGGTCAGGTCTGTCGAGCTGCTCGGTTCTAAACTCTCCTTTGGCATGCAGCTCTTCTTTTTAGTACAAGTTATCCATTTATTTCATTTTACTGATTTTAACAGTAAGTATTTGGGCATAGTTTATGCTATCTTAACCACGCATAAATTTGTAATTATGAAATTAATCAAGTAATCTTGAATTTAATGATTTGTTTGCAGTGACAGGCAATGTAATGTTATTTCCAACCACATTGGTTTATAATTTATAGTGCTTCATTCTACAGCAACAGTTTAAAAACAATTTGCGAGTTCCAGTTAAAAAGAAATGCTCAGATCTTTTTTTTTCCTCTCTTTAGTTAGCCCTAATGGCCGTTTTGTTTTTCTGTGCTGTGTTTATTTGTCTGTATTAAGCAGCACCCATAACTGGAGCAGAAAGGTCAGTCATTCCAGAGTCGGAGAAAACACAGAATAATTTCCAACTGCCTGACATCTCTGTACACAAATTTAAGAGTTTTTAATTCAAACTCTGTAGCACTATTTGTTAAGCATAACTCTTGAGTGCTCAAGAGCTTTTTTTACTCAAATTTTCTGAATTTGCCACAATACTACTCATACTGCTTTAGTCAAGTCTTCAGTAAAACTTTTACATTAGACTGACCTCTAAGATTCAAGAGCAGCAGGCAGAACATTGCAAAAATACTTTGCAGTATGACTGAAAACAAATGCACATGACAGAACTCAAAAAAAAATGGAGCAAATGTACGTTCAGGCATTGAGTTAATTTATTTTTTGATGGAGTAAAACTCAGATCCCATTCATGATCTTAAGCAAAACGGAAAAAAAGCACTGAAGTCAGGTTTAGAGACTATGCACATTACATTGAAAAGAAAATACAAAACATTTACTATTTTCAGTGTCAATATGCAATAATAACTGTACTCTTGTCTAATTGATGGTGAAAAAATGTGCAACCATCAGGCTATAGCTACATCATGTGATGAAAGAGCTACCCCACAAGTACTCTTAGTTCCTCTTTCCTCCTGCTGTTTGCCTGCTCTCCTGGTACAAATGGCTGCCTGGTTAGCATAGTTGTCACTTTTTTTTAACTTTGACTCACAAATATTTTGCAAGTCTCCACATAGAGTGCTCAGCTGTGACTTAAAATTGTTGTACAAAAACATTGCTATAGGATTTTCTGGAGACCAGCTGTTGAATAGATTACTATAAATGAAGCATCATTAGATCTACTTCACAGCCTCCTCAGAAGTTAAAGCCTACCATGTTCTTTTTGAAAATGTTTTTAGTCATACTGCAGCATTTTAGTATTCTTTTTTTCCCCTGTTTCTTAGACTGAGAAACAAATATTCCATGTATGAACCAAGGACCTGTGGGCATTTAAACTCTGCAGGCAATTCTGAGCAAAAGGTGTGAAGTTAAATAATGCAGCTGTCCCAATTAGGAAAATTTAAATACAAAAGCCCCTCCCCACCAAAACAAAAAAAAGCCCAGAAAACCACAATTCTGCTTAAGGCAACCAGGCAAACCTCAGATCATTTTGGCAGTCAGTTTGCAATGCAGTATTTTGGCCTAGCTCTGAGAGCAACATAGTATGGCCTGAGGGTACAAACTAGTAGTTGTACAAACTGTTCTTTACTTGGCTTCATCTCTGAAGAAAATGTATTTTAAAACTATGCATTTTACAAAAATCATTTCACAATACTAAAAACGTGTAACTATGAAAGGCCGCTGCTACGTAGATACTAACATTTCTCCTTGTGGTTTTGCATGTAATCTCAGTCACGTAACCACAACAGCTAACAGTGACAGAAAACTGCAAATGTGCATCTGTAAAAAAAATAAAATTCACACAATAGATAGATAGGCATGAGATATCTTGAGCTTCCTCAAAACATGTACTATTTTATATATGAATTTGAACGAAATAGGCCTTTGAAGGTGACTGGCTGACCCAGCAATGTAAGAACTTGTCACTCTAGCACCCTCCCTCTAAACATATAAAAAATACAATTGTGCAAGATTCCAGAAGACACACACTCCAAGTATATCTGAAAAAGAAAAGGGTTCTAGGTTTATGTGATTTTAGAAATTCAGTGAAGGAATTTCCATTTGCCAGAGAAGGCCTAGGCTTCTGTTTAATAACAGCAGTTCTAAAACAGCTGTAGTCTGGTCACCAAACCAGCTATTCAGGTTTCAGTCCTTGAGAAATGTCCTATTCACCAGGTTTCTAGTATTGAGGAAGACAGTTAAGAAGACAGTTGAAGTCTGTCCTAACTGCACTGGGGAAAAGAAAAAAAAAGGAATTGTTCTGTATAATACCAGGAGAGAAAACATGCAGTATTTAACTTAACCACAAACAGGAAGCATGCTGCTAAGTCACCCAGTAGTACATTCCCCTGCTTTTCATCCAAAAGTTCTATATCATTAGCACAACCACTCTACCACAGAAAACATACCACAATCCTTCTACTACCGTTTAGCTGTAAAACTTTCTTCAAATTGTCTTGTCTCTCTTCCTGATCAGTATCATCACTGCAGTCAGTTTTTACCCTCCTCCCCTTTCCTCTCTTTTGCAGTTGTAGTTGGAATCTATTTACGTTTAGTAATTTAAAAAATCCCAAAATATATCTTTGGAAGGCAGTCAGTCTAAGATTGTTTACAGTGCATAAAAATGTGGTAAATAATAAAAAGAAAATCACAGAGTATATAGTTTATCTTATCAGGTAGGAAAATAGGATTAGAAGTATTAACTACTAAGCAGTGAAAATCAATGAAGAACATTATTTACATATGAATAGATATTCCCTATTGACAAAATAACCTCACTTTCTAAAAAATACTCTGACTACTTAATAAATATGATTTATTTGCAAACCTAAATCCAGAGAAAATACAGTCACTGATAATGCCAATAAATACCTGTTTGCTAAAGCTTTATTTAATCTAAAACAATAATTTCCTGTCCTCTTAAAGGCAATGTTTGTACATTCTATAGTGTTTCTGTAAATTAAGTCACAAGAAGTTACTATCATATTTATACAAAATTTGTTAGATTTGAAGGTACATTAAAACATCCTATATTAACCAGTAAAACGAAGTGACATTTCATGTTACAATCATGAACAGTATCAGAAATGTTAATTAAAAGCAAAGCTAATAATGAACATTTCTATAAATCGATAAGCATTACAGCTGCAGCAAGGTTAGTTTTCTATGGCTACAGCTAAATTTTGTTTTTAACCAGCTGTGAGATGGCTGCACAACAGTTCACGTTAGGCTGTGAACTTTTCCATTTTAAGTCGAGTTACACGTTTTGCCTGTACTTTTTTATAGGAAGAGGAAGCTGACAGCTTCCCACCTATTGTTTTAAAAAAGTTCTCATGTTGCATATGTTAGCAAAGTAATTACCTCTGCGGTCACAGGAGACCTATAGTTCAACTTTACTTTCCATGTCTAACTCTAATTTAAAATCTTAAAGCACTGGAGCTAGATGGGGTATATCATTATTAAATTATACATTAAAAGTACAGTCTACTTGTGTCAAGGCACTTAATTAAAGTGACTGTCCTGGTTTCAGCTGGGAAAGAGTTAATTTTCCTTTTAGTGATTGCTGTGAAAGGAATGTCAGTAATAGGTATGGGTTTTAGTTGTTGCTAAGTGATGTTTACACCATTCAAGGACTTTTTCCAGCTTCCCATAGAAGCATAGAAAAAGCAATGGAATGGCCAATGAAATATTCCATACCATAGGCAACATGCTCAGTGTATAAAGGGGGCTTAGCCGGAGGATGGGAATCCACAGTCCCTGCTCTGGATGGTGCCAATTCACCAGGTGCTGAGAATGCCCTGTTATTTTTCCAAAAGGAAAAACTTTGTTTCTGTTGAACTGTCTTTATCTCAACCCATGAGGGTTTTTTTTCTCCCTTTCCCCTCTTTTTTTTCCCCCTCTTCCCCACACCCTTGGAGCGGGGAAGAATGGCGGGTGAGCGAGCTGCTGCATGGTCCAGTTGCTGTCTGGTGTTAAACCACAACAGTGACTTATATAAATCCAGAAATAAAGTGAATAATGGGTTTAATCTGAACAAATCTTTAGTAATTTTAATTTACTCCAGGCCAGGCTCCCCTAATACTTAGGAATCAAAACATCAATACATTTTTTAGGTTTATACTTTCCAATGTGTTACTTTTTTGTTACAAGAATTTTCCCTTATTGAAGCACTTAACTAATTTAGGTGAATTCTGTTTTCACCATTTTCTGTATTTTGACCACTTAGCCTATAATTCTAGATCACAACTAGGTTTATCTTCTCCACGTGATTTTTTACTTTCAGGTTTTAACACAGTAGTATGAGAACAGCATTCATGCCCCATTCATGTTTTCTAGAAACAATACATGTATGACTAAATTGCACAGAATTACTTCAGAGGATGATGTAAAAAAATAAGTAGGAAGAAATCCCTTTTCTTGATTTTGGGCTTTTCCCACAGGAAAAAACAAAACAAACAACTGCTATATGAAATAGCCAATATACATGCTAATTATGTAATAATTGATTACCTAGTACAAGATGTGGTTATTAGTGCAATTGTCTAAACTTTGCATCTAGTGGTAATTTCTCAATATTGCTGGCAAGCAAAATGCCTGTTCCTTTTTTTTTTTTTTTTTTCCCCATAAAGTAATCCCAGTAGTATCATATAGAACTTCTTGGGTTAGTACTTCCATTTTTTTTCATATTTTATGTGCTGGGACACAACTGCTCTAGGACAGTTATGTCTTGTATTATAACACTGAGTTTCCTTTCCAGCCTGAAGGAACTGGAGGTGATCTATACAGAGAGAAAAAATGTAATATTGCCACTAAATACTACATCTCAGTTTTCAAATGTACATTTAGTGTTATTTATATGTGCTACCTTACCATTTTTAACAATATAGTACATCTTTTTGATTTAGAGTCAAATCCCAATAGTTACTGTTGATTTAAATACAGTATTCAGGGTCTTAGTAAAAGCTACTAAATTTTTACACTTTTTCTGTCATATCTAGTATTTTATACACCAAGCCCCTATGTACTGTCTGTATCTGACAGTGTAATTCAGAGACCGTGTTCTATCATTGCCTGCAGCTCTGTAGAAGGCAACAAAAAAGGTGTTTTTTCAGAATGTGGTATCTTTTTCCCATCTAAGGCTACTCGGGGATTCTCTTGCCTGTTCTGCACATCTCCCAGCAGACCAATGGCTGAGTTGCACAGCTTATCCTGCTGTGGTATCTTCCGCAAATTGTTTAGAAAATGTCTTTTGATGTTCCTATCTTGCAGCACAATTTACTTCTCAAACATAACTAAACAGTTCAATATAAACTCCTTTTATTTACTACTCCTTTTATTTAAAACATGGGTTCCCTTGACCACATTCAGCACTAGGGACCTTTCTATTTATCTTGCTTTTCTACATCTTCACAGCTTTTGACAAAAACTAAATACCCTCCTGTAGCCATTCTCTAGCAACCTCCTCACACATGCCTCAAAATTACCCAGGGCTGGTCAGAACAGGA
Source organism: Rissa tridactyla (assembly GCF_028500815.1). Taxonomy (NCBI): domain Eukaryota; kingdom Metazoa; phylum Chordata; class Aves; order Charadriiformes; family Laridae; genus Rissa; species Rissa tridactyla. The sequence goes on along the minus strand of NC_071474.1, from coordinate 29,493,465 downwards.
CAGGACAGAACAGAACTGGTTATTTAATGGTCAGGCTGCTCTACATGGTAACTTTCCTACTTTGTTTATTTTGACCACAAAGAAAGCTGTATTATGGGGAGATAGTGTTTACAATTTCTGTAAGTGATATGAAAGCTTAGTAAATAACAATTCTACAGTATACGGAATTAATTATCAGTGGAATAGCTTTATTTGTAACTCACCATTGCCCATACTCCAATAAGTAGGTTTCTGGGTGGAATTAGTTGAAGAAGTTCATTTTGATGGAAATATACATGTTTAAGGCATTAGTAGATATTAATGAAGAGCTTCCAGGCAGATGGACAAAAGTAAGCCTGATAAAAGCAAAAGATAGTGTTAAGGAATCTTTGTTCAAGTTGTTCAATGGAAGAATCAGGTAAAAACTCTTGTAATTTTCACCCATGGTAATTACCTGTTCGGCATATGAATAATAGTTTCCCTTGATAGAAAGGAATTGATTTTTTTTAACAGTTCTTGTCTTTGGGTGTAGCACGTATCATTTGTTGGTGGTATATACACTGTACGGAGGGATTTTCATCATCAGGTCTGCGTCAAGGTTTTTTTCATAGCTATGATAACTCCACTAAAGGTCATGTTTGGGGAGAATGGTGGGACACATTTTAAAAGTGTGTCCTTTTACATGAGCTAACAGTGGGATTATTTAAACAGCTTCTTTAAAGGGAGGCAAGCTAGTTATGTGATGCAATTATTTAGTAGGTAAACTAATACTATTTTATTATATAATTTCTTCATGGTATTTAAGGGATTTGCTTAGTTAAATATCTTGAAAAGCAGGTATTGCAACTCTGAGGAATGAGAAAAATTACCCTGAGCAACAATGTATTTGGTGTACTCTCTGCATTTGGTTCACTTAGTTTTTGTGTTTAACATATAAGAATCTTTAATAACTACCACTGAAATAAACTATGTCTAGCTTTTCTGATGGAAAAACATCGCTCTGAAGTCTAATAGGTTTCCTTATCATCTGGCACGGTTCTAGTAAGATGGTCTTGCATGAGGCTTACAGAAAACAAAGTGTCTTCTCTTATTCTACATTTCTCATTTCTTCTGAATTAGTCTTCTTTTTTTTGTCTGTTAAATATTGCTTACAATTAACTTACTTGTGAAAAGAAAAATTCTGGAACATGTAATCTAAATTCTTTGCTTGTCCACGTAGTCCTCTTTATAAATGAATGAAGTGTGGTAAAATAATAACACCAGTGAGAAGCAAGATTAACTCTGATCTTGTTCCACATGTGCACAATTGTATATTTTTAATTGAACAAGTAGCTGAAGATGAGTTTGAAGCTCAGCCCAAGAGAATGTGATTTTTTCACATGATAACACACATTAGACTTCATTTAGTATAAGAGGAGGTGACTCTTAGGGTGGCAAGTGGTATATATTTCCCTCTCTATCCACATGCAAAGTGTATTTGTTAAGCAAATCTATATAATGCGAAATTAATAGATTTAAAAAAATTGTTTTCTGACAAATTACTCTACTGAGCTAATTCACGTGTCTGTAGTGACATAAGGAATAGGAGACAGTAAGAGATTACCAAACTAACAGTAATATAGTACCAAATCCTCATTACTGTCACCTTTAACTCTCCACTAAAAATGCTGTGATTCATGAAATGTGACAGTTTATACTGTGACAAGAGGCAAGATTTTTATCCCTTCCTGTCTACCACATTCTGACTTAGGGAAGAATACTGTCTGCACTCAGGCTGCCATAATTCACAGCCATGTGTTTTAAAATCAATTGAAATTGTGCAAAAAGAGCAAGGTGTATAGGCTGGGGGCAAGTTAAGCTTGTAAGCCAGATCAGTGTATACTATTGCTCATTTCTGCATCAGAACACTTGTGTCCTCTATTGAATCTTCGGTGTTGGGAGTATGAAGAAAAAGCTGCCAAAACAAAACGCTCTCCTGCATATATCTCTCTGGAGAAACATGAGCACAAGCATGGGACAGATGCTTGTTCCGTTGCTTAATGCATTATAGGAAGGTGACACAATGCTGCAGTGATAAGGATGGTACAAGAACTGCAAGTTTCTGGTGTAGAAGAATATAGGTTCAACTTACAGGAATTATTACTGTCCAGTTTTTAAAAAACTTATTTTTCTGACAATCTTATAATTTCAGAATAGAAATGGTACAGAAATCTGTGGATGAAATTGTCCAGGGAGAAGACAGCAGGAGGAGAGGGCTCTGTAATCTTCGTAGACTGCTGGAGAGAGAAGGTGAGGCTATCCGAAAGAGTGTCTGAAAGAGAATCAGGAAAATAAGAGGAAGCTAAGAGAGGGCAATAAAGTAGCTATGCAGTCAGCTGCTAAAGGTGTCTAATGGCACGAGAAAGGTCAGTGTTTCCCAGTTTGGCTAGAAGGTCATGCCAGATTTCCCTGAGTGTGGTTTCACTGCAGTCTAAGGAACGAGTGGAACTGGCACAGAGCTCCACAGCCACTGTCTCTGCTGGAATTTGGAGTTCTGTGGTCTAAATCATGCTTGTTCCTCGGGGAAGTTTGTCTCTTTACATCCTCCAAGGACCTTTGAGACTCCCACCCCCTTATTAAGGAAATCTTTTTAGCCACCTGAGGGTATTAGAAGTATCCACCGGTAGGGGACTGTTTATGTGCAGGTAATAGTTCAGTTAGTTCTGAAGTCTTTGCTGTGAAGTTCTTGCTTTACTTTGTCTTTTCTATGTATAGTTCTACTAATAGAAAGTTATTAGTTAGAAGTTGCTTCGCATTTTATTCAAACTGTGGTTTTATTTTAAAAAGTTAGCCCTGCTGTAAAAAGAGGGGTTTTTTGTTTCTGCCTGTTACCCTTTCCAGTGTCATGGTGCCCCCTTTTGTGTACAGCAAACATTCATGTGACTGTTGTTAAGTGGATTGCGAAAGTGATCTGGGTTAAAATATCCCTTATTTAAACATGGTTCAATTCCTTAACATTGCTTATCATGTGGTCTCAGAAATACCTGCATTGGTACAAAAGGGAAGACAGGTAAGAGAGCAGTGTTAATCCCCTTCACCATACAGCTGTCTCTTTCAGGAATCTAGCTCCTTTCTCTGATCTGGCCCAGCTGTGTCATCTTGGCTCAGGCTGCTGAGGAAATTGCTAAATTTTGAGGAACAGCTGTGAGAAGGCCTGTAAAACAGAGCCATGTGAGATAAATAAAAGCAAAATTACAGACTGAGCTAGGCTTGCTGGTGGTTTAAGGATTGAAGAGAGAAAATACTAACATGGCAGCGTATGAAATCTTAACTGAAAAGACTAGGGACTTAATGAAAGGTAGTCACGTAACAATAGTAAGGTTGTATTGCTGCATCCAGTGAAAGATAACTTTTATTTTCTAGGGTTTTGCTTGTTTGGCCAGCAAGGATTCTTTGGCTGTTTTATTAGCCTGGTAAGTGTATTATTCTTAGTGAAGTAACTTGTTAAATGCAAGCCATGTTTTATGTGTGTTAACTGCTAAATTACTGCTTTATGTTTTTAAGCTGCATATGTATCTTGTTTGTGCAGTTTCTGTTCATGGCTGAAGGTACCTAAAAAGGTGACACAACCAGTGATGGGGGGGTGTATTTTAGTAGTACTACTGGTTTACGCTGTGTAACTGTAGAATGGTATGTGGTTTGACTCGCTTATGTAGGAAATATCAAGAAACAGTACTTTAGTTTTTTGACAACAGAAGAGCTTTTATGGATTTAATTCCTTTCAGACAAATCAGTTTATATAGTGATAAATGGTTTGTTTATTTCTGGACCTTCTTGGATCTTAATGGGGTATTTTAAATCAACTGATGTTTTTAGGTTATCCTGTGAGTTCTGCATGGCATTTGTGCTTTTGTTAGGTATGTTCTTTACCCCTGTTTAATGAACCTAATGTAGCTGTGAAACACTTTAATTTTCTTGAAAGCTTGCCAAGTAATTCATAAAACACTAGTCTTAGTATGATTCAGATTTCTTTTTGTATCCTTAGTAATCTAGTAATTTAACCTTAGTATAATCTTACTAGTCATGGTTAGCCAGTTAAATTGACCCTTGAAATTATTTCTCCAAAGTAAATCTGCACTTTAACAAAGCTACTTCTTTTCCTCTTTTTCTAATAAATAAACGTCTGTCCCAAGACAATATCTTTAGGTAAGAATCTACCTGAGGCTTATTGAAAGGCTGGTAGTAGTATACTGAGCTAAAACCCTGAGTTACTTTCTAAGGATAGGAAAAATAGTAAGAATTAACTTAGTAAGTTCAAATTCTGTCCTGAAGCAACCTGACTACAACAACATCGCAGTGAAAGAAAGGTGCGGTTATCTGGAAGTACTATGAAACACGTTTTTGGGTTTGTTTTGGGTTTTTTTGTGGGTTTTTTTTTTCAGAAGAAATATTAGAAAATGTTGCTAGTTCTCTAATCTCTTTTAAGAGTGCAATTTAATGGTGTTATTTTCTTGTTAGGCCTTGAATGACATCTAGGCAGACATGAGTAGGTCTGACTGTGTATCTTGAAAGTGTATTGAAGCTGTTTATTCTTTACGACTAGTTTTCTTGATCTTTTGCATAGATGGATATTAGAACATTGTGGCTTCTCTGGATTGCATAGAGAACAATGTTTTGTGGATTTTTTCTTAACAATACAAACCTATAGTTATTTCTGTTTGGAAGGTAGTTAAAGAGGCACTGGCTGTAAGTGTGCTTAAACAGGCTAAGGCAGAATAAATATTGTGATGCACATCAGTATCCAATGTTACCTTTGTTTTACTGAAAAAAACATTAGTCAGCATGTTACCAATAGTGATGACATTGTGTTGCTTAAACTCTGAACTGATTAGTCTGAGTTCTCGTGGTTCTCCTTCATATTGAGTCACACCTAAGCAAGTAAACATGGTAGTAGAGTAAGCTGTGAGAGCTTTTTACAATGTTTCCTTTGAAGTACCTCTTCTAGCACATTTTTTTTAAAAGTCTCGTATAAATTTGCTTTATGACAGAAAAACAATTCAGTAAAACTAGACTTCAGAGCAGAGTATTTCTGTGTAGTTTTTGTGAGACCAGTCATTTAAGTGAGATGAGTCACTGAATCACTTCATGTAATTACATAGTCACTTGTTTGCGGTTCATAGACTAAAGTTAAAAATATTTTAAGCATATGAATGTTTAGATAAGGGAGATGACATAATTGTGAACAACTCCCAGGTTTTAACAACTGAGCCATTATTTTAAGTTTCATAATGGGTCCTCTGGTTAATTGGGAGTCTCAGGCTTTACGTCAATTATGTCACACTCCCTGAAATCCTCAACAGTACTTTCACAGACTTCAATAATATCTTATTTATTGTTATAGGACAGCTAATCAACTAAACATTCCTCTGCTGCTAAATACAGCCAGCAAGCTGCTTATGACTCAGGACTCTGGCAGATAATTCTGATGCATATCAGTGAAAACTATACTGGCTACTGTCATGTTCCTTGTGTGAACAAATACCAACTTCTTGGATCTTATTTTTCACATTCTAGGTTCATGTTCCAGTATGCTTTCAGTGTTCGCTGTAGTAAGCTTATGCTTGTAAAGGACTAGAAAAAAAACCCAAACAATTTCATCATGTAATCATTCTGGAGTGTAATGCGCAGTAAGCTCTGAAATGTACAATGTTATATCCATGGTTAATTAGTAATTAGGCTTTCAAAAGTTCATGAATCTAATTTCCATACAGAGCAGTAGTTAAGGACAAGTTACTGGATAAACACAGCAATATCCGAAACGAGAATTTTTATAGCAGTTTTGAAAGTCTTTGGATGTTGTTGCAGTTTTCTAGGTGGGAAAAGTGCACCGTAAACTCACACTTGCAAATCAAGAGGTATATAATATTAATTAAACACTTTATAGAGACTGTGAAATTAATTTCCGCCTATAACAGTAGTTTGGGAAAAACTTTCCTGACAGTTATTTGTATATCTCCTGCCTAGTATCTTTTCATCTTTCAGTATAATGTATAAAATAGAAAAGGAGCTGCTTGTCAGCAGCTTGTTAAGTTCCTTAAATTTAATACCAGCTTTGAAAGGCAAATGGTCACTCAAGTATGTCTAACACACTTATTTCTGTATAAATATTTTTATATTTAAAATAAGCTAGTATAATAAGAAGCTTGTTATCATCTCAGATTAGCGGATCAAGACTACTCAGAGACTAAGCAGCTGTACACTTGACTGAGACAGAGGAAACAATCTTTGCTTGTTCCTGAAAAATTGCTTGAACCTCAGGCTTTTACAATGTGACTGCCCTGGCAGATAGTTTATATTAAGCTAATAATCTTTTCACGGAAGCAATAAGAAACTTGAAGTGATTAGCATGTTTGGTTTTTGTTTTGTTTTTTTTTTTCAAAAAAAAAAGCTAGCACCGTCTGGGAGACTAAAATGCCAAGTTCAGTTCAGTTGAGCAGAATGCCAGAACTGTCCCCCCATTGCCAAGAGGGATGCTCTTATTGCAGGGATGGCAAGAAGTACCAGCTCCTTCATTCTGAAGATGGGAAGGCTTTTTTTGAAACTGATGAATCTTCTTCCATGCATGTCATTCCTAGTTCATATATTCCCTGCTGTTCTAGACACTGTTTGGATTGCTGTGGTTTGACTGCTGCTCTTGCCGGTTCAGACTTCTGTTGACAATCTGTCAGCACCACTGATTAAACACCAGCACAAAGAGGGTTAATACTTACAAGAGCACTTCCTGGGCTTTGCCCTTCTGTGGTCTAGAAACAATTTGGTATGTCCACACTTCTGTTCCCACTCTGAAGCGATAAAGCAGAATGCATATAATCTTGTTCATTGATAATTCACAATTTTTTCCTCTGTTTGGCTTCACATCTGTAGTTCAACTTCAGAATTCAATGCCTTTTGCTGTTGGTTTCTGCATATTGTGTTTACTAATTAAGTGTAGGAAACATAATGGAGTAACTAATGAAATGAGTAGAATACAGTTATTTAACATCACTTCTTGGGTTTACATATTCTTATATTGAACTAAAGCTAATGAGGTGTTAGTGATGCACAGCAGCCAAGATTATGCTAATCTGGTTTTAGTGACATAAACAGGAGAATTTTAGAGCTGCTTTTTTAAAATCAAGTATCCTTTTCAGACAGCTGAACAAAGGAATAGAGGAGTTTGATTCTCTAAAATGAAATATATTAGGAGCATTAATGGTTGCCTAAAACATGTTCCTACCTTGTCAGTTTCTTTTTCTACTTTGCAGAAAAAGATGGTTTAAAAAAGATATGCAAAAATTCGCCTGAAATTAAATGTCTGTTCTAAAACACGTACATTAGTTAATAAAAACAGAAAACCTATTTGATTGTAGAATGATTTTGAAGAAAAAAGTGGTCCAGGCAGCTGGCATATATAGCATCTTTGGAAATACTTTTTTTTTTCCTGTAGAAATGTCTACATAAACAACTCTATTGTGCTTGTATGCTAAGGTCTGATTGCAATGTAATGGCAGTTGTTGGGATGTTAGTATCATGTTACAGGTGTTGAGGTGGTTTTGAATCTGCTTCATTTTCTTGTACAACTTTTGGGAAAATAAATCATAAACTCAGGAATTTTACACCTGAGACAGTAATTGTTCATAGATTGCTGAAAAGAAAAGTTAGTGGAGGTGCTGAGTTCATTATGTTTTGGGAGTAGTGCATCCAGTGCTTTTATCTACATTAGATGAATCCAAATTGCATACTGTGATATACTGTCTAAGGTAACTCTTAATCAGATGCCCAAGCTGTATTGGAATTATTTTTTATATTTAATATTTATAATTAATTGACTTTTAAATAAAACATTTAAAATGTCAATGTTTAGATATTGGATTTGCAGCATTGCTTACTTTTGTAGTTCTAGATTTTGTTAATGAATTTGAGCACTCTGAAGAATGACAGCCATTAGTTTGAAAATGCAACTTAAGACATCACGAGTATTTGTTTCACCTCATTGATACTTTCTACCAATATGTAGTGACTTCCAGCTGCTCAGAAAAAAAAAAAGAAAATTTTAATGGGCCATTATTGGCTGCAAGATTCCCTGCCAGAACATTTGTTTTGTAGGAGGAACTATATATTCTGTACAATAGAGCACTTAAATGTATTACCTCACATTTTTTACAAGCATGGCTTTATTTTTGGCACCTTTTTCCATCAGTGAGATAGCACAATATGTGTCTAGATGTAAACTGCTTATGTTGTGGAAGGAACAAAAACTATACAAACCAAAGGGACAGAAGTTAAAATTACAGAATACAAATGTACTTTCTGAATGCGGAGTCAGTACAAAGGAGAAAATTCTAATGTACTTCTGAAGTAGAAAGGAAGAGTTTCATAAATGTAAGGTCATGGAGCAGTCCTCCTTCACTGGCAGAGCTCACGTTCCACAAACCTCAAGTTCTCTCAGCGTACATACAAAAAGCCTTAGACAGAGGTAGTGTTTAACAAAAACAAACAAAAAAAATTAATCCATTTCAAAACTGGATTGCCTTTTGATCTGGGATCTGTTAATCTCACAGGCTTAACATCACTTTTAACACAATGTACAGTGGGAAATTAGAAAAGTAGTAAAAATTTAGTATTTTTGGAGTTTCAAGGGCTATGTGGTTTATTTAAGAAAGAGAATTGGATGGAATTAATTAAAAATAATAGATCCCTTCTCCCCCAGTCTAAATTTTGAAGTCCAGTAGACTGGTGTGGAGAATTTCTGGATTAATGTTTCCATCTCTGCATTTTAAATGAATTTAAAATGTGTCAAAACTCTTGGCTGGCATGATTGCTGTCCTTTATGCAGAACTCTTTTAACTAGTGACTTCTTTTATTGCACATGAAGCTAGTGGAAACAACAAAATAATGTTTTTCATTAATTCTTTTATTAATCTTTTATTGATGCCCACAAGTGGTATTCAGATACATAGGGATATTATTTCTGCTTTTCTATATCTAAAACTTGACTAAACTTCCCATCTGGCAACTTGTAGCACTAAAGTACATGCTTTGTGCAAATTAGAGCAACCTGAAACACTAATAAATGTTAGAATTATTATATTGATAAATGGCTAGTTCATTCAGGAGTCTCTTAACTACTAAATGGAACTTTGTTGCTATATCCTCAGACTATCTTGCAAATACAAGCAGTTTACTAGGGCAGAGACTTCTAAGAAAAAAAAAAAATGCTTCTAGGTCTAACATACTACTGCAACATTAACTGTTCCAAGAAATGTTCTAGTGTGTGGTTTTTTCTGTGCAGTCCGTGGCCAGTAGCCATGAATAAGCTAATTTAGCCTGAATCATAAGTGATATAAGAAATACTTTCCTGTCATAACGGTACCCAACTTCAGGGGTTGTTTTATCTCAGAATTTATGTTTGTCTGAGATATACTGCCCTGTTTCTTTCAAGGGCTATTTAAATGTCTCCAGTGTAAAGTAAAAGCTTATTTCACTTCAGAAACAGGTGTGTGCTGACTCAGGATGGGGCAGCACTGTTCCCTCCTTTAGATCTGCTTGTTCTGCCATGTGTCCAGTCCACAGCAGCTGCGTAGCTTTCTGAACAGTGATGAAAGATGAGGGAAGGAATAACAGGAGCATGGCAAAATGTAATATTTGAAGAGTTAGGAATCCTGGGAATATGTGGGTTTCTCACCCACCCGTTTGCTTTTCAAAAAGGTTATATATCTAGCCGAGCCCTGCCTGAAGTTCAGTGTTATTAGCTCAGAGCTTCTCCAGGTTTTGTGTGCTCCTAGCTGTCCCCCTTTACAATTAATAAAGAAATTCACTGTGTTCTGTCTCTAATGAAACCAGTTCTCTCATGAAATGGCAACAGCAATGTGGAGACTTCATATAACTGTCACACCAAATGCATTTGACTAGTGTCACACTATAAGAACATCACTGTAAGGGGAGGCAAATTAGATATCTTGGGGCGGGGGGGGAAACCACCTTGAATGACAGGTGTCATAAGAACAGGCTAGGCCTATGTGAACAATAAAAAACAAGTATTTATAGGAAGAAAAAGCATCTGGATTTTACATAACAATTTTCCTGGATTTTTTTGGTAGTTTTTTTTGTTTGTATTTTTAATTACGATTGGCTATATCAGTATGTGAAAACAAGTGTAGATAGACTTAATCTGGTGTTAGTTACATTATGAATAATGTGACCACACAGTTTGCAGAAAACAGGAAACAGCTTTGTCATACTTCCTTTTTGAGGGAATGCTTCATCATGACACCACTTAAAATTAAACATTAATTTGTCAGCTGTGGGAGACACCCAATGTTGCACACTAAAGCAAGCGTGTACAAGCAAATCAGTTTCAGTTGCTAGAATGACAAATAATATTTTTTTCCCATCAGAATAATTGACCAATTATTCAGTTTCTCATTGTGCATGTACAGGAGCTTAAAGGAAACTTTCAGTAGTGACAGTGATGTTTCTATAAATGTAAGAATTTTTTATGTATATATATATAAACACACACACATACCAGATCTCTGGATAATGATGTCTTATGAGAAAAGGTTAAGTGCTGTGCTGCAGAATCAGTGAAGATGTGTTGATTTTTGTAATAAAAAGTAAATCTAAATAAAATATATGTTTAATAAAAATGTGGGGTGTTAAGCAGCAAAATAAACATGTAATTGAGCATAAACTTAAAGCATTGAAATGACTTTTCTATAAAAATATTCTCCTTAAAACAGTGTTTTCCAGTTGACAGACAAGTACAAGTTCATGGAATGCTTCGTAAAAGAAATGTAGGTTTCTGCCGTCAGTCAACAAGTGTTTTGCCATGTAGGGTCTGCACTTCCATTTGAAATGGTTTGATAGCAAATTTGGTATCAAATTTGATAGCAAATACTTGAGGCTCAGGGGATTTGACTTGGAGACTTAGGTGTTCAGTGCAGATACATGGTAAGAAAGTCTATATGTTCTCAATGGCAACTTCAGATTTCTGTCTAATCCAATTTGCGCATCTGTAAGTGAAGGATATTGTTTTAGCTTCCACTGGCAGTAGGATAGCAATGATTAGCAGCAGCAGGTCTGCTTTGTGAGTCCCGCATATAGTGAGCGAAAGGGAGGTAGGCAGCATTTAGTGACAGTATCTTTTAAACGCTTAGTGATGACTAATATGTTAATTAAAACCTGAGTGGATGCAGCTAATGATGTCCTGCTCTGTATTTCTGGAGCTGAAACACAGATCCGTCTAACTTATTATGAATGCTCCAAGAGAGCTGTTAAAAGGGAGCTATGCTAGACCTGTTGCTGTATGGAATTCCTAAAGAACTCGTTTGGTGGGGGTGTGGGAGAATGCATAGATTCTAGGAGAGGTTTTGAAACCCTAATGATATTTATAAAAACAAAATTCTAACAATACAACATTCAACAAATGGAAACAAGCATTGCTTTCATAACTATATATATGTATTTTGCCTCTAATTTCTATTTTTTTTTCAATGCTCTGCATAACCTGATTCATTTTTACATTAAGACAGAACAAATACTTTGCTTTCAAAATAAAGAGAGTGTACATGTACAATGTTCTACATTGGCTCATGAGGCGATGAAAGCATTTCCCAGAGAGAGTGAGAAGAAGCAAGAGTTTTCCCTCCTGGAACCTTGAGTGTGGAAGCGATCTCAGAACACTTGCTATTTCTGAGCCTGGCCCTGGGGTGAGTGAGAAGGGGTGGTTTTGAGGCTGAAGGCAACAGGAAAGAGCAGAGCCCTGAGGTTTGTGGGACAACAAATGCAGTTCCCAGAGAGTGAAAACAAGCAAGAGTTTTCCCTCCTGGCAGCTGGGGAGCAAGCTGCGGACGCTCACTATTTTTGAGGCCGGCCCTGGGGCGAGTGAGAAAGGGTGGTTTTGAGGCTGAAGGCATCAGGAAAGCCTGGAGCCCCCGGGGTTGTGGGGTGATGCAAGCGGTTCCCAGACAGCGTGAGAGCAAGGCACAGTTTTCCCTCCTGGTAAGTTGGGTGTGGGAGGATTCTCTGGACGTTTGCTTCCAGAGAGTTTGTACGCTGTCTATTAGCAGAGCAATAAAGAAGTAATACAGAAAGGCTCACCTGTTCGTTATGCGAGGTTCATTAGAAATAGAGTTAAAGGAAATTGGAGATAACTGTCTCCCCTTGCTGCTTTTGAGCCCTCATAAAGGAGAGTACATAAGTTTTTATTCTGTTGGCGAGTGACAGATCGCATGGGCACTGTTTTATTTGAAGGAAAAGGCAAGTGAAACTAGTAGGGGAGTGGGCTGAATAGAAGAAAAGTTATTGTTAAAGTTGGTAGAGTGTTTTCCAGTGTTCCCAAGCAAGACACTGCAGAGAGTACTGATATTAGAAGACTGAATACAAAACAAAAATTTGAAGTTGCAATGGATTGCAAGAGGGTTTTTAATGCTGACATCTGTTTTGGTTGTTCTTTTTTCCCCTCATAGTGCTGTATGGCTGTTTGTGGCTTGGATGTAGCTGCTGGTGGCTTGGACAGGTGTACTCTTTGCTGGGTAAAAAACTGGTGGGATGGCTGGGCCCAAAGAGTGGTGGTGAATGGAGTTAAATCCAGTTGGTGTCCAGTCACAGGTGGTGTTTCCGAGGGCTTGGTATTGGGGCCAGTTCTGTTGAATATCTTTATCAATGATCTGTATGTGGGGATTGAGTGTACCTTCAGTTAGTTTGCAGGCGACACCAAGTTGGATGGGAGTGTTGACCTGCTGGAGGGTAGAAATGCTCTATGGAAGGATCTGGACAGGCTGGATCGATGTGCCAAGGCCAATGGTATGAGGTTCAACAAGGGCAAGTGCTGGGTCCTGCACTTGGGTCACAACAACCCCATGCAGCGTTACAGGCTTGGGGAAGAGTGGCTGGAGAGCTGCCTGGCAGAAAAGGACCTGGGGCTGTTAGTTGACAGCCAGCTGAATATGAGCCAGCAGTGTGCCCAGATGGCCAATAAGGCCAGTAGCATCCCGGCTTGTATCAGAAGCAGCATGGCCAGAAGGACTCGGGAAATGATTGTTCCCCTTGTTCAGCTGCTCATTTGCTTTCTTCCCATCTTTCTAATTCTGTTGCTTTGTAGAGAATCTCATGGTTTTCCTGTTGTTGAGTGAATGCATCTTCTTAAAGCTGCTAAAACAACTGTTGTGTTTGCTCGTATATCAACTTGCAATAAGACCTTTGGAACATGTGAAAGAGTAGTTCTGCATCCTTTGTGCAGCTTTTCCATACCTATTTAAGCTTAATAATTTTTCTGTACCTAAAGACAATCAAAATCTGTTGATGACCTTCTTTTAAATTTTAGGTTAAGGAAGCAAACAAAAAAAGAAGTCTCCTCAGTCAAATGGCTTGGTTTAACTCTATTTATCTGAGCTAAACACAGGAAGGCGAATATCCCAACCTATGTTTAATACAGAAAACAGAAGGACTGTACCTTCAAATTGCTTAGCAGCTTCTGGTGGTAAATTAAGGCGGACAATAACAAGCTGAAATGAGTATTCATGGTCAAATATACTTCTTAACTGCTTATATTAAGATCTTAGTTGCTCTTGAACAGTTGATAAGCTGTTTAGGCATTGCTATGAAAATACAGTGCCATTTTTTTTTTGTTTAGTTTTTTAGTAACGGAGACAAGGCTTATGCATAAAAGTAACGCAGTGTTTATGCACACTTGCTGCCAATCTGTTAAGTGAGCTTGAATGAGTTGAGACCTGAAATGTGGTAATCTTTGCAGGAATTATTTTTCTGTTATGTCTGCTGATTGACTAATAAAACTTTCAGGTTGATGTTAAAGTTCTTATGTATGATTATAAATGGGCTGAAATTATTGTTCTTACTTAACAATAATTGTTTGTCACATTATAAATTTGCAGCCGAGGCACAGAGGTGCATCCAACTTCTTGGCTTTACTGATAGGATGGTAAATATATGGAGACCTCCATTCCTTACGGAAGGAAGCCTTCATATTGCCTCATAAAGGAGGCAATAACAAACCCAAATCAATATGCTAGGAACAGAAAGGATTTACGCAAATCTGAGAAAAGTACTATTGAAATAGTCAATTCAGTGTTAAATGTCAGGTATTGCTTTAGAAAACATGTTATCATGGGACACATTCTACTAATTCTTACCTTCATGTGATTTCTGAGCAGAATTTACTGCTTCAGTTTATTTTAAAGGAACGTGTACATCTTAAGCTTGGAATTTGGAAGCATAATTAAGATGAAAACAGGAAAGCATGGCATAATTATGTATTTACTTCACCGGATGTTTCGAACTGTCACTGTGATCAGGGAAGAACTGAGTTTTATAACATCTTAAAAACAAAAAAATCCAAAACCACAAACCAAACTCTGAGTCCGAATAAAGTATTTGTGCCAAAATTAAACCACGCCTCGCAGAATGTTGCCTTATGTGCATCCTTCCCCCTGCAGCAGTAGCTCAATGAGCTCCAACAGCAAACATCATCTGATGAGAGAACCGCAGCTTTCTTCAGTAGTTTCAGCATCTGTGCTGTCCCGTTCAATTAAGTCATAGCTTTAAAAAGCTTAATTGAGAAAGTAATCTTTATTTTTGACATGAATCAGAAAACATTTAAACTTGTGGTGGTTAATTACGGTAACGTTGTACTCTGTTAGATTTGAGAATGTGATGCTTCCCTCTACTGGCCAACTCGCAGAGTAAGTTTTATTATCTGGTGAAGCAAGCAACAACAACAAAACCCCCCCAAAAAACAAACAAAAAAAACCAAACCACCCAACCATTTTAAAAAGAGCAGCCTATATGTTGGACTGAGGTAAGAGGATTGTCATTGCTGTCCCTTACCTGCATCACAAAGAAGCTTTATACTGTAAAGTGACTAAAATTACATCAGTCAGTTTTGGGAAGAAGTACGCTAATATTTTAAGCCACGTGTCTACTAGTAACACTAATGCTGAATATTTGCAACACATTACAAAGAGCATGCAATGAAGTCTCTGAATTTTGCAAGGAAGACTTTTATCCACTGTGGAACCCATGAAGCATATAGCCTCTGACTGATATTAAAAATGGACTTATCTTTCAGCTTCACTTGAAGAGTTTAAAGGCTCCTTTAATTTCAGATTATAATTTTTGCATAAATCTCATTCTATGAGTTGATGCAAAACCCACACAAATTTCCTGGTCAGTCACAAGAAAAAATGCTTATCTTTTGACTGTAGTATATTGTCCATGAAATGAGTTACCAGTGATGGTAGTATTCTAATTACATGAGCATTCAAAGATGCTCCGTACAGTTTAAGACAGCATTGTGTGGGAGTGCCTCACCCTGTCAGAGCACTTGCATATCACAGAGTGCTCTTTCAAGTGATTAAGAGACTTCTATGTTTGTACCGCAATTTCTTATTTACTTAAATGATGCCATTTTGCCTCTCTAATGTGTAATGTTGCAGATTCTCACCTTTATAGGTAGAGATGAACAGCTCACCAGAACACCTTTTCTTCCCTTTAAAATGTGAGTTCTCATGTTAAATCGGTTGTAGCTACTGAGGGCCTGCGCAGGTTAGTTCCCCTGAGATCCACAAAGACTTGAAGGTCTTCACTCAGGACGTACGGATCCTCTGCACTTTCCTTGTGCAGCTGTTATCCTGTAGAGTGACCAACAGCAGGTTCATTGCTGCTGGTGTTGTGAGTGCACATTTTAAAAAAGCCAACTTACTTTGCCAGTAATTGCAGAGGAGATTAGTATGTTTTGCAGTGGGTTTCCACTTGTTAAGTGCACATAATTGCACTTTCTCACTAGTGTAAGATACAGACAAAGATAGAAATTGTCTTCTGAAAACTTTTCTTGCCACTCCCTAACAGCAAGCAAACCAGCAAATTATGTGTCTGAGTTTAAATTATTCATATGGGAGATCTGAATGATATTTCCGGCTGTAATGAGATAATTTTTTTTTAACTACTGCTAATTAAAGCAACTTATGCTTTGATTCTCTGCTGAATGTTCCAGGACTGGGTAGCAAGCATCTGTATGGCTACAAGATAAATACAGATGTCACAGTACCAAGCTTGTCAAGAGTTCAAGGAGTGCCTGGATGACGCTTATAGCCATATGGTTTAATTTTAGGTAGTTGAGTGGGAGTTGGACTTGATCCTTACGATTCCCTTCCAACTTGAGATAGTCTATGATTCCTTTATGTGTTGTTTTGGTATTGGACATTAGTCATAATGCCACTTACCATGAAACTACTCTTCTTGAATCTAGACCCAAGATTACATCTGGTTAACAGCTAAGAAACAAATAAGTCATCAACTCTGTGCCGGGGTTATATAGCTGAACAACGCTAATATTTCTTCAAAATGCTTTTCAACATTGAGTCACTGTAAGATCTGCAGTAGAGTCCTGTGGTTTCTGTAGCTTAAAGTATTTTAGAACTTCAAAGCTAGTGTTAGCATGCCTTTAAGGTAGAGTTTGAATACTTCAGAATTTATAGACTTGGCTTATTAGGTTTCTTGAATAGAATTACCATGGTCTGAAGTTAGGAAAAAGAACCTCATCAGGAAAAAGAAGTCCTGAACAGCCCATCCTCGTGGGTCTCAGGAAGTATAGTTGTTACCCACGTGTCAGGCAGAATTGTGTAATAAGACAAGCGAACTGGCTGTAAAACTTCCAAAGAAAGAAGCTTGAACAGCAGTGAAATTTGTACCAAGCCTTAAAACACAGGGGAGGATGTTGTCTTCTCAAAGCAGGTGTCTAAAGTGACAAATGAATGGCATTGGACAAACCACAGAAGACTTGAGTATGGTCTGTTTGCCAAGGAAGTATAACCTACTCATACTAAGTGGATGGTGCAAAATAATTTTCTGTGGAATATTTCAACACTTCAAAAGGTGATTGGGTTCCATTTCTGAGCAAACAACAGTAGAGTTTCTGGAAAAAAGGATAAGGCTGCATTCAACATTTGGATGGACTCAGCAAAGTCAGAGGCACTTGACTTTGGGGCAGCCAAGCAGGTATGCTGCAGAAGAGCCAAGTGAATAAGCTGATAGGAAGTGTATCTGCTGTGGCTCTTGATTAGAAACAATTCAGAAACCATCTCCATGAAGTGCTCTTCAAAAAGATTACTAGCTTGGCCCCACATTTCATCTGAATGACTTTAGCCAGTTATAATGATGATGCAAGCACTTTGAACTTAAATGATACTTAAAGCTATTTTTGAATATTGCATTGTTGGAATCAAACTAGGACCTAAACAGGAGTCAAAATGAGTGCATTGAGGGTGTTTTTGTTGTCCAAAATTGGTAGGCTAGTGTGAGATGGTCTAGTAGGTAAGAGATAAGTTTCTGCAAAGACTTTTCATTTTGACAGCTGAAAATAATCTACTAAGTTTATGAAGATAATAGCTATAAAATAGGCACACAATTTCTTTCATGTATATAGGTCACAACTTGGTAAAGATTTTGACAAATTCATGTCTCCTCTTACCTGCTGAGACTGATTACCAGCAAATATTCCATCGTGGTCATATCTTGATAAATACTTGCTGATCTTGGCCTATTCATTAATATAGGTACATTATCATATTTACTTGTGTAACTTACCATATGTGTATGTACACAAGTAAGTACTTGTGTAACTTACCATACTTACCATAACTTGTGTGGATTTCTGTACAGGATAACAATTGATAAATACTGGAAGTGCAACAATGTTTACCTTACTCTTTGAAATGGGATGGGAAGAAATTCTTTTCCAATAACCAAATCCTTTCTTTTTTTAGGGTATTTGTAATTCCTATCTCTGCCAAAGAGAAAGAGAAGAATTTTTAGAGCGTTGCTTTCTTTGTCTTTTTTTCTTTTTTTCTTCCAGGTGAATTTATGATATTCCCTAAGAAAGCTCAGATCTTATGCCTTTTATGCATCAGTCTTTTGTAATCCCTAAAGTCTTGCAGGTTAGTTTGGCTCTTCCCAAAATGTTTACTGAAATCCAGATCGTTTTCAGTCTTTCAAGGATGAAAGTAGTAACTTAATTAAACACCAAAGGTGGAGAACAGTCAGGTTAAAAAGAAAAAAAAAAAAATCACAAAAAATAAAAGCTGTTACAGTGACAGGAAGTTGAAACAAGCCCATATGACTCTCAGGGCATTGCTCATCCTGTAGACAAGTACCTGAGCAAAGTCCATGCTTATCTGATAGAGCAAAAAAGATAAAAGTATGCAGCAACTGTTTTGTCACCCCAGATCTGCTGTGCCAGCAGAGCATCACTGAGAATCACAGAAGTGACCGCAAGATCTCACGTACATAACTTACAGGTTTTGTGTCAAATATTGCTGGAGAGAAAGACAAAATGTCTTTATTAAAAGCATAAGGTTGCTACTAAAATACCTGCAATGTGGAGAAATAAAGTAGGATTTGAATTGTGTGGCTTCTTCAGAATTGGTTTCCAAAACTATAGCACTAATAGCATGAAGATGTGGGGGGTTTTTAGTTTTGTTTCTTTTGTTTTTAAATCAAACTAGCTATGAGACCAGAAATTGGCTTAAACTTTCAAAGCTAAACATGTGGTGACATGTTTCAATAATGTAACCACAATAATCCTACTAGCCCAAATAAGAAATTTCAGCTAAGAGTTATTATCAGCTGAAAAGTGATTTATTTATTTATCTGTGTGTTTAAGGGTCTTTTTCCAAAATGCTACTGAACAAGTTCTGATAAATAGTAGGGATTTTTTTCTCCAGACTTGTTTGTATTTCTTATTCTTATGTGAGAGTACCGTATTGATGACTCCTCAAACTTTTCAAGGCATGAAAGAGAAAATGGCAAAGTTTGTGCAGTAAAGTGTTTAAAAAAAAAAAAGACAATAATGAATGAATGCATACGTTTGTGAAGGCTTGACTGATGTTATGTGTGGAAGTTATCTGAAAATACTGATTTATCTGAGTTGGAGGTTACTCTTGCTCAACACGGAAAACATGAAGTTAGTTGACTATGAGGTTTTTTTGGAGGTGGCTCATATGAGGTTAAAGCTATTTCATGATACATGTTATACTCCTGCTAAATACAAATCAGTCTTGGGGCTTTGGTAAATTATGTTTTTTCTTCTTTTCCTGAAACTTTTTTTTCCATTTCCCCCCTCCCCTTTCCTTCTTTTGCTTGAAAGATAAGAGTAGCAAAAAGAATGAGTCCACAGGACTCATACCAAACTTAAGAACTTTTCCTGTATGAAGTGGAATATTCCATTATTCCATAAAAATATTGTGCAATCCATTATTTAAAAAAAAAAAAAGCGGGGGGGGGAAAACCCAGCTCACAGTATTGAGTCTCCCTAGCATTTTTTATCACTGCAATTGCAACAATTTAATTATTGGTATGTTTGCTTTGTTTTCTTTCAAGTTCTGTGCTGTTTGGAGTGTAACCTAAGGTAATTAAATGTTTCCTCCTGAGGGATGGCAGTTCTTGCAAGCAAGGTAACAGCTGCACCATACTGATGAGGAATGACAAAACTTGTATTAGAGTGGGTATTTCTGCCTTGTCAGATACAACAGTAAGTTGATAGCATTGAACAATACAGGAAGCTTTCGCGATTGTAAAGCTGAACTCACACAAAGTAAGAATTTATAGCAGAGGGCTGTCTTTGGCCAGGCAAACGTATGCATTGCTGCCTCTTAGAGGCAGCAGTCAGAAGTAGGGTGATACTTGAATTTCATTTCCAGTTGAAGTTTTGACCTTCAGCAAGTCATTCAGAGCCTTTGTGCTGTAGTTTCCCTGTCCATATAATAGAAACAGAATTTGAGTCACAGGAGTGTTGGTATATAATTTTCATAGTACTCCACAATATCTTGCTGAAAGGAGGCGTGTAGGTGCAATTAACAGTAGATGAGTCTGAATTGCGCTCTCAACAAAGAGAAGTCTTTTGGTTACTCTACAATAAAATCATAATTATATCCTTAGTATCCTTGGCAACAGGTTATGGTCCCAAAAGGTGTTATTACAGTTTAGTATTAATTACTGATATAAAGATCAAAAAGAAGGAAGGACAGAATCTTGTAAACAGTTTCCGGAGTGTAAATAAGCATTATGTAAGAAACATTAAAAACACCATACTGCACATATAGAGGTATGCCCTCTAAAGAAACAAACAAATCATTTGCATAGTTAGGACATGAACTTTGAAAAACTGTATGCTTGATGATTTAAATTCATACAAAGAGATGGTATTTATTGGATATGGATTAGTTTCTCAGTAGGAAATTGTATCCAATTTTCTTTTTAGAAAAGCGAGTCTGTGAGACACAAGGATTACCAGTTGATGAACTGAAGATAACTTGTTTTATCAAACTGTTTTTACAGAGGAATTACCTGATTATCAGTCCTCGTGTTGTGAATATATTTTAAACTGCAATGTTTCACAATACAGATTCCTTATCTGCTTGAGCACTAAGGCCATGTATAGGAATACAATTCCCTTCCCTTATCCACTCCGTCAAAAAAGGTTAATGTTACTTCTTGTACAGGTATATCTTTTTAAATATGCTCCCCTTTCCATTTACTTGATACTCGGTCCATTTAATGGTATAGTTCTCACCAGCTCACAGTGAGTTTCCTTTGTTTTCCCCTTTTCTCCCTACTCTTTTTGAAATAAGAACCAATAGAAGTAATAACCTTAGAAAGCAAAGTTCTTCTGTTTATTTTTGAAGAAATGATTCTGTCATCATCTGGATGACAAACTCTGTGCATCAGTTCCTAGCTGTACCATCAATAAGGTAGATGGAAAAGAGGAGGAACTTAGTAAGGTGTGTGAAGAATATTTGTGGAAATAAGATCTTGGAAATAGGACAATAATGGATAGAAGGAAAGGGTAATGTAGGCATGTGAATTCTAAGTGCTTTCCAATGTGAAAAAAAAAAAAAAATAATTAGCTGCTGGGAATATATTTTAGCTGATTTTTGTGTTACTACTGAGGCAAAGACAAATAAGGTATAATATAACATTATTGGTGGTATGACATAGTTTGAGTTTGAAAATGACGATGGTGACTGCTTTCAAGTGACTTGCTTAATGGAAATACACACACACACAGACACACACACACTTTTGAGTCTAAAATTGGGTGATAAGAGCCCTGTAGTTTAGTACATCTTGATACATCTTACCTCTGACAGATTTGTTCACTGAATTTATTAGAGTGCACTTGGTACTACATATCAATACCTCTTTTTGCTTTCAATTTAAATAAAGATCTTTATAGGAGAGGGAAGATATCAGAAGACATAATAATTTTGTGATTATTTATTTACTTACAATTTAATGGTTTGGAGCCAGACTTTGTTTTCTGTATTTATATGGCTGCTTAATATAGTAGCAGCCTTACACTATGACTTTTTTTACAGAAAAACGTGATGATTTAGAATGAACTGTGTGAGGATATACTGCTAGTGCGCGCATGTATGTGCAAATGTGCATCTGTTACTGGATTTCAAAGTTGTCCTTTTTAACTGTCTGGAACTTCTGAGGTACCCACTTTTTTGTGTTGCAGAGGGGGTGCTGGTGGTGTTCAAATACTCTGATGGTGGTGCTCTGATGTTCAGCTACCGTAAATCTGCAAAATAATTAGGCTTCAAACTGTGTAGTTGAAATAACTAACTGAAGGTTTAGGACAACAAAGGTTAGCAAAAATTATTCTGTGAATAAATGTTAAAAGTAATTTAGATGATCTAATTACATTACAATTTATATTTCTAATGCAGAACAGAACATCCCAGCTTGAATTATCTCTAGATTTTCTGCCAAATTTTATAGATTATATTTAGTTCCTTATTGCAAGACATTTTTAATCTCTGTTTTCTCTCAGTCCCTAGAGGTGTAACACTGCATCGCATGCTTATTCTGCTCAGTGTGATGAGGAATTGCTAAAATACTTCTCATAAGGATAGTTTTTTTTGTTGTTGTTGAAAGTTTAGTAGTTTACTTTAGAAGCAGCTGTCAGGAAAACGTGCATCTAAAATAGCTGTAACACTTTTATAAGGAAGCTGGAATTGCTACTTCCACTTTATGCTCTATCTATACAAGGATGCTCCTGGGACTCTGATCAACTGTCTGTTTATCCATTCTTGAGAATTCCCCTTTGGCTGAGATTGAAAGTGGATGAGTATGACTTTTTTCTGTTGCTATACTAGATGGTACAACTGTCTGTAAGGCCTGATTACACATAGTCCCTGTAATTTCTAAAATAATGCTGAACTTCTCTTCATAAATTTCCAGTAAAAAAGTGAAATTACTCTGTCCAAAAGGAAGTTTAGCCTGTGTTTAGAAATCAGCAATAGTCAAAATGAGAACAAATGACTTACAGTTGCAAAAATGCTGATCATTAATAGTCCTCCTTAATGGTGGAGAACTTTATTTTTTTTTTAATCGAAGTTCTTGTCAGATCAGCATAGCTACAAATAAGCATTAGATGTGCCTATAAGGAAGATGTCAGTGAGAATGCCAAAATTGGGCTTGAAATGTGTATGGGAAGTACTGTACTTGTTATACTCTTGTTGTGTACTTTGCATAAAAATTAAATGGCCTTTTAAAATTTTGCTAGTAACAGTTGAGCGAGTTAACTCTGGAAACTAATTGTTGAAGGTGCTTCTTAAGTATATATAAAACTTTGGAGGCCTTCTTAAAATACTTGCGAATTTGTTATGCAGTAGATTATATCCTGGAAAAATACTAGTTAATTTAATTTTTTAATTTGTATTAATAATGTAATTCCAACATCTACCAAAATTTTACAACTTCAAGTGTCAAGACTGCCATTCAGCTCTAGAGTCTGTAAGTCGTGTTCTTGGTCCTGACAAGCACATCTTCAGCGTGAATACAGTCTACTGAAGTTCTGCAGGATTGGGGGCCTCATGGGTTTTCACAGAAATGTGCAGAATTTAATACCAAAGAACAGTGAAACTGTATGTAGGAACTAAAGACCATGTGGGCTTGTGCTGGAATTACGTTCATGTTCTGTTCACAGGGAAGGGTCTGAAATGGGAATTCTATTTGCCAGTCCAGTTCTAATAAGTGACTGAGTTACTGCAGAAGCTTATTTGGTAGTATGAGGTAGTTTAACAATTTTTAGAATCATAGAGTAGTTTGGATTGGAAGGGACCTTTAAAGGTTTCTTCTACTTCGGCAAATTATTAGTACAGTAACTTTCACTCTGTACTGAATTTCTTCCAGTTTACTGTAACTGGCCCTCAGTTATGTGCATTGAATAGCACTTAGTACGTAACGTGGCTAATGAGTGAATACATCCAGTATCAATCAAATAGTGGGGCTTTTTTAATATTATTTCTGTTGAGGCTACGAAAGCATCTGTTCAGACACAAAACATTGGCGACAGTTAGCATGTGTGAAGACGCAGCTAAAGTGATCCTTACGCTTTCATCTCATCTTTGGAGGACTAGATACAAGGCATGATGGTGCAAAAACTGTTTGACCCTGATACACCTTACTGAAATTCTCAGAAAGGGTAGGCGCTGGAATAAGAATAACTGGAAAGTTTTAGTTTTGCTGAGAGTCTATTACTCAGTGTACATATTAGCATTAGATAGCATGGGAAGAACAGTGAAAGGAAAGTAAAAAATAACTTAGCTCTGTAGAATTGCAGAATGTTGCTATAGATAGGTTGCAAGATTAAAGAGCTGTCTTGGCGTGTTACGATTGAAAGACCTGCAGCCTCATCTGCCTTTCTCTCCTAAGGAGTTTTTCTTAAGAATCTCATACTTCAGATATCGCACTATAATGTGAGTTAAATCGCCGCATTTTGTCTCAATTTTTTCCTCAGTGTTTTCCTTTTATCCTTTTGTTTTATCATAATTCCTTTTCTCTCTCTTGGCTTGGCTCTAATTTCTCACATATGTGGTTATTGGAGTAATTTGAGAAACTTATACCAATATTGGTTGTTTGGGTGCTTTTGTACAAATTAGCATGTGCAGTAGCATGTCCTAAAACTCAGACACTGAAGTCTCTAGGGTAGGTGGTATCCAACACTGGGATGCCCACTATTGCACTAAAAGTCTCTAAGCTAATTATGTGATACCTGCCAGTCATGGCTGCTTTCACGGAGCTTTGTGAGGCTTCAGCAAAGAAGGATGTAATGTTTAGTTTGATGAAAACATAGTAGGCTGTAATATTTTGCATTTGGGTAAAAAAAAAAAAAAGAAACAAAACAACCATAGCAAGATGAATTAATCAGCTCATTGCTTAGATGTATTAGGTAAAATAAAAACAAACCAAAGAAAAAAACCCTGACCTGACTGTTTCTAGTAGCCCTGAAATACTTACAAAAACCTATTTTCATAAAGAGTAGAAGAGGATAATCATTCATTCTGTTCCTCTGAAGTAGAAGGGTACTCAGTGGCTGGTGGTGAGCCAGCAATTCCATTGTGGAGGGGAGCTCATATTTTATTTCCTATTATGGTTAGGAATTGTCTTAGATCAAAGTCTCATTTTATTGTGTGATGAGAGTTCAGCAAAGGTTCTTTGATTGACTTAATTTCTCAGTTGTGCTTGAGAAATCTCTGTTGAGGTCTGTCTTCAGAATGTTGCGTTCTCTTTTATTCAGGGAGATTTTGGTGTTTGCTGTGCTGAATCTTGTTAGAAAATGAGAGCATTGTGGGATACTTCGACCTCCTCCTGTTCAATATTTAGCATTCCACATGTGTTGGCTTTATTTAAGGGTGGCCTAATCTTCTGTGCCACGGAGCTATTGAGGGATTATTTGCTTCACAATTGATAATTCCTGCTAAAAACTTCAGTTCCTTTACTACTCTTTTTAAGATTAAACCCTTGTGTAGTGTCCCTTCCCCCTCCCAAGTAGAAGGATCTATCAATGGATCATGTTTTATTGGAGAGTTAATTGTTCTGTTCAGACACCTTTGGTGCAGGCCATCCAGTTCTGATGTTTTTCTGTAGCTTTGTTTTTTATAGCATCCTAATACATCCAAGGTGGAATTTTGACATTGCTGCTTTTAGAAATAAACCACAAAATAGTTCCCTCTTTCTATGCAGTGTGAAAACCAGATATGTATTTCCTTAAGTTCTGTTGTTTTTTTCTGGGCTTCTTATGGCCTGGGCAGTGGAAGTAGCAATGAGACTGCTCTCCGGATAGAATTTTTGAACCAACTAATGAGAGTTCTGGGGTAGCCTGCAGTCATAAATAAATTCACTAATTTAACTTTTGGTCAAGTAAACACGCACTTAACTTCTCAGGGTGGTAAATTAGTTCCTCTTTTCTTATGTAGCTTAATCTCTCTCCTGTACTGTCAAATGATAATCTCATACATTATTAATCCCATTTAACATTCAGCTGTGCACAAAGTTCTGGTGGCTGCCAAAGTGCAAAATTATCAGAGCATTGCATGTGGCTTGAGCTGTGATGCTTGACACTCTCTCTAAGGAAAGCGGAGAAACTGGGAAAAGGTAACATTGATTTTCATTTAATGCTTGATCTCTGCTTGTCATCTAAGAGAGCTGGCTCACAATACTCGCATCAAAATTGGTTTATGACCAGTGAAAGATTACTCATTTGTCAGTGCTAAAATGTTTGTTTATTGAAATGTTTGGAAGTCTGTTGCTGTGCTGCATCATGATAGGGAGAGCATCCCAGTGTTACATACCTGGCTTATGTTAAAGAAGTGGGAAAGGCTCCCTGGAAAAATGAACCAAACAACTTGTTATGTGCTTAAAGGTGTAAATGAGGGTGCTGTATGAGAGTCATCATATATAATAGTGAGAAAGTGGGGCGGTCTGTGTGAGGAACACAAATACAACTGTCTAACAGCTTCTATTTTTGAAGCTATTAATAACATTCCAGTTCCTGTTTACTGTATATTTTAAGCCAAGCAGCCTTTATATGCACAAAGTTTTAGTGCTCTCTCTGAGTGTTGACAGGGAGCTTGCAAGTATTGGGTAAAATGTGTCTGTCTGGTGCCTTTTCTCAATCTGGCCTGTACTCAGCAGGGAGTTAAGCTGATTGCAGAAAAAAAGTATGTGATGTAGATGAGTGCCTGAACACCTTTTTACCTTCCAAGGCACACACCCCTGTGTATGTACCTCTCGTTAGGTAGAATGTTGTTGGCATGCCCATGCGTCTCAACTGTTCTTGTGTCCACACCTGAAAACTTATACCATAAACTAACTTCACTGACACGGCATGGAATTCTGCTTTTCTAGTGCTACGTTTCAGTTTCTATCCAGAACAAGTAGGATTACCCTATAAATGGAAAGATCTAGCTATTCTAGATTTCCTCATTTTAGAGAATGAGCAGGATTTAATAGACTCTCTTTCTTAAAAGATTTCCAGTTAACTGTACATTTTCATATTTATTCCTGTTATACTTACTTGTTGTCTATTCTAGAAGGTGTATGGATTTTTACTGTACGTATTTTTACTAGACTATTGTTTGTACATGTCTGTGTTACTTTATTTAGTCTTTTGGGATTTTATCTACTACAATGAATTTATTATTCCATTATCAGAATATAGCATAGTCTCTTCTCTGGCTTTGAAATCTAAAAGTGTCTGGGAAAAAAACCTCTCAAATCTCTTTCAAAATATCAGTAAGTGAGCTGCTCTGGTTTATGAATCAGATAATTACAGGCGTGACTTTTATCTCAGACCTCACTGCTTGTTTTCATTTCTGTAGCCTTAAAAGCTTCAGTTAATCATTCTCAATAGACTGAAAAATAGTTTCCATGTAAGCTAACAAATTTGGAAGCATAGTTTCTAAATCCTTTAACTGATCCTGCAAACAGATGTTGAGGATAAATATTACTCATCTAAAAGTAGATACTGCTAACGTATATAATGAGAACTGCATAAAATTACTGGAAACTCTTGTTTTTGTCTTGAGAGAATCGGGGTTAATAAGCCAGATCAGTCACTTTTATTTAGGCAATACAAAAAAGCATATGTCTTCTTGCTTTACCAGCTGTCATAAAATTTTGGAGAAAAGGGTTGTTTCCAGGCTTTCCAAAGGGAATATTTCACAGAAGTATTTTGACCTTTATAGCTTACAAAACCAACTATTTTTTGGCTATTAAACTATTTTTTGGCTGAGATTTTTCTACAGCAAAGCTTTAGTTGTGAGGAAAAATACCAGCTCTGAAAATAATAACTGGACTGCCTTCTAGTGGTTTTAGTTATCATAGATTACTCTTATAAAAAAAAAAAAAAAAAAACAAAACAAAACAAACAAAAAACCAAACCAAAACAAAAAAAAACAAAAAAACCCAACAAACAAAAGAAACACAAAAAACCCAACAACTCATCTCTTCAGGTGAATCATATTGTTCCAAACTTAGTATTTCCCCCCCAATATTTCTTAATATTCAACAATTATAAGTGTATTTCAATGATATTTGCATTTTTGGAAGTAAAAGGCAGATTGTACTGGTCACATATGTTTGTTTGTTTTTAATCTTAAGAAAAGACTTTTTGCCTGTGTTTGTTATTTTAAGTAGTGTATAGGAATTTACTGCCAGATCAGGAGATATTGATTTCAAGATAAAGGGCTTTTCTTTTTTTCTTTTTTACTCTTGTGGATAGTGCTTAAGAAAAAAAGAACACCCCCAAATCCAAAAAGCCCCACTGACCGAAGTGCTACCACTAAGGAAAAAGAGAGATGTGTGACAACAGAACCATTGAATTGAGTATTAGGATAGTTTAAAACTTGCCAAGTGATGTTCTTAATAATTTTAATTTTTTTTTGTGTTGTTACACACCAGTAAAAGAGCAACTTCTAGAAATCTAGTGAAGACCTTAATATTGTAAGGTGATGGGGATTTAGAGTGTTTTGCATTAATTAAACAGACCTAGTTGTGGAACTCCTTAGTAAATTTTCTTCTTGTTGTGGAAAGTATTTAAAATATTATTATACGCTTCTCTTCTGCTTTATCTGCCTCCTGCCAGTAGAAACTATTAACATCTCTGTGAATAGATGTATCTTTTACCAGATACTGACTTTAACCTACATACAAGGTGTTACATATTGTCAGTATATTTTCCTAATAACTCTTTTGTAGTTGTCTTCATGTTGAGTAAATAGAAATCAAAGCCTATCTTTATTATTACTTCCCAACTTTGCGTAACCTTCTATGAGGTGTTTTATTTCACATTGGACAGTGAAACTTAACACTGGGGAGAATGAAGAATTTTTTTCTGTTAGCATCATATAACACCAATGATATAATAAATTATATCCTGAAATCAAAACATCATAGAAATGCTCTCATCTTCAATAACAGTCCTAGAATTAACCCTTTCTGGAAAATTCTTATTGTGAAGAAAAAAAATAAATCACTTTTCTCTCAGATTCAAATTATCTTCTGGAAATAAAAGAATTACATATGCAAAGATCTTAGTACTATTTGCTGTGCGCTGATACTAAAACAAAAAAGATGAAATGACAGCAGGGCAGTGTCAACTTTAGTCTGCAAACTTCTTTGGAGGTTATATTAAAAGGCAGTTTCCCGTGACAATGTGGACGTACAGTTGAAGAGCTGTGGAGACTGCTACAGTAGCAGTAAGGCAGGCTAAGGTGTGCTTTACAAGACCATGAATACTTGCAAAATTAACCCTTAAGTAAGCAGAAAAGTTAAGTAATAAGATCTTTTATCTAACAGCCTTGCAAAGATGCTGAAGAAAGGAAACTCGTAACTGATGAGGTGTGACACAAATTGAGGGATAGTAGTCTTAACTGAAGGGATAAGCATATCCAGAGATGGCAGCAGTGCTCAAGGCCGCTGCAGTATAGACGGTGGCAGGAGAATCTTGAATCAGCAAATTATGATCAAGTTTCTGAAGATGCTGACCACTGGGGAAGATTTATAGTGCTCAGTGTGAAGTACTGGTGTACGTGGGCCTCTTAATCTCTGTCATTAAACTTAAAAAGGAAACAAGGCAGTCACCATCTGTGCTGTCCATAAGATAAGTAGCATGTAGAGGCAAAAGTCATGCGACGTATAAAAATGGTCCAGCAGTTTAATACAGTAAGAATAACGTTTTAAACTGGAGGAGGAAAAGCAACTCCCAGTGGTGTCAGAAGTGTTGCGGTAAAGCACAGCTGCTGGCTAATGGCTTCAAAATGGGAAGCTACTGGACTTCAAAGTGATGGTTTACATACCTGTTCTCATTGTGCTAAGATAAACATGGAACTTGGAATTTTTATTAAAGAAAATCTTAATTTTCAGTAGGATGTAGTTGATAGTAGCCTTAGGGGTGTTCAAAACTTCTTGGGGGCCAGCTGAATTTAAAGCTGTTTTTTTATCATTCTTCTTTAGTATTTGCAATCATCGTCCTTATTTCTGTTAAAGCTGCATATGTTTCTCATGTTCTCAACGTAGGAGTTACTTGAGAGAGAAACACGTAAGTGGGAATTAGTGTTTGTCATTTCATTTCAGCGTTCACCTTAATTCAGTTTGATCCTAGACTTCTGTTTTGAAAGGTGGGGTAGGTTCCTTGCAAGTTTTTATTTCTCATTGACATCTTTGATTCCTTCAGATGCGTTGCACTAAATCTCTGAAGAGAAATAAGGTATAGATTAAAACCTTTCCTTCATAAAAATGTTCAGATTCCTGATGATAATCAATTAAATACAAAAACTAGAGGTAGAATTGAACGAACTAAAAAGTTAGTTTAATAAAATAAGCTTTAAAGGACTAAAATCATTATTGACTATAAATTCTTCAGGGACATTAACAATGTATTTGATAGTTGCCAAGGAAACATAACCTTTTTCCAACATATGTATGCATTGCACATAATAAGTAACTGAAGTAATTCTGACAATGACTGATCCACTTCAGCATACCTATTCTTCCTTCAGCCTCTGCAAAAATTGCAAATGTGTTTTACAATTCAGCTAGATTAGTATCCACTATATATGCTGAACCCTTAGTACTTCCTATCTGATGATGCAAATAGATTCAAAAGAAAAGCAGCATATCGGTTTTTCCTGATTGAAAAATTGTTATTTTGCAACAAAATGGGCAGTGAGTGTGTGCCCGGTTGGCCATTCTTGATTAACCATAGGGCATCGCGGAGAATCTAGAGGCTAATACAGACTCAAAAATTGGATTATGTTTATGCTAAACGTTGATGTAGTACAGAAATAGTGGATTCAACCTAGAATAGCAGCAGAAAGTTTTGCAGTGCTTTGTGTCCTTTAGCTTGGGCGTGTAGAACTCTTTACTACTGTAGCAAAGGCAGCGTGAACATCTTCGTGTATTTGTCCTGCCTTGGGGTGAAGTGGAAGGATTGAGTGGAAGAAATTCCCTGTTCAGATATGGTGCAACTCTGGTGATCAACTTACGGGGCAACCACAATCCATTTGAAATATGAAGCATTCATACATTACAGTAGGTATAGTAGTAGTACAAGGTATCAAATTATCATAATAGAATATTTAAGAGTTGCCAAAGTACAATTGCCAAATTAATCCTTTACCAAAATAAGTGACCTGTGTTAAGTAAGGTCTAAAAGAAGAAGAAAAAATGCCTCTAGCAGTGGCAACATCAGAAAGACTGAGATTTTCAACTCTACGTGTTCCTTAGTGCTGTAAATAATTCAAGGTGACCTAATCTGCACAGAACTTTGTTAGGCAAAATGAATGTTGCGGACCCAAATTGGTATTGGAAGCTTTTATATATAGTCACAACATACCTCAATACTCTTTGAGGAGACTAACATTGGGACTGCAGACAACTTGGAGCACAGGTTGAGGAAAAATTGTCTTTGAGAACTTGGATGTCACAGTGAAGCTGCTGTAGTTGTGACTCTAAAAGCAGTGAAAGACAGGAATGCTCACAACACTGTCAGGTGTGTAATGCTATGTTTGGGGAAGTGCTTGAGGGGAGCTTCTGTGTCGGATCTTGGGATCTATAGGGGGACCCCTTGCTACTACTTCCCAGGGAGGAAATACCCTCTTACTACTTGGCAAGTACCATCAACCTATGTATAGTACAGTGCTATAGAGGTCATCTATCTTCAGTCTTAATTGCGTGAATTCAAGTAAATAGATGATATATAAATTTAGCTTCTGAGAAATATTAAAAAGACTGAATAATGGTTATGTCTTGCCAAATAGGCATTTGCACAAATTTCACCTTGCCTGCAGAATTGATTTTTCTGCATTAAGGAGATTGTTTTATAATTTAGCAGTACATAATTCTTTTTTCATTTTGATGTTGGCATTTGGATGATTTTTAAATGGGTCTTACTAAGAAATGGAAGCTAATGACTTAATTGAACAGTGGCTGAAATAATCCCCAAAGATGTCTCTTTACATTGTACATTAATGCATGTTGTTGTCATTATCTTATATAAATGACTGGGGTTTTTTGCCCTGCTTTCTAGGCTCGTCTCTGTTTTATAAAATAAATCATAGTGAAAATTCAGTGAAGACCTCCCCGTTTTGTAATCTGCATGAAATATGCCTGTATCCATTATCCAAGTACAATTTGAGAATTGATCACAGCTCTTGCTCACTGCCATGTTACTGTGATATTTGGCAGCCAGAATGTCATTTCTAAGGCAGAGAAGGAAGTGACTGAGAATGGCTTGAATTAAATATGAACCTCATCTTTATGGAGGAGGAGTCAGGAAGAGATGGAAATCATATAAAGCCTTTCCTGAGGCACACAATCTAGCTAAAACTAAATTATTCGCAAAACCATAACTTTGTCTGAAGTTATGAAATGCGAGTGGTATAACTTTAGTCAAGCATCTATGTGGTTTTTGATGTTGTTTTTATACTGGCATATAAGATAAAATATACCATAATTTGGGACTTTCGACTGGGGATTTTATGAAGATGTTGCATGCTAACCATTCGCTTTTCTACAGTGCTTATGGGCTGGGCATTGATATCTTGGTGATGGAAACATTTAAAAAACACGATAGCTATGCAGTTATTGATTACAAATCAATCCTTGAATAATTGTCAATTATTTTTGTGTGGAGCAAGCGGAAAGTTCAGACTTCTTGTTTTGTTTGCCATTGATCATACTGAAAGAAATATTCAGTACTTGGGGTTGGATGTGGAGGGAAAAGACCAGCACATCATTGCATGTGGAACTGAAGTCTGTCCTCTCTTTCAGCTTTTTTATTAAAGAGATAATGAATAAAGAAAGTAATAAAAAGAGTCAAAGTGAAGCGTACAATAATATTATTTAAGTCATATGAGTCATATATTATTGTCATGAAAAGCATTTTTATGCAACTCCAAAAAAATTAATTTCAGAGCTTGTTTTCATCATAAGTTTGTAATGAAGTTTTGGACTAAACTCAAGAGGTTCACTTGAAAAAAAAAAAGGTAAACTACAAGTAAAGTTTAGTTTAGTAAAGTTTATTTTAAAGTGAAGTTTAAATTTGAATGCTAACTTTTGCAAAAAGACAATTCTGCTTGTATTTGATGTCAGTGGTGTGGAAGTATTTTTTTCATCTTGAACTTTGGAACTGTGGGCAAAATGAGCTGTAAGCTGTCTGTCTTTCTCTCTTTCAATGGAGAGATTTGTCTTGTGAGTTGTCTGCTTCTCTGCTCCTCTCTCAGCAGCCCAGGCATCCCCCTCCTCTTTCAATGAGATGATGCTAACGTGGAAAAGTAATGATGGGGATTCATCTTCTCCTACAGCCATATGATTTGCTGTTAGGGGAGTTAATAAGAATATATAGCAGAAAAGAAGGAAAAAACCAACAGTATGTAGTGGCCTAGCTCTTTGAAACAACGTGCAAGTAGTTTATTTAGTAGCTGTAAAAAATATTAGTCTGTGAGGTCATTAATGAAATCCTTTTTTAGTAAGATTTTTGTCTTATCTGGAGGAATGAAAAAAAGTGTTGTGAATAAACAACAAACTCGAATAACTGCAAACAGTTTGGGAAAAGTTCTGAATGGAAAATGTGGTATTGGCATTCCTGACAATTAACTGCTTTTTAGGTTTTTTCATTTGAAAGAAAGAACTGGTTTACCACATCCTTTTTCATGTTCGCATGATATTATATTTAGTTACAGTTTCTGGATATCTAAATAGACATTTTTAGCAGTACACTCGAGACCAGAACCTAATTTTATTATGCCAGACAGGATTTGTTTGTCCCTCCTTGGATTCCTTAGAATTTCCTGTTCATGTCACACTGTCTAAGTGTATAGCGTGGCATGCAGTGTGGTATTTCCTGCTATCAGGAAGAAATTTTAAAATTAAGTTCCTGTTATCATTACATATAAATCCTTTCCCAAGTTTATTATACTTTCTTCAGACTGCTATCTTGGCCCTCTTGTATAATATCAATGCGTTTTGTATTTTAAATGAGTACTGATGAAAGCTGCTAATGGTATATGTGCTGTCAGTCCTTTTAAGGTCTTATTCTATCTCTGGTATAATGTAAATAAGACTACTGGCTTGTATGGTGGAAATAAAGTGTTATGGGTAATGAGTTTTGAAAGTCAACATGTTTAGTGACTTAGTGATAAATATGCAGTCACGTCTTTTAGGTGGGGACAGGGATTACTGTGAGACTATACGGAATTAGCTCCTCACTTCTGTGTGGAATGCAGGTGGGATAGTTCAAGATTTTTTGGTTTGGGTTTTTTCTTTTTTATTCCTAAGGAATAGAGATTTTTTCAGTGTAGGAAATGTTACGTGTGGTGCTTTTATTTTGGTTGGTTGGTTTTGGTTTGTTTTTCTCCCATTTACTGACAAGCTTGTGGAGCTGAGGTGAACATTTGCAATCGGGACCTACCAAACACTGAGCTCAGAACTCAGGTGTTTTACAAGGCAATCTCAGATAGTGGTAGTTTAGTCAGATACGTGTACAGAAACATGAGGGAAGTGCAGTAAAATTAATACTTACATCAAATAATATTAAAATTATGTAGTTTAAATTTGTGTGGATTATATGTTTCAAGAACCACCTATAACAAAGTTAACTGTGTTTATTTTAAAACAGTTATTTAAAAATGAGAACTAAATTTTTGATGTGATTAAAAAGAAAGTTACATGCATCTTTGGCAATGGAGGGAAGAGGAATGGTGGGACAAAAAGTCACAGAAGCCTGCTGTATACATACTTATGTATGTGTGGTTTTCTCTGGGGGGAAAAATTACTGCAAAAATTCTTCAAGCCTATTTATTTATTTATTTCATCCTTATCACTTCTGCAGCTTGGTTTGGGGTCTGCTCCTGCTGTAAGCAAGTCCCTGGCTCCTCTCTGGAGTCTCCTACTTTTTCTTCTCAGACAGCAGCTAGTGTATTCGGCTAAGAGAAACTGCTGCCATGTGGAGGAGTGGAGAGGAGGAAAAACAGCAATCGGAAAGCCTGCAGCATATGAGCAATCTTCTCCTTCAGCAGGGTTCTCCTTGAGCTTTCAGATAGCAAGCTGCAAGGAAAGGACAACAGGAATGGGCAGCTGTCATTTTTACTGTTTAGCCACAGTCATTTTGACAGAAAACAGTACATCGGGAGTAAACTGAAAACGAATAGCTACACCATCTGTTATGGTGGGAGTAGCCATATGGAATAAAGTTCAAAGGCTGTTGTGTTATGGTTGTTAACTCTTTGACTACATCCATGTTGTGCTGAAACAAGTGAGGTAGCTACTGATTATCAATGACTGTCTTGTTGGAGTAGGATGGAACTTATTCTCTCATCTCACCAATAGTGTCAGAAAAAAATTTAATGTAGTACATGATATGTGAGGGTCCAGCTTTGCTCAGACCAAGGGTAATCAGGAGCAGCAAGGGGCAAAAAAAAAAAGTGTTTTCTAAGGATCAGTGGCAGGTGTTGCAGCAGTGCTCCATTTCATCACTGGCTATGCCTTCAGAATACTGTATATGTGCTAGTCTAAACTAGCAGGAAAGGATGTAATTAAAGAAGTGACTTTCTAAATTAGTAGCTCTGAACATGTGGAATACACAAAAGGCAAGATGATAATATAGAGGTAGATGTTATACTTAATTCTTCATGGTATACTTTGCTCACTTTTCCAATGTAGCTGCATTTTATCTAACTGAAAGGAATATACTCTGTTTTTTCAAGATAACTTGCTAGTTTGGCTGTTACTACACTAAAGTTATTTTCAACTTTATTGCTTCCTTTTGACAGGGATTAAGGTATGCTATAAAGGACAAACGTGCTATATGGTGCTGCAGTCCCTTACTTGCATGTGGTTGTTGTGGAAGAACTTAAACAGTTTTGATAGAGGTAAAAATAAAGGATCTTGCAAATTTATCAAGACTTCCACGGAAGCGTCTTGTGCTTTTCTATCTATTCTAAAATGTCAATAGCAAAAAGATTTATTAATCTTATTACTAAGTCTCTGAATTGGTAATAAATATGAAAATTTGTATGATTACACGTTGATAGTCTCTGCAATGAAAATAATATCTCCATATTTCATGTGTTAGCAAACCTTAGACACATTAAAAATTCTTTCAGTAAGAAGATGCTGCTTTTTTTTGGTACCTGGGAGCAGTCTTATATGTCAGATTTCTAATATCTGCATGCTGTGGGAAATGACCTTGTTATGGATCTAGTGCTTACTGCTAATCTAGAGATACACCAATAAGGATCTAAAGCATAGTCAGATGGCCTTGTAGCTCAGACTTTAATCATATTACTGACCGACTGCTGTGGTTACTCATCCAGAGATCCCAAGGCACTCAGGCAATTTATACATAATTAGTTACTTTGGTCACCATTGTTCGATGAGTCTGTTCAATGCCATTTTCTGCTAGATGGCAACTGAAGGACTTCTGTGCTAATGACAGTGCTGCTTTGAGTACCAGTACAATAAGAATGGGAACACACTGACTGTAGGAAAACTAAAATGAGTACTTGGTGCGTCCTGAAATTTCCACTGATATGGTCAATCAGGTTTCACAGATGTTAACATTGATCTTTTCTTAATAATAACAATTAATAAATGATAATGAAGGCTGGGCCAGTGGGAGTGTGTGTGCCTCTTTTTGGACCATCAGAAATGATTCTAAATATTTTATATAGTGTAGCCAAGAGAATCTTTATTTGCAATAAGGACCCAAAAAAAAAAGTCAAAAGCACTCTCCCTGGAGTTTAAAATGTTACACAATTATCTGTCAGAAAAGTTCTCCCATAAGGAAAAGGATAGGACTAAATGATGCCCTTAGGGTGCCTTCCAAATCTGTCTTCTCTAAAAGCCAAACTGATCTCTGTTGGGTAGCAGCTACCAGAGTAGCTACTTAACTTTTCCAGAACTCTATCACAAAAGATAATCTACAATAAGAAACCAAGGTGGTAAAGACTTCAAGAAATGTGAATTAACTATGTTATATGCTCTTAAAAACAGTTTCCAGATTGCATCGGAGGAAATTTACTTGCAATCAGAAGCTGTTAATATTTATGTTGTAATGATGCAATTATTAGTAAGCCAAGTAAACATCATCTGAGTGTTATTCCTTATTGGACTACCATAAATCAAATTTAAAGTTTCATCCTTAAAGGTTAATCTACCTTAATTTTATAAATTAATTTGGACAGGGATTTAGCTTCTCTTGATTGACCCAAATTATAAAGAAGATGGAATGAGATTAAGGCCATCACTGTAGGGATGTGAGAAATCTGGTGGCTGAAGAAAAACTGATTCACAACACAGAAGAAGTGACAGCTGTGTTCCATAGTCGTGTTTTAGTTTGTGGTTTTGTTTGGTTTTATTCTTCTTTCTCCCTAAAAAAGACCTTTCAATGGGTATGTAACATAGCTGGTGTGTAGCCAGCAGTTAGGGAAGCCCATGGTGAGTTGTTACTCAAAGCTGTCACCATGTCCTGACAAAGAATGGCATTCCAACTTCAATTATTATGAGTTATTTCCATCCATAATTCTAATGTTTTGAAATAGCAGGCTGTTTTCTACTTACTTTTTTTTTGTTTCTGTGAGTCAGATGACTCCCAAGATCTAACTAACTGGTTTGTTTTTTTTTTTTAATATACTGGCTGTTGGCTTGTAAAAATTCATGTTTCACTTTGTTAAATGTATTTACATCTAACATTTTGTATCAGAAAAGCTTAAAAGAGAAAGTTTAAGGATTTAATCCCTTTAGTGTGTTGGGGTTTTGTTTACTTTCTTAAACTGCAAAGGGTTTGGCTTCAAACTAGAAGTGCAATCAGAAATTAGCATAAATTCTGATGAAATTTTATCTTGCTCATAAGAGTCCATTAAACATTTCAGGACCAAGCTAATTGATATAAGATGCATAAATCCAAAAGATTTTGAGGCAGTAGTAAATCCAGTAAATGACATCATGAGCATGGCAATGACTAGGCCTGGTGTTTAATGAAGAAAACATCCTTATGCTCACGGGTTTCTTTTTTTCCCCTGTATCGCAAATTTGTCGCTAGATAGCAGTTGAAATATTCCTACTTGTACGTCAGAGCATATAACTGCAAAATATGATCTACTTAACTCACTTTCAGCATCCACGTTGTCATGGTAGCATTTTGTATATGTAGGAGTTACCCGAATACTGCAAAATACATGTTTTGAATATGTGGGATGGAATGTCTTTTCGATCAGAAAGGTAGTTTGCGAGCAAGAGAATCACTGAATGCTGATGACAGTTCTTGGGCTGGGAGAAACCCAATTTTAATTCACCTGAATACCTTAGTCATTGGACTTTCTGAGTAATTTTAGGACTTCTGTTGGGTTCCAGGTTTTGGGAGGATTTGCTTGCTTGCTTGTTCAGTAGTGTTTAAAACACGAACAAGAATTTTCCTTGTTCTGGTCAATGTGTAACAGAATTGATTTGCTGGAATCTCTTTTGTTTCAGGATTATAGTTTTACCGGCAGTTTTCCTTTCCAGACGTGTTAACTTTAGCTTTTTGTTATGAAAACATCAGGTTTTTTCATGTAATGGTTACAGAACAGATGCCTGCCTGTCTGCCTGTCTTTCTCATGGAAAAAACAACAACAGTAGTTTTAAAGGTTTGTAGTGTAGTGGCATTTTGAAATAGTTAACTTATGCAGGATATATAATATCAATATGCAGAACAACTTCAATTCAAATATCTTTGTAATGAATTTGAAATATCAAGGGAATGTTATGCAAAAGGTAATCAAATTGTGCATCATGACTGTTTTTCTAACTAGTGATAATTAAAACTTTCCTCTTTGCCTGCTTCCCCATGTTCAAAGCATGATTGAGCGTGTCAAAGTTTCTCTGAACTAAATTCTTCAACCCTGGGGTTAACTGTATTTCTGGATGCTTAACTTATCCAAAGTAATGAGGGAAGCAAAGCAAGACAGGAATGCCAGTCACTTTATGAAATGGAAAGTAATACTGTCCTGGAACAATTGATTTTCCATCTAGGGATGCTTCCAAAATCATCAGTTAAAGACTGCAGATAAATGGAACCAAATGATTTTATATAGTGAACAAAATGTTATACAGGTACAAAATTATTTTTTTTAACTCCAAATTTATTTCTCAACTTTCCACAGGCTAGTATGTGGTAACGCTACTAGAGCTAATACTGCAACAAGAGGTTATGGTATGGAGCTTCTAAGCTCAGACAAGCAAGAAAACCATAGATTTAAAACTGTTAGAGAATAACTGCACTTCTTTGTGATGATGCAAGAAATTCTGCTATGACGAGACAGATATAACTACTATTTATAAGTTATTATTCTTTCTTTTCACCAGCTTTGCTTAATGAGGTTGATGCGTGTAATGTAAAAAACATTTGTTTTTTCTAAATTCAGAGTTATAATCTAGCAATCCAGTTCCAATACTCACGACTAGCTAGCTGGTTTGTTTTGGTATTTATCACCCCTGATTGTATTTTAATTCACAGTCCTGGCTAATGATGCTGGACCTCAGCTTCTTCCTCTGTGTAAAGATGTTCAAAACTACAGTTATAAACTGTGTAACAACAGTTCGTATTGAGTCAATGTGTATATTATACATATTCTTCTATACTATTCCTCAGTCAGAACAGTTCTCTGTCGATAATTGCCTTTTGTAAGCTTGTTTGTCCATTTGAATATATCTGATGGGTTTGGCAGCCTGTTTTTTTTTTTTCTTTTTGTATGGATTAGGAATGCCCAGCAATAAGCTGCTTTTCTTATTACAGTTACTAGAGCATAAGACAAACTGGCTGCAAAAGACCCTAATAATTAAGCATTTTTATATGATGATCATCTAAGGCTAGAAACAATATCCTCTGAACTGTATGGTGGAATAAATTTGCTGTTGGGTATCTAATAGGCATTGAGAGGTAACATGAACAAATTCTTTGATTTAACTTAATGGCATGTTTCACTATCAATTTATTCTTTTTGTTTACATTTTTTTACATCTTTCTAATGTCAGAAGGTATTCCATACATTATTAACATGTTAAATTGATCAATAGTGCTAAAACTCATGTTTGGAAAATTGAGTTCATATTTGCAAAGTTGGAGTTGCGGTGGTTCTACGTCCAGGCTTGTTACTTCCCAGTATGAGAACTTTGTGATGCACCTTCAGTTACTCCATTTACAGTTATATTTAGATATACCACTTCCTATAAACTGTTATCTTATAATAATGGAACTCCTGTCATCTTTGATTTCCTGAGAAGGTCAGAAGCATCAAACAAGCAAGTGTGTAAATGTGAGGTAAACCTGAAAACACTGATTACTGAAAAGCAGAGAACTGTGAAATTCTGTTGAATCTTTCCCTTCTGTGTTTATCTATGTCTGC
This sequence comes from Rissa tridactyla, assembly GCF_028500815.1. Taxonomy (NCBI): domain Eukaryota; kingdom Metazoa; phylum Chordata; class Aves; order Charadriiformes; family Laridae; genus Rissa; species Rissa tridactyla. The sequence continues at coordinate 29,453,719 of NC_071474.1, read as the reverse complement.
GGGGTTTTCCAAGGTACTTGATGGAATTAGCTCCCTGTGTTGTAGATGATGGAAATATTTTTTTTGTGGGAGTGGGGAGGAGGAGCAATGGAACAAATTACAAGGGGAAGAAAAATACCTTTTCAGGGTGAGTACTATGTTGAAATTTCCTACTATCTAGCTGTTATTTTGACAATGTCATATGCTGGGGGCTGTGCTATAGCTAAAAATTTTCCTTAAATAGTATGTTTTGTGGCTATAAGTGGAAACAATAAATGTTGATTCATCAGCAGCGATGCTTATCTGAGTTTAGATAGCTGATGTAGCAAGTCCCATAATTCAAACAATGTGATGACTCATTTTGTTAATCACTTGCTCTGTGATAAAATATATTGGAATTAGTTTCTTGTTAAATAGCACATGTTCCCTTGAGCAGTGACGTTTCGTTAGACTTCTGAATATTTGTTTTAGTATCTAGCATGCATGAACAGTCAGGGTTGCTTGGAATGTATTTGTTAAGATGCAAAAATCACCCTGGGTACGTAACAAAAGCATAGGCCTTTGGTTAGGCAGTCTCTAGTTGATGCTAACCAGCAAGAAAAAGATATCTGTTAATCTACTTTATTTCAAGTCCAAAACTAAATACAGCTGCTAATATTTAAGTTGATATAGATGAGGAATGATGAATACAAGTTGCATCAAGGCAAATTCCAGCAGGATACTACGAAAGGAAATTTTGCAGTGAGGGTCATCAATACTGGAACAGGTGCCCAGGATATGAAATCTGCATCTTTAGGGATAGTCAGAACATGTTCCTGAGCAACCTGCTTCAAAAGTGAAGTTAGCCAAGTTGGTGGTGTAGGAGGGGGCTGGAAATCAGCCAGATGACCTTCTCAGGTCATCTTCCCAAGCAAAACAATTCTGTGATTTTTGTAGGGAGGTGCAAAAAATGCCTTAATGGTATCTGGATCGCCTTCTTTCAAACTGCTGCCTTTTCTGCATTCAAGACATAATTCAATTTATATCCTTAAACCTTAAAAGGCTAATATAGATTTCAAAGATAGTATCCAACTACATAGAATAGTAGCTATTTTCTTTAATATAGATCTGCTAAACTCATTATTTGAATCAGATGTGATAAAAGGCGGAGTTGACTAGGTATTTTCTTTCATCTGTAAAGCAACTTTGATTCATGTTTAATGGTACACTTCTCCACAATGCTGATTTTCTTTCATGTTCATTCTTTACTCAAATATGTATTTAAATGGAGGAATTATTTCTTTCTCTTGGAAAATAACTTTGAAAGCAGAAGTAGCATTAAGTAGCTATGACCACCAGCATGTGGTCATAGCTGTAACTTTGATTTGTATGCAGGATTAGAAATTTCATATTTAATACTTATAACCATACTGTAAGACCTCAAGGCAAGTGCACAAGCAAAAGCAAAACCCCAAAAAGGGAGTCACTGGTATAGTGAAATTACTGAGCTAGAAAACAAAATTCCTGATTGTGTATAAAGTGATTCATCTGGTCTTCAACACTCTGGACAACTGATAAAGCTAACAGAGCACCTCTGCTGATTTTCTAGTTCTGCAAATGCTTAATGTACTCTCCGCAGTAAGTAGTCTAAGCTGGAATTGAGAAGAAAACGCTGAGGCAATTTTATCATGGTAGGGTTTTCTTATAGAGACACATTTATTCCTAGTGCAACTACCAGGTGCATGTTTGCATGGAGTTTGGAGTGATTTTGTACAAAATTCTTTGTAGTCAAAATCTGGGCGAGCAACAATCTATAACTGCTACTTAGGAGACTCTAAAGGGGAGAAATGGGAGAACTTCTGCAAAAAGTTGCACAGTATATAGGGTAAAAACTGTCAGGCTGGCTTGGGGATGAACCAAGATAAGATCACCTTTAGTGCTTTCAGTACCTTTTAGTACTTAAGTCCTTTACACAGATTGCAAAATTGGTCCTTTGGTACTTACATCTTGTATTGTATCTTACTGAGTATTTCAGCCTGCACTTGAAATATTTTAGTTGCTTTTCTTTGGACCCCGGGAGCAAGTAGGGGGGTGATTCAGAATGGAATACAAGCAAAGGGGAAGCAAAACTTGCCTTCCACCACTTTCAGTGTGACACAGTTTTTCATACCTTGGCTATACATGCCTATTTTTCTCTGTGAAAATGTGGGACTGAACTAAGTTTGTTTGAATTAAGCTGCCTATTCAAACACTTCTGACTTCTGTCAGTATTTAGAGTCTCTATTGCCAGTAGTTTTGCTGCATAACAAACCTTGAAACCTTTAGTAACACTTTCAATAGCTCAGGCAATAACCAAAATAACAATGTTGAGGTGAATGAGATGCCTTCTAAAAAAATTACAAACTTGGTGGGATAATTAGGCTATTGCCAGATTATGCAGACACAAATGTCAGTAATTCCACTGTTGAAGTAATATGTATATAAGGAGTCCTTTTGTGTTTCAGTCTCATTATGTAACAGAATTTCTTCTAGGTTGTCATTTTATAAAATGACATTGTTATTCCAACTTTTAAAGAGCTACCAGCAATTAAAGGAATTTCATAGTTATCTGGTTGCTGGTCATTTAGGGAAAATTATGGAATGGAAAGAGGAAATTACAAAATTGAAGACAAAATTAGTAAGAACTCACAAAACAAAGCATGAAGAGTTTTAGCCATCCGGTTACTGATGGAATTTTTACATACAGTGGTGAAAAAAAATAAATCAGAACACATCTGCTCTGTTATTGTAAAATCCTTGGTAAGTGCATTTGTCTTGAATTATCTTAATTTCAAAGGGATATAGAAAAACAAGAAAGAGTTTCAAGAAGACCAACAAGAGTGGCAAGATACAAAATGCTTCACATAATAGGAATGTGTAGGTAGCATAACGTTTTCCACTTAAAGAAGACGCAACTAATCATATAATGTTATGGCAACTGTAAATGAAGAATGGCATAGATGAGTTTGTCATTGTCTCTTGCTGTAGAAGAATTATAGCACTATCTAAAGGAGAATGTAGGTGAAGGACTTTAGACAAACAGAAGATTGTTCTTGATGCCGTAGTCTGTCAATGTGTGGGACTTCTTGCTGCAAGAAGTTATGGCTGTTTAAAGTTTACATTGCTTAAAAAAAAGGAATAATTAATCATTGGGATGAAAAAACGCACTAAGCAATAAAGCATTAAAGAGAAATAATAAAAGCACATCTGCCTCGGGAAGCTTGAGAGGGAGGAAATTGAGACTCCTGCATTGTGACACTGGCAAGTTTTGCCATTTAACTTTTGCAAACAGAGGATTATACTGTTCCATCAAACTCACATGCCTTATTTATCAATACATTATAATTCTTCTTCTAGAAGACTTCTGGGGGGAAAAAGTGCTATAAATAGAATAAAATGTTGAAGTAAAAGTTTTGCAGTGTTTCATCCTTTGCAATTCTGGTGGAAGTAAGGCCTCCAGTTTGAAAACGTTTCTGATAAGAAGTGTCTCCTCAGCCTTGAGTCAGCTAACAGTGAGAGAAGTGTAGAAGAGAAGTAGGGTATGAATTCTGTCCTATCTGGGGTCTTACAGAGATAGTTGGGCAGCGAGTATCTGACAGCTTGCTTGTTTTGTCCTACGCCTTCATCGCTTCTCAAGGCTTTTAATTTAAGAAAGGAATATTGTTAAATATGCTTTCTTTTTATCCAAAGAAACATGGAAAGATTTCCACTCAGCTTCTTTTGTCCTGTTTTTCTCTCATGTTCTGCAGCATATCTTTTCTTCTTACTTGAGGTGCCTTGCAGAAAAGGTTGGTTTGTAGATCTTCCTTCCAAACTACCAAGTAGAGAACTCAAAAGATGAAGGCTTCTACACTGTTTAATAATTTCTATTTACTATTACAATTAAGTAGAACCTTGACTTTTAAATTAAAAAGAAAATATATTATAAGTATAGATACATAAAACATATTGATGCACTGACCTCAGTTAAGTAATATCAAAAATGTTTAATATGCATTTAATTAAGCTGAAAATACTTGGTCTCTCATTTTAAGAATGAGAACGATGTTTTAAATGGGTTGTACAGCTTCTGTCCTTACCAAGTGCAACACAATGTGGAAAAAAAGGTTTGGGCTTGCAAAGAGATCCTCTTATTTTCCATCTCCCTTAGAGATACTATCTGAATGTGATGTTATTTGGCATGAATTTTCCTTATAATAAGGTAAAGTTACTCCTGTAAGATAGATCATAAAGTAACTTGCTGCTTTACAGTAGGTAGATGCACAGTATGATTCATTAAAATTGCAAGTTCTTAAAAATTCCTTCTCTTTCATTTTCAAACTTTAGTGGGTGTTAGAGAAGGTGGGAGCTGTTATTCTGCACAGTACGGGACTCTTGGAAATGCAGACAAAGTGGAACAATTTAGGGCTGGCTAGGTTAGCTGAAACCCCTATGTAGGTGGCAAACTTAATCTTATTTCTTGTACCTCCTGCTGAATTTTTTTTTTCTTTCTTGCTTGCTTTCTCTTTTTCCCAACGTATATACTGACGAAGATGAAACAAGTATCTCCTCGCAGTTGGCCTGAATGGAGGGCCACATCACTTTTTGGGTTCAGTCTCTGAGTATGACTTCTGTTAAATGAAAAGGCTCTGTGGTGATGTCACAGATAATGTTCTGTAGTTGAACGAGAAGGTATCAGCACAAAAAGTAATTTAAATTAAGGAAGAATGGGTGCTTGTTCTGTTAAATGTACAAGTGTTTAATCAGTAAGAAGTTGATCATTTTGAAGGGAACAGGAGGAAAAGTCGGAGCGAGTGGGCGGAGGATGAGGTGAATGCCTTGTGGGAAGGTGCAGAACATAAACTCTGTCAAAACTTTCAAGTGAAACTGTTCAAAGTTATGTTTAGTGAGAATTGTGGTTAGTAAGCATCAACAACTGATATAGTGTTACCGTATGTCTTTTAAAATGTGTGTTTGATTCAGGAAATTGTGGGGGTAGTAGTTCTGTTGAATTGTTTGTGTTGAAGTGTTTATGGTGGTTCAGGTGTGTAGGTGTGTATCTTGGATACACTGTAATAGCCTCAATTACTTTCAAGCCTCCTACCTGAGGAACAAATTTGACCCAGTACTTACTCTTTGTTTCTTTGATTTGTTTTTTTTTTCTTTTTTCCTTCCCCATTGTGAAAATTGCAATTTTATCACAAGTAAAATTTTCCCTATTTCAATATGGCAAAAAAGAAGAGCAGACACCTTCAACTTCTCCTTGTAGCATCAGTTGTTGGAATGTAACAGCTTAAATTTTTCAATTTGGGAATATTGTAAATCTTTGTCGTGTGCATTCTAATGATCCAAAAGTATTTACTGTGTTCTTCTCCTGAAATGATCACACAAAGAACTGCCCGTAAGGGCATTATTTTGATTTGTTTGCGCTGTATTTGCTTTTAAAGATAGACTGTTTTAATGTATTTATTGTTTTAGTGCTGTCATGTGTGGAAGAAGTGCAGGTCTCTTAAGCTGAATGTTTTGCAAAAACTAAATAAAAAGCAAGTGTGGAATTTTTATATTCTTTGTCTTGGTACATATCACTGCCACAGTTGTCCTTCTAAAGCTGATGAAGTTAAAACTAACATATATTACTCAGATTGCTTATCGAAGCACCTTGCAATGCCATTTGCAATGGTTTGATCCTAAACGTCTTGTAAAGCCACTGTAACTTCTATTATTTGTAATAGAATGACATAATTGTGATGCATAAGAGGAAAGGAGGTACACAGGTGTGACCTTACACTGTAAGAGTTTGTCATTGCTTCTTTAGCTTGTAAACAGTATGCAGACAAGTCTTACTTTTCTGTGTGTGTCTCACGCCAAACTGACTTGAATGCTTTCTCTGATGGAGCTTTTTTTCTCACCTTTCACCAAGGCTCTGAGGTAGCTCACTTTTTTGGAATGCTGTGGACTTCCTCTTGTTCTTCCTCAAAGCACAAAAACTCCTCCTGCAGCACCTTTTCTCTATGTCTTAACATAGTCCTTTTCTGGGCACTCTTACAGTACCCATCCTCATCCTTGCTCTGCAGGCTCAAAGTATAGTTTGGTGTATTCCAATTAGTCTTCCAAATAATTTCTCTACTAAAGGAAAAGGGGAAAAAGAAAAAGCGCCCACAAAGTAAAACTTGTTCTGTGTGAATATCAGTTTAGGCAAGAGCTAATAAGATGAACTTGTATGACTCATCAACGTTAGGTTTTTTCAGATTTCTACTTTAAATTAGAGACTGTAAAAGAATTTTCAGGGCTGGTGGTGAAGGCTTAAGTGTTCTACCTCCAAAATGAGTGAAGTGCAATTCAGTCTCCGTTACTCTTATTCATTTGAATCTGCCAGGACAGGAGCCAATTAGTGTTACAGATGATGCCTGCAACTAGACTAAGCCCACTAAAAGTTTTCCATGTACATCAGTGAAGCATCCTAACTTCGTAATGACCTCCTGTCACTTCTAGTGGTGGTGTGACTGTACAAAATAAAACTGACTAGTTTTATGCAAGTGAGAAGCTCCGTGATTCTGCTATCTTCCTGAAATTTCAAGCTTTCAGGTTCCTTGGAGTTAATAGGCTCATAAATAATGTCTAGAAAAGTAAAAGTATCAGAAAGTTTGCAGGTGGCTCATTATAACATTATTATAATGACCTCTGGCACAGTATAAATAAAAGAGCACTATTGTCTTAAAATCAGTAGTAATTGGTCTCTTAAAACAGTGTTTACTATTAAGTGACTTGCCAATAAATATATACAGCTCTAATTTTCCACTGAATTATTAAAAAACTTTACACTTTTCTGCAGCCTTTACTGCAAAGATTTAAAATGGAAACCTTTTTCCTTATTGAATAAATATTCTTAATTTTTCCTCCCTTTTAGTAATTTTAAGGAGAGACCATCCCTGATAGCTGCCATTGTCTCTTATACGTCTGTTTGAGTGGACAGGTAGGCTACCTTTCCAGACTTTTAAACTTAGTGAGAAGTCCATTTTTCACTTAGCCAATTTACCCTTCATGGTTGAGGGTGACCTTATTGTTCCATACTCCTATTCAGGTCATAGTGTGGTGTCACAGCGTTCCTGTAGTGGTGTAGAAGCAGCACAGCTGCTCAAAACGCTGTTGAAGACCAACCTTTTATCATCCGTTGCAAGGTGACTTACATTTTGCTCTAATGCACACAAGCCAAGTTAGACAGTGTTGTTATTGCAGTGTTTTTGAGGAGCCTCATGACATCATATAGAAAATTTGCACTGTAACTTGGTACATCTACACTCAGGGTTATATTTTAGTATCCCTGAAGCACTTGTAATGGTGTATCTTTTTTGTTAAGGTGGAGTGATTTCATTCTTCTGTTTCCTACTGTTTAATTATCGCTATTCCTGTTCGGTGTAAGCCCTGAAATCGGTTTGTGTTTCAGTGATAGAATGAGGGCAGCAGTGGAAAACTGCACAGATTTCTTTTTTTTTTTTTTTTCCCCTCTGTGGACTTATAATGAATGACCATGTGAACGATATGGAAGCTGGTTCTGTCTAGAATTTAAAATCATCTGACAAGAAGCTGTAGAGCTTAATTTTTGTTGAACTGTTACGTGGGAATCTGAACACGGGGAGTGTCTGTGGAGGGGGAACTATATGAAGCACTTAGCAGCAGAGTACCTACAGATTCAGCAGCTAATAGATTATCTGCCACAATTTAAAATCCTGAAACCAAATAAAATCCTAAATGTGGATTCTTATTCCTGTGTGCTGCTTGAGCAGTCTTTGCGAAATTGTTCTGCACATAATTTAATGTTCGTCCTTTTAACTTTGCAGGCATATTGCCAAAGAATTACTCATACAGTTTAAAAAAAAAAAAAAAAGAGAAAAAATAAATCAGTGACTGTAACCCATAAATAAGCTACACAATCTTAGTTCCCTTTCCAGATTTTTCAACAAATGATAAAGGGTATACTCTTCAAAAATGCATTTACCAGAAAGAAACCTTTCAAATAGCTTCTAGTACATGTAACTATGGCTCATAATGACTGTTGCAGTAAGCTGGGTAAATCACTTTCACTCAAGCACATTTATACTTAAGTGTTTTTTCTACTGTAAATTCCATTGCTGTCTTCAGCCCTGATTGGTAGTACTTAGCATTTTACATGGGAATAATGCATTGGAGCTGGAAAGCAAGTTTAGTAAAGTGAGAACCATCACAAGTGGTGTTTATTATAATTAATGTGATATGAGAGTATACACGGCAAGCAAGATATCATAATTAAACCATTTTATTTTTTTTTTACAAATGGTGGAAGACGTGCGATTTGGAGACAAGGATGTCGTGCAAGACAGTGCCAAATGCTTTGCTCCAAAGTAGTTCACTGTGCTTCCATGTTGCTTGGTGGTTATTGGGAAACTTGTTCTACCATGGTACCAAAAGACTAAATGCGTTTAAAGTCCTTACAGCCTCCTTGAGGCACCTCTTGTGTGATTATGAAAGTAGGATAAGGAGATTTTTAGTGGATACTTGCATAAGACTTGTTTTGAATGTCAAAAAGGAGAAAAGATGCTAAGTATGTGGGGACGTTAGGATACAGAAGCAGCCCCTCCAGGTTGAGGGATAACTGAATAAAAAGAAGAGAAGGCATTGTCAGTGGGAGCCTGCTGAGGATGCTGTTAAGGGGGAAAAGTGGAAAGGGTTAACATACTTGGGTTCAATGGTTTTATGCATTATATATATGAGATTGAATTACGAAGTGCCGTAGTCTGGGTATTTCTTTCATGTAGTTTGGAGGATACAAAGCTGCATAAATGGAATAAGAGAGAACATGCTTGAAATTAGTCAGACACCTCAAAAAACTTGACAAGCATAGATCAGAAGACAACTGATGCTATAAGTATTATGAAAATAATGTGTGATTAATAAATATTATTGGCTTTGTTGAGTTTAACTTACGTGTAGGGGAGATGTGCTGCGCACTAATAAAAATACTTATTTTATGGAGAGAAAAGTAACAAAATAAAGTACTCCATTAAGTACATTGAAAGAATTTAAGTCTTTGAAATGGTTTTGAAGCATTAAGTAACACAGAGACAAAACATATGCTTTAATGAAAATAGTTCTCACCTCTCTTGTGGAACACATTTCTGTTTAAAAAAAGATTAGTGCAAAAAGGCAGTCATTCAGAAAGGCAAAGCTTAAAACATTCCTAAAACCTACACATTTCTTGAGTTTTGTTGTAATTCTTCCAAAACCACAAAATAGAACTTGACAGAGGCAAGATACTAAACCACCTCGAAAAATACTAAGCAGTGCTGCATATAGGGGAAGATGAAATAAAACTGCAACAGCAATTCTATATTGGCTGAGATTAAATGGTGCTTTCAAAAGCTGCATAAAATTGAGGCCATTAGCTTATATTTGCATTTAAGCAGTGGAGTTGTAATGTTAGACAGTTATAAAATTGTAAATTATAATCAGACAGGTAACATTACCCATTATAGGAAGATGGCTCAGTTTGAACACAATATTTGAGAAAATGTTTTCAAAAAATACTAAGAGCTAGAGCAATGAAGTATTGGACTGTGGAGATATGTAGGCATTCGTCAGTGTACAGAGATTGTTTGCAGCTGGAAGCAGCCTTTTTTTTTTCTCCAGAAATTTACCATCAGGAGCTCTAGAAAATGTTAGTTCTATATTGCCACTTCTTCTGTCTTCATAGAAACCTATAGTTCCTGTCATTTGTTTGTAGGTATTTTTCAGTGCTTGTTATTATTTACTGAGGAATCAAAATTATACATAAATGGTTATTAATGCATGCTCAGATGACAAGTCTCCCTTTTTTTTTTCCTTACCCTGTAGAATTTTTCTTCTCAGAATATGGAATAAATGATAACTTCAAGCATTTGCTTCTTCTAACATAATGGGGCTTTTAAGTTATCATCTAAATGACATGAAGTGCCAGAGAGTTGCTCTGAGGGAGCGTAAGAGCGTCACTCCCAGTGACGGCAGTGCTGCCAGCCGTCTGAAGGAGTGAGGCAGGATAGGTGGGTGGCACTTGAAGGATGAAATATTTTTGAAGTAGGGTATGCTTTTTTTTTTAATTCTGTCTAATGATGTCCAGTAGCATTTGGGGTGGGGGCAGAAGTACTGTCTGAGAATGCCGTAAGTATAGACCTTTGTCATGATCAAGTTAAAAATAACTACATTATTCTTTTAAAATACATATATATGTGATCACGTGCACAGTACTTCAGATTTATCAAGAAAATGTTGTTTACCTTCAGACTTGCAAATACAGTGATACTTTGTAATTGTCTTTTCTTCCTTATAGGCAGGTGAGCAAGAAGAAGAGACTGAGGGGACAAGAGCCAGCCACAAGGAGACAGAAAATTGTTTTGTCAGATAGGAGTAGTGGGGAAACGGGACACAAGAGTTCAAGCTGTACGTGGAAATGAATGATAACCATGTTTGTAGATTATTGCACTCACAATGCTAGTTATAGTTGAGTTTCCCACTAAGTTCTGATGCCCAGAAAACTTGATGAAATAAATCCCTACAACTATCTTCAGCACGACTTACAGCAAAACATTCATGTGTGACTAGAGGCAACTGGAACGACTGTTTGCTAATGATTAAAGTAATATCACCCACGATAATTAATCAGGTTAGGGTAAAAGAGGTATCTTATTCCTACTGAAAAAACTCCAGTGGTTTAGTCCCCCTTATTTTATTTCATTTTCACTTTTTATAAGTGCATATTGAATACACAATCCATTATTCAACTACCACACCTGCTTTCAAGCTGTAAAATCCTATGCAAAGCCAATAAGTACAAAAATATGAATCTTAAAATTGTGTTCTTTGTGTTACAAACTTTAGAACCGATAGACCTGTTAAACTGAAATATCAGCCTTTCAACAGCAAGCACTGGCTATAAGCTGAACTATTTCAGTAACTGTAAACATAATAAAAATTCTCATGATGAATCTCTGAAAAGTTAATTTGACAAAACTCATAAGAAATACACTGAATTCAAAGAAATGAATAATCCAGCATTATTGATAAGAGCTAACTAAATTTTTTTCAAGCAACAAGAAGAAGCCATGTTTTGTTATAGAAGTAACAACACAAAATGAAAGCCAAGAAAAATATCAAGATCACTGTAGCTGAAGTTCATTCTTCTGAACTGATAAAAATGCTTCCAAAGTGAAAGTATGTTGCAGAGCCTTTTCAAGACTGTATGTTTGCTCTTGTGGCAATATGAATTGCTTAATTACTGGGATATTTTGTTGAAAGGGGCGGTTTATAACTGTGAATTATGTGAATTTATACTTCAGTCTGACAAGTAAGCCACTTGGGGCTTATGGCTAGCTTCGCAGTCTCAGATGAGGAAAAGGATTACTTTTAAATTGGGTCAGAATTTCAACATTGACTCTTTTTGGCCACAATAGAGAAGAAACATATTCTGTTTATTTGACATGATTAAAGTGAAGAAAAATATGTAATAATTTCCCGAAAGAACAGCGAAAAGGAAGCGGCTGCTTATTTCAGAAATGCTGAAGGTATATATGTAATTCAAAGAAGAAAGTTTTCGTAGGTGTGAGACGGTTAAATGTGAAAAGATGCAGTTGTAAAGGAAATGTATATTAGCACAAAGCTGCAAAACAGTTTATCTTCTTTGGCTGACCCTTCATGCAAATGCCATTTTTATGCAGTAAGCATGGAACAACACAACAGTAACTTTTCTTAGCAATACAAGATCAGTGAATGAAGCAGATTAATCACAAGCATTTTAGTTACTTCTAACAATATCAGCATAAACTGTCGATATACTGCTGCAGTCCATCCAGATGGCTGAATCCCGTGCTTAGTGTTCAGCTGAAGCAGGCTTGCGTTTTGGAGATATTATGCCATGATTCTCAACAAGTAACTTCAATTATAGAGGTGTTCCAGAAGAAAATCAAACCTTGATTATGTGACCACTATTGTGGTGAAGTAGGCGTAGCTCTATGCAGTAAGACAGTGCAGGCGATATCCTTGTGTTTGGGGTGGGAAGGGAATGTTTACTTGAAACTAGTTCTAGTCTGGTCCTGTAGATGCAAAAACCTTAAAGTGATTAGGATACATCAGTGTGTTACTTGAACACATTTTCTGGTTTAGTTTCATCCAAAAGAATCCAGATTAACATATTTAGATGACTTCAAGATGTGAACCAATGTGTGTCTACTAGTGGGAATGATCAGGAGGTACACTTCTCACTCCTATGAACTAAATGGGGACGTGGATGCACTGTTCTAGTAAACACACTTATACCTCTGGTGTTTTAGACACCTCTGTCTGTGGGTAAAGGCATGAACGGTAAATGCAGTTGTTCAAGTTGTACTAGTCTGAATCTATGACAACAGCACAGATAACGCTCTGCCATTTGTTTTTTTTAAATGCTGCAACTGCTGTCATAATAGCTCAAGTAAAAGCATCACTTGGTGTTGGGTATATTTGTTTTGATAAAGGTGTTCTGGGCGTTATGTCTTCCTGAAGTGATCTTGCTTAACCAAGCACTATTTAATCTAGCCCTGCAAAGTCATCGTGTACACATGATCACGTTTCAGAAATCATAGAATGGTTCAAGTTGGGAGGGAACTTAAAAAATCGTCCTAGTGAATCAAGTCAGTGTGCTTACCAGCTATTTTGTTAGCGTGTTTAGCTTGGTATGTGGTTACTTGCTTTTTCTGTTGGAAGACTGTTTCTTAATGGATCATGTGGAGCTCTGTGAAAGCGAGTTGGCCATAGATGCAGCTTAATACTATTTTAATAGCAGAGAGTTTAACCTTCTTCTGTGAGCATCTTCTCCTTTGGTTTATGTCCTCATTACCTACCTAGATAATGTTCTTAGATTTAAAGGAACAACACACATAAATCAAACATGTTCCTTGTTTATGCTGCTATTTACTTTAGAAGTTGTGATCAGTGTGGCTAGTCTCAGGTCTTTGGTCTTAGCCTGCCTTGGAAACTGAGAGCTAAGTTGCCCTTCTGTTTTCACTAATAAAGTAACATCTGCCCACTGATGACAGCTCCATCAACCTTTTCTGTACCTGTTTTCTTCAGTTAGGCATGTTAAGAATTATCAGCAATGGAATGTTCTTGTTTTTATTGTTTTTAGACCTCTGTAGCAAATACTAAACATCCCTCTTTCTCCCTGGGAAGCATGTAGTTCTTCCCTGCTAATAAGATTTCACACATTAAAGCATACTGATAAGAGCATGGTACAGCTAAGATTACACATCTGAGGTTATTCTTGTTGCTACGAAGTAATGAACCTGCTATCTAATGTGCTGATTTTTCTTTTGGAACTATCCAACATATCCTGTTAAAGTTTTCCTAAATTTAAGCTATAAAATTAATTTCTCAGTTGCAGGGTCAAAATCTAGAGTGCATTAATACTTTGAGTGAGCTTAAAACAATACTGCCATTAACATAATTAACAACATTAACATAAAATAGTAAATATACTTGTTTTTCTGTAGTACACAAGAGGTATTTTCTGTCTGCTGTAGTATTTTCTCTGCAACATAATTTAGAAGATAGTTCTGATTGCTTTGCTGATTTTCCATAAATGCCAGATGAATTTGGGCAAGGTGTCAATTTTTATTCCCAGCTCACCAACTTGAGGATTTTCATCCCAAGTCTTATTGCCTGTACAATGAAATTTTTCCTTGGGAGGTACTATTTTGAGCACAGAATTTTGAAACAGTGGGAATTATTATCTGTGAGTAATAACAATCTCTGTGGAGCTTGTTATACAACAAAGACTGATCATGTGCTTGACTATATTCCTGTGATTGCTTGCATCTGTGAGTAGCTTAAATTTCTGAAAGTTGCTGCCTTATCAAAAGAGGTGCAGTACTGGTCTTTTTTTTTTCCTTAGTGAAATAAGGTAAATTATTTAAACTACTGCTATTTTAACTCAAGTTCAATAACACTTAGATGAACTTCCATGCAACAGTCTAGAAAAATGTACAAATTAACAGAGGTTAAGCTGGTCCTTGAATTTTTCTAACAGAATTTTGTCATTTGAATGGATCGTTATATAGCTAAATTCTTTCTAAAATAACATTTCTTGAAGTGCCCCATAGGTGTGCCAATAAAAATAAATAAATAAAAGAAGTTCCCTACTAGTATCTTATTAATCAACTCTTATTTGTTTGGTACAAATGTTTTGAGAATTAGGTACCCTTCTTGACACAGTGTGGAGGTTTCCAGAGTAGTTGTGGCTTTGCAGGAAGATCAGAGTAAGGATGTTCTCTCTGGTGATACGGCTGCATTTCATATTCTAGTAGCCATTCAAGAATTTCTATTGGAGGAAGCTTGAAGGCAAGGTGATCTGTAGAAATAAAGGATATAGGACTGATTGTTGTGTAAGCATGAATTTTATTACTTACCTTGTTTTCTATTGATTTATGTGGGTAACAATAGTCATAGTATGACTCCTTAGCTAGTCATGCTATATGTAAAAAAACCAAAATAAACAAAAAAAAACCCCAAAACAATAACAACAAAAAAACCCCCCAAAACGACCAACAATCAAAAAACCAAACCAACCAAACGCAACCCACAAAAAGCAGCCTGTGAATGGCACGGTCCATTCTGTTTGTCTGTAAACAATCCTGTATTAATTGTATTGAAAACAGAGCTTGAAACTGTAATCTCTTGGAACAGAAAGCTTTCCTTTCGTGCAGTTATGCTAACTGATTTATTAACAACGGCAAAATATAGCCATAGCTTGAACAGACATTACTAGCATTGCTTATTTCTCAAGGAATGCTGTATAGTTGAACTGAATGTTGTATTTTATAATAGCGTGACTAAACTGTAATTGTCAGGTTGTCATTCTCCCCCCACACTGCTTATGGTCAGATTACTCGTGACAACACTGCTTTGGTATTTCAAATACTAAAAAACGATGATGAAGTGTCTCTTACAGTTACATACCATGAAATGAGTTATTCAGGTCTGTCTTCAGAATAGGTCTAAACATTGGCTATTTTTGAAGGAGATACTGATCACTGTTGTGACAGGCCACCAATACAAGGTAAAAGAACGTACACAGTTTTTTGTAGTCTGAGTTCCACAGAGAGAACACTGACCTTTAATTCTAATTATTAGTTTTTCTCCAAAAAGGTTCTTGCAGTAGATACACTGGTTTCCCTGTTGATACATGGAAACTACCAGTCTTGTGGATATGTTACTGTAGTATAGCAATTACAGCATGACACCTGAAAATAAATTGCTGCTTTTTCAGTATCAAAATGTAGCATGTTTCAATACATCTAGTACATTATGGTATGCAAATCTGTACAGAAGGTAGAAATTGCTACTTTTGATTTGCTTCTATGAAGTCCATAATGAGGATGTAAAATAATAGTCGAAGTAAATAAGAGATTGCTACTCCAGATAAGAGTCCCAGCTAAGACTGCAAACAAGCTGTCAGTAATGATAGCCGTAACGAACTTCTATGCTGGGTAAGCCTAAGTAAAAATGAGGATGCAGTACGCTGTAACTAGGGCCATGTGGGTTTTCTGTAGAAATTGCACATGTGATGGATTAAATTTACTTTTGAGGGCCTGGAATAATGAAAAAGTGCTTGCTTGTTCAGTAATACTTATGATCTTGTTGACGTGCGAGGGAGAGGAAAATTGGATGAGCACTGCCACTGCCACCTCATTAGGTATTGAATACTGTACCGGGAGATAGTCATAGGTATATGTGTGCTGCTGGGGGTGGAGAAGGATTGGGAGTGTAAGCAAAGAAGGGAAAGTAATTAAGAAATTGAGAAGTAGTTTCAAAAACTCTGTAAGGATTTGATTGCCGTTTGTGTATGTTTGACTTCTGTCACTTCAGAATATAAATACAGCATCATTATTGAGAATTAAAGCGTGTTCCTACCATGGAACAAGGTCAAAAAGCAGACTGATTCAAATTGTGCAAATTAGACAATAATTTTGAGGCATACATCATGACATAGAGCTATCAAAAAATGGTAATAGATGAAAAGAGACCAGGCAAAGGTTATAACTGTATATTCTTAACTGTATGAAGTTGTCAAGCAGTAGAATAACTTAATTTTAATGAAGCAATGAGACTCCACAGAGGGTGATGATCAGTCAAGTAAATAATGTCAGTTTAGTAAGGTTCTAAGGTTGCAGGCCTTGTTGTAAAGCTAGATTTTGCTCGTCTCTGTATAACACACAATGGTGTGTTAGTAGCAATGCCATTATGTCCTGGAGTACACTAATGATGCAGGGAAATCACAGAATAGGATTGTGATGTTACACAAAGCAACTATGTCGTCTAAATTTTGTAGCGCTCACGATGTGGTTCAAAAAAAAGAAACAAACGCCAAAACCAAAATCCTGAAAAACACAGGCACTGAAGTGTAGGGGGAATAAATAGCACAGAGCTGCTAGTCTCTGCCCAGCAGAGGGAAGGTCCTCTGTTCCCTGTACTGTGGTTCTGTCAGACTGCTGTATTGTCTAAGGTGAAGAAACCTCTTCAAGCCTTGAAATCTTATTCCAAAGTAGGACGATGAAGAGAAAAGGAAAATTGCATGAGATGCCATTAAGTTGGTGAAAATACGTAGTGCTAATCAAAGTACCTGTTAAGTGTGTGCTAGTCATGTAAGACTCTCTTAATATGAAATAAATCCAAGCAGAAATTCAGGTTTACGTGACCTGTATCTTGTCAATGAGATCCCAAGCAAAAGATCAGGGGAAGAAATGAGGTTAATTATATCCAATTACCCTTTGCCCAAATATACTAATATACGGAATTTCAGAATTTGAAGAAAAGAGTAGGGGATGTTAATTTCAGCAAAATCAGTTTTCAGCACTTGTTTTAATATACATGCCGCTATGATGCAACTACGGAGAAGGAACTACGCTCTGCAGTTCACTGGTATATCAAAACTAAAGCCTTAAAACATTCGTTAAGCTACTGCTATATGAAGTCAACTCTTTTCAGATTGGATGGTAGTACATAACTGAGGAGGCATTTATTTACTAGTGTGTCAAGCTATGCTTACTTGTGTTTCTCTAGCAATAAAAGGAAAATAGAAGTGTCAATAGTTTTGCCATTTATATTGATTCATAACTTCTACGGTTGTGATTTCTGACTGAAAGACATAATTATGTCCCATGTTACTATTGAATCTCTACATTTTTGTCTCATAGCCACAACCGAATAATTTGGATAACTTCGAAAAGTGCTTGAAACTGAATTCCTCCTTTGTTGTTTTAGTTCTTGGGGTTTTTTTTTGTTTGTTGTGTTGGTTTTTTTTCTTTTGTGTTTCATCAGCTCTGGGTTTTGTCTTCAGAATAGCCTCTGCTTCCAAAGGGTATTCTGAAATATTCATGATCATATAGCAAAAGATTGATGAAGTCCATTTTTAAAGAACAAGCAAATATAACTTTTAAGAAATGAAGATAGGGAAGTTATTAAAAAATACACATGTGCATCTGCTTGGTATTTGGAAAAAAAATACCTATTTTTCAAGTATTGTTCTTCAACATTTCCTTAAAAAAAATTCACATTTCTAATAAATGAAGAAATATTTCACAACATGGTGCATTATATTAAGACAGTCATCATTCTTAATTAGTGTTTTAATATCTGTAGATATTTGCTCAAAGGAGTTGAGTGGAATTGTATAATTATTTCATGTACTGTTACTTAAAGCTGAAAAAAGTCGCTCAACAGTGATGCCTATGAATAAATGCCATGCCTTCTGCAAACATAAATTCTCTTATAACTTAGCTTTTACTTCATAGTAGTATAAGCGTGTGCTTGGATGGCTTTAAGGTTTTGTCTGTTTTAACAAAAAATCCAGTGATATTGAAGTTCTTTTGCAGAATAAACAGTGTGCAGAAATACACTTAACATGCAAAGAAATCTGTCGTGCACATTGATGTTAGGTAGTTATAACTGAGATAATAAAGGGAGTACATGTCACAACAGTATTGATCATATGCTGTCAACCTGCATAATTTTACCTTGTGGTATTTCAGACTTTAAAACCTTTAAAACACTAATGGGACACATACGGATCCAGCAGTGTTTTGCCAAGACTCAGTTATGAGGCATCTGCTGTGATTCACCCTTGCTCTAGTAAAGATGAAATCTGACACTGTTTACCATCAGCTTGTGCTCCTCAAAGTGACTTTAAAAATGTTATTATAGGCTTCCATGTAGGTGGTGCAGTGACTAAAAAAGCTGTATCTAGTGTGCTGAGTCGCCTTTTTTTTTTTATTATTTTATTTTAAATACTCTCTTGATTACATTCCCTGAAAAGTCCACCAGGGAATGACTGATAGACAATTTTGCCAAGCTCTGAAAGATAAGTTGTAATTGCGTTAACGCAAAAGTGATGCCTTCAGTATGTTTGTCCTGGCCTAACTGGTTGAAATTTAGCAAATTGGTCTACTTCAAGAAAAGAGAGTCTCTGTTGGCTTGCAGTGCTAACAGGAGATGAAGGCAGCAAAACTTATTTTGGCTTTGCAAGGCAGCAGAGGAGGTGGGAAACACAGGAGAATCTCTCTCCTTATTCCAAAGACCTTTTCTGCAGAGATGCCTTGCAGAACAGTACTGTTTATGAACTTAGAGGGTGGCTGCTCTGACACTGTTATGGCTTGCGTTTCTTTTATTACTTGCCTGTTTTGAGAATTCACTCATTGATGTCCTGAGAGTATTTTCTCTGCTCTGTGTCTGTTCTTTTCTATTGTACTAGTTATGTATTTTATCTTCCTTTTGTCCTTAAATCCTCAAAATGGTTACACGTATATTATCTGTGTGTCTTTTTAATTCTTTATGACGCTGCCTGATAAATAATCATAATGTCAAATCCTGCTTGTTTTAGTGTTTTTCAGCTGGTAGGAGTCCCCTGGCTAGCTAACTGAACTATAATATATAGGAAAATTTATAGATAAGGAGAACAGTTGCCAGAAACTACATTATGAAATCTCTGTCTGTTAAAGTTGACTAGCTTAAATATTGATAAAGTCAAACAGGAGAATCAATGTCAGATACTGGGATGGATTTTAAGCAGCAGAATACAACTTTATTTAGCATTATAGTTTCTCCGCCACCTCTTAGATAAATCATTTAACTCATTCTAATATATTGGCCTCCAAACACATCTAGGAAACTGCACAAAATTCACAGAAACTTGGTGAGAAATTTCAGCTTATCAAGTCAATACTTTTTGAGAGGCCAAAGATCCATCGCAGCATTCCTGACTTGTTCTACACTTGTGCGATGAACTCTTCTAACCCTTCTGGCCCTTATCTGAAGTGTTACCAAACAACAGCAATTGCATTGACACTCAGATTTCTTGTGGTTTTTCATGTTTGTTTGTTTTTTTTTCTTCCTATTTCGGCATTAAACTAGAAGTCAACTTTTGTATCTGACAAAACAAGTTCTATTGCTCTGGAACACTTGGCTCCAATGAACGTCCTTGTGTACAATTTTCTCCAAAATTACATTTTGTGTTTTCTTTTCCTTAAATGTCTTGCCGAGGTAAATTGGAAAGGAATTCCTTTTCTTCCCCTTCCTCCCCTGCCCCACAAGTGCCTGGCTGGGGCTTGTCAGCTCATCTGCTACCTACCACTTATGTATTTTTATTTACTTTTTATCTTTTATTCAATAATACCCGATACAAAAATCTTAATTTGAAGTAAACCATTAATTTGCAATTGCAGGTATTCCAGTTTGTTCAGAGGCTGTAGTGTTAAGACTATAGGCACCAAACAGATGGGTTGTTCCATGGTTTTCTTTAACTCTGTTATTCAAACAGGCTCAGACGGACCTGGAAAATGCCAAGTGAAGCATCCTTCACTCGGACTCAGGCAGCTGCGGCTGGTGGATCTGTAACAGGGCAACTCGTGGTCTGAGATGCAAGTGCAGTCTAAGTCTGGCACTCGTAATCTCTGGGAAAGCCAGATATTTTCTGCTGAAATTTGTTTCTTTCTCATGTTTTCTACCAGAACTTGAATGTATTAAGTTATGCGTGCACTAGGCCATGTTTCTATACTAATCTAGGTACTATGCTGGCTTTGGTATTTTGTATCTAGTACAGAAAACCTAACCTTTTGTTTGAAACTTAATCTATTTGACCGTATAATTAGGTGTCCACCGTTTTTTGCATGGCCAGCATTCTAGCCTAGCAGTAATATTAGCCCTTAAGTAATTTACGACAATTTTTGGTTCATTTGTGTGTCTCAGGTAAATGCCACTGTAAGCTACATGCGGTACCATCTTCGGTGTCTACTCATATCTGAAAGGGGAGCATATTTGCTTGGTTTCCTTTCAGAGATTCTAGGTCAAAGCCCACAGTAAACTCTCCAGTGTCCTGCTTGTCGTTAGGTATAATGACATAGTTTGGAGTTTCTTTATATTTGCGTGCCTGAGAGTGAAAAAGAGAAAAGATTGTTTTATACAAATATACATAAAAAAAAAAAGTTTCACAGGATGCAGTTCTGGAGTCTAGTGTAATGCCGTCTATCAGTGTGTGGTGGGATGAGAACAGGAAAAGGAGAGAACACAGGAAACGCATTTCTTTATTGTGTTCCCACCCCCCCCACCCCCCCAAGGGAAAAAGTACAACCATGTTACCATGGAAAAATCAACATGATAGAGAACTGTTGGATCTCCAATACCATTTTTTAAAATCCAATTGGTTGCAGCTGTACTGAGAGGGAACAAATGTTTTGGTGCCTTTGCTGCCAAATAATAGATTATATTTGGAAGCATAAGACTAATGAAAAAAATACAGTTCAGAAAGCTAGCGATTGCAAAGCTTCAGGCATAAGAAAGAAAGCTGCTAACTTTTTTTGTAAACAATACCGCGCTTGAAAAATTTAGGTTTTATTTTTTTTTTAGATGCAGTGTTAAGTTATATATAATACTGTTTCCTGAGGATTCAATTTTTCACCGTGGCAGTGATCCCAAGTTTCATGCTTTCTGCTGGCTATAATTTATCTATTTACCAGCAGCAGCCATCTGCTTGGAAAATCATTAACTCAAACTTGGGCAGAAGGGGGGGCAGCAAGGGGGAGGGAGGAGCACTGGCTAGAAGAAATGCTTGTCCTGTGGAGGGATAGTAGGCATGGTGTTCCTCATTTGCTTTGCATGTTCAGCACTGGCAGACGACCTTCTTCCATAGAAAAGTGATCCGCCCCCCGCCCCGAGGTACTACCATACACTGAACCCTGCTGGGGGGGTAGAGTCTGAATTGGGTTAGGATTTTGGTGTCTCAAAGAGCGTGCTGTTCAGTAAGGGCCTTTGTCCCTGCCACAGCTTGGATGCTCTCGGTGTATGTAGTAAGGGATTTCAGCTGACTAGCTTGGTTGAACTCATAGGCTTTGACAAATTCAAAGGCCGAACTTGCTGAACTTCACTGATACTGAGTTGAATTATCAGTATTTGGCTTTCGTGGAAGCTGAAAAGCCTTTGACATCAGTCGGAAGCAACATGACCTGTAAGTGAACAAGTTGCTGCTGATCAGCTGAGGTTACCTGCTCTCCATTGCAGGATGGCTTCAGCCAGCACTCTCCAGTTCGCGTGTGGAGCGTACCCACCACTAGTAAAAGGCTTAGTTGAGGACCAGCAACTCTGTTAACTGAAGTGACTTTACCATAGGTGACCAAATCATTAGGTCACCTTAATGGTTTTATTCAGATATGTAGAATCTGTAGGTTCATTATTTGAAATTATTAGATACAAGAATGAAAAAAGAAAATAGTTATTTTATTAGGCTCCTTGTAAGCAGACATAGAAGTTAAGTGTATACCATTAAATCTTGTTAAAGCAAGCAAACAAGTTATCCATTTTTCAGTCATCTGTTCATTGCCATGGTAGAAGCATTGATTTGTATCTTTTAGAAATCTGTAATTGCAGACCTGTAGCTTAATCTGGCATAGGTGTATGGAAGCACCTTTTCAGTGCTTCTGTAAGAAAATAGTAAGCTAAATCAGTAATGCTATACGACATAAAGGAGAAAAGAAATATATTTACAACATCAAGCAAGGGTTTAGCAACCTGATCCGCATTCATGGTGTTGAGCAATTCATCAAATATCTGGGCAACAAGCAGTAATTGATTTCACAGTATCTGACCACTGGACATGAATGTGTATGTGTAATATAGTTGAGTGGCATTCCTGCAAACTTTTTTCTATTGAGTTGCTGGTAGCTGGTAAGATTTTCCGAAAATATGCTGTGGTTTATGAATATTTTTTTTTAAAGTTTGGTGATGAATGATGTAGGAATTTAAACTCTCACCTTTAGAAATAACCATCTTTTACAAAATAGATCGCTGATGTCTCCTTAAGCAGCCTAATGCAGTATAAGTGACTGTTACCTCTGACAAAGAGCGCTAACCAGTGGACGCTGTGGTACTTACTACACCAAGAGCATCCTTAAAAAGCTACATATTTTAGCTTCTATCAAGACTATATGGATCAGACATTCT
The DNA here is from genome assembly GCF_028500815.1 of Rissa tridactyla. NCBI lineage: Eukaryota > Metazoa > Chordata > Aves > Charadriiformes > Laridae > Rissa > Rissa tridactyla. The sequence continues at coordinate 29,431,216 of NC_071474.1, read as the reverse complement.
TTGAGTGATGTGCACAGCAGTGAAAAAGAATGAGACATGGGCTTTGGAGACCCGGAGTGCCTGGAAGTTGAAGATGGAAGTTGCAGCCTTCTGTGGATTATAAACAATAGACGGGATTAGCATCTTCCCAGTTCAGCATCTGTGGTCAAGCCTATTTAGCAGCATGATTTTAGGTGGGTTAATAAAGAAAATACACACTTTTCTCCATAGTAATGAAGCATGTTTTATGCCAGATGTTGTTGGATATCACAAAACGTTTGTTTATATAATTCTTTAAAAGTTACATTAAAGTAAAAATGCACTTCTTTCACTCTTTTAAAAGCTAATGTATGCCTGGATTTTTAAGCTTATATTACTCCTAGTACATTTAGAATTATTGTAAAATTGTATAAAATAGAGCAGTTAAAAAAGCAGAATGAGAAATAGAATTCAAAGACTTTTTTTTTTTTTTCCTTGGATGCCTATCTTGAATATGGACATTGTGCTAGATTTTTCACTTTGGACAGAGAACTCCCTGAAAAGAAATTCAGACGCTGAAAGTTTGCAAGTTGCAAATACTTGATTTGTTTCATCAACTATAAAATAGTATATTTTGGAATGAATTAAATTCTAAATAGTGATCTATTGATTGTTCACATGAATTTGAATTTGCTTAATGGTACCCTAATTTTCAAAATATATTCTTGGTCCTGCCACTATGGGGACTTCAGGTAAACAGTCAGAAAAATGCAGGTGTGTTTAGTAGATATAACAAAACTACGATAAGAGTGCAGGTGTGTATAGCAGGTTTATCAAGTGACGCTTCTATAGACTGAAACAAACAATGTCTTTATGTGAGTTAAGAGGTAATCACTAGCGCGGTGGCTTTCTGATTGCCCTTCCTCCATCATTTTCTTTCCAGTTCCAGAGTGGCTGTGCCATTTTATCAGAGTATGCTATGACTCACTTCCCCATTTTATTTTCTCTCGCAGATGGCATCATTTCATCTCATGCTCTGAAAGTGACAAGTGATTCTGTGGCACTGACTTTATTGTATTAGGCTGTACTAGCTGTGATGAATATATAATCTGTGTTGCAACTTTCTTTCTCTGCCTTACACAGCAGTGGGTGAAGTAAGAAAACACAAGGACGCTAATATAAGGCTTCAGATACTACTGCTGTGACTTTGAGCATGAAGGAAGTATCAGTAATATCCTTATTGGTCCCCATGTAGTAGCACTGATAATGGGTTTTCTCTAGCATGCCAGGGAACGTAGAGGCGTACAGCTGACTCACTGGCTGATGTTGTCATTTTGTCATGCCAAAAGTTTGTAAAATGCTGCCAGTTCTGTCTTGCTGTGTTGGATCTATTTGCCCAGAGCTTTTAAATTCCTTTCCAGAGCTGACAATTCTGGTGGAACTGTAACCTATGCATCCCACAACACTTGACTTTTTGCAACTGTGAAAGTACTTGATGTGTTGCCAAAGTGAAAAATACTCCAAAATGTAGTGTGAAAGGTTTATTCTTTTTATGCTGGTGTTATGATAGGCAGGCACTGAATTTTGTTGAGGGGGGTGGAAAATGGGTTGTGAAAGACCTTCCCACCACCACGCATGCTATATTTCATCTTTCATCGAGATTTGCTGTAGCTAGCTGATTTAGAAATGGCTTGGCAGGTGATGAAACAGATCTACGTCTGTGCTTGGTAACTAGGGAAATCCATTACAATGTCTCCACATGACTGGATCTGATCTTGAGTGGGGAGTGTCTGTACTGTGTAGTAGAAAGGATTATAGATGGACTAGGATCTCAAAATAAAACACACTCACAGGTATCACTTGGGTTAACATCTGGCCACCATCCGTTGATGATGTACATGCAGGCTTTCTCGGCCAACAGTCTGGTCTTCAGCTCCAGAGCAGTTTTGCTGTATTGTGCTGCTCTTTCCACTGCTATTGCTGGCATGCAAGTCCTGAGAGCAACAGAGTCAGTATGAGAAATGTTGAAAACATTCATAGACAAAACATTATTGGCATCACAAACTATTTCTTTATACTTCCCCTTCTGTAAAGACCTTAAAAAGTCAATTTTCCATCCCAAACAGAGTGTTATTTTTCTGAGCTCGCTTTCAGTTGAAAGGGACATTCTGTGGGAGTTCTGGAGGAGAGGGAAGAGGGGTCAAGATAGCAACAAAACCCTCTTGCAGGTAAATAAGCATACGTTCTTGCCTGCAGTAACATTTCCCTAGCAGTTTCCACTACATGTTGAACTAGGAAAAACCTGGAGTATTGTTTTTGTACTTAATAATTTTAATAGATATTTTTCAAGCTTTTAACGCTCTATAGTGGTGATTAACTTTTTAGGCAGGTGTCGTAGCTCAAATTGAGGAACTATTCCCCCAGTAGAATATAGGGAAATGAGGCACTCCCAATGTTTTGGGGTAAGTGGAAATTCATCTTAAAGGTCAAGGTCACATATGTTGCAGAATATGTGCTTCTAAATGTCTGCCCTTCTCTGTCTGAACTTCACTGTTTGTTCTGACTGGTCCTGTCTCAGGATCTGTTTCTTCACGCTGCTTCACGTAGCAGTGAGCAAAGCAGTCAAGTCAAGGCCCGGGCATCAATAACTTTAAGGGACTCAGTGCTGTTGAGAATAGCTTTCTCCCTAGCATTGTTTTCTTTGAGGAATTATAATTGGAGACCTGTACCAATTGTAGAATACTGATGAAGATGAGAGGGAGAGAAGTAGCACATTTGTGTATCTCCAGGAAAGATTAATCCTCCTTTAATTACTATTTAGCTTGGAAAGAGTTACATGTCAAAAGGAAAAACCCTATTATTCCAATTGCAGTATCTTCTATGGCAACAGAACTTCCCTGTGGCTGAATTTCAGGGCCCAAAATCAGTAGAGATCTACTAATTTCTCTTGCTCTGTCACACCAGAATGATTCTGACCATGTCTTGATGTACTGATCAAACTTCTCTCCAAATACATGCTTATTGTGAATGGAGCAAAGTCTCAAGTGCAGCAAATTCAATTTACTTTGCTTCCACTTTACCTGGAAAAAAAAATAGCCTCTGCCTTCAGGTGAAGTTTGAATGCAAACGGGGGAGCGTTGGTTTGTGGGTTCTTTGTTTTTTGTTTAAAGCAACAAAGCAAAGCAGAACCACCCCACCAAAATGAAACCAAAAATCCCAAATACTCATAAAGTAGAAATTATGCTTGAATGCATATATGATTTTATCAGTTTCTTTCATAAGAAGGTCGACAGATCCTTTTGGATCACTTTGTCTGAAATGTTGTTTTAGGAAAGTTTAGTTGTCTTTAACCTTTATCCATCTTCAGGTTGTAGGAGGTTTCTTTACATGATCAACATTTTAATGTGTCCTGTTGCAGGGAATGAAAGTCTCAACTGATAAATCTGGAGTAACTAGTTAATATTAGGTATACCGGATACAATAAATTACTATTTGTATTCCATTCCTTTCCAAAAATATAAAGTTCCAGCTGCTGTATTAAATTCTGCTAAATAGTTTTGTAAAATAAGCCACATATATCCATGTAGATACACTACTATACATAATATAGATAAATATATTTTTTTATATATGTTACATATATAAAAGATATACGAGAAGTTCTGTGTTAATTCATTTTCACACAAGACATACGGTTTCTCTTAGTGAACAAGAAGTGTATCATATATATCAGAATCATATTTGAGATTGGATATAAGAATCTGGAATGATTTTGTTCGTAGGAATACATCAGTTCCTGAACAATGACAGAAAATTAGGTAATGCTGACTGCTTTTTCAAAGTCATTAATGGAAAATTCACAGTTAATGTTTTCTAGGAGCCTGTGCAAACTGTTGCAAGAAAATGAATTAAGCTTAAATTAGTTTAACCAATTGAAAGATGACTTGCCTAATGTACTCCATTATCGTGACTAATTCTGCCCTTTCGCCTGTAAAGTAGTGGTAAATAATGAAAGAATTCAGATCATGGGAATTAGGCAATTTTTCTTTGTTTTAATAACCGGGCCTTTGAATCTCACTCTGACCTTTAACAAAGGCTCCATATCAACACACAGATGGCACATGGCCATCGCGGGTCAGGGTGGCGGTAGCACCGAGAGGAAAAGCAGGATCATGAGGTGATGTAGTGGGGAACTTGAGGAACATTTTATTACCTGAATATTGAGCCCTCCTTGGAACTTTTAAGTTATTTTAATAAATAAATGCAAACACAATAACATTTTAGGAAAAATTTTTGTATGAGGGGAGCTGCTTTTAGATAAACTAAGAATGAAATGGATTAGTTAGTGAATGCTTTTGTAGCTGCTTTGATGAGGATTAGTCATTGCATAGAGAATTGCAACTTTTAAATTTTTTATTATTTTTTTTAATTGATAGCCTTGCACTCTTCCAAGGATGCTTTTGGTTACATGATGGAAGAGACCAATTCCATGTAAGCAAATGCTTGATACTTATCTGGAATGTGACAATTGTAGTGTTTGATTGTTTTGGTGATGTAGAGATTTGGACCCAACACTTGAACCCACAGATGAGATGTGGGGTTTTTTTTTTCCCCACCATTAGTTCAACTTCCACTTTCTTTCAAGCTCTCCAATTTGGCTCGTACAAAAAAAAATTCACTGGGGTGGACAAAAACTACTTAGATGTTTGAAATTGTTAGGGCAGCTGGAAATGCTACCTTTTTTTTTAAGAACATTTTTTTCCCCCTCCAACCTCCTCTGATACTGCTGTTGAAAGATCTTTGTCCAAATATATAGTAGAAACTAATTAACCAAACCATGGAACACACACTACAACAGATTTCTTTTCCAGGGGGCTGTACCAGAGATGAGTGTTCAGCCTCCTGAGAACAAATGACTGTCTCGATTAGCAAGCAGTAAGAGTAAATATGTAGACTAGAGCATGATGCTGAGGACAGTGTGTTGCCAACAAGCTCTAGTCTAATCAGGAGATTTGCCTCAGAAGCATGCTCCTCATACAAATGAAAATGGTAAGGTGAACATGCCCTTAATGCGAAGAATGTGTGTTTTAAGTGTTTTAAGAATGGGTTTTGACTAATTTTAAGTTTTTTGGTCTCTCAAGTCTGTTGCCAATAGTTTCTGGAGATGATTGCAGCTACTGAATAGAAGACAGGTCTGGTCTCCTGCATTTTCCAGGCAGACAGGAATGTCTGCCAGGCCAGCACTGAGACAACCAGAAGCTGTGGCGGTGTGGGCAATGTGATACAGAATTTGAGTTAATGTTAGCATGCCTTTCACTAGGTTTATTGACTTGATTTCTGCTAACTTAATCCATGCAGCTTCCTGGTGATTTGGAGTGATGACTGCTTTTGTCTGCAAAATGCTTTCCAGACATATTGCTAAACCTGCCAATAGACAGAACCACGGGTGAAAAGTATGACTGTTGAATGAAAACAGTGGGTGAAAAGGCAATTGCTGGAGGTTTGGAACCTTAGAGAAAAGGAAAAAAAAAAAAAGTAAAAGAAAAAAACAAAACAAAACCCCAAAAAACCAGTTTAAAAGCATAATTAGACCAACACTGTAAGAAGATAACCAAATTTCTTGAAAGGATGCCCTTAGTTTTACAGTTGCATAGTGAGATGACTTGGCCGATGAAGGTTCTGGGAGCAGAACAGTCCATTGTTTTTAAGATTGAGTTGTTATTCAAGTTGGTGTATGTAGAGCATTCCTGATCTTACACAGGGCTGAAAACTTTCCTCATGCATTAATTATGAAACAAATCTTACTTCACTGTTATAAACAGTACTTCAGTATTTTCACCTTCGCTAGGCAGAGACCACAGCAATAGTCTTATATGTGCCTCAGTTTACCGTGGTAAATGGAATCAAAATTTACCCAAAGCAAGGCCATACCTAAACCTTTTTGGAGCAGGGGTCTGTGGTGTTTACATAGGTGATAGCACCTACGTAACCTTTTACTGGTTCCACCATTTTAGAGAAACAATAATGTAATAAATGAGAATCCCCCCCCTCCAGCAGTTGTTGGTGAACTGGACAGAGGTTCTTTAAAGTATAAGACTATTAGAAAATATTAACTACTCCTGACCCACAGATTCATACTAGTAGTTCGGAAAACACCCAGAATTAACAGCATCATTGGTATAAATATGTGGCAGGAAAAAGGTTGCTTATTGTACAGAAAAAGTACATATAGAAAATATGTCTTTTGTGTCCTTGTTTCTTAATATACATGTAAAAACTTTCTATTTCACTGTTTAATTGCTTTGAGCAACATCAGAAAACTGTTTTTTTGCATAGCTAAGTCAATTGAATTATGTGTAAGTGTTATCACAACCATACTTGTTACAAATATTTAGAGGGAAGGGGAGAAAAACGTGCAAGTCAAACCTTTCTGCCTTTGAGGGCAGGGACCAAACGGATGTAACGGAAGTCATTGATAAAACGTTCTTGTCGATCGGACTAGTGACAGATGGCAGTTGAGTAGGACTCATTGCAGTAAATCTAGTGGGACAGTATTCAGAATATAGTCCTTTACTGTGAACACTTCATCAATTTCTCCGTAGTTAGATGTAATGCTGAAATAAAAACAATCTATATTTGTAACCTTGAATTAGGAGCGAAAAGATACTCCGTTGTCACCATTTAGTCTTGGTAGTGCCCACGTTGTCAGAAGCTGATGTGGCCAGAACTTTGAGATAAGTCTGTTCAGATCTTTCCTTATATAAAGTTCTTCAAAGTTCAAAAGTTGTTTTGTTTTGATTTTTTTTTTCAAACAAAAGACACAGATTTATTAGAGTAAACATTGAATTACCTAACTCTTTAAATACATTATATAGGTGAGATGTAGCACAACTGGAGAAGACTTATAAATCTCTCTCTCTGTCCCCTTCTTCTTCCTCTTCTGCATCGTTTCAGGATGTGTCCTTGCTCCAGGCCTGGTTTGGGTCAATGTGTCCATTGTAGGAATGGTGTCAAACTCCACACAGCCTGGTCTAGTCATGGGGAACTTTTCCCTTGTCCCTGCTGAGAAGTTGGTGTTTTCCCCTACCTTTCCGAGGAAGGGGAAGTTACAGCCCCTTCTTGAGCTACAGGTTCTCTCACCAGAGATTTAGTGTAGTACAGAGACTTCGTCTTGTCCGGTGGAAGGACCGAGTCTCAGTCTGAGTCTCAAGTTTGTTAAACAACTAAAGGCAGATACTTTATTTTGGTTTCCTGTTTCATCACCACCACTTGTCAGTTCTCTATGATAAAGGCTCAGTGGAAACATGCTCAACCATCCGTAGCTGTGAAGAGCACCTAAGGAGTGATATGATGTAATTTCATAGTGATTGCGTGTGATTTGCAACATTTAAGAGTGATACATAATAACTTTATAATTGTGTGTAATAGTCACAAAATGACAGAATTCTAAATTAATAATAGCTGTGTGTTTATTAGCTAGCTTATTATTTAATTAGCTTTTTAGTAGTGTGTGTCTTAATCAAGAAATATTGTGGTCTCTTAAATTAGTTACATCTTGGGCCTGCAATTAAAGAGTGAGAGTCAGACCCATGAATAGGGCCATATGTTGTTTGGGCTTAAGTTACATCTCAAAAGGGATGAATGCACGTGGGGTACCCAACAGCAGCACCGGTCTCTGAAAGCAAACGGACGCATTGGTAAATAAGCTAGACTTAAAAAATTGTATTTGTCTAACTCTCCAAAGAGCTATGAAGAATTGTAATTTTATAGTGGCAAGTGGGAGCTCACTTGGGAAAGGAGATGTTCCAGTTTTAGAGAACACAATATTTGTATAATGATGTTAACATAGCAAATGTTACTAAGTCACCGCAACGATGAGTTGCATTTCCACTATTGTCTCAATTTTGCATCAGTATCTTGGCACATCATGCAGATACTCTGAGTAGAGAATAATAGCTTTCTACTTCTATAGTCCAAGTCAAGGCTAAAGAGCAAATTCTTAACACAGATGTTTCACACACAGTTGACTTGCTTCATTCTGGTAAATCTGACAATAAACAAATTCTAGCCTTAGCAATGCCTGTAAATATTTGGTTTGAAACTGTTCACATAATCAGAAAAAACAGGGCTGAAGGAAACTTGAGAGGTCGTCTAGTCTACCGAACTGTCTCATAAATCTTCACCTCTACTTAAAAATCTCTAGTGAAACAGTTTCCAGAATTGCATGAAGCAGCGTGATCGAGGTCTTCACTAACTTACAGTGAAAAAGAATTGCCTACTTCTGATTAATTTCCCTGGCAGCAGTGACAAGTCACCATTCTTGTCCTATTCAGTGGATATGGAAGTTATGTTCTCCTTTTATCTTTCTGATAGCTTTTTTTTTTTACAGTTGGAAGTTTATTAACGTGTATTTTCAATGTAAAGGCTTCCCCCAACCCCACCCAGTTTTCTAAAGCTCTTAATTTTGTTGCTGGGCTTGTGAGGATCTTATGTGTATGCAGATCCTGACACTCGTGGGGAAGGTGGATTGCCTCATGTTCTGCATATGACATTCCTGTTGATACCTGCTGGTCTTTGAACATTTTTAGTGGCTTGTATTGGTGATTTTGTGTATTTATTTCTGCTCAACTCATGCCGGATCTCATTTTGAATTAGTACTTTTGATTATTCTTACTGGAGCGTACTTCTCTATCCACTTCTTGAAGCACGGTCTGCTCCTTCTGCAGCACTTCTCCCATCCATGCAGTCCAGTGCCAAGCCCCTCTTTTGTGAAAGGATGCAACCGGGGTTCTTACCTGTAAATTGTAACCACTTCTCTGGAAGTGTTGAGAGTAAAGATTGAATGTATTGTACCTGAACAATGGGAAGATGAAAAAGACTACGAAGGGTACAAGTATCCTCGGTGTCTTTTCTATGAGGAGAGAAGGCGTTGTAAATAGGCTAATGTATTGCACAACTATTATATCATCCGAAAAAAGGTCAGGGGATTACAGTGGAAAGCTGATCAATACATATAAAGCTCTAAGAAATGTTTTTTGTCTTGAAGACTGGTGTGAGTTGAAAACTTGCTGAGCAAAAATATTTCTAAATAAGGGCAATGGAACTGGCAGCAGTGTAGCTAGCCTAATCAATAATAAAAGGATAATCTGTCTGTCTTTGTGGTACACAAAGCAGTAATCTGTTGTTCAGATTGATTAAATGCCTCAGCTCTGCTTCGATTATTAATCAATCTCTAAAACAGCTTACTGTGAGTATAATACAAAGTAGTAGAGATTAGGGATAGCAATGACGGTGATATTAACAGAAAGGCGGGGGGGAGAGTCCTCTTTTCGTGATGTAAAAGAAGCTGAACTGCGGTGGGGTTTTTTTGGACAGGCTTTCTGTTGATGTACATCTGAGTGGCTTGGCTGCGGCAGCAAGTTGCAGAGCTCTAAGAGCTCTAAGAGAGGGTCTAAAGGGGGAGTTTACACAAATCACAGTGACTTGGATCTCTGATACACAAACGTAGGAAGTGCCATTGACTTGACAGAGAAAGAATGTGAAATATGAGGCCTAAGAAGTCTTGGAAGCTCTTGGCTAGGAAAAAACCTGCCTAGTTACCTTTTGGAAATATACTTTTGTCAGATTCATTTTTGCAGGAATAACTTGTTCCATTGCTTGCTTACACCCAAGTTTATTTGAACTGTGGGCTAGCCTAAGCTTTCGACTTTTGTGCTTTTTAAGTTACCAGGCAGAAAAAAACCCTCCCATGTATTTTTCTCCCTATGCCTGGGGCTATGTAATTGCCAAAGTGTTGTGGTTTTTTTTTTTTTTTTTAGTAAGTTACATAGGTGGTGCTCTGACTTCAGACAGGGCAAAAATCAAAGTTTAAATTGTCAGAATGGCTCACTGCTGTCTGAAGGGAGGAATTTGGGTTTTGTCTTTTTTTATTTCTATTTTTGACTTCCATTAAGAGGTTCAGATATACTTGTTTCACTGAAATTTATGAATCAAAATTTTTAAAATGCAAAATCACTTAAGACCCTGAGCAATAGGCTTTAAATTGGCCTTCTTTGCGTCCAGAGTTGGACTACATGACTTCCAGAGGCCCCTTTCAAACTTACCTTATTCTGGGTCTCAATGATTCAATGATATGATGTGGAATAAAAGAATAGGTGGGATGTTAACATTTAAATGGATTTGATGCAACTGACGAGAGTAGTTGAGTTGATATTTATTTATCTGTCTCTTTTGGAGGGCTTCCTTTCACCTACACTTAGGAATCCTTGTAACATGACCTTCTCCATCATGTTGTCATCTCACGACTGCCAGTTATTCATCTTGGCTATCTGAATCCTGTAAGTACTTGGAGAAAATATATGGTTCTCCGTGATGGGAATAACTAATCTCAGCACCCTCTCTTGAGGATTTACATATATGCAATGGATGCATATTTGTTTGCTTCCATTATTTTAGGGTAACAGTGAATACCCATGGGTGGTTTATAGAGAAGCAAAGGATACCATTATGAAAACTGATGTTAGATCGTCTGAAGAATTTTCGTCTTTTGAACAGTACTGACCTGCATGACTAATGATGCATTGTGCTGAGAGTAGAAATTTCATTGCATTCTCAATCTTGACTTCTTTCCAGTTATGTTGTGGTTTGGGTTTTGGTTTGCTTTGGGTTTTTTTGTTGGTTTTTGGGTTGTTGGCTTGTTGGTGTTTTGGCTTGGTGTGTTTTTTGTTTTGTTTGGTTTTTTTGTTTTTTTTTTTTTTTTTAATGGTAGAATGAAATAATAAAGCTGGTGATAAAAGATGCCTATAAAAATTCTGGCAAATTTATTACTTGACAACATGGGTTGTTATTTTTCTATCCAGCTGGTCATTAGGCCTTTCCAACTGTCACTGTCTCATGTAATCTCCTTTAATAGCAGCACATAATTAGCTTTATGCTGATCAGAGGCATCGGGGATAGTGGTGGTAATATTCAAATCCCAAATATCAAAATCCCAAGGAAGATAACTTGAAGAGACATATGTCTAAGCCAGCGTTTATGACTTTTAGTCCTAAAGTCTGTAACTGTTGATTTATGCATATGAGCTTTGAACTATGGTATGGAAATTTATCAATTAAGAATCCACAGGAGTTTTGGAAGGAAAGTACAGATGTCTCTCCAAATGGTAATACGTCACTTATTTTTTTTTTTCTATGCAGTCCCGTTTTCACTTCAAATATTGAATTTCTTCTTACTTGTCTAGTTTCTTGTTTAAAGAAAGATAATGAAAACTATAGTCTTGACATTGCTCTATTAGGAACAAATTTTGTCCATTTTTAATCTTAATTCAGAGCCCTATATATATAATCTATATATGTGTACTTGACAAAAGTGTTTCCTTAATGGCTGTTACAGGATTGCAGTTTTCTACTGGTTTTGGGGGCCGATTTTGAGGTGGTTTTGTTTTACTGCACATATCTGATAAATTATTTAAGTTTTTTAAATTATCTAAGTCAAATTAGCCCCAAACTCCAAAACTTCCACGTAATTCTGGAGGTGTGTGATATCTCTGCTTTGTACAGGGCTTGAATCTGGAGCTTTGTCTCTGCAAGTCTATCACGGGAGCTATTGTTAGGAAGGCAATTGGAGAGTGGTGGTGGTACTGCAACTAGGACTTTATCATAAAAGTATGAATTTATCTCAGTTCTTTTGAAGAACGCATTATTTGAACAGCTGTCTTCCAGAAGTGTTCTGGCTTGCACATGGGGTTGGACAAATCAGCTATTCCATCATAAAGGAGGTACCCAGCTAAGTAAGGTGCAGGATTTCAAACACTCCAGGCGTAGATTTATTGACTAAATCTAGCAAATTATTTGGTTCATGTGCTGCCTGGATTCCAGACACCACTTCATGATGCATCAATTAAGAAGTCCATGTGCCGAACATCACCCTCTGTATTCTGCTCTATGGTCAGCCAGAATAAACCAAACTGGACTTCAGAAAAGGAAATACACCTTGACAAGTGAAAATTGTGTCTGCTGCATTAAGGTTCTTTAAAGCTGGAAATGTCTTTGAATTTAGGCTTTCAGTTCTTCAATAAAAGATCACAGTTGTAATCCATTTGAGGATTCTGTCAACACCCCTTTCAAAAACGGCATAAACCTGTTAAGATTTGTAGGAGAAAAATCAATACAAGTTACCTTTTACTCATAACTTCAAGTTCACAGCCAGAGCTTCCTCCAAGAAATGTTTCAGTTCTAGAAAAGGAAAAGCAGACCTCTATTTCTTTATGGTTCCCCACTGAAAGCTATTAGTGGTACCACTATAAGGATTATTTTTGGCCTAGGTTTTTGCTCGGGGGATTATTTTGGTTGCTGACTACTTGCTCTAACTGACCAGAATGTAAGGACATGTCTTACCTCTGACAGGATGGTGGGATAGATACCGAGAGAGTAAGTGCAGCACTTGAAATATAGACTAGAAAGGAAGCATGTTGACTTCTCCCAAAAGAGATCTGTCAAGATTCATTGCAGGACCTATTCCTTACCTTCCTCCTTTAATTTCCTGCGTCATTTAACCAGTGTTTTCTGCAGCAGAAGTGCTCTGCACACCAGTGCTTCCTTTTATGTTTACTAATAAATAGTGGCTGCTTCTATACAAGATATTTTGTGGTGGTGAATATGATCTCTCTGAGTTGCAGATACCACCTAAAGACAACTCCTAGACCTTTTAATATTTTTTTTTTTGTCACCCCTCTGCTGATGTGCGATGCCATGCTGGGTTTTTTTTTCTTTGTTACATATCTGAAACTTTGTTACTTAACTAATGTATGCTCATGGAATAGATTAATACAATACTTTGCTTTCTTTGTAAACATAGTTGTTGAAGAGAGGTATGGAAGACTCGGAATGTGGAATTATTAACAGTCTTCTCAGACAAGGAATCTGTTTTGCCGAAAAACAGGAGAACTGGAGAGCTCAAGGTGGACTGCCCATAGTTTTGCTGATTATTTGATCCTGTGCTTTGTTTGGGGGTCACTTTACTGACTGTAACTGGTGTCTGTTCCTTGTCATTTACTTCTTTCAGAAGTCCTTAATTTTTATTTAGCAGAAAAGAAAACTTTCAGTAGCATAGAGATGGTATGAAAAATCATTATAATACAAGCATCATTAGCTCTAGTTTATCATGTGATGCTTTTCAGACTTGTTCTGTTAACAGTTCCTTAAGAAACAAAAAGCCCTGAATAATGTTTCAAAACTCCATTGCAGTCTCTTTACTGATGTTCTTGATGTTATCTCTTATACATGCAAAGTAATTCTACACAATTATTAATGGGATCTTTTGGGGAAGATCAGCAGAATTTCCACTTTTCAGCAAAACCAAATGGCTATGACTTAAGGCTATCCTAGATCACTGAAAGAATATCAGCCATGGGAATTTCACCCTGAAGAATAAGGCCTATAAGAACCTTTATCTTGTGGCTGTCCTGTGCTCATAGGTTTTGCCATTGAAAGGAACCTAGAGGAACGTATGCCTAATTGTTATGTGGTGCAACAAGTGGGCTGGAAGTAATTAAGATTTATATCAGTGAAAGTGAAAAGAAGTTTGTGTTTTGTAAGATGGCCATATTCTAAGAGAATACTGTTTCATTAATTCCTTTTGCTCATATTGCCTTAATCTAGCGTAGCTGACTTGCATTACCTGTAATATTGAGGTTGGTTTGTTACTAGTGGCTGCTTCTGCGTTTTTAAGATGTTGGTTGGATTAGTCTTGTTAGTATCTCTCCACTAATCTGTTATGAGACTGTAGGCTGTTCTTGCTTCCTGCTGGCAGAGAAGGTTATTTTCCAGCCATGCTGCTTAAAGTTCCTTTCCAGAGTTTATTTCAGGCACCCTCTAGAGGAGCAGAGTATGTCAATCCACTGAAGAAACAAACAAACAAACAAACAAATCTGCTGCTGTGCAATCAAAGTAGCATTGTTCTCCTTTCAAGTAAGGTGAAGACATTCTTCTAGGTAAATTATTTATCAGTCAGCTCTTTGAGCCACCTGGGAACCAATCTTGTTGAAGTTTGGTAGTTAAGAAATAAGCTCCTAGAGCGATTCTGAGCATCTTTGCATTTTTTCATCAGAGGAGTCAGCTTTTCTGCTGGTCCTTATTGGCTTCTCTGATAAACCCAGTTATTGGATGCTTAAAACTTCGAGTAAAAGTACTGAAAGTACTAGCCAGTATGCTCTCTTTTGATGACTAGTTTAGCAGCTACCAGAACTGTAGAGAGAATTTCGCTTTTGTGCCAAAGAAAATAAAGGCAGAAAGAGAGTTCCTCGAGGAACAAGCAAAGTAGAGGAAGGTTATAGAGGTGGGTTGGGATAAGGAGATAGCATTTATTTATGTGCTGTTTGGAAGTTTGTATCTCTGTTGATACATTAAAGCTATTTTGAAACGCTTCCACCACTTCCATCCCGCCACTAAGAAGGAGCTGATTCATGAGCTTAAATAGACAGTATTAGTTATACAAAAAAAATATTACAAATCAAAATTCAGGAGTGTTGTGTACTAGGCCTAAGTGCAAGACATGAAATTTCATTGTAAAGCTGTGAAATGAAACTAGTTCACAGGTTAAATCACTAGTATGATGTTTTTAGAACATTCATCAAAATTTATTTACACGTATTAAAACAAAGAAACATGCTTGTTGAAGGATTGAATTTCCTGCTGTCTCAGAAGTCCTTTTTATTCCTCTTTGAAAGTTTTCTTATTTTTTCTTATTCAGTCAGGTAGGTAACATAATTGATAACATAAGGTAATGATTTTAAATTCTGTTAATGCATCACTTACAGACTGTAGTAATTTGAAATTGCTGTAAACAATCACTGCCGAAAAAAAGCAGAAGCAAGTAAAGGCAAGGAAGAAAATAGATGTAAACATTAGTGGACTCCAGTAAGAGCATTGATTTCTTTTGAGCTGCTTGACAGATAAAATGGTGAGGCAAAATGTCTAACTTCAAAAACATCATTTGAAGAAAATATGGTAATGTAGCAGGGGAGGAAGAAAATGATGAATGCTACTTTGTTAGAGAGAGGAAAAAATTCAATCCTTCTGCACAAAGTATCCATCATTTTCCTTTTTGTTCTACAGCCATTTAGTGAGGATTTGATAAACGTCCATTTAGCTGTAGTAGGCAAAAATCATGTTTAAAGTCTTGGTTCATGGGTCATCTTTCAAAGCATTACATCTTCATAGTTAAAAACTTTATCAGGTTCTGTACAAGTGTTTAATGTCTGAGGCTCCAAGCAATTCTCAGAAGAAAGCAGTGAGGAATTTGATTCTGAAGAGCGTGTTGTGAGGAGGGTATAATGCATATGCATTCACATCAGTGCTGAGCAGATTTTATAAAAATGCCACTGGAGATACTGGTCTCAGAGGAGAAACATATTACTCCAAATACATATATTCAGAATAACAATGAAACTACCCTCTGAGGGTTTCTGTGATGTTACGTGCGAACTGTGAATGTTATTAAAAGGTAGGAAGGGAGAACACATACTTCAGAGTGTTAAGTCATGTGCAGGCTGTAACACGGATACGTAAGGGTGTTTCAGATGGAAAAAGAAAGGATGTAAGTGAAAATGCTCCATGTAAATTTTTGGACTTTTAAAAATGCAATCTTGCTTATTTATAAAGAATTCAGAAGTTTTGTTTCTTTAAAAATTTGGTGAGATATGAAGTGCAAATGAGAGAGACAGACAGACACTTGCTGGTAGGTGCCAACCTCTTTAGCAACACCTTCACCCCCCCCCCCCCCCCCCAAATGCTCAGTTAGTCTGAATCTCTTTTGTAGTCTCTTCTTTTTCTTATATACATTTGTATGCAAAGCACTATCCAGCGAAGTTTCTACTTGTTTCTAAGTTAAATTACCATAGCAGATTTCCACATGTTTTTGGAAGGTGACAGCAGTTCTGTTCTTGAGGCAGGTACTGTTTTGTGAAAGATCTTTACTATTTATTACATCTATCCCTGGTGGAAGATTGCAATTACTATCCTACTTCCAGCAACTCTCTGCCTGAATCATGACAGCTCTTAATTATGTGTGAAAGTAGAAGTTATATACAGAGAAATTTCTTAGAGAGAATTACCTGGGAGATATATTCAGGCTTCGAACGGTCTTCAGCAGGGCTATTCTTCTTGTGGTTCTTTTTCTGTTGGTTTTCCTTCAGGAGCTGTGAAACTTTGCCTGACTTACGATACCAGAATTTGCATTGGAAAGGAATTTCTGCTCTCTTCTTCCCGAAGTTTTTCTCTCTCTCTCTCTCTCTCTTTTTTTTTTTTTTAATCCAGATTTGCTCCTGTCTATATTTCTTCCTTTAAATAAGCCTTTTGCAGCCTACTGCTGAGTAGTCTACTGCTGAGCGTGCTGCTCAAGGAAACACAAAGAAATAAGTAACAACCTTTTTAATTTCTGATCAAGCTTTATATGTCAAATCTTATTATTCAGGTACATAAACTTTATTACCCTTAAGTTATAAACATTGAATTTTCAGTTTAAGTATTTAATGGCAAAGATTTCTCAGTGTCTGTACTTAAAGAAATGTCTCACAATGGTAGTCATGTTGGAGTCGATTTTCAAAATAACTTCAAGCCTGCAGAAGTCATTTCAAAAATGTCCTATTCCAAGTCATACTAAATCCAAGATTTTAAAGGATGTCCAGCTTCAAGACATCTCTTTATTGGAGATGAATAAAGATAACTGAGCCAGGACAGATGCACAGCTTCCTGGCCCAGAATAGAGCACCCCAGGGTGTTCGGAACTCTGCCATTTAATATAGAAGGCTGAAATTGAAGTCAGTTGCCCCAGAAAGGCAAGAAAAGAAATATAAGTCTGGTCTCTCTTATCCCACAGAAACACCCTGTTGGGCCATTGCGACAGGACGTTAGTGCACAGTCCATCTTAAGAGATTTCTGTTTTGATGGGAAGTTTGGGCTTTATTGGATCCACGTTTCCAGAGAAACTGTTTTCTCTGAAAACTTCCAGGAAGCTCTCAATGTTCTACAACAATTAAGTTGCATTTATTATAGGTTGTTATTTCCTGTGCAATGTCTCTTCAGTAAGGATTATTCAATTATGGGTGGTCACTCTGATGGTTTGAAATAAGCCTCTCTATTAAAGGTAACCCTGACAGTGCAAGGTAGGTTAAACTATAAAATGCTAAGAGTTTCAGGAAAGAGATGATCATTGGGGGTTGTAGTAGTAACTTGATTTTGTAGATTGACCGTCATCGATGACCATTCTCTAATCAATGTGCTACAGGAAACAGCTACATGTGTGATGATGCTAGTTCATCTTTGTTTTTTGTTTCTGCTATCAAGCTATCAATGTAATGGTCAATAAAGGAGCTGGCCACTTGTTGGAAAACTGACGTCCACAGATAGTAGAGAATGTTCCTGTAAAAAAAATTAGTCTCCCAGCAGCATTAAAAGTTGAGTTTCAGAAAGCCATGTAGGCATTTGTGCACTGCAGTTTTTCCACAGTAGGGCTAAGCGTTACAGGGACAAGGTCATCCTGATGACCTCAGTGGAAGGGAACAGCCCAGGTGCTTGTGGGACTAGAGTTACAGGGCTTTTTTCCTGCCTAATTAGCAATATTACTTTATATTTTGCACATCCTTTTGCATGTGTTAGGAAGAAGTCTGCAGGGAGCTCATTATGTTACCAGCCTTGTAGTTATAGGCTTGCAAAGCTGTAGCTTCAGGGACGTGGGAGGTGCATTCACTTGGAGAAATTCCATATCCGGGCTGAAACCCTGCTGAAGACTTGTAGGAGCTCTGCAGGATGTCTCTTGTGGGGCATGCTTTGTCCTGTCCTGCGTGTTCCTGCAGAGAAGCTGTCCAGATGAATCTGCCTTGACATATTTTTCACTTTCAGATAATGACTGAGGGCAGAATTTTTCCTCGTATGTCATCTGTTAAAAAGTCTCTAACCAATGAATGGAGTTGCGGAGAAAAAGACGCCAATGAAACCTTGCTTGTTGCTGCCTTGGCATGATTTTTCAGAGCCCAGTGTGGTTCCTGATTGGCATATTCTAGAAGTACGGTTTAGTGCGAGGGCTTTTTATTTTTTCTCCCCTCTGGTGTAGACTGTGAAACATGACAGAATCACATTCCCAGCACACTACTATGCTAACACACTCAAAAGCGTGTTGTTGAGAATAAGACAAGAATCTCTAAAGAAAGGATACAGGGCAAGAGCTTCTGACAACACTTTGAGGACAATAGCATGAACATTTGTTGTGAGAATGTCTATCTGAATCTAAATTCATTCACTTGTCTTTGAGCTTTCCTCTTTGGAAGACTGGATCCTTAAATCAAATTCCATGAGGTATATCATGCCATCTTTTTTTGTATAACTGTTAACACTGAAGGAGGTATTATGTTGTTATTTTCTGGCCATCGTGGAACTATGCTAGCAGTTGCTCCTCAAAAAGTGTATGTATCTTGAGCCAATGAGGATCATAGAGGATGTTTCTATGTGAAGTTCCAAATACTAGAGTTGAGCAGCACTTTAAGGAGAAATATTAATCAGAGGTTTATAAAAAGACGCAATCAGAACATCAGGTACTTTCCCCAGTTGATGAACTGCACCTTTCTTCCTGTTGCCACCACCAGATAAATGATATATATTTGTGTAATCATTTTTGGACACTACACACCTGGCATTGCTCAGTTACCCTGTGGAAAAAGTCACTTTCTAATTTAAGTGATCACAGACATAAAATGAGATTATCGACTTGCCTTTCACTGAAATACAAATGCACACAACCCAGAATAACTCAGAATAAAAAGGGCAGTTTCATTTTAATGGAACATAGTTTGAAAAAGAATAATTTTTTTAACAGTTGAAATATTTATTATAACTACATTAGTATAAAGTGATAAATTTTTAAACTTATAGTATGTAAACATAATTTATGTACTGTGTAGAATTAACAATGCACATAAATATAAATAGTAATTTTAAGTATAGATAATTTTGTCATAAGAGGTTTTTCTTCATTTATGTAGAAAAATTGTGCCGATGAGAACAGAAGACTTAGTGGAGTTTTAGGGGTGTACGTGAGCATGGGATCTGTCTTCATCAATGTGAGCTGCCACTTCTTGCAGCTTTCTATTGCTTATATCACTTCAGCTTCTAGTAAGTTGAAGAATGCTCACTTTGTCCAAGTCTATTAGTTGCAACTGACTTAATTGCTTAGAAAAATATCTTTGTAGGACAAAGCAAAAGCAGACAAAATGCTCCAAGAGTGCAGAAGGGTATACTTCTGATAAAAAGAAAAATCGCACAGAAGGTGCCCATTTCAACGTACAATTCTTGCGCTTAATGTATATTTAGTGTAAATAAAAATAATAGGCCAATACAAACCACATCATCTTCAGTGATGCAAAACATCTTGTTCTTGCAGGTTGAGGGAAAACTGTGTAAACTCAGTTGTGAGATTTGATTGTAAAATTTCTGAAGACAAAAATGTATTAAGTTCTGCAATGTACTAGATATGTCATTCTAACATGTTCCAGCAAAAGACCTTTGAGTTGTTTTGTTAAACGTTATTTTAATATTTCTTTCGGGATGGGTATTCCTTCTTCACTTCTGCTCTGTGGTTTGTAGGATGACAATGACATCTTTGATAATTAGCATGTCAAAGATAGAGGATAGCTGCCAAAATATAGGCTGCAGCGTGACCTAAAGTATTTATCGATCTTTATCCTAATAGCAAAGTGTTCATTGACTACATGTATGACTGGGCATTCAATTACGCTTACTTACTGGTTTTTAGATTGCAAAAATGGCTCATCCAGAAGTGCTTTGTCTGGAAATAAAAGATTACTCATAAATCTGTAAAGCTCTTAATTTACATATTTATATGTAGTTTGTCTTGAGATAAGTGGACACTTGTGTTTGTTCTCTAGCTGCATTACTGCTGACCTGGAAGATAACAAAGGCAAAAGAGCCTTCAGTTGCTATTATTAGCACAGCTCTCTCATTGTTCAGACAGAATAATGTGCTTCTGAATGTGTGTGCTTCTGAAAGTATGTTCAGAGTAATTCAGACTTCAAGGTGAGTGTTTAGACTGGGACAGATGAATAAATGCACTTCCTGCTGGAGTGGAACTGGTTTAGGGCTTGACTGGCCTAGTGAGCATTATGGCAAGTGTGGCTGATTTCGGCCTTCTGTCACCATCATCATGTCAACACGTTACCTGTGTGGAAAGTCCCCTGCTCCCTGCAAAATGTATACTCTTAAGTTCTAGACCTGTTGGGTGATATTCAGGAAACTGGGATGCCTAGGAGCTTTTAAATGTCTAGCAGACTTTGGAAAAGTCAGGGGTGGTTTATTTTCCCTTATCACCTATGAAATCTTCTTCAGAAGAATCCCCTTGTCACTTGTCAATAACAGAGGAACTCATGGGATGGTCTTCGAGTCACAGGAAAAAATACTAACTTCTGATTTATGTTAGTAATTTTAAAATATTTTAAAAAAACATTATTTTTAATGTATTACCAAGCTACCAACCTTTTAAAAGTAATTGCATGATAAACAAATTAAACATAGATATTCTCAGTCTATGCTAAAACATAGATATTCTCAGTTTCAGGATAAAAAGATTTCTGAGTTCAGACATGGAGGTAGATATCATCTGCCAAGTCTGAAAACAATACCAGACATGAATAACATCAATAGCATCCACAAGTGCTGTCTGAGACAGGCTGAGCCAGATCTTTAGCTGTTCTAGACCACTGTTCTACCAGTGGTAAGCTGGTATCGGCAAAAAGTTTGGACAAGGAAAAATTAGTTTTACTGTCTGACTCTTTGAGAAAGAATTAACTAGGCAAACTCCCATCGTATTCCATATGCCCAACATGTTTGTTTTCTCCAGCGTAGCATTGATTGAATTTGATTTTTTTGTCTTGAGCTTTTTGACTTCAGAGAAAAACGTGCGTATAGAAGTAAGAGGATAGAATTAAGCTGGAATGAGCACTTAAATAAACTTACTGCTGTAGATGCTCGGGAATCCTGACAATAGAACTCCTGTGGCTTTCTACAGTCCAGGGCTAATGAATGCATTCAGAAGTGCTGACCAAAAGACGTGTCACGTTCTGCAAGACACTGACACAGTTCTGAAGCTGCGACACTACCTGGTTCCTGTTCTGATTACTGCTAATGGTTCCAAATTCAGTAATCTTTTGACAGAGAGGTCATCCTATGTGTACCTAGATAGCTATTCAGATAGCACTACCTAATTAACTAGGAGTTGAGCAATGGTAATACCTACCATAAACATAGGTATAAGTATAGGAAGAATTAACTCTTAATTATCTCCATTAAGGCATACATAATTTTACACGCATTTTTAAAACTTTTGGGTATATCTAGTACTAATATTTATTTAATATATCAACATTAATATATTTGTGCTTGTATCTGATAAAAGGAAGCAAGCGCGTTCTTCATGTTTAGAAAAATTAGTTGAAGCTCACAGAAATCAGTGGGTAACGAGGAAGTGCAGAGCAAAGGCCTACACTTCTGAGAGAAAGCTGATATAGCAGAGTTTGCCATGAACGAGCCTGCAAGTGATTCCAAACAGACTAATGTACTTATGAGGCAGAAGAGGGAAGGTGCGATAAAAGTAATATAAATTAATAACAGGAGTTATGCCCACTTGTTCTACCTGCATTTATTTTGATATAAACCCCAGAATTTCTGAGACTAGGCACTGTCTGACTCCAGAGAATTGGCATGCCAGGAGCTGTCAGCTCTCTTTGTATTTCCAAAGTAACTTGTCCCAAATACGTACCAATGTCAGCCACACAAATGCGTGCATAGTCAATTAAAATGCTTTTCAATTTTTTTTAAATACTCTAAATTCTGCAGTGTTGTTCTTCAGCTATCACCTTCTAAAGATGAAAAAGCTACTGAAAGCACCCCTGTGTAAGACAGAATACAAAATGTCTTCTCATCCCAGTGACACTTTGTGGAGACAGTTTCAGTGGCAGCAAAAACTAGAGCAGCCTAGTGCCAGCAGTCACTGTCTGCCGTGCTGAATTGTTGGGGCCCAGGTTGCAGGTACAGGGTGGGTAATGGGGCAGCGAAACCCGTGAAGCAATGCATCTTCCTGGGAGCAATCGTTTCCTAAAGTGAAGAAGACATCACACTTGAACTTGAGTGGCTGTTGTGAAATATCTTGGCCAGCTAAGGACAGTGGAAGATGGAATTCTAGCCCTTGATATTCAACAGAAGAGTAGTTTGCTTTTCTTATTTTGCTTTTAGCTGATTGTGAAAGAACAATCTATTTCCAGGAAAGACTGTTGGAGGACTTGGCAACTGTTTGTTGGGGAGCGAGTCTCATTTCTCATCACCACTTCTCCACGTTTTCCCTTTAGAAAGCAGCACAGTGCAGTTTTGCAAATCTTGCCCTAGCACTGGGGAAGGATGTATTTGGAGATGGTGTAAGAAGAATCTTAGTGCCTACAGATACTTCACGTATTACCACAGAACTGAAATACTGACATTAATCTTTTTTTCTTTTAGGAGTATAACTGACATCAGGAGCCCTGCTAGCTATTCATCCGGAAGCCAGATGTTGATAAGGAAAAAGCAAAAAGCACATGTGCTCCCTTAGACTGCCTGCATACCCCAGGACCGAAAGATTCACCAAGCAGGTAACACACAGTGTTGCTCCTGGAAGTTAATTACCGTGTGTTAGGAGTAAAAATATGAAAACTTGTAACCAGAGGGAAAAATAATTGCCACAAATCTTGTTGTGTTTGGTCACAAATAATTTGATTTTGGGATGATCAACATTAGTATTGCTGGTTTTGTTAGTATGACAGGCCTCTAACAGTTTAGCCTGTGGGATGTGGAATAGGATGGGAAGCTGGTGAGAAATGTGCTGTCACATGATGCCTGAAATATTACGCAGATAAAATTTACCGACTACTCTCCTCCAGCTTATCCTATTTGGAAAGATGCATGACAAATAAATGGCTGTTTCTAGTGAAAGTAAGTGCTCCTTCATCTAGAATAAGCATTCTGTCTTGAGAAGATTTACAATATTAACCGTTCTCCACTACTGTTTGCAATCACTGCTTCTTCTCAGTCTTTCTTACTTTCCTTCTTTTCTGTTCCGTTTTCATTTTTTTTTTTTGAACTTTCCTCATTTGCCTGCTAGTTTTTCTTCAGATAATCTGGAAGGTGAAGAATGACCAGACAGAACTCAAATGCCATTTTGTTATGCCTAATAGCTGATTAAAAAAGAGCTGGCCCATCTCTAGTGTTCACGCACAAATGCTCCCTCTCGGGTTTTTTAAATTGAGTCATAATTGCCTATGCCAAAAGCTGTCAGTACAACAGGATAGAAAGCAGTCAGCTCTTCTTAGTGTTATATAAAGTTGTCATTTTGGAAGAATGAGCAATGATAAAGAACTGTTGCAGTGCTTTTGCCCGTTTTCACAGTAAACCATGATGTTCATGTTGCTTGTAGTTTTGAACTCTTTTCTAATGAATTACGTTTCTCTTGTAAGGAAAGAAAACAAAGCAATAGGAATTTAAGCACAATATATATAAGGAAAATGGGGCTGGATTTCTGGAAACGTGTCCATCAAACATGCACATACCTGCACGCAGTATAATAACGTATGAAAAGATTGAAGGCTTTCATGTAAAACATGAAATTGAGTGTATCGTTGTTACTGTGACAAGCACATTAGCAGATGCCAACATCTAGCTGTACGTTAAAAGAAAAATTTAATATAAAACATTCTTAAGTCTACATATTATACATACAACATAGCATGCAGTCTTCCCTAATCATGTGTGATTTCGTGGGTGATATAAGGTGTAATTAATATTTGTAGTGCTTGAAACCTTAGCAAAATGCTATCACTGACTTCTGTAGTATCCACTTCTTCAAGTTGGCAGCAGAATTCCTCCTGATTTTGAGATCTCATGTCTTTGCTTTCTCATTAACATTCAAATTACTTCTAGGACAATTATTAATGGAAACTGACATTGTGTAATCTAGCTCTGGAGCCACTGTTGCTTTTTAGTAAGCAATAATTTACTTTTAGCTCACTGCAACTTACAAGGTAATGCTTCCAAAATTCTGTATTTCATAACCATAGCTGAAAATCAGTCTTCAGAGTTCCAGCATCTGTGGCAGCATGTGGTCCTGCATTAATTTGCTGAGTCAATGTTCCAGCTTTCTGGTTCACCTCTTTTACTGAGGTGATAACAGCTTTTCTGAAGCTGTTCTGCAACACAACCGGCTGCTTTCTCAACCAATGACTCATTGTTTTGTATATTGTGCTTTAAAAATTTCACAGGGGACAATCCGTCCCCATTAAATAGACATAACTTCCCTAGGTTGCTCATATGCCTCCTAGTGCTATTACTTT
Organism: Rissa tridactyla; assembly: GCF_028500815.1. Classification (NCBI taxonomy): domain Eukaryota; kingdom Metazoa; phylum Chordata; class Aves; order Charadriiformes; family Laridae; genus Rissa; species Rissa tridactyla. The sequence goes on along the minus strand of NC_071474.1, from coordinate 29,406,837 downwards.
TCTGTTGTTATCTGACTGCAGCTATCAACTATATAGACACTATACTAAGAAAATACGTTCCGCTGACGCACAAGCAGAAATCCACCTGACTGCAAGCTCTGTAATTTGCCTTATAAATGCCCCTTGCCTTTATAAAATATTGAGCAAAACCACAAATGGTGAAATTCTTCTGGAAAGCAAAAAACGCTAGAGCATAGAGGAGGAAGGTTTAGAGAGGAGTTGTTAGATGCATGTGTTTACATAAACTGAGGCAGCACTTAGTAACTTAAATAGGAACGTGAAGGTTAAGTGTGCTCTTATAGATGGTAAACTCTCAACATGGAAATTATTTATTATATGCACGTAATACTAAACTAGTTTTATGAAGCAAACTGCATCCGAAGAGACTGATTTGCTTGCAGCTGTAGGCTGTTTGTACTTCCAATGTATGTCAAGTAGCATAAATATTATTTAAGTGGTGGGATATTTTTTTTTCTTCCAGACAAGCAAAATGATGAAGACTGACAACTACAAATTGGCTATTTCTTTCAACTTTAAAAGTATCCAGGTTATGTTTGATCATTTGGAATTTAGATTGGGTGTCTGGGCAAGTCACAAGGTTGGAAGCATAAGAGAATGGCTTCTGTGTATAATTAAATCTATTCCAAAAATCCCTGGTTACAATTATGTCAGACATAAGTAATTAATTATCCTTGGCATGAGAGCTTTGACATACACAGTAGTTTTGAAGGCAAAGTAATGAAAATCTGGAAAATTTAGTACTCTTGCTGTGGAGAACCTGAGAGGAGCTGGATATTGGGATAGCATAAATATGTTATCTCACTGTTACTTCTAAATATAGTTTAGCTTAATACCGTGTGATTTCCTAATGAGAGCCTATTGCTGTAACTCAGTACTTTGAATTCCCTAGCACCATTTCTCAAGATTTGTTCTGAGGCAAAAGGTATTCCTTTGTTTGTCCTGAACTTCTCTTTCCATTAGCAGTCCGTAGCCCATTTAATCTAAGACAACTTGTTACAGCCCCACACCTACCACTGTAACCTTCTGTTCCCCTGCCAGCTCCTTTGCTGGTGCCGCAGACTAAGCAAGCGATGTCAGAAAATGAATATGTGAGTAAAATGTGTGCTCCAACCTTGGCAGTTGCCAGCTTCAGCCATCAGCTTTGTATTTCACACAGCACTGTGCTAAGTTGTCTGCCTTTGTCATGGAAATCTTCCTATTTGGGAAAATTACATAATGCTCTGATGCTCTTGAGCTTTTTTTTTTTAAAAAAAAAAAAAGAAAAAGAAAAAAGTTGGCATGCTATTCAAATCAGAATAGGGAAAAGATCTCATGAGCAAAGGCTTGAAAGTGCTGTAGCCTATTGTATCAGTAGCAATACAAGAAATACTACGTTCTGGGTATTTTGGGGTTGTTTCATCTGTCACATTTCATATTTAACTTGATTTAAAGACTTTGCAGAAAAAATAGATGACAGACATACTTTTTAAGCCATATCTGGTTTTTTCTTTGGTTGTTTTTCACTTTTCAAGTTGGCTTCTATTTTGATTAATCTTCTGAGCAACGACATTCTGTTTTTCACCACACACATTTTATTCAAAATACTGAATCTGAGGTATTAATTCAGAGCCCGAATTGTAGTATTACCTTCATAATATAAATATATTATCAGTATATTTATGCCAGATTTGACTTTAAAATTACCTTTATTTTTGCAGGCGTAATATAAAATAAATTTTTGCAGAGTTCTACATTAGCAGTAATGATTATGTTCTTGTTTATATCAAGAGATACTACATAAAATTATGATGTTTAATGCTTTATGAAAAAGTAAGCATGCTTTTTATTTTGGAAGAGTATGAAGAGTTAACTTTATTTAACACCCCCTTTTTTTTAAAGTATAGCTAAGGTAGGAGGAGGTTTTCAAACCAGACTCTGGTAATGTAACTTACACAATTTTGAAATCTAAAGGTCAAATAATATTGTTGCTTGCATATTAAAGACAATTTCCTAAGCTTTGGAGGGGAACAAATGTTTCCATTCATGAGTCGTGTCCAGGCTAATGCTTTTATTTCCTACAATAATTGTACTTGTGCCATAACAACTATAACTTGAAATCGCTACAGAAAACCTGTTTTCAGTCTTTGTGGAAGTCTCATACTCAGTGCAGTACAGCTGCTGGTAGTAAGGGCTGAGAAGTTGTGCAAAACTCCTTTTGAGCCTTAGTATGTTCTTCTCTATTGAAAGGAGAATTACGTGGCCCTTGTGTAAAAACTCTACAGAGTTCAAAGAAAGTCTTCGATGGATTCAAGTGGTGTATGCTCAACTCTTCAAAATGTCATGACTCAACGGCCTTTCTTGTGGCATCCCTGCAAATCTGGCGGTAGCACAGCAGTATTCCCAAGGCAATGGAAATTTTAAATCTATTTCTTTAAAGATCTCACTTGACTTTTAAAATGTTTTCCCCTCACCCATTTAATTCTTTTCTTTGTAATAAGTTGGACAAAATTATAAGTTAACATGGTTTTACTTGTAACTCTGTCTCTTTTTGGCACGCATCAAAATAGTTTTCTTAATAATGCCACAACACAGAGCACTTGTACAAATTACCCTGAGATATGTGTTGAAATTGTTATGAGACTCTTTTGCATTATTTACATCGTGACGTTCTGTCAGTGTACTAATACTCAAGACTGCTTATATTTCTGGATTTAACAAATATGTAAATCAGGTGCACATTTCCCTAGGAATGCAAATGTCTCTAATGAGGAAAGACAACAAACTTCAAAACAAACAAACAAAAGAGTAGAATATGGTAAATAGCTCATGTGAAAGAGGGAAAAGAAGTGTTGCTCAAGTAAGTGGACTAGAGATATGGGACTGTAATCCTTGCTCTGGGACTGTTTAATCAGCTCATCTTGAAGCTCTGACAGATCAATTGTTTCTGAGCAGGGGAAGAATGGCAGCCAGACCCAGTTTTCCCATAAGAAGGCATGAAAACTTCTGTGTTTCCTCTATGTATCAATTTATAGAGCAGAGACGACTGAGTTCCTCTTGCTGAATTTGTTAACACTGGTCGAATACCACTTCAAAGGGCCCCAACACTCTGAAATACTTTTTCTTTATAATGCAATAATTAAAATAGATGTTTGATTTCAGCGTATAAGGACAGAATGGGAATAGCATCATGGTGAATTGAGTTTAAGTATTCTAGAAGGATTTGAATGTCCTTCAGAGAAGCATTCAGCTCGAATTTCATCTCAAAACATTCCCCTGATTTTGTAAAGATAAGCGATATCTTTGAATCATAATGCTCTAGATTGAGTATATGTATAGTGGGAATGTTATGTATTGTGCTGTGATTGTGCTATGCTTTTTATTATGCATTGCTCACTGAAAACTTTATCTTCCATTAAAAGCTGAATTCCATTCAGAAGTGCAATTAAACAAAACTCGCTCACTAAAATAAGACATCATTTATTTCAAGCTGGCTTCTATTTTGAATTTTGATGGCTTCCTGCTAAATAAGCAAGCTTTCTTCTCTGTGAAATTAGTTCAGTATCTAAAAATATGAATTACTTGGTATTTTGTTTTTCATGGTGTAACTCCAGCCCTCAAAGTACTGGTAAGCATTATATTTCTCAATTAACCACCATCTTTAAGATGATCATTATGGTAAAATTAGTCTGAGTTATGAAAAAATCTATGAATTCAGAATAGTGTACGTGTAATAAGTGGGGTAAAATGTTTTAATCAACATTCCTCGGTAATTCTTTAACTGCATGTTTCATATAGCTGTTGCCTTTTTCTGTCTGTTTTCAGTCTTTTAGCTAAAAAATGTGCTTTGTGTCTGTTATAGTGAGAATGCCAGTTGGATTCTGTGCACGACATTCATGAAGCCTCTGCCTCATTTGTCTCTGTCATTATATATCTGGTCTTGCTTTAACACATTCTCAGTTGTTTCTGCTGGTGAAGTTGACGGGTGAGGATCATTAGTAGTATAGCAAAGCCACCTTGAAAAATGCTATGTTGATTTTCCCATGTGCTACTTAATCTGTCATGCAGATATAGATATTAGAGTGCTGGAGAACGAGTTCTGTAAGCAAAATTATTTCCTGATAAAATCTCTCACAAAGTTATGCCAAATCTCCACATCCAAATGTCTATAAAAAGCCTAAAAATGACTTATCGGTAGTATGTGCTTGTGGTAATTCTTTGCAGATTAGAACACGTGGAGAGCTACTTTGGTACCTTTGACTTGTGTTAACCTAACTTCCATCATAAAGGAGAAAAGGTCTGCAACAACATCAGCTGATGCAAAATTTGTTTCTCATCTCTCCCAGTATTACACTCCCAACAGCTTTCTGCCTTTCCTTGCCTACAAGTTAACATCACGTAGGAGGTGTTTGCTTCGTACTGCTTGAACTCTTAAACTTTGTCTCTGGGGGAGTGAGGAGGCTGTAATTACTGTGACGTTCTGGTGCTGATGGTGAAAGAAAACTTGATGTTCGCAAAACCCTCAGTAGAAGCTGGACTAGGACTTTTTAAAATTGTTACCCCTAATACCTCTAATTGGTACCTTGGCTAGGTCTCCAATGGAGCATGAGTTAAGGGACTTTCTTAAAAACAGTGTTCACTAGACATACATTAAACTGACTTTTAAGTATTGTACAATTGCTGTCTGTTACAATGCTACCCAGAAATCTGAGCTGTCAGGTGCCCTTAGGTCTTGTTGATTTGGATGAATGCTTTAAGTACCACCAGAAATTATATGTATAGCGTAGAAAAGCAATCTTCAAATGTAGTTGCAGCACAGAGTATTATTATTTAAAAGACTCAGACCCTCAATACGAGTATGTATGCTTTACTCTAATTTTGTATGAAAATGTAAGAAAAAAAGAATGCATGACTAAATGGCAGATAAAAGTATTAGTAGTTTATGGTAGTAAACTTGTCTAGGGAGGTGATTCTACCCCTCTGCTCCGCTCTGGTGAGACCCCACCTGGAGTACTGTGTCCAGCTCTGGGGTCCCCAACATCAGAAGAACATGGACCTGTTGGAGCGGGTCCAGAGGAGGCCATGAAGATGCTCCAAGGGCTGGAGCCCCTCTGCTGTGAGGACAGGCTGAGAGAGTTGGGGGGGTTCAGCCTGGAGAAGGGAAGGCTCCAGGGAGACCTTAGAGCCCCTTCCAGTCTCTAAAGGGGGCCTGCAGGAGAGATGGGGAGGGACTCTTTATCAGGCTGTGTCGTGATAGGATGAGGGGTAATGGCTTCAAACCGGAAGAGGGGAGATTTAGATGACATGTGAGGAAGAAATCCTTTGCTGTGAGGGTGGTGAGCCCCTGGCCCAGGTTGCCCAGAGAAGCTGTGGCTGCCCCATCCCTGGAGGGGTTCAAGGCCAGACTGGACGGAGCTTGGAGCAACCTGGTCTGGTGGGAGGTGTCCCTGCCCAGGGCAGGGGGTGGCAATGGATGGTCTTTAAGGTCCCTTCCAACCCAAACCGTTCTGTGATTCTTTGTGATTTGCAACTTTTTAGAAGAGAACTTTCACGTTAGTATTTTTTTGTTACGTTAAAAATATCCTCCATGTTTCACGTTCTCTTCTTGTGTTCAGTCTGCTCATTGTGAATATAAAATAAATCAAAGATAAACAAAATGGAAGATGTAGAATGAATGAAATCCTTCTTGTCACTATATTTTTGCTAATTCTAATTTGAAATTATAATTTCTTTTAATCAAGACTTTTTTACTGGGCAGCTGGTGTCCTTTGTGCCAGAAGTCAAATATGAAGACAAAATTTGATGTACTATGTTGTAAAATTGTCAGAATAACACACAGATTTTAAAATTACAGGAGTGAAAAGAAGAGATGAGCATCTTATTTGTTCCTGGTTGTGATTTTTTTCAATGTATTTTTTCTATAAAGCGTTATCTCTTTGCTTTTATTTTAGAATAATTCTGTCTTATTGACAACTTAATGATTAATTTTAATTTTTTTTTATGAGGCTCTATAAGCAAGTATCATTCCATAGTTCTCTGTTCTCGTCAAGGGCAGTGGGAATGAGTTTTTTTTCCTTCCGGAGTTCGTGTTGCTCACTTTTTAAAACTAATCCTTAAGACATTGATTTTACTTGCTTTTCAGATTTTAAAAGTTTTTTGAAAGACAATAGAGAGAAGAAAGGTTATATAAGAACAAGAATTGCATGCTGTTTTTATTTCCTTATGACATAATTATGATTTATTTTTCTAGATACTTTCTGCCAAAATATTTGAACGGGTATTTAGGAGCAGCAAATGTAAACTCTTTGCGGATTTCATTTATGCAGGTTTAAAAAAAAGACACTACAATATTAAAAATACTGAATGAAAATGTGTACGTGAAGTTGCAGCACGGTGGTTACCTGGAAAGTTAATGGACAATAACTAGTATTGGAGAGATGAGAGACTGAACTAAAATCTTCTATTTTGAATTTGATGGTTAATAGCTTATTTTTGCAGTTGTTTGAATTTTTGTAATGTTCTGTTGGTTTGTGCTTGTTTATCTTTCTCCCTTTGCAGAGAATGAATTCTGTTCTATCTCAGTGTTGCCTGTCATTGTGAACTATAAATATATCACTTTCCTTGCAGTTTTGAAACCTAAAGGAATTCTGAAAATCCTTCATTCTCAGAGATCAAAAGCTACTGTAAACTTGGGTAAGTCGGCTTTGTGAGAGCTATTTGAAGTACTATCAGTTGACAATCTACTGACCAAATCTCTTGCTTGCCCAAAGTGTCTGTGAGCTACTGAATTAAGTGATGCTACAAATTTGATCAGTATTCTTATTTTTCGCTTCGGTATTACCTCTTGATTCCGTTCTGCTCTGACCAGTTCTACTTAAGAAGCAGTGGATGTTTTCTGATCCCACTGGGTTTTTTTGTTTGGTTGGTTTTTTTTGTTCTTTTCAGGAGTCATTCCTCCATGTTTAAACAGAAGCAAGCAGGAAGAAGTCAGTAGTGCTTAAACAGGGCTATACCCAAATATATTTACTTCTGAGCTCAGTTAACTTCTGATCTTTAGTTTCATCTGGGACTTTGACCACAATAATTGTAAAAAAACAAACACACACCCCCTGCAATAGAAGAAAGTGACACAAATTTACATAAAAAAGGCGAAGTAACAGTGTTCTGCAGTAAGCAAATGGAAGAGCAGGAGAAGCCATGCATAGAACTTTTTACTTTGTGCCTTGTCTTCTTTGCTCTTAGTCTGACCTCTGAAAGATAAGGATTGTTTAAAATATTTTGAAACTCCTCCTATTGTAATCACTACATTCCAGTGCATTCACATTGGCCCAGGTTGCTTCACTTAAGTCTGTCTTTGTTCCTACATGTTAGGGTCCCTGCGTGTAAGTGACAAGTTATTTTTTTGTAATTGCTAGTAAAACCAGTAGGACAGACAAAATACAGAAAATGCAGAAGGAATTAAGGGGAAGGTCACATGAAACGAACTTCCTACACAATAAGGCATTTCCCCTGACCCTGGTGAATGCAAAACTTTTGTGTAATTAATTTTTTTTTTATTTTTACATTATGTAGCAGTTTTCAGCAGTACATACCAAAATTATACAGAACCATTGTTGACATAACGATGGTTTTCCAAGCAATGTTCAGAAAGCCTAACTCATTTTTGAGTGCAGTCTGCATAAAATCGGAGTTGTATGGCTTTCAGGGTAGTTCTTTCTTTATTACACTGTATTTTAAGAAGTTTTATGTGACCTTAAAGTGCAGTTCTTTTTCAAAAAATCCTGGTTTAGGTTGGTATGTTTGTTAAATTTGAATTTTGAATTGTAAATCTTCCCAATGTTGAGATGTTCCCAGTTTTAATGTGCCTTTTTTTTTTTTTTATTTTAAATGGTCTCTTGGATTTCTTTCTGCTGTGTTTTAAATGTAGATGAGGAACTCATCCAAATTGTCCTTTTTCAAATATGGCCTTTTATCACTGGATTATATCTAATACAAATTCATACGTGGATTTAGCCAGGAGTTACAGTCCTGGATTGTGTAGCTGTATCTGACTGCCAGTATTGTTCCTGGTAATGACTGCAGTAGAGAGGAAAAGCATTGTCCACAGCTTGAGCTTGATTGTACGCTCTGTTATAGAGAAAGTCAAGGGAAATACAAGCTTTCATTTGTGAAGCAAACAAAAAACCCCTGTATGTTCACTTCAGCTGTTCCAGTAAGAGCAAAATAATCTCAGAAAATCAAAGAGGAATCAGATTAGGCTTCCTACTGCTCACCCACTTTATGCCTATCAGTCAATTTGTGTGACGAACAAGAAAGAGTATGTCCTTGGAAAAATACTTACGATAGGCTTATTCCAGCTTATTTCCTTGGTTTATTTTATTTCATTTTGTTATTGAAAGAATAGGCTGACACATTCCTCTGTGGCTTCTTCTTTAGAAATATTTAGGCTAGTCCCACTGATTAAGATTTTTATGTTCATACAGGATGTAATCAGCATGAAATTGCAAAAGAAAGCCATCCTTCTGGTTTGGCAGTGAAAATGCAGAATAAACAACTCAAAATTTATGTCTTTTATCTGTCTAAATTACATGATGGGTTAATCATTCATGAAGCAATCGTTATCTTACAAGTATGACTTACAGCTCAAGAGAAATAAAAAATAAATACCATGCTGTTATTTTTCTTTATTATTGGAAGACATTCCATGGTGTCAGCGCATGCATGGAATGTTGGACAAGTGTTTAAAGAGATTAAGCTACTGTTTGAGAAGGATTTTGAGAGAAAACTGGAAAAGCTATTATACAGTGTGCTACTTCATGTTTTAGAAGGTTATAAAAACTTACAGAATAGGTAATGAGACTGAGTAAACAAATACTTTAATGCCAATTGAACTACTAGGGTGTTTGCCTAAATAAGAGATGTAAGCTTTTAATTTTTAATACAAGTAAACTTTCTTTCAAGTACCACTTTTTGTGATATAGCAAATGCAGATCATAGAAAAATCTGCCTGGAGTAAGCTTTTCAGAAGTCATCCAATTTATTCCCCACCCATAAGAAAGGATCAACTAATCCATTTATGATTAGCACTTGCTCTGTTGTCTAAATATCTTGGTTTAGCACTTCAGTAGTTTTAATACTTCTTTTTACAGTTAGGTTTTCCTATGATGTGATGGACATAGGCTTTTGGTTTAATGTTATTAGTGCTCATTTTTCCTCTCTGTTGTCTAATGGACTGGTGTCACTATCCCTGCCTTCCACCCCCCAAATTTCCTGCTTCCAATAAGGTTTTGATACTTAAGATTCCTCTCTAGTTTCCTGCATTTTTCTCTTGTGTTTTCTAGCTTGTGTTATTCATTCATAGTAAGCTAGACCCAAATCACTACAAGTTTTCGGTTGCATTTGGTGTGGTGTTGTGTGTTGTTGTTGTTTTTTTTTTTTTTTTAATTTCAGATAAATTAAAAGCTTGTAACTTTATCCAAGTTGGTTTTTTCTCTGTTTCCATCCATCCACTCACGAAAAGACTTCTGTTAATGAGAACGCCTACTGCATCTTGGACAATGTCACTGATGACACATGAGGCAACATCGCAGTGGTGGGGGGTTGGGGGGGTGTCTGCTGCACAACCTTGAGTTCTGCTCTCTCAACTGCAATGTCATGACCTTTGCCTAAATGAGTTTCTTCCAATGTAGTAGGCTTTTTGTTTGTTTGGTTTTTCCCTCCCCACCCACCCTCCTTCCTTTTTTTTTTCTTTTTTTTTTTAATAAACTATAAACCAGTTCACCAGGTTCACTGCACTGACCTGCATACACATGATGGTTTGGACATAAAAAGGGAAATTTATGGGAACCTCAGTGAACTTTATATGGAAGCTGGGTATCTAGTAATCGTCTGATGTTTTAGACTCTATCTTAAAGGATACTTAGGGAGAAGAAGAAAGTGACAGGTAGAAAGATCTAATTTTTTTACGCTTAAAAATCTTTCACAACAAATGAACATTTCTAGTTATGTGTAGCATCTGTGTTAGAAAATAACCAGTCACTAAAAAAGAAGTTTGCTTAAAACGAGTCTTTGTTAATCTTAGAAGGAAATAGGAATTGTGGACAAGGCTGTTATTCTTTTAGTGTCTCCCTCCCTTTACCCCCCAGTCAAATATATTTAATAATAAGTGTGGGGGTTTAACAATGACTGGGAAGTTCTTTTAAGAAAATCATGTTTTTCTGACCATCATTGTGGTCTTTATGAGGAGGTATATGATGGAGAAAACAGCAAGTCTAACAAAGCAACAGAAGCACAGTGGAAATAGAAGCGGAAGATAAGGGTAATTCTGTGGGAATGAGACTTGTTAAGGTTGGGTTTCCAAGCCAATCTAATGTTGTACTCTGTACTGTAGAGAAAGACGGATAAAGTGGTAGCATTTTGTCTTTCCTACAATTTAATTTAGATTTGTTCAAAACGTTTTCTTGCCTTTTGACTTCAGGTGCAAATGACCTGGAAAACAGGTTGCCTTTCTGGTACCAAAAGAATGATGTTGGAATTTAATTCAGGACTCTGAACTCCAGTTTGTGTATTCTTGGTAATATAAGAGTTCTGGTTGAGGTGTTCATTCACAACATTTCCAAAACTGTTTCAGCTGCTGTTTGGATCCCAACAACTGACATGAGATGGAAATGGAGCTATGAAAGTGTCTGAGAAATATCAGTATACTGAAAAAAACAAACCCCAAAGCAAACCTGGAGCAGTTCTTCTAATTGAAGGCTACTTCAAACACTTGTCTCTAAAGGTAAAGTGTCTGCCATTCTTGGCATTAAAATTGGGTGTTTTCTGTTTTATTGGTTTTATATTATTGGTAGTGATTACATTGTAATGACTTCTCTCTGTTAGTACTATGGGGGAGTTAAATCAGCTGGAATGTGCACTGGTAAGAGCCGGGAAGTCCTAGGTCACTACCAGTTTTTTACAGTATTAAGGAATGTTATGGCGGGTGCATTTTTATGTCAGAAAGAGTTGCAGAATTAAGTAGGATAACATTACTGTGTCAGGATAGTGGGAAAATAAATGCGTAACAGCTGTTATTAGACACCGTAAGTACAAAATAAATCTGTTCCCAAGAACACCATTGTGAATGAAAAAGGAGAGAGGGAGAATAATCCCTTGCTAGTAGCTTTTAGCATGGCGGGATAAGCTTCTTTCTGATGTTTTTCAGGATTTCACCAGATAGACTAGGGATTCTTATACAGATATTGTTACCTTGGCAGAAAACTCAGGTGTCTAATCTTTATTAAGTTTGTTTTTACTAAAGATTCAGTAAACTGGAGGAAAATTGGTACTTACAGCAGATTTGCATATTATTTGGTTTTGATGAAAATGTTGGTTTTGCCAAACCTTCTGGAACCTGCAGGGAATTGGAAGAAAAAAACCCCCAACAGTTACTCATACACTTCTGTTTTTCTATTTGTAATTTCTGCTTCTTTTTAACAGATGTCTGTATGTTTCAATTTTCAGGTGCTGCGCTGTTGTGCCTGATCCATCGCCTTCTCTGGTTTCCAGAAACTGGTATGTATGAACTCGCAGTCACTGTTTTAAGTGATTAAAGCCCTGTAAAGGACAGTGAGTTACATGTGAAAATCTCGCTTCTGACTTAGTGATAACATGGGAAGTATCCAAAATAAGTCAGTTCATGTAACACATACTTTTTGGTTTCCAGTTCCCGTGGGAATATGTCAGCAGACAAGCTACGCTATTAAGTTAACCAACACAAATTTGCCTTACAATTTTTCCATTCATTCAAATGGGACGTGAATATTTTGTTTCCTAATCTGCACAATTACCCTGGAGCTCGTGTTGCAGCATGTCAGTACAATGACAGCTTCCCCTGAATGACAACTCACAGCTATAGTGAAAAATGACAGGATTTGTAAACCAAGTTTGTTTAAAGAAAAGACTCAGTTCTTGAGTGACTCTCTTTCTCAGTGGCATCGCAGTTAATCATTACTGCATTTTACAATACACCTTAGATATACTTATTTTTAAATGGATCTAATTGGCATGCTTAAATGGACTGGTAATGATGTGTAATTCTGTGTTGCAGAATATGCTGTACTAGGACCTACTAACATAATATTGTTGATAGCAATTAGAGGATGCTCAGAGACGTTTTACATGTTCTACAATGCGATCTAGTGAAAACAAGTCAGTAGTGATGGGACTCACAGTTTGTAAATGTTTACCTTAGTGGCAGGCTTTTGTATCATGCCTTTTCTTGTCACTTGGGCTGTTCCTGTCACTAGCCTTTTTTCTAATGGAGGCCTTATTTTTCATGTAGCATAAGCCACTGCTTGTCTCCCTGAATGTCCGTTTGTATGGCACTCTGTTATATATGATATTTCGTTCTGTTTATCCTTAAGATTCTTCAGTAGCATCTTGCTTAACGAAAAAAGTGAGATGAGTATTTTACACTCATGAGCGTAGGAAAGGAGTCTTGGACTGAAAGCTGACTGGGAAGCTCTTACATGATTTTTATTGTCATGAATGGTGTAGCAAGAACTCTGAATATAAATCACTGTAAGGTTTGCTGTGCAGTTTAAACGTGAGTTTTGGAACTCAAACTCGTGTCTGTGCTATACATTGGCTGTATTTAATTTCAGCTCTTGGGATGAGGGATTGACTGTGACATTTGTATGGCAGGTAGCATGAGCCTCTATTTGTACTCGCAGGCCAGAAGAATTGCTGCAAAGTATCTATCTAATTCTAATAATGTGATTTCCCCCCCCGCAATAAGGAAAAAAACTCCCAACATTGTAAGTGCTTTTGAACACTTGCAAAGCGTTCAGAAAGTTTTAAGGTGTAGTGAGACAGAAGTCTTCCCATAAGTATGCTGCAGACATTAAAGAGACTAAGGCTGTTGTTCTGATTTCATTTTTCTTTTGTTGTATAAATATATATATAGTACATAAAAAAAAACAACCCATTGGAGATTATCTGAATTGGTTCATAAAACCTTGCTGGTTTGCAAATCATTATGATATTTTAACAGCATTGCCTGTTTCTGAGTTAGTATCTGTAGGCATCTTGCATGATATTATACTTTTGGAATTGCATCTGAAACCTGTGGCTACATGATACTGTTTCAGAAACTTGGTATTTAAGGTTGAAGGAACGGACCAACTTCTGTGTAAGGTCTCCAGTGTGAAATTCTGGTTGTGGGAACTTTTACAGCTTCTCCATTGTTTCAGTAATGCCGATGGTTTTGCCTTTTCACTGCACTTCAGTGGAAGCAGCTTTTTTTTTTTTTTTGACTCTTTACTTTCAGCTTACCTTCTTAGGCTCTTCATGTTTATGGCCATTGATTTTCTTGAGATATTCCTGCAACATCTAAGAAATTCTTCCCTAATTAATCATGCCATATATGTTTGGTACCAAAACCCTGAGACTTTGAAAGAAGGCACTGCTTTCCAGGGAGTGTATGCATCTATACATTTTATTCACTATATGTAGATATCTATGGTTGGTAAATGTTTGGTATATTGGTAGTTGAAGAAGGTCTCTGTGAAAAGGATGACTCTGAAAAAGCTGATGATTTTGAATTTCCAGTAATTAGATGACAGCCAAATAATTTCACAAACATTAAATAACCTTAATGAATAAATAGCATTTCTAATGCTAAATAGTTAATGACTATGACAATTTGTTTTCGGCAGTTGAAAGGCATTTAAAATATTCCAATATTTTACTGTGCTAATGCTTAAATTATATTACTTAGGATAATAATAGGACTTTAACTTGCATTTCTATTACTTATATGCCTATAAGATTTCCCACAGACATTTAGTACTAGCCACTGTGGGGCAGCTGGCTTTACCAAATTACCATTTGCAAGATCCAGTACCTCATTTTCCCCCATACCTGTGCTCTAGATACTTTTTGTGTGATGGGTTATGAAAGCTCTTATTCAGAAGAATCAGCAACCCATTTTTTAGTAGAGTTCGTTCAAAAATGTTTTGCAGTCACAGATAGTATTGCCTGGGCGTTTTACATAAAGCAAAGCTGAGTTTTGTATAATAGAAACAGAATATATAATGTACAGCAAATAGTATTTGTGATCTTTCTGCTCCCAAATTCTACTACCTGAAACGGAAGGAATTGTTTTGTTTTGTTTCTGTTTGTGATCACTCATTCACATTTTTCCAGTGGCCAAGGATAGCTGGTCATAAATGAATGGATCTACGTCTAGTGAGTCTGGCAATTATTAGAACTACTTTAAGACTGTTTTTTAGAATTGCTGACATGACTGAGACTAGGTGAAAAAACACCTAATAAAATACTGTATCTTCCTAAGAAAAATGTAGAGTTAATGTAAGATAACATGTATTTGATGACAGATAACCCAATGTAAATGCATGAAATAATTATCATCACCTACATGAAGATAAATAGCTTTTCTGAACTAGCAGGCTTTTCCATATAAAATGCTACTATTTTACCAGTTTTGCCCATTTTTCTTGCCAAATAAATTTTATAATGGCCATAAATAGAAAGTGTGATATGCCTACATAAGCATTACAGTATTAAGAGGGCATTTTCTTGTTATTCTATTTAATTGAAATAAATGACATTTTTACTTGAAAAATTGTTTTATAGCACTGCCACTTGAAAGAAATGCTGTTCCTTCCAAATGTGTGGAATCAGATGCACACGGATGGTCAGCATGTGTGTGGCTGGGATTTTATGACCATAATGCTACCTTTTGCCAGGTATATCTGAAATGGAGATCTGCATCTGTTATCCTGGCAGACCGGGACAAGAAGCTGTCAGCCGGTACGGCAATGTTGGAGGGGAAACATCAAAGTTAGTTCATTCTGTTCTGGAAAAAAACCACTGCCACACCACAAGGACTTGTCAGGAAAAAAGTGTCCATGTTGGTATAAAAGAAGGGTCAACTAGTACTATCAAAACCAATCCACACTTCAAAAAAAAATATTATAACAGTTTGAAAGTTTTTTGCTATGAGTTTGAAGGTATTTCCGTTCATGCACATGTAGAGAGAGTAGAATGAAGATAAATCTTGTAAACATGAAAATTACTAAGGATTCCAGGCCAAGATGGATTAACTGCCAGGCAACTATTTCATATCGTATTTGGGAAGTTGATTTAGGATCCAAAACAAGTTCTCTGAAATGTCTGCATTTCATCTGACAGACTGATATCCCATACTTAATCAAAGTAGCATTTCTAGTGCATCAGTACACTAAATCAATACATATTCACATGAGGAATTAAATGACTTTCGTATTTGCTGTGTGTTGACTACTCTGTACATGTCTGGACACCTCCTTACTCTTGTTACCCCTGTTTTGGGGAGAAGCAGTTCTCATTTTGCTTTTTGTAGCTAACAGTAATTTAACAGATATTAGCTGGCAGCATTTGAAAATGTATTTATTTCTCTAGATCTCTTACTGTAAGCGTTTCTCCTCAGCCTCATCAGAATGTTTATGATGCCAAATTTGGCCTCAGACCGTGCCATCTTTTTTGTTAGAAACCCAACAATTACTTCAGTGTATTCGTAAGGATGCTCTTCATATAGACTATCTTCCTCTCTCTCCTGGCATTCCTTCTTTAGCTAGCCTTGGCTTTAACTCCATAGCAAGCAGTCACTCCTCCTATATACCACAAATAGTTATACAAAATAATGTAAGGGTTGCCATTTTACTGGTGATACTGAAAAAACATCTTTCTGTGAAACAGCAGAAAAAACATATTTTGTCACTTAGCTTTCTCATTTAGTGTCCTGTGGAAATAACGTCTAAATGTTCGGGCGTAGGACACCCTATGTTTGGTAATCCCAGGAGTGGGCCCAGCACCAGGGTAGCAGTCCAGTCCTGCATGTGATTATTCCTAACTTGTTCCATTAAAATAAGTAATGCAGTTGTTGACACACTAATGAGAAAAATAACAGCTGCACGCTGTTTTTTCCACGCTGTTATGCGTACTGACAGTCCATGTGGGTGTGGTATTAAGGCCTCACGGGCAGGCGTTTTGGATAACTTCAATATTCGCAACTGGCAAATCCCCAAATGAATCACGGAGGTCACGTCAAATGAGTTAACATTTCTCGAAATAAGCTTCTGTAAAAATCTCAAGTGTCTGGGTGGCATCTTCTGAGCAGCCAGGCTGGTGAAACTTTTCACTCGCTGCGTAGCAGTAATTGTCTTGTATAAACATGTCAAGAGTATCCCAAATAAGGCCTGATTATATGTGATGAGTAACAGAGAATATACTTTCTTTTTAAGCTGCGTATGCTTTTTGATTTTCCTTATGAGAAGATACACATGAATGTACTTTCACACAGCTCGTTGGGTTACAACTTGAACAGTATGTTAATATTTGTGTCGCTTTAACTGAAGGTGTCATCACTGAAGTATTGGGACCTAGTAAGCACACTAGTTAATGATGTATAGCTTTCTGGCTTGGCTGGGAAGAGATTTCACTACTCCTGCATGAGTACAGTTCTATTGACTTTTTAAGGCCAGCTGATAATAAGTAGAACATTGCCACCTTTTGGTCATAAAGAAAAGGCATACGGTTAAAGAAGACGCATTTTATGCAGGTTGGGGATGCTGCAGCAAAACTACGTAATGGTATATTCATTTGTAATGTAACTGCTCCGTAATGGTAGCCCAGTTCAGTGGAGGTTGTTGGCATCGTTTGCTTTGATTGTGTGTATTTCATACCACGGTGATGTGTTTAGAGAGAATATATTATGCTACATACTAATTAGGCTTTCCTGAGGACTGAATTACATATGCATCGTGAAGATAGTATGAAGGCTACCATGGTTACCATTGTGCACCCAGCAACTTATTTTATACAGTGCCAATTAATCTGAGGTAATGCTTGAGAGAGAAGAACATTGAATAAGGAATGCTAATGTCTCAGCTGAAAGATGGAAATTAGATAGAAAATCACAGCTTTTATTTAAGATTATGTGTCAGGGTCAGCATTTATAAACGAATCCACCTGTAAGACTAAAACCAACAGTTCTGTCTTACATAAAACCCAGTATCTCTCTAGGCCTAATTGACACACAGGACACACTGCTGCTTTATCAAGGATATTCTCTGAATAGGAGTTTTTTCCCTTCTCATGATTTTAATGCCATATTTTTGCAATTCAGACTATAATTGGGGATTATTGCAATGTTAGAAAGGGTGCAGTTTCATGATGCAAAGACATCTAATCCCATCTAAATGCAGGTTACAGTTGCTAGGGACAAAACTTACGCCTCTGGCCAAAGACTTCTAAATGGCGAGAACTGAGCATAGTATACAGCTCTAACTCCTTCCTCTTCCTGACAGCTCAGTTTTGCTCAGGTTATGTTGCTTCGTAGTCAGCTTGTCCCATCGGTGTGAGGTGTAAGGCAAAATTCACCTACCAGCCATACGCAGTGTATGGTTATAATTCTTACACGTCCTTCTTTACATGTCCCTTTTGCATTGGGACAAATCATTTTAGTAGATGAAGAGAAACCATTCGAGAGCGTTCGGATCCAGATTCCTCCCCAGTTCTGTTGCCATTTGTAGATGAGAACTCCGAAGGAGGGTCAAGTGAAGACATTGGATAAGCTCCTGACAGAATTGCAAATTTCCTGCTTGAATGTTTTCATTAGATTCCCTGTCCCTATTTATAGCAACACGGCATAAAAAGCACTATGAATATCTGCAGAACAGTGCTGTCTAGTGTCACGGCCACGCCTCTTAATGCTTTTTTTTGCTGCCATAGCAGTCTTGTGGAGTTTTGCTGTTGATTGTCTCTGCAGCAGCTGTAAATACCTAGCAACAAAGATCTAACAGCCCTAATGAAGCAAATCACTTAACGATTGATAATGTTAACATTTTATAGTTCTTTCAGAATAAGAAGGTGCAGATAAACATTGGCGTGAGTTTAAAAATCCTTTTGATCCTTAAATTTGATTCTTACTATTTTGCAAGAATGTGTGCAAGATGGAACACTAAATATTAAATCTTTAGAAGTTTACCATTTCTTTTGACTCACCAACATGCGTGAGCAGTTGGATTTAAGTTGACTCAGCTAACTTTATACTGAAACAGATGAGGGAATCTTGTATGACCCATTCTGCTTGCTCAGCAACATCACGTTCTATGGGGCTGGCAATTTTTGGCAAAAGAGTAATGGTAACAAACAGTTGAGAGGCAGTAACTTCAGCTTCCACAGATGTCCCAGCAGTTAATAGTTGCCCAAGGCAGAAGCTTTGATGCTTAAGTGATGGAATGTTTATCTTAAAAACTAGAAATTAAGCCGCTAAAATATGTACACACCTTTTCCAAGTGTTATTTGTTAACACAGTTCATTGGCTTATGTGACTTGTAACTATATTATTACTATTTTTCATTAAAAACTGTTTTGCTGTACTTAGTAAAGCACTTCAACAAAAGTAAAAGTAAAGCATTTTAAACAAAATTCTTTGATAAAAGAAAATACTGTGTTTCAGTAACTTTTCACTCTTTGTTGATAGTCACTTTTAAGCGGATTTTATAGCATTCTTGATACTCTACTAGTTGGACTGAAGATGCTTAACTCTGTAGGTTTAATCACTGGGCTCATTTTACCGTATTCTATACTGAACATCTCCCTTGCAGTGCTTTGAAATGTAATATGGTTGGGAACATCTGTCTGTTAGATGCAAATCAGAAATATTTTTTTTCCCACTTAGCTTGTACTTTAACAGAGCCTTGAAATTTATATACATCTCTGTTTTGTTTCTAAGAACATGGCTTAATCAATATTTTTGCCAAAGCTGCTGATCAGAAGTAATTGTTCGCTCAAGAGGGTATAACAGAGAAGAGTTGCAGTGATTTATGATAGTAAAACGCAATTAAGTTTCTTGCAAAAATTGTTATATATCATGCACACATTTTCTTTTTTTTTTTTTCATGAGGAAACTTTCTTCTAAGGTATTTTCAGAAGAAATTTCAGGTTATTAGCCAAATAATTTGGGAAATGGTTAGCTGCTGATTCAGATCCTATGTATTAATCTTCCTGTTGAACTAAAAGAGCAGCTGCACGGATGTGTAACAAAGAATCAAGGACATTTCTTCATATCTGTTGAAGCAAGCTCATGTTTAATCATCAAGTTCTTGTCAAAAATATTTCTGCAACCTGTGTCAGTGGAATATATAAAAGTTTAGAATGGAAGTTTATATCATTATCTCATTGTCTAATTTCAATAATAAAATAATTGAGCTGTCTAAATGCCTATCAGTGGAAAACCAATGGAAATGGAAGACTGGTAATTATGCTTAGCTTTTCATTCTGATGAAATCTGCCTGTTCTCTGAACTTCTCTTCTTCCTTGGTGAAATGATTGCTTTCTATTAGTTTTTGTTATGATGCTTCCAGTTAAGTGATTTCATTTTCTGGGGGGAGGAAAAATATCATATAAAAACCTTTTGCATGTTTCCCTTTAGCTCCAGTAGCAGAAACAGTTGACTTGCAAAGAAAACCCTGTACCTGACCAACTAAAGAGCTGAGGGCTCCAGGTAGGTCAGTTGTTGCCATTGCTTGTAGAGCTGGAAACGCTAGTTGTGGTAGCAACATATTTCAGATATTGATACATCAGGCAAGGTGGTTATGGTGTTTTTCAGAGCATCTGGTTCTTTGGATGGATGGACACACAGATGGAGAAGTTCTGAGTGACTGAACATTACTGAGGTTATTCAGCAAGCTGGCACAAATTTGTTTCTCCTCTAGGAAGCCTGCAGTAGAGCCACAGGCCATTACAACTGAAAACCTGGAACTAAAAGGACAGAAGGTAATAGGGGAATACAAGGAAAATTACACTAATTAATATTATTTTTAGAAGATTAACTTTTAAATTAAAATCTTAAGATGAAGTTTACACGTTAAGAAAAAGTAGGACATGGAATAAAAGCAACTTACTCCGTTTACAGTCCAAATGAAAGTACATAAAATGGTTTTTTGCAATTTATGATACTTTTAGAAATTAGGACTCTTATCCTATAAACACAAAACATTACAATGAGACCAACAAAACAATAGTAGTTTGCTTGACAGTAGCTGTCACAGAACAGCGTCTGCTAAATTATATTCAAATAAATGAAACATTGAATTACTTACCTGTTGAATAACACACTGAATTACCCTTTTGAAGAAGGGTATCCATTGCTTCTAATGGTGTTAGTTTATCCCTCCCACCCCGTCTGCTTTACCAATTTATATAAATGCCCTGAGTTCTGGCAACTTTTCTTTTTATACTTAAGCTGTATAATTTAGCATAGTAAATAGCTGAGACTGGCAAGCAGCGTGTATCTGACAGCATATCCAGTAATTTCTTTTATATTTTGTGGTAATTGTAAGCACAGAATAAAACTGAGTATTTCGGCATATGTAGCAATAGTCACAAAAGTTGGTTTTAATTTTAGATTTTGCCTATAGTCAGTTGAAAGAGGATGGTACTCTGTATTGGTTAATCTCTACTGAGGATGGAAGGAGCCAAGAACTGCCATAACTACACCTACAAAACATTCCCTTTCGTCTCTGTTTTGTGGCATATTGTGTGACTATGGGGAAAAAAGTTGCATTTGTATATTGCCTGCAAACTCATCACTTCACTGTTGAGTATTTTTTTAACCATTCTACATGAACGGTGCTGCTTGTTGTGGAGTTTGATTGTTAAGACTTTTTACAAGGTCTTTTAAGGCATAACTCCATTTGGAGTAACTTTAAGGTTATCCTGTCCTTAAGGCGGAAGTAGTAAGACTCTCTCCTATTTTCACTGAAGCGTATGTAATGTAGAGGAAGACAGTGCTTCCAGTGAACTAAATTCTTCAGTGCGGAAGAAAGAGTCCCAGTGAGCAGAGTTTTGCTCATTTACTCCCTGCAGAGAAATGACATTTGTTCTCTACAGCATTTTCTCTTGAGAGGACCAGTTATTGGCTTATGTCACAAGCAGTCTACCGTTCCTCGGTGATATATTCCTTAAGGCATACATGGATCACTTTCAATACTCAGTGATCCAAATTCAACTCTTATTGATTGTATGAATGTGCTGGGGCTGTGAGAACAGAAATTGTACTTGTGTATGTGTTAAAGTTCATATGGTTTTCTTTCTGGCACAGTGCAGCTAGGTGTTTCTTCCACTATATGTTTTGTGTGCATATACATATATACGCTTATATATGCTTATATGAATAAAAGGCTTCAGTGGCCTTTTACTATCAATTGGCTGCCCCTAATTGTGTTCAGCCCGCTACCACTGACACGGACTTGCAGAGTCTGTCTAGAGAATCCTTTACCCGCTACAGCTGGTTTGAGGGTGAGCAACAGAAAAAAATATATAAATAATAGACAATATTGCTAACTTTTTTGTTGGTCTGTGGATGATTAAAGCAACTAAATTCAAGACAAGTTGAGGGGGAAAAAAATTACAATAAGAAAATACTGTAAAATTTGATGGAAAGCATGTGGTATCTCCCCACATCCCTTACAATCTCCATTACTGGAGTTCATTGGTGACCTTAAGTCCTTAATTATTTTTATTGGTCCTTGAATAAAACCTATATTTTCTCTCATATGGAAAGTTTTAGGATCTTATGCTCCATTTTTCTTTTTGAAGGAGCCTTTGCTGAGATTAACTGTATAAGAATACAGTAAAATAATTAAGTGTTCTGGTAGCTGCTGGGGTAAGCAAGCCTCACTAACTTGGCTCGGGCTGTGCAGCCGAATGTCAGGAATACATGCAGTCCGATACAGTCAGCTAGGACTCAACAGTGACTGGAACTAGCATTCTTGTTATTGAGGTGTTCTGTACGGCAATACAGTTTTGCCAGGATTGAGCATGAGGGGAAAAAATAAAATTGGAAAACAATCTCAGTCAACAAATGGGGGGAATAACCCACTTGTGAACTTACTCCGGCCTGGACTCATGGCTTTTTTTAGCCTTCCTGGTTAAAATATATTAAGCCAAGTGTTCTGGTGCTTTACACAGTACATTAAACACCTTAATCATACTGTCCTCTCTTGCATTAATAAATTTAGCATTTGTATTCCTGAAGCAGCTGTTTTCTTCTCTTGCTCTATTTTAGTTCTTCAGAATACAAATTCCAGCTCATTTCCATTTTTTCCAGACCTAACACTTTAAAAGTTTTGTTTTCCTGTTTGTTTTTTTAACCCTCTAGACTAAAAATTGAGTGCTTTGAGGACCACTGCTATATTTTTCCAATAAATATTCCATTTTGTTGTTAAATATTTCCTAGTATTCTTGATGAATGTCCTTCTTTAAGGAGGGTGTTCTGGGACAATATATTTGAGACAGAAGAGCTTGTTCCTCATCTTGAATTTTATTCAGAATTAATTGCTTTCATGCAGAACTAACTGCTGTGTTTCCACAGGTAAGTACTCGTTCTGGAAGCACTTCAGTTTTTACACATCAAAGAACAAGATGCACCATAGAGATGGAACTTTTAAGATGGAAATTAATAGCATCTGTGCTTTGTCCTTCTGAAAACCTCAGATCCAAAATATCATGAGTTTTGCAGTTTCAAGTTTTGGTCATAGTTGCAGATACTGGTCAATCCCACTTGTAGCTGCAGAGCTAACTACTGTACAGTGAAGTCTGCTTCTCTTTTTAAATGTGAAAAAGATTGCTTAAAGGAGATAAATTTAAATCTCAGGCTTAGATCAAATGATTTAAAATTAATATTGTTTATCAAGACTTTTTTTTTAAACTCTGGACTTGTAAAGGCTATCAAAAATAGAAAGTCCCTAAATTTCAAATGACTAGGAAAAATATTAAATTAAGACGACATTTTTCTTCTGGAAGAAATACTTCTATGAATAAGTAGTAATTAAGAGCCTGTTCCTGTTTGTACTGTGCTTTTATAGACTTAAATGGCAGTGCTTAATGGCAGTCACCTTTACCATTAAGTAATTGACTAACTCAGGCAGGACGTCTCCAGGTAAGAGTTTGGTATAGTTCCTGAAGATGTCCCCCAGGCAGCATCTGTTGTGCCTGCACCAATTGGTATACCTAACATCTTGGTAAGATAGTCTGGCCCCTGCAGAGACTCTTTTAGGTGTTTCCTGCTGCCGAACTGACCAAGTTTGCATATATAAACCACGTTAATAGAAGAAAATCTTGCAGATACAGAAATGGTGTCAACGGTTACATGCTTTCAATAGTTACATGTTTTGAATGGATGTACTGGGTCTAGCTGGGATGGAGTTAATTTTCTTCGTAGCAGCCCATATGGTGCCGTGTTTTGAATTTGTGACCAGAACAGTGTCGATAACCCACTAATGTTTTAGCAGCTGGCAACTGATGCGTACCCAGCTTCAAGGCCTTCTCTGTTTCTCATGCTGCTCCACCAACGAGTAGGCTGGGGGTGCACAAGGAGATGGGAGGTGAAACAGCCAAGGCAGCTGACCCCAACTGACCTAAGGGATATCCCATCCCACACCACATCGTGCTCAGCAATAAAAGCCTGAGGTAAGGAGAAGGAAGGGGGGGGCGTTAAGAGTTATGGCACTTGTCTTCCCAAGTAACTGCTACATGTGATGAGCCCTGCTTTACAGAACAGTGGTTTGGGAAGTCTCACCTGATCCGTCTGAAAATGCCATCGCAAGGATCCTTGTGACAAACTTCTGTTGCCGCCCGGACAGCGACCAACCATCCTGCTAAAGAGATTTGATTCCATCATGTAAGTGTTACCGTATGCCAAGATGACAATTAGTTTTATTATCATTTATTTAAATAAGTGGTCTCTCTGTGTAGCAAGGGGTAAGCCTAGGATGATGCTGAGGTTCCACGTAACACGTTAGAGATTAATTTTGCAGTAATTATTTGCTTTAACCTACTATAGAAGCAAACTGCTAACTAGACCTTAAGATTTTGCATTTCTTATGTGCGTACTACTGTGAATGTTATGTGACAATGTCTGAAAGTGCAGTATATCTTAAAACAGGAGGGAGCAATTTAGAAAGAATTGCTTGTAGCTTTTTACATTTTAAACACAGCCTTCCTGGGAGTTTTGCATACTATTGTCAGGCCAAAACATCATTTTAACACTGTAGGAATTAACACACCATGTTCCACAAAGACTCAAGGAAGCTGTCTAAAGTTCTAACATCAGTAATGCTTGAGAAAAAACTTCTGCAAACACTGCAGGATACTGCAAATTGCAGCACTGGAATCTATTTTATTTTAGCTGACTACCATCACTAGATGGTTAGTTATTTTTCCTCAGATCCTGCCTTTGTGCACTACACAAAGGAAAGCGTATGTTTTGTTTTATTGCCTTTACTGTGCCAGCAAACATGCAGAATAAGAATGACTGATGTTCTGTGAGATCCCTTATCTTTCATGATATGATTTCTTTAACAGCCATTCTTACTCTTCTCCCTACATATTTTTGGTGCTGAATGCAATTCAGCACTTCATATCTTTTTTTCTTACTGCCATTCTCTGTGTTTTCTACTTTTTCAGGCTTAAAGGACCGGAATGTTATTGTAACAATCATTGTTAGAAAAAGGAAAGGCAAAATGAGAGCTTTGATTATTCTTAATGCAGAGATTTTTTTTTATCACAGTAGATATTAATAAACCTTTAATAGAAACCTGCATTTTCTTTTATCAAGTCATTATTAAGGAAAGCCTTGAGTTTGAGGATCTTTCTCCTCTTCTTCCCACTGTGCCACCCTCCCACCCTCGCAAAAAAAAAAAAAAAGAGGGGGGTGCCTGCATGAATAAGACACGGTGAAAATTGCAGTCTTATCCAAGGAGGACCATACTTGGGGACTGGTGGGTTATTTCGTTCTGCTTGTTAATTCCTTGTTTCCTGTGCTGAGAATTCCCATAAGGATGCCAGTTACAGGGGTAAGGTTTTGGTGCTAGCTGTTGACTGGACAACTGGACCACCTCCATCAAACTTACTTTACAGTAAGCCACTTCATAACCATACTTTCATAGTAGGTGTCACTTTGCACTGAATTTTGCTATTGATAAAAAGGTGAAGGTATTTTAATTGTATTATCCGTAATTATAATGGTATGGAATTGATGTAGAGATTGTTATAGAGGGAGACTGACAGTGTTTTTACACTGAGGAGGTTAAAAAGCCCAGCTTCCAATTATGAAGTTGCTTTACTGCCTTAGGAGGTCAGTACCTGTATAAAGCAGCTGCAGCAAAGGTTGCGATGAAAAGGAATGAGTTGAAGTGATTTTTATAGATGTCACACAGCAGGTCAGCAGTAGAGCGAGGAATAAATTTTAAGTCTCGTGAGTCCCAGCCCAATGTCTTTGCAGCAAATTTCTGCTGTTGTAGAAATCTCATTACTTACAGAACAGACCAGAAGAATGTAAAAGTTGGGTTACGCACGCTGTGCCAGTTGGCAATCACTGTGCTCTGTTTAAAAAAACCACCAGCCAACACTGTATTAAATCTAATTAACCTTCACCTATCTCTGATTACAAAAAAACCCGTGAAAGATGAAATGTCATCTATAGTAGCATTTTATGATCTCTTCTGAAATAAAAATATCTGGAATTTAGAGTCATGGGAGAGTAGTAAGCACACACTGGCAGAGACAGCAAAAGAAATGTGTCAAATACACTGAAGGACTGGGTTGGGAGGGATGATTCTCCATCCTCTCAGGTTTCCTAGTTATCAAGATTTGGGGGGTGTTGTTCTCTTTTTAAACAGGCAATATTGCCCATTATGACTTGTTTTTTTTTTTTACACTGGCTCTATTCTTTGTTTTGAAAACATCCCATTATCTTTCCAAACACTTTTTTTATCTTTTCACGTTTTTTTTCCTTCACCACCTCTAAATCCGTAGGAGTGTGGTGTTTTGTTTTGTTTTTTTAACCAGTGCTCAGAAACCAGAAAAATAACTTGTCATTATATTACTCTAACAATTCTGCAAAGAACATGTTAAAGTTATAGGAAGAGTTGCAAATGGGTCACTCTTTATTTATACAGAAATTACACCCAGGGTCACAAAAAAAAAACTTTAAAAAATCAGCTAGAATTATTGTTCCTTTTTACAGACTTAGAGCACCTAGTCTAAAGCACAGCGAATAGAAAAGCTTTCATCATAAGAATTTACTTGGGGAAAAGATCTGGCAGATTAAGAGTCTAATAAAAATGTGGAAAAGCTTGTCCAGCTTTCATTAATGCCATCTTCTCACTTTGTCTCGCTTCCCTCCCTGAAGGCCAATCTGTAAGTGTAGATAGACAACTCAAAGTAATTTGCAGCTGGCTGACACTCTGTAGAAAAACATCCCAAATATCTAAAGTTTATATGGAAAAAATAATTTTAAAATCACTTCTACTGCACTATCACGATCATAGGACACTTCACAAACAGCCCAGGATAAAAATTCTCTATCATAGCTTAGATTACTCAAAAATGATGGCTTTCTTAATTGGAATTGAGACACATCATTTTGTGTCATATGACCCATATAAGACTTGTTTAAGGAAGAGCTTTCCCATGTACTACTGTATCTGAAGATCCTTAGGTATTTTGATGGATACATTAAACTGCTGGGATAAAAGAACATGGAGAATATTCATTCTAGTGCAGTTAGAGGTGGCCCTAATCACCCACAATGCGTGGACGAAAGAAATAGTTTTAAGAGTTAAAGCACAGTTTAATAGACAAAGATGTCTCTAACATTTCCTTGATGCTTCCCTTCTGAGTATCACAATGAACTATGTTGACAGGTAGGGATGAAAACTGGGTTGCTGTTTTGACAACCATAATTGCTGGTGGTAACAGACGTGACCAGTCTTATCAGTATGTTATTTCTTGCTTTGTAATACTATTACATACCTGAAGCACAGCAAAGTTAAGAAGTTTCAAAAGGAAGATGGCTCACATAGGTTTGAGATGTTAGTTTAAATCTAGATACTTCCTACATAATAAAACTACACGCAAATTTACCGACATGAAAACTGTTAAAATTTATCACCAGTAATACTACAGATGATTATATTTGGCGCCTAGTGCAGAACATACCTGTGAAACAGGAATTACCATCTAAATGACTAAAACTCCCACAGAGACCATGGAATGTATTTATTAAGTAACTGACAAGCTGATAACAAAGACTGATGTAACAGTAACTCCAGGTTTGTCAATTTAAAATAACAATACTATATAAAGATCATATAGGAGCATAAGCCTTAGCTACTGTACTGGGTGTGCATGGGCAGGTTTTGGTAGCTGGGGGTGGCGGTGCTGCAGGAGGGGTCTCTGTGGGAGGAGGTCAGGGTTGCCCCATGCCAGGGCCAGCTGACTCTGCATTGGACCCCACGCAGGACACAGCTGAGCCATCAGCAAAGCTGGCGGAGCTCTGTGCAAGCACATTTACCGAAGGGCAGAAAACCCCGGAGAGCAAGAGGGAGAGGAGGGAGCAAAGGAACAACAGAGGGAACCCCAAGGTCAGAGAAGGGAGGAGGAGGTGCTCCACGGTGCTGGAGCAGAAACCCCTGACGCAGCCTGTGGAGGACCCTTTGTTGGAGTAGATGGATATTTCTTGAAGGAACAATGGTGTGTGGAGAATCCATGCTGGAGCCAAGGAAAAGGGTGAGAAGGAAGGAGCAGCAGAAAGAGACCTCACTTAGACAAGTGATGAAGTAGAATTATCTCTGAGCAGGGTGAATAAGAGCAAAGTTCATTAATTTAAAATGAAACGTATCATTTTATGGAGGTTTTATGTGACACAGTGCTTCATTACTGTAGGCAACTATATTTGGTGACCCTTTCTGTCCCTACGTTTGTAATGACTATGCAGAAATTCCTCTTCAACTGTGCGTTAGCAAATATGATGTATTGCCAGGCTCCTGAGAAGACTATGTTTGTTTTAGGGATGCTTATAGGTATATGCAGTGCCATTTATACTGAGATTATAATTTTGCAAATGTTAAATCTTTCAGGTATTTATATGTATTTTCTGAGTACGTTTTACTTTCCTGTGGTGAATCATACAAGGTGCATAACATGGAGCTTAAAACCAAGCGGAGGTTACTGCTATGAGCTAGTGGTATAGGTTCCACTTTTACTCCCAAGGAAATTTGGTGCAGTAGCTAAGGCTGAACCTGCCACCGCTGTCACCAAGTGTGACGTCCAGATGTTGTACAGTGTGGGAAAAGGTGGCATTCAAAGACAGGGCAAAAGTCTGGAGCATTTTCTTTTGTTTGCTCAGTTGGGAAGAAACTCCTTAACTTTAAAGAAACAGGAAATTAGAAACACCTCTGTTGTACCAGTTCTCATACACAGGGCTGTAACCACACCTATGTACGCATACACACACTCATACGCTTATGTCTAAAATAAAAGTTAAAGGCAAACTGTTGCTATTAGAGTTGGCCAGGATTTTTTCCAAGATTAGTTTCATCAGAAAGTGACAGTTTATTAAAAGGTTTTGAGAAAAGGTCAGTTTCTGATAAAGCTTCAGAAGGAAAGCTATTTCAAGTCCGTCATGAATACCTGATAATGAGAGACCTAGCAGGCTGGCTTTTATGGCATTCATTAAGGGGTGAGAGAAGCAAGATCTTACGTCTGATTTAGTCACTAGTCGTGTCTTCTCCCTCAGAAAACTTCAGGTTAGCAGACATCCAGAAAGTAAGACAAAAAAAAAAATAATTCTGCACAGATGTCTTGCAGCAATTCTTCTAGCTCCAGCCATAGTTTCACATGAGCATGACCCCTCTGAACAGTGTCTCGCTCGCTTTTTATCACTACCTCAGTTAGTTTACAGCGGGTTTATTTTCAATATTGCCTCTTTGCCAGTGAAAGGGATCATTTTATGAATGAACAGGGGTGTACCCAGTGAAGACAAAGATCACTGAACCCTGAAGTAGTCATACACATATGTCTTAGGTGATAGTCTTTACACTAACTGTAAAAAGCCTTCCCCATCCCTTCCTTGGTTCGTTCTGTCCAGGCAGATTTGCTCTGCATGTGCTCAAGTTTTGAGTTGTGAGTGCACTCAAGTTTTTCTTGCGGACTCAGAAGTAAAATCCATTGCTTTTGTGTCTTCCTATAAAAATCCTATTTGTGACTGGAGAGAGTGCAACTGTTTTGTTAAGAATGCAGTCAAAGTCAAGCGCCAGCACAGAGCGGCTCATTAGACCACTGCAGCAATGAACTATTCTCTTAGGCAAGAGGCAAATAATAGATTCAGCTATAGATTTTTCCTCTTATTTCATCTTTCTTAGATGTCTTTATTTTCAGAGGGAATCATGTAATGCCTTTACACTGATAAAAGTCAAAGCAAAAATACTGGTAAAAGAACTCGGTGGTGCTTGAAAGCACCTACTACAGTTTACCAGCATCTGAATTTTTGTCAGGTGTCTCCATATATTTGATTTCTGCTTTTAGGAGCTGTTTCAAGTCAAAGAGACAGGCCTTGACTTGTATAAATTAGTACTGATTTGTAACTCAGTAGTTGGGATACATATGTGTTCAAATAAACATAACATCCAATTCAGAGCTCATAATTAGACTGTGCTTAGCTTTCCAATTACAGAACGGCGGTCTTATTTATATGCAGCACAGTTAACAGGACTGCATTTTTTGCTAGAGACAAGAAGAGGATGTCTTGCTGAAGAAGCAACAAAGTAAACCCACTTTGCAGTATAAATACCATATAGTCTTTGCATCAGAAGGAGAAAAAGTTGATAGGGAATACTTTGGGAATGCCTTAGGATATTACTGGTTTAACAATAACAAAAAAGTTCACATGCAGATGCTGAAAAATATCCAAGACAGAGAGTTATAATAGCAGGCTTTCACGAAGGTGTCAAGGAGACTATAACAATGTATATTTCTTCTTAAGTGAAGGGAGAAATAAATGCTGTGATAAAAGCAGACCTAGGAGCATACATTATTATTCTTTGTTGCTATTTCCATACTTAATTACAAAGTAAGACAAATAGCTAAAAGCTATACTGACAGTTACAGAAGTTTGTGAAAATGTCAGTGTCAGAACTCGTGTAGCTCTCTAGCTGTGGTATGAGCAATTATAAATTCGTAACACTTTGTATCAGTGCAAAAACTTAAATCATGAATGGCAATACACGTTTGTAGGCAAACGCTATCCAAAAGGTGCTGGATACCTACTTTCAGGATGTAAAAAATGCCCATAGTCAATGTAACTGATGAATGGATGCAATTTATTTTTTTAAGATGAGGTTATAAGCTTTTTTAATCCTTTACTGCTGCTGCTTCCTTCTTTCTCTCCACCTCTGCTGTATGTCGTCGAACTCCCAAGCTCAAATACAACATAAAAGAAATGGAAGTGTACACTTCATACCTATGTAACTGAACAGCTATAAAGGATTCCGAGGGCCTCAACTCGTATTTTTTGAATACCCAGATGATGGAGACATAAAATGTATCAAGTCAGAGGTTTGGCAAGTGTTCCTGACTGCCACAGCACATTTGTAGCTAAACTGACAGTGCGGATTCTCTAAACATCCAAGCATAGCCAGGTTTATCATGTCCTGGTTCTTGATGTTTGTAAATTAGTCTTGCTCCCCCTCATAAAAATCCTTGTCGCAGAACCAAGTATTCAGCAATTCTATGACAGGAGACACTATTATTTTGGAAGCACAACTATTTTTCTTCAAATGATCTTGTTGACAAGAGGAAAACCATGCTGGAGTCACTCAGAATGTTTCTCGCTACATGACAAAAAAACTCCTACTTTATCACATGCAATTTTAATACGCTGTGCTTTGGTGGAGGAAAGAAGTTTACAAACTGACATCTCTATGCCACCTTGTATCTTTATATCTCAAAAATATTAAACTACAGGTCCGTTCTTGAAAGCAGTTCCAGATGTGGCAAAAGGCTCAACAGTTATCTTCTGGTCTCGATTTTGACCAGTCTTTGGATTGACATCCTTCTCAGTTTAAAGGTTTAAAATGCCTCAAACTGTTGGTATAAGTTTTCCATTACAATAGAAGATAAAAATAAAGATCACCATATGCGTTGTATAAGATCTAAGCTCTAGCCCTCTGAATTAGAGGGGTCATGCTAATGAAGCGTTACAATTTAAGAGCAGAAAAGAAAACAGTATTCAAACAGTATTCAATTTGATCTGCTTTCACAAAGAGAAATAGAGAGAGAGCAGCAGAACTGCTATCTTTTAACTAAAAAAAACCCCCAGACTATTTTAAAATGTGTTGAAGCTTTATGCAAGTGTATGTCCTGCACCAATGACTGAAAAACAACTGAAATGCAGGCAGCAGGCTTGCCCTCTCCCTTCCAGCAGCCTTCTCAAAACCTCCAGTCCTTCCCCAAATGTATGGTTGGCAGTCCTACCAGAATGCAGCAAAAAGAAATGCCTATGGTTCCATAAATAGCAAAAAAAAATAATCCCCAAACAAGGTCCTGACACCCCACTCCAAATCCCATGGCTTTCTGCAGTGCATCCAGAAACCCCCATCCCAGCTGCAGCAACCACAGTTCTTAGCAAGCTGTATCGGGGGGAGAGAGGGATGGAGTGGTATTTTTTTGCTTTGAAGGCCAGGACTTCAAATAAAAAGTTAGATGTTCTACAGCTTTGTCCCTCTTACATGATTTTAAGTGTAGTGCTGTTTTCCAATATTCAGCAGAAAAATTGTTCTAAGCAATACACTTTCTGTGGAAAGTACTGCAGTGATGCTCTTGAGTGTAGGTTCTGATTAAACAGTGGTGAGCCTTGCTGTCGGTAGCCTATTTGCTAGCCTCTCTTCAGAGACAAACAGGGATTTTACATCTGTGCTTTTCTCTAAAAGCAGTTAGTGACATATGAAAAGATTGGATTTGTAAATGTCTAAGGCAATAGACTTCATCTTTATAGCATACAGAGAAAGGAAGCACGAAGCAGTGAATTGCACAGCTGCCTAAAGAAGAACCACATTCTTTTCCAAGATCACCATTTATCAGACAGATGAAACAGGAGTATTTCTGTGAGAATTGTCTCAATAGCAGTACAGAATATATATACTACCTCCTCAAGCATGTGCAGTTTTAATGAGTTTCCACCTGCCAACAAAATCTGAAATTATTCAGACTCCCTCATCCTCCCACTACAACTTTATTTCCACTTGTTAAAAACTTGTCATTCAAAGAGTCTGCTCTAACTTTATATAAGTGGGCTGGATATATAAGGAATATATATGAATATATAAAGAATATATATATATTTTCACATATATGAATATATTAAAAAAAATCAATCAAGGATCACCCTTTTTTTTTTTAGTAAGAATCAATAATCATCAGTAATCACCCTTTGTCTTCAGGGTGTGGACACTAAAAATTCATATACGTAAAACTTTCATTGTCAGGGCATATGTGATGTGAGGTATGACATAAAGGAAAACTACAGCTATAATATGCACAAAATCATGGCAATTTTTAGATACCTGTATATACAAACAACAAAACCTGAGATAAAGAATCACTTGGAAAATTATTTATACTTAATGAACTTGCATCTTTGGAAAGTGGTAGCATGTTCTTAGTAGGACACATGAATTATCAGCTGTAAAGTAATAAATGGAAGATATTTTAAGGCATGAAGATGTTTTTTCTTTAGCTCTCTGCAGATGCATCCAATGCACAGCAATAATGGCACAGGCAGTACTCTTGTAATTCTGAGTAGTTTGGGCACTGGGGTAGTTGGGAACTATTTTTAGAAATGGCAAAGGATTTCAATCTAAATTTCAGTCACTCAGTTACTTTTATCCTATATTGAAGTCAGTTACAGAAAACAACAAAGGAAATAAAATTATAGACAGAGCAGTGTTAATAATTTAAAAAATTATTTGACTAACTGAAAAAAATATATAAAACTTTAAACTGAGCTAGACAAAGAAGATAACATTTTCCTTTAATAAACCCCTTTTAGATATTGATTGTTCTTTCTCTTAGAAGAGTTTTGCTAGCTATCTTAAAGAAACTGTCCTTTGAGCATAAAACCAGTAGAGACCAATTAAAACACAGAACGTTTTCCAGTAACTTACATTGGACAGACAGAACTAAAATATTTTTAGTGCCGCTTAGGAAGTCAGAGCATTCTGGAAACTGCATACTCTGTTTGATCTTTTTACAGATAGATGGGTAGGAAACTCAGAAGAACTAGCATTTGTTTGAAAAAATGCTTTTATATCCTGTAATAAAATACGCAAATAATTAAAATCTTTCCCCATCCCATGTTTAAGTTATCTGAAACAACTCCTCATGTATTTCTTTAGATTTTAAGTCAATTTTAATTAAATGTTTCACTTCTCATGAAATTGAGAGAGATCTCGAAACTTCAAGCAAATATTTGAAGATAAATTTCACAGAAATACGAAAATTAAACTTGCATAAGTTACTGTTTCTTTCAAAGAAGCTTTAAGCACCGAAGTTACTCAGAATCTTTAAAATATGAATCTTAGATTATGAGTCCAAATTCTTCGGCAGATTGTCACCTGGTGAGGTAGTAAGAATCAGAAACGTTTATTGTTTGAAGTATCCTCCATAATATGTTTGGACAAAAATGTAAAAGTTTGGGTTTGGTTTTGCTGTGTGTTTTTTTTTTTTTTTTTTTTTTTTTTTTAAAGCATATCATGAGGGTTTCTCAGTAATTTATTTAAGTCTGCCGTTGTTTCACAAGGTTCCAGGGTCCATTTCTCTGCTTTTGAGAGTTCAGTCAGTACAAACACTAGGCAGGGAATGTCGTCTGTAGTCTATTGTACCTTAACCCATCTCTGGTTACTTTAAAATTTGAACCAGTTGAAGGAACTTGTAGTTTGACTGTCACTGAAGAAACACAGCTAGACCTTGGATGATGATAATCCAACTCTTTCTGTAGCAGCAGCAGCAAAATAGTAAAACAGGTCACCATCTCTCTGGAACAGGCAACATTGGCAGTTTGACGCTTTTAGCAGCTAATTTGTATACTATTGTCCAGCTCTAAATCCAGACTCCCAAATATAATGTGGATAAATTCTTCTTCCTATTTCTGAAACTTGTTTCTTTCTACTGTGTTCTTTCCTGATCTTTGTTCTGTCCTTCCTAATCTTTATTCTGTCAACTGCAGTCTGAAAGTCTCCTGGGTCCCCCGCTTCTCCCTCCTGAAGCTTCAGACTCCACTCAGCCCTTTTTACTCACCTTCATATCTGCAGTCCTCTTCAATTCCCAACCTTTAACTTCCATTCCTAAAATTTCTGCAGTTACTCTTCTCCATTCCACCCCATTTCTCAAGAGTCCGGTCAACTGCCAGTGCAAAAAAAAATGTTAATTTTTTTTTTCCTATGGTGCTGAAAAGTCTCGAGCTATGTCTACACATCGCAGAAGGACCTCTTAGCTTATCTCACCAGTTCTGTTGTGTCAGCAAGTGCCATGAAATCTAAGCAAGCTTTATATCTCCATCAGGCATTGCTTCATGCCCTTTTCTGCTGTTCAGCTCTAAAACTAATGTTCCCAGACCAAGGTGACACTAGCCGTGCCTTTTTTACGCTTATGTCCCTTACATACAGATCGTTCCCTATCACCGCGTTCATTTCAATCAGGTTTCTTTCCCCACTGCATCAGCAGGAATACAAAATCCCAGTTGTAACCAAGAGCCCTTCCTCTGCACCCCACCTTCCACTCTAGCTCATCCTGAAGTGGCTGTTGCACTCTAGGATGGCATATTTCCAGCCCTTTCAACTTCCCGAAGCTGTTGCAGTTGGTGCACGCTCAGTTAGTCTGAAGAGACGGTTCGTTAAGAGTCTGGACGTGTAGATGCTGTGCGAGAGCTGGCAATATCCAGTCTGCTCGGGCAAAAAAGTTGTGAAGGGCTTGCCCAAAATAACAATGTACCTTTCCAAGAATTAAGCAAAATTCTTAGTCTTGTGATTTAGAAAATGTGGAGAGGTTTTCATAGTGTCAGCAAAGGCAAAAGTAATGCTAAAGGCCATCAAATTGGGTTTTTGCAACAAAGTCTAAATTTTCCAAAAAGCGAAGGCTCAAGAGTATGAAGGGAAAATAAAATCCAAACTAAAAAAAAACCCAAACCAGCACTATACTACTTCCTTAGGTTAAGTCTCAGAGACATCCGCAACTACTTTGCTGAAATAATAAAATAAAATGAAACAAAACATTAAAGGGAATATATCTCACTGTGTGTGTATATATATATATAAAAATCTAGAAAAGCCATTTGGAATGGAAAAATTCACATAGCTGCTTGGCAAAGTTATGAGCTAGTGAGAACTACCTGTTACTAAAAAAAGTGTCAGAAAACCTTAATGATAGCCATGCTCCCATCCCCACATAAAACATACCTACAGTCAAGACAGCCAGCAAAAAAATCTCTTCCTAATGGGGCTGTGTAAAGTAGTCTAGGTCTTCAGCTTTTGTAAAATGGAAGCCTGTTCACACTCCCAAATGAGGTTTCTGGGGAAAAAAACCACCCCGACCCTACACAGTCACTTGTGTGTTTCCGTGACAAGCAGCCTTTATTTGCATTATCTTTTCACAGTAAGCTTTCTGTAGCGGAATCATAACGGACCCCAGGGAAATGCATCAGTTATTCTGTCCTTAGGGAGTACATTTATGCCATATCATCGCTACCTTAAAAGAGGTTGCTTATTGTCCTCAGGAGAACATTTCAGTTGCATTACTCTGGCAGCGGCTGCTTCCAAATGTATTTTCATCCTCAGGAAGAGCTGATGATGATGCTTTGTTGATAAGAAATTCAGAAAAGTTTTCATAAACATTTAAATTCAGCCATACTAGAAATTACTTGTCCTAGGACAGTATCTTTGAGAGGGAAAGCATCGTGGGCTTCTTTCTGGGTTCACAGAGGTTTGTGTTAGTGGAAGGAGACGAAACTGAAAGTTGCTCATGAAAATACAAAGGAAAAAAACCCAGCAACCTTGTGGGGTAAAACTGGGCATCCTAGAGCACTATCTTATCTGTTCCACATGTACTTAAGAAATCTTAAGAATAGCTTGTGTTTTAATCTTTAAAAAAACCCAAACTAATAAAAAATTATCAGTGCTAGTCACTCCTGAGACTTAGGTAACCCAAGGCAACCTGGGTATTTTATACCTGAGGGCTATTAGACTGAGGAAGGAGGGAAATTGAATCTATCCTTCATCCAAGTTGAATTGTGAGCGAAACTCACAATTTCACTACAACTTTTTTTAAGATCAACTTGATTAAGAAGACAGGGATAAATAACGTCAGAAAAGACCAAACCCCAAAATATTCCAGTTTAAAAAACTGTTTGAGAAATATTTAGGGGGAGATGAATCTCCCCTGCAAAGCATCATACAAATCGTTGGAATAAAAATATCTCTTTCCACTTTCATTGCTAAGGCAGAGAAGAAAAGCAAATGGGAATGGTTCTGTAACCATAGCAACATTTGCCATTATATTTTTTCAAAGAATTTCTGAAGCAGTTTGGATTCTGTATTCTGAGGATAAAGTTTGTCAAGGAAGAGAGCAGAATAACTTTATTTTGTTGCAGGTCCTTATGACAACTTTTTTTAAAAAGTTTTTTTTTTTTTTTCCTGAACAAAAGTAGTTTAAAAAAGAGGTTGCATGCAAACAATAAGAAAATGTAATTGTATATGCAATGTTTTTTTCTTAAGTAAGGTGCAAGACATCATATGTAACTCAGGAATAGTATTTGGAAATTATTACTATGCATGAAAACATACTAATTTGGTCAATTGTGAGAAATTTGCAACAATGATAGGAAGTGTGGAAAGGAAAAATAATTGTAATTTCCATATAGTATCAGCTTAATCAGAAAATGTTATTTTTCATAATCACGAATATAAATTTCCTAGATAGAGGCGCTTGTGTCAAATATGAAAAGCTTGCTTTCTGCCTCCCTTCCCCTTACTGGGTATGTGTAATCTAAACTTATATTTATTATGAAGAATTGTATTCACAGTAGCTTACAAGCACAACCAGTTCTTTTATCAGAAAACCCTTCACCCTTCCAGCTTACAACTAGTACTCATTGCTTATGAAAAGCCATACTCAGAAATAAAGATACAGTCATAAAATAACACAGAAAGTAATTAAAAATATTGAGGGTACAGTATATTCAAATTCTAAATATTTTAATCTGTGAGGCAATCTGAACTTATTCTTTTGCTATTACAACTTAACCAAACAGCTTGGGTGAGCCAAGGATACTGTTCAAGGGTTCTAGGAGATGCATTGGATCGCTTTACAGTATCTTGACAGGTAGGGCAGAGGAAGAAGGGGACAGAAGGAGACTTACTCATCAAAATAGGTTCTACTTATCAGGAGAAAGAGTAGTGGAAGGAAAAGGAGAGTAGCCTAGCAATAGGAGGACATGTTCAACCGCTTACCCAACTGCAAACACACAAGTCCTTGCTTAAGTTACTTTATCTACATATTTCATTTCTATCTGCAAAGTGAAATAGAACAATAATGATACCTACAGTAAGTAAAGTACTCAACTATCACCAAAATGGCGATAATAAAGCCACAACAAATACCATCTAGAGATGCTTACATGCTGGAGAAGCATCTTGATAAAATCTTGCATCGAGTTTGCTTTTTCTTTATTTTCTTTCTTTAACGTTTCTTGTTAGAGCTCTCAATTAGGAATGTGTTTCCAGGCTTAAGTTGGTCAAATTTATGTGACTTATTACCTAATAAAGGTAAAGCATTAGTATTTTATGGAAATGGTATGTAGCTCCCATGAGGTAGCTATTCTTCAAGCAGAACTGGGCTACCAGTTTTTCTTTTGGGTACGTGAGAAGTTGTCTATCCTTTAAGGGCAAATCTATGCTATATGTAGCAAGATTTATTTGGATTTACATGAAGGTCATATTGTCAACAAGAGAACTAGAATTCCTGAGACGCAACATATTTTAATGCATCATGCCAAATGAGGAAAGTGTTCTTTCAAATTGCTATGAGATTATATCAGAAAAGAATACACGATAAAATTCTGCATGTAGCTGATATAATTCATTTATCCTGGCAATTTCAAGTGAACTGAATATTTGACTTCAAATGAGCACAATGACGTATGCTGCAGTCACTCACGGAAGCAAAGAGAGTGTGTTTCACTTTGGGATCCTGAGCTGGGCAAAGCAGATGATGTAAGGATTGGCCAAATGAGCCCATTGACTGTATTAAGGCTTCAACTACATCAGTAAAAGGAGGTTACTACCCCTTTTGAATCTACTTCATTGTGTTTCAATTCAAAGCCCGCTAATTTACCTCAGGCAAAAACTATTTAAACTGTTCTGTCTGATTCTGTCCATGACACATGAGAGAGTATTCGCATGAACTGCTTAATCAGCAGATTGCTGGTGTGTGACGGTGTAATCCCCAAAAAGAGGGCAGCGACAAGCAGCTGCAGCTGATAACCTTTTTCACTTGCACAATTCCCTCTGGAAGATATTCATCCACTGCTTTGCTCGCTGTGAGCACTCACTGGAAACAGAACGAAGATCAAATGAGGTTTTGGAGGAACCCCTATAGAGATCAAGATATCTGCCATGTCATTGTACATGAACTCTCCCTCATATTGCAATCTCATCCTCATGAGAAGTAAGAACAGCAACTACTTGAACTAGAAAATGACAGACGTATAGACTGAAATCACTGTCCGTGTTTGCTTGTGTGTACGTTAACAACAGGATTTGGTTTCAGCAGGGAGGCAACAACTCCATAAACACTGCTGGTGGCAAAAGTAAATGGTCCTCCCTTGCACGCCTGTAATTTACTGTGATTTCACTGTCAAAGTTTGCCCCAAATTCCTACCTCTTCCTTTTTTTTTTTTTTTTTTTTTTTCCCCCAATAGCATCATCTCTGCACTGCCCTGACAGGATGGACAAAGAATAGTTTGCTATTACAACAGAGTGGACTGTGCACGGAATCCTTTTCAAGACAGAATGCTGATGGGCACTGACTCAGCTCTGCTCACTTGCAGGTAACAGAAAAGTTTGTGCAGTCTCTTCTGCAGCTGCTGGCTGCTACGTCTGCTCTCAGCCAACAGATTCTGTTTGCATGATGTCCTTGAGGTGATAAGCAATCACTCTTTCAATCATGCAACAATGACAACTTCCTTCATCTACTCATCACAAATCAGCTCATTCGTATCAGATCCTCCTTTTCTAAGGTTTATGATTCTTAACCCATTCCGGTATTTTCTGGTAATAATTTTCTCCCTTCTCCTACTCCATTGATTTTCCATAATGGTAAGCTCTCTTTTTCAAATTCATAAGACAGCTTCTTGTGGGGAATGTTAGAAAAGGGAATTCCGAGGCTTTAATCAAGCAGTTATAAGCTCACAATATCGTTATCACTGAATACTTTCAATTTATTAATATATTGCAGTTTCGTGCAGTGTATGTAAGTTACAGTTTATTTATACTATAGATGTAAGCAAATAGTAACACACAGACGACTCACTGCAATAACTTGTTTTCTTGCTCTTCTAACATTTAAAACTTCAATTTAATTTTATGGTATGTGGGGCACTGGGTATATGTATCTCCGACTTTTTTTCTTTTTTTTTTTAAATAAATCAAGGCTTAGTATAAAGTCAGTTGTTTTTCCACTATGGCAAATTTCAGTAACATCTGAGTAACTTGGGGATTTCTCAAACTTCAAAATCTTAATTTGGCTGAAAACAAAAATGAGTCCAAGACTTGCCTATTTATAAGGTTCTGGAAGTAATTGTTTACACTTGTAAAACATTTTAAAATTACAAACTCTCAGATTACATAAGAAATCCAAAGCACCGTATCCGCTCAGGTAAAACTTCAGTAAAAAAGTATCTTTCAAATACAATTTATATGAATATTATATAACTAAACTTCTCTGAACCAAGTGATGTATATTTACCACTGAGAATTGAATAATCTAAGTGCCAAAACCTGCCAAGATATCAGTTCCACAGCACATGACAGATTTTCGGAATCATCCCCTCACTTTTTTTCAACAAGAACAATTTTCTACAAATCACCCACGTAAATCTTCTTAAGTGATGTCGGTATGGCCTGTACATTGTAATACATAGAACACTGACTGCATTCAGTAAGGCAATCTTTTTTTCTTGTTGTTGTTTTTTTAGCTTTATCCCTCTCCTTAATTTAGGAGGAGAGAGACTAGATAAGGAAAAATATCCCTATTATTTGTGAAGGAGCTGGCATAAGTGTAAAACTAATCATTCTTAGAATAGTAAAGGCTAACAGGAACAGGGACGCCAAAGGTGAAAAAAATCCAACCCCCCCAAAACCCACCATGAATAACATTCAGGATATAAATTTATCACAGAATCATAAAAAAATAAGCAAACAAAAAAAAAACCCCAACAAAAAAACCAAACAAAAAAAAAAAACCACCAACAAAAAACCAACCACAATATGAATATGACTTATTTGTTATATTTTATTGTATGTCAGATGTTTAGATGGAACTTCCTATGTTCAAGGAGGAACCTGTTTCTAGCAGGAAAGTACCAAAGAAAGCACAGAGGACAAGGTGAGAGTGCTTTGCTTCCCTGCAACAAAGGCTCCTTAACTTGTAACAGCATTCGTTATGCTCAATTTTAGATGTGAAAGTTGATACTTAAAAAATCTATTTCTATCAAGTCACAACTGATTTAATAAACATCAATCAGATGCAGAAGACTATGCCAAAATATTAAATTGTTAATTGAAACAATTCGCTGCATGTAGAAAAGGCACCTACTGTCTTCGAACAACCTGTTTGTAAACCTGTTACAAAAATACTGCTGACCAGGGAATTAAGCCCGCACACAAGACGCAATGCACCAACACCACAGAGCCTAATGGACTGTAAGGGGAACAATGCACCCGGTAGTCATGTTTCTGCCTTGAATCTCTTTACTTTTTATCTTTCTTTTTTTGTGCGTGATCCAAACATAAATGACTCTATGACAGGGAGACACAACAAGCTATTAGGTCTACTATGCTAATCATCTGCAAATTAAACTGCAGTAAACATGAAGTAAGTCGCCATGCTAAAGTTCTTAAGACCTTCTCTGTCAATAACCTGCATAAAATGAATTATGCAATTATACCTCAGTGCAAACTGTAATGACTACAAATTACAGCAGTAATTGTATTATACAGCAAAGTGATTTGATTCATTGCTTACAAGGCATAATTAATATGCTGAAATAAGATTATCTCTATTTTCCATCTTCAGAGTCTAGTTTTCTGAAGAGTAGTTTGTTGGGATTTTTTTACCCAACACCTCATTGCTCTGACTGCCAGAAATGTTTAATTTTGGGGTGAAAGTCATAAGCACCATCTTAAGCTGCTGCGTGTAAGTCTGGTAGGGACTGTAAAGAATCAGGAGGCATCACTGCTCTTGGGAGATGAAACACAGAGATAAACAGACAGAGAGCTCTTTATGGGTATCTGTTGATGAGCAAGGGCAGGGGACTGACTAAAGCAGATTATATTTGCATTTCTGTTAGGTGACAGTTCATTTTCATTTCATTGATTGTTGTTAAGTTAGGATAACAAAATAGCCTTTACTATTTCCCAGCGGAAAAAGAATTAGAAGGATAGGCCAGGCAAGGGTGACACCTCACAGTCCCAGCTTCCCGTCCCAAACAAGAAGCAATTAGGTTTGGCAGAAAAGCCACTCTAAGCAGTTCCCCTCACACAGGGACTGCAAAGACTGAGATAACAGAGGAACACTTGGTGGACCGGTCAAAGCGAAGCGTCTTTAAGTCAGCCAAAACTGCTTGGCCTAAAGTTCACAAGAATGGCATTCTAGCTTAAGGACATAAGCAAGGGCCTCTCTATCTAATATCAAGTCATCTGTGCTAAGCTCCAGAGTTGGCAGAACAGCCTAGACATTTCTTGCAAAAGACTGACGTGTCAAATTTGGAAGCAGTATTCCACAAGAAACTGTAAAACAGAAAAAGGATAGAAGGAAAAATATCTTCGCTCTGGACAGCAGACAGCTTGTTAAAGGTTCTTGCTAATGAGAGAATGAGTGGAGATGATCGTTAATAGCATGCTCTAAATCCTTCATATCATTGCCAATAGTTTTCTTAAAGCTTGCTTTACTCTGTTAAGAGATTTTTATTTTTTTTTTTTAAATACCAAGAGGTGATCAACTAAGAATAACAGAGAAAGAGGGTAACATATACAGTACTTTTAGTTTGTGTCCTAGTGTTCATCTCCATTCATTTCAGTCAGAGATTTTGTTGGAGTTTTGTTCTTGGTTTTATTTTTGGGTTTGTTTTTTTGTTGTTGTTTAAATAAATGGTCTTCATTTTATAAGCCTTTGCTATTCTCCTCATTACAGAAGTTTATTCAGTGACTTCCAGCTAGATCTTTCTGTTCTTAAAGGCAATATTAAATAACACAGCTGCCATGGAAGGCAGTTATCCTTATCCTGCAGTCAAATGAAGGAAATTCGTGAAATCTGGTATTTTTTTGGAAAGATATGTCTCATAGAAACAAAAGCTTTAAGAGTTCTTCTGTTGGTGTTTCACTCAATAGAAAAAAGGCTATTCACTTATTATTAGAACAATCTCCTTAATCAAAATGCTGATTCAGCTTGCTCTTTAGTGCATGATTATAATGAAGATTATGAAAATCAGGAAGGAAGACAGACTAGCAATCAACTCTGTTTTGGAATAAGCTAAAGAACACCTGAGAGCTCTACAACTTTGTCCTTTGACATGATCTGGAAAAACGATTTTCAGCATGTTCAAACAAGGATGTCAGTCACCAGAAGCAGCCATGTTAGTTTACCTTTATTTTTCTTTAATGTGTGCTTTGATAATGTTAACAACTTAAAAATATTAATACGAAAGTCCAGTGAAAAGCCTGAATTTCTGAATGCTTGTATTTTTCCGTAACAGTCTCTGCAGTTGCACTGAAACAGGGAGAATAATCTGGAAGTCAAATATTTGACAGTCAATTTGAACAGAAGTACATAACTGTCGAGCCAGGAAGCATTTTTAATAATTGAAAGCACTTTATATTCATGCAAACTGCATATAAAACCCATACGTTTTAGAATACTTTTCATCTCAAGAATAAGGTCAATAAACCCTTAATTTTATAAGGATTCTTTCTTTTCCCCTCACATAATTATCTTTAAAATGTATACCAGCTGTAAGTCATATTTTTATGCAAATGAAAGGGTTTGGTTGTTTGGGTTTTTTAAAAAATAAAGATGCTTCTTATTTAGAGATA
Source organism: Rissa tridactyla (assembly GCF_028500815.1). NCBI lineage: Eukaryota > Metazoa > Chordata > Aves > Charadriiformes > Laridae > Rissa > Rissa tridactyla. The sequence goes on along the minus strand of NC_071474.1, from coordinate 29,363,590 downwards.
CGGTACCATCAATTATGATCTAATTGATCTCTCTGACAGAACTTCCTTTTGCATGTACAGTTTAGGAAAAAATCTTTGTCCATTGAATTCTGATTACAGCTGTGCAGTAGCAGGAGACATGCATATTCACAGAGCAGTTATTTTCTCATTTTAATAGAAAAATTAGATAACGGGGAACAATTATTTAGAATATTATTGCAGGTCTTCCCACTTACACTCCAAGAAAACAGCTTTTTTCCTTCCATTCAGTAAGCCAAAACCAACATGCAGTCACACATGCACAAAGAAGGTACGGCTGGAATGTTCTGATGAAAAAAATCAAGGCTTTCAAGTCATGAAAATGAATGTTATTATAAAAGTTGGCATTGTAAGGCAGTATATGAGTGCTAGACTCATTTTATTTAATATACATCCAAAACCCACTTATCATAGAATATCTTTTACCATTTACACCTGAAAATTTAGACCAAGCATTTGGTATCACTGTGTTTAAAGTTTTTCATTTATTCTCTGAAACACATAGCCATGTTAACTTCCAGACAGCAAACACATAAGATTGAAAATATGCAACTACTTTAATTAAGAACATACTTAAGCATCTTGGTGATGTAGAAGAATAAGTCCCGTTACCTTGCAGTAAATAAAGCATGCAGACACTTTAAAAAAAGCTTGTAAGGTCAGAAAACTTTCAAATGTAAAATTGTTTTATGTTTTATTAAAGTTATCAACTATGTAAGAGTCAGGGAAACGGAATGTCTTCTCCACACGAAAGCTACATCACAAATGTCTGTAAGTAGTCTGGGAAGGCAAAATCCATAAAGTAGATAAATTTTCCTTATTCCTAAATGGGGACCAGCAGTCTACCTGATTTGATCAATCCTAAATTGAGAAAGACATCAGTAAATGCTCAGCCATGCCATGGTAGTCAGTGCACATTGGTTACTCCAGAAAGCAGAAAAATATATTTTGATTCACTGTACAGTGTTTTGTACATGATGTGTACTGATTTTAAAAAAGGGCATAATTGAAAATTTAAATAGGAATCACAGAAAAACCTTGTCAGCTCTCTACTCAGAATTTTTCTTCTCCCACTTAAAACCAGCATCATCACTTTCCAAACTTTGTATGCTGGTTTTTGAAGAACTAAATTCAAATGCATAGGCTGAACTGAGTTCACATTTTTTCCCCCCTAAAGTAATCTAATGTTCTAATACATATGAATTTTGACAGCAAAGTAAGAAACCAAACAAACCCCAAACAAACAAGTAAACCCCCTAAAAGCCTGACTTGAGTTGCCCCTTGCTCTCAGCAGCTCTGCTTTGTTGTGATTGGCACAGGAATGGTTCTCCCTCATTAAAGTTTCTTCTCTCAAAAAACAGAGATGAGAATCTCTCTGAACATAATTCAAATAATTGACTGTCTGCATCTATTTTTGTTGATATATGTCAACACTGCAAAACTAACAGAGCTGTTAGTTAGCTAAAGCAATTGTATAGTACCAAAAAAAAAAGCAGTACAGTACGTGAAATACTTGCTTTTATGCTCGTTACCAAAAAGGTATTTTCTTCTATTTCAAAACAATGCAGGTACACTACGACACCAAAAAGAAAATCAACCTCCAAGTAAGGTGGACTTTAGACACTGTGACATACAACTCCATAGGTTACTACTTTTCAGCTTCCAATTTGAGAGTGATGAAAAATTGAAGTTCATTGAATTACACCATACAGACAACTTCTCGGCTGAAATTCAATTAAAGAATCTGTGAACTAGTATTTTTTCAGAGCTGCCAAAAAAAGAAGTGTAATCAACAGGATGGAGAACTATTGAAATAATGAAACTATGTTTAAAAGTTCTGAACCACAGTACTGGATCCCTGTTATACTGTCAGCCCATTTTTTTGTGTGTACAAGCATATGTTCCAAAGTGCAACACAGATATCTTTCAGCATGAAAACCTTAATATTCTTTTACTTTTTGCAGTGAAATGAGCAACAATTCTGATATATTCATCAACACAAAGAAATGCTGTCTGTCTTTGGTTTTAACACCTAGTGATGGAGGTACTGCAACTATTTTCAATTCACTGCTTCTTGCTTTCCAGGTTTTGCGTTGGATTCTATAAGCCTTAGATAACTGTAGCTTATTTGAACGCATTTCATTCGTAGTACTTAAACCCACAATGGTTCTTCTTTGAGACTGGAAGGGCTATTTCTAATCTCAGTTTAGAGCTCGCTTGTTCTGATATTTCAGGGACATTTAGCTGTTACATGTCAAAAAAAGAATGACTAAAACCACAACACAGTGAAGTCATCACAGCTCTACCTCCCTCTCTACAGGCAGATAAGTAGGTCCATATTTTCTTTCTTCTGTGTCAATGCACTATCCCTTGAGCACAAATTGGATCCCCCCAAAGCTAATGCACTTTCTAAGGCATTATCCCACCTTCCTCCTATGCTTCTGCCTCTTTCAGATCAAGCACCTGTACAAGTGAGCTTCGCATAATAAACCCCCTCATCAAGATGAAGATGCTGCACAAGCTTGAATTACTACGTTCTCAGCCATGCTGGGACATCAACATAGAATCACAGCATTGCCTAGGTTGGAAGGGACCTTTCAGATCATTGAGTCCAACCATCAGCCTAACTCTGACAAAAACCATCAACTTCATAGATCACAGCATCTCCTGAGATACTGTTACTCTCTGGCCAATATGTCTATTCAATATACCATGAAGAAATTTCCCAATGACCAAAGATACAGTAGCTAGCCTTTTTTGTCAGACTCAGAATTATGCCAATGTTTTTTACTGCCCAGTCTATCAGATGATGCCTGCTTCTGTGGCGCCTCAAACCAGTGGAAATCCAAACTGCCAACGCAAGGGTCTATTGTCCGTTTTTCTGCACCCAGCTAACAATGCTGACAACACCTCACGTCTTACGAAATAATCATTGTGTTGAAGGTGCTTGGGTGGTGATGACTATCTCTGCCTTTTCCCAGCTGTTTTTTCCTCCTTCATTTTTCTTCACTGTTTTAACAACAATTGAAAGGACTGCAAAAAATAAATACAAAAATATATTACCCTAGCACTAAACACTGACCATCTGATTAGACAAAACCGATTCAGTTGAATTTGAATTTCACTGGGAATCCAAAACAAAAATGTATGGGAAAATGTAGTGATACATGTTTTATTTTTACTTGTTTGCAAAAAAAGCCATAACTTTATCAAACATTATAAACACTTGCACTGCTGACAATGCTCTTCAAACATCAGCTACTGTAATTTTCCTTGCATTTGCATAACACTGGCTGATTAAGCTGTCAGAATTTTCTTTGCTGCTGGCTGCAGAAATCAAAAATAAAAACACAGCAATTGCAGTGGTTTTCCCTCACAAGATTTTGACGCCAGGGTGTAAGAAACAGTAAAATGGCTAATCTGAAGCGTATGGAGGAGCATTCTCCTCAATTACTAATTCTCTCATCCATGCAGAAGTTAACTTCTTTTCCCCATGTAAGATCTGCCTCAATTGGCAGCAACCCAACCCATGGACCTGCAGTCCTGCCTGAAGGGGACACTGAAGCGGACACCCTCCTCCTTCACAACTCTTACTAAATCACAGGGTCTCTTACCCTGCCGATTTAATTCTTACAGGAACTTCAAAGCCTCAAGGCCTGCACCATCTGGGACCCTAGAGAGCTATCTCAAGAACTTAGCCTAGCTATCCTCTGTGTTATTTCAAGGTTATGTAGTGCCCTTCCAGTTTATCAGACACATCTGGTTTGGCTCATATTGAAGTAGCATTGATATTCATCTCAAGATGCGTATGGCAAGATATAACTTATCCTATGAACACCCCACACTTATAACAAAAACTACCATGTAATTATTATTGCTGCCTTTACGTTGCTATGCAGTTTCCTCTCAAAATAATACGTGTTGTCTCACAGCTTATAATTAAATCATAATCTCTGTAACTTTCTACAGCAAGACCAAAGTTTTGATGTCGAAAGGGAGTTCTACAGAGAACTACTAATAATACAGAGCATCTATAAAGCCAAAGAAATACTCTGTTGTGGATAAAAGAGTAGTTTGAATTCCTTTCCTTTCTGTAGAAAAGGATAAGTACAAGAACTTTTGCTGGTGAACACTTTTAAAATATAATTTTAAAATATTACAGAAAGATAAAGGTGATCAATCCATACCCTTTGAAATCATCCCATCTGGTTCCAATACACATTAAATTAATCCAGAGCAAATAAAAAACCCCACATATACCAGTTTAACACTGTTCCAAAAAGGAGTTTAACAATCCACAATAATCAACCATGAAAACAGATGCACTGAAGCTTCCCAAGCTACAGGAACTTATTCTTACAAATTGGTCTTCCTAGCATCAGCAACCAGCTTAAGACTTAAATCAACTTTAGAAACAAAATTATACAGTAAGAACAAATAAAAGTTGTCTAGAATGCTTGTGTAATCACACCGTGAGAATTCTGACATTCTTTTCTTCTTAAAAGAACAGCCTAAATTGCCTCCAAACTTCCATTTGAGAACATTCATTTTCTCTGTTGTCATCTTCGTACTCATTTACAATAATTTTCATGGTTCAGAAAAATATCTGGTAAACAAGAATATGGATTTTATTTTTCTTATGAAAGAGGTACAGAATGGTCAGCCGTACTGTGATACAGCAGCGTGCTTCTACACCGATTTGCAACTAATCGGCTTTCCTCATTGTTGTCTTAGACTGACTTCACAGGGAAATTAGTGATACTCTTATTGTGCTTATTGTGAAGCCTTAATCTCTACACTATAAAAAGATGCTGTTATAATTTAGTATGCCTTTAAGTACTTCATCCAAGCTATACCTGTTTCTTCCCTTATACTTCAGACGTGCATTCTGAAAGTCAAACAATAGTAGATACTTTTCATCCTTTATAGATTTGGTCTAAGGTCACTGAAATGAATGCAAAACCTCAAGTCTCAATTGAAATCGAAGTAAAACTGTACATTGTTATGTCAATATTTCTTTTGATCTGAAAAAAAAATGAGCTTCTATTAAATAAGGGTCTGTCAGGCTCAGAGGGAATGTAAGAAACTTCAGAAGATTATGATTGGTTTAGTGGTCCATATTTCTCTCTTCCACAGCCTATTCTATTAATCGCTTTTCTAAGACCTTCTCTTCCCCTATTTCAATGAAAAAAATACTCTTATTCCCTTCCAGACCTTGCAAGACTGCTCCCTACACATTCTCTAAGCAGCCTTGTTATCTCTATCCTTTTCTAGAATATAGATCATCGTTTTGTAATGCCGTCCAGCCAAAAAGCAGTTCCCGCTCTCCTTCAACAGCATTTCAGAGAACCACAGGGTTTTCCTTTCTCCTCGCTTCTGGGAAACAATGGACAAGAAGGAAGAGGGTGGAGCAAGAGCTATCCTAAGAAACAGGAGGGATATACATTGAGAGGACTCTGCTACTTCTTTTAATTGGGAATAGCATCTGCTTTACAGCAAAGTGCTGCCTCATGCAATAACAGACTTCAGCAAACTGTCCAGCTAGATCTGCAAAAACCAGGTCTGTGGTGTTGCACAGGGACTTTCCAGTTGCTAAACGGTTTGGATGAATTTGAGGACCTATCAGCACACCTCGTTCTTTCTTCATTTGCCTCAATGTATTAATTCTTTCCAAGGTGTAAAAGACTAAAGCAACATTAACTGTGATGGGGAGGAGATGGCAGGCTCAACATGTGTTAATATTATTACAGACATCAAGATGTCTGTGCAACCTTGATGAATTATTTCTAAAAATAGGATTGATGCAGGTGATCGGTTCTACAGTTTTTGTCGGAAAGGTAAGCGCCCCCAACCCAGATATCGATTGCTTACAGTAGGACTATGTTTAAGAATGATAAAAGGCATTTCAGTGCAAACTGTGTCCACAGATAGCTTGAGGCACATGCAACAAAAAAAGTTTGGTGTTTTTTTTGTTTTGGTGTATTTACTTGCCTTTTTCCTTTAAGTGTTGCCAGCTACCCAGCTCCTACAGTAATCGCTGTTCTACTTATTTCTCTGATTCCAGTTTGCAGTTATCTTTTAAAATAACAAAGATGTATTGGTTCATTTTTGTAAGAGCAGCACCTCACAAGCAAGACATAGGCAAAAAAGAGGGAAAAGAGAGAATGATGGGCATGAGATGATGGGCATGAGAGATTTTTCTACTGTTTTTAACTGTGATATGATGGCTGTATTGCAAAGACAACAGATAATATTCTTTTATATTAATTATATGCTGTCATTTAAAAGTTAAGTAGCATTTCAAATCACAAGGTGACTTCAACAGTCTTCACAGAAGATGCCAGCAATATTGTGCCAAAAGTCTTGACAAGAATTGATGCTAGCAGTTTTGAGCCTCTCACAGTGTATGCACTGAGGACCCAGTTACTTGAACAGTACAACTAGCACTTATCTACGATGAAGGCAGTTACTGCTCCACTGGCAGGGAAATTCAGAAACTCAAATAAAACTATGCATCTAGTTTCTTATTCAACCTGAATTTATATTAAAGGACAGGTATAAAGGTTGACAAAATGTAATGTGTTTTCTCTTTTTAGGCAGAATCTTTGCAGATTTCACAGGTATGCTTTTCTTAATAATGCTACAAATGCCTTCATGCCCACTTAAAAAAACCCAACAAAACAACAAATTTGTAGCCAGGTTTGCTACAACAGTAGTACAACCGTTTATATGAGATAAAATAAAGAATTTATGAAATGACAAAAAATAATAAATAATTAATGAGCATAGGAAGTTCCACCTCAACATGAGGAGGAACTTCTTTCCTGTGAGGGTGGCAGAGCCCTGGCACAGGCTGCCCAGAGAGGTGGTGGAGTCTCCGTCTCTGGAGACATTCCAAACCCGCCTGGAGGCGTTCCTGTGCCACCTGCTGTGGGTGACCCTGCTCTGGCAGGGGGTGGGACTGGATCATCTCCAGAGGTCCCTTCCAACCCTACGATTCTGTGATTCTATGAATAATCAGCACTACCAAACCCTGCACCTTCAACTTTCCACAACTATATTGTAAACAAAGAAGACAAATTTATAAGAACTTTAATTTAGTTTTATAGTTTAGAGCTTTCTGCTTTGGTCAGTCACCCTTCCAGTTTTTATTTCTAAGAACGTGGTTTTTAATTATGTGCCTAAATGGAAGACAGAAATACGTCAGCCCACAGAGGTGTTTGTGGCTTCTGAGTCCAGCCACACAGTGACATCGATGACAAACTGAAAGCCATCCCTACTCGAGATACAAGTCATATTTCAAACACGTCTCCCTTCATTTACCCGCCATCAGCTGCCTTATGTGTCCCATTTAGGAAATCTCTCATTTGCATTCTTGAATTTCTGGTTTATTCAGGGCCATAACTCTTACTGCTGGACTGTCTGACATAATTATAACCTGGTATCTGTTTAATTTGTATGTGAAATTCTGTGTTCACAGCATGTAACCTCTTGTCCTAAGTACTATTTAAAAGTTCCTGAGAGACTCAGACTATTAGAAAAGATGGATTAATTAAGAGAACGCTAGTAATATGTTGGTAACTGTGAGGCAACAACAGGTACTATTTATCATCGTGTAAATATTTCAAATATTTTGAAAAGAAATCATTATTGAAAAGGATAGTGCAATTCTGAGCTAAATATAATTATTTCTCTTATAACTTCATTCTATCTTATTAAAAATTTTAAGGTGTGCAAATATGGAACTATACTGCTTTTATACTGTGAAAACAGAGATTTAAAAAAGGATTCATCTTTTTCATAGGATTCATTATTCTATCTGCCTAATGCCGGACAACTTCTGTTAACATCTTTCAGCCTTTCTGTCTCCTCCAAAATACTGGTGATGGAAAAACTCTTTCCTCTCCTACCTTCTCTCATATAGTATTGGAAAGAAAAACACAGGAAGAGGGACTCTCTCTACTACAGTGATTTTAGAGTGTGTGTCTGTGATATTTAGTAAAAAACGGTGCAAGTTTTTTTCATTTAAAGAAATGGACAACGTTCCCACACCGTGATGCAAATAGTGTTAATAGTGATGGGTGTATTTTGTCCTGGACTACACTGGTAACTCCCACACAAATTTCACAGAAGTCAGGGTTCCATCTGAAGCCGGGCCTGCACTGCACATTCCTCCATAGCACTTCCAAACATTTCAGCCGTTGTGAGTGGTACTTTCTGGAATCTCATTATAATAGATTATGCATGTTTTATATGTTGCCTCAGAGAACTGCATATTTTAATACGCACACATATCATCAAGAAATACTAGATCTGCCAGTTTTACTTTATCTACCCTTCATAGATAATTTGCCTTCTGAACAGAACTGAAAAGAGATTTTAAGTGATTTTAATACAGGAAGAAATCCAGCAGCTGGAGCCAACTGCTAAAAAATTTGAAGTCCTATTAATTTTTTATCACATGTCCAAAAGGACACTGCTCTGTGTAGATTATAGAGGCATATTCAAATAAGCTGAGGAAAGAAGCTTCAGACATTGTTCTCAGAATAATTTTAAGTAATGGATAATGATGCCCATGAAAAGATGAGGGAGAAAAAAAAAACCTAAGAAAAATCTTTCTTGATCCACCAACCAACTATGCAAGCGTGTCAAACACATGCATTTTCATTTCTCTAAGAACACGTTCAACGAAGCATTAAAGAACATATTACCACGGAGACAGCTGTGTTCTAGCATACCAAATCAGGAGACATACAGGTTACTTTCCTGATTTATGTATCCCATAGCATCTTCCTGCCAAGGCTCAGTCCCATGACAGAGTGAGCAGACTAATTCTAGAGACGTATGCTATGCTTCATCTTTTCTCAAAATCTCAAGCCATTGTGATCGTGGTAGAATCTGACAGAAACTAAAAGATTTATAGCGCTAAGCTTCGCACAGCTTGCAAAGATGACCCAAGCAGCACTTATTTCATACACTTACTAATTGTATCATAAAAGCCAAATCAGGCTGCTTACAGTGATTAAACCTCATGGAAGTTAAATGGCAAAAGATCTTTATTCTAGATTTTTGACCTTTCTCTTTAAATTCTCAACACGTAGGACGTAGGACATAAATTCTTTATGTTCCCACTGTAGCTGGGATATTTTTTCCTCTTTCAAAGCTTTCCCTGGCAAAAAAGCTACTACTGCTCACTTACTGCATGCTTTTATTCACTGTTCATCAAAACTTGAACCACATCTCAGAAAACGTCATTGCTAAATAGCAAAATTTGTAACAGTATCCCCTACCATCTTGTTAAAGAACCTTGAGATGATAAATGAAAGCTCCAGATCCCTTGGTACACGAACAAAAAGCACTGCTGATGCAGAAATGAAAGAAAAGGAAGTTAAAATCACGTTAAAAGGTCTCAAGCAACAGTAAGCACAGTCAATCTGAAAGCAAAGTTAATTCTTCAATAGCCTAGTCTATCACTAAGGGTCAACACACGTCTAGATAATAAAGCAACAAGTTGCAGCTTACCTTGAAGAAGTTTAGTGGCATATCCTCTCATGAAGTAAAAGTGTTCTTTAGTCCCCCCCAAAAATATATTAAAAGAAAATGTATGGTAGAAGTCATCACTCACAAAGAACATGGCTGAATCCACATAAGACTTACATGGATCTTAAAGGCAGGGATAGTGGCCTGTATTAGTAAATTGGTGAAAATATTGTCTATGCTCTTATTACCAAATTACTTAATTATCACTGCTGATTAAATTACAAGAGTAGATCATTATCAATAGTGGGGCAGGACAAGTAAGAGGAGTTCAAAATAGAAAAAAGGATTACTTCCTTGGAATGACCTAGGTTCTGACAGTATCTTTCTTTGAGCATATTGTCATTACATACCTTGAAGTCAGAGATACTTTGAGGAAAGGAAGCAATTCCTATTTCTACTAAGCTATCTATTAAAGGCAAGTTAGGAATAATTACATCAAGCCTGCCGTGATGCCTAACAATAGAACAAATGATGCGTTAGAAATACCTTTCAATCTAAATAACATTGGACTTCTCTGTGTAAATAGGATCATTTATAGTGCCAAATGAGAAACTGTATTTGCATCCCGAATTAACTTTTCTTTTTTTTTGATAAAACTGAAATCACGTTTTTTCCACTGATACTGAACTATCACTCAAAGTAGCCACTCTTTATAGAGAGTCAAGGAAAGCCATCAAGGTTCATTTTACTCACTGCAACTAAAATACACTGTTCACGGGCACACAGGGCTTTATCCCCTGTTTTCAAGGTCCACTTTCTATAGACTGTTACCAAAAGAAAAAATTTAACCCAGGTCCTTTGTTGCCTTGTAATTGCCCATCATTTTACAGCCTGTACACAAGATCAGGGAAGAGATCATACAAGAGCTACCATTCATGTACATGTTTAGATCATTTAGGGAAGAGAAATGATTTTGTAAGCCTTAGCACAAGACTCAAAGTTCTGTGTTTTCATGCTTTAACACTGGCTAGGCCAAGACAGGGCACTGGATGTAACCAGTGCCCTAGGTACTGTATGGTTTCTATTGCCATTTAGTATCGGTTAAGAGCCAGCGGGTAGGAACTGCAACAATGAACATTTTTACTGGTTATAAGAAAATAATTGACAACAAGTCAATTGACAACAAGTAGGTGTTCACCTACTTGAAGAGGTCATGGAGTCTCCGTCTTTGGAGGTACTTGAAACTTGACTGGGAACAGCCCCGAGCAGCCTGGTTGAGCTTTGTTGGTAACCCTGCTTTGAGCAGAGGGTTTCACTAGGCAATTTTCAAAGGTCCCTTCCATTCTGAAGGATTCCACGGTTGTCCTCATTGCACACTGTGTCCTGGAGTCATTTCCGAGCACTTAAGGACTTTCAAAATGCCATTCAATGCATAGGGCAATGGGATCTCATTTCCAAAGGTATCTGAAACTAAGTTCAAATAAACTGAAAGGGTTTTTTAAGAAATACTATATAAAAAGCCCAACCAAAAAAAATGAATGCGATGATCAATCAGCAGATTAGACCCTCTTTCAGGTAGTTCTCTGTGTTATCTTACTACAGGTTGGTGGTTTTTTGGTTTTTGTTTTTTTTTTTTTGTTTGGTTTTTTTTTGTTTTTTTTTTTTGTTTGTTTTTAGCATAAAACCTAAATATGAGGTGGAATTGACAAATTAACTGTTGCAAGTTCAGCCTGCAGGCAGGTGTCATAGCTAAAAGTCATCGGTTTTAAAAAGCACTTAAATTCAACGTGTATTACAAGACAAGCAAATAGTAGAAAAATACAATTGTGTTTTGGGAGTTTTGAAATCTTAAACAAAACAGAAAGCTGTGCAGAGTACCACACATTGCATGATAAATGCCACCACAAATCCCTAAGAGAAACAGACCACTGGTCCAAAATATCACTCTTTTTATGGCCATACTGTTTTCCCTGATTACTTTTGTACAGAAGAGCTTTGCAACCTCCCACTCACACATCTAACAGAAACTTCTCACCAACAGCACATACCCACATAAAAGAATTTTATTGGGAAAATCTTCAACCAAATACAAAGCAATATGCAGCAGACTGTGGATTCTGGTTACAAAGTGCAGTAAAGAAGAAGTCATCAGGTGTACTGACGGTTACCTAGCTTAAATACCACTTGTTTTGAATAAACGCACTGCATGTATTCCTGCTTTTGGGAGTTGCTTCTAGCAATGCCTCTATCTCCTAAAATACAGGCTGTGAAAACCCTTTTAGAATCCTATCCAGTCACCTCAGGGCAAAACCAAATTCAATATGACATCTCATGTAACAGGAACATCAATTATTAAAAAAAAAAACAAAAACCCAACAAAACAAAAACCCAATGCCAAAACAAGCAGTCTTTCAATACTTAGTCATGTTGTTATCAGTCTTCAAATGTGATTCTCACAAATGCAAAGATAACATTGAGCAACCAACGATAAACTGAAAGAAACCCTTAGTATTTAAAAAGAATAAGCTGCCTGTTATACTAAGTGTACTGCAGACAGTGCAATGGAACGCTCCTGAAGGCTGATCTATATAACTGCTAGACGATCCTTAAGGTCCCTTCCAACCCGAACCATTCTGTGATTCTGTGATTATTCTAACGGTGTTCTTACCCACACTGATATGGCCCCTTAACACACCACTCTTTCTTTTTTTTTTATTTTTAATCTTCCAAGAGTAGGTGAACTCTATTCTATGCATGTTTGTCAAAATCACGTTAGAGATTTTCATAATTGGCACTCCCTCGGCCTGCCATTTTCTTCACTTGCAGTCAAATGACATTGAAAAGGGGACTGGAATACTTTCATACGTTTGAAAGTGTCAGAAACTCTTATTTCCACCGTAATCCTTGCGAGTGAGTGACAGCTTTTAGTGAGGACAAGCAACAGTGGGGGCTACTGCCTTTCCTGAAGTATGTTTTGGTCTGTAGGAGGTAATGATCATTAATCAGCAACAACTAAAACCCGAAACACAACCTATACGGCACCGTCCTTCCCAAAATTTGCTAATGCTGAAGAATGACTAAAACAGAGACAGAAACAGTCACTGTGGCTTTTTTCCACTTACAGTTACCTCAGTGGTTGATAAAAACTGCTCCCCCACTAGCTGCCTGTGGCAATAGCCTGGGAAAGCCAAGCTTCAAAAAGATTTAAGATGTACAAAAACAAATGACAAGAACACCGTGCATGGAAGCTTGTGATTTAGTGGAATTAAAAAAAAAAAAAAAAAGTCCCTGAACATGGCTGTAACAATCTTTCAAGACAACAACTGAAAAGAGAGAAATATCACCAGCTGTCTTGATGTTAGGTGATTTTGTTTTTTTAAATCAAGGAACTGTGTTGAAGGAGCTGTATGAGAAGATGAAGTCTAAACAAATAGATAGTTGGAATATTTCCTCCACATTACTGGAAATTGTACCTTTTGCTTATTTTGTAAAAATAACTACAGGAGCTGAGGATGTCCTTGGAACAAAACAACATAATTTTGACTTTGCAATTTACCAGCTGTTCAGCTAATGCCAGCTTGCACTGCACAGAAAATCCTACCTGGAAAATAGGAGTATTCTGTTCATTTCTATACCTTTATTTCATATTGCTTTGCCCTAGGTATTAGATGTTCCAGTTTTCTATGGGTCTTCTATACGAGGATAGCATTAAAACAAGAATTCCGTGTTTTAAAACTCCCCACAAGGTTTAATTGCTAGTGAAACCCATTTGGTTGCTTCATTGTCTTAACCTGAAGTGTTTACTCTTGATTTGCATTATCTGGAACATTTTACGACTCCTTTTTTTCCTGTGGATGAGCAAGAAATGGAAGTTGTAGAAGCATTCCAGTAAAACGTGTTAGACATCACAAATATTAATATGATCAAGCACATCTTGGAAAAGATGACAGAAATAGAATAGAAAAAGATAGGAGTCCTTGTGCTTCAAAGTTTAAAATGTCTGCAGGGATTAGGGAGAAATTTACCACTGCGGAGTCTGGACATATTCTCTTATCTGATCTCAAGCTCTTTTGACAAAACAAGCAAGACACAGCAATGAACTAAATGGACCACGTGTCAGCCAGAAACAATCCTACCAGGAAGGACAGTAAGCAAAGTTTCCATTGGCAGCAGTATAGTTACTTGGATAACAGGACCCACACCTACTTCTGCTTTAAAGAAAAATTGCAATTATTTCTGGCCTCTTAATCCATCCTTGAAATGACACAAGATGAGCATATTCAGATATAGAGACAGATATAATATAATATCATTGAGGAAGAAGAAAAAACCAGGAGTCCCAAACACATCTTCTTTAGTTACTTTATCTTTAACGGTATGTGTAGAGTGTCTGTATCAGAAACGTAATTATAGTTCAGAACTAACAGCATTTTCTTTATTTACTGGAAGTAACAGAAGGAGCCGGTGATAAAGCATAGCATGAAAAAGAAATACTATGAATAGTATGTACTTCATTTTTTAAATAGTTTCAACATATTTAAGTTTCTATACCTATACCTAACAAACACATGGAGTCATACCCTAAGAATATCCTTTGTTGGAGTGTTTTCATTGAAGAAGCTATTTTACTGCCTTTCGTACTCCTGCGCTATTTTAGCAAAGTGAGTAGGAAAATCTTTATTTCTAATTTTTATTTTCATTACCCTTCAGTGCCATCAGCAAAACTATTGCTTAGAGGCTTTTCTTGTCAGCTCTATCAGACAAGTTTACTTAAAACGTTGTTTTTGTTATAGCCACTGAGCCTAAGTCTGCATCAGTGTTCGTTCACACTTCCTCTGCTCTGTAAAGCGCTTCTGTGACTATTTAATGGAATCATTAGTTCAAAAGATAAAATAATTACTATTAGACTCATCCTTACCTTGCATACCTGTCAGCTGTCCTGAACACATTCAGTTTAAAAAAATATAGAATAATTTAGATTTTTCCCATCCCTTCACTAGGATAAAAACTTGAGTGATTTTCAATTACATTATAAAATATAGGTTCCTTAACTCCAATGTACTGAAGCCATAATATGCATAGAAGTACTTCAGAAGAGCCCTTTGGCTTTCACAAGATAATTTAACAGCTGAAATGACTTATGTTAAAGAGCTTGTGCCTAATAATAAAATAAACCAAACGCCATCCATATCCTTATAAGTTACCTCCCCTTCCTTAAGGAAAAGCTTCTAATAAGAATCATCTTTTTAAAAAAGTAAAATTCCTTACAGTATTATTTTAATTATTAATTCCAATAAAACATTTTTATTATAAATCTGCTAATAACCTGTTTTTCTGTGCAACTGCTGAAAGTATACTTTTTGCATTATGTTCTTGGAAATTAGTGGTTAGTGTTATAAACTGCATGTATTTTATGAATACTGTTGGTTTCTACTGAAGCTAAAACATTACGTAACTTTTCAGATGACAGCAGTAAAGCTGCATTCAGTCATGTGCACTGAGATGACGAATCTAGATTAAATTCATATTTCTGCAAGCCTTCCATCAATCATAGATGAGACAAATCCAACCTTGACTCTTCCAACACCCTAAACTTCCAAATCCATACTCATAGTAATTATTGAATGTTAAGACAAAGCTGCCTTGAATTTTCGATTTAGATCATCAGAGAGAAAAGGAATTCAGTAGCATACTGCAGAGCAGCTGTGAAATCACTTTCCTTCCCTCCCCAATTTATCTCAGTTTAAGTAAGATGAGGGGGGTGTGTGTATATATATATAACTTTCCATCATCAGTACTAAAGAACTGCCTCCACTTCAGCACATAGTTGCCTTTACCATCATCCCTATGACATTTTAAACAACAGAGTAAAACATTATTTCTGCCAAGGACTGCAGCTTGGAAGAAAAAGGATGCTGCAAGTCTTGAGTGACAATGAATTGCACAGAGAAACTTGCCCTGTGCCCTTACCATCAAGCAATCATCATATTTTTGTGAAATTGTACAGATAGGTTAAGTCTATCTTTATTCAAGGAGACTAAAATAGGATTTATTGAAAAAGTAAGAGTGTAAGCAGAATATACTCTGTCTAACTAAATGGTATTACTGCATATTGTTAGTTACAGTCCTGTTAGCTATGTAACAACCTTATGCATTTGCAGCATAAACATTTTAATATCCTTACAGTATCACAGTCCAAGCACCCTCAGAGTTAGTGCTCAGCCTCCCTACTTCATCAAATGCCTAAAACGTAGTTTGAACTATAAGCAATTACTTTCTTATTACTTTCTAATTGTAGTCTACTCTGTTCATTCTTGATTTTTTAAGCTTGAAATTCTATAAGGCACATCTTGCACTGTCGCGTCTATCCCACATACAATTTGACATAAATATCATTTTTTATTTAGAGTGGAACGGATAACTTGTCTCACTCCTGATGGATTTTTCAGCTGGAACACCGTACAAAGAGTATAGGGGAGCAGGGGGAAACAATGCATTTTTCCAATTAGTTTCTTAACATAATGTAGTATCACATGACTTGTACACACCTTTCTCCACATTATTTTATTAGATTATCTTCTCACATGATTCTGAATCACCTGCGCTTGGCATCTGACT
Organism: Rissa tridactyla; assembly: GCF_028500815.1. Taxonomy (NCBI): domain Eukaryota; kingdom Metazoa; phylum Chordata; class Aves; order Charadriiformes; family Laridae; genus Rissa; species Rissa tridactyla. The sequence continues at coordinate 29,347,474 of NC_071474.1, read as the reverse complement.
TCTAACACTTTGATCTTTCCTGTCTTCTGACAAGCAATTCACCTAAATGAACTCCTGTATGTGAACCTGGTAAGGTTTTCTAAGACATGAAAATTCCTTCAGTTTTACACTCCAGTCATCTATACGTCTTCAATTCAATTGGCTTTTGCTAATGCCCCTCTTCAGTAATTGTCTACGTCATTTGCCTGAGGCAAAAGTATCATTACAGCTCAGGCTTGGGAGGTATCCCACACCCATCTTGCTTGAAAACGACTATGTTTCGATTTAATTTGAAATGAAAGCTTCGTTGAGCTTCTGCTGTAAACACTGGGTGTATCATGAACCAAGGCAGATACGTTAAGATGTTATCAGTAAACTAGATAAAATGTCTATTGGCCTATTGGTAGTCCTATTGTATTAGTTAAAATCAGACAAGGCAAAACATGCTTGAAAGCTATTCTGGCTCTTACCTCAGATCCTCTTTATTGGTTTATAGCCTGACATTAACCTCAGCTCACGCATAACCAGTCTGCTGCTTTTTCACTAGATTTAATTTGTAGCCCCAGTTTGTCTTTAGAATGCTTTGATGCCCTTTATGGTCAAGTCTTAAAACTTGCATGCTCAATTTTCATGGTGTAATTATTCTCAAAGCCTTCCTTGGTAGCTTTATATGACGATTGTGTAAAAACCTGTAAACTCTAGAAACTTCTCTTCAGATTATTTCAGTCAGTATTTCTGCAGACTGTTCCTACCAGAACCAGAGGATGTATTGTCTCTCAGAAAGTGTGAATTTTGCTTTCTGCTCTGATTTGTTCGCAGTGCTCTGTAACTGCTCCAGCCAGCCTCCCTTAAGCTGTAATTAATACCAGAACCTCTCCGGATGTCAGTGCTGGGTATGGATGGTATCGCTCAGAAAAATTATGAGATAAATGATGCGACTGGTTGCACTTTGGTCAACTATTTTAACCAGGCGGATAGAGCAGCTGGTTCACTTGTGTACGGACTTTTCCTTTTATTCATTAAATGTTTCTGACATTTTAAAAATCCTTATTGAACGAGAAACATCAAAGCATAAAAAGAATGTAAAAGAACTTCTGGTCATCTTAGGCAACTTTTGTCTTACCCTAAATAAACTGTCAATTCAATGAGATTTCTTTTCTTATACTGCAATGGTATCTATATTAGCTAGGTAAATTTATACTTTATCTAGGAAATAATAATTAAAAAAATGTCACAAAGCTACTTACTATTCCCAATGGTGAACAGCATGGAGAAAATATTTCAAGAGTGTCCTTCACATTTTCTTTCACTGTTTTGCTAAAGACTTAATAACCAGCAGAAAGAATTTTTTCCAATTTTTAAAGAAGGGCATTTAAAAAAAGATTGAAGAAATCTTCTTAATGGAAAACTCTTTTTCAATCGTATGCATGAAATCAAATGTGAATGCGGGAGGTGGGGAGCATTGTCCTGTGCCGGCCTTACCTCAGTGTCTGCGAGGGAGGTCAAGTGCCCGGTAGTCTTACTTCTCAGAGACACTTTCAGGTGTCTGCACGTATCTTGAGAGTAGCAAATTGTACGTGAATCCCTTGTCTGGACGTTAAAGGAAGTGTTTCCTTTGTAAGGTAAATAACTCTTCAGTGCAGGTTGCTTGGGGTTTGTTAAGTGCAAAGTTGGGGTAGGTGAGGCGGTGTCATGCTTGGCTGGGTTTAGCCTTTGCTGCTGACCAAGGCCCATCTTCGCCTTGCGGCTCCAAGGGATGGTGTTTGATGCAGACAACAGACACCTCTCTGGTCTTTGCTGGTTTAAGAAGTTCTGAGAGGAATGGGTTTAAAAAGTTGCTTTGTTTGTAGTCTGTGCGGTGAAGTAAGCTAAAAAAAGACACAAGACCTATAATTTTGCATTATTTTAAGTAGCTTGGTTTTTTTTTTTTGGTAGATTTTTCTTCCCTCTTATTTTGCTCTGTGTGTTTGATCACCTTCAAAGCGTGCTGTGCACTATACCTTTCTATTCTGTTACTTCAGCATTTTCCACAGAGCAATACGTGCTTTTGCTACCTTAATAAGAAACTTCTGAAAGTGTGGCTTTTTTCCCACGGTGTGAGGTAGTTCTCCGGTTACCAGCTTTTCCCAACCACAAATAATGTCAGTCTTCCTTTCCCAAAACTTCGACACAGCAAACTGCGTAGCTGCCCTACTGAATTCTGTGTGTGATGAATTTTCTAGGAGTGCTGCTGCTTACAGGAGCGAGTGCTCACGCAACAGTCAGCACCAGTGCTAATCCTGAGCACGTGCTCCGTTACTATTTTTGAGACTAGGTTTATAATTCATTCTTGATATTCTGTTAGGTTGGAGTTTGAGAGAGGTAAACTCTAATTCTGAACCCTAAGGTGACTCATTTTCAGACATTCTAGACTTCACTGTGTTTTTTTGCAATTCTTGATGCCTTGAAATGGCTCTTAAATAAAATGTTTGGACTAGAAATGTGTTCCTTCATCTTGTGTTGGAAGGTATTGACTCTATTTGCAGAAATGTCATGTCTTTCATCATGCCAAATATCTGTAATGCATATTTCTGCCCCCGAACTGGGGAATTGTTGAGAATTGCATTTGCTATTACCATTAAATTGAATGGTAGTTAAGCCTCTCTTTTTCCTTCCCACTTGAAGTGTGAGAACACACACATGTATGCATATGTGTACACGTACACACAAAATTCAGAGCCCAGTTTTAGTAGGTACTATTTATATTTTAACAAATCCCATCTAGCTGCATAGATGGTAAAAAGAAGAGGCTGCCAACTGCTTATGAGTAGTTGCCATCCAGAAATTATTCAGAAGTTAACTGTAGAAGAAGGTATGATTGTGTTATACCTTTAATAAAGAAAGTTCAGAAGTATGTCAAATACAGAAATACGTGGCCAGGAACAGAACATTAAAACTGCAGCAGTTATTGACTAGAAATTGTTGTTCAGGCTGTAGCGCTCATTTTGAAGTAGGGTGCTACTGAATTTGAACTTTGAATTTTGATTGCTTGACTAACCAGCAGTAGCAAAAACAGATTAATGGCTTGTTTTGAATGGTAGCATATCATACTTACTCCTAGACAGAGAAATTTGAAACTACATGCAGAGTAAAGGAGGATGAAGTGCTTTGAAGATAAAGTAGGCCCGAATCCATGCTTGTATATCCAAAATGAACACTTATTAATCTTCATGTAGAAATGTATATCCCTCTCAGCTCCTTTTTCTTTTTTTTTTTTTTTTTTTCTTTGGCAGTCACACTTGTTTGCATTTCCATTAGTGGAACATAAGCAACAATCACAGGCTGCCACATGGCTAGCATTCCTAAGGATATACTTGTTTTCTGAGGACATACCACTACCTCAAGAATGATTTACAAATTCTTTGTAACTCGAGAACACTGATAAAAGCCAGCTTTCTAGTATAGAGATGGTGGGGGAGTAAACTAGCCACTTTATAATACCAATTTAGTCATAGCAACTATATACAGTTTTACAATTGGATTCTGAAGACGTAGATCAACAGCTCTTTCTATAACTAAATGAGAAGGAAATTGTCTTTGCTCATGCTAGCTTTTAGCTAGTAGTAGTACCCTGGCCTAGGAAGGAAGATCATCAAGTTGCCAGCCCTCAGAAAAGGCATCAGATCACAGACAGGGAGACTTCTGAAGACTCCTGAACTTGATTCAGACAGGTACATAAACATTGCTAAATCTGTCGGGGAATGCTTTTATTTCTTTTTCTTTTTTCTTTTTTTTTGGTCTGCCAGTCTCAGAACCAAATTTAAAGAGAACTTATGAATTTATGAACACATGTCAGGCTGCAAATAGGCCTGGTCTCTGAATCCTCCTGATGGCATACAAAATCTAAGCAATTTTAAATATGCATGCTGCGCTTTGCATCCTGGGTTGGCTGCTGCTTGGTTTTGGTTGCTTCCAGAGTTAGTCGTGGTTCCCCGGCTTATCTTTTTTTCTTTTTTAACCTTGGTAAAACAATGCATTCATTTATGAACAAATTATTTTATCAACCTCACTACTGTTTATCTGGAAAATTTGCTTTTGAAAGTGCAAATCTGTAAATGCTGTGATGATCTGAAACTCTTTTGTTGGAGTCGAGGGACAATATTTGCACTGATCATAAAAAGTGAAAAGGTGTTTGGAGAATATCGGTGCTTTTTCACGTCAGCCATTGTTGATAGCACCTTCCAAGGTTCTGTCTCCATTGCTTTTTTTCAGAAATAATTATGCCCTTAACTTTTTGTGTCTTAAAGCTTATGACACAAACTTGGTCTTTAGTGGAAAGTGTATGGGGAAACTTTGATTTTGGGATCATCACAAAATACAGCATTTATCATAGTTAACAGCACTCTTGGTTTCTGAGGACAGAACAGAGAACCCAGAACATGCTGAATGTAATACTAATAACAACAAAAAAAACCCAACACCTTTTTTCTTCTGTGGTAGTATCCTTATAGCCAAAGGTTTACCACTTAAGCTGAAGTTTGCTTTTCCCACTTAGTAAGGATCACATCATACCACCCAGGACGGTATTAAAGCATTTCCATGACACATTCAGCATCGCTGTCTTAAAACAAATTGTATTCTCGAGCCAGTAACTTGCATCAGTGTTACTTCTGCTCTTGGAGCAACCTTGTTTGAGAGGCTGTTTGTTTTGCAATGAGTTTACATTTGAAAATGCAGTATAATGAAAATGCAGTTGCAGTACACGTGTTGGACCTGACAGATGACTCATTTTAATACAATGTACTTCTGCATCTGAGTATCATTCAACACAGTACTGAAAGGTTTCTTTTACACAACCCGAAACCTTTGCATTTCATTTCATGCTCCCTTTAGGTAAAATGTATGTTAGTGTTTTGCCACAGAGATTTGTATGATGTATTGTCATACTCTGTGATGGAAATACTGTGAAAATGGATATAGTGTGCCCTTCACTTCCCTAGACCTAGAATGGCTGTGAGCTCCCTGCCTTCAGTGAGTTTTCAGCTGTTCCTTAAGATAACAGTATTTTACTTTGCTCTTTATGTACCTCTTATTTTGCATTCCGGGTGCTCAATTAACGTTCTGTTAAATCACATCTTTCCAGCTTTGGTCTGTAGTAACTTACTGATGCCTAATCTACATGATCATTATTCTGGGCGCCTAGGTGAAAAACTTGAGTACAAATAAAAGGAATCTAGAATTTTCTTGATAAGATGTTTCCATGTAAATGAACTTCTCAGTTTTAGACAAAACCTTACCTTTCCAAACGTGTTTAATTTGAGAAGGATGTAATGAGGTTGGGAATGTCCTGTCTAAGAATGATACTACTGAGCGTATTCCTTGCCTTCCCATCTGCAGCAGAAGCTGTCATGTCCTGTATAACTTTATTTTCTTACAAATAGGCTAAATAGTGCCTGAGAGTACGGATGTGATGCATGGCACACAAGAACAGTGTTTAATGTACTCTGCCTTTTTATAGGAAAACCAGCAAACACCCCTTTCCCACCACCTTTTTTCCTTCAGTTATTCAGGACTGTATTTAATTAACACAGTTAATAGGATGAGGCTTTAATTACATATTCCCTTAGGTTCTTTGAGACTGTGGGGTTTTACTGCAAAGTAAATGTGACTATGGAATGCAGATCCCCTCTGTAGGACCCATACATTATAATGATAACATTCTTGCCTCTGGTTTTAAAGAAAGCTACATCTTTCTTAAAAAAGAATCCTAAAATTATAAACTTACAGCAAGAATCCTAAAATTATAAACTCTTTGTCATTATAAATACAGTTTCTTTGTCTTTAGGGTTATATTTTTAAAGGCAGAGAATTCTTGCTTATATCAAGGTGAATTATATTTGTGGACCTCTATTTGAATATATATTCATTAACTTCGAAAAACCTTCTTAGTCTTAGTTCTGTTATTTCCCTCTTACTGCAAGATATGAAGTCAGATTTCCCAGTTATTTTTTAAATTTGTGTCACAGTGTATAAAGATATATATATATTACCTAGCATATGAGGAATGGAAATATAAACATTAATTAATATCATTAAATCTGTCTGTATTCCATCTTCTTTTCTGTAGAACAGAAAAGTCCTAGCTAAGGCTGAATTTTATGAGCCCAGTTAAATGCTGATTATTCTTTTCGTGGCACCCAAGGCATCAACAGCACACTCATCTGACTCTCTAAGCACCATTAAGTCAAATCCCTATTGCTGCTCCGGAGTGTTACTAGTGCATATAATTATATCTGCTCTGTGTTTATCAGCAGGGTTCGCTCTCAAAACGGCTATGTTCAAAAGTGATGTTTCCTGTGGGCTATCTTGTGAAGATACAGTACAACGTCAGTAAAGCTCCTCTCCATCTGTTAGAGGGTGCTCTTAACTACATATCTCGTTTCCCTCTGGAGAGGTACTGTATTTTAATTCACATGCCATTTAGAAATGTAACATTCCAAGCAGCAAGAAATAAACCATTGACTTTGAGCTGAGCAGTAGAGTAATGAAGAAGATGATGTAACGTGGTAGTCTGTAAATATTCACAAAGGAAAAAAAATAAATTTTAATTGCCGAATTTGACTGGCAGCTTCTTTTCGACTGAGATCATAAATAGTATTTCTTTCCTGTGAGAAGCTGGGACTGTTTTGCTCACAAAAATAACAGCTAGTACATGTACTTAGTCTGTTTTGATACTGTCCTGATTTACAAATCTCACTGACCTTTAGCATTTCCTTTATTTCTACTAGGCTTCAAGAATCCTCATCACACTTTTCTGAAGTTGATGTTTATTTCATTCAGGTAAGTTTGAGGTGTATTACGTATGTATCACATTACACTCCATGCTATAGAGGTGAGGTAATGAAAACAGTATAATTTCTGAAAGTGATGTGAATCATAGAATCACAGAATGGTTTGGGTTAGAAGGGATCTTAAAGACCATCCAGTGCCACCCGCTGCCCTGGGCAGGGACACCTCCCACCAGACCAGGTTGCTCCAAGCCCCGTCCAGCCTGGCCTCGAACCCCTCCAGGGATGGGGCAGCCACAGGTTCTCTGGGCAACCTGGGCCAGGGGCTCACCACCCTCACAGCAAAGAATTTCTTCCTCACATCTCATCTAAATCTCCCCTCTTTCACTTTAAAACCGTTACCCCATGTCCTACCATGACACACTCTGATAAAGAGTCCCTCCCCATCTTTCCTGTAGGCCCCCTTTAGGGACTGGAAGGCTGCTATAAGGTTTCCTGTTCAACTTTTTTAATGACAAAATTAATCCTTTTAGAGTAATTTACTGCTATGTCTGTTACTGCCTTCTCCGAAGCCCAAATCAGAGTAGGTACTATGCCCAGCCAAACTGGTATAACTTATTTTGGCCACAGGCTGAGAGGTGCAATATATGTCATCAGCTCTTCAGAGTACCAATGCTAGTTTACATGACAGCTGTTGAGAATCAAGATCATAGCTAGCCTCTTGTTGGGTAACAGCCAAATTGTGATATACTAATTATTGCTAATTATCTTGGCTGAATTACCTGATAAGGTAACCAGACTTTAACAGTAGGTTTAATTCAATAATGCGTTTTACGTGGAACACTTCCTTCACCAGATTTAATCATGGCCTGGATTTTGGGTAGTACCTGTGGGCTACAGGAAGTTAACATAGGCAACTGTCATTGGTAAATTTTAAGAGGATCTGAAAAGTACATTTGTACTGAATGTTGTAATTATATAGCTGATCTCTGCTGGCCACCTGTGAAAGAAATGGTAAAGTTTCGTAGCAGAATTTTCTGTCCCTTGCAGATTTTTCCATTTGATAATCATTAGTCAAGATCAAGTTAATGAAGAGTGCTGGAAGATGACTATGTAGGACAAACATGACTACTTCCAGCTTTGATAACTCTTTAGGACAAAAAGAACCAACCCAACCAACATGTCAGCCCACCAGTCTAACAGTATACTTACTTTTTTTCCAATTTTGCTCTTATTTACGTTATAAGCTTTTTCCCCAAAACTTTTGTACAACACTATTGTATTGTGAAACACAAACCACATGCTTGTTGAGGCTGCTAGAGACTTTCCCTGAAGACCACTACTCTCTTCTCTTAACTTTGTTTCAGCTAGTAAGTTGAACAAGTAAAATTGCCGCTGTTTTAAGTGTACAGGCAGGGGCCTAGAGTCATATCAAGATGTGTTAAGGTCAGAATCAGATACAGAACCCAAGAGATGTAACATGCAGATCCCTCTTTAAATACCAGAGTTCATTCCCTTTTATCAGCAGCTATAATATCTCTTGATAAGCAGTGCATATAATTGGTCTTATAAATTAATAATGTCAGTTGACCCAGCTCTGATCTTACCCTCTGTGAAGATAACTGGAATCCTCTGTCATGATGCAGGGAATGTCACTGATTTGTGCCCCCTGGGACCCCCAACACCTATTCCTGGCTTTCAGTGCCTTAAACTTGCTTGCCTGCAATGATTGAATAAGTGGAAATATATGCTATGATATATGAGTTGCAAAGCTAGTGCTCCTGTGCACAATTATGTTATGCTTTATACCTAAAATAGTTGCATTTGCACTGCAGTGTCTACAAAGCTAACTCTAGATAAAACTGATACGGATGGGTAGGCCAGGAGTGGTTTTCATTGGAACTGGATTCTATAAATAACACCGAAACTATAGCAGTTCGCAGGACTGAGGAATGATCTCCCTCAGAGAGGGTCTGCCATGCAGTTTAGTGTATGGGCATGTTAATGAGCATGTGGCTCTGATGAGGCATTGTCTAGTACAAGGGAAATGCTAGCTATTAACAGTTCTTCCTCTGTGCAATATTATTCTTTCTAAAAAAGAAGCAGTAAATCCAAAATCAGTCTCTACATTACATTGATTGGGCTGTGCAGGGTCTTTCTGCAGAATAAAGTGTGTGTGTGGTAGTGGTGGGGTTTTGGTTCATTTTGTTTAAACAAAGAACCCTGGGATCAAATACTTGGTGAAAAAAGTATGATGAATCAGCATTACTCTCTCTGCCTCTCCCACCCATAGTGGAAGTAGCCGTGAAGAACCGCATGCACTTTAACTAAACACGTTTTGGACCAGCATGTTAAAGTTTTCACTCAAACCTTGATGTGACCTTCTATAAAATGACAAAGATTTTAGTCCAAAAGCTGCATGTATGTGTACAGAATTTGCATCAGACTGCAGAGTAGTGTTTGCACCATAAACTACCTTAACATGCAGACTCACAGCTTTGGGTTTTGGCCTATCCCTGTCTCACGTTCAATATAGAGAATCAGGCCCTAGGTTGGGCACCCAGTTTAGATACCAAAGTCTAAGCCAGCATAAGCCAATTAGTCCAGTGCAAAGTGAACTAATTTCAAGCTTGTGGCTGGCTTGAGGCTGCTATTGTTAAAGCTCCAGAATACTTTTGTATGTTTGTAATGGTTTCCCTGCTGTGGAGATGTAGTTGACCAAAAGTAGATGAGAAGATTTGTCTTCTGAGTTTCATAAACTCTGTGAGCTTCAGCTGCATAGTGTAGTTTAGGCACCAGGCTAGAGAGCTTTTTAATGGTCAAAATGCTGTCTTTTGCTGCAGAGGTGGGGGTGGCGGGGGACAGGACTAAGACAACAAAAAAAACCCAGAAGTTGTTACCCAGTGTATTTGGCAATTAAAGTCTGCTCTGGTATAATATGTTTTTCAGTTTGCAAGTGAATTACAGTTCATCATCTCAGAATTGCACATTTTTCTTCATAGCAATTCAGCTCTAGGAAGCTTATTCTTCTTTTTAATGTCCAAGTGAAACAATGGGAGAGCAACGGGTTTGCATTTATATAGTACTTCATGCACAGCAGTGTACCTGTATTTTATATATTCTAGTGTGCTGTATAGCATAATGCGGTTCTAAAATGGGATCAGGAGTTTTCCAGGTTAATTTGGTTTTAACTTCAGTTTTAAATAAAGATGCATTTGGATAAACCCAAACTCCACCTATCTTTAGCTCGTATCCAGATGTGAAAACAATTACTAAAGGCATACTTATAGCCAGCGGAGACTGTGTAGGGCTAACCAATTTAGTTGGTAGTCTGTCAGAAGCATACTTCGTTATATTTTACCTACAGGCCTACTCACAGTATTACAGAGTTTAATGAGTTCTGGCTTTTCCTAACTTTCAGTAAATGCTTATTTAATGAAATGAAAATTGAAAAGGTTAAGAATAATGTGTTATTAAAAGCTAGCATAATACCTGTTTAGAGTATAGGCGAGGTGAGCTCTGTTTCAATGGCAGGACGTTTACGGAAGAGAAGTCATCTTTGTCTGCAGCTTCCACAGTGTAAAGGTCATTAATATGGACCACTAAGTTTACAGCAAGCTGGTTGGTTGTTTGCTTGTTGTTTTTTTTTTTTTTTCTTAAATAACTTATTCCTGGCTTGGTTTTTAAGGTTTCTGATAAAATTAGTAAAATAATTAAAGTCCTGAGGAAGAAGGAATACTGTTGACTGTCAATTACGCAGAGTTCCACAATACTGCCTACTTTTTGAGACAGCATATCTTTTACTTTGCTAAGTAAAAGAGATGTTAGGTATCAGAGAATTTCTTTGCCAGTGCCTGTCCCTGGATAAGATAAAACAATATGGAGTAAAAACACTGAAAAAATACCAGAAGATGATTCAGAATACGCAAGTGGAATTGAAATGGACTCCACCATGCGATTCCTTTTTCAGTCACCTATTAAAACTGTGGGTACCGCTAAGGAAGTGAATCTAACTCTGTAAATTTTACCATAGAAATTGTTCAAAATGATTAAAGTAAGAAGGAACAATTGCTTCTCCTCAAGGCACCTTTAAAGAAGTATTTTAAATCTAACAGAGAATTTTTGTTGTTATTGGGAATATTTCATAAGTGAAACTAAGAGACATGTCAGCTGTATTATTGCACGCATTTTAAATTTAGCATATTTGGGAAGGAAAATCAGGGAGACTTCCCGTCTAGCACGAGTTTTAACTAAACTTGTATTACTGCATGGTCTCCGTCTCTAAATTGAAAAGAATACGAATTAGTTGTGGCTAGGAAGAGAAAGCGATGGTACAGAGATGGGTTTTCCCGGCCCTCTTATTTTGTAATGTTAGCTTAGATTTCCTGCAGCTGGCTTGAATAAGCTGCCTAAGGAAACAGACACATCCCAAACCATAAGGCTTTGCCACGAATGTGGCAAATGTACTATACCTAAAGAAGAGGTAAATATTGCAGACTGTACTGCCATATTTCTTAATAAGGACTTAATAAGCAAGGTTAACTGCTCCAGCGTCCATTTCAGTGGTCTCACAGTCTTCGCACGCGTGTTGACAAATGTGAAACAAGCACTCGGCCCCTCCAACTGTTTAACTGAAAACAAAGGAAAACCCAAAAAATATTTACTTGGTGGTTTTATGTGACAGTAGCCCCTTTTTCCATTATTTTAAATTGTAGACTTCTTTTCTATATTTGCAGTAATGAGCGTCTCCACAGTTAACTTGGAAAGTGCTACTTAGACTACGAGGTACAGCTCTCTTTCATCTAGGACTGTAGCACCTGCTTTCTCAAAACAAGTGAGAACTACCCCTAATTGCTTGGGGCTTGTTTGATTTGGGGAAGAAAAAAAACTTCTATGAAGAGTTTAATATCCTGTACATAAATTTGCATAACCATTTCTTTCACACTCTTTTTTTTTTTTAACTTTTTAAAAAATATTATTGTAAAGATTCTATCATTAAAGATTACTATAAGCAGAATTTTATTGCTCTGGGAAGAAAGACATGTTAATATCCACAGATTCTATTAATTTGGTTTATTGGTGCTTATCTGCATTATAAATCAATTAAACTCAGCAAATAGTGCTAAACCATCAACTGTTCCAGCTCAATTATTTAGTCTACTGTAATGTTGCGGCTGCTGCACTGCTGACCTGTAAATCTCTAAATTGAATACGTAAGTGTAGAAACAGACTTAAAAAAGTAAAATATTAATTTGATTTATAAATGTTTTTGATATGCTTAGCCGTTTGAAGTACCTACGCATGGGCATGCACAGACACTTTCCGCAAGGGAAGGGTTATAATTTTGAGGGAAAAACCCCAGTTACCTCAGCACAAGTTTTTAAATTCATAACATGTGTTCTTTTAGTTTGTTCTTTTAGCTTGATCTCAGTTTGTGTGCTAAATTGCTTTGGAATTGGCAGGAAGGTTCCTCTTGGAATTTGGCGGGTTTGTTTATTTTGTGGTCACCTTAACAGCATGTAGGACTACTTGATCTTTGTACTAAAGTAGCAAACTCCAAATCAGCAAAAGCGGTTGTGTTTGTAATGCTGTAGTCTTGAAACTTATGGACTGTTACGGAAGTAGTAACATAAGTCTAAAGTTGTACCTCTATAATCTTAAAACATTCTCTAATGTGAATGGTTTTTGCAAGGTTCATGTAAGTATATAGTCATAGATTCAATGTTTTCAAGAAACGTGGTGAAAAGGAAATGGACAACTGAGGAATGCTGATGATCTCCCCAGGCTCAACAATTAATGTTGCTTTAAAATTGTGTAACTCTCCAGGAGGCACCTGGAACACAGTTAATGGAGAGCAGCAGACCTTTCACCTTCAAGCTGCTCTGCCCCGTTCTTTCTGCGGGAAGCTGAGGTGATGGTGCCTTTTACTTGGAGAGGAGCTTCTGTGCCTGAAACTTGAAGGTAGTATTCCTGTTTCTAACTTATTTTCTAGAATTCAGTGGACTTCAGCTTCAGTAGGATTTTGATAACCATTGAAGTAGTATTTAATAATGGTTTACTGCGTGGTGCTTAGTGTATAGCTGCTTTGGAAAAGGCAGAGCTGTTAAACAACAAAGTCCTTCAAAGTTTCAATGAAATGTATTCTCCATCTCTTAAAATGTAACTCCTGAAATGTAGTTCTTAAGAGTTGCATAGGGTAAGCACTGCCTAGCCTGAAGTAATGTCACGTGCTATTTGGTGATGAAGTCTGGAGAAGATCAATTGCAGGATGTTTTAAAGTTAACTGACTGTTCGCACACCTCTGCTCTGCTGCAAAAGTCATGGCTTTTCCCATTGCAAATGTAATGTCTCGTTGGCTTTGCAAGACCAAAGGAAAAAAAACTCCCCTGCGGTAATACATTAGACTTTTATAAGTCATCTTAGAATGTAAACTTGGCGGGTGATAAAACAGAAGTTGGCTGTTGCCCTTTGAACTTCAAGAACTGCTGCTATATTTTTCAATGAAAATGCATGTTGGGAACAGGACGAGTCTTGAACTTGGACTGTAAAGGTAAGAAGATTGAATACATGTTGTTTCTGATTTGTATTAAGCAAGTTCTATTTGTAAACTGGCTGCTATGGAAATGTCCAGCATATTTGCGTGTAATAACTCATTTTAGACAGAAGGCTGAATATTGCAGAATAGCAGGATCGGGGGACCTGCCAACTGAAATGTCAACTGGTCAGAGAAAACTAAAAATCAATTGTTAACTTTGCCAGACGTTTACGTTTTATACTTGAAAGGTATGTGCTGCAGCATGTGCGTAAAGTATATTTTGTTAGACAGAAGAAACCAGATAAATCTTACTGTCCTGAAAAACAATTTTTATTATGCAATGTTAATAGGTAACTCACAACAAAAGCTGGGGAAAATTCAGTGAGGATTTGAAGTTGGAATTTGATTCAGAAGCTTACAGTACCCAATAGCTTATTTCTTAACTCCGTTCCTGGGAGACTGGTGATTTTTCTTACTCAGAAGAAAGATGCTTCTTATTTTTTTCTTGCAAATAAATATCAAATATTCCCATTAATTTTAATGACTTTTACAGAAGCAGAAGTTTCATCAACGATTTTTTTTCCCCTTCAGAACTAGTAAGTTCTAAGGGAGGGGAGTTTTAAAGGAGTTGAGAGTGAGTGAGTTTAAACTTCTTTCTTTTTTTTTTTTTCTCTTTGGTATCGTAGTAATTTAAAAAGGCTACTTGCTTTGATCATCACTTTTTATTTTTACAGATGTTGGATATTGCAGGAAGTGCATCTTTTGTTGCAGAAATATGTGTTTACTTTTTTTTTTTTTCATCTGGTCTAGTGTAGCTCATGCCTCATCAGAAGGATCAGTTCTCTCGGTACTTAGTTTTGGAGGTGATAGAATACAAATATGAAACTACACGGTGATCCCGATATTGGTGTGGTACCCAAAAATCTTCCTAATGAATGTAAATACAGTTCATAAGTGTTCCCCCAATGTTCATCTTTCTGATACACCATGACAAAAACTTGGAGAAACCGACAAGTCCGAGGGCTAATTTTTCTAATTGTCTTCTGCATTTATCTCATTTGAGGATTTCCAGCATGGTGCTACTGAATAGGTTAAAGCACTACCTGAATTGTATTCATTAGTTTACTCTTCCATGGTATAAATCTCCCTACCTTATTAGCAAAGGGGCCTTTGGCCAGAAGTGCTACCTTGCCGTAAATTGCACTTAACACTGATGTGGTCAATGTTTTTAACGGTTTAAAGAGTGCACATATATTCAATATAATCTGCTAATTTTAACAGCTAAAATCTAGATTATGGAAGAAACTAAGTGTGTATATATGTGTGTGTGTGGAAATCTCACCTCTACTGGTAGAGGTAGAATAAAGAGCAAATAAGTGACACTTTTTTTAGGTTTGTTTGAAACTCCCAAGATTTTACTATTAGATTTCTTTGGTCTAATTAGTACGACTGTGAACTTCATATTGGGAGACCTGTGTTCTTGTTCTGTTTCAGACCTAGATAGCTCATCTTGGGTAGATGGTTTATTGGTAATTTCAAGTTTTTCTATGATTTTTGTGGTATTGTTTCAGACAGGGATTTTCTCATACAGTTAATATATATTAATTTTAAATTTCTTTGCTTGGGGCTTGGTTGTTCCTGGGTTTGCTTTCTCATCCCAACTAACTCGAAGGTAGTTAGGCAGCTCTTACTGAAAGCATTAACTGCTCTTTTGTACTTGGGAGTGACAGAGACTGAACCTTTGACAGAAAACATAACCAAATAAAATCATGAAAGCATTGAAAATGTTGGGAAGGATCGCAACTTTGCAGATGGTGCTCCTGGCTTTCAGTGTAGTATTGTAGTTGCTGCAGTTGTGTAAAGAGAAGTTAAGAGGCCTTTTCAGAGTGTGGGATCAGTAATATCTATGGCTTTACATGGGATGGAATTTTTGTGGCAGATAATTGTTTTTAAGGCAACAGTAAAAGCTCAAACCTTTATCGTTGCTGAGCAGGCTGATGTGTTTGAGGGCTTGAATTGCGTGCTCTGGAGAAATGCAAGATTTCTGAGGGTTCCTCTGCTAAGAGTCTGCTGTAGATGGAATACTGTATTTTCCTTGTAGCTCCTATCACTTTTTACCTTTTCCGCCGAAAACTGGCAATTAATGTTTCCACGTTTTGTTAGTATATTAAATTAATATTTGATTATGTCATAGTCTGTAGAAAATGATGTGAGAAAATTGCTGGATTTTTAAGAGAAAACATTGCCAGATGAATTTCAAGATGAGTACTTTTACCTAGGTAAAAACTGTGCAGTGGCTACAGTCAAAAGTGTGCTGTGATTTTGTGGGTCCCTGTACAAACTAAAGGGGAAATTCAATTTGTAACTGCTCATCAGTGGTAATTTGTGACCAAGGAATGATGTGGCATGGAGAACGAGAAGACCCAGCTGCAGAAGGGATTAGACTGGCTGGAAGCAGGAATGCCAGAGACAGAGGAACTTCTTGTGAGCAAATGAGCGATGTTTCCTGTGGTGATGAGGTATGAAACAGCCACAATATTGCCTTGTAGCCATCCTGGAATTCCAGGGCTCAGGAGCCACCTTTGGGCAGCAGAGCTGGGCTGGGGTATGGACGCAATGCCAGGCTGAGCTGCCCCTTGCTGATGCTCACAGGAGTGGTGCTGGTGCAAGTATATGCCAGGAATCTGCTTGTGACGCATCTTTGCAGCCTCCTTGTATAACTGCCTGTGGCCCCAGGACTCTACCTAATGCATTGCTCTCTCTTTCTTTTTTAATGTTCAACACAAACATGTTTAATTTGCCTCACGGGGTACACTAAAAATTCCCCAACAAAATAAACATCTGGAAACTGCTGAATTGCTTGGTCTTTTAGTCAGGGTATACCCCAAAGGGTTCTTAGCATAATGTAAATCTGGGGGTTTAGTTTGGACAAAATAAAATTCATCTGGCTCTAGCAGTGTACTTTTCAATCTGTTTCTGAGAATCACATATTTCTGTTACAGCATTGAGAAGTCAGTTATTCTTTTTTCATACATAGCGTTCCAGCTGACAAGGGGGTATGGTATGGGCATGTAGGTTGTTTTATAGGTATAGGCTTTTGTTATCCCATCTGCACTTTAAAATGAGGTTCTTTGATTGTTCTAACAGTTTGTATTTACCAAGTATTTATTGGTATAAAGCATTTACAATCAAGGGACCTCTGGAGACTGTGTAGTCTAACCTCAACCACACTAGGCTCAGCTAGAGCAGGTTGCCCAGGACCATGTCTAGTGCTCTGTTCAAGTTACTGAGCTGCCAGCTGATGGAGCTGTGGGAAGGCGTGAGCAAACTGCACAAATATCCGAGAAAATAAACAGGAGATAACTGGCTCTTCTTGGAAACCAAGCAGGGGTAAGAGCCAGAGTCCTGCACTACATGGGAGGAGAGACACTCAAAAGCCTCGCTTAAGCAGGTGAGAGATGGAGCGGAATATCTGAGCTACGTACAGAGTTGCAGAGCTGTAATCTAATTGGAAATAAGAGAGACCTGGTGAGACAAATTGCATGCCTAGAGTGCTGCCATGGATTGATACAGGGTCTTTGGGAAGATAAAGGAAAAGGGCAGTGCAGTTACTACAACTGAGCAGCTTGAGTGCACGGAGCTTTGCTATAGAACAGGCTGTGTGAGCTCATACGGCAGTCAATTAGAGGAGAGGCCAGCTGGGTTGCAATGGTGAACACTGCCTACAGGCTATCCAGTCAAGAAGAGGAAGTGGAGGAAGCCTTTTTGTTGTTGTTTTTGACAGCTGGAAAAAACTTCGTGATCATTGGCTCTGTTTTTTTCACTGGGGCAATGTCGTGGGGCACAGGCAATGCAGAAGCTTTCTTGAATGCACGGAGATTATATTTTGTTGTTGTAGGGGTTGAACAACCTGCCTAGGGGAGGTGCTCTGTGGCAGGGGAGGTTCTGATTATGTGTAAGAAAAAAACAGATCTTCATAATGAGGGTTAGTTAAACATTAGGACAGAGGCTGGGAAAGGCTGATAAATCTCCATCCTTGGAGACACTAAAGATTTGCCTGACTAAGTCTCTGAACAACCTAAGATAACTTTGAAATTGGCCCCACTTTGATCATGGGATTGGACTAGATGAACTCAATATGGTCCTTCCAAGGCAAATTGCTTTATGACTTTTGTTGTATTTGCTTACCTGGGAAGTTTGTGTGACGTAGTTACTAGAACCGGAAGCTGAAAAAAGTTACCCTGTTTAGTTTCCACTTCTGGGAAGATCTTGACAAAAAGAAATGTGGAGTATGTTTTGAGTTATAGATGGTGTTTGCCTTTCAGGGTTGCAAACATTGTCCTCAGTGTACATGGGAAGATGGGCGAATGACTTCCCTGTAGGGAGTCCTGTAGACTCTGTTTCTCAAGACTGCCACGAATAAAACGAATACTGTTGAGTAATACTCCTGCTTTTATGGAGCTGTTGCTATGCTTAATTAAATATTTAAGGCTGAAATATTAAACAGCTGTATTTGTTTTATGGTTAGCATAATCTCAACAATTTCCATAGCACTTGAGTTTATTTATAGATAAATGTGTTTTGGTATGTATGATCCATAAGAACTGTTTAAAAAAAAAAAAAAAAGCCAACAAAATCTCAGTACAAGAGCTTATGTATAATCCAGTCTTGGTCATATTAGCTCAGGCATTGACATTTCCTGACAATCAGCTACAGGTTTCTTGCTATTTTTCAAGTACCTTAATTTTGCCAGTCTATGGCAATAGTCTCAGCTGTATGTTGTATGAAAGAGATGGAGCTTGGTCTTATCTTTGGCAAAATATATCAGTGCCATTTAAGGGCTTGGGTAATAGTTTTCAAGAAGGGCTTTCAGATGGCTTATCTGAGAGTTGCTGCCTGGCTGCTGTAAACTTTCCTGAAGAAACGGGCAGCATAAAAAAAAAAAAAAGCTTATAAATATCTTTGCTTTGTCATCCAGTTAGACCGATACACGATGCCTGATGCCTGCTACTACGATACAAAAGGCTGACCACCCTTTCCCATTTTGGTCATCTGGCCTTCAAAGTGGCCTTGCTGTTAGCATACTGCCTACTAAGTAAAGGTGTGCGCTGAGGAAGCTTAACAGAAGTTAAGCTTCAGAATTCGTTGCTTGAGGTCCAAGCTGTTTATATAAAGATATGGTCAGACTTCATGAAGGAATTTCTTTCCTGATAAATTTGTAGATTTGGTAAAACCCAAGGAAGCAGTAAAAGTTAATCTGAACCATGAAGTATCATAAAATTTCTCACCTTGAACAGCTTGCTGATCCACCATAATCATGGCAGAGCTAGGAGTCGTTTCAACTTCAGACCTGGTTGAATTGATTCATGCTGTCTGGTTATGAACTTCAGCGGTCTTGAAGTTATTTTGAGTTACGTAGCTGAGCATTTTCCATGGTTCATCTGAAGCACACCTTAACTATGCTGTAACACACTTAGTTTTGTAAGAAGTGAACCTAAAGACAAGTTCTGTAGCAAATCTGCAGAATTTTTGACTTTCAGGTTAGAGTTGCAAGGTCTCTGCTGCAAAATGAGCAGGCTTTGTTTAAAGATCTGCAAACCATAACACCTGGGGTTTCAGTGCGTGCCCACTTACGTATCTGACAGCTTATATTTTGAAGCATTACAATTTACAAATTTGAGGAGAGGGGAACTCTTTTGTTTGAGCAACAGAAAGCAATGGAAGCACTTTAGTTTCTTCATTGATAAAACAACCCGTAGCACTGCTTAGATTTGCTAGCTCTGTAGCTAGGTTACCCTCGTAAGATAGGACTGCCTCTTACAGAGCAGGAAAACGCTGGTGTTCCCAATTGGTATATATGACATCTATATGTAGGAGTTAAAGTTCCAGTCTGTTCTGCTAGAAAATACCCTCTTTTTGCAGATAATTCTGCTAGCCATGAACAAGGAGTTGGACTTTCTCCCACCCCTTTGAGTCTGTTAACAGTTCTGAGTGTATGTCGTTTGCTTGCAGTTTGAGCAAAAGTTCTATCCTGGCCCTGAGAAATTTTTTTTTAAGAACATTCCTTAATAAAATTCCAGGCATCTCTTGACACATGTCATCTGGGATAATTTCATCTGAAACTGTTAGAAATTTCACTTGATTTTCATCTGAGTTATACTAATGCATTCCAGAGACTTAGAAACTAATGCCTAAATCAAAAAAAAAAAAAAATCCAAAAGCAATATTCAGATATACTGTACTTGTCCTGATTTTTTTTCTTTCATGTGTTTTTGTGGGAGTTTTTGTAGTTTTGTTTGTTTGTTTTGCCATTTTGGTTTTCTGTTTTTTTTTTTAATGCTTAATTTTTTTTCCATCAGAGTGCTCTATATTTTTTGTTTCTCTTCTCAGTGTTAAGACTTTTTTTTTTTTTTTTTTTTTTTTTTTTTTAGGGTAACATGCACTTATTTAAGGCTGCCTACTGAACTATTTGGATTTTTTGGCTTTGGATTATGATTTTTATGAATACTACACTTATACAAACCTGTAATACTAGATTCAGTATGGCAATAGTCACCAGTGAAGAGAACTGTGTTGCTCTGGAGACAGTCTTCCTGTCTTTTTTTCCCTTTTATATTACCTCTTTAAATGAGATGTTGCATTTCAGATGATGAATGTGGTAAAATGTTTCTTTGTGTATTCCCCTAGTTGTTAATAAAATAAATAAGATCAGGGAAGTCAGTGCATTTCTCAGCAAAGACTCATCTTTTTTTTTATTCCACTGTATTAGTTGGAATGTGGTTTTGGTTTTAATACTGCATCTGACCGCTGTTATATCTACCTTTTCTATCTTTTACCTGTCTTTAAATAAAGCAAGGCAGGGGTGTGGTTATCATGAGGATATACCTCTGGAATAGTGTCATAAATGAGGTCTTAATGGCAAGTTGGAAACGCTGATGATTTATGGCTTTCTACAACACTCATTAGGCATACACATCAATGTGTAACATCCCATAAATTATATTACATGCTGTAAAAAGCCATAAATTGTCATTTTAAGTGTGAGTTATTACCATTAAAGACTTTTATTCCCAGCTGCTAGTGTAAGTTTTCTATGGCTTCCTCACCAATTCCCTGACTAATGATTTCAGCAACTGCAGGAAGAAGACCAAGAGATACAGTGGCTGATTAGGGAGCACAAATGCCTTAAAGCTGTTAAATCGGAGGTTAAACTACTTTATAGAGAAAATATGATCTACCCGCCTGGTAACATCCTTAACATTGAGCATTTCCAAATATGATTCAGACCAACTGTATTATTTTTCTTCACTGTTGTTAATACCTGCCTACTGAAAAGCAGAAACGCTTTTAAAATAATGATACCAGTTTGTACTGAATAGACAGCTGCAGTAGAATGACGACAAGCTAAATTCTGTGGAGCAATTCAGTCTCTCCTGTTGATCAACCCATCACAGAATTTGCAGCAGTACCTCAGAGGAAATATTGCACATATTGCTACAGTACACTGTAGTAAATCGTAGTATTTTTCAGTGATGAGCCATCAAAACACCGGGTTGGGTGTCTTACTCTGTATTACAAGTCAACTTGAACAGAGCTAAATACGGAGAGGGAATTGCAGGTAGTATTGTTTGGGGGGGGGTGGTGGTGTTTGGTTTGTTTTGGTTTTTTTTGTAATGCAGCACTGCTGTGATATTTGGCTTCAGGGAAGGTACTGCTTTCCTCCAAGTTGTAGCCGTTACCATTTCCAACTCCACATAGAGGTTCATGCAGGACGAAGTCAAGAAATAAGGTATCAAAATTTACTTAACTTCTAATTTTAGACACCTTTGGGGATACTTTGTTTGAAAAGTGAGTACTACCCTTCAGGCTGCCAGCTATAAAGTGTCATTGTGAAAACTAGACACTGTAGCTTGCAAATGCAATGCAAAACCAAGATAATTTATCATGGCTTTTCCAAGAAATTCTTCCTTACAAGTCTGTCTTTTTCCCCATAAAACTTGTGTGTACCTTGGCTTTTAGGGAGATGTTTCTTGGCCAGCAGGTTGAGGGAGGTGATTCTGCCCCTCTGCTCTGCTCTGGTGAGACCCCACCGGGAGTACTGCGTCCAGCTCTGGAGTCCTCAGCACAGGAAGGACATGGACCTCTTGGAGCGGGGCTAGAGTGCGGCCACGAAGATGATCCGAGGGCTGGAGCTGTGAGGACAGGCTGAGAGAGTTGGGGGGGTTCAGCCTGGAGAAGAGAAGGCTCCGGGGAGACCTCAGAGCCCCTTCCAGTACCCTTCCTACAGGAAGGATGGGGAGGGACTCTTTATCAGGGTGTGTCATGGTAGGACATGGGGTAACAGTTTTAAAGTGAAAGAGGGGAGATTTAGATGAGATGTGAGGAAGAAATTCTTTGCTGTGAGGGTGGTGATCCCCTGGCCCAGGTTGCCCAGAGAAGCTGTGGCTGCCCCATCCCAGGAGGTGTTCAAGGCCAGGCTGGACGGGGCTTGGAGCAACCTGGTCTGGTGGGAGGTGCCCCTGCCCAGGGCAGGGGGTGGCACTGGATGGGCTTTAAAGTCCCTTCCGTTCTATGATCCTTTGCCACACCTTCACTAAACCTTGGTATAGTGAGTATCTTTCCTCATCCAGCTTCTTCCAGTTCAGGGTATTGAAAAGAGACACAGACATCTCTCTAAAAATCATCTTGGTAATCTTGTTTTAGGCATGGTGAAAAAGACAATTCTGACAAAAAAAAAAAAAAAGATTTTTAACATTCTGCTAGCCATTTCTGTTGGGTTATAAGAGAAGAGCTTTTTGTATCGCTCCATCCCCCACCCCTTGCCCTGCCGACTAGAGCAAATTTCTGGCTAAATCATGCCCTCTAGTGTGTCAGTTCGGTGGGATTAAAATTACAAAACTGTATTGTAATTTAGGTGAAATATTTTTTTTTCCCCTTTCCTTTCTGGTGTAGCTTGGAGAATTAATCACAGATATGAATAGCTAATTTATACTTTTTGCTAGGTGAGAGAAAGGTCAGTAGTTTAGTATTTGTAAAGTATTCCTAAAGCTGCCACACTTTCAATATCATAACCGTGCAGGAAAAGGAAGCAGTGCTGTTTGTACTTTGTAATCCTTCTGTAGCGCTAATTTGAGAGCTGTCAGTTGCACGGATGACCCTCGATAGCAATACTAAGCTAGAAAAGAGAAGACCAATTATAACCAAATTCTTGTTTATTTTTTAAAATAGATCTATAGTTTATCTAATTGATTTACGTGGAAAAGAGGCAGAGAGCACCAAGAAATTAAAAAATAAAGTTACTTGAAGTAAATACATAAGCTGAATAAAGTAACTGTTGACTTAAATTCAGGAATATGTCTTAAAATGAGGAGTGATGAACTGCTTTTTGCTGACTATTGATTCAAACCATTGTTTGAATCAGCTTGAGGACTGCAATATATTGCGGTTTGGTAATGTCAGGGTAAGTCATATGACATTTAAAAGTGTTAATACACTTTATATATCCAATTATGTTTCTAATTTTATAATAATGGAAATAGTATTTGCACAGTATGAAAACAATGTGCTTGGCATTGTCCAGTTCATTGAGATTCATTGCAGAAGCAGCTCTTGTGCCATAATAGTCTCCCTCACCTTCAGAATGTACCAACAAGAGTTTCATAATCAAATACTGTGTGATACATCCCAAATAGGAACTGTGGGTGAATGGAAAGAAGTACTTTGTGTTCAATTTGTATTTCATGAAGTAGGCGTCTTTTCTGAAGAACTTTGAGGGTCTGAGCCTATTGAATTATTTTGCCACTGTTAAGAAATGGAATTTATTCATATGCTGAAATTTTTTTATGCGTTCAAACCCAACTTTCATTAGATTTCTCAATTATTACATTAAAAGGTTATGTAAGAAAATATTTTTATTGTTATAGAAACAGGATCTCAAATGACTTTTAATGCTGTACTTGATTTGCATTAAGTATGTTTGTTCTTTTTTTTTAATCTGCAGTTTTGAAGTTTTTGTGAATGAATATCTGATTTGGCTGAGAAACTTTGCTTGTCATGTACTTTAATGTAGTTTCAAAATAGTTGTTTGGTGGTTTGTCTTTTTTCTTTTTTTTAAATCAATGCTTTGGCATTTTGAAAGTAAAACATTTTGACTTCTTTCTGGTGGTTTTTTTTTTTTTTTTGCGTGGCGAGGAGGGATCTTATCTTGCAAAACATCTAGACTTTTAGAATAATTTATTTTTGATGAGTTCAAGAGCTGATCTTTATCTCATTAAGATATCTTATGCATAGGAATTCACATGTCAAATGATATTAAATGAGTTTGCTGCTGCCAGCTAGACCTTGTCAAGTCCAGGTTTTGATGTGATCGTTTTCTTGAGAAACATTTTATTGATGCTGTGTGGAAGCTTTGCTGTATTAACGGTGTAGAAAGTAGTATTCTTGGGTAAAGTAAAACCTTACAAAGCTTTGAACAAAGCCTTCCATCTACAGAAGAGGCTAAGCAGCCTCTTAACATGGTTACGTGGACATGTCTCAAGATGCTGTGATTCAGCGTGGCTGACCTGCCTGTGAAACTCGTAAAGACGTTGCTGTAGCTGTTCAGGTAAGACATCGAGACCGAGACAGTTACTTCTGTGGCCAGAGTGACATTGTGTGCAACCTTAGACCCAGGCTGTTTGCATGCGCTGGGCTGCCCAGTGCCTGGTGTGGTGATCTCTGACCCTGTTGTATAGGGTGACTGTCGAACCCTTAAATTTTTAAACAAAAGGTTTTTCTAAACAAAAATATAGAGAGTAATTTTTTGATTTCCCCCTTAGGCTGCATGCCTGAATGTCAGTGTAAACTCTGAAATCAACCTTTTGTTCGTACTGAGAGAGAAGAAAATGTTCTGTGAAACATCTTAGTATCTGCTATTATATTAGAATTTGGGGCTTGTGACCTGCAACTTGTGTATTGACTTTGGGTGTCACTAGGCTCTTTTTAGCTAAGGATCTTGTGCTGAAGGATGTTACGTATTTGGTTCTGGCCATCAAGTTTGATTTGTGGAAGGGAGAAGATAGAGTACTTGTTTTAGAACAACTTTTTTAAAGTTGTTTTTTTGACATGAAAATTCTGTGTGTTGTTTATCTACTGACTGCGATAATCATTACCCAAGTTACACCAGCAACATGGTTGCAAGCTTTGTGCAAAATAGTTTTTGGGTTTTTTTTAACCTTTCTTCTGAGATTATTGGAGAAGCAAAATTAGAAATGTAGAATACGCAAGCTAATAGTTGAATTTAAGGATACGGTAAAGATATCTGACTGCAATTAGGATTTGAAGACAAGCAGGTGTGGAACTTTTCTCATCTGTGATAGAGCCTCTGTATATCCTGGGTGAAATTACTGCATCATGTCATACAAACTTCACAGCCGGTGGGAGATGAACTCTAAAAGTTTGCAAGGCCATCCATAATTAGTAAACGTGTGATGACTGGAAGAGTCATGTGGCTGATGTGCACTAGATTATTCCAAGTTAGCATTAGGCCAAGTTTAAGGAAAAAAGCATACATCTGTTAATCACCAGTAAAGCTTAAATATCAGTAAAGCAGTTTATACTAGGAAGCTTTACATGCAAGCAAAGGGCAGAACTGTTAAGTAGGGTATTTTGAATGATAACTTCTGTTTTGGGGACCATGCTCAAGGGACTTTATTGTACTGTCCTAAGCAGAACTTCTGCCTTCTCTCCTGCTTCTCATTGACTGTGATTCCAACTGTGCCAGTACGCTCAAGGTCTGCTTTTCAGTAACAGATGTGTTCTTCCACTCTCGCACAAAGTAACTGCAGCTGATACTTAATCATAAATATCTCTAAGAAGATATTTTTAAATTAAAGTTATAGAAATTACTTCAAAATTATCACAGGCTTGAAATATACACACTGCGTTTATTTGTTTTGAATTGATGAATTGTTTATGGAGCACATGCATACATATCCTTTTGTTCCAAAATGAATGGGTAGAAAAATTTGGAAACACTGTCTGAAAAAGTTCTTTCCATTTCTAGCTTGCCTTTCCCTAGCTATTAGTCAGCTGTGCGTATAAGAGCTCTGTCTGAATGGAAATAAATCAGTTGTGCTAGTTGTTAAAACTAGCTTGATTGTTGTCTTCCAGTTGCAAGGATATTGCAAAGCTTTCTCCTTCCAGTGGTTAAAAACCTCTTTATTTCTAGCCTAAATTTATTTATGTCCACTGTTTCTTTGTCTGACGTAAGACCTCGTGAGGTCTCTTACTGAAATACCCAAAACTAAAATACATAATAAACCCCAATATTTGCTCTTCAGAAGAATTTTTAAGAGCCCAGTGAGAAGTAATATATGGCAGGAAGTGTGGTAATGTCTTCAGTTGGAAGAGGAGAGCTCTCATTGCGTAACAAACCCATTCTTATTTTCTCTTCCCTCTCGGGTGTTTAACAGTAATTTCTAATCACTAGGAGGATCTATTATTGCGGTTTGGGTTTTTTTAATGAAAATTTTCAGTGTCTTTTTGTGTTAGTTGCTATCGAGTATTTCAGAACAGGCTACGTTGTATGTCAGCGTTAGAATATTGCTGACCCATGCTACCAAATCGCACCAGGTGAATAATACCTGCCCCTGTGGAACGTTTTATTGGAAAAGATCTGGTAGTGTATACACATAATGGACTTCTGAAGACATCGCAGTCTCCTTAACTAAAATTTTGTAGTGTCTGTAACAGGGTCAGTAATCATTCTACTTAAGCAAATAAAATGATGTTTTTGCTGGATTAGCTTAGAATTAACATAAATGACAAGAGCATGTTGTATCAAAGTTGATTAATTTTCTCATGCCGGTAAAAGAAATTGCTGCTAAAGCTATTAAATCATTCTCCACTTATGTAGGTCTTCCTGAGTTCAGACACTGGCAAGTAAAACCTTTTAGTGAAGATATTATAATGTCCAAATTCTTTGCTGACTAAGAGCAGTAGTTGCATCAATATGAGATTTGGTCCAGATTCCTTTATCTGGGCCAGATTTGGTGTCACACTTCGTAAATGCATTGTATGGTAGGTAGATGAAAGTAATCACTTGTGCAGTATAACATTATGTAAAAGTAGGGATGTGGGGACGGAAATTCCATTCGCAGCCAGTTACGTATAATGTGTCCTGAAGCAATTCTGGCTTTGTCTTAGCAAATTAAAAGCCAATTTGCATCCCTATGAGAAGTAGTTGATACCAGGTTTTCAAACCGGTATTCCTCCTTTTTAAATGTCTGAAATTAAGAACTAAATCTTATTTCATGTTTAGACTTTGCTCTCATTCTGTGTTCAAGCTCAGGGGTTGGTTGTGGATATAGATTTTGTCCTGTTGTCCTTCCTTAACTGGAAACACTTGCTGCAAAGGGCTCTTAGGAGTTTGAGGTATTCCAATTGTCATTCTGCTCCTCCAGACGAGACTGCAGTGAGGACAATGTGTCATTACTACATGCTGTGGAACGAGTATTTTTTCATCTGGTAGCTCAGTGGAAACTAGAAACTGATGATCTTGTGCAGGTGTAGCTTTTTTTTAGGTTACATGAAAAAAATTGCAGCCTGGTGTGAAAACTCAGCTGCTGAATTTATGAAACACTTACTGATATCCCAGAGGGTCTTCTGAAACTGTTAGTGCTGAACACTATCAAGGCTACCCAAAATAATGTTTTACTAGAAACTCTTGAAATTTCTCTGGCTCTGCAACAGTAAGTAGAAGTTAAAACCAAGAACCACATAGTGCAAATTCATTGCTACTACAGCATGTAATAAAATTTTGTGCTGAGACAATGAGTTCTCTTTAAGAAACGTGAGTAGAATATTGTTGATTTCCTTAGGAAGCCTTTTATAGAAGGAATACTGATGGTGGGGAGCAATAGTACTTTGAGGTAATGTTATTTTATTTTTTCTTCCCGTGTAACAATTGACACGTGACTTCAAGTGGACGGTGAAGTGAGTATCGTGAATCGTTTAATCTATTCATAAATCTATGGCTGTTTGTCAGACCACTCTGACAATAGCTTCCAGTTGTGTTTTCCTCCACCAGATAGCATCCTAACCTCTCCTGAAATCTGCAGGCTTTCTCCACCTCCAGCTGTTAGACCCGTGCTGCTTCAGGAAGGAGAGCCAGCCACCCCGATAGCTTTGTGTACTCGAAGTAGAGCGTGGCGGGGGTGCTGGAAAAAGTCTGCCAGTAGTAGCCACTTCTCTTCCCATTTTTTTTTTTCCCCCCTGGATATCACAACAGTTTAAATGCCAGGGATATAGGTAGAACTAAGTCGGTATGCATCTTGTGAACTAGCGTGGGTAAACTCTGAAATGAAATGCAGTGGAAGAAAGTTTACTGCTGCCGTGTGCTCCCAAACATGGTTCCACTGACATTGTGAAATGTCTGTGAGAGATTCTTCTTTATCCCAGTGTCTTCTTTACAAAAATACCTTTTTGTTTGGTTGGCTTATTATAAGTTTGTTCTTGATGAAGACTTTTTGTTAGTTTTCTTTTAATGTATTGGTATTGTTGTTATTGGAAAAATTAAATTCATGCAAAACCATCTGAACGATTGCTGCCATTTTCAAAATATTCATGGTAGTAAAAATTACGAGGTACTATATTTGTGGAATTTTTAATAACAAATGTTGCGGCTAGTATGACTTTGAGGATTAACATTGTATAAAAAAGCTGTGAAGCTGTGCAATTACTGGAGCACTTTATGACTCTGCCAATCAGCAAGTAATTAAGGAAAAAAAGTTGGTGGACATGCTTCAAGGGAATAACAAGGTTGACAAGAGCGCGTTGCTTGCCTTCAGCAAGGTAATTTGGTAACAAAATCCTGTGTGTCAGACCTTTGATTCTTCTTTTGACCTCGATGTAGAAGGTTTGAGAGAATCAAAATAAATCTCAGAACAGCAGCTAAGGGATTAAAAAAAGGAGATAGTTCATGTGAGGAGATAGGCCAAATGCTGCAAGTAGCAAAGATTACTGGGAAGAGAAACAAAAAAATAGCGGACATGGTTAAGGCGTTCTGGAAATACTGTTGATAAAATAGTTCCCACTGGCCAGACAGAATCGGCTTTTTGCATATGGTAGGTGAAACTTACTGAGTCATTCTGAATAAATACTTCACAGTGGATAATGTATTCAGTGAAAGCAATTTTTTCTTGAAAATACATAATGGCATATTGCAGTTACCTCAAATGTATTAGTTTTAAATGATTAGTAGAATGATATTGAAGAATGATTTTTAGATTATAAATGGTTTATGAATATTTAGTACTGAGAATTCAGATTTTCAAAGACCAGGGGTGTGACATTGTAGAATTTGCATTAAAAAACCCCTTCTGGGTTGCCTACTTTAGCAAAAGTGAAAAATAGGTTAGTGATAGTATTAAAAAAAAAAAAAAAAGAGAGAGAGGAAAAAAAAAAAAGAAAATATAGGTTTTCATCAGCATTCCAGCCCAGCCAGCAGAATTTTATGCACAAATGTTCTGAAGAGTGGGAGAAGATGTGGAAAGTAGATCAGCCATAATCAAATCTTATTAATGAACATGTAAAATTCGCCCCATTGGCGAACTGATAGTGAAACATTTTATCGCTCTCACTTCTACAGGCTGGAACTTGTAAAGCAGCCTCTACTTTCCATCTACATGGAAAATAGATGGAATCCTTTTTTTTTTATTTTTCCTTTCCTCTCCCTTTATATTGCGTGTGCATATTCTTTATTTTTGTTTCCACATTTAGAGATACAGTGTCTATCTTTTGAATTATTGTAAAGATGGCTGTTTATTAATAACTGAGAAGTTACTCTTTTTATCTTTAAACATCCTGATCTAAGTCTAATACTTACAATCTTAGGTTTTGCATGCATAGAACTGATGCGTAACTCTCCAGTCCATCCTTGCACTGCTGCAGTGTTTCAGGAGACAAAGCGATGCTTTAAATAAAGCACAAATGTTCTTGGTATATGTCATCTCTTGCATGTATATTTCTGCAGTGGGTCAAATTTACTTGAAGAAAACTTAGATTGTTAAACTGGGTTGCATACAATAAAGTGGTTTAGAATTGGAAGTCTTACTACTTATCTTTCTCGCTCTATTATTTCTTTGTCACCATCACCTGTGGTTTCTCATAAAAAAAAAACCAAAAAAACCCAAAAAAACCAAAACACCATTATATTAATGGCAGTGAGTAATCAGTAATGATTTCAGTTCTTGCTAGGCACCTAGGTGCTGTGGCACCAAACATATTTTGTTTTAGAATTACCAGGCAGTAGTTGGTAGCACTGAAAATGGCTAGTGATTTTGGTTATGGATTTGTACTAATTTGAAAATATATATAGGACAGACACACCCTCCTTAAGTCACATATCCCCGTAAATAATGATAACAAACAGCATGAAGGAATTAACGATATTGAATGCACACGCGTCGTTAAGCACAATGTAGTTGTTCTGTCCTTGGACTTCCTGTTTGAGCTTTGCTGTGCTAATAAACATAAAAAGATTATAGGTAGTTTTGACCTTACAAAGAATACTTTAAGTCAGACCAAATCAGCTCATGCTGCAGCCAGTCCAACTACTGACTTAAAGCTCTGTGCAATTCTGAGGAAATACATGATTTTTAACAAGTATGGCAGGGTGACATGGATGGGGGTTGGTTTGCGCTTCTACAAATACAACTGTAAGTGACTTTGCCTTCCAGCTTTTTCTTGCACCTTCCTAGACATGTTTTAAGGGGTTTGTCTAATAACACTCTGCCTTAGTTTGAGCTCAAAATTGAGTATTTGCTGTAGAAAATGTTTCAGAATCTGACAGTTTTTACTTTCAGGTGGGTCAGTGACCTAAAAGTCTGTTTCTTAGATTTCCACTGGTGAAGAGAATATTAGAAGTTTTGTAGGTAGCATGATGTTCTTACCGTGTGTGACATTATCCACCTTCAAGGACAGCTTCAGTAAGCATTTTACTTGGGGGTTTTCTTTTTTTTTTACTATTTTAAATCAAAGCCCTGAATTTCACCAAACAATTGAGTTTGCTGAAGTAGATTATTTTTTTTTTATAGAATATAGGCAAGTTGCAGCTGGGATGCAAATTTGTATACCGATTTTTTTTAATTTATTTTTTTCTTCCGTCCAAAAGAAAGACTAAGTTATATTTGCATAAAGAAAACCTTGAAATAACATAAGATCAATACTTTCCTGTCCATTGCAGACTTTGGGGAATTAAAAACAAAGTCCATCATATGTCAGACTGAAAATATAGCTGTCCTAAACAGCTTGGGGGAGGAAGGAGGAACAGTAGGTCTTCCTGGACAGTGATGCTATGGGAATAGCTGTCAAAATATATTGATTGTTTCTGTACAGCCTCTTCAAAGGATTTCCACCCCACAAAATCAATAATAACTGTTCAACAATCTTAAATTAAAATGACAACTCAAAGTTTTTTAGCAGTTGGTGATTCGTTCTTTAAAATTATGCCCAAATTAGTCTTCTGTATTTTTATATAATAGAAGGATATTAAAAAAAAAAAAAAAGGCAACCCCCTTCCTTTAAGAAAGTCACCTTTTTCAGTTTTATCTCATCAGCTTTACCTGATTCAGTTTTGTGAATATTGAAACCCTACTGCATTTAGTATTTGCTAACTTGTTCAGTGTAGAATTTTGTCACTTGTTTCTTGTGGTTTTTTGGGCATCAATGTTTAGTTGCGCTTTAAACCGTTAATATGCTGTAAATTGATAAATTTTGTACTGGTTTGCAGTAATTAAAATGAATTAATTGAGCTGCTCTAGTGTTTGTGCTAAGTTAGTACTTAATAGCTTTACCACGCAGTTTTCATGATTCTACAGCTGTAATTGCACTTTTAGATGCACAGTTAAAGTGTTTCTTTTAATTATTTTTCCTTTTAATAGCTTAACATTTTAGCAACATTTTCTGGTTGAGTACAATTTCTGCCGCTCCCTGGCACTTGTTGATGGTACACAAGGAAGAAGTAAATATGTGTACGCTTTATACGTAGGAAATCACTATAGTTTTTGCTTGTTGAAAGACCGGTGTCGTACATGCATTTTTAGTACTAATGTAACTAAGTATGGTCACCGTGTACTCTGTATTTTCCTTGAGTGACTCCTTCATGTATAGCTATTCTAGTAGGAACCAGCTTAGCGACAAGATGCAGGTTTAACTCAGCGTTATGTCTGCTTAAGATTTTTTTCTTTTTGTTTCAGAGTTTGTTTTCTCTTCTTTGTTCACGTGTTCCAGCCCCCTGATTGTGGCCTCTGCTGAACACACTGCAGTATGGCAGTGTCTGTCTCAAACTGGGGGATCCCAAACTGGCCACAGTACTCCAGATGTGGTCTCCTGGGTGCTGAGCAGGGAGAATAATCACTTCTTTCCACTTGGTAGCCACACTTCTGCTAATACAGCCTGGTATGGATTTGGTCGTCTTCCCTGCAAGGCATTGACGACTTATGTTCAACTTGTCTACCAGGACCATCAAGTCTCTTTAAAGCTCTTCTTTATCCAGCTCAGGCCTAGGCTGTACTGCTGTGGGGGGGCTGCTTCTGCCTTTTTTTGAACTTCATGAGGTTCTTGACAGCCCGTTTCTCCAGCCTGTCGACTTTACTCTGAATAACAGCTCTGCCCTCCAGTGTTTTGGCCACCGCCATGAACTTGAGCGTGGGCTCTATCCTATTGTCTAGGTTTGTTAGCAAAGCTGTTAACAGTTTCAGCCTGGGTGTTGATCCCTGAAGGATGGCACTAGCACTTGATTGCCCGTTGGACTTTGTACTGTTGATTACAACCCTTTGATTCTGCCAGTCTAGACAATATTCCACCCACATCACAGTCCGCTTATCCAGACAATATCTCAGAAATTTGGCTATAGGGATACTATGGGTCATTCCGCCAGAAGTCTTTCTGACATGTTATCATCAAAAGGGTGTGACAGTATGCTTCACTGTTTAACAAAATAATTATATTTTGAGGATAAATACTTAAAATTTTAGAACGTAGTTATCCTTACCCAGAAAAGTAGCAAAACTTCCTATGTGGAAAGCTTGGCTTTCTCAGCAAAGAAAAAGTTGGGGTTTTGTATAATTATATCTCTGTAAGGGGGGGAAAAGTCTTTGAAGTCTCTGCGGAAATCAATCTCCATAAAAATTTAATAAGTATACCACCTTGCTGTTTTAATTCTGTGGGATCAAATGAAGAAATGCAGAATCCTTGGTAGCTCAATGTGTAGTTCTAAGATGTGTCTTCCTGTATTAGTGAACTTGAAGCTCTTCATCAAATTAGGGAAGAAAAGGAAAAATGAAAGGTTAAATGTTTTTGAGGATCCAGCTGTGGTTTGTAAGCTATTTCTGAACTTTTAAATTGAACATGGAAAATAAGCAGTGGGGCAATTTCTGGAACTATTAAACAGGGCAGTGGCATGACTATAGTTTTATGCGAGATGTCTTTCAGATTTTAAGTAACAAGTTAAACAGCAGGAGACATTAATGATACGACAAAAAGTTTTTCCATTTCTCCTATGAACTCATGTAGTTGCAGTTAGGAAAATACGTAATGCTTGTTTATTAAAAAAAATAAAAATTCGATCTGTTGAAATATTATTTGTTTTGTTTTCTTAGAGATCAGTTCAAAACATATTGTAGACATGTGAGTTTAGTAAAATACTCAGTTATGTAAAAGCGATGCTACATAGTAAAGCATCGTGAATCTATTCTCCACAGACGAAGAAGGGGGGGGGGGGGGGGCGGAAAAAGGTGTACCAAGGAGCATGTAAGATAATTTAGTAGGGCAGAAAGAGAAAAAGCAGAAAAACATAAATCTAGTGTTGGTCAAGTGTAAGTAAGAGTTTGAGACACTATAACAGAATTGTTAATATTTAATCTTTTTCTCTAATAGATGCAAAAAGGATCTAATGTGTAGTGGCAGTCTATCAGACGTAATATTTTATCACAATTTACAATAACATTTATTTTCTGACCTTTCAAGAGGAAAAAGTAGAGGTGTTGCTGGTCAGTATGTAGTGTACCAATACTGCTGAACTGAAAGACAGCCAAAACGAAGTCCCATCTTTGCCTGAAATAATCTTCACCTTATCCCCTGTTCCATTACCTGTAAGTCTTGCAAGTGTATGTCATCCTTAATGGTTTTGTCTTTTTTTTTCCTAGCTGAAACAAAGTTTCCACACCCCTTTCTCATATAGCATATTTGAAAATGAAGGGGCTTTTTATTAAAAGAAGAAGAAAAAAAAAAAAAGGCAGAGGAAAGGGGTGGTCAAAACTTTAAAACACCTCTTTTTGCATATAGCGTAATGCTATACATCTGAGTCTTTCAAGTTATCCTTCAGTTCAGGCTGAGCTCTGGAGTTTATATTCTGTCCTGCATTTTCATTAGTTATTTTTTGACATGTCTCCAACATAATTGTAACTAGTAATAAGTTCAGCTGAACAGCTTTTTTTTTTTTAAACTAAAAATTATGAGTATATTTTAAGTAGGGTAGTATTTTCAAAGAATGATTTTTGCGATAGCATGTTGTCAAGAAGAGGTATCTTAGCAAAGTTTTTTCCTTCAGAGGTAGTGTTTTTAGCCAAAAAGCCATACAAAGTTGTTTTTGTTTTGTTTTGTTGGTTTTTTTTTCCCTGAACTAGATTCATGCAGGTGCAATAAAGGTTGTGTGTGGCAAACGTCTAATGGCAAGCTGTCTGAAGTTTATCTGAGCAAAACTGGTATTTCCTCATTCAGAAAGTTATTGAGAATCAACAGTGAAAGAGGAAGTTAACTATAATCAGTGACCATGGTGAAAATTTGTCTAGGAAATAAGATTTCCTGTGTATTGTTAATTCTTTTAAGCATAGGGACTTAGAGGCTAGCAGCAACACACATTTTTCTTGTACAGGTTCTGATTTTGTTCTTGCGAATGGCCTTAGTCAGAGTAGTGTTTCTCTAATCAATATTTTTCTTTTTCACTTATCACATAAAATATGATAGGAGGACCACTGTCTGAAAAGTTCATCTGGGGATTTTAGTAATCTACCACAGTTCATTATTTCAGAAACTGTATTCCGAAAGTGTGATTTTAACGTTAAGTCATATTGTAAATAGAGGTGAACTACAGTTTTGCTTCTTACTCTTCACCACCCGCCCCCCTTCCCCCCCCCCCCCCCCCCCCCCCCCCCCGAAAAAATAATATTCTTTTACTGGCACACAATGTGAAAACTCACTAAATTAGAATCCACATTTCTTTTGACTTGTTGGTTGTTGTTGTTTTGTTTTTGGTTTTGTTTTTTTTTCCCCCACCAGATATACCCTAGTGAAAATAAATCTCATTACACTGAACAACTGACAAATACAAACTGTTCTAAAAGGAAGAGCGTATTTAAGCATCAAATCTTTTTATATGCCTGTCAATGTGAGTCACATCTGTCCAAATGTGTGAAGCACATCAAAAGCTTTCATTAGTGCTTCAGGTCTCTTGGTGTAATCCTTCTTTGATTAGTAAGATTAAATGCCCATTGTCAAATGCTGATGGAGTAGAAAGAATGCATTTCAAACCTGAAAGGTCACCTGAACGTAGGGAATTCCTCATCAAATACTAAATCCGTGTCCTTAGGGTGTGAATTAAAGGTTTCTCAATAGCTCACACCACTTCAGGTGCATTCTAACCTTCTGTCTGTGCCACAGAGACTGCTGAGAAATGGTTGCCAGCGCAGTTGACTCCAGTAGAGTCCCCACGCAAAACTCAGGACTCCACTCCAGCCCTGCTCAAACATTCGGGATACTGCTGCTGCTGGCACACTGAAGCAAGGGTTTTAACTGGTGTGCTGCAGCTTTGGCCGACGGGGGTAAAGTTAAATGTGAGCATTCGTTTCAGCATGTGTGTGTTAATGTTGTACATCCTGTATATTTATAAATACTAATTTCTCATTGGTAAGTAATTTCTTTTTTCTCATTAGAATTTCCCTGACTGAAAAGCCTTTTTTTCTGAAAGGTTGCAGTAGCGGTAGTGAACCCTTATTCACATCAAAGTCTTATATGTGTGAATTTAAAGCATGTAGCTCAAGAAAAACCTGTTGTAGGTCTGGTCTCTTCATTTGGAAGTTAATTTTGAATATTTTGTGACTAAGGATGCAAAGTTAATAGGCAACTCTCATTTTATTGCTGAAGGTGAAGCCAAAGCTCATCTAACAAGGGTACAAAATGTTGCCCGGGTCAGGATTTGGCATAATTCCTGAAGGAATGGCATTTGCTGTGGAACTTGGCATTGGTCCTTCTGTATTGTGAATGGTGGAGGGTCTAAGCACCCATCTGGAGCACAGGCTTATATGACCAGGTGGTCCTAATGGGAAGAGAAGAGAAATTTGACTAACTTCATACTTGCCAATGCTCAAGGGTTTCTTTAATTAGTACATAGTGTTTTCTCCACTCCATTAAGTGCCAGTGAAAATCATATCCCTTCATAACATGGAATTGAATCACCTGTCTCTTTGCAAAGGGCAGTCAGAAGTGTTACAAATTAATTCCTCAGCTCACTAGGTCTGTTGGAACCTCTGGAAAAGAAATGCAGAGACTTTCATGATCAGTTCCTTGCCAGTGTCTGCATTTTCCTCAACTTTCAGCCAGACAGGAGGTTTGTGGCTGGGCTCCCAAGCGTCAAAAGTCTGCAACCCTTCTCTCAGTTTCCTTTAGTAGTAAGGAGAGGAGGTTAAACATTGATCTTATTATAAAGCTGACATTAGGCTTGACAACTTCAAGCTGCCTGGAAATGGAGGTTTGTACTTGTTGACTTGCAGTTCTGAAAGCTTCACTGCCTGCGTAGTTTCACCGAATATCTGCGTACGCTAAAATTCAAAGTTGTCAATGTCGCTCTTCCCATAGACTGTTGTAACAGTGTGTCCCTTAATTGTTCCAAAATCAGTGCATTCCTTTGTGTGCAATAGATGCCATCTTGTATTTGAAACAGCTTTTCAGCCAAGTTTATGGGAGATCTAGGATTCTTTGAACAAAGACTGATGAGTAAACTAAAAAAGGGAAATGAAGATAGGCAAGGAAATGTAGAAAACTTCCTGTGGCTCTGAAAAATTACTTGCAATAAAAT
This sequence comes from Rissa tridactyla, assembly GCF_028500815.1. Lineage (NCBI taxonomy): Eukaryota > Metazoa > Chordata > Aves > Charadriiformes > Laridae > Rissa > Rissa tridactyla. Next base: position 29,311,080 of record NC_071474.1, on the reverse strand, counting down.
TCTTAGTATTACTTTTATCATAGCATGGGGCTGAATTACTAATGTAGAAAGACAGAATACAGTATTCTTAAACACAAGATTTATTGCTTCCCTTAAGCATAATTCTTGTAGGAAGAAGGTCTGTCTTAAATTAGCGTGATCTCTGTATTGTTATTCTTTCTCCGCTATGATATTTCAGTTCAGGTGTTTTTAATAAAGATTTCAGGAGGAAGTTATGAAACTTATAGTAAGTTTGAGAACATAAAATGTATTTTCACCTTTTATGGTGGTTTGCAGAATTATTGTGCGGATCAGTCAAAGCTTTCTGCCTGATGATGAAGGGAAACAGCCCTTGCTCTGATGATTAACCTAAGAACTGCTTTGTCATTTGTGGTACCTTAAGAATATGTGCAGTTCTGTTGATGCAAATTTTTTAAAGTGTCCAAATTCTAAAGTTAAACCTCAAATATCAACAAACTGCATTTTGGATGACATGACACAATTTTAAACTCGCCAAAACCAGTGAAGAAAACCTGCTTTTAGAGCAATTACCCATTAAGTTACTTTAGAGTCATTCTCCATCTTTCAGAACGGATTTTGAACAGTTTCTGCTTTTTATTTTTTGTACTTACTTAATCTTTAAATAAAGTCACAGCTAGCGGTAGCAAAAAAGCTGAATAAATACTGAATAAACACCCAGCGTGTACCTTAAAACAAAGAGATTACTTGGAGCTAAAACTGTTACATCCTATGTACAGTCTTCGGGGCGGGGGGGGGGAAGGCTAGTTCTTTCATTCTTTCTTATGATAAGGCTTTATCCATCAAGTGCCAGTTAATAGGAGTTGAGTCACTTTCTTGGAATATTCCTTAACTGTGACTATTACTTATGGGGTGTCTCACTTTCTTTTTGGTTGTTCTTGTCAACAGATTTAATTATGATCTGTCTTTTTCTCCCTTCTGTTTATGGTTGTTTAGAAAATGTTTAGAAAACGTTGTTTAGAGAAGATGGAGGTACAGATAATCTACAACCCAATCTTCAGATTTCTTTGATCATCTGGGCCTGTGGATGTCATTTAAGTTGTTAATATACCCTGGCTTGGATCTAGGAAAACAGATTTCAGTTTTCTGTTTTGATATGTAACAGACAAAAGAGACTTAAAATATATGCTGACGTCTCAGGTAGACAGCTGTATCCCTTTCAGTGTAATGGCATAAAGCTTGTATTTATTTTTTTAAGTGATCTTTGTCATGTGAAGGGTTAGTCGTTTGAGTCTATTACCTCCTTGATCTTCCAGCTTTTAAAAATACTAAACTGAAATATCTAAAATGTAGCAGAACTAATAGTTTTCTGTCCTGAAAATCAGAAAAAAGAAAGATTACGTGCATTGCTCCAACTCTTCAAAAGCTCATTGACAGAAGCCACATAAAATTAGGAGGACACGTACAAGTCCTGCTTTAGTACCTGAAAAGTGTCTTTGAAACTATGATTTGCAGTGAGAAGTCTTCTAATGATTAACGTGTACCATAAAAGTGACGTGCATTTGCTGTCTGGGATGTGAGAGCCTATGGTACTGTACTGAAGCACAATACAGAGAAGGGTAATGCGGGCTTCCTACTTACCTTTCAGACAAACAGATGAGAGAAAGCAAAAATAGAAGAGTTGCATTAGGAGACAGAAGATAATTTTGGTACCTGTTAGTCTGCTTTCTGAAAATGGAGCTGAAATTTCACTTTGGTTACAAAAGGCCAGCTGAGAGTGTGTCAGGGGTTCTTGTTCTATCCTGACGTTAATTTGAGTTCTGAAAGCCTTGTAAAGAAAGAAGGGCCAACCTGTTAACCAGCACAGATTAACTATTATAATAAGTTCTAAACAAATTTCTAATAGATTTCTGAAATACCACTTATGAAACCATCTTCACTGGTGGTATTGAAAAAGTATACTGTTTGATTTATAGAGAAATCAGTTAAGCAAATCTACTGAATTAGTGCTGTACAATTCCATGCTTCATTGGAGAGGCTCCAAAGAAAATAAATGTATCATGAGGGAAGAGAACTGGAAAAGCTGGAGAATGTGGGATAAGAATGAGGAAGACAAACTCCTTGTGTAAGGGGCTGTGTTTGTAGTGTGGACAAGGTTGATGAAGATGGAAGACAATGTTGTCTCAGAGACGAGTGAAATTTGAAAAAGATAATGCGGTCTTTACATAAGCAGAAGGAAAATGTTGTTCTGACTGTTGGTTGCTATGGTAATAAGAAGGGTTGACCGGTTAGTTGAAATTCAGTAGCTTTAATATCTAGCTATGTATTAAGCTGAACATTGAAAGACAATTTCAGAAGAGCAGGGACATCTATTTTGTTAATACTTGTCAATTTTGTGTGCATTTTTATCCTCTTTAGCCATGTTTTCAAATCCCTAGAATGTTGATAATGTCTTTTTCCTACTGTTTCCTCTAGTTTCCAGTTTTTTGTTGTTCACATGTACAAATTGTTTTGTTTTCCTCTGGACATGAAGGATGTTTGTTTGAGCTACTTTGAAAAGTTTCTGTTAGGGAAGTTTGTCTTTTTTAAAATGTGCAAAGACTGACTTACAAACACGCCTTTCACGAGTGGCTTTAAGGAGGGCCTCTATATTAACACGAGAACAGGTGAAAAATGAGCTATACACAGCAATGCTCTGTAGCTGTGTGTAGTATTGGCAAAGAACGACCAGATGAGATGGGTCATTTTTATTACTTGTGACTTTTGGAGTGATTTTTCTTTCGATACATTTTTAAGAGAAACTTCCCTGCATTTATCAGTTAAAATACATTAAGTTGACACGGTGCAGTGACTTCAATGTATTTTACATCCATCATGTATTATAACTGCAGCTTAAAAGCAGTGGCATGTCATATTGACGGCAGGATGACTCTATGTCAAGTTTAGAAGTAAGGCCTATGTTTCTTGTGAACTCTGCAAAAGTGAAATGTAATTCTGACTTTAGCTTGGAAGCTATGCACGTGTGTTTCTCAGGTAAGCTATCTCCTATACAATATCGGTGTCTCTCTCCCACCGTCAGGGTAAACATCATAGCCTTAATTTAATCTTAAAGGCCAGTCCTTCAAAATGGAGTCTAAAATGAAGATCACAGGATTGTAGGCTAAAATGAAATTTTGAAAGGATATTGCATTTTGGGCTCACTTGATTCACCTTTGAGTTTTTGAACTACTTAATTTATTTTTACATGATGCTTCCAGACTCTTCTTAGTTAACAGAAAAGCTGAAGCTATGGTTGATATATTTTTATAATCCAGTCTTCTGGTACCAGGAACAGAGAAATCACAAGGGTCGATCTTACTGGTGGTGTTTCATACACATGATAAAAGATAATGTCTGTGCTTGACAAGCCTTCTGTAGTTGCTTTTATGTCTCTCTTATTTATTTATTTATTTATTTTTAATAGCCCTAAAGAGGTTGATAGAATTGTAAAAAGGTAATTCAAATATTAGATAACTTTTTAGATATCAGAGGTACGTATTTCTGCTTTGAAGTGAGTTGTCACTATTCAGTAAGAATCAATTCAAGTTTTATTTTCTAAATTTATTTAAGGAAAACCAAAACAATACAGTATATTCCAAATTCTGGACAGAAATTTATCTCTTGTAAATGGAGCCATAAGCTTGCAATGTGTGGTGTGGGTTGTTTTTTGGTTTGGTTTTTTTTGGTTGTTTTTTTAGGTGGATTTTTTTTTGTTTGTTTGTTTTGTTTTTTTTAAAGTGTCAGTCTGCTAGGAGAGATAAAATTGTTCTGTTGAGTTTTACTGGGGTGGGTTTACTTTGTACATTAGCACTGAGTTCCAGTGTCAGAGAAGAGTTAAGAGAAACAACTCTGCTTGTTCTCTGAATCAAAGTTATAATAAGATCAACTACAATTCTTTCATCTCTTGTGTAGGAAGGGTGGAGGCGAAGCCAACTACTCAAATCTTTCATTAGCGTTCATTAGGTTTCTAGTTTCTAAACGACTCTGGAGTGAAGTTGCCATTTTGCTTGGTTTTGCTTGATTTTGTGTGTGTGTGCAGTGTTCCTTACTATAATAGAGTCTCTACAATTACTACGTCTGTTTCTGAAATAGTGCCGTATTATATGCAGCTATACTAATTATATTATTATACCTCCTTATTGCAACTTGCTGTGCTTGATAGCCTAGCGTTTTTTTGAAGTCCCAGTGCATTCATGAATCCACTAGTTAATATTCAACTATTTCATTTGTGCAACAGCAGATGACTTGTTTAGTGGCTGAAGTTAACAGTGTCAATTAATTTCTTGGGCCAAGTTTCAGGAATTTTCTAAATATAATTCTTCAAAAGAAAAAAAAAGCTACAGTTTTGACAATATTCTTTTAAAAACCAAATGCAATAGAAATCTTTTCAAGTGTGTTGATTTGGAAATCCTAACTAATTAAGGGGAGGGAAAAATAATGAGATATGAAATAATGAGATTTTAGTGATTTTGTGAGCAGTAATTACAAGTGGCTAACTCAGATTTTCACATCTTTATTGTCAGCTATGCATCTTTATGCGATAGTGAATTGTCCTTACATTGTGTATTACTTCGTGTCATGAGTTATTGTTTCACACTAAGTGAGCGGGTGAAATGCTCAAGTTTATTCAAGAAAGTTGGATGAAGGAAAACAAGAGCTTGATGACACATTATATTTCCTTGTACAAAATATACGAAGAATGATCTGTCCTCACTCTTGCTTCATTTATAGATAGTCCTCCTTAGGTTCCTGTGAAAAAGCTTACGTGGCGGTCAGCCGTACCTCTGAGAATGTTCTTAACAGGGGAAGGACGTACTTTGATTCCTGTAAGACTTGGATCAGTCTGTCTTTGGTGGCTGTAATGTGTTTCTGTGCAAAGTTTTTGAGAGGGGTAATAAATAGGAGCCCCTGTATATGTAAAATAGTGTGGGAAGGATAACTTGTTTCTACCTTAAGTTATGATGTGGTCATACTGTTTCAAATGTTGAAAGGTCTATTAGAAGCATAGAAAAGACAAAGATAATGACTCTTTTTTTTTTTTTCCCCTAGTGTTATAATGGGGAGCGATTACATGGCAGATGAATTAGTCCTGCGTAGTTATTTGTGGAAGAGACATATTCCTGACTTTATGCCAACAGTTAATAAAGCTTATCTGGTGTTCCTAGAAGGTGCCGGATTGATGCACATATTCCATATGCAGTACCCATGAGAATTATGTCTTTCATTTGAGCTTCATATCTTCTCATGTATGAGAACTGCAGAAGTGAATCTGGCATGTTTCAGACTCTGAGCTCTTTTCCCAGTAATCTTTTTTCAGACTGTTTTGAGTGGTTTTTTTCAATAGCCATGCTTTTAGAGCGTCCCAGGTGGTACACAGAAGTGGTGTCAGCATCTTTTTGTTATTGGTGTCCAGTGCTGCTTCACCTGGAAGTGGTAAACCATATCTGTGTTTATCTAGTAATTGTTTTCATGTTTACATTTAGGTGGTAGAATATTTACAACAATGTATCGCCTTTTCAAAATGTATATTTTGGGGGGCATTTTGTGTGGTTGGTTTTGGCTTTTTTTTTTTTTTTTTTTTAATATTTGACAGGGGTCTGTTGGTCTACTGATGGGCTGTTTCCTGGTTCCAACCTGAGCATAATAGTTGAACTTTGAAAGAGATGAGGGTGATTTAAGACGGGGCACAGCTGAAATCATCCCTATGGGCTTGATGCGGTGCTGACTATTGAATGTACAAGATTTATTTTACTGGGTCATCTAATTCTGAAAGCTGCTGTGTCTCAAAGTTAATTATACTGCAGAAAGGTAGTCAGTGGGTGCGTGTGGGTGCTAAGACAGATTCCTAAATAAATAAAAAAGCACCTGCTGAAGCCTTGAATGCTTTTTGTTCTATTTTTATAATAGTGCTTAGCTCTCCTGCTTTCTCTGAGCCTACCTGATTGTGAAGTCCTGTCGTGCCCTCTGGTGGAGAAATTGTAAATAAAGATACTGGCCTATTTGGAATAGGGCTCATGAAACCCACTCAGAAAACTATCAACAGCAGCAAAAGTTCAATGAGTATTCAGAAGAAAAAAAGTAAATTAACTTGGGTAGACGTATGAGTGTGCAATATTATTGAACGGTTTCTGTGTAGGGAGCAGTCTGAGTTCCTTTTGCATTTTAATGTCCTTCTCAAATTTCCTTTTGACTGCTTGGCAATCGATTTTAAGTTGTTTCCTAAAGATTTGAGGGTTTTCTATCTTGAAAACATGTGCCTATAGTTATGTGACTTCTTAGTATGTATTGCCCCATCTATACAGAAACAACAGCAGCCATTTTCTATTCTCAAACTTTTAATGCACAGTCTTTAAATTGAAATGCTAAACGGGTAGTTTGGCTACCAGGATAGTCTCATAAATAAACTTAGGAAATATACAGAGGATTAAAATCTGAGCAAAGGCTGGTGTGCTCCGAGAGAGCTCTGTAGAAGCTACAGAGCACAGGGTAAGAAGATGTGGATGAATTACTCTTCCACCCTCACCCACCCCCTTCTTATACAGTGCTAGAAACTGCTACAAGTCTTGTTCTTTGTTGTCTTTTCTAATATTCTGTTTTTCATTAAGAATATTAGAAATGATGTCTTACTGAAAAGACCACAGCATTATACTGCCCTTCGAGATGACTGTGTGTTAATATAATTCTTAGGGCATTTTCTACTTAAATATTTTATTTTATTTACATTTTTCTAGAATGGACAGAAGGGGAGGGAGATGTCTTTAGACAATCATTGACAATTGGTACAAAGCATTGAGAGCAAAATTCAGAATTAGTCTGCAGTCCAGTTGTGTGCCCAGGTAACTTGAAAAACTTACAGCATGACCAGCAGCACGTCAAAATCAAAACAGGTTGCTAAGACTAAAGGAATGTATTCTCTAGAGAGATTTTTTTCTGTGTGTTTTTGTATGTTTTTAATTGATGATGACCGGATAAGTGTGGTAAGTTGTAGAAACAAAAGATTTTGTAACTTAAAGCAGGTGATGCATCTTTCTGGGCTGTCTAAAGTCTGGAAAGGCCGTGTTCTTACTGCCATACGACTGCTGGTTTTGAACTCAGAAGGCAGTTCTGAGAACGTCAACCGGAGCAATTCAGTGTAATGTGGGGAGGCATTGTACGCTATAAGTTATGGGAGAGCCTAATTTTAGAAACGAAATGGCTGTAATGAACTGTTTGTAGAAATAAATGATGCACTCAAGATAGCCTTTGTATTGTTTATTATAATAAGCAATTTCAGGACATAACTTGTCTCTGGGTTGTAATGGCTGTGGGAAGCGAGTAGGGTGGGACGATATCTCTGGTGAATAAGTAACAGTTTTGCTCGGTATCACCGTGGAAGCCCATCTTCTAGCACTGCACGTCAAACACTGCCTGCTTTTTTTTAGTTTTATCAAGCAGCTGGGGAAAAGGAAACATTCCACTGTGCAAGGAAGATGATTAAAAAGGGTCTGGCATCCTTAGAAAGGTAAAATGACAGTTCTGACTTAATGTGCCCTTATACCATATGCTGCTAGCGCAGGGAAGTAGTCCGGCAGAATCGCTTTTAAAGAAGGCGGTGCTCCCCAGGTGGTTTCGTGTTCTAATCTCCATTTCTAGGTTGTGATCGTAACTACTTTACAGTTTGGCTTTATTTACTAATAATAGCATAATTAAAAGTGCTTTTCCACTGCTACAAGACTATAGAATGAAGGACTAGGATGTCAAAGCTTTTTGACTTCCATTCCCACCCCACACATTCCTTGAGGCTCAGATAATGATTTTAGGCAGTTGCTTGTACTCAGAGCTAAGAAGAAGAATCAGTCAGGTAATTAGTCTCTTACTTAAATGGGAACCTGAGTACCCTAAGCAAAGGAACTTCACTTACATGTGATTATTTAAATAACATACTGTACATTAAGTATCTAGCTGTGTCTAAATTAAACACTGGAGAATCTAATTTAAAATGCTGTTGTTAGGCCACTGGTCAGATCGGTTTACAGCTGTGGTATATCAGAAAATTATGTTTTTCCATTTTATGTTTATGAACGTACTTGGGTATGTGTGGACTAAGCAGAACAGATGATAAATTGTTCTGAATAGTAAAAAAAAAAAAAAAAGAAATTGGAGGTGGTTATGGGAAATATATTAATAGCCTGCTGCCATACTCTGCCTCTCCTTTGAGATGCGACTGTATCTCGTTTCCACTAACATTTAAATAAATAAAGAAATAAAAATTGATACTCAGTTCTGGCAGCTCTGAAATGGATAGTATATTCAGTAGCTTCAAGGAAAAAAAAAGGCGTTGAATTTTGAGATTTTTCAGGTCCTTTAAAGAAAGAGTAACAGCCATGAGTATTCTAACACGGGCCAAGCGTTGCTCCTTTTAAACTTCTTAAGAGGTCAGCTCTTTGATTAGGGCGATTGCAAGTGCTGTATGGCATGAGTTAGTGAAGTTTCACTCACTGAGGTATGTAATGCATTGAGAAACATAAGAGAGGAAAATATTTTGACTATCCCCAAGCATTTAGGGTGGCTCCTCATACACTCAGTAAATAGAAGATTGTAGATGCATGAAAGCTGTTTTCATTAGGACGCTGTCCTATTCTTTGTACTATTTATGACTAAGAGAACTCACAGCGCAATTTAAAAGGGGCCCTATCACATTAATTTACCTCCTTTCCTTCCAAAACGGAGTACAAAGTGTCATTATTTATATCTGGAAAACAGCAACTTTTTCTATGTGCAATAACCTAGTTATGATACAAAGTAATACTAGCTTTTCTACAGGGAGTGTTAGCTTAGGTTGTGAATAAGAAGCTCTTAAACTTTAGGTGACTTATTCAGGAGAACAACAATTTGTTCAGAAATACAGAAATACTGCTACACAGAATCCCAAACCTTCTCCCTGCTGCTTTTTTTTTTTTTTTAAGTTGGCTTTCTTGCATCAGACTATCTGACTGTTGTCTCAGGGAAGAGAGTGCTTATCTAGGGACTCTCAGAACAAAGCATCGTGAGAGATGAAGTCTGAGTGAAGATTCCTTGCTACAAAGGAAGGAGGACTCCAGTGAGGCATCCTGGCAGTTTGCCTGGACCAAACATGACGTTGTTTTCTGAAACAGCCAAGCCCTATGTGTAACTGCATGGAGCCCCTTCATACAGCCCCTTCATCAGGATGCTGTAATGAAACTGAATTTAGGCTGCGCTGACGGTGCAGTCTGTGTGCTGGTAGAAATCTCTGTTATGCAGAAGGAAGGTGTGTGCTGCTCTGGTCTGTGTTCCTATACCCATCATCAGATGCTGAGGGGACTGGAACACCTCTCTCATGGAGAAAGGCTGAGGGATTTGGGTCTTTTCAGTCTGGAAAAAAGACGACTGAGGGGGGATCTTATCAACACTTATAAATACTGAAAGGGTGGGTGTCAGGAGGATGGGGCCAGGCTCTTTTCAGTGGTGCCCGGGGACAGGACAAGGGGTAACGGGCACAAACTTGACCATGGGAAGTTCCACCTCAACATGAGGAGGAACTTCTTTCCTGTGAGGGTGGCAGAGCCCTGGCACAGGCTGCCCAGAGAGGTGGTGGAGTCTCCATCTCTGGAGACATCCCAAACCCGCCTGGACTCGTTCCTGTGCCACCTGCTGTGGGTGACCCTGCTCTGGCAGGGGGTCAGACTGGGTCGTCTCCAGAGGTCCCTTCCAACCCCTGCCAGTCTGGGATTCTGTGATCAGGATGATTGGCTTTAGTATTCCCAGCCTCTGTCTGGGATTTGATTTGGGATTTTCATATTGTAAGTGACTTTTCTTAATGGCAAATTAAGCTTTCTGTGAATATATTAGGATATCGAATAGAATGACTGGAAGGAGCCAAGACACTAATTGGGAAGCCTTTTCATTTTGCAGTATGTATTTTAACAGTAAATTGTACCACTAAATGACTGACCGAAGACAAAATAGCAAACTATTTCTGCAGTTTACTTAAATTTGAAAATAATTATTGTTAGAGAAGAAAAATTCTTTCTCAATGTTAGTCTTATTCCACATGATTTTCAATAGAATTTGTGGCAGTGGAAAGAAATTTAGATTGTGCATTTGCTCCAGTTTTAAAAATTGATAGTCTGTGGATAGGACATAAACAAGAAAATGATAGTTAATTTTTATTTTCTGAATAGTTCAATGAGGTGAATAAATCCCTACTTGCATATTTTTCATTTTTATTTTGTCAGTTTGCCTGAAAGAAAGCACATACTGCCCATTACAATCACTGTACAGAGGATTTAAAACTCCAGAAGGTCCTGTTGAATTCAACTTTATGTGGGCATCAGTGTCTCAGTTGTGTCGGTAACTTAAGGAGTGTTGAAGTCCTTGGCCCCTTTTCCCCTTTTGTCCTTGAATTGATGAATCTGCTTAATCAGTGTAGAAAACTCAGCAAAGCTAATGTTTCTTGAGTTCATGTCATCGTTTTTGTTTTGATCTGATCTGTAGAAAAGATCAGGCTCAGTCATAAACTGCTTAATATACAGGAAGAGCTGTAGCATTTTACTGAGGCGGGCGGAATTCTTTAGTTTGTGGCAGTAGGTACAGTGTGTAAATATTGAAGCAGCTGTGAACAGGAAATAAATTATGCCGGGCTCTGAATTTGGACTTGCCTGTGGAGGAATAAAAGTTAAAAGATGAGTAGAAAGTCCCTTGAGTTTCTAAAGAGCGGTGTCCTTTTTCTGGAGACAAGATGTAGCTAGTAAATTGAGGAACAGAATATGCTAAAATGAAAATTTCTGATTTATTTATCTGATATTTTCAGAGTTGTAATTTTCATGTCATTAGTAGATACAAAAATTACACAACTATGGAGTTATTTTTTAATGTCGTATTTTAAAATAGCTGATTGAAGACACTTCTAGAGGGAGAAAAACATATTTTTTTTGCAAATAAACCTTCTCCCATGGTTTTGAATTTCTTGCATGACATGTTACATCTTACATTTTGTCAAATTACACCTGTCAAATCATACTGGATAATGTGACAGTACATGAAACGAGTGAAGCAACATGACATGATGTATCAAATATAATGCTTCATGTAGAAAGTTACACATAAATGGTTGGATATTACCAAGAATGTTGATGTACTTTTTCTTTACCCATAGCAAGCCATGTTGACTAGTGTTTTTGGCATGGTTTAGGCCGGGTTGGCCAACAACAAGCTTTTTTTGAAGTTATGTGTTGTGGGTACGTCTGTTGATGCTGTGGGAAAACTCTTGTGTGGTTACTTGGTGAATTTAATGAGGATTTTGGGAAGCTTTGTGCTAGTTCACAGGAAACATCTCCGCTGATGTCCTCTTTGTCTTTTCTTCTTTCTTTTGGAGTTCTGGCCTGTCCAGGTTCTATGTAACATGTGTTGTATTACAAGTTTTTCAGCCATGGAACTTCGAAACCAAATGACCAACGCTTTTCATAAAAGCAAAGTATCAAGTCTGGAAACCTCTCAGTAGGCTCTGAATCTCAAGTGAAATGCCATAAAAAGGGGTGCAATCGTTTCTTGCTGATTTCTCTTACTCTCCCTGTTACTCTTGCTGTGCCTGGTCCAGAATACAGCATCCAGTCAGTGTGTGCGGTATGTACCTAGTACTGGATTGATGGAAGGTAGGCAGATAGCACTGTGTTTGTCCTCAGAAACACCTAGCTTCGTGCAATTGGTCATGTTTTAATCTAGACCAAGTTTCTTACATATTCACTGAAACTCAACATTAGGGTTTTTTCAGTGATTTCCTGTAAAACTGAAAATTATGATTTTTTTAAACTGTTATCTTCATTAAATTTACTTGCTTTAATGCTGTCCAACACATAGTCAGATATATTTCTATAATACAAAGGTAAAATACTTCTGTTGCAAAAGTGAATGTTTTAATGGAGTCATGATGTAAATTTGCAGGGAAGTCAATATTGAAGTAATTTTTTTTTTTCCTCTTCAGCAAGTATGTAAAATTGATACTAGGTCTGTAATTAAAATGCCAGATGGAACAATAAAACCTCATAGAAAGAGAAGTAGTCAATAATGAAATGCTGCAGAGCTCCAAAAAAAAGGCTAATGATCATAAAATGTGGGTATGGCTGTAGAAATAAGCAAGGTCTTCATCTGAAGCCAAAAAAAGATAAATGGATGAAATTCCTTCCAAAAAATGAGATTAGAAATCTGTATGAGTTACTGCTAGAAAATTTTTATTTTATATTTGAAATATTCACTATACTATTTTATTTTCAATTTACTATTTAAAATGCAGAATATTAATTTTTATATTTAGGTAGATGTGAATCATCTTTGTAAATACGTGGGGTTTTTTTCCCGTTACAGGAAATTGTTATCATAATTCTGGGCCACCTTAAAGCAGGGCTTTGGAAATAACATGACTTCTCTGTTCTGTAGCAGAAACGGTGGAGTCCAGTCTATTCTCTCAGGGCACTTGCATTTCTTGATGATCAATAGGTTGTTTGTGTCATTTGGCTTTATTTCTTTGAGCACAGAGGAAAAAAATCAAAGTCCATTCTGTTGTTTGGGACAAGAGGTTGGTCGTATTTCATCTTCTAAAACAAGTTGATTAGTTAACTTCATCAGTCTTAAGGTAGCAGCTGTACTAATTAAGCCTAACTTCTTAACTGCTATGGTGGCAGATTTTGGGCTAATGTTAAAGCATCTAACAGTGAATTAAAGACCCTCTTCAGCGTGTTTGGCTTGATGTTCCTCCTCAGTGTAGTGAGTTTGTCTTCATACCTTTTCATTCCTTGTTTTGCATGTGGAAAGGGTGTTCCCATGCATCTTGGATGATTGTTACCTTGTTAATGTATATAAAAGTGTATGTAAGTGTAAACATTTTGTTCTGTTAATTTTTAATTTAATTCTTCAATTAACTTTCTCCTGTTGTATGTTTGAAAACTAACTTGGTTTTTCTACAAATAGCAGCCGCCTGTCTTTCAAGCCTTTCTACCGTTTCTGAGCGTGCAAGTTGTGTATTTTAGCTTATCATTGGATATCCTTTGGCTATACAACCTGCTTGTATCAGTAAACTTCTTAAATTATCCGAGCTTAGATCCAAGTCTTTCTTTTCCTTACATGTGTGCGACAGAGGCATAGGGACTGTAATCACATGATGTGGAGAGAAGGATAAAAGGAAACGGGACCTTGTTGTTCATAATATACCCCATATAAGTGAAAACCTAATGGATTAGGTATGAGGAATTACGCTACAGCATTATTGTATGTACAGTTCCTCACTGTTTTTGGCAGCAGTGGCAAGGGATGACTCTGCCCATCTAAAAGTATGTAATGTAAGCTGAAATAATTGTCTGTACATCAGTGACTATGCCAACAAAAAACTTCATGTTGTGTGTAATAGCAGTCTCACTTTTTGGGGGGCTCAACAGTATTTTCAAAGACTTGCATTTACAGATTTGGAATTGTGGGCATATGGAGGTGGGAGACATGGGTTGGTAAGATGGGGAAGGTAAGAAGGAGTAAGTCCTGATGTGGAGAGGCAGGAGTACTAAGTGGAAAAAATAGTTTTGAGTGTTGCGGTTGGGAGGTTGAAGAAGAGGGAGGAAGAGCTAGAGATAAGTTTACAGCTGAGCATAAGCAAAGCTACTGATAAAACTCCTCCAACTTGGTTTCATACAATGTTAACTTACTTTGAAGGTATTTGATCTATGCAGTGTTGGATGTCAGCTCCGAGTACTAGATATTTTTGTAGTTCTAGGTAGAAAGTCTTGATAGAATGAATCATAGAATGGTTCAGGTTGGAAGGGACCTTAAAGATCATCTAGTTCGAAGGCCCCTGCCCTGGGCAGAGACACCTCCCACTAGACCAGGCTATCAAGCTAAGGATAAAAATCAGGATAAAGGAGCATTTGTAGTCTGCTTTGTGGGGGGAAAAAAGTACTAACCTGGGGCCAAGCTTTGGGCATTAACCAGTAGAAATACAAATTACAAGTGAACGGATTAATGTTTTATTTTCTTACTAAGTGACAACTCAGCAGATAAAATGTAGGTAGTTTGCTCTTTTTGTGTAGCTTTTCAATTGCCTGTTGTGAAACAAAATGAATATGGAAGGGAAGTTAAAAATGCCGTAGTGTGTTCTGTCTTTGAATCCATTGAAATATTAGTACATCGAAGAAGATTACAATGTGAACTCGATTGCCACATTTTACTGCCACTGCAATTTTTCTCAATTTGGAGCCTGCTTATTCTATTAAAAGAGAAGACTTGAGCTAATAGTGATTGGTGATCTGCCCTGCTGAGTTTTTTTTTTTTACTGATTTAAATCAAATTTAGTTTTGCCATTGAAGATATTATTTAATATCTATCAGTTCATTTATTCAATTTAGACACAGAAAAGGATTTGGAAGGCACATTTTCAATAACAGAGAGACAACTGAGGAGAAAACGGCTAAATTGCAAATCAGGGCTGAACGTGTACTCAATTCAAACGTACCTAGGAGACGTCCTGCATGCTGGGACACAACTCTCTGGGCTGGCAAACTGTTAGGAAGGTCCCTAATACGATTTGGGCTTGTCCTAACCAGTGAACTATGAAAATAAGTCCCAGCAGTGTTTGGCAGTCAGAGGTTCCAGAGAGGGCCTGTAAATGAGGCGATGTGGTGTTCTCTGCTAGTGTCCCAGCACGTTTTTGCAACATCAGCTGTGTGCGAAGCCACTGGAAAACTGTTTAATCTCTTTTTCCATCCCTGGTGTATTCAGGGTTTTAAGCATTAGAGCATCTTTAATTACCATTATTGAAGGTCTTTCAACTTGGAAAATTGGAAATATATTTCACCAGAGACTACACCATGGTAATTGGCATGTTGTTGCAATGTCTGCATAATGTTGTTCCTATTTCAGTCTGTTGCATAAAAGATTGTTTGCTGATTTTCCCAGAAGTATAAAATTAATCCAATCCAGGCTCTATCAAGTAATTTTTGGTCATGGAAATGAAATTGTAATTTTTCAAACTGTGACTTGTTAGTCTGCTTTGCTCAGAAGGATAGATTTGGAGATACAGAGCAGCATTGTTTCCTTTTATTTGTGTTAATCAGAACAATATAGCTGTCAGAGCTTAGTTTTCTAATGTTATGATGGGAGAGTATATAATAATAAGTGTCGAGTGCCTAAAAGGTTTTATAAAATACATGTGATTCTTTCAGCAAATCATTATTTGATGCTTTCACCCAACCCAGCTATATTCAACTATAACCAGTATTTTGGCATGAGGTTATGAACAAATAATACTGTCAAGACAGTCTTGAAGGGACTACCTCAGAGGTCCTTTGTGCCTCTCAGTGACACTTAAGATAAGATGTGATGTGGTGTTTATTCCATGTGAGCAATTAAAAGTGCATGTGGAGGCTGGTAATTAGTCTTCTGCATTGAAAATTATGCATTCTGAGGATGGTTAACCTAGAGTGGTTGTGGACTTCCTATCTTTGGAGGATTTTGGTAAACAACGGGACAAACTCCTGAGCAAAGCAGTCTGAATTCAGAGCCTCTTTTGGGCAGGAGGCTGGACTGCAGACCTCCCAAAGTCCTTTACAGTCCCATTTAACTTTTAATTTAATTTATTTTTTTATAGGAATTTTTTTGTGGTGAGTGATTCCAACACAAAACTTACAACATCATGTGCTTGCGAAGGTTACTAACCAGTTAATTTTTGTTATGAGGAAGACCTTTTTCGAATTTAATGTACTCGATAAGCTGTTTGCAGACTGAGATTACTTAAAAATAGATCAATTCAATCATCTTCTGTTTCAGCAAAAAAAAGTTTTTCAAACTGACTCACAGAAATCTGTTGGAATCCATTGTAGTATATTATTATAGCCTAAAGTATATCTAGGAAAAATAAGACACTGTTACAGTAATCATTTTCTGTAATTGGTTCCACTCCACGTAGATGCGTAAGAGGTGAGATGCAGATCTTGTTGGAATGTGAGCAATAATGTCACTTGGAAGTCTGGAAAAATAACTGAAATTAAACACTGAGCTGCATTTATGTGTTGGAGAAGAAAACTTCAGGGAAACCCCCCCTGTTTGCGCAACAGAGTATCAGATAACCACACGCAGCCTGTGAACCGTCAGTCGTAACTTCAGCGTACACCAAACTGCTCCAAATACCCTGAAGGCCTGATGCTGTTTCTGGGGCATTCTGATAGGTGTCACTTCCAGGACCTTGGATACTCGGGTAAGTTCTGTTACCTGTCCTTCCCTCCAAATTCAGAGCAGAGCTTTGGTGTGCGGTGCACAGGCACTGGTATTGGATGTTTCTTACCTTTACCTTGCACTTAAGGGAACTCATGTTATGTGGCAGAACTGGGAAGCATCACACTGAGGGCACTGTAGGTCTTTCTCTACGAATCTTTTTGAGTTTTTTATTCCACTCTGCTAGTACTTCACTATTATTTTTTTTTTTTAAGAAAAAATCGTAATACTGTTGAATATTTAGACTATTAATGTCTCATTAAAATACTAGAAAGTTTCTCAGGGTTAAATTGTCAAGGTAGTAACGTCTTGGATACCCTGGGACCAATTTTGTGAATGCCATGAGATGCCATCTTGTGTGTAGTTTAAAAGAAACAAAGTACCGTGACAACACGAAACAGTAGGTATGAAAATGTTTCTCTTATTTTTAGTGATTCATATTTTTCATCATTGATGAGTCAATAAATTCTTTCCAGGTGACATTGGAGGTGGGGGGAGTGTGACCCAAGCACGGAACAGTGCTTACTGTCTACTCTCCATTACGGAGATGTAGTTTGCAGATAATGACAGCGAAGTCTAAGGAGCTTAACTCTTTTTCCTTGTGTGCTGGTATCCTCCCCTCAGAGGATTCCTAAACTGCTGCCAATTGTATCATTTATTGTTAGTTTTTGGAGCTCCCAAAGCCAGCTTTTATATATTTGAAGCAAGCAGGAGGTTTTATAGACAGTGTAATTGAAAGTACTGTGCAGTGTTTTTCTGAGGCGTAGTGGGAAACAGAACTATTGTACACGAATGAAATACAGTTGTGTTTTCCTGTCAGTGCTGTGTAGGAAAACAGACAAAAAGAAAAGGAAGAGTAGAAGTGAAACAGGAGCATAACCTGTTATTTACAAATTGTAAATATGAACTCAAGTGAAATGTAGCCTTTATTTAATGAATTGAGGCAAAAGTAGTAAACTCCAAGTTGAAGATAATGTCCAGAAACATTTAAAGACACTGAAAGTATGTTTTAATGTACACTTTCCCATTATTGCATTATCTTTCATTGCCCATTTTCCAGTCAAGATTATGTACTGGGGAGTGGTTTGTGTTGTTCTGCCACATTTGCTCCTGTGGTATCGCATCTAGAACGAGTCTGGGGCTGTGGCTGTTGCAAAGAATTCAGACCATTGCAACTGACTTAGTCTATATTGCAATTAGTAAATTTGTATTCTTTGAAATGTCTCTTTAAAACAAAAGATTTGTTGTAAGCAAAGGCTCTTTTTGCCTTTCGCTATTAAGTATGAATGTTCCCTTTTGTCTTTGGAGGTGTCTTGGGCTTGATCGGTACAATTAGTTTCAGATTCTGCTCTGATGCTACTTGAAAGCAGATACTTAGACCAAAAATGCATACAATTTCCCACAGCAAGACTTGACAGCTCTTGTTAGACCTTACAGAATGATTCTTCCATATTGTTATTTCCACATACATCGTTGAAGATGGCAGCGCAGTGTGCAGTGGTTCTGAGAACCACAAACTGACCGACTGAGCTGTGCAATTTCTAGAGAGCGGGACTGTCTAGGAGCGGAGCAATCCTCATGCCAAAAGGAGGGGAGAAGAAGACAATTTTCCATTTATAGACAGAGAAAGCACTCATTCAACTATTAAGACGCGTGCTTTACTGTGTTTCTCCAGCAGTTTATTTTCATTCATTATGAGCTGGGGTTTTTGTGTGTTTGAAGACACAAATATGAAGACGACATGGATACTGAGGAGTCCCATATTAGCAATCAAACTAAAAGCCTTGTTACATTGAATTGTCTCCTGCGAAGTAAGAGGTATTAAATTCCTGCAGATCATCCAGATGTGTTTATATGAATCTCCCTCGACTGGGTCAGTATTTTGAGAAATTTCCATGTACTGAGGGAAGTGTTTGGTATTTAATTCGTGATACAATCCTAGTTTAATTTTTCTCATATTTTATTTGGATAGTGAAAATCTAGAATGACAAAACAGGAAAAAAAAACCCAAACATTTGCTTCAAAAAGCTATTATTTTAGACATACCCTTCAAGAGTTTAGTGAAAAACATAAGCTAGTGTGCTATTTCCACAAGGTTCCTTATGGAAAAAAAAAAAAAATACCCACAACCCAACACCTAGTAGTATGTCATGGACTTAACAATTTAAATGAGAAATGGGCTATTGTAGCATTCTTTCAAAACAGGTAATACTATCTCTGTTTTAGTGAAGGTGTAACACTGAACTCTTGTTCCAGGAGCTCTGTGTGGCAACAATGCAAACTAAGTCCGGGTGCTTTTCTTCCAGGCAGATGCAGGTAGCACTTCCACAAATGGTAAATTCATGGCAAGTGAGTTCCCATGAGTTTTCAGAACATCACAATTATCTACTGGTAGATGCAGAGAACTGACTTTGTTACAATCAGTTTTGGGTCTTTAGTTTCTGCATCCTTTCCTGTGTCTTTTCAACCCTTTTCCCAGATTTTTGTTAAAATTTATTTGCCTTTCTTTTCAAGAGGTCAACAGAGAACATACTTTCTTCTTCACGTTCCTCTCTACTGCTATTACACCGTCTTGAACAAAATCCTGTTTTCTTCTTCTCCTTAAGGAAGAGTGTGTCCGTATGTATCTACCCAGATATATATGAGAGCACTACAAATTCAGTTTACTCCTTATAATTTTAATTAGTATTTTATTTCTTAATATTTTTTTAGGTTATAGTTGATGAATTAACTGTTTTATTATTTTGTAACATCATCAAACATGTTAGGATCAGCAATTAATTACCAGTGATACTTGATGAGTGTGTTATTCAGGCAATTCAAAATTATTATTGATAGTAGCTATGGACCGTTACTACCTTAAATAGAATTTCAGTTTTTCTCAAGAGAATCTGCCTTTCTGATAAAATGCTCTTCATGTGTAGGTATCATCATTTCCAATTTGATATTGGTTGTTAACCTAGCAGACTTTATCATTGAGGTATAAATGTGAGATTTTTATCTAGTTAAAGTTTATGAACAATTACGAAGTTCTAAAATCCCAAATGGTGGTAACCTTGAGCATTATTACTGAGATTCTTGAAGTCTAGTTCTTACTAATGAAGTGCCTGAGTAAAAAGGAGGGGAAAGAAAACCCCGCCAAAATTCAGGACGAATAAAAGCAGTGATAGGAGTTGTATGTGATGGCGGTAGAACGTTTTTCATCCTAATCTACTACGTTTAGCAATACAGTCATCTTGTGTACATGCCTTCAAGATCAGAGGGATTTTTATACTGGCTCAGATTGATAACGAAGTGACACAAAAGTGATTTCTTATGGTGAGGCACAAGAACCTGTCTATGTTATGTAAAACACTTGCGTGTCTCGCAGGTCTTCTCTGGTACTAAAATTTCCTTAAACCAGCATGCACAAAGGCTAGCGTCCCTTCTACATTTGTAATTGCAGCTGTCACGATTCTGGATGTTCTTTGTAGCTATAAATATTTAATCAGTTTTTAAATCCTGTTATTAGTAATATTTGTGGCAGTGATTTTTTAGTGTAAGAAAATCACTAATTGGTTTTGAGTTTTCCACTCATTAATTTCATCAGATGTCGTGCTAGTTCTAGTATGGGTCTATTAGCTTTAATACATATTTGAATCCTAACTTTTAATTCTTTATATTTATTTTCAGTCACACTGGACTTTGAGATTTGAGATCTCTTATGTCCTGAGAGATGATTTTATGCCAAGCAAATATTCCAAACCAAGAAGTGAAACTGCAACATTCAGATAAATTCCTCCCTCCATAGCAACTTTTAATTATCATCTTGAATGTTAAATAGTGACTTAACTATATTGACATATGTTTTTATATTCCTTTATACTATTTCTAAGAAGTAATAATAGGCCCTATAATAAAATACAATCTCTCATATCTTAAAACACCTTCCTGAACGCTGCTGAGCACTCCTTGAAGATGCTAGGAATGCTAGTTCAGACTTATATGTGCGTATACAGGACAAAGGTACATAGGTCTAAGCTTTTAGCATGTGTTGTAACAGGCTTTTGTCTTCATCTTGCTGAATTCCTTCCATTCTGTTGTCTCATTGATGGTCACACTGCTGCTAATCGTTCTCCTACATTCGAGTTTCTCAGATCCATCCTAAGGTTTTTGGGACTCCTCGGCCAAGAACCTTTTTTAAGAAAATCAAAAATTTATGTTTTGTGTCTGGATCACGCTTGGGAATGTATGTTCTTGTGGGTCTTCTGGAATTAACTGCTTTGGAAAACTCTGTAACTAGAAGTTGAGTGAATGGTCATAACCACCTGTATTAGGATTTATTGCATTAGGACAAAGAGCAAGAAAGACATAAGACACGAGTCTGTGCACAGACTTACTGTGATGGATGCTGCTTAAATACTAAAGTACCGAGGTATGAGTTGTCATTATGAATTATCATATCATTAGATAGAGGATAGCACTATTTGTAATTTGTTAATGATTTTTACTGCAGATAGCATTGATATTTTAAATAAATCCCTAAATATTCTTGGTACCACTATGCCACCAGCTTTGTGCTATTCTGGACACGTTGCTTAATTGCTTGCTTCTGTCCTATTTATTTGCCCAATTCCAGGTTATTTTATGATGTTAATTCCATCTTGAGACGCCTGGGTGATCCTGTTCTCTTGAACGATGTACAGGCTTTTTGCTTTCTTCCCAAATACAGTGAATAATACCCAGGCTTAATCAATTATCTTCTCAAAGTTTGTCATTGATGCATTTTAATATCTCATAATATGCCTAATACATTAAGGAACAATATAAATATGTTGACAAGAACTATAAATGACTTCGGTATTGACCATCGGTCATTTTAATTAGCAAATCTCTGAATACACTGGAATCAATTCGTTCATTTAGAAATTAATACAGGTACCTTGTCAGAGTATACTGTTGGTTATGAAATTCTTAAAATGGCAGTATTGGCAGATGCTAAAGACAAAAATAATTGAAGCAGCTGGACCAAAAATAGGATATTGTTAAATATGCTCCTAGTTTGTATTTTCCGTTATAAACGTTTTCTTTGAAGTGAGATGGCAAGGAAATTGGTCAGTTACTGGATTTGTCTTGATAATTTGTATCTGCTGAATAATTACATAGTAAATTTTTATGACTAAAAACTGTTAATCCAGGATATCATTCATGAAACTTTAATTCCCTAATTTTAAATTGTTCGTTCACTGATGTAATTAATAATTGAATTTACTTCCTAGGGGCTGCTGTAATACAACACTGAAGACTCTGTTGCTTTGCTGCCAGAACGGAGAAACAGATGTGGTGTCAAAGGCTGCCGCTGCCTCGCTTCTCTGGTGGAGCAGAACCTCTCCCCGCAGGATCATTTCATGTCCAGTGTTTTTGGTCTTCTGTCTTTTCTGAGACAGCAAATGGCAGTAATTGTAACAAGGGCTGTTATGAGAAGACATATTTGACTGGCCAAAATCATCCACGGTTATACGATAAAGACGAAGACCTCTGCAATTAAAAAAAGAAAAAAAATCAGATGTAGTTTGGGTTTAAACTTGTGGCTGAAGTTGAGAAGGTTCTCCATTATTAGTTCAAGTGGTCCATTCACATCTCATAGGGTACTTCATATAGAAGTGCAAAAAAAAAAACAAAACTACTGCGTTGTCTCCGAGGTCACTCTTCCTGTTGATTACCTCCCTTCTAGTTGCATTTGTTTCAAAACTCATAGGATGCAAATTCAAGGGTGGCAGAGCATTTTGCTTGTAGGTGTGGTTTGCAGTAAGACTTGTGATCGCAGAACTTGCTATATTTGAGGCCGTTGTGTAGATCATTTCAGTCCTGAGGCTGGTTTGGAGATGTCAGTGCTGCACAGAGCTGCCATCACCTCTCCTAAATTGCTTTTTCTTTTTCTTTTTCTTTTTTTTTTTTCCTCTTTTTTTCCCCTTCCAGTGTTTTGCAGTTGAGAATCAAAGGAATCCCAGCTGTATTTCCTGAACTATTTGCTGTAGTGGAAATGAGGGGCACAGAAGAGAATTTGTTTTATGCCTCCCAAGGACTCCTGAAATTGTTCCTTACGTGCAGTTTTCTGCCTGCCTTGTGTTGTCCAAGCCGTTGCAACTGACCGTTGATCCTCAATTCCTGCATGGGGAGTTTTTAAGATAAATGCCTTAGAAATCATGACTGGAAAAGCAGAAGTTTCTAGGTGTTGGATTGAAGTGTGTTTTATGAGGGCATCTCTGCTAGAAATATAGTCGATTCATATCTGGTTAGGTTTGGCGGGTGTGGTTTTTCTTTTTTTTTGTGGAGAGTAATACAACCTAGTGTTCGTTGCTGTCACTTTTTTTTTCTGCATACTAACTATTGAGCTACTAGTGCAGTTGTCATTAATGCAGTTTCTGTGACATTTCTGTCAGCACTTTCTTTCACCAAGGTCTGCTCCTCTTCTCTAGCAAAGAAAGATCTTCTCAACTTTTAACTCTGCTTATGAATCTTTCTTACATACTTTCTAATTGGTTACTAATAATACTAGCTTGAAGGGCTTCACCTCATTCTGGAAGGGTATGACAGCTGTTAGATTTTTCCAGGATTATCTCTTTTAACTAACTCAGATTTCTTAATTTAGAATGTTCAAGGTTTTCCTTAGTGATAGAATGACAAATTCTGAATGTGATGGGTAAATAAAGGAGATTGTAAGATAATGCCAATTTAATTCAGTAATTTCAAGTAGACTAAGGTCAGGCAGTTGAATAATTTCTGTAATATTCTGGTTTTGCTCAAGAAAAAGAGAGAAAGGAGTATCCTTCTATTTCCAGTCTCAGTCTCTCTTCAAAATATATATCTATATGATTGGCAACCGAGTATGTGAACGTTGGGCAGCTGCTGTGTAGTGCAAGCCAGTAAGAAAGAGCTAGATAGTGCAAATATCTTCCTTTCTTGAATTGTTACAAATAGCATAGAAATCAACTGCAGAGTTATCCTTTCATATCTTTCTCATCCTTGCTTCAGGTCACTCACTGATGAGCTTCCTTCTTTTTGTACGTGAGGGAATTTATCTTGATGGGGGCTTTTACCAAGTGACTTCTTCCCTCCCGAAACTCTCACTTCATGCCCTGTGTAGTTTGTCTAATGGAAATAAATTCCTAAGAATTATAGACGGACTCGGAGGAAGGCAGGCCTACAGGTTTATAAAGAGGAGGGAGTTCATATTATGACACAGACATATATATGGTGATCCCCTGAATGATGACTGGAAGGAAGAGTTCCCATCTAAATGGAATAGCGCATCAGTTAGGTTAGATTACTATCCTAAAATACTCTGTTTCTGCATATTTTAATATCTAAATGTAGTGATTTTTCTGCCTTTATCTAGACTGATATATTTGATGGTACTGGTCATCAAATTTCTGAGGAAATGTACCTTTTCTGCTTTGAAAAGTAGAGCTCTTGGGAGATTGTTATGGAAAATCTGGATCTGAGAATAATTGTGTCCCCAGGCTATGCCAGCCATTGCTACAGCTGAGTTTGTCAATGCCTACCTCATATAGGCATATCTGAATAAACTCTGTCCATCATTCCATAGTGTTACAGCAAAAGCAGCAATTTTTGTTGCTGTTGTGTCAGGCGAGAACAGAAATGTATTAGTGGTATTAAAACCTGTTTTAATAGAATGACTGGTTAAAGTCATGGTGGGTTCACCATACTTTTCTCTGCTACTGTTACCCCTTTTTCCTAGAAGCCGGCTTGGTTTGGTGGACATCTTTATTCCTGCCACCTCCTCAGGCTTCCCCCTTGGATCACCACTCCCAGTATGAATAGGACTGGTGTGCCAGCTTCGTGGTTGTGGCCCATGCCTAAGTGAGCTTGGAGATACCCAGGGAAGCCCCCGCTGTGGTCTGCTGTGCCGGTGCAGCATATTCCCTCTTTGGCATGTTGTGCTGCCAGGCCTGGTGCTAGCGTGTGCATCACCTGTGCTTAGCAGAAGAGAGAAATAAGACTTGGAAGGATTTTACCGAGTGTTGGAAAGTTCAGGGTGGGATGGATCCCCTCCTTAATCCCTAGTGTAAGAATAATCCATATGCTAGCAGGTCAGAGACTACTGGAGAGCGCATCAACAGCTGCGGGAAAAGAGGGCAGAAACAGTATGTAAGAGTTTTGAGATGATTATTGTAAATTTTGAATGTTAGAAACCTTTCCAGGATTTTCAGTCTCAGCAGAGAAATCATGCAATTAACTTCACGGAATGGAACAGAATAGGGAGCTTGAACATTTAGTTTGCTTTCAGGTTTCAGATACTCTAGAAGAAGGCAGAGGTATTGCACTGTCATTGTCCTACAACTGTTGTTAGGATTGTCACCCTGAAATTTTCTATCAGCTTTATGCTTATTAAAAATATTTGCATTACTGAATCAACTCGCATTGTGTAAACACCTTGGATTCTGGTCATGCTCTGGTAAAATCAAGGAAAGATTTTCATACGCTGCATTAAAGTTTAATTTAATATCTAGCAAATAAGGTAGTGGCAATGTTAAAAATAGCAAGTTTTGTCATTCCCAGAGCCGTTCAATACTGAGAAACTTACTGAAGTGGGTGGTGAAGACAGAAGATAGGGGAAGAATACAAAGTACTTCATTTCAACAATCAAATGTATAATATATAATGGTAAAACCTGCTTGCAAGTGGAACTGCTGCCTTTTTTTGTGTTTTTGTTTTAAAATAAATAATTTGTTTTAACGGAGGCATCAACTTGTAAATCTACAGAGAATAACAAGTGATATTACTGCCCCCAGAGGGGCAGTGTGCAATACAGAATCCCGAGTTATTTACCTATTATTATCATACCACATCATTTTGAAGCAACAGATTTAAAACAAACTACTGCTGAGTTTTACAGGCAGCAGCAGTGCACAGTAAAGGAGACTTCCTTAAGATTGGCACGTTCTCTCTACTTTTGCAGTGCCAAAATTGGACTATTTTTAACTTGATTTCATTGCAAACTGTGTTGAGAAATGATCATGAGACTTACCTGCCTAGACAGTCTTATTTGCTCGTATTTCACCTAATGGTAATGAAAAATGAGTGCTATTTTCCTTGCTTGTCAAAAACGAGTTATTTAACCCTGATGAATGGACAGTATGATAATGTACCTAATACTTTTACAGCTGGTGATACAGAGTTGCAGAAACTCTAATTTACTGTGCAACTCCAGGACACAGATATGGTAAGGGACGCCTTTTATGTAATAAAATTTTTTTCTTTTACTTCGCAAGAGCTACTTGCACAGAGTTTGACATCTGCAAGTAAATCCTGAAGCTATTAAAGTTGGCATGAGTTTTGAAACTCAGTTTGAGGTATGGATTGACCCTGGTTGTGAGCAGCACGATGAGTCCTCTCTCGTTATGGAACTGAACTCATACTTCATGGGAATCTAGCTGTCAATGAGCAGTGCCTGCCGTGCTGCGAGTAGTCTGTGTGAGCTTTACAACTCTTCTCAGATGGTTAACTTTAAAACATATTCATGGCTACTTGCATGAACTTGCTTTGAACTAAAAATGTGTTTATGTGCTGGTTTCCCAAGTGATTCTGTCGTGTAATGTGAAGATGCAAACTACAAAGTGAGCTAGTGTAGGTGTAATCCACAACTTCTGTAGTCTTCCGTCAGTAAATCTACCTTCAACCTTTTTTCTTCTTTTCCTGATCAGCAAGAAAAATTTGCTTATTGAACAGCTACTGAAAAAATCCTCATGATTTTGCACAGTTTCCAAATAAATGTAACAAAACCTGTCACAACTGGTATTCCTACCAAGGATGGTGGGTGATGAAAGTTTTGGTGTTTGGGTATTAGGTATATTGGTAGTAGTCTTGGATGAAAAGTTTACTTCATGACTGTTTCAAGGTAGTTTTATTTTTACTTTCAGCCAAGGCTAAACAAATGCAAACTAATAACTAGAATTAAGACCTTTTCAGGCAATTTTAATAAAGATCATTTTAAGTGAGAATATAATGCTCCTGTTTAGAGAGCAGTAAAACTTGTCTATTTGCAAGTTTCCTACTTAATGAACTCGGGAGCAACTTGATGGATAAAGACGTAAGAGAAGCCTACGTCTAGTGCAGATCTTTGAAAGATTGACAGATACAGAGATAAAAGAGATTAAACATAAGAAAGATAAAAACTGCAAAGGATTTTTTAAAAAAGTCTGAAGTAATAATATGGATTTAAGAATAAAAATGGTACAAAATGACAAGAGAAAAGGATGAAGGGTTTCAGGAATAAGATCAATTTAACAGTAAAAGCAACGGAAGCTGACAGGGAGAAGAGGGGAAGGCTGCAAGGAAAGATAAAAACTGGAACTAAAGATGTACTGAACTGAGAAGGAAAAGGAAGTCCAAAATCTGTTCGCAAATAAAAGAACCAATAATATAATTAAAAAGGTGATGTGTTACTGTGAGTGTGATGTTGTTTTCAGAGTCTACTAGTTTTGTGTCTTGGATAGCGTTGAAGTTTCTTCTGTCTATTAAGCAAAAGAAACCTTAAGGAAAGTATCTATACTTCCATTCTTGTGGAAATCAAAATGTTGACAGCCTAGTAGGCACCAAAGTGATAGTGAAACCTTGGTGTTGTCTCCTTCAGTCCTACTGCATATGGGAGTGAATCCAACTTAGCCTCTGTCATGGTTGTCTGTTACTCCTGTATGGCTTCACTGGGCAAAACAAGTTTCAGGAGAAGTGAGATGAGGCAGTCAACTTCAGCTGTCTTTCACTGATGTTGTTAATGTCCAGTTCTTCCTAGATAAATATTTCTCAATTGACAGGCATATTGATGAATATCTGCCTGGATGTAAGCATTATTTTTTTGTAGTCTGTCCTTTCCTTCTCCTTTCGGTAGTGGTAGTATGAATGTTGTTCTGAACAGGTCAGCCCTGAAGTGGTCAGGCAGTCGGGCTAGGTGATCGTTGTAGATCCCTTCCAATGGAACTGGTCCGTTCTATTGAACACGTGTGCCCAGAGTCACTGTCAGCACCTCTAAAGTATCCTGCTTTTTGTTGTTGTTTCTGAGCCTTTCCTGTATTTTGTCACCTTTTCATTCTGTCTTAAATCTGACTTGTGACTCATGCTGTACCTGTTTAAATTGAGCTGATCATTTTTTTTATAATGGCAGACTGTTAATTATTCTCTTCTTGTTTTACCTGGAAAAAAAGTTGTGTAAGGGATCTTATACTTCTCTAACTCATGTTGGAGGGCTTCATGGGGATTAGTTACCTGTATCTACATGTCGCACAGTTCTTAATTAAAACTGTGTTGCATTGCCATTTTGGTTATTTATGGTGTGGTAATCAAATATCAACAGATAGCAAGATGGATAACACGTTTTTGCATTTTACCAATACAGTATAAAGCCATTGTTCTTTTGAGCTGCTGTGTAAGTACCTGTGAATGTTGGGTTTCAGCCGTTCAGTAGGCAGTGGCATTGGATTTATTTTTAATGCAAAGCATGTATCTGCCAAATGGAAGGACACCCACCGTGCACAGTAGGTGGGTTTTGACTGAACAAATTGATGTTCTCTCAGCCATTGGCACTGCATTTTTTTAAAAAGAAAAAAAGGTATATAATTGCTAAAGAATATAAAAGAGAACAAACAAAAAAGGAAGTCAGAGTAGGCTGGTGTTCCTGGCAATCAAGTATTTTCTCAGATGCTTTAATTATGGCTGTGGCACAAATTGTTTTACACTTGTGCAGAGCTTTTATCAGAGGTGCTTACCAGACTGATGAGTTTCTTGGCACAGAGTAATTCACAGTTGTGGCTTATAATGGTAAAACATTTTTAATATGCTATTAAGTTGATAGTTTTTTTTAATCTGTACTGGTGCGTGGGGTTATTCCTCCCCGAGGTGCAGGACCCTACACTTGCCCTTGTTGAACTTCATTAGCTTCCTCTCTGCCCAACACTATCATGTCCTGACCTCGCTGAATGGCGTCACAGCCTTCTGCTGTGTCAGCCACCCCTCCCAGCTTTGTGTCATCAGCAAACGTGCTGAGGGTGCACTCTGTCCTCTCAGCCAGGTCGTTGATGAATCTGTTGAACAGGACCAGACCCAGTAACGACCCCTGGGGAACACCGCTAGTTACAGGCCTCCGACTGGACTCTGTGCTGCTGATCACAACTCTCTGAGGATTGTTCTCAATCCACTTCACTGTCCATCTCTTCATGGCAGATTATTTGAATCTTTTCTGAAAGGTTTTTTTGGCCTATACAGACTTCTTCTATGTGGATAAGTCATTTTTTTGTCATTCTTCATTTTACACATACGTGTGAGTGTATGCACAAGATGAATGTTTCATGAGGTGGTGTGTCATGGTCGTAATAGCGGGGAACCAAGTTGTTGAAGATGACTCAGAGAAGCAGACGTAGAAGAATCTTTCAGGCCTGGTGAGAAAATCTGGCTGCAGGAGTTGCTCTGAAAGATTAAAACAACCAGTTGCCTAAGCATAGGGAAGGGGTGTGTTTACGAGCTGTTAGCTCATTGCGTAGGATATGATCGACGGGATGTAGCAAGCCCAAAGTAATAGAAGCACGTATCTTAAATACGTGATTTCTGTGGCTGAATTGTTAAGAGAGGAAAGCTTAAAATCATTATTATTTTGTACTTTTTGTGAAAGAAAAAAGAACATGAAATCTGTTTTCAGCAATCAAAATACCTTGGAGGAAGGAAGTAAGAAGTTAGGAAAGCAAGAGAGAAATGGCTAGAATCATGGGAAATAATTTCTTGGGTGTTCTTTAAGAGCTGTGTCACCCGTGTCATGGTGGACTGGCACTGCAATATTTTTTTCTGCTCTCTCTTCACACGACCACTTAGAAAGGAAGTCACTTCAGAGAAAATTATTTCTAATTACCCAGAGAGATAAAATTTTAGAGTGGGGCACTGGGATTTAGCCAAGTGACAGCCATTAATGTTAATGGAACTCATGCAGCTAAATCACTCTTCACTTTTATGAAAAAGGTGTCCTAGAGAGTTTACATAAAGACACAGTTGTCTGTCACGCAGCTGGACTATAAATCACTGCTACTGTGTGTACAAGTAACATAGCAGGAGAGGCGGACAATTTAGTATAGTGATATTTTTTTTCTGAGCTTGGTGGAAAGCCACTTTTTATGTACTTGAAGGCTGTAATTTTTCTAATGCTTTTTGGTAATTAGCAATTTGAGCGTATTAATAATTTGGAGTGGTCATGGTGTTGTTCCTCATGACAGTAAGTGATGTACTCACTCTGCATCTCTGTAGCGGCTGTGATGTAAGGTAAGCTGTGAGGTTAAACAGTATTCTGCTCGATACAGTCTTTCAGCTCCTTGCCTAACATGGTTCCCCTATTCACATCACCTGTTACCTTTACTGGCTTTTCTCCCTCTAGCATTAGGGAAAATATGATAATTTAATGCCCAGCAGCTGTTTCAGGATAGAGTAGGGTAGATCTCAGTCTCAGATACCCTGTATTACTGTAGTTAGAAATGTCTTAAATTGTGATTGCATAGTGCAAAAATTATCTAAAAAAACTCTACAAGTTTCTCAAAATGAGTTGCCGGCTTTTGTCAGCTCGGTGTGTTTCCAGTCGGTTAAATCATTGGGCTTTAGAAAGCTTTCCTCAGTAAACTGCTTTTATGTTAAGGTATGTCTGGAGAGTGAAGTGCCTAATTCCAAGACAAAATATGATCAGAAGATGAGTCATCTGCCCCTAAGGCACTTCTGTATCCATAGTTGTGTGATGAAATGTTTGGAATACGAATCTGTGTTACATGGGTTTAGCCGTGTTCTGTGTCACAGGATACATATTGTGTGTCGTGAATGTACTTCTTTGTCCTCCAACCTGATGGTCAATTTATTTCAGAAATTCCAAGATACCTATGTTTTAGATGTCCAAAGCTGCCTTAGAGCTAAGGTACGGGTGTGTATGCTGGCTAGGGTGAAGCATAAATCCATGTGGCTTCAACAGCAATTAGGTCAGACTTTGTACAACTGTTATTTGGAGACCTTTGATCCCAGTGTCAACTGCAGCTCTTTCTTGAAGGAAAATTTCCATATCACACTTTTGTTGAAGAAATATTTTTTTTTTTTACTCCTATTTCTCTTTTTGTTTGGGGGGAAAAAAAAACCAAAAAAAAGTAGTTAAAAAACCTAGCAGAAACACAACCATGGATGAAGAATTCTGTTATACTAATTCTTGGTTAACAGATAAAGTCTTTACGTTTTGGTTTTGTAGCAGAATATTTCGGGGAGTGGTATTACAGATAAAGCACTACTTTCAAAAAAACTCTGACCAAACATAAATACCCCAACCCCAAAAAAACCCCAAATCGCCAGAAGAACCTGTTGACATCCCTGACCCAGTTTATCTTTTATGGCTTTTAGGATTCAAATGAATCCTAATTAATTCAAATGAAAAATGCCACAAGCTTAAAACTGTTAGCTAAGTAGGAAGACTTCTGGCTGGTTTTCTGGTGTGCTGTTCTGGTAGCGCGAGTTGGAAAGATGGCACTGTTAATCGCATCCTCTGGTATGTGTAAATACAGTGATTTACAGCACGTGATTTAATCTCCATGAAAACAAGAGTTACAGGGCTTCATAAGAGTTCATTTAATAGTAATAACATTGATGGCACATTAGGTCCGCTGAGCTCAGGCGATTTAAACGCAGCGAGGATTTGTCATCTGGTGATTCTGTAACCTTTAAGCCTTTTCCAGTTTATATAGTACGCTGTAATCCCCGTTATGCTCTGGGCTACGGTAAGGCACTGAATGGCAGAAGGGCAATGTTTGCATTCAACTTAAGATCTTTAGCTTTCACTTCCTTTATTCAGCATACTGCAGCATATCTGCTTGGGAATATGACCCTCTGATTTACAGCATTATTCTGCTTAGTGCTTCGTTGAGAAGTGTTTTCTAGATCCAAACTCTAATATTTATTTAAATTTATTATAAATACGATCTTATAAACTTAAACTTACTTTCGAAACTAGCATCAAAGTAGATTTTATGTTGAAGGTACTAATGTTGCCTCTCCTGTTTAGCAAGTTGAAAAGAATAAGTCACTGACAGGTGGTTTTTTATTACTCCAGTTCCAGCCTTCCATTGTGATTTATTTTTTTTTTTTTTAATTGCTATTATTGTTTAAATAAATAGTTGGCATCTTGTCTTTGCACTAAAAACATTGTGGAAGTGAATTACGTAGGTCCTGGAAGAAAATGGGGGAAGGGGAATTGAATAGGAGTGTTAAATTTTTGACTCTGCACAGCCAGCATCCATCACTAACTCTTGCTGCAGAAGATCATAAAACCAATAGGAAAGTTTGTTCCATGTATGACATCCAGAAAACTTAAGCTACTGAGTGCTTCTTTAGTATAAAAATAGAGATATTAAAAATACAAATTTCTATATAATAAAACTTTTTTACTTGGGAGATAATTCATTGCAAAAAACAGGTGAATGTAGCGCTTTAACATCCCATTAGAATTCTCCCTATTCGTGTTAAGTCTGGACATGTAAAATCATTACTTTAAATGCTTTTTGCTTTTTATTCCTTTTTATTTTATTGTTACTTTATTACTATTATTCATTTTTACTGTTTTTTACTATTTAAAATTACATTTACAAAAGAGCAGATTTATGATTTCTAAGGAACTCAGATTTTCTTTTGCTCTCTGAATATAGGAAGGTGGAGACAGACGATTAGAGAGGATGAATAAATGGATGATTAAAACAATAAATAAATTCTTCAGGTTTTGTAACTTGGATCGAAGCCAAGATTCCAGTGGTTGTATTCATCCTTGACCGAGCAAGCTGCAGGAGGAGAGCACACGCTGAGAACAGTGGAATATACAGCAGCAGCAGTAATGCAGAAGCACGGCTAATTAGAACTCCTGTAGGCTTTATCAACAGGTCTGCAAAACACAATAATTAAGATTTGACTGTGAAAACATGTCACTTTGATGTTTTTGAGATGAGACAACCCAGCTTAAAATTACCCCGTTGAAAATTATCACTTAAAATCTTTTTTTTTTTTATAGCCGTATATATGATGCATCTGCTACTACTAGTGACTTTTTGCAATTACTGCAATCAAAGCTAGCACTAATTTAATTTCTCAATAAACTGTACAATACATAATACATTCCTGCAGGCTAATACTAAAGTGAGGCTAGCGAGTTGGTTGAAAAATACTTTATTTTGGTACAGCCACAATGTACCTGAGGGGTATGTTTTGAGGTAGGAAAATGGCTGTATGCAGTAGGTTCAGAGAAGGTGAGGGGATGGCTTTCTGAGCTGCTGGTCCCAGTCCTGGCCTCCTTGAGAAGTCCATGCTCCGAGACCTCAGTTCAGGCTCAAATCTCCTCTGCCCTCTCCCACTGAAGTAGACAGAGCCCTTGACCTGGACTTCCACAGGAGCTGGAGAGCTTTCCTGTCTTCTCAGTTCTTCCAGTTACGGACTTGTATCCCTTCACATAGGCCAGCTGCAGCCCTGCATCCGAGACCTCTGCTTCCCTCCTGGCACCGTGCCGTCTCTCCCAAAAAATCATCTGATCCTTTCAGGAAGACCTATTCTTAGAGTGACCTGCCTTGGAACAGGGCTGGCCCCGTTGCCTGTCATTGTTTGGACAGTCCCCTTGCATTTTAATTGACGTCTTTTTCTTTCTTTCTTTCTTTTTTTTTTTATTTGTCATACTCTCACCAGGGTGACCTGAGCGAACTGGGGAAAGTGTTGATGCAAGGATCTTTCAGTGTTTGGACGGGACACCGAAAAGGTCCGACAAAAATGAAGGATCTTGCCAGGTTCAAGCCAATGCAGAGGCATCTCTTCCTGTATGAGAAAGCCTTGGTCTTCTGCAAGAAGCAAGAGGACCATGGAGACAGATATGACAAAACCTCATCTTACAGTTTTAAGCATTTTTTGAAAGTAAGGAATTTTTAGTTGGGGCCATTGCCTTTTATGTTGTAAATCAGTAATTCTGCAGACCCAGAGAGTGTATTTCCTCTGTCATGGTGACTTGTTTCCTGCTGTTACGGGTTGTAATGCCCCATATGGAAGTGCCATGCCCCTGAAAGGCTGTTGGTTGTAATAAACTGTGAGGAACCCCATAGCTGAAGCAGCAGCTGGGAGAGCCCGTGGACTCAGTGTCACATATGTGGTGGCATCTGCCGGGGAGATGGTGTTGTGGGCAAGTCCCAGGGATGAGAATGTGCCTTCCCCCCTCCCCTAGTCCCCTTTCCAGCAGCGGGGGCGAGGGCATGAAACTGGGGAGGCTCTTCACACCTTCCCCAGCCCGACTGGGAGAGCAAGGGGTCTCCTCATGTCCATGGTCCCCAGGGAGGTCCCTTGGGCTGGGCTCCGTCTGGTGCCCAGCCTGGAGGAGCCTGGCTGCTCCCGAGCCCTGTTTCCCAGCCAGGGGGATGTGGAGAGAACTCTTCCTCCTCTCTCATTGCCTTTCTC
The DNA here is from genome assembly GCF_028500815.1 of Rissa tridactyla. Taxonomy (NCBI): domain Eukaryota; kingdom Metazoa; phylum Chordata; class Aves; order Charadriiformes; family Laridae; genus Rissa; species Rissa tridactyla. The sequence continues at coordinate 29,277,351 of NC_071474.1, read as the reverse complement.
CTTTGGCAGGCTCTAACTGCAGCTGAAAGGACAATTATCAGATGAAGAGAGTAGCCTGTGGCAAAATATGAGGGACATAAACAACTGTCTCAAGCCTATAAATGCTAACTATGATCAACAAAAATCCCAAACTGCTCTAAAAGAGACCTCCTGGCGTTCTGCGGGTGATGAGTGCTTCTAACACCAGCGTTTTGTCTCAGTACTCTGCCTTGTTTTTCTTAATAAGTAAAAACCCCATATGGGTATATCTTAGAATAGGAAAAAACCTGGGCAGTTGGAGTAGGTGCTGCAGGTCCCTGATCTCAGTGGGGTCTGGGGACAGAGGTGCCACGAGTCGTCGGAAAGCCATGTAATAGTAGATAAGTCTGTTCAGCTCCAGCGCACGTTACAAATTGTGTATTAAAAGCAAATCCCAGGCCATATGTGAAATGTTTTTCCCAAACAGCATCACTTTCTTTCTGGAGAGCTTGTTTTCCCTGTAGCGCTTGTTTTGCCATACGTGCTTTTGAAAGAACTGAAGAGGTGGTGTGGGGAAAGCCTGCTCGGAGGAGAAAATCCTATGCTCAGGAATTCAGGCAATGTGGCCAGGATTTTTCTTTGCCTCCAGAGGGCTCATTTTCCAATTGTTTGCGTTGCCACGAGAGGTTGGGGTAAGAGAATCCATGGATGCTGCAGGATTACATCTGCACGCATCCCTTCTCAGAATTGCTGTCCTGAGGGCAAAATCATGTTTCTGGAGCTTGACATTTGTTTGATTCATGATAGCACCAGGACATTATTTTTCTTCGCAAGGGTGTTTTCTGGGGATTCGGAATTAAAGCAAGCCGTTGGGTTGAAGCTGTGTAACTGGACGTCTGTAAAACAAATATTTACGTACAGAGTATGTAAAATATCCAGTGGTCAATACCTCTTCAGCTGAGATTCAGCGATGTAGAGGGTGCAGGTTCATAACTCGCTGCAATGCCAAGGAGGTGAGTCTGCCTTGTACCGCCCTGGAGGGCGATGCAGAGGAACGCCATCCCAGAGCTTCCCACCAGCCCACCTCGTCTGCATTGCAGTCAACGGCTGAGGGACAGTAAATCCTGGACGGGGGGGGACACAGAATCTCAAAATCCACTAACGTGAATGGACAGACCTTAAATATGTCTATTGCTGGCACTTCTCTTCACATCCTCATAGTAGATCATGTAAAATTTCTAATATCTCGATGCCTGGGCAGTTTTGTAGGAGCCTCCGTATAATTTGCCGCGTTAAACAAGATGCACAGAACTGGAAATTGCGGCAACTGGATGGGGTGCCCTTTCAACATCTTCCATAAATTTATTTTTTTTAACTTTGAAGTTTTTTAAGTGTTCGTAACATCAGGATGGAGCCTGATCCAGCTTTCGAGGGCATCACGGCGCTATACTGCGCAGGAGAGAATTTTCCAAAACGTTCAGGACGATGCTGCAGATTTTAACCCGTGTGTTTTTTGAATACCGGTGGATGTGTGTAGAACTGCCAGTGGTCACTGGCTTTGATCACCTTCTTGCAAGCCCAGTCGTGCTCAGCGCAGGTCTCTCGACTTTTGTCAAACGTGGCTGTACCGGAGCGGTTGAGAGAGGGATGCCAGGCAAAGAGAGACTGGGAAATACTGACCGCTCTTCAGCACGGCGCCTTTCCGCATCTGGAGGCAAACGCTTTCTCCAAAGGTCAGAAGAGCTCTGCTGCTTATGGCAGTGAAGAAATGACGAAAGCTAACTAGCAACTTGTTTTCTGTTTCCTGAGGCTGTTGGTGGTCACTGAAAATGGGCGCCGACATTTGAAAACATAACTAGGAACAGAAAGTTTGCCCAGGTGACCCAGTCTGTAAATCCTCCTCATTAGTTTCTCAGACCAAGAGCTCTGAGGATGCACGTATTAAAGAGGGACAGCAGTGTTAAACAGATGCTCTTTCCAGGGCTTTATTTGTATTTATGCTGATTTATCTAATGTGGTTCGTGTGAATAATTTATGGTAGATGATACCATTATTATTAGATCAGTTTCAAAACGTGTAAGTGGGATACTTTAGCTATTTTGGACCATGCATTAATCAGCAATAAATTCCTAGCAAACTGTTCTTCAAATGAGAAGATGTTTTATGCGATATCGGGTATTAAAGCACTTTTCAGCTCTCCGACGTGTTTGGCAGGTGGGACAGAAGTCTCCTGTTGATGAAGACTTTCTTGGACTCCAACCATAGTTGGAGCTTCTCATTCAGTTGGGTCATGGTGTGCAGATCCTGAATGATTTGTGCCTTTGGCATTTCCATCCACCTTATCAAAAGTGGGCTGTGATAAGGGGTACAGCAACATCCAGCCACATCTAGCTTGAAATCTGCGTCCTTCCTAAAAGCCAGGTTTGTGGCAGCTCAGGCTGTACATCAAAAAATTAACCCTTCTGTTGGGAACCTTGGGATGATGTCTCAACTACAGGGATAGGCAGGGACCAAAAGACGTTGAACTGAAATTCCTAAAGGAGCTGAGGGCTTCACAAAGGGGTCTTAAAGATCACTGAAAGAATGAAACACGGCATCCAGCGAGTAAATAAAGAATCATATGGCAGAAATAATGTATGTAGAAAAACAACGTGCCATGCGTTTATAATGCTTCGTGTGCCTCATCTGGGAAACTTCATGCTGGAAGAGGTATGAGATGACTTTTCAGTTAGTTCCACTGATTCCCGAATGAAAAGTCCCCATCGATTGGTTTCAGAAAGCTGTTGCAAATACAACAAGCTGGCGGAAGGTCAGGGGGGATAAGTTAGATAATGACTTTCACTTGCAACTGAAATTAAAGTTGACGAAATATGTTAAATTGGGTGAGAACAGGTTTGTTTAACATGCTGCAAAATGTCTGGAATCGTAGGGAAGAGGGAGAGATTTGTGGTATGGTTAACTTTTTGGTTCTTTTGGATTTGCAGATGAACGTGGTTGGAATAACTGAGAATGTGAAAGGAGATCATCGGAAATTTGAAATCTGGTATAGTGGGCGAGAAGAGGTCTATGTCGTGCAGGTTTGTCGCTTTGAAAGCCTGGGTATTTGTACATCCTCATAACAGCGTTAGGGAAATGCCTCCCCTTGATCTTTATGGGACAGATATTTAACTTGCATTTTCAATTCCTCTTTTCCCAAGACAGCATTCCCAGAGCTGTCCCAGCAGCTGGTCCTTGGTGGCCAGTCCAGGACTGTAAAAGTCATCTTAAAGTGGAGACAGAATTGCCCCTTGGAACCAGAGCCTTTTATTCCAGATGAACCCTCCAATAGACCTGGAACTGGACAAAAAAAGACTTTACTGTGCTTAATAGCTTGTATGAATTGGGCTGGGAAATGGGCATCATGCTTTAATGGACACAGGCCACGTGTGCTCCTCTACAATTAGATGTCAGAACTGCTCCCGGAGCAAAGGCTCAGCCTCTGTGCTGCTATTTCCAGCAGTCTTTCGACTCATCTACAAAATAGTAGCCTGATCGACCTGATTCCTTCCTGATTATTTTTTTTCCCCCCTTTTCTAGCATTTTGAATAGAAATTTGTGGAGGTGAAATGTTTGCATATTGGGGTGTTCACAGGAAAACCCGTTGTGAAAATATTGTTTGTTTTTTTTTTAATAGGTCCTCTGCCCAGCTTTTTTTCTCTTTGTGAACTTAAATTCACAAAGCAGATGTATGTAGCCAAGTGCACATATATACAAAATGCACATTTGGCCCTTTAGCTATTTTGTTAAAGAGATAAGAAGCAAACACGTGCGCTTTTGCCCACACTCCTTGCGTTGTAGTGATGGCTCCACAATTTCCACTGTGTTTTGCCTGGATGTAGTGGGGATCATCAATTTTAAAAGCTGAAGAATGTTTAAAATTTAGTGGTGGCTTTGGATAAAAGGGGATTTCAGGTTAATTACAGCACGGAAAAGTAAGGTTTTATTCATACACTATAATGGGTGATTCTTAATTCAAAATTCAGACACTCTTCTCTTCTTCCAGGCCCAAACAGTAGATCTGAAGATGGCATGGCTAAATGAAATAAGGAAAATCTTGTTCAAGCAGCAGGAGCTTATAAAAGGTACATTGGACCAGTTTCTCTGTGGCATTGACTCTGCAGCAGCACCTTTCCTATTTTCACATTGCTAATCTTCAAATCCACCCATTCTCACCAGAATGTTGATTTTTTCAGAAGCAGCCTGGTAGCAAAATACTGGAGTGAGGCCTTACATTGCCGGGACATAATGTAACTTAGAGCAGTAAAGGCCACGTGCCTATGTGAAAATGAATTACTGAAGTATATATATATATATATATTTTTTTTTTGGTCATTACTTTGGGGTTTACTTCACATTTGTTATCATGGGCTTAATTCAACAGAATACATAGCAGATGCCTAGTTTTAAGCATATTAGAGTCCACAGTGGCATGCTGGCTATTGGATTTGTGCTAGCGTACCGTCTTCATCATAACTAAGTCTGTGCTTTGCAAGAGTCCCTAGGTCTGGTTTTCTCTAACCAGAAATCGTTAGGGTTGTACAAGACGTCTGACTCTTTAAGTAATGCTTCAAGTGTGACGGTTGCTAATAAAAAATGGGATTTATGCTGGTGTTTGGCGTCCCCGCAGTGGAGAAGCAGCAGCCCGGCTCGTGCACGGACCAGCTCCCGCTCTCCTCCCAGCTGAGCGATGGGTGAGTGCCGGGATCCAGACCAGGGGCTCCCCCAGTACCTCCCATCGCTGGGCACCTTCGGGCCGTGCCATATCGTGCCTCTGTGTATTTCCCCCAGCCCCATTTCTGTCCGGGACCCCTGGGTGGGTGGCAGGAGGGACATGCTGCCGTCCGTCCTTCGGTGGCAGAGGTTTGGGGACGGGGTCTGTAAGAGCAGCCTCCAGCGCTTCCCGGCAGCACAGCCTGAGCTGCAGCTCCTCTGCAGATGGAGACAAAGATGAAAGACAGTGCTCAGGTTAAGGGGAAGAAATACTGTAGAAACTTTATTTCCCCTCCGAAAAAAATTGGAACTGGGCACTGAAGTCCTTTACTTTTATATAAACATACATCCAAAAGTACCATTATTATTTCTGACCCTGTTTTACAAGACCTTATGGAGTTTGCATTTGTTCATAAAGTAAAACTAAGATTAACTTTTTTTTTATCACTCAGAAAGCAGCAGAGAGCCTCCATAAGCTCAGAAGAGAACGACTCGGAGCGCACCAGCCCGGTGATGCCGGACAGTGGGCTCCCATCCCCCCAGAACAAGCCCCCCAGAAGTAGGGACCCTTCCCCTTCCCCCGGGGCGGGCTCTGCGGGTGCTGGGGTACCCCCACCCTGAGCTGCACGCTCTCTTTGCAGGCTGGCCGGGAATCTCACAGTCCCTGGAGATCTGCGAGGGGCTGGAGGAGTGGTTGGGTAACCAGTACCTCTCCAACTGCTCGGACACGGAAGAGGAGGACGGGAACCAGCTGGTTAGTACGGAGATGCAATGGTCCCAGAGCTGGGGGTGCTGCTGATTTTGGTCATCTCACTTTGTTTTGAGGTTTTTAAAAGACGGGTAGACATAGTGCTTAGAGATATAGTTTAGTCATGGGTTTTGGCAGAGTTAGGTTGATGGTTGGACTAGATGATCTGAAAGGTCCCTTCCAACCTGGGCAATTCTATGATTCTACAATGGATGTATCTTGTCCGTGTCTCACAGATTTTCCACATCTCAATTTTGGGGACACAGTTTCCTGAAATAATTTTAATTAACATAGCTGATAGGGTCACCTTCCCTGCGTGACAGGAAATGTAGCTAAATAAGATCATTTTTTCTTACTACCACAGTCTCCAGGAAAATATAAAGCCCTTGCGGACTGCAAGAGGAGAGGATCAGAAGACCTGCTGGTGAAAAACAGGGATGAAATTCAGCTTTTGCATGAAGATGGTGAGGGACAGTGGTAGGTATTTTAGGATTACTTTGCTTTATCTCTCAGAGTCTGCAAGGCAGTCCCCGTGCAACCTCGCTTGTAGCTTCTGATTAAGTTTTAGACTGTTCCAGAAAGCCAGAGAATTCATTCTCTTGCCAAGACTGGAGGCCATATGCACTGGCTTGGCCTGGGGAAACAGGTCAGGACTTCCCTTGCCGTGGGCGAGCTGTTTTACCAGCATCCTCACCGTCCCTCTTGCCATGCGCTTCCTGCTTCAGATGATGCTTCAGGTGAAAGCTCTTTGCCTGCCCCAGCTCAGCTGCTGGCTTTGCTCCTCTGGGCTTATTAATAGCAATATTAAGTAATTGTGAGACATTTTCCTCCCTCAAATGAGTGTTAACTGGTTAATGGCTGTGCACCAGCTTTGTGTTGTATTTGAAGCTGCGGCTCAGAAGATAACGCTTCACGGCTGGTTCTCTCCCATTGCCTGGGAATTCACTGTACCCAGCCTCCTGCTTGTTGAGTCTCGTCCTCTCAGAGGGCAGTGTGCCCTCTTCGGATTTTTTTTTTTTTTTTTTTTTTTGCAACAATTTGGCAGAGATTTCTGGCTGTCTTTCCTTTCCATGTTGATTTCTGACTAGCTTCTCATCAGCCCGCCCAGGGTCCCAGCAGGCTAAAGCCTTGGTGGGGCTGTGGGGAGGGTGACGCTGGCAGGAACCTGGATCAGATTTGTGCAGGCACCAGCCCCGAAACACAGAGAAACAAGTGTCCCGTGGGGGATTGCTGGCTGACATCTACAGCCCTGGCATTTCAAGGGAAATCCAGCCTGTTATCAAAAGCAAGATGGAAAGCATCGCAGTTTTGCTGAGCGCTCCCCACCTCTCACAGCCACTTTGGCCAAGATTTCTCACACCGAGCTCTTTTTATTTTTTTATTTTTTTTGTTAGTGCAGATTTCCCTGCATGAGTGAGACGGAGAAAGGTCATTTCTGAGCATGAGTATTTCCAGCTGCCTACATCCTGCTTTGAATTTGCTTATAGTACCCTGCCTAAATCCATCCTACCAGTCTAGCTTAGGAACAGGATTGAGGAACGTAATTGCCCTTCCCATCCATGGTCAGTGGAGGGAAACTGGCCCATCTGGAGATCAATACAAGTCTCGGGCATGATAACTCTCCATTGATGAGAGCTGAGCTCCCAACGTAGGCTTTTTAATTAGATTCCTCAATATAGGTGGGAAGAATACTTTAAATGAATGCCCAGCTCCTGTTAAAACGCTTCCCCAGTTTGAACACACTGTTGGTTCCAGCAGCAGTTGTGCAGAACGTGCCCGTGTCAAACTGCTCCTGTGTCGGTTTGTTTCTTTTACTAATACTGTTGTCGTTCCAAGGTTGGTGAAAAACCTAAACAGAAGAAAAGAAGGCTGGATTCCCATCCACAGGCTGCAGATAGTAGTGGGCGACTGCAGGTTTCGGAATGCCAAAGTCGCAGGTATCATATAGCACGCCTGGCAGAAATATTTCATAACTCCAGTCGGGTCTTTTAAGCCATTTGCGTTACACTTGATGTACTAAATCTGGCTGCATATGCCTCTGCAGGAAAAAAGAACAAAAAAACAAAACAACAGAAAGCAGCTACTCCAAAAAGCCTGCAAAAGTAGTAAATTAAGCCTTTTTGTTTGTTTGTTAACACCTTAAGATGTTTCTGTGACTTCAGGCGCTAGTAAATTAAAACTAGGCATTTAAAAACGTAGATTTCTTTGCAAGAGCAGTGGGTGGAAGGTGGGGCAGAAGAGATGGAGTCTGATCAGGGATTGCCGGGACTGCTTTGCCTCCGCGCTGCTGTAGCTCAAACCCCGTCTGAGCAGGAGGTCCCTAAGCAAAAATCTCCTCCTGCTGCAAAAGGCGTCGCGGCCCGACCCCCGGCACTCTAAAGGCAATACTCCATTCCTGCATCTCTCTTGCCCTCTTTGCTGCCCGCTCGTTAATCCAGCATTAGGATAAAGTTTATAAACAAGTCACCGGGTTTCAGCAGAAGGTGTCTAGTCTCAAAAATAGTATTTCTCATTTTCTAGCTGTAAGGGTACATAGAACTAGATAGGGGAGCATTAACACAAGAAGGTGGCTTAAGAGCAGCCTGTCGCCCTTGCGTTGTACGCAGCATCCCCGCTCTGTGGCCTGCCTCATCGCCGCGCCGTCCGCTGGAAATGGGAGACCAGGGTTTGCGATGGGAGCTGCTCAGGGAAGCCACGTAGATGTAGTCCATTTCAAAAAAAAAAAAAAAAAAAAAAAGAGAGAATACACCAGTTATGAAACAAATTTTGCAAATAGATTTTTTTTTTTTAAATACTTCCTTTTTGTCAAAATCTTTTGTTTTGATGAATACGAAGGAAGCCTTCTGAAAGGCTTAAAATTCCAGTCAGCTCTTGATGGTTTTGCAGTATTTTTCCGTGCAGTCCTTCCTGCACAGGAAGGTATTTTTCCATCCCCTGTCTTGCAGGTCAGTCAGATTTCACAGGTTGGAGGTTCCCTGCCTTTCCGCAGGGGCAGCTGGGGGTGCGCTGGCACAGAGCTGAGGTTCCCCTGGCCCTGCTCCCACCCTGGAGCACCGCGTTGGTTTTTTTGGGGAAATCTGGTTATCACATCTCCCTGGGTCCTGGACCATGGGGGAGCTTTCTCCGTCCATAAACGCATCCTGAAAATAGGATGCTGGCAAACTTTGAACGGCGGTTCGCTTTGTCGGTGGTCATATCCCCCAAAGCCTGGAGACTCGCAGCTCCAGGCTGGTTTGCGGAGTTGCTGGGTGCAGACTCAAAGAGGATTTCACAAAGCAAGACCACAAAAAGCTCCTCCTGAAAGCCTCACACCGCTGCCCCGGTGCTTTGCAGTCGTGTTGTCAGGGTCTAGTCGTAGCACCGGGGCTCTGTTTTCCCTGTTAACATTAACCCTGTTCTCTCTGGCCGTTGCTGATCACATCCTATATGCAGGCTCTAGGAACGATTCTAATTTTACATGCGCTCCAGGCCATATTGTGGGATGATGTAGGATGTCGTCTTGCTGTTTCCTAGAGCTATTCCTAGAGCTTTTCGGGGCCGTCTCCTTATAGCCAGAATGTACTTGCACTCTGAAAACTGATTTTTCAAACAGTACCTCTGCATTTAGCAATTCCCTTTCCTCTGCGGACGGGTCATTTTATACTGCAGGTGTCTTTGTAGCACTGAGTGCTCAGGTTGGGCTCTCTCCTGCTTCTGCAGAAGGTGGAGCTCTTGCTCCAGTTCAGGAGAGGGAGAATTAGGCAGCCAAGCAAAGTAGAGGCAGGAGGGAGCACTGAAACCCTCACGTATTATTATCTGCTTGTGCCAAAATGCTGTTTTTCGGGTAAGCAGGGTAAGCTTGATGAACGGGTCAGGTCCCCAAGAGCTTGGAGCGTGTTGGAGTCGCTTCAGAGCCGGGGCAGAGGCAGCGCTGGCCCTTTGCAGGGGTTAGTGCTGCCGTTATTGCTTGGCTACAGGTCCCCACGATAAATAAAAATATATCTCTAATCACAGCATTCCATAACCAGAATTCGTACAAATCTTGGGTTTGGGGTTGTTTTTGTGTTTGGTTGTTTTTTTTTTTTTTTTTTTTTTTTCAGTGCAAAGCCTTTAGCTGGATAGATGAAACGGTTCCCTTACCTGAGTGTTTTTTCTCAGACTTATACTGTGGCCCTAACGAGAACCTCCCGATACAGGATGGCTGATACCTGCACCCTTCCGAGCTGTTCCTCTCACTTCCTGGTAATTATTCCAGCGATGAGCCAGTACGAATCATAATGAAGTTACCGGGAACTTTTTGCTGCCCAATTGAAGTTATCAGATGTGTGTTTGCTCGGTGCCCCGCTCCCCTACCATTGCCAGCCTGGCAAATCCACCATCCTGTGCCTGGCTCCTAAGGGAGAACCCATGTTCAAAGCCAGACACGCAACACCCAAACGAACCCACAGATGATTGTTTTTCCCTTTCCTCACGTGGCTGCATGGGTAATTTTCCTTATAGTTGAATGGTTACTATTGGCAATGCCATGTAAATGTTGATAAAGCAAGTATTTTGGTCCAAAAGTATTTTGGTCTTTTGCAAAGGTGGTGAGGGAGGAAAACCTTATTAAACATTTTATAAATGTTGGCCTGGGTATAAGGCAGGAGGCTGTCTGGAAGGAAGAAGGCTGGCTTGGGGGGCAGTTTGAAAACCAGTTTTCCCTCTGGTGTGCCTCTAGCTGTAATTTCTGAGATTAGCCCTTGCTGCTTTCTTCCGAATAGATTTATTCTGTCTCCCGTGCAAATACATGGGGGATTTTCTTAGGTGGGTGCTGTAGAAATAGTTTTGCATCGCAGGTGGAGAACACCTGGATCTCAAAATTGGAAAAGGTTTGGAGTGAACTCCACTCAGAAAAAGCAGTATCCCAAATATAGCTCTTGCTGAGACCCACCCGTGTGTCGGTAGTTTCAGCTGCCGTGAAAGCGGTCGGGCATTGCCTGGTCAATTATGGGCATTAACGAGGACCGGTGCCTTGGGGAAGGTGAGGGCAGCAGCGTCCCAATCTTCTTTTCTCTCAGCAGCACTGAACAGATGCAAGCGAAAGGAAGCAGGTTGTTCACTCCCAGATTTTCATGAAATGGGGCTAAAGCTTTTTTTTTTTTTTTTCCCACCTGACCTTTAAATTTGGGGAGAGAGAAGGGCACATTTCCCATTTCCATTTGCTGTGTGGAGGTTGCATGAGTGATTTCTTTTAGAGGGAGCATGAAATAGATGGGCCTGCATAAAAAACAGGATTCAAACAACCCAATGGAAGCAGTGGTTAATGCCTTTACATGTTACATATATAAAAGAAATATTGCTACAACTTTCAAGTTCTTTTAAACAGCAAAAAAAGAGTTGCAGACAGAAGGTGACTTGAGCCCAAAGACGAGGAGCGCTCGGAGCAGGGTGGAAGGATGCTCTGTGCCGGGGCAGGAGCACGCACCTGCGTGGTTTAAGGAGGACCCAGGTCCTGTTCCACACGCCAGACCCTCTCCCAGTTCATTTTAACACCCCACTTGCCAAATGATCTCTCTTACGGGCGTCCCCTGTGTGTGCTCTTCGTGCAATAAAGCCGAGCAAAGGTTTCTCCTGCTGGGTGTGCCTGAAGGAGCGAGCTCAGGTGTCCCCTGCTCCTGCTGGCCAGAGCAGTGGGGACTGTCCTCTCTTGAGGACAACCCTTGATGCAACCCCTTCAGCCACTGGCAACCACAGCAGAGAGGTTTTAAGTCACTGAAGGTTATTTCCATCTACTTCAAAATCGGACACGGTGCACTTGCTAGGTGGCAAAGTAGGAGCCTCTTAAGTTCCTGTTGGGGCTGTTTATAGTGGTAACAATTCTTGTGGTAACGATACACATTTTGAGGTACAACTGTAAATATCTGTCTCAAACACGCACACATTGCATATTTAATGGTTTTAATCTTTTTTCTGTCTTCCATGGTTTTAAATCTAAGCTTTTCTTAGTTAATGAGGCTGATAAATTCTGCAAATCTGAACGTACAGCCTGAGATTTTTAACATTTGAAGCTTTGCACATGACATGGTATGTTACCTTAAGTATGCTGTTGAACTAGGCTCTTCATGTATATGGATAAATTACAGTAGAGAATTTTCTCTGACTGCAAGTTTAAATGAACTATATTGTATATGTACCTGTAAAAAAAATAATGTTAAATCTATATTTAAAGATTAAAAACTTGTTAAATAAATTCATATGGAATATGCAATTCTGTCCAAAGATACCTCTGCTATAATGCTAGAGGAAACAAAAATAACAATTCTCACAGTGTTGGTTTTATTTCACTTCTTTGGAAAAAATCTAACCTTCTTACACGCATTTTGATTTTGAAGTGAGCAGTGGCAGATGATCCGATTAGCTTCTCGCTGGATGGAGCAGCAGTAAAATTGGGAGAGGCACCTTAATGCTCATACTTATGTCTGAAATAGCGGCTATTGAAAACCCGGCCCTGGCTCGGGGTGTCTCCATCAGCAGCCTCTCCTGCATCCCAGCGCAGCAGGGACCTCCGGGCTGGGGACCACGGGGGCCGTGTGGGCATCGACAGCCCTTTGGCAGGTGGTGTGGGGGGAGAGGTGGCTGGGGGAGCACATCTCACTGTGTGGGAGGGAGGAGTCCCCCCCTCAGTGGGGCTCTGCCTCTGGGGACGTGCCGTGGTCCTGTGCGCGGTGCCTGCGGTGTGGCAGAGCCTCTGCCCATCACGGGGGGCAGTTCCCCGAGGCCACGCTGGTCCCCTCTGCACACCTGGAGTTAGCCACGGAAGGAGACGCACGACAAGCCAGCACGGATCAGAGGTAAAGCTCCCCTCTCCTGGGATTATTCCCTTCCCTTGAAGTTGGGAACAGAATTAAACCCACTGGAGACAGCCCCACACAACACATCTGCCCAGCACAGCCTTTCCCCAGGTGATCAAGTGCAATGGAAACATAATAAAAAGAAATAAATTAGAGTCATTGGAATGATCTATTTGGCTAGTTTTTTCGATAAGAAATTTAACTCTGACTTTTTGAAGGGCTTGTGTCAGACAGAAATTCATTCTCACCCTCCTGTAAATCAGGTTATATTTTGCTGCACAGGAAGCGTGTCGGGCTGGTGTCTAATGTGTTAGGGACTGAGCCTATCTGCACAACTGTAAATATGTATGTACGTATGGTTTCTAAGAGGTTGGTTTGTTCTTTCAGTGCTTTCAAACCGGTGATTGATTTGCTGCCACCTCCCCTTCCCTGTGCCTGGGTGCCAGCACCCATCCTGGGCAGGGGCATCCCGCTGGGGGACTTCCCCAGGCTTGGTTGGGGAGGGCAATACTCTGTCTCCATCACCACCGGCAGCACCCATGGTCGTGGTCTCTAATTTAACACCATTAATACGGAGACCAGGAGAGGTAATGAGCTCTAAGCAGTTCTCTTTATAATCCTAGCAAGACTCCACATAAATCATTAGCATAACGCCTGCCACTGCCTTTAGATGAGTTTTATACAGATTTTAGGTGGTTTACACAGTTTTTATGCAGTATTAAAGCAGGAGGAGTGTTTTCTGCTGCCCGTGATCCATCTCAGCTTGACTCATGTGGAAACGTGTGATGCCTCACGTGTTCGCCTCCCGCCTGGGCTCCTGCTACAGTGACGATGCTGGATGCGGGTGTCCCAGGCCCCCAGTCCCTGCTGGGCTCCCCTTGCCTGCCGTGCCGCAGCCGTGCGCGATGCCGGTGGCACACTGGCCCAGGGCAGGTGTGAGCCATGCCCCAGCTCATCCACACCAGCCAGGATTTGGGGGATTTACACCATCTCAGCAGTGCCAGTACGTTCAGGAATGCAGTCATGGGTAATTAAAAGGGCTTTTTATTTCCTTATTACCACATTTCCACTGCGTTCTCTCAACTTTTGCCTTCCAAGAGCAGAAATTAGTTCATTTAGAAATTTTTATTAAAACACAACGATTTCTGAAAAACACGCAGAGATTGCCATGGTCTCTCTTCCACGAACCAGTCCATCCCCAGCATGGCGTAACCTCCCACTGGTTAGGTAAGCCTCGTGGTGTCCTTTATCCACTTCAGGTACTTGGAGACCCTGGTGTAGATGCCATATTTACCTGGCTTGGCACATTCCTCGCCCCAGCTGGTGATCCCCGTGAGGAACCAGGTGCCCTCAATCTCAGTGGTGTAGGGACCTCCGCTGTCCCCCCCGCAGGTGTCACTGCCCCCGGCTGAGAAGCCCGCGCAGAACATGTTCTGCAGGATGGTGGTGGAGGTGCTCTTCAGGCAGGTCGGCCGGTCCACGAAGGGCACCTTGAGGATCTGGAGGGTGGTGGCCGGCCGGCCGCGGAAGAGCGTGCTGCCCCAGCCGCTCACCGTCCCCATCCCGAGCTTCAGCAGGGCATTGGTGAAGTCCCGGTTCCCGATGCAGATGGGGGTGACGTAGCTGTTGAAGCTGAGTGGCTGGTCCAGCTCCAGGAGGGCGATGTCGTTGTGGTGCTTGTTGATCGTAGCATCGTATGTGGGGTGGGGAAGGATTTTCACCACCTTGCGCCATTGCTCCGTGTTGTCTTCCTCGTTGGTGTTGTATTCACCTGCGGAGACAAATGTGGCTTGGGCTCCATGGCTGGGCCAGTGACCATGCCCTGAAGATGCCACCCCAATGTGACGCCACCCTGATGTGGTATCACCCCAGCCGGGTGGTTGCAAAGGGATGATCACTGCACACCCCAGCCCTTGGGAAGCTCCAGGCCTGGTGCCACCAAGGCTGCTTGCTCCTTGTCGAAGGGCGTTGGAGGTTCCCCCGTGGCAGCATCTCCTCGGTCCCCACAGCCAGCAGGACCTGGACCCCCCGATGTGACACTAAGCATGTGCTGGCTGACCAAGTGCCAAAGGTCCAGATGGTTTTGCCAAGGTTAGTCGCATTGTGGCTGTTCTCAGGATTTAGCACCCTCAAAGAGATGTAAGAGGATGTTGCCTAAGCATCAAAGTGGGGAAAGCCCCTAGAAATAAAAATCATTGTTCAAAATAAACTAGTGAAAAGAAACCTGACCTTGCCTTTTCCAAAACCCCACAGCCACAGAGGGCTAGGGAATACCCACCCCCTGCCCCCGATGCTCACAGGTGCCCTGGGTCCCTGCTCCCCTGACGAGGCTCAGCTGGTTGCAATTACAGGGTGATGCTGGCGGCTCCAGGCTCCTGTGATTGAGTTGCCGGCAGCCTGTTTCCTCCCCTCCCGGCTTGTGTAACAGGTAGAGGGAAGGGAAAATGTTCTGTGGTCTCAGGCTGGCAAGTGGGCAGCGTTTGGGTCTGTCTGCAGCCGAATCCCCTCTCCTGCCTGTGCTGCAGGCTCTTGAGCAGGATGACTTCTCTTCGCAGCCCAAGAGTCTCAGGGGGCGTTTAACCCCTGCTGCCGTACTGCTCCGTGCTTTGCTGTGATCTCCAGAACACACCGTCTCCTCTAAACAATATCTGCAGCGCTCCTGGCCCTGGCAGCGTCCTGTGTCTGCTGTGTCTGCCTGCGCGGAGCGGCGCGGAGCCCGGCGAGAGAGGTGAGGCAGCTTTCTGCGGTCGCATTAATGCCGGTGCCTGACGAAGGCGGCTTTGGTGGCTGGTGCTGCCGCCGTGCTCTGCGAGGGGCTGGTTGGGTTTTTTTGTTTGTTTGTTTGCAGCAGAGTGTGAATGTCAGCCTCCTCGCAGGCTGTGTTTCTACAGTGTCGAGGCAAGACAGATGTGGGGGAGACTTTTAGGAGGTTTTTCTTATTCTACAGCTGCTTGCTGTTGCTGGGGACCTGGATATATGCTTTAGGGAGAAAAGCAGAGAGGTAAAGGGTAGGGGAGGGGAGTGCTGCTTCCACCCCCTGCTGTTGATTTTTGGGCCTCCCAGGATGCTATAGACACTTAGCATCCTTAGCTACAGTGTCAAGGCAAGACAGATGTGGGGGAGAATTTTAGGAGGTTTTTCTTCTGCTACAGCTGCTTACTGTTGCTGGGGACCTGGAAATATGCTGCAGGGAGGAAAGTGGAGAGGCAAAAGATAGGGGAGGGGAGTGCTTTGTCACCCCCCTGCTATTGATTTTTGGGCCTCCCAGGATGCTATAGACAAAGCTGAACACTTAGCATGAGTGGACGTGAAGGAATGGGATGTTGCCCGTGCAGTGTATGTGGTGCAGGTGTGAATCCAGTAGTCCCTGAAAGCCCTACAAAATCCTGTTTTGCTTTCTTGACTTGCTGCCGGGCCACAGTCCTGCCCTGGAAGCCCCGCGGTGCCGCAGAGCGGTGTGAAGGTAGTGTGAGGGGAGGGATAACATCTCCTAAACAGAGCAGGGACGTGACGTGCAGGAGCGAACCTGAAAGGAGAGGCGGTTTGCATGCAGATGCAGCAGATGCCAAACCTCTGTTCAGGTGGAAATGTGTTTTTCTGGGGGGAGACTGTTTTTGCCCAGGGTATCTTGTGCTTTCTCACACTAGTGGGTGCAAGGCTGGGCTTTGTGGCAAAACTGCCTGAAAAGTAGATGGCAAAAAAAAATGCTGTGTGCAAGCCGTGAGCCTCATCGGGGGGTGTCCAGCCCCACGGCACTCGGTCTTCATGGTCCAGCCCGGAGCTTGGCCGCGTTAACGTGGAAGATGAAGGTGCAGCTGGAGCCCTCTTGATGTGAGCTTATTTCTTCTGTAGGTAGAAACTCAGTGCTTCAAGGCTCGGGTAGAGTGTCATTTTTGTCACATTTCATAGTGTTTAAACTGAAAGTATGACTCTTGCAAGACTCCTCTCAGTGCTGGTTGTAGCAATTATTAATCGCATCAGTGTTTCCCTCTTGTACCCATCAGCATAACCTTTCTACACTAGGTATTCATCCAGGGGAGAAAGAAATAATTTGGGGAAGCTGATTCTGCCACAGCTGTGACATGTGGCACCGTGATGCTTGCCAAGGCCCTGTGCTGAGTTATCAGCAGGCTGCAACCGCTGGGTACCAAGAGTCGGGGGGGAAACACCATTTTTCAAGCAGATACACCTTTGTTTTGTAAAGTAGAGCCTCACTTGCTGTGCAGTCTGGCCACGCTGCCCCTGCCTAACTTCCCAGAGCCCCTGCTGTAAAAGCATGCTTCCCCACGTGCCATCCCCGTTTCTCTACTTCAATGCATTAATTCTATTTGCTTCTAAAGAGGTTAGAAGCAAAAGTAGTCATCTTCTCCTTGCAAGGAGCTAGTCAGGTTACTGGCACCCCTCTTGGACCAGCCACACAAATCCGTGCTCTGAGAGTTGTGTGAAAACTTCTTGTGACCCCCAAGAAGAGCAGAAATTCCTAGTCAGGTCCTATGTGGCCAGCAGAGATAAAAATCCATCACACCAGCTTGTGAAGCTGGAGAGGGACTGTTTACAAGGGCATGTAGTGATAGGATGAGGGGTAATGGCTTCAAACTGTAAGAGGGGAGATTTAGATGAGATCTGAGGAAGAAATTCTTGGCTGTGAGGGTGGTGAGCCCCTGGCCCAGGTTGCCCAGAGAAGCTGCGGCTGCCCCATCCCTGGAGGTGTTCAAGGCCAGGCTGGACGGGGCTTGGAGCAACCTGGTGTGGTGGGAGGTGTCCCTGCCCAGGGCAGGGGGTGGCACTGGGTGGTCCCTTCCAACCTAAACCATTCTATGATTCGTTGAAGCAGCATCTCAGCTGAAGTCCACCGGGCTGTCAAGCAGCCTGGGGCTCTCAGGTGAGCTTGCCTGTGGTCAGGTTGAGTTGTGTTTGCAAGATGGTCCAGCAGCTCCGTGGCTTTGAGACCAAGGCCAGACCCAGCTCACCGCTCCCACCAGAGGTGGTGGCACCTGCAGAGACCAGGCTGCCGAAATGCTGCAATCTGTAACTGGGGCCTTGGTGCCCCAAAGCAATTTGTCCCACGTTGCCGCCCATCATGATGGTGTGGGTCCCGGGGCTCTGTGCAATGCCTGGTGCCTGGCCAGTGCTAGCCCTGCCCCACGTCCCTTGCCTGTGCTGGCCCGATGCCACCTGAGGTGCTCACCTGCCACTGCCGTGACGTTGTCGCCTGGCTGCAGGCAGTGCGCCGCCGTCACCAACCACTTCTCATTGATGATGGACGCGCCACAGAAGCCCACGCCGTGGCTGTTCACCAGGTGGATCTGCGGGAGCAGAAGGCAGGGACATCCCCGGGTTTGTGTAAATCGGTGGAGAAGAGGAGTGGGGCGTGGGGGTTTTGTTTGGCTGTAGGGCAGGCTGTGTTCAGGTTGTACAGACCCAAAGACGCTGCTCCTCGGGGAGTCCCTGCCCCTCGGTCCCCTGCTCTGTGCAGGGGGTGGCCAGCACTGCCCCACACACGTGTTAGTGCCCCATTGCGCTTCTCCTCCCTCTGCGGCCGGGCTGGGAGAGCCGACAGCCCCGAACACAAACCTCAGCATAAAACTGAGGGCGGCCGAAATACAAGTGCATCCACACGTACCTCTTAAAAGTCTTTTGCCAGTGACTCCATCTTAACTGGTTAACTAGGGACAAAAATCTTAACCACCCATTCCATTTGGGCATCGAACTGCTTCAGTACGGGGCACAAGCCAGGACATCCCTTATGCTAAAACTTCTAATTAAATTGATGAGCTTTAAAAGAAGAATTTCTTTATAATTCATGTGAGGTGGCTCATCACTGTCCATCTGCCTTGAGTTTTCCACGTCTTTACTCATTTGATGCCTCGTTAGGCAGAGCCGGCTGCACTTCAAGGAGCTCCATATCCATAAGGAAGAGGATGGAGCTTGCCCATGGCAACGAGCTGCTGGCCACGGGAGGGCAGCGCAGGCTGCTGGTGGCCCAGAGTGCTCGTGGAGCAGCCAGAGAGGAAACAGGGACACGGTTTATAAAGCTCTTGGCTGGGATCTGAGCCCCACAACCACCCCCAAGCACCAGGGGGAATGTCGCATCCCTCCTGGCTGCTGCTGCAGCCCAGCAGGCCGAGTATCTTCACTTGCCAGCTGGCAAAAGGGCAACCGAGACTTTTTTTTCAGTGGGTGCCTGGTGAGGTAAAGGTCTCCACAAACAGAGGCAACTAGCCAGGCTTGGTGGGCTTGTAGCATGTGATTTTGCATGCTTTATGGGTACTGATTTCTCGTGTTTAACTTTCTGGTTCTCCTCTTGACTTACTGAGTGGTGCCAGCATCACCTGTGGTTTGTCCCACAAAGGGCTGTTGCACAGAAAGCTCTCTGTGGCTAGGGCAGCGGTACGGCCTCTGCCTTTTCGACACAAAATATGACATCCCAACCAACCTCCGGCTGCTGCTTCTGGTGGCCGTGTATGTCCCCAACACGTTACTGGCTTTTTTAGCTCTGAAATGGAGGGCAGGTTCTTGCTCCTGACCTTCCTACAGGCACCCTGCTCACTGCTTCGCTCCCTCAGCAGACATAGCGGGATGGGCTCATCTGCGTGAACGGGCATTTACGTCCCTGTGCGGGCACCTTTTCATGGACGTGGCCAGTGTGGGTCTGTGCTAGAGCTTGCAACAGAAAGAGATTTGCCATTGCTAAAACCTCATCTGAAATTATTATTTTGCATTCTCAGCCACTGAGGTTTCTGCATTTGCTGAAGCCAGAGTAGAATTTAGGGGCAGTAGATGACTTTAAAAAAGATCCAAGCCAGGAGCTACCTTTCATTTTGCCAACAATTTAGAAGTATTAGCAGAGGGGTGGGTTGGAGGGGGTTTCTTTGCAGCCCCCTCCCTTGCCTGAGATGTCACTTTTGGTGAAATAGAGATGACTTGGGTGTCACAAGTTGGATTTGGTAGATGTCACACAAGGACAGATCCTGTGTTGGCATAAATTATCATGGATCTATTGAAACTGATGGAGCCCCAAAATGAGCTGCATTGTTCCTTGCAAAGCTGTGCCTTGCAAAGCTACCCTCCCTCGGCATTTGGCTTAATCTTGGTAAATTCATGGACTACCGGGGAATCTCTTGCTATAGCTCAAATGCGGCTCCTTTGTGCCCCTCCAGGTAAAGCTGCTGTAACTCCGACTTGCAGACTTTTGCCAGGGCAAGTTTTGTTCTTGGGGCATAAAACCGTGTATAGAAAGAAGTTGTGCCCCTGTTAGACTTGAGATCTATTGCTAAACTAACCTCAGAGATGGGCTTTGGGTGTGTAGAAGGAAGATGATGCTGCATTCAGAAGGAAATGAATAGGAGAGCTGCAGAAATAGCCAGTACCTGCCAAGGCACCTCTCCTCTCATGCTGTCTGATCCGCCCACAACCCGGGTGCCCGTCTTAATTATCGGTGTGATTTTTGTGGTGGCAGCGGTGGCGGTGGTGCTGGTTTCTGTGATGTTGTCAAGCTCCTCGTCATGACCATCATCGTGGTCAATGGCGGTGATGTTCCAATGCTCAAAGGTGTTTATGGAGCGGGTGAGCTTGCTCTTTGCTTCAGGAGCCGTGATCCTCCCACAAGGATATGGCACTGGGAGAGAAAGAGTCACGGTTACAACTGGCTGGGCATCACGCTGAGGGTTACAGCGATCTGAGGAGGCAGGTCCTGCCTCATCTCAGCACTCTGTTTTGGGACCAACGTGGGAGACGCGGAGTCCCGGTGCAGGTGACATGTAAGAGCAGCAAAAGCATAAATTGTTTCTGGGCTTTAGAAATGACACCTGGATCACAGACTGGCAGGGGTTGGAAGGGACCTCTGGAGATGATCCAGTCCAACCCCCTGCCAGAGCAGGGTCACCCACAGCAGGTGGCACAGGAACGCCTCCAGGCGGGTTTGGAATGTCTCCAGAGACGGAGACTCCACCACCTCTCTGGGCAGCCTGTGCCAGGGCTGTGCCACCCTCACAGGAAAGAAGTTCCTCCTCATGTTTAGGTGGAACTTCCCATGGTCAAGTTTGTGCCTGTTGCCCCTAGTCCTGTCACCAGGCACCACTGAAAAGAACCTGGCCCCATCCTTCTGACACCCACCCTTTCAGTATTTATAAACATTGATAAGATCCCCCCTCAGTTGCCTTTTTTCCAGACTGAAGAGACCCAAATCCTTCAGCCTTTCTCCATGAGAGAGGTGTTCCAGTCCCCTCATCATTTTGGTAGCCCTTTGCTGTCCCCTCTCCAGCAGTTCCCTGTCCTTCTGGAACCGGGGAGCCCAGCACTGGACGCAGCACTCCAGATGTGGCCTCCCCAGGGCAGAGCAGAGGGGGAGGATGACCTCCCTCCCCCTGCTGGCCACACTCTTCTTGATGCCCCCCAGGATGCCATTGGCCTTCTTGGCCACAAGGGCACATTGCTGGCCCATGGGCATCCTGTTGTCCCCCAGGACTCCCAGGTCTCTTTCCACCGAGCTGCTCTCCAGCAGGTCACCCCCAACCTGTCCTGGTGCAGGGGGTTATTCCTCCCCAGGTGCCGCACCCTACACTTGCCCTTGTTGAATTTCATAAGGTTTCTCTCCGCCCAGCTCTCCAGCCTGTCCAGGTCTCTCTGGATGGTGGCACAGCCTTCTGGTGTGTCAGCCACCCCTCCCAGCTTTGTGCCATTGGCAAACGTGCTGAGGGTGCACTCTGTCCCTTCATCCAGGTCATTGATGAACATATTGAGCAGGGCTGGGCCCAGTACTGAACAGCTTTGAAAAAGAGGAAGGGTTGTGAGGGAGCGTGTTCCCAACGGGAGGGTGCAGCTGTGCCTGTATTTTGTGGGATGCTGAGGGACATACCCGGGAGGCAGCCGGGCGCTTGGCTGACATTCCTACAGCAAGTAGCTCCAGTACAATAAAAGTCCAGCTGGGAGAGGGCAGGAAATAGTATCTGCCAATTGTACAGCTAATCCTGCTTGGCACCAAGGTGAGGAAAACATTAATAAACTCTGTCTCGAGTTGTAGATTTTCTCTGTTAATGAAGATCTCAACTGTAGGCTAGCTTCAGACGAGCTCTTCCCATTTCTCTCCTACGCAGTGTGTGCCAAATTCCTGCTGATAGTGGCAGTCAAAATAGTAAATAGCATCAGGCATTGTCTTTCATCTGAAAAGCTTTCGACAGCACTGTGCAAACAGACATTAGTGTGAAATCAGATGTAAGTGTGGCCTACGGAGACTTCATTGTTTTTTTTTTAAACTGTCCGCTTTAGGAATAGGGCTCAAATAAGTGCTGAGTGATGGAAAGTGCCACCCGTGAGGTTAGGCTAGGAAATGAAGGTTTCAGAGCCAACAAAAGCTAAGGTTTTGCAGGAAGGGCAGTTACCCAACCTGAAAGATGATCTTATCGCTAACAGTCAAACTTTCTGGTCCGGTGAAAGTGATACAGTGTGTTGGGCAACACAGGCCTGAGCTCTTAATGTTCTCCATTAATGGAAGGACTCCCAGCATAAGATACTTCCTACGCTGATCGCTGAAAGTCAGCGCTTTTAGGAGCTGAAAGTGTTCCTGGCTGCAGCTATCAGACCTTCAGAAACCAACTCACCCGTGCAGGTGCCTGCACGCTAGCTTAGGTGTGCAAATCTGGTACTCTCGGGTGTCAGAAATACGACAGCATCAAATGTTAAAATGACTTTAGGTGACAAAATATTTCTCTACTCGGTCTCCTCTTTCCTCTACCAGACGTGCTTCTGAGAGAGATGTTCATGCCCAATTAACTTGCTGTGTTGCGGTGGGTTGGGATTGCTCGTGTTGGTGTGGTTGAGATAGCCTAACAGCCTAGGAGCAGGGTAAATTTGGGGAATATAACAACAACCACCTATGCTTTAGCCCTTTCTGAAGTTGCAACCTCAAGCGATGCATTTCCCCTCCACCCGGCTCAATACCACAGAGTCTAGTTTCTGTCAAGGGTCTTTGTGTGCAGGCACACACTGCTGGGAGGACAGCACCACCACAAAGCTTCGCTTGTTTCCACCCAACTCAGGTAATGATAAGACACTGCGTGATGGCAAGCCATGAAAAGGACCATCAGGAGGATTTGCAGTAAGAAAGATTGTCTTTTGTTCTGAAAAAGCCCGGAGCACCCTCAATTTAGCATCAGTAACTAAATAGTAGCTCCTCTTGGAAGAACAGGGGAGCGAGCTCTGGCTGGCTGGACACCAGTGCGTATGCTGGTGTAGCTGAACGTCACACTTCTGCCCCCAGAAAACTACTGATCCATATCTAGAAATATAAGATGGCTGCAAGTGGGAGAGGTACCTGTGCGAGCGGCCATCTGAAACAAGCATTTACCTTGTGAAAAATTTCCAGACAACTACCCTCCTTCTCCACCCACCTAGGCTAAAAAAAGGAGGTTTAAATTGTGTCCTTCAAACCTGACCCCATTGGGAAAGTGTGGGGTCAGGATCTTTTGCTAAGCAGGAAGACAAGGCTGGTCTCTATCAGGATATTGCATCTCTATGAGATTCGTGTACCTAAATTCAGGACAAGACCTTGGAAACTGTCACCCAAATCTCTTAAAAACACTTTAAAAGCTAACCTGTAGGTTCACAGGACTTTCCGTCTTCATGAAGCCTGTAGCCAGCAGCGCAGGAACACACAACTTTCTGCGGTGGGTCATGCCTGCAAAAGTGCTTGCAGCCTCCATTTTTGATTGCGCAAGTGAAGTCTGAAAGAAATGAAAATGAAACTGTGAAAGCCCTTTTGAAATACAACAGGTTAGAGATGTGTTGGGACTTGGGCCTTCAGACTCAGCCTATAACCCAGTCTGGTTGTTCCGGACTATGGAAAACGGGTGCTTGTTTGCAAGGAGAGTGTCCTCCTTCCAAATCATATCCCTGCTCGCAATGAAGGAGCAGCGGGCACCTGTTTGAGAAGGCAGGTTGAAGAATGGCCCTATGAGAGGTCCTGGCGCAGCCTCCTCCTGCCTCCAACAGCTGCGTGCTGTCTGAAATCTGGCAGCCTGACTGTAAAGGACTCCTGCAAATATTTGGTTACAAGCCATGTGATTTCCCCACCGTTGTGCTGCTTTCCTCCCACTTCGTGCTTAGGGCAATCCAGCCCTGCTGCGGATGCTGGTGGAGCAAACCCTGAGCCCAAGAAGGGCTTCATCCTGGGATCATTGCTGGGCTCGGAATTTAAAGCCATATGTTCTTCCTGACATACCAATAGATCATCGCAGCTTGACGTGGAAGACCCATTTCAGCAGGATGTTTGATGAAACGTGTCCTAACCTGAGGCACGGAAATTCCCGTGACTTGTGTGTGTCTTCTTGCGCTCCTCTGTGGTGGGAACACCGTCTCTTGGAGGTGGGAAACCACTAATCCACGGACACTCTTTTAATTCTCAGTGAGTTTTCAAATAACTTCACAGCAGATTAACTCCACTCCTACTTTCTCAAGGACACCCCCCTTCCTGTAGCCATTTTAATGCCATCATTTACTATTTTTACAGAGCTCCTTTTCACGCCTCACTTCTAGCTCTATTTTTGTTCCTGCCTCACTTCCATGAAAAATCTGCAATGAGACTATTTAAATTTGATGCAGCTTTGAAATGCTCTTTTTAACGTACACTCCTCTCTTGCCAGAGCAGAAGCTCAACTAGAAAGAGAATCTTTTATTAGTGCAGCGAGTCTAGCACATTATGCGAGTCGCACAGCCCCTGATTATATTATAAATATAAGAGCTGAATATCCCTCTTGCTTAAATTATCAGCTGTTTGGTTTTCACAAGCTCCTCAACCCATCAGGAAAATATTTGCCTTTCGTTTGCCTTCAGAATCAAGGTTGCTGGTGATAATTATAATTATGAATTTAGCGGAGTGCCATCAAGAGGAGGTTGCGATAATCCTGCCCTGCTCAGTCCCTGCCGCCCAGCCTGGCGTGAGAAGCAGGGAGGAGGAGGAGTGAGAGCATGGGGGGGGCCCATCGGGGTCGGTGGAAAACTCTTGCTTTCAGCGGGTAGAGCACGTCGCCCCTGATTGACGGGCAGCCCCGGAAAGGCTCGTGCTGGGGAGATAAAGGAAGGTCTCTGTGTCAACATTTGCGCTGGCAGCCGCAACATGAACAAGAGACCTTGAGCCTGAGTCTCTGTTGAACCCTGCGTAAGAGCAGGCACCTCGGTGCCCAGCAGAGGTGGAGCTGGGGCTCCACCAAGGGCAGGAGAGGACAGGGACATCCGCTTCTCCATCCCCAAGCACGTCCCCCGGTAATCCCATTGCCAACAGGCTGAATTTGCACATTCGTGCAAATTACAGCAAAGCGAAACATGTCTGAAGCAGCCCCTAGCAGGACGAAGCTCTACGCCCACTTTGATCCGATGGGAGTTCAAGTAGGCCAGAACAACCACAGGACGAGCCCCCAGTACGTACCTATTTCACAGTTTCTGCCTTCGTACCCAGGTGGGCACCAGCACACATAGGAACTTACTGCGTCTTTGCAAATGGCTCCATTTTTGCATGGATTGGGGTCGCACTGATCTCCATCTTGGAGAGAAGACAGGAAAATTAACAAACCTAAGTGCCCACCACGGCTGGTGCCGACCAAGCACTGGAGCCTTGCTCTGTGCAAGCCTCCTGTTAAAGACGAGCAGGAGACCACACACCTCCCATCTTTGTAGTGGAAAATAAGTCACATCCTGGCACCCAAGTGCACAGCAGACAATGTCAGCACTGGGTAACACCAGCAGCAGGGCTTTACCCAGGGTCCTAATGATGCACCCCGTCCCGCGTGGGTTAATTCCACTCCTTTCAGCAGAACACCTCTTCTGTCCTCTTCATGCCCCATCTCAACAGAACCTCATGCCTTGGCTAAGTTAGGCAAGGTTAGAAGGTTTGCTTCCTCAAGAGTGGTTAGAATTTCCTAATCTGAATTTGTTTAACACTACCGTCTTTGTTCTCTGAAGGTTTGGGCCGGTCCACTTGGGTTTGGAGACCTCTTTGTGTGTTAGGATTGAGAGCCTCGGTCATTGCTCTAAGTCTTGTACTACTGTTAACCGATTTGTATTTTTCTTCGTATGTCAGGGCTTTTATTTTCACAGTTGCCTACAGCTGAGAAGCTGAGGCTTTAATAAAAACACCCAGTATTGCAAAATTGGTGTTGTAACACTTTGGAAGAGTAAGTCAGTGACGTTAAACGACAAGGAAGCGTGCTTTGCAATGGTTGTGCCTTTAAAGGCAAGGAGGAAGGGGAATGTCTTGATGCGTTTGTGTCCTACCAGAAAGCGTGGCTGTTAATGGTGCTTTCGGGAAGGGGCTGGAATGCAAAAGGCGGATTGCAAGCAGGACAAAATGGTTCTGTCTCGTTTAAGGCATGGTGTCAGGGTTTGCGTGGAAGGTGTGGATCGCGGCTGTTGCTGCTGCCTGGCGAGGGCAATCGGGGCTTGGTACCACTCGGGTGCAGTGCGAAGGGTGAGCTCCTGTGGGCTGCACGTGTTGGGAACAGCAGCTTGTAAACTGAGCGGTAAACCAGGCACTTCGGATCACAGGGGAATATATGGCATTCATTAGTTTTGAAGAGCTAATTGGTTACAGTGGCAGGGAAGCAAATGCAGCGTTGGGTTTCAGCGGTTGGTTTTTCAGAGGACAGTCCTTCCATGCAAATGTAACTTCTTTATTTTATAGTCTGGACAGAATAATCTGAATTATTTAAGGCTTTTTAGTGAGATGTTCTGGGCCCTTCGCCAACCTACAAAGCGGTTCATTTATTGAAACGTCCTTAAAATTACTTTCAGATGCTTTAGTGGGCATTGAAATCTTTTTGGTAAGGGACTGAGGAGTCGTCGGGGACGCAAGCTGAAGGGGGGGAAAAAAATACATGGTGGAAAGAAACTGGTGGAGCAGCAAGGGTTTGGGACCACTGGTGTGAACTGCAAACAGCTGTTTGCTGTGATCACGTTGAGGCTCCACTTTAATATGGCATTTCTAGGGATTCACACTGGGCTTGGACGAGGCTGTGCCTTATCTGGAGATCTCTGCTTGAGAACAGAGCATTTGCCTTTTGCTGAAGGGGTGTTAATTCTTGCTGTCATGTTTTACTCTGTAACCACGGCTGAAACTAGAAGCCCAGAGTATGACCTGGGCTCAACAGATCCAGTGGTCTGTGTGAACTGGTTTTGTTCAGTGAGGTTTTTGAAGCTTGTTCAAAAAAACCTGAACAAAGAAAATGTTTAGTAATTATGTACTTTTTTTTTTTGCTTCAATTTTTATACAAAAGGGGCAGGCCCAGGCTGGGTGGCTGCAGGATTTAAGGTGCGTGACTGCCTAGCTCTGTCATAATACGGGTTCTGAATGCTGGAATATACTTTTTTTCAATAAACATCTGCTGCTTCTGCACTGAGAGATGACTATTATGTATTTGGACATGAAGAAAGCAGCTCTTACCAATGTATGTTTTCCAAAACTCCATCTGCAAAGGGAAAAAAAAAAACAACAAACAAACAAAAAAAGAGGTTTCCTTTGATTTCTAATTCCTAGGCACTTCCTGACTGAAGTAGTAAAGGGATGACTCCAAAGATAAAGCAAAAGACTTGTAGGAAAACAACCACCTCCGTAATCCCACTGGTGACCAACAAACCTTTAAAGCAGTTCCCCAGCCCGACTGATGGATCACAAATGAGAACAAAACACAATAGATGCCGCACTTGGCCCCTGCAGGTTCCCCCCTTGCAGTTCACCCAAAAGGCTCGTAGAGGCATGGGCTGGGGGGGAACGAGATGTTGCCATTTTGCAGCAGCGATACTCACCGTTTTCTCTGTGTTTTCAAACACCTCTCGGGCTTCTTCAAAGCTGCATTTTTCTTCTATGCATTCTCTCTCGAGGTTCCCAGGAATAACCTCTTCCAGTCTGTTTGAATTGGCTCGCCTTTGCCGCTGCAGAACCGAGCTCGCCTCTTTGTTCTCGATGAAGACTGCAATTCGAAAAGGAACAGGGGCTAGAGAGGAGCACGTGCCGTCGCGTGATGCAGCTGGGATGGGTTGTCGGGGCTCTGTTCTCCCAGGAATCAAGCCCTTTTCATGCATTCAACCCCCCCGCCCCATTGCCCCATGGCCAGGGATGTTTCAGGAGCATTATCGTCTACTTGAGGTTTCTTTGGTGTCTAAAAAGTGCAATCCAGAGAATCAAATCTTGGAGAACCAAGAGTGAAAGTAGACAATAGACAGAAATGACTGATGGTGACAGGCTGAAGTTTGATGCTTGAAATTCCCTAAAGCAGATGGTGTGAGTATCTCCTATCATGGAGGCACAGCTCAGAATAAGCTATTTGAGAGGTGAAAATAATAGGCCTTTTCATGCTGCTGCTTGGTGAAGTCTTGTTTGGACACAGAAATTGTCCTGCTTTAACTGTCTCTGCCTGTTTTGGCCCTGAAAAACCATTTGTCTCTGCAAGCAGCTGCGGCCCTTGGAAGCCATGAGCCATTTGCTTCTCCCCCTGCTCCTCGCGCTTGCCCAGGGGTCTGGGTACCACAATTTCGTGCTGACAGGAGGGGTGACACGAGCTCTCCTCACCCCCTGGGCCAGGTCACATCAACAAAGTGTTGTGCGTCCATCCACCTTCAACTTCTGACCAAGCTCCGGTACAGAAACCACCAGCAGAGTGCTGCTGGTGCTGCAAGGACCCCCAGTCCAGGTGGGATGTCCGCGGTGGCCACCAGCCTTCCCATGGTGGCTGCCTGGTGAAGGGCACAAGGACGTGCAGTGCCATCATGGTGCTACCATGAATGGCCTCCCAGCAGGGTCACACGTCCCATCAGCTGGGTCAACAGCAGCAGCCTCCCCATGGCAGCTACCTGGCAGGGTTTGCTCCTCACCCACCTCTTGGAGACCCCCACCTCTGCTGAGCACTCTTCTCTAATCCCACCTCTCTAAAAAAGACATTATTCACCCAGAGGATTGTTCCTGCTTTGCCTCTCCTCTCTCTCCACCCTTTCTTAGTGCTCGCAGCCATGTCTCTTTTTGTCACTAGATGGCATGGTAGAGCAGCTCTTCTTGGAGCTGCTGGTGGCCACCCTGGACACGGACCCTTATCTGGGGGCTCTATGCTGGAAGGGGTTCAGGCCTCTCTGAGGGCTATGGAGAGCAGGAGCTCAGCTGGGAGGGCAGAGAGGAGAGTGAGGGGCAACTACCAGTCCCTGGTTCCTTCTTATGGCTAACTTCTGATCTTCATCCAGAGAAGATCCCAGCCTCTCTGAATCCACAGAGGATTGGTTCTGTTGAACTCTCATGAGCCCCAAACAGGTTGCTCTGATTTACACCATGCCAGTGATGGTGTAATCAGCCCCTTGACTGAAAGATCTCTCTGCAAGAGACCGAACTAATTGTTTTTGCAATGCTTTTAATCATTGTAGAGCAAGTTTGCACCTCTGCCTTCCTCATGCTAGTGTGGTTTTGGTTAAAAACGAAAAGGAGTGCATTCAGATCCTGACCTTAATCTAGTTGTTTGGCAGTAGATATCGATGGGCAAAGCACTGACCTCTGAAGAAGCCAGGCTTGTTTCAAACACTGCAGCCCCTGAGGGGGTGGCCGGTCCCCTCCCAGCTGCAGGGTTGTGGTTTACATGTGGGATGTGAAGGTACACCCCCAAGCAAGGCTCCCTGGAGCATGGAGTCACAGCTTCGCTGGAGGAGACCTTCTCCCCATGGCATGGGCTGCAGCCTCCAGCTTGTCCCCAAGCCGGGCAGAAAAGGCTAAGGTGAGAATGGTGGAGTGGCCTCCCTTGGTTTTATAGCCCTATTGGGATCTCCATGTGCTTAGTGTCTGGGGTCCCGATGTGAGCATGGCTGCACATCACCCCGTGTGAAGAGAGGCAGCTGCGTTAGACCCTCTCCTTCATCTCTTCCCAGTGGGATGTGCCAGGCACCTGCCGTAATTAACCCATTTAATGGTGAGAACTCATTTTAATGAATGCAGCTTTGCCTCCCTCAGATCCCTCTAGGCTTTCTCAGTTGCTTACTGATCCCACATGCTGCTTTACAAGGTAAACCTGATTTGAACTGAAGATTGCAGACCCCATGGGGTCACAGATGCGGTACTCAGCCTGGCTGGAAACCATCCTCACACCAAGAATATATTCACACATGACTTATCAACTTCTGAACCGGTATCTGAGAGAAGAGATGGGTCCCTGGGCCAAGGGGACGTGGGGATGGATGTGTCCTGCCAGCCGGATATCGTATTTTCTAGGAGGTACACCTGGGTGGGTGGTGGTACCAATAGGAGGTTCTGCTCACTTTTCATTGCTAAGCAAACATTTTGGGAAAAGGTCCTTTTTTTTAACCTGTTACTCGCCACATTTTAATGGAAGAAGAAAGGCCAGCCTTGCACCAAACGAGTACTCACCCTGGATGTGAACCAGCCTCTGCTGGAACTGTTGCTGCTACAGATAAATCAAGCAACAGCCTGCATTACTATGTGTGATTGCCTACATCCATCAACCGCTCTATCTTGTCTACAGTTTTGGCTGCGTCTTACAGTCTTTGTTAAATTCACGCTGGGTTTGGCTTTAAACAGTTCTCGCAGTGGCAAATCCAATGACTGTTTTATGGCTGTGAGTACTTGTTTGTACTCCAGGACAAAGCGGCGGCACAGGCAAAGGTGTGGATGTTACTCCGCCAGCAACACTCTCCCCTTTTTTCCCCTTCTCTGTGTGGGTGCGTGCATTCTAAAATGGCTGAATCAAGCTCTGAAAGCTTAAAAGCCGCAAAAAAATTAAGAAAAATCCCATTCTTAAAATTAATCCCCGTGACACATTCTGCATAACATCAGCATAGAAACTACTATTTCATTCCCAAGAAAAGAACCAGAGCTTTAAAGAGAGGAGCTATAAAACGCAGCAACCCCTCTGCGCTCTCGTCTCTTACGAGACTGCGTGACCTGTCCCACCGTCAAGTGGCAAACTGTCCCTTCGCCTGTGCCACTAACCCCCCCCGTGCCCAAAAGTGAAGGACTTGCTAGGTTTTAAGTGAACCCACCTGTACTTTCGGCAGCAAGACACGCTCCCAGAAGACAGACGGAGAGTACGAGGGGGATATTTGCCATCTTCTTCGCACTGCCCAAACCTCTCACTGACAAATTGTTCAGGTCGTGGAGTTCAGTCAATAGTTCCAAAGTGCAAGTGCTTGTTTATTTATTCTGGGTAACCCTTTAATTTAAGGTCCCCAGATGTGCCATTGGCGAGGCTTGCAATGGCAGCATGGGTGTTATACAAGAGGACATGTCCATGTACAAGAAACCTGATAGGAAATTCCAGTCCTTGGGCTCATCTTCTGCCCTTTAGGATATTACTGCCATTTCTAGGGGGAGTTGAGCATGAGACAACAATAAATTAGCTCAGCTTCAGTGAACTTCTTTAAAGGACTGGATTTCCCATTCCTATCCGGGTGATGTTGTTGGTCATAGAAAAGTCCACAGTGGCATTTTCAAAGGCTTCAGCATGGTCCACATTTTGTCCAAAAGAGGCAGCACAATCCCCTTGAAGACCACCCTACAGATGATGCTTCCTCTGGGGGACCAGGTACCCTTGGAGCAGGGCTGTGCCAGCCAGCATGGTTTCACGCAGGTTATCTAATTAAAAACCTGGATGAAGCGAGGCGAGACTACTGGTTCGCCATCCATATCTGCAGGGGCAAACCCTGGAAACACCATGGAGTTTCCTAGGTCCTGTACTTGAGGCCATAAGAGGGGACCTGCAGCTGGGTGGCTTGGGCAGTGGGCTGGTGTAGGGATGTGTTGATACAATGCTGCATTTGGAGCAGGGAGAGTGTCCAGGGCAGGTCCACAGGCTGCTCCTCATCCACACTGGCCAAAGAGTGGATGAAAGGGAGGGAAGATGAGGGAAATAGGAAAAAAAAAAAAAAAAAAGCAGGTTTTCATACAGAAAAGAAAGAGCGGGTTTTCATATGAAACCATTCATGTTCAATGGTGGGTTACTTACAACTTGTAAGACCCATTTCTTCCTTTTTCCTGGCTTTCCTTTAATGTAAGAGCTATTTCAAGGTGAGTAATTACTTTTGGGAAAATACCGAATATTGTAAAAAAAGAAATGCAAGATTCCCTTTTGGAAAGGTCAAAAATCTCCGCTCCCCCCACACCCCCCCCGGCCTCCTTCCTTGAGGAGCTGCAGGGAAAGCAGGCCGAAATCTTTCATCCCACTCTGGGGAGGGCTTGTGGGCTTTCTGCCAGTGACCAGTTCCTCAAAACCTGCTTCCCAGTTCCTGCTTCTCCCTGTAATCCCTCCATGGAAGGGGCAGAATTGAAATCCCTCATTGCTCCCGTGCGTGTCTGGGGCTTGTAGTGCTCTGCCCAAAGATGAGAGGGTCTGGGACAAAGGAATTTTAGGGCAGAACTCAATTTCTGAGTGCTGTTGCCTTTTGGTATTGGCTCTAATAGTGTAAGAGAAGAGCAGCGAGAGGCTTGTTAAAGCAGAAGAGCTAGAAGAGAGGAGCTGGCAGGTTTTACTAGTTGCCAGCAAAGCAAGATGGATATTCTGCTATTGTCAACGCAAGAGAATCAGTCCCACAGCACATTTCACGGCGCTGTGAGTGCTCACCAGCAGGATAACGCCATCCGGTGAGACGCCGAGTACGTTCCGTGCTGGATGTGCCCGTGTCTCGCAGGCCAGAGATCTGTTAGCTGCTACGAGGCTACAATAGCCCTTGGGTAGTTGTTAAAGTGTTTGCTCGAGCTTATGAACCATAAATTCTGTGCGCCAAAAAAATTAAAAATGTTCTTTCGCGCAGCAAATGGGAGAGAGGTTTATGGTTGCGTGGGTATTTGGAGTTACTTTTGTATGCAGAAAGGACCGATCAGCCACAGGTAAATATGAGATGCTGAACGTGAGTTACAGCCTTGTGAGATCTGTGTTGCCTAGGCGGAAAAAATCCTTTATTTTCCCTTTCTTGGGCAAACAAAAGGTCCTGAAACCTATAATTCATCTTCTTTCTTCTTGTTCCATTTGAAATGATCTTTATTCTTCACCGACAGTAGCTTTTGTTATCAAATTTCTGTGGTAGATAAATGAGTTAGGGTGAGGTAATGTGCTGTTGATGTAAATTGAATGCAAAGTGAAGAAGGTAATGATAATCTCTCATTTTCTGTGCATAAGAAAATGCAAATGTGAGGAAATAAATTGAGCTAAAATGCTGAAACAATACATCTCCTATCAATAAAGAGGAGTGTAGAGAATGGCCTGCCATAACAAAGGATAATTAGAACCTCATTACTGTAAATATTTTACTTTAGAACATAGGTCAGTCAAATTATTTTTGGTTTATGGTGTATATTTCACTTGTAATAGTACTTGCAACATTATTGCTAATTAATCGTCACAGAAAATGCCAACATCATTAGAATAAACAAGGCTATTAATACAAATAATTTCTATTGTTTACTACTATTGCTGTCAACTTCTGGGGCACTAAATTGAAAGCAAAGTGTTTCTTTTTATTTGTATTTGCAAACAAAATCCCCTAGAATTGCGATCCCCAGCATGGGCACTTGGGAGATGAAAGCTTTGCTGTTTAGGTGGGTGACATCAATTAAATATCAGATCTGGCTTTGTTTCGACTTAGTGTTCTACGTTCTCTAAAGAAGACCATTTAAAATACACCAACCAAGTCATGTTCCTTCCTGTTAAAAAGGCTTTCTGTAGCAATGAGCTCTTGGGAGACATCTCTTCTGGTTTGAGTTGATAGGTTTGGGGTGGGTTTTTTTGGAAATATCCCTTTTTTTATTGGAACAAAACGGTCCCACGCATGCTGTTGTTGGACGTATGGTTGTGTCAAAGGCTGAAGGGGCCGGCAGGGACACAGGGTAGCATGTTCCCGGCAGGGTCACCACCTCGGGCTTGGGGACTGCACATCTTTCAGGGAATCTTTCTGCTGCAAAGTGAAATGAAGTTTATGAGAAGTCAGAACAAGGAAGCTATTTCCATTTTAATCTGATAGATTTTTTTTTTTTTTTTAAATGTGCTCTGGCTGCACTGATCAATAATGTTAAACAGCCTGATGTCTTGAAGATCTTGTTAAATGATTGTTCATAATCTCCCTTGTCTCCAAATGCACTCTTTTAAGCGAAAGATCCTTGCTCAAAACCTTAAGCAAATTGCAATTTGCCCTTGTCCTCTAGATAGCTATGGTAAGTAATCCTTCCTTAACCAGCAGCAAACAAGCCATTTCTGAAAAAAACAGGGAAAGTAATGCTTGATCTTTGTTTTATTATTTTTTTCTTCTTTATTTGACTACTTTGAAGTCCCAGGCTTTTTCTGGAGCAACAATTGTAGGAAGTTATCCAAATATAGAAGCAGCACAGCCATGGAGTCCTTTGCAGTGCCTGTCATTCTGTTGTAGTCATTAACATACTGGAGAGAGTACCGCTTCTGTAAAAAGTCCCACGGCCACTGAAGATGGCTATGGAACATGTTGCCCAGAGAAGCTGTGGCTGCCCCATCCCTGGAGGTGTTCAAGGCCAGGCTGGACGGGGCTTGGAGCAACCTGGTCTGGTGGGAGGTGTCCCTGCCCAGGGCAGGGTGTGGCACTGGATGGTCTTTAAGGTCCCTTCCAACCCAAACCATTCTGTGATTCTAAAAAAAAAAAAACTAAGGTGTATTTGGACATCAGTGGTGTTGGTGACCTACCCCAGATGAGGATGTGCCCTCAGCTTTCACAGGCGGGATGCAGAAGCCTTGTCCCCGTGGCGATGGCTCTGGGGTGGTGGGATCGCAGGCGCAGGGAGATGCTGCTGCGGACTTCAAAGCTGGGCAGTGGGAGGGTTATTCAGGCAAAAAGGAGGTGGCTGGCTTTGGCAATGTGAAATGGCAACCAGGACCATCCCTTCAGTGACAGCAGCATACAGCTTGTGCAGGAGCAGTGCTGGTTTATAGCCCTCACATCTCTGAGAACCTCTTCCCTACTCCCCTGATCCATCTCCAGGCTTTCAGTTCCTGTGTGTTGGGCATTTTTATTCTGCTTTTATGCAGAGGCTTGAATACTTGTGCCAAGAAACAGGCTCCCCTTGCTGAATTCCCTCCAGACACATCCATCGCGGTTAGCACTTAAGCTCTGTCCCTCCCATTTTATTCCATTTTTAATTAGACTCCTGAACAGGAGCACAGAGCAAACTCCACTTTCATCTGGGAGACCCTGTGCTGTGAAATATTTACGGGAAGTAAATAACTGTCAGAAAGTAAATAAGTCCCTGACTCTACATGAGTGTAAAAGTGCTTTGAAATAGTCTCATTCGAATAAAAGCTTCTCATGTTGAGTGGCAGTAAGAAACAGCAACACAGGCAAAAAATTCCCAATGTAGAAGGTAAACACAATTACTAATTCATGGAGCAGCACGTTTCACAGTAGCAGCTTTAGTATCTTTCTTTTCAGCTTGATTTAAAATAGGCCAGATTAAAAGGAAATCTGGATTTGGTTTGGTCATCATCTTTTCAGAAAGTGGAGCGCAAGCACGGCCAGACACACCATGTTGCTGAAGTTATTCTAAATTTAGACTTGGCCGTCTCCACTTCAAGCTCTGAATAAAGCAATGAAACAAAGCTCGGAGAAGGCAGCAGCTCTTGCAGGTTTTGATGGGTCAGGTAGATCACCAAGCTCAAACATCATCATACAGAACAAGAACTAAGTTAAATATAAGCTCAAAAGCTGGCCCGCCGCTGTGCGTGGGATGGATGCTCGTCCTTCGCCAGGCTTGCTGGTGTGAGCTTGAGTTCTGGAGGTTGCTTTGAAACAGATCTCTCTAAGATCTTTCTCCTTCCTCCAGCAAACCCATTGCTCCCATCTGCTGATGGCATTACTAGGGTAGTGACCTAGAGAAATACTCCTGGGCCAGGACTGTTAATAGAGACAGGTTAACTCCGGCCAGCAGCATCCAACTGAGCAGAGGGAACTTGTTCCCTTCTTCACTCATGGGAGGAGATTCATCCCACCTTGCTCTGATGCCTGTTGTCAGAGGAGGGAGGCGTCTCTCTCTCTTGCTCTCCCTTTCTGGTGATTAGAAAAGGAGCCTTGATTAACAGTTTATGCTCTGTGTCAAACTTTATTTTTGGGAAGTTAAAATTGGGGTGAAAGGAGTCTCAACCAGCACATCCAAACCCGCCTTGCACTTAACTCCATGCTGAGACGCCTTTTCTTTCTACTGTCTTTATAATTTGCCTTCTTGGCCTTTAGGGACAAAATTGTCTGTGGTATTAACATTAAAATTGAAGGGGAGGATATGTAGACAAGAGATAAGGGTGTTTCTAATCTGTGTATCCCTAATTGATACCACCAGCCTGCTCACTGAGACATAGGTTCTTGAATCAGTGGCACTCAAAGCTCATCCCCTGCTCAGTAAGTGTGGTCTTGGAACACCCCTTCCAGCTGATTGACTTAGGAGGGAACCGGAAAAGCTGAGAGCTCTCCCTGTAAGTCTTTGACCCACTGCACGAGGCAGACAATACTTGACATACATTCAGAGAAAGGGACCTCACGGTCTCCACTATCTGCTCACATCAACAGGTATGATGGATGAAAG
This sequence comes from Rissa tridactyla, assembly GCF_028500815.1. Taxonomy (NCBI): domain Eukaryota; kingdom Metazoa; phylum Chordata; class Aves; order Charadriiformes; family Laridae; genus Rissa; species Rissa tridactyla. The sequence continues at coordinate 29,241,521 of NC_071474.1, read as the reverse complement.
CACCACTCTGCTTCCAGAGGGAGACACTGCAATTTTTCTCTTGAAATCCCAGGGCCGTCAGAGGTATATGATGTCATGAATAGTTAAGACTGAATTGGCCTTTCTAGCAGGTCTGACCTACTTGGGTTTTCTTTTCTGTTCCCCTGACCTAGTGCCCTGGCGTACTTTTCTTGGTAACAGCGCTCGCTAATGGATGGTTGGGTGCTCTGACTTGCCAGCTCTATAACAAAGCCAACAGCGCTCTGTTGTGAAGGTTAATTTGCAGCCAAATTCACCAAGAGAACTAGCCAAACCTCTCTGCACTACTTGGGCTCTATGGTGAAAATTCAAGAAGGATGGTAGTTGTGTACCCAGTGGTTGCTTCAGAAGGGTGATTTTTACTGGTGTACAGTGGAGTCACCTCCCTGATGGGATGACCTGCTGACATAAAGATCAGCCATGGCTGTTTGCAGGTGGGCTTTCCAGTCTCCGGTGCTAAGAAGGCACAGAAGCTTGGGTTCATCTTTCTGAATTTAATCTCCTAACTTGAATTGCCCAGTCCGGCACCACGGACTCTATAGTTGCAGGAAAGAGGTACTTCTAGAGACCCAAAAAGTGAGGCGCTGGGGGTATGGCTGGGCTTTGAAGTGCATTCCTCCCTGTGTTGGCTCCACATGGAATGTACGGCCCTGTGCTCCAAGTGCAATGGGGAGATGACAGCTCAGTGTCCATACGTGTTTGGTGCCTGTAAAGCTGCTGTGTTGTGCCCATGCTTTGTTCAGAAGATGTTGGGAACCTTGGTAGTAAGAGGATGGACGGACAGTAGGATGCAAAGGGACAGCTGAGGGCTGGAACCCGAGGTGGCTGTACAGAATGCAATGGTGCTTTATCAGATTTGCACTAGTTGAGCTTCTAGTTGAAGTTGCTAATTTAAACTTTACTGCAGATGTCCTGAGAGTTTTTCATTTAAACTAATACAAAGTAACCTTAAAAAGCAGCATGCCTATCCTACCTTAGGAAAACTCTCTTGTCTGTTTCTGGCTAGCCCTCTTTGCAATTAAGGTTGTATGACTAATTATGAGTTGAAGCATATTGTAAACTTCTTAAATCAAGTGAAATATTTCACATGCATGGAAATACAAATGGTTAAAAGATGTGATATCTAATATATGACACACTCTTTCTAAATTAGGCTCATCCCTTTGAAAAAATGCATGAGTTCCACAGCTCAGGCTTAGATCAGAATTTGAAACTGCAGAGAATTATCTTAGAAATCACAAAAAGTATCTCCCAAGGGTTTTTGATGGGTGCTTCTTCACATCAGCTTTTTATCTTGTGTCAAACTCATGGAAACATGGAGAGCTTGTTATGTGTCCTCCTTCTAAAAAGCATCACAGCTCCCAGCTATGAATCCTGATTCAACAGGTAAATGCTCTTCCTAGAAATGAATCTGGGCCTGAGTGCTTCTTATCTTCAAGGCTTTGAGGTTCCCAGCTAAGGTTGCACCATAGAACGGATGCAGGATGGGAACAAAATTCATGTTGCTCTTGTCCAAGTACTGACGTCACCTGGATCTTCTTGTAGATTTAGGGCTAAATTCTGCCACCCCTTTGTGCCAGCAGAGTTTGATTGACTGGAATGGGGCTGCAGGTTTGGCCTTCTCTTAATGGGCCACCTTGCTGCTAAACTCTGGGACTGGGAGTCTGGTGGCATGATAGCTCTGGCTGTCTCAGTCCTTGGATAAAACCAGGCGAGTAAGCAAACCAGCTGGCAGGACTTCACAACCATTGCGCCAACCCCATTGGTAGTTTGTGCGGCCAACCTGTGAGGACCTACCTCAGCAGTTTAGCCAGGTCACCACCTCTGAATGGTCTCCACTTCTTTTTTCTTCTAATATTTTCTCTGGTTGGTTTGCTGTGGTGTCTGAAGCACACTGAGAACTTCCCAAGCATAACAGCAGGGACTGCGTGTGCCCAAGGAGAGCTTCACAACAGCTACAGCAGATAGGGGTCAGGGAGGTGGGACTTTATAAATCAACAACCTTCATTACTTGCAGCCTGGAAAAAATGAAAGGAGAGATGTACTCACAAAGTAGAGACTTCAGTGGGGGTTCAGGCACTAATCCATAAAAGTCAACGAGTCTGTGTCTTGCACAAGTGACTGGATTCAACCTCCCCAGTAAACCCTGGCAGTGCTGCTGGGTCATCCTCCATCAACGGGGACAGCCTGTGTTGGAGCTAAATAAATGTGGTACAAAATGGCACCTAAAGTAGCATGTGTTATCCCACATAGCCACTACCCTGGTCCTTCTAAGGAGGAGCTCTGTCAGCTCCCTCTGTCTCCTCTTCGGGAGAGGGATGGTGCAACCCTCCTTCCCTCCCTTTCCCTTTCTCCCATCTCTCCTCCCATATAATTCTGCTCTCCTGCATTTCTCTAAGGCTTTTGTAGTATTTTTCAAGTCGGCTTAGTCGTAAGCAGTCCTTAATCACAAGCAATCCTTTTACTATTAATATAATAGAAGATTCAGATGATGCTTCTGGTTGTTACGGACATTTGCACTAGTGCAAGGCCAGGAGACAATACTGCTGTGTCAGCACAGGAATAAATAACCACCTGGGGCCGAGGGCTAGCAGAGCTGAACATCAGACCTCCCTATTGTCTGCTCCGGGTTTAAAATACTCCTGGGAGGTGAATCTGAGGAATGAAGCTCAATGCTAGTAAATATTTTTGACCTATGCTCTGGCTGTGGGTAATTTACAACACGCTTGAAAATCTGATCTGGGTTATGTCCAATTCACAGAAGTTTATTTCCAAGGCAGTTATTTATAGACTGCCTTCCTGGCTCTGGGGTTTCTTGGGGAAGTGTCTGAACATCAGCTCTCTGAGCAATCACCATAAAATTAAAATTTTCAATTTCAATGGTGAACAAACAGTTTAAGGAAAGTGAAATATTATCCAACAAATCCTTCTTTTCACTTAAAGCTTTGAGCCTTTAAATATTTATTAGCAGTGTCTCTACTCTGCAGCAATGTTAAAAGGCTCAGCCCCATTCTAAGGAAGAGAACAATCCATTTGATTAAAAATGAAGTGCAAATGCCATTTCTAAAGAAGGCCTTCAAGTCAGATTACAGTGTTTGGAAAAATGATCGGCACTTTGGTCTTCTATGTAGTACAGCTAGAAATGGGGTTGGTTTTGTTTCCTCCCTTAAACCTCCTTTGCCCTACAAATTTTGTGGTTCTTTCTCATGGCTTGACCCTGTAGGAGTGATGGTCGCATTTCTCTGGGTAGATCCCCCGAGTCACTCCCTAAATTGAGTTCTTCATGTTCTTCATTTGTAGACGTGGGGCCCTTGGGTGCTCATTGGTCTATTTTAACTTCTGTTTTTCCCTTGCTTTAGCTATGTAGGAAACAGCCTGCAGTAATCTCAGGGGATAATAACTTGAGGTTTGGCAAATCTGAGGAAACTTTATCTCTCCATGCATTGATCGAACTACCTGTACTTTTTCTTTCTTTAAAAAAACCCCAAAACTTAAAATCTTTAAAATAATTGTCTACACAATAGTATACAGTGGTGAAGAAAGATGTGATTGTTGTATAGGATTTCAAATTGAATCTCTGTCAAGTTGCCAGCTGGAAAAGAACCCCCTGAATTGTGAGTGCACATGGAGCTGGCATTGCTTTGCCTGGGGAAGTGCCTGGTACCTCCTGGGAAGAGGGGAATGATGAAAACCTTCATTTAAAATGTGAGTTCCCAAAGAAAATTGTCTCATGGTAGAAAATTGTCTCATTTGTAAATCTCTGCAAAGTTATCTTCTGTAAAGGTTGTTGGGTTAACCATAGCTAGAAGGACCATGCTAGGTTGTCTTAATCACTTAGCAGAGATTGTTTAAGAAGTTATTCTTATGGGAAAGTCCTGAATCTGCGTGTATGTGTGTGCACCCTATCAATTCACGCAGGATTCAGTGGAAATAAGGGCTTCACAGTGGTCATCTGTACCAATGTGTGGGGAGAGGAAACCTCTCCACCAAGAACCCACAGAGAAGAGGAAGGGGAGATGGAGGCAGTAGAATCATAGAATGGTTAGAGTTGGAAGGGACATAGAAGATCATGTAGTTCCACCCACCTGCCCTGGGCAGGGACACCTCCCACTAGACCAGGTTGCTCCAAGCCCCGTCCAGCCTGGCCTTGAACACTTTGAGGGAAGAATACCCTGCCCAAAACAACGCAATGAAAAAGGGCGAGAACCAGGACAGATTAGCTCTAGAGAGCTAATCCAGCTCCCTGACTCTTCTTTCAGGCTAACCCCCTTATGGTAAGACCAGCAGAGTTTTTGGAGGGTCTGTACAGGGCATGGTGTTTTCCTGTCATACATTAAAGCTACCCTGTATCACCAGGGAAATTGTCTAGAAGATGGAGCAACAAAAAGCTTGATAAAAGGAAATATTATCTGTTAAATGAGGCAGGACTTTCTCACAAGTGTGTAAGTTCATAGATAAGCAAATATAAAGCTAGGTAATACACCTTGTCTTCGGCTGAGCCACTTAGCTTGCTTTGCGCAATGTACGTTCATCCCACTCCCTTAGGCCTGCTAGTTCAGCCTGTGAAGGTTATCACCTCTGTCTTGTCTCAAGTAATTGGAAATGTCTTCTAAATGGCCCAGCTTCCCTCTCTCTGGTGCCAGAAGACAATAGATTCTTGGTAATTGAGGCCTCAGCTAAAAGGGCTGCTGTAGTTAGGCTTCATTGCAAAAGATAAGGTGGCACCAAAACTGTTGATGGCAGAATGAAGGAAAACAAATTATCGTGCCTGAAATCAAATGAGTTTTAATTAATGCGTCTAATCTGTCTAGTGAAAGTTCTAAATGCCATTTGTGTCTTCATTGTTGCTCTGAACAGTGACAAACTCATCAGAGGCAAACAAATTGTAATGTGTGCCACTAAAGCTAAAACCTACCAGAACTGAAATACGTAATTTGGGAAAGAAGTATGTTTTAGGGAAACCTGCTGTAGCCCTGAAGTTCATGCATCACATCCCACCTCTGGGAGCTTTAAATATCCATTACCCACATAGAACCGGGATTTCTACTCGCTCCCAATTAGAGAGCGTGAGAACTCCTGCAGACACAATCTCCATTGTCCCAGTCCTGTCTCCTGGGAGGAGACCTCCCCTGTGTGCTCCACCATGGAAAGGTCTGGTGTGGATTCCTTCTGCAGGTGGCTTCCTGCAAAACCAACACCGCTGAGCAGTGGTCCTGCCTGGGGAAGGGGGAAGATTTCTCTTTAGATGGAGAAGGAATTTAAGCCTTCCAGAAGGTACTTTATTCAGAGTTAAACCTGAGTAACACCTTTTTTCCCAGCACAGGCTCTGTAGAACCGTAAGCAAGCTGAGCTTGGTGTAGAACTTTATTTTTCTTGTCCATATCAGCTTTTCCCTCTGGTTTCCTCTTAAAAACTACAAAATGCATACCTACAGCAAAGAGCAAATCCACATCTTGCCTGTATGCAGATACCTTGCAGGCTGGAGATACTCTACAAGATTGAGACAAGATCTTGTTGGATTTTTGTTGTTGTTGTTTTTCAGCTTTTTTAAATCTAAATTTTGTGTCCTGGGGAGGAAAGGAACGGCGATGTAAGAACAGAAGAGTATAAAGCAGTCACAAATAAACCTGAGCTAGAATTTAGAGACAAGTTCCTCACCTCAGACTAAGGGAAGATTTTGGGAACTTGCCAGTAGCAGTGAGGATGGGGGCAGGTGGAGAAGAAGCGGTCAAAAAATGCTTAAAAGCAAAACCCGTTAAAACCAATTGGATGAGACAGTAGGAAATTTGGGACTGGGGTGGGAGGGGACACAACTATAGCTATGACCACAAAGTGCAAGGTTTACCTAGGCTTCTGCCCTGTGCTCATTAAAGGAAGAGTTTCTCGGGTGGAAAGACCCACTGCCAATTGTAGAAGTGGTCCAAGTCCCTGAAGGTGATCTGCAAAATGAAACAGAAACAAAATGGGAACATAGCTCTTTGATTTTGCAGCTAGCCCCAGAGCCCCTCAGTCCTTTACTTCTGATCTTTTAGTGGAGCTGATTGTGTATCTTTGAGGCCTTTGGTCCTCAGCTGTAGAAATAAAAGCTCAGAGAGCTGAGCCGGTTGCTGATTCACCTCTAGGAGTAGAAACAGCGTTACAGCCTGATCAAAGACTTATTCCAGTGGGGGTCTTTCCGTAGCATTTTTGCACAGACCCGAAGATATGTAAATGTTCTGCAGAATCTGACATACATGAGTAACGTTAAGCGTATCTTGTTGTTGATGAATTCTTTTTAATAAAAGGAAAATTAAAACTAAAACAGGCCCTTCTGAAAAATCAGTCTGTGCAGAGCCACAAGTAAGCATAATTTCTCTCCATTGTTTTTACCATCCTGCAAATTTGATTCATCCTCAGTCTGCTGATGCTTAAATGTGGCAATAATCTGGCAGGAGCCTCAGCCGTTTCTTCCTTCTACATTACACAGAATGGTGTTATGGCAGATCTCTGTGGTCTTCTATCCTGTAGCCTCTGTGGTACATTTAATAGCAGAAAACAGCCAGTGCTTTGAAATAAAAAATAATTGTCTTGCATGTTAGACGCAGAGAGGAGATATTTTTTATTGTTGTTTTCTTTTTCTGTCTTTTTTTCTTTTCTACCTGCTTCTAAATCTTTGGTGTTTATGCTTCAAGCAAATGCAAATAAAACAGTGACTAAACTAGCTGGATTTTGAACATATGCAGAGAATCATAAATTTTATGGACTGTTGATGTTATCTGAAAGGAACCTCAAAGAATGAGACTGAATAGTGCATTGTAGAAGGAAAAATTTCCTTCATTGCTACCACTGTGGGTTAAGGAAAACATAATCTTGTCAAAAGAGCTTGATGTAGTATTTTTGGGGTGAGATTACAAGTTCAGTTGATGAAAACACTTGGGTTGGTACAATAGAATAGACAAGGACTTCTGCAAAACACATGATTTGGTACCATGGAGCCCTGCATATTAAGTAACTAGAGAGTGCAAAAATGAATATTGTGTGTATTAAAGGGATTTAAAACTGCCTAACTAATGGTCCTCAAAGTGATCACTGTCAGCTGCTGATGCTGTGGGTGCTCGCCGGGGTTCGTCTTTTTCTCCATTTCCATGATACTTACCAGCTGACTGGAAATGGCACCAGCAATGAGATTCCAGCTCACAAGTTGGGATGGTGCCATGGGGAGAGACGGCAAAGGATGGCCAGTGGAAAAATATGCTGAATATGAGTTTGCCTATAGCCAGAATGTTACTGTGGTTCTTGAGAACATGTAGCCTGGGAAGGGGACATCACCTCTGTGCTGATATAATTGCTATATGAAGAGTCTGTCTAGGTCAGCAGTTCAAATAGGGCTGGGGTTAATCAGAGTCCCCTCTAAGAAGATTTACCAAAATAATAGAAGGATTGATTAACACACCTTCTTGTGAGAAACCTGAGCAATTTGCTGAGCTATCAGAATAACAGTTTCATGTTAACCAAGGCAAGTCTTAACTTTCCACACCTGGGCTAAAGGTTGTGAGGGGAACCTTTTTGATATAGCAGATAAAGCTCTAACGAGATCCTGGAAATTGAAGAGTAGCATCTTCACGCAAGAAATATGAGTGAATGGTCATTGGGACAATAACAGAGGTCATGGTCAAGTACCATTGCTGGAGAATTCTAGATGAATTTAGCGTTGATGTGGAATTAAAAATGACATATTGAGAAGACCTGTGTCTCCAGCAATGCAGTTTAGGCTGGAGCTTCAAAGCAATTTTTTCACCCTGTAACAGGGAAGGAGTCCCAAGAGCCCTCTGAATTCATCCCCAGAGGCTGGCCCACTTCATTCTGAACGTCTGAAATCTAACAGTCTGGGGGAAATTGTGTGGCTTCGGCAGCATCACAGAGAAAGAAACCCATTCCACCACGTGGGTCTCTGTGAAAGGCAATAAGCACCTCCAGGAATCTGCAGGATCAAAGCTTTAGATTAGATTTTTCTTTCTGTTTCCCATTGAATTTGCACAGAGTGAAAAACCGAGGATGGTTTTAAAATAGGAGTTCTATTTCTTATTCAACATTCAGGCCTAAAAATTGACGGAAACAGAGGCAATTAGAGCGGGTGAGAGTGAGTAAGGTGCCTCTTCCACTTCATTTAGTAAAGAAACCGAGTTGTCTCCCCTAGGCACTTGGCTTGCAGCTTGTGTGACTGCAGATGGCTGCCACTTTGAAGGAAGCCTGTAATTTAAAAGCAACTCTGAATCATCCTGCCTGCCTTTCTTGGCATAACGCCACTTCACTTTGCTGCTCTGCAGAGGCTGGTGTTCATGGGTTTATCTTCTTGACTGGCAACACAAAGCAAGCCATGCATCCAGGACTAATGGCAGGTGCCTTGGAGAAGACGAAGTCAAGTATTTCGGTCTACTGCCTCTACAGGAGACAGCCCATTTAGCAGCTAGCATTACCTGATGGCCAGTGCTCCCACCTAAGCCTTCGTTATTAACCATCAGGGGAAGCATCTATCTTGTGCTCATTCCCCTTGAGATCAAAGCCACGATGTATATAACTGTTGCGGGGCGGGAGGCTGAATGTTTCTTGGGAATAAGGCAAAGGTGAAGGCTCAGCTCTGGCTTCACAGCTTGGAGTGGTTCAAAGTAGACTTCTCTATGCAATACAATAAGGTCTTGCATTACTACACCTCCATGAAGAGCCACAAAAACCAGCCCTGAGGCCTCCACATAGGGTCCCAAATGGACAAACTGTTATTTCAGTGATTTAGCTGTCTCAGGGTAACAGGACTAATTAATGAGTGGTGATGGCACTGTGACTGCAGATTTATCCCCTCGTGCTAGTTTCTATTTCCAATCTGCCATTTTGCTCTTTGCTGCTTAGCCCGCTTCAACTCTTCATCCCTTGCATCAGGAGGAATGGGCAGGAGTTCCCCTTGTGCCTTCTCCAGTGCCGACACTGTGCCATCGGCAGGCAGCTCCTTCCCATGGGGCTGAAGGATGCATCTCCCTACAAGTTCATTCAGCAATGACCTGACTTGGGGGTCCTAAGCCACCTCCCATTTTCCATTTAGCAAACAGCAAATTGCTACTGAGCAGTCTCCTACTGGTGGTTTTCCTCCTCTTCGGGCATTTTTGCAATGCCATGTGAGCTCTTTGTAACAACATGGGAGAGAAATCTTGTGGAAAGGGACCTGAGGAAGTCATCTAGACTGACCGATGGCTCAAAGCAAGGTCAGCATTGAGTTTGCAAGTGGTTGGTGTCTAGAAGTGGCTGAGAGTCTGCTGATGGAGGCCAGAACCGGTGCTCTTTCCTGTGCTCTGGAGGTGTCTCTCCATTTGTTAGGGTCGATGTTTCTCCACCCTAGTCTATCTCCCCTCCATTAAACTGCCCAGGCACAAAAATCCATGGTTTTCCATGACAAAAGTCAATGAAGGACACTATAGACAGCTGGCTTCCCTCAATGCAGATGGAAACTCTGATGGGCATCAAGGTGGCTGCATCTGGTTTCTCAGGCTAAATAATGTGACCTAAAGAGCCTGGATCAGAATAGGGGGAGGTCAAAGGCCTGGGGAGGTTTTGGGTGTCATCTTCCCGTAGTTTGGAAAGCTTTTTGGGTTGTCTTCTTAGTCTAGCTACAGGGACAAAAGGCTGTTTTGTCGTAGGTTAGATACTAGCTAGTTCAGAAGCAGTTAAGCCACTGGCATTGGAAAATGGAAGCCTAAACTGCCCAAAAGGGTGCTGTATAAATTTGTCTCTCAGATACTGTTAAGTATTGAAGCTAAGTAATTGCCATACCTGCTTCCCCAGATGTGTTTTGACCTCTTGTTTAATTATCTTTCCAAAAATTGTCCATTCCTGAGGTTGCTGGTTTTTGCTGAACACACTGCTGCCAATGTGCTTGAAAGAGATTATTTTACAGGAAAAGCATTTCCACAAACAGATTTAATGTTCACTTTTCTTTCTTTCCCCGAGGGCTCTCTACCTATTTTTACTCCTTATGTTCCCTTATCATGCAGTGGAACCCAAGGCCCTATTTACGGAGAAATGTTTTGAAAAGCCTAAAACTTTCTATTTCTGTAAATAAACATGTCTGTACTGCTGGAGTCAGGAGCCTGTTTCTCAGGAGTTCTTGCTTTGGTTGGAGCTGGATTGCTGGTTGACCTCTATTCTGCCTTAATATGGGTGAATATAGGAGTTAGGCTTGAAATTGTTTTCACATTGCAAATTCCCGTACACAATGAGATTTGCTTTACTTTCTGCATCTCTCCACACCTCCTGGGTGGTTATGGAGGAAACAGGTTACCTTCTGTGGGGAGATGAAAGCTGGAGAGGGACTTTTTACAAGGGCATATAGCAATAGGATGAGGGGAGATTTAAATCAGATCTCAGGAAGGAATTTTTCTCTCTGAAGGTGGTGAGCCCCTGGCCCAGGTTGCCCAGAGAAGCTGTGGCTGCACCATCCCTGGAGGTGTTCAAGGCCAGGCTGGATGGGGCTTGGAGCAACCTGGTCTGGTGGGAGGTGTCCCTGCCCAGGGCAGGGGGGTTGCACTGGATGGTCTTTAAGGTCCCTTCCAACCCAAACCATTCTATAATTCTGTGTCTCTGATTCTGAATTGCAAGGTTAGCCATCGAAGTGGGCAGTGCCTCCATTGCCCCTTATGTGAAGCCTCATTGTATTGTCTGTGCTCTTAAATTAGCTGCTCAGCTCTGACCCTGGGTCACCACCACCTTTCAGTAACAAACAGCGAGGCAAGAGTCTGCTTAATTTCCTCCTGTGCTACCAAGACATCAGAACAAGCTTGCTTTCCGAGGGTGCAAAGTCCTGTGACGAAAAGCTTGGCTGTGTCTTTACTTTGCAGAGACAATGGATGCAAATGATCCGGGCCAGCGGGCTGCAAAATCAGAAATGACAAGCAGGAGGAGGATGTGCGGCTCCTGGTGAAATGGTGCTGACGGTCGCCGTTGCTGGCTTCTTTGCATCCGCAGCCGCTGCCTGGAGGCCCTGGCCCCAGCCTGCGCAGGCGGGAGCCGGAGTGAGCCAGCAGCAGTTTCTGTAATGAGGATGTCGATGTGGTGATGTCCAAACCTTCATGCAAAAACGCATCTCCCCGAATAGCTGCCCGATGGTACACATAATGGTGGATGGCAGGAGCACTGGCTTTTCTGGCATCTCTTGCACATGCAGGCTCTGTCCAGAGGGTCCGTGCCCAGGGGTGCCAGGGCTCCAGTGGGAGCCAGCGCCGAGCCCTGGCTCTTGCCTCCTTCTCCAGCCCAGATGGAGCTGGGGGGAGACAGCCAGGCTGGACAGCAGCAGGATCAGCCTTGTCTTGGTTTCTCAATGATTAAATACATTACTTCTCAGCCAGCCTCAGTCAGTCTTGAAATTCACACTGAATTCCAGATGCTTGTCTTATTTGCTGAATAATGTTTTTCAGCTGGATCCCTTTTTTCTGTCTGTAATGCAGTAGGGCTTTGAGCTCCTTTCCATTCTAGCTGGCCTCTTATGCACAATCTTATCCCCATGTACAAGGGGATAAGAGGAGATGTTGTCTCCTCTTGTCCTGGGATAGAAAATGTCCATCCCTCTCACCATGGGAGAGCCTCTTCAGCTCCGAAGGGTGCAGCTCGAGGCTTCTAGCACTGTCACATCTGACAAAATGGCAACTGCTATATGTACCACTGGTAAGGGGTGGTCTCTGCTGTCTCTTGGGTAGAGAAGGGCATGATCCTGTCCCTCTTTCGTTGATAGGAAAACCCGCAGATTGTTGACATGGCATTTATTGGAGAAATTACTGGACAGATGTCCAGTTCTGCTGAGACTCAGGTCTGCTGTGAAGTTCACAGCATGATCTTTTTGCTCTATCTTTGGAAATACTTGTGATATTGTAGAGCGCTTACGTTTCTTGGGAAAGCTCAGTAACTACCTAGGCTGCTTTTGGATGTCTTTATTCTCAATATTCTCCTTTTTAAACCCCAAGCAGGCTCAGGCAGAGGGCCTGAACAAGATTCCTCTGTGTCCCTCCCTCCCAGCCTACCCGTAAGTGCTTCAGGTAAACCTCAGGGGACTGGTTTTGTTCCCAGCACAGCTCATCTGCTGGGAACAACGCGGGTGAACACGGCAGCTCTTGGTTTGCTCTTGGAGCTTCAGAAGCTATTGTGTGTCTGCCATGACTACTGGGCTCCCTTTTTTCTTGAGGTCTGTCACGGACAAAGTAGTGAGATCTTCAGGTTTGCCCAAGTTCACACCTAGACTGACAAAAACTGCTAGGGCTGGTGGGACAACCACTCCTACATGAACATGGCAAGGTTTTGACTCAGAGCTATTAACATCTCTGCTTTTTGTTCTGAGGCCGTTTTGGGAAGAGTTTCAGGTGCTGATATAAGCTCTTTGCCTGCTGCCTCTGCAGGTTAAATAGATGTTTGGCCCCAGTAACAGTGTTAGCTATTGCTGGGGACAACCACTCCTGCCTCAATCTACCCTCTGGACAAAAGCATTTGTGCATTCAGAAGCAGCATTCAGGGCGGAGAACACAGGCTTCTCAGCAACCTAGTCAGTAAATAACATGTGGCACATGAAATGAGCTAATGGTATTTTTATGTAAGAGACAGACAGGCCAATCATTCATTCGCACTCATTTTTACTGTCTGTTTTATTCTCTCTGATGCAAAACAGCCAGATTCCAGCACCTTTTCCTCCATTAGAGGCGCTGACTTCAAAACCCGTCTGCTTTTCTCATACTTGAAAAGGAATTAATGCCTTGCTCCAGCAAACTCTTAAGGTAAATGATTCCCTGCATCTCATTTCAACACCTCTGAATCTACTTGCTCACCTCAGTACTTCTAGATGTAAAAAGCATGTAGTGATGGACAGAAATTAAGCCCTTCTCCGCCACCAACCACCACAGGTAGGAGAAGGAAATGTGAGGCTCACCTAATGTCCACCAGAAAAATGCATGGGAAGTCCCCTAAAACAGCAGACTTGGTTGGGCAGGTCCTTGTCCAAAACCAAGGTTGAGGAGAAGGATAATATATTTAGGGGTCAGCTACTATGGACAGACTGAAAAATTCTCTAGGCAAAAATCTCCAATTTTGCTTGTGCTTCTTTCTGGAGTGGTGAAAATATTCAGCTTCAAGGGGAAGACTTCCCAAAGGGCTGTGATTGCAGGTGGTCTAAATGGCTGTAGCCTTCTGCTGGGTGGCTTTTGTCCCTCCACAGTTCTTCAGATGTCCTAAGCTCAGGATTTCCTTACCACTGTCACTGGTGTGTGTGTGGGAAATGGGAGTGCTGCTGTTTAGGTTCCTAAACCACTTTTAGGATCTTCTGACAAGCTCAGAGTTGTCCCTATGTACCTCCTGGATTCCTTTAGCTTTTCCTCACCCTCTTCCTTTCCCTATTCTCAGAAAGGGAAGCATCAACTCTTGGAGCCATGGACTAGCTTACACCTGGTTGGGGAAAGGTTTGAGGCTGTAGGTAAAGACTTTGGGATGTGAATGTTTGATACCCTGGGAAAGGTGAGTCACTAAATCTTATTTGTAATTCTGTATAAAGCTGAGCCAGGGCTGCCTACCAAGGGCTGCTGTGGAAATAGTCGGAGAACCTGCTATAACTGTTGATGAGGACGTCTGTGCAAGCTTCATCTTACTGTGGGACTAGACTGGGACTCATAGGCGAGGCTCTACAGAAGAGTACCATTAATGCCTTAACATGCTGGGTAACCAGCTGGATTTGCAGTTCAACAGGCACATTATGGCACAAACGAAGTGCCTGTTCCAGAAAAAGGGCAGCACTCTGCTCTATCCCCTGCAAAAGCCCAACCTTCTTGGTGAAAACAAGTCAAAGCATGATTCCCTTCAAGGGCACGGGAAGGCACGTTGGGGTAGACATGCTGCCAATGCACTAAGCACCACCAGCATGCCTGCTTTGACCCACAGCAGGGTCAGGGTACCCTGGGAACACCAGGAGGTCAAGCACAGACGTTCCCTCTAGCATCCGATTGATCGTACCAGACACAACGCTTTAAAAATCAGGATCATACTTTAACAGGAAAATATTTATTAAAACATTGCAAATTGCTTTCCCCACATGCCTATTGCATCATACTGTGTGTGAAAGCAGACTGCTGCTTTCAAAACTGCAGTGGAAGTTCTCCATACAGAGATAATTAGCATATATTTTTGCATTACCCATAATGTAGCTTTCATCTCTTTAGCCTTTCAATTTTCACGGCTTTATTTTAAGGACAGAGAATCTGTAGCATAGGGACACTCTTGATTTGATGGGAGCTGATGAATAGGTTAAGATAAATACCATATAAATGTTTCTTTGAAATAATGCACTTGCTGGCAGAGTGAATCAGATGTCTGTGTTGCATGATGGTAGCTGTCACTTTATTAGACTTCCTAATTCAGCATTGAAGCCACACTTTACGGCCAGTTATTCCTTTCCTAATTTGTAATTTGTCATCTACAGCATATTGATTGTGCACCTAAAATATTTGCACATCTTCTCAAATGCAATTTGCAGCTCGAAATTTCAGCTGGCGGAACAGCACCGGCAAAATGAAAGCGCAGTGAAATCATTCCGATTCCGAGTGGGGTCAGTTTTGGTGGGTGGCAGTCAGGCAGCTTTTTGGTGGATCATACGATATTTGTTTAGAGATTCTGAGAGCAGGATCAGAGCTAAAATGATGAGTTGTAGATATTAAGTACTTTTTGTGTTCCTATGCAAACAGCCGCACTTTCAGAGCTCAAGGTAGTCTACAGACCACAGTGAAGAGAGGAATCAGTTCTAGCTCCTGAAGGCAGAGGGAATTCCTGGTTCACACTGGGTTTAGGGGGTCATAATGGTTTTTAATGAGTGGGTAGAGGGTTAATTTGCCAATGGAAAGATCTGTGCACCCATCCAAAGTTGGAGATTCAAAGTTTTGAGACAAACTTAAATGAATGATAGCCTGACTCACCAGGATGAGTCAGGGCTTGTTCCAGAAGGAGAACTCCTGCCTTTTTTTTTTTCTTTTCATGTGTGTGTAGGACTAGGTATCACCAAAGCATTGCTGGTGCTTCTCAATGAAAACAGAAAAGTAAAGCAGGAAGAAGTAATGAACTTTCTCATAAAACTTGCGCAGGTGGGAAGAGTCACCCAGATCCATTTCATATTGTTCACAAATTGCTCTAGGAATCTAGTAATCTAGGAAGACGCAACTGCCTGTCACTTCTCTGGAATCTCTTTGTACTAGTTCACTGCAGCAAAATCTCTTGGGGTAGTTCTCCTTGTGCTTTCACTTGAACTGTGAAATGCTGGGATATGTATTTGCAAAGAGAGAGTTTCTTACGGCAACGTTCTCTCTCCCACAGCAGCAGATTTCCCAGACATTGTTCTATTTTGTTTTAGCCGTTTTACTAGTTTCTCTAGGCAACTTTTTCTGGGCAATGTTTTGATAGGTAAAATGAAATGGGAACTCTGCCTCCTCTCTCCCATGGTCCTTTAGATTGCAGTTCCCAGGTGGAGATTCCACCTCCAGCCAGATCTGCTGCGATGTTATGGTCAATCTCCTTCTGTTGGCCCAGGAGGGACATTTGTTTGGAACAGCCTTGGAAACCCTAAGAAGTGCACCGTCTAAACAAATGCTACTTTAATTATTGGGTTGGGTCCAAAACCAATCGCTGTAATCACAAAATTTGGGATTTGGGTTGCAGCTGCCAGCCCCTCGTTCTCCCCCGACTGGCTTTTTGTGGATGACTTTGTTTGTTGCCTGAGGAAGAGAGTGGGTGGGATGGCAAACAGATGGAGAAACGCAATGGAGAGCTGAAAATCCTGAGCCCCCAAAACCTGGAACTCAAGAGTAATAATATCACAGTGTGCAGAAAGATTAGTCTTTTGATCCTGTTGGCAAAAACTGCTGTTTGCCAGCTGGTCAGCCAGTTCTGGCATCCTCCAGTCACAATTGCAATTGAGAAATGACTGGAGAGCTGTTTCTGCACTCAAATCCTTGCTGCCAGATGTACAATTATCGCTACTGAAGTAGCAAAAAGAGCCTGGCTTGGGAACACAGCAGGCTCCGAGTAGCTTGATTTGCTTGTGACAGCTGTTGCATTGCGTTTTGTGTCTTACCTCTAATTCTTGACCATGGCTGACATACCTCACCTCTTGACCTGTGCTGGCTGTGGTCTGTCCTGTACCTGTGATTGCTCCAAATGGCCAAAATATATGAGAGTATTTATAAGGTCATGTAAGATTTTGGCTGTGGGGAGGGGTGAAAGGGGCAAGTCTCATTTCAATGAAAAGATCTGTTTTTCCTCTCGCTTCCCCTACGGCTTCCCTTCTTGGCTGCTGCTTAATTAGCATGAAAATTGACTAAATATTTTAAGCAAATCAGAATTTCAAGAAGCAGCTAGAGCGGTGCATCATGTTTAAGTGTGCGTCGCACTGTGCAAGTCGTCATTGAATAATGAATTAATAAATATCTTTGAAGGATTTTTTTAGCCCAGAAAGCATACACCATTTTAGCTTCCAGTCAATTGCCCTATTTACTGTGGTTCTTTTTTAGCAACGCTATCAGTCCTGGAAGTAGCCTTGTCAATATTTTAGTTGCTTTGGTGCACAGAGCTATAGCATTCAGTTGAATTGTAATCCTCAAATTGGCAAGCAAACAGGTTTGCTCGGCTTGCCCGTTCCATTTTTGGTAACAGGAGCTTGGAAAACCTTCTATAAAGGGTAAGGATGAAGAATCTTGTCTGATGCAGCTGTGAGATTCTGTTGTCCATGGTTAAACCTCTCTCTGGTGCTGCTGATTTGAAGGGTACAGAGAAAGTTTGCCTACAGAAAAAAATCCTATTGTAGGCACATCTAACCCTTTCAAAGACAAGGAGAGTTTAATATTCAAATTGCCTCTTTACTCCTCTGCCTGGGCGAGAGTTCATCTACTCCTCCCCCCCATTTTTAAAGGTGTTTCTAGCCCACAGACCCGGCTAAATTGTGATTTAGATGCCGAGTGTTTAGACTCAGCTTGACCCCCCTGCGTGGATTGTACAAAGCAAGTGCCCTGGCCCACGGTCCTCCTCTGCATCCATACGGTGGAAGTAAGGATGCTGGAGGCAGAGGGGGCCACCTGAGGGATGTGGGTGTGCTGCAGCCTCTCCTGACCCCACCACCTGTCCCTGCCTGATGTCCACCTGGGCTGAGACAGAAGGAGGGACACTGAGCCACACAGGAGTGGCTCTGCACTGCACTGGTGAGACCCCACCTGGAGTACTGTGTCCAGCTCTGGAGCCCTCAGCACAAGAAGGACATGGACCTCTTGGAGCGGGGCCAGAGGAGGCCACAGAGATGCTGGGAGGGCTGGAGCCCCTCTGCTGTGAGGACAGGCTGAGAGAGATGGGGGAGTTCAGCCTGGAGAAGAGAAGGCTCCGGGGAGACCTTCGAGCCCCTTCCAGTCCCTAAAGGGGTTCCAGGAAAGCTGGGGAGGGACTCTGGATCAGGGAGGGGAGCCATAGGACGAGGGGGAATGGTTTTAAACTGGAAGAGGGGAGATTTAGATGAGATGTGAGGAAGAAATTCTTTGCTGTGAGGGTGGTGAGCCCCTGGCCCAGGTTGCCCGGAGAAGCTGTGGCTGCCCCATCCCTGGAGGGGTTCAAGGCCAGGCTGGACGGGGCTTGGAGCAACCTGGTGTGGTGGGAGGTGTCCCTGCCCAGGGCAGGGGGTGGCACTGGATGGTCTTTAAGGTCCCTTCCAACCCAAACCATTCTGTGATTCTATGAGTTGCAGTGGCTGGAGCCTGACTGCCACACGAGGGGCATGGTGCCCTGTCCGTACCCTCCCTCTACTGAACAGCATCCAGGATGGTGGCATGTCTGGTGACACCCCTCCCAGTTAGATGAGGACCGCGTCCACCCCTGGAGATATAAATCCCTGTGGCTGCAAATTCTACCCTGAGAACTCCTGCGAGTTTTGTATCCTTGCAACGATGTGTTTGTGTTCTGATTCTTTACTGTGCGTCCTGCTGCTGGGCAGGGATGAGCTGGTGACAGAAGAAACCTGTAGGAGACTACTGTCAGATACAGACAGTAGGACCTGCCGTATAACGATAGTGATGATACATTAATGATTGACAAGTGCATAAAGTAAATGGACTGGCAAATAGTTTTCCCTGGAATCTCATCTTATAATAGCCATATCTAGTGTTACTTCTAATGGAGAAGGTAAAAAGATATAGATGTCTGGGGAATGTGACTTTTAAAAAATTGAATCCCGTTAAGCTGCAAGCGAGACAGGATTTGGGTTTGGTGTTTCGGCTGTGAGCAATGGAGAGCAGTCAGCAGAGCTGGGATGCGGCTGGAAGTAGGGTATCAGGTCACACAATTCTGTAAGATGAAACCAGCATTTGTTCAGGCCGTGATTCAACTTGGCTCTAAAGTCTGTGTATTAAATCCCATTGACTTCAGTGGGACTATTTGTGTCCTTTTAAAGTTACACAAGGGCTTAAGTATTTTGCCATGTTGAAGCCTCCCATTGAGACTTAAATTCATTCTCCCATGTAACTTGTAAATATCCCAATGGCAATATTTAGTTCTAGCTAGCAAAAGCCAGAGAAAAGATGAATTATACTTCTCATTGAGACACACTCAATGTTTACATAAATAGTTGCTGTGAGGTGTTTTCTAGTCGAAATTACATATGCCCGATTTACCTAAACGCATTCTGAGGTCTACAGATTTTAGCTTTGTTTTTTCTTCAATTTCTTAAAGATATACAGCAACTACACACAGTCTCTGAAGACTAGTCGATCATTTAAATTATATTATTAGCATTGATTAGCCTGACAGCATGGCACTTCCATTTGAATGTCATTAGAGGGAAGCGACAGCCGCGATGGAGCACGGGAGGAAAAGAAACACAGAGGAATGGATGTGGCTTTGAAGACTTCATAAGGCAAGAAAAAACATAAGACAGAGGCAAACAAAATGTAGTAACTCAGGACTGCTGCATGAGAACCGATAGGATAAAACCTTCTCCTTTGGGAAAAAATAGTGTGGAGAAAAGAGAGTGAAAACACAAAGCTTATTAAGGCTTTCTGTAAACAACACCAAATGAAATGTTTCTTATTAAAGTACATGCTGAGACCTGAGCTGTGCCAATAGAGCCCGTAGGTAGGAAGACTCAAAAGTCCTACAGTGTGGGGATGCCCAAAGGAGCAGGTGGCAGAGGCAAAATTGCTCCTTGCGAAAGCTCCCACAGCCCCAGGACACAGGTTAGATGATGTGTGCAGGGAGAGATGGGGGAAACGGCTACGCAAAAATGCTCTCTCCATCCCAAGTGCTGGGATTATAACACGGCGTCTCCATCCAGCCTCTATGTGTGTGAAGGACTTGGTCACGTGTAGGTCATGCAATGCTCTTTTAGCATTGAGGGGGACCGAAATAACCCATTCCCAGTGAACTGGCCCTGGTGAAGACGGTTTCGTTCGAGCTACTGCGAGCTGTATTTATGACACGCTAAGACACGCAACTGGCTTTTAGGATGTGAATTAGTAGTTTAAAATTAACTTGTCAAATGAAGTCAGGATCATCTCTATGAGCATCTCTGGGACTAGTAGTTGCCTTTAGCAGCCAGGCTGGCAGTGCAAAGCTGTGATTAACGTGAACCCTTGGTGTAACTTCCCGTGTGTTTTTTGGTGGCTCTCGCAATTCACCCAGCTGATGTAGATCAGTGAGTCCGTGGCCTGATTTGGTGCCAGATGGAGAAGCTTAACATTGATCTTGAGCTAAACCTCCCTCTGCTTCTGCAGGGTGGTGGTGAGCCAGCTGATGTGCCCACGACCGCTCTTTCGCTCCCTCTTTTGAGAAAAAACGCGTCTTCCCATGGCTAAACTGATAGTCACTGAATAATCTCTTCATTGCAGAAGATCCTATCCTGTGTAGCTGAATCATTTGTTACAAACAGTTTCTAAAACCCGGTAATAGCTTTGTGAGTATCGCATCGCAAAGGAGCTGTCAGCCTGTCTGTCTACTGCAAGCAGGAGTCAAACATACAGTAAACCCCATAAGAGCTGTCTTTAAGGGAAAAACTTTGACGGCAAACCCAACAGTTGTGATTTCAAGTTATAACGTGCCAGATTCTGTGACAGCATTACCCGGCACAGCAGGGGAGTCGTTTGCCAGACTTAATTTCTGGAAGCTAACTCAAATAACTCTCCAGCTCTGGCAGGCTTCTGATGTCCGTGTTCGGCAAAGGCAGCTTTTTTGCAGGGATGGATTTGTTGATCTCTTGCCCTTTCAGTTATTGGTCCTGGTTGTGTGAAGTGATTCGGTCACCAGTAATTCAGTGCTGGAGTGTTTTGTACTCATGCTGAGCAGGAACAGCTGATAGTACCAGGTGGAGAGCAGAGGCGTGATCAGACCCAAGGAGCTTGTATGGAAATTTCAGCCAAGAACTCTTTTTTTTTTTTTTTTTTTTTTTAATGGCCACGATATAAATCCTTGAAAATGGCAGTTGATAATGGAAATGCTGACTCAACCATAGCTGTAGTCACAGTGGCCCTGCTATGACTCCACGAGAAGAGAATAGATTGTTGTCAGCAGATGACTACATTTTTCAATTTTAGGAGCAATTCTTTTGATGTGTTAACCTTATTTACACTTCTTTCAGTACACTCATGTCTTTCCGCTGAATGTCAAGGGCAGCTCTAGAATTAAAAAGAATTAAGAATTTCTTTCCGTGCCCTCTGCTGCAATGAAATTTCTTCAGCTTTGAAGCAGTGGAGGGGTGGCAAAAGGTTCTGGCATTGAACAGCGGTGTGTTGTTATGCAGATGGTGGCCTGGTTCTCATCTTGCACACACTGGTATGTATGGACACAAGTCCCTTGAATTCTACAGAGTCACAGATTTGTCTATTGAAATTTAGGGCGCAATATTCTGTGTAATTCAAGGAACTGGTTAATAAGCCACCCATGTTCTTGTCTGGTGTCAGTGAGTCACCACTTCTCTGGTGGGGTATCAGTATCTCAGGCTGGGTGGTGGAAGGGGTCTCCAAAGAAGGCGGAAGGAACTGGACATACAGTGGTTGCACCACATCATCTCTTTAGGGTCACTGAAGTTTTCAAGTATGTTCAAAGTCTTGGTACAAATTTTCAAAGGTGCTGGTGTCCAAGCACCTTCCAAGCCAAATGTGGGTTTTCATGTGTCCTTATTAAAAGGCAGAGAAACACAGGGTGGAAGAAGTTTAGTGACACAGAGGAGGAGGATTAGAAAGAGAAAGGAAAAATGAAACGGTACCAGCAAACTCATACCAATAATGATACGAGCTGTAACAACCAGCTTCCAATGGCCGAGTTCCATTTGGCCATTTTTACATAGGAGTTTAAGTATAGATTTGGGTGGCTAAATATAGACAGTCGGATATCTATTATGCGAAATCTCAGTTTGAAATTATTCAACATCTTCCTATTGTATTTGAATAATCGGCGTTTTATCGTGACGTGAAACCGTCTGAACAAAAATCCTTTCAGAAAGTACTTCTTTGCTGTTAGTCGGACAACTCAGGAGAGATTTCCTTTATGAAAAGCAGCCGTCAGATACTCTTCAGAAGATGAACATCTTTGCAGGGTCTAATGAGAAAAGAGAGCTAACCAGGATGTGAGATCTCACATGCCCTCTACCCCCTGCAACTTTTTCTTTTTGGAAAGTTGGACTAGAAACTGTTTTTCTTTCTGTAGCAGCTAAAACCTGGTTGTTAGACGTCTTGTGCAGGTTTTCGGAGGAAACTGCTGTATCCGATTCTTCATCTTGAGCCTGCCCAACAGGATTTAATTTACCCAGATACCATGAGCAGTGTGTTGTGGAATATTCGGTGTGCAGTCATATCACGCTTGAGATTAAACCCTGGCTGATGAATGAACCCTTCACTTCTGAACGTAATTGCTAACCATTAAAGCCTTAAACTGGCAACAGTCCTGTAGCACACAGTCAGTGAAACAGGAAAAAGCTGTAAATTGCAACCTGTACTTATTCAAAATAATTCCAGTCTTACTGTGCCATATATAGATTGAATGGTATACCCTGGTATACTAATATAGTGTATCACCGCTCTTCCATCCCAGCACGGAGCCTTGGGGCTGCAATCCATTGAAAAAAGTCTTTGAAGGCTATAAATATGCCAGCGTTGCTCCCAGTTTGTAAATGAGAGCAATGGAAGCTAAATATATGCTGACTCTTCTCTGACAGATCCTGAAAGCGATTCTTATTCATTTTGATTCTTGCCCAGAATATCTTTCTTGCAGTCCTACTTCGGAATCGTTGAAGAAAACAACCCTGACAACTCACCCTTCAGCCCTGCGCCGCAGACAAGAAAGGCTTGGCTGATGTTACAGAGCTCAGCTAATTGCAGACTGAAACAGAATGTTGGTCATTTCCCTCCTTTCTGTACAAAATCCAGACTGCCACTAAGTGCCATGGCCAGGATGCTTAGCTGATTTAGACTGGTGCTGCTACATTGATGTTGTCAGCGCTATTTGGTGTTAATTGGCAAGAGGATCCAGCCTTGTAGCTTCAGAAAGCCAACCGCATCCTGGTCTGCATCAAAAGAAGCATGGCCAGCAGGGCGAGGGCGGTGATTCTGCCCCTCTACTCTGCTCTGGTGAGACCCCACCTGGAGTACTGTGTCCAGCTCTGGAGCCCTCAGCACAAGAAGGACATGGACCTCTTGGAGCGGGTCCAGAGGAGGCCACGAAGATGCTCAGAGGGCTGGAGCCCCTCTGCTGTGAGGACAAGCTGAGAGAGTTGGGGGGGTTCAGCCTGGAGAAGAGAAGGCTCCGGGGAAACCTTCGAGCCCCTTCCAGTCCCTCAAGGGGCTCCAGGAAAGCTGGGGAGGGACTCTGGATCAGGGAGGGGAGCCATGGGACGAGGGGGAGCGGTTTTAAACTGGAAGAGGGAGGATTTAGATGAGACCTGAGGAAGAAATTCTTTGCTGTGAGGGTGGTGAGCCCCTGGCCCAGGTTGCCCAGAGAAGCTGTGGCTGCCCCATCCCTGGAGGGGTTCAAGGCCAGGCTGGATGGGGCTTGGAGCAACCTGGTCTGGTGGGAGGTGTCCCTGCCCAGGGCAGGGGGTGGCACTGGATGGTCTTTAAGGTCCCTTCCAACCCAAACCATTCTGTGATTCTACGATTCTGCGATTCATTAGCCCAGCCAATGCTTTGGGCTTCTCTGGATGGCAGCTGCTTCACCCTTGCCGTCCACACCATGAATTCCTGGCTCAAAAGGTGGTAGAGTGAAGAACTGAGGCAGGTTGAGGAGGAGGGGGAAGTTTCTGAAGAGACTGTGTGCTGAGGGACTGTGGGCTCCTGATGCTCTGGCTGGTGGATCTTCCCCACCCAAGGGCAAATGCTAGTGCTGCTGTGAGGGACCGGGGCTGCTGCTCATCTGTTTGGATGTAGGAGTGCAAGAAGCAGAGCAAATTTCTTAGAAACAAAGCATATCTAGGATTTATTTGTTATATGCAGTATGTACAACCTCCCAGGGAATACAGCTGCATTTACACTTTAAGGTTAAAATCCACAACAGCAGAGAAATGGAGGTGTTATTCCTGCTGTGGAAACAGTGAAGATCACAACGGGGGGAAACACAGCAGAGACATGAGGTTATTTGCTTTGGTCCTTCAGGTGGTACTGCCATCCCAACAGCGACCTCGCTTCTCCCCTGCTTCCATGCAGGTCAGCAGCACCGCAAAATCCCCAAACCTCCAGAAATTGCAAATTTACACCCGTGGGTTTTCGCTTCTCCACCTCAGGAAAGGGAGGCGGCAGGGGTGCAAAACCAGACGGGAGCTGTCAGCCGGCTCGAAAATGACGTGCCTCAGGAGGTGTTTTATTTATGGCGACATTCAGATCAAACAATCACAGAAGAGCCTTGGTATCAATCAGAGAAGGGGAATTTGGTTCCTACGGCCCAGTTCCACTTTCTTTCAAACATTTTCTTTAAGCCTGGGGGAGGAGGAGAGGGACATCCAAGCTCCCACGAGAGGCCTGGGCTGATGGAAGGCACCCTTGATGTGTAACGTTAATATAAGAAGGAAGGAATAAGGCACTTTTCTCCTTATGGTATAAACCACAGCAGGGTTAATTTTGAGGTTTCAAAAGTGCCTGCAGAACGTTAATGTCAGATGCCCAAAATATTGTTAAACACAAGCGATTTGCGATTTAAAATATTACAAGCCTGCTATTTTTAGTGCAGAGGAACCTTTAGTCATTCTACATTTAGATGGCTTATCAGAATTAAATAAATAACAGCAATGGTTACTGCTCAAATTAGGTCTGTCTCGGTTTCCATGGCATCCAATCTGTTATCTCCAATATTCTTGCCAGGATTTGTACTGGGGCTCTGGGACAGCAACATTTCTTATAAGGCTTATAAGGAATTATCCTGTAGCAATTTCAGCTATATGGTTTCTATGAAACCCTGGAATAAATGGATTTATTTAAGATGTGTTGAAGGTTTTTTTTTTCTTTTTTCTTTTTCTTTTTTTTTTTCCTCCCTTGAACTGTTGTCTATTTTTAGCCCTGCTGCCTGCTTTTATGTGGTGCTGCTTTAACTCTTTTGTGGACGTGCCGATGTGCTGCCTGGCGATCCCGTGCGGTGGCTGTGCCTGTTGCGCTATCGGAAGAGGACTTTGATGCCGCCGGCAGAGTATATTTGAAAACCGGGGCTCAGGAACGCGGGATAACATCAGGCTTTTCTTCTGCAAAGTCCTTTGAAAGCAGCTACACAGGAGTGTTTCCACTTATTCTGAGACACCAAGTGTAGTTATCCTCGGAGGAAAGGTAGCAACGCTTTGTCTGAGCCCAAGAACTTCTGTCTGAGGCCAAGACCAAAAAAAATATCGCCTACGTCAAGTCGCTGGGTTCAATGTAAAGGTAAATGGTGAAACGCAAAGACCTGTGTTCTGTGGATGATTTAATGATCCCCTCTGACCACTGGGCAACTATGCATTAAAGAGACAGTTATAATCCCAACTCCGAAGAAGAACACGGTGTGCATAGCAAGCTGTATAGCTGCAGAGAGGAGGAAAATATATTTGTGCCATAGCAGCTGCGTATTTCCCCATAGCTCTTCAATTAATACTACCTTTTACGGGTACATTTTTTGGTTCCTTGGCCATTAGATTTTTCAAGTGAGGGTTTCATTAATCTTTTGTTTTCTAGTGTTTACCTAGTATATAGATCCTGTTCCATTTTCCCCTCTGGTAAACAGTAATCTATTTTGAGTTGATTTGCATCCTGTTGTGAAAAAATTTTGGCTCTATGGCATTTTAAAAATCAATGGCTCACTGCGTTTCTAATTTCCAGGTCACATTCCTAAACAAAATGTACTGCTACATAGCACCGAGATTTATGGCAAATTAGAACTAGTTCTAACCAACAGCTTTCTAATATTTTGATAAGAATGAATGACGTAGGAGCGGATAAGCACTTTTACAGCGCCTTTTTTCAGTAGGTCTCAGGAGGGCAGTGAGGACCGCAGGGAATAATTTGGTGTCCAGTGTTTACTTACTTGCGTCTCAGGCTTAAGAGAATGATACTAACACTGCCCTGCAGATCTTCAGCTGGCATAAATTGGCATCCTTTCCCCAGGCATCAGTGGAGCTGCGCTGATTTATACGAGCTCAGGGTGCACCTCTGGCGCATACAACTTTTCTACCATGCCTCACATGGAATTTGATTTACTCTGCATCATGATTGAAATATAGCTGTGTGTTTAAAGCAGGCAAGAAATGATACAGTGCTTACTATTTATAGAGTCGTAGCTACTTTTCAGAGCCAACTGAGCAATTCCCAAGTACAATCACAATACAAAGACTTTAATATTTTAGTACTCTGTCACCCTGTGGTCACTATAAATTCGTTGTGGCTGGGCAGGCAGCCCTAGCTCAAATCTATTTGAAAAACACTTACCTAGGCAACTGCATTAATGCAGAGCCCAGCTATTCATGTTTGCACACGCCATCTCTTGACCCGCTCTGCAAGGAACGGAAAAGGGCTAAGCTGAGCCTGTGAAACGCCGCAGGGCACCAGACGGTGGATGAGATGGTGATTACGGTGCCGGAGCACTTTGCTTAAGCTTTTTTTGCATGGAAAAAAGTGTTAATGGTTAACACGGTGGTACATGAGCTGTTGTAGTAGCTGTCGGTATAAATGAAGGAAGGAATAAATGCCCAGCTTCTGCAAGGTGCAAAACTTTGAGGTTTTTGATGTGACTGAGGAATAGTTGTCCTATATCAGACCAGAGACCCATCAGCTCTATGTCCTGTCTCCAACGGTGACCAAAAGCTATTCTGGTGAAGAGTCTAAGACAGAAGTGTAATGGCACATACCTAGCTCCTTTCCCAGTTTCCGTTTATCTGTGGCTCAAGGATTTCCTGGGGAGGAGGCTTTTGTTTTTAATGGTCTTGATGGAGGTTTCCCCCAAGGATTTGTCCAACCACTTCTTAAATCCCTGTAAGTTTTGAGCATCCACAAATCCGCAGGGCAAGGCTTTCCACAGGTCCATGTTTGCTGCTGGCCATGGCCACTCTTTTGCTTGGTTTTGAACTTTCTGTCTACTAGTTTCAGCTGAGGCCCCTTGGTTCTTGCACTGAGAGGCAGTGAGCAAGCGTCATATAACCACCAGGTAAAGTGATGCCCCTGCCCCCATGTGCTTACCCTCTAACTTGTTGACCAACTGTAAGAAGTACATGAAACAAATAAGTGGTGGGAAAAAGGATTTGGGACCTCAGCACGGCGCTGCAGGAAGGATGGTTCCCAGGCTGTGGGGGTTGCTCTGCTGTGCCTCTTCACTCTCCTGAATGCATTGCTTTTTCCTCTGCCAGGAGCAGGCTCTTGCTTGCGAATACCTTTGCTGTTGCAAATATCAATATTGCTGCAGCATTTGGTGCTTTCCAGTTAATGTGCTGAACACTGGCTGAGGGAAAATTGATGTGTGGATTATAGAAACCACCATCACGTTTGTGTCTTGGAAGTAAAGGTGTTAACTCTTTCTGACTTAATTCATTCAGGTTGAGGGGCACCAAGGGATTGAACCTGAAATACAGCAAATCAATAATATAAACTCTTTGAGCTTTGTGAGCTAAGAATAAACACCAACCACAGATCGAGTCAAATGAACCTGGGCAAGAGGCACGGGGGAAATGTAGCAGTGGTGTTCTGTTATTGCAGGTCAATAAAGGCTAGATAATGTTTGGCTTTCATTACTGATTAAAAAGATTTCCTTGCAAATGTTATGAGATTAACACTGAGCTTTCTGTGTGCACTGAAAGGGTAATGTTTAGAAATGATCATCCTGCATTATCCCAGTGGAAACATGAATAATGATGCTGCAAAGACTAATGCTCTGGATGGAGCTGGAGCTGGTCCTTCTGCCTGACTCACGGGTGGAGGGGGCACACGCAGTGGGAGGACCTGTTCCTAGTGACGATTTTCAGCCTGTGTGACAGCCAGTGAGCGGAGGTTTGCAGGAGACCCTGGACTGTTGGTGCTGCATTGCCCACTGACAGCAACAGGAGTCTTCCTCTGACTTGGTGGGGTGCAGAGCTCCATCAGCTTTCGGGCGGACGTGGTGCCTTATACGGTTATACCAGTCACACTCCAGTTATGGCTGAGGAGGCAATTTCATTACATATGCCTATTTTTAGGTGCTTATAACTCAAAAACATTACCCTCTTGGCGGGAATTTATCACACTTGTTCTCAGCTCAAAGCTGATATATAAGATTTGGCAGGTCTCCAGATAGCTGAAGAACAGCTGCCTGGGACGTTTCCCAACTGCGGTTTTCACCAATTAAGAAGTTTGTTTTCACACAGTTTGGAGGAGTTTCTTTCCTTTAAGATCTTACCTCAGTAACATGCTACTCGCAGACGCCTGTGCACTTCACAGCCTCATAACTTTGGTCCTAAAGCATATTTATTCAGGGGTCTCAAAGGCATTTGTTCCCCTTGAAGAGCAATTGGGAGAGGTATTGGATCTATCAACGTGTAGTCTATCTAAATCTAATCTGTAGCTCTATAAAATCAGGAGCTGCACACCCTGAAATAAAAATTGTTTGCCTTTATTGCCATGACTGTAAGGCGAAAGGAAAGCAGCACAGTCTGCCCGAGACTGGGCCGGGCGGTGAAGCTGCGGGTGCTCCAGTGCCAAAGAATGCTTTTGGTCTTGCGTTTTTTCCCTTTCCTCTTCCCCGCCACCTGAGTGCAGATTATACCAATACCCCTCTAGTCTTCTGCTGGGCTAGAGATTTTTTCCAGTACTATGGCAAGCGAGGCTCCATCACTTTAAATGCCATGCCTGATTTACATCATTTTCCCCGTATTTCTGTGACGTCGGCATGTCTACACACAAGAGCTTCTAGTTGGCTGTAAGGCCTGTTTGTCAAACTAAGAGTCAGATTCGTTTATTTTGAGAGAAAATCTTCCCCTGGATTGAGTTTATCATGGCGTAGAGAAAAAGAAGTATTTCTTAGCACTCAGCAATAACACCACTAGGCAGAAATCTAATTTTTTTTTGGAAAGTGCCTGGGCTCAGAAATTTGCGTCCTTCTCCACAGAGAGGTAGGTAGCCAAGGCATTTAACAGTTGAATATTTCCTTTAAACATGTTGTTTAAAGCTGGTCTATATTTCTCTGGATGTTCCACAGCAAAACCTGCAGGCTGGGAAATATCTTGTCCAAGGCAGAGCAGCTAAGTCTCTAAGAACGGTGCTGGGAAGATATAAAGCTGTTTTCTGTTCAACACTCTTGCCCTGTGTTACCCACTGCACTGGTGAGATACTGACCCACTTCCCGGCTGCGATAAGATACCGACGTGGCCAAAGGCCCTGGGAGGGTTTGTGATGGAGACGGCATCAGTGAAGAGCCCTCTAAACACTTTTCTGTGCCATTCCTAGAAATACCGCTGAGGGAAAGGATGCTAAAGGGATTTGCTCTGGCAGGAATTGGGCTTGCAAAGCATGTTTCATGTTCCCTAAACACAGAAATATGTGTATGTCAAGAGTGCAGACAAGTCTGTCTGGGGATATGGAGAGGACTAGGCTATGATGGGCAGACTTGGCAGGGAAGCAGAAGCTCAAAGGAACTGGTTTGTTTAGGATTGTCACCAAAAATTGCTTGTCCATTTTGGAGAGCAGAAGGGCAAAGAGATTCCAACACCTGCAGGGCGCAGATGGTTTGTGGGCAAAGCCCAGCTACTGGTGAGCACGGTCATAGAATCATAGAATGGTTCGGGTTGGAAGGGACGTTAAAGGTCATCTAGTTCCCATCCCCTGCCCTGGGCAGGGACACCTCCCACCAGAGCAGGTTGCTTCAAACCCCGTCCAGCCTGGCCTTGAACACCCCCAGGGATGGGGCAGCCACAGCTTCTCTGTCTCTGGTGAGACACTGGCCAGTGTCTCACCACCCTCCAGCCCAGATGCCCTGTGGGAGGCTAACAGTGATCAGCTAACACGGATGGGATGGGATGGGATGGGCTGTCAGTGCAGGGAGCCGGGGCTGCACCTCCCCAGGTTTAATGCCCACCTGTCTTACCTTCAGCCTGAGTGCAGCTGGTGGGAGGGCACTGAAGTGTCCTGCTGCTGAGCCCCTGAGTAGGAAATGAGGCACATGTGGTGTGCAAACGAGGGGAGAGGACAAATGCCTCTGGGAGACAGGCAGGAGAGATGCTGCAGACAAAATACTGATGCAAGAGGAGGGGAGGAGGATGTTTGCATCAAGGTAACTGGAGGTGTGCTCAGATTTGACTCCTGCTTGAGAAGTAGATGGGACAAATGGTCCTCAGCAGCCACCCCCGAATTAGAGGTCCCTGTTCCTGGGACTATGCAGCATTTCAGCAGCAAAGAACAAGAGACGGTGAAGGTCTTTCTTTCCCTGCACTGTATGGTGAAGGCTGCCAGATGCATCAGAGGGATGAAAGGATGGCACGTTCCTCATCTTACCACCCGTGGAGCAGCCACCAAGGAGAGGTACAGTCCTTGCTGTCACCAGGTCATGCTCTGGGCTTGCTTTGCCTTATGTTTTTTGTCTGGAGAGAGAGACTTCTCTCATATTTCCCTGATAGTCACAACTTGTGCAATATCTCCAAATGCTATCTGTGGTCTTAACTTAATAAAACCCCTTTAAATGATATGAAACCCTCTCATCACTCCAGTCAGATGCAGAAGGGATGTAATAAGCTATAACAGGCTTTCTGGAATCCTAGGAAAGAGGATCATTTTTCCTTTTAAAGCCCCACTATGAAATAGATCTGAGAGTTTCCTCAGAAATAAATATCCTGGGTTATAGCAAAAGGTCTTGCCAGTCTGGCTGATGTCTGGAAGTCTGTAGAAGTTTGATGGTGCGACCTGCGCACTGGCTTTCGCAGTGAGAAGTTATTCCTTGCCAAATCTTCTTCTCTGTTATGTGAGAATTGTAGCCCCTTACATCAATTTCCCAGCATATGCAAGTGCAGCTGGCCAGAGGCGAGGGAGAGGCAGAGCGCTGTGGAAACTTTTCCAAAATCCCATCTCTGTCTTGAATCGTAGAGGTGGGAAGCCTCCACGTGGGAGCTTTAAAAGGATCTGTCCATATTCATTTGCTTCCAATTGTTCCAAGCTCAGGATCCAGTTCAAACGGATATCTCTGGGTACCAGGACGACGTGGCGATTTCCCGTGTTATATCTCTTTCCCTACCTCCTTTTTTTAACTTTTTTTTTTTTTAAATTCTCCAGTAAACTGACACTGTTTATAGTTTGGTATCAAATAGATGCAAATTTCAGTTTGTGTTTAGCACAAGCCGAGGCAGAACCAAAGGTTTCCGACTGGGTTCTTTGTTACTGAATTTTCTGGGACCAAAACAACATATTTTTTGCTCTTAATCCTGACTTGTCTTCCTTTGGCAGTTGTGATTTCCCTACCTCCCGTGAATAAAACTTGGAGGAAACCTTTGTGTGGCTCCCTGCAGCAGGAATCAGTACGTTTACAGCACCACAATAAAATGCCACAAATCTCCCTTTTTCTACTTGAAATGTCTCTTTGCAGATGGCTTGATTTTTATTCTCTTTACTCCCTTCCTTTCCCCCGTCCCCCCTAGAAGATACCATTTGGGCCATTAGCGATCTCAGCATTTTCTATGTGGTTCTGCTAGATATTTTTGTCAGTCTCGAATCAAAACGGTGCCAGATGGAAGCCCCATGCTCTTCATAGATGATCATTTCCAGCATTCTTCTGCGAGGTTGTATAACATATGTCCACGAGAAATTAAA
Organism: Rissa tridactyla; assembly: GCF_028500815.1. Lineage (NCBI taxonomy): Eukaryota > Metazoa > Chordata > Aves > Charadriiformes > Laridae > Rissa > Rissa tridactyla. The sequence continues at coordinate 29,210,229 of NC_071474.1, read as the reverse complement.
AACGCTGTTTCCTTGCGCGAACTGTGTATGCTCAAGGGCACGGGGAAGGTTAAGAGAATAACCAAGCCAGGACAGTTCTGTACTTTTAAAACATATTGATTTCCTAAAGAGAAGTTATGTTAACATTTAGATGGGCTGCTGATTTGTTGAGGGTGGTCTTATTGCTAAAAACACCTGTACCAAGCAAAGCAGTCATGAAACACATGAGAAAAAAGGAGTTTTATGTTGAAACTAGTAGTCTCTAGTGTCAAGAGGGTGTTGTTTTTCTGGTTTGGTTTGGTTTTTTTCCCCCCAAGCATGCTCAACGTTAGCTTAATGCTATTCCTGTTGATCCCCATTTTAACTGACCGTAGACTTCCTCCTGAGCTGGAGGAATTTCCATACTTTGGGCAGGACTTTTGGAAGCAGACTCTGTATTGGTGTAGTAGCTAGGCTGAGATTTCAGATGCTGGCATTTGGTTGCACAATTCCCATTAAATGAATAGGAACAAAACATCCAAAGGCTGGAACCGCCTGCGAGAAGGTCTGCTGGGGCCAGCTGCCCCAGGAGACCTCTGTCCTTGTGAACCGTGCTCTCCTGCTTTAGCACCCAGCATCCCTGCAAGCTCTTCTGCTTTCGTTCACATTTACAGATTGGGTCATCTCCATTATATTTAAGTACCATCCCTTTGCATCTGTGTGTATGCTTTTTGTGCAAAGTACTGCATATGTTCATGAGCTATAAAAACCCCCAATATTTACGCTACTGAAAAAAACGAGGACTGCGAATAGCTGCAATAGACCTCAAGAAACAAATGACCAACCATCCCTGTCCTTTCAAAGTGTGGGGCTGATCATTTTACGAACCTAAGAAGATTAACTGTCTTGTGTTCGTGCATGCACAGAAAGCACTTAGCTTTGTTTACTGTGGGCACTTGGTGAAAGGAACAAGATTTTGGTCAAAAACAATGTCTTTCTGCTAATGTAAGTAAAACTGTTTCACTCTGCTTTTGAGGCAGGCAAGAGGAGCACATGGCATCAATTACTGTGGGCTACCTGATGGGTGGTAGCTTGTTCAGGAGAGGTAATTAGGTTGCTTGCAAACACTCTATGCAAATTTTCAGTCTGCTTTCCTAAGGAAAAAAAAAATTCTTGCTGCGATCCTGCTGTCTTTCTCTGTTGAACTCTTTGGTCAGCTCCAAGAAAATTGGAGAAAAGAGCAGAGGCTGCAAAATATTGGCTTTGCCCAGGTTTTGCAGAAGCAGATACCTAGGCAGAAAGCAGAGATTCCTGCAGAAGAGACGGTGGGAGGTTGAGTCACCATAGATAACACAGCACAGAGATATCCATGTCTGTCGTCTTGGATCAGCCACCTCTGCAATGGATGGGGAACTCGCCCAGGACATGGGGAGGTGCAACATCAATTCTCCGAACTAGAAAGGGACCAAAAGCTGAAGGTTTTCAATTTTGGGTGGTCTTCTGACAATAAAGCTCGTGCTCTCTCTCTTCCTCGTTGGTACATCCCACCAGTGTAATGGTTGAAGCCCTCCCTGGGATGAAGATGTGAATCGAGAAGGGGAGAGCAGTGTTTCTTGTCCATTCTGATTCTCTACTGCTTGTTGGCATTATCCTCCTCTGTTTTCAGACATAATGCATGCTGCTGGTCAGGAAAGCTTCAGAAGGAGGGAAACGCTTGTTTGGGAGGGTTATTTTGCAGATGATGTTTATTTTCATACCCCTGTGCTTTCCTGGGCTGCTTGCTGGGTCCTGAGCTGTCAAGCGCCAGGTAAGGAGTTTTGGGGCTGTCAAATACCATGGGAAAAGAACTGCAGAAAAGACAACTGGCTTTTCACCGTATATTCAGAAACTCCTCTGAGAAGTTGGGAGACTGGGGGCCCTCAGTGAATTCTCAGAAAATTAGCTTATTACTTGACTGTTAAGCATATTGTATATGCCAAGTAATTAATTTTTACAGCAAACTTGTCTAGGACTTGGGTAAAGGAGCAATTAATTCTCTGGAAATAGATCCATTATCATAATTGCTAATGGATGCAAAACTCCCTCAGACACAGATGGACAAAAAAAATCCTTTCATCTCTGTGATTAGGGTACCTGAAAGTCAGGTCCAGCACGTGTGACAGGTAGTTAGCCCATTAAAAAAACCCGTCTAGTGCTAATTGTGGCTGCTGAGCTCCAGCGTGTTTAGATGGAGGAGAGAGCACAGGTGACTCCTTCCCCCTCTCCTGTGGCCAGCACAGGAGCACCCACCCCATCACCTTTCCCTCTTGGTGGGGATGTTCTTCTCATGGGTGTAATTGGGATTTTCCTGCCAACAGCCGGAATCGGTGCATGTAATGCTGTCAGCAGCTCAAATTAGAGAGATGTTCGCACCCTCGGTGTTGCACAGACCCAACCGTGTCCTGCTCTGAAAGAGCATGGTCCCTGCCACAAACACTTGCCAACCAAATTTGTGTGAAAGGTGGGTTTGTCTGTCTGCAGCCCAACAAAATGGGGTTGTTCAAAGGTAACACAGCCACACACAGGACAGAATAAGACCTTTGTTCCCTTTGTTGTTGAGTGACAGCTTTGCTACATCATTCTGCAACAGATCTTATCTCTTCAGCTTGATTTGTGGTTGAAAGGGCGTTTGGGAACTCGCAGAATCACAATTAATATTTCATACAACCCAGCCCTTGAAAAGCAGCTAACGAAGAGCGCTCAGCTGCCAAACGCCACGTGTTTTCCTGGGCTTGGGGGCTTTTGTGCTCCTCAGGGGTGGTCCTCCCCTATCTCCAGACAGCATCCTCCGGGCCCTGGCTCTGCTGCCCAGCAAACACGAGCTGGCATTTGCAACTGGCTAATGTACTACTGGTGAGAGATGGGAAGGGGCAAAGGGAATAGAACAAGAGGCTTTTATGAGCGCTGATCGGTCACTATTTAATCTATAGTGACAAAGGCATCATTACTAGAACACGGGGAGGAGGATGAGATGGGCCAGACCTTGGGCCTGAACGCTCTTGACGTCTGGGGACGCAGACAGTGCTCTTCGGATCCGTTCAGAGTCTCATGAGCACCGGGATTGTGCTTCTAGAGCATCTTCTTGCATGGCGTGAGGTGATACGACTTCTTTTTTTTTTTTAATGGAAAGCCTAACATGATTCAGACCTGCTTTTTCTAGGATCTAGATAACAGTGTAGGAGAAAGGAGACAGGAGGGAGAAAAGAGACAAACAGGGAATTTGTAAAATACCAATGCTTTTGGATAGAACCTTGTTTTCTCTGTGTTTATACAACAGTGCATAGCAGGGCTGCAGCCTAGAATGAAGATGTCTAGAATGAAGACATCTAGTTGGGGTGAAAAGCCATGAAAATAATCAATAAGTAGTATTAACCACTGTAATACTGCCCTTTCTTCCCCAAAATCAGGAGAATTGGACCTGTAATTATAGTTGGTGGGAGATAAACCAGCACACGTACATGAACAATAGGAACAGTTGTGCAAATACTGCAAGGTTTTGATCCTGCGTGACAAATAAGATATGAAAACAGCTCTCCAGAAGCTGATGTTCAGCATCAGAGGCCATCGTGTAATTAAAATTAATCCCAGCCTGACGAGGGCATTTATGGCCTCTTCTCCACTAGACACAGAGCAAGCCCGAATCCTGCAGTCCCAAGCAGAGAAACAGCCATTTACATCTCAAATGCAATTGCACCTCCTTCCAGAAATCACAACGCAGGGATGAACTGGCCTCTAAACGCTCCCATGGAGGTTGGGGCAGCCAGCAAAATATTGATTGAACCAAGCGATTGAATAGGAAGAATTACATTGAGTAATTTGGTGTGGCCACAGAGGCTTAAAGGGCAGGAGGGTTTCATCCTGGTTTTCCCGAGCTGTGGTGGAAGAAGCAGTTTCTCTGTGCTGGGGGATTGCAGCCCTTTGGGATCCAGCAGCGTTTGGCAACAAGTCATTAAATACTAATTGCAGAAGGTAAGGGCTTAGTTTCTAAAGTGCAGTGCGCTGTTTGTAAACAACCTTGGTGCTTATCGTTAGATCTGTGAGCATTCAAAGTTTACGTACCACCACGTAGTGCGATCCTTCAAGGAATAAGCATCGACTCCTTCCGTTAGGCTGTGGTCAAAAGCCGATGGATGGATGGAGAGGCCTGGGGGTCATGGACCCCCCGCCTGCCCCCCTCCGGCTGGTAATGGGGGCTGAGCTGCACTATGTGGCAGAAACAACGATCTGGCAATTAACAGTGAGTAATGTTCTGAAGTGTCATCACCAGGTTATATTCGGCTAATAAGCAGCGATATTAGAGTCCTGCAATCGTGAAAACCGTCAAGTCATTTTCCAGGGCACCTTTCATGTGGTTTGAAAATGTATCTTTCTTTTCTTTAAATTGGGAAGCCTTTTTCTCCATTCCTGCTTAAGGTGAGTCCAAGCTAAGTAGCCACACCACATAAGATAAGGCTGTATGGTCAGGTATGGAGAGTGGATTCCTTAAAAAGTATCCATTTCAAGCATTGCGCATTAATTATGAATGCATCTGGGTTTGACCAAAGGCCACGTGCTGTAGCAAGCTGGGTTCGGTACATCTAGTGAAGCAGGAGAATTGACGTGATTTTTCATGACTGGACAACCAAGCAGAAATGTACAGACAGCGTTTGGAAACAATGATAGTTTTGGGGGAGAGGGAATAGGCATCGGCCTGTCCTCTATGGGTAATGACACCACCGGCAGGGCTCTCGGAGCTGTGCTGCACGATGCATCGTAGGCTTCATGAAAAGATTTTTGGCGCTCTCTGGAGCGTGGGAACCACACTGCCTGTTTAAGTGGGCACTGGCCTTCACAGAGCTGAGAGCATTATTGACCATGGGACGCTACTTCAGTACTGTCGGATAACAAAGAACCACAGAAAAAGCCATAAAATGCTTTCTTGGTACAGCAATGCCTGGTGTTGCTTCCTGGATGGCTCCAGAAAAAAAGGACCAGGTTGCACAATGCTTTCTTGTATTTGTCTGTGTGGCTTTTTGGCAATTTCCAAACTTAATTTCTTGCTGGTGGGTGCTGGCTTGATTGCCTTTGCTGACCTTCCTGAATTCCTAGCAGCACAGTTAAAACAGCGAGTTTGGAGAGCAAATATTTCTGCTGGAAATAACCTGTTTTTCCTGGGGACCGAAGCTATCCAGATAACCAGAACTTACAAATGCCATTGTAGTAAGTCAGGAAAAGGAAAAACCTGAAACCACGTATCAAGCACAGCTCAGAAGATGAAGGAGAAAGTGCTTCACTCATGGAAGTGAATGCAACAGTACTTCACTACCGGAGGTGCTGAGGAAATGAATCACAAGTCATTAGTGAAGAGCTCTCAGTTCATCCCTTCTTCAGGAAGAAGTAGCTCTTTGAGGCAGGTATTCTTAATGGAAATTGTTCTTACAACGTTGCTTCAATGTCAGGAATAGAAGCTGAATTGTTTCCCAAGAAGCATTATCCTGCCACACTAGATGCCAATAAATACAGGTGTATCTAACATTTTACTCAAGGAAGGGAGTTTTTAGTTGATTCAATTCCCTTTTTTCAAGTTACTGGCTGCCACTGTTTGCTTTAATTATCTTTTAATGGAATAACAAATATGACAACGTGTTGTACCAATTAACACACTAAAAAGATTCTTACAGTGCTTATTGTCAAATTCATTTAAGTTTAGTGGAATGAAGTCACTTATATTGTTGATTTTGATCCGCTTTGTGCATATGGCACTTGGTGAGGCAGGTTCACATGCAGAATAGAGCATCTCTCCCTCCCATCCATGTTACTGATGTGTTTGGCTTTTGGCTTTAAGAGTGACCGCTGTGATTGCTAATTGGTACATTAACCGCTCAAGGTTTTAATTTGAAACCCTGTGTCTTTGTGGTGCCTGGGCAGTGGAGGGGAGACAGGAGGGCAGGCAGTGGAGTGATCAATGTCTTCAGCACCTATGGACTTTCTGGGGGAGATTTTATTCTTCTGGGAGCAAAACTATTGCCCCAAGCTGGCAGGGTGCTGGGTTCTGGTGCTGGTCACTAGGTGGCAACGCGGCATGCAGGCACACAGAGCCTGCAGAGAATCACAGAATGTTAGGGTTGGAAGGGACCTCTGGAGATCATCTAGCCCAACCCCCTGCCAGAGCAGGGTCACCCACAGCAGGTGGCACAGGAATGCGTCCAGATGGGTTTGGGATATCTCCAGAGATGGAGACTCCACCACCTCTCTGGGCAGCCTGTGCCAGGGCTCTGCCACCCTCACAGGAAAACTGTTCCTCCTCAGAGCTGCTCCCCAGCCCCGAGGAGGCTGCTCAGAGCATCCGTGTCCCTCTGGGGAGAGAGCAGTTTTCTGAGGACCCGCCAGTGGTGCTGAGCTGGAGATCTCTGCCGTACGAGGAGGCAGGTGGTTCGTGGTGGTGAAGCTGTGCATGGAGCCTCCGGCTCCGTCAGTGATCCAGGGTCAGCAGGAAAACCAACAAGGGGCACAAATCTGCTGCTGGTTGGGTAAAATGGTGTGTGGCACCATCCTCACCTCCCTGCTCATAAACAAGGGGTTCCTCTGGCACAAACTAAGCCTCTTCCCACACAGCTCAGGCCTTGTCCCCCCTGACTTTCCCCTATAAAGACAATGCTGTGACCCATGACTGTGTGGGAAATTTGATAAACGACTCATGATGGGCTCGCAGCGCATCCTTACGTAAACTCCTGGTTTTGGGGAACCAGGCTGAAAAACCTAGACTGAAAAACCTTCTGGGAAGGAGGTGGTCTGAGCACCTCAGGCAGTATCTTCTCCGTGCTGCAGATGAGGGAGCCGGATGCCTGCGAACTGTGTGTTGCTGTATGTGAGCCCAGCTTTGGCATCTCTCCGTGCCCTGGCGCTCCTGCCTTGACAGCAGGATGCTGCCATTTGCTAACAGCAGCACCCAGTCTGTGCCTTCCACAACAAAACCTTTACTTGAGCTTTTGTCACAAGAAGACACTTGCCTACGAACATCTGTTTGAACGAAGGCCAGCGGGGTGTAGTTTTGAAAGGAGGACTGTTCCAGGACCGTGTGTTTCATTTGCAGCAATGTCACGGCTGAATACTTCTCAGGAAACCTTTCATCCCATTCACAGTGACTTTCTGCTTAGGCCAAAATGTGGCAATGCCATCGAGCTTCCCCTTTGACTGCTTCCCATGGTGACTAACACATTCTTAATGCTAGTATTTGTTTTGATCTGCTGAGTGTCTTCAGTTATTGATGTCTATGAGTTTTCCTGCCCCAGCAGTGCAAGGACTCTGCCCTAATGTAACACTCCAGAAGAAGCAGTTCCCCAGCAGAAATTATCTGTTTCTCTCCCTTTTATATCGGATTTAAATGCATACATCCATTTTGATGTCCTGAGGTTACTAATCACAGAAACCTTGATCTGGAAGAGACTTCAGGAGCCCAGGCACCCGGGGAATATACCATAATATACCAGGGTACGGCCATTGCCAACCCCTCTGTGCCTTCCCCTCCGGTCCCTACCTCTCCCTCCCAACTTCTTATTGATGGGTTGAGAAGCTGGAGGAAAGGACAGGTGGGAAGCACACAAAGGACATGGAGCTGTTGGAGTGGGGCCAGAGCAGGCCATGAAGGTGCTGGGAGGGCTGGAGCCCCTCTGCTGTGAGGACAGGCTGAGAGAGATGGGGGAGTTCAGCCTGGAGAAGAGAAGGCTCCGGGGAGACCTCAGAGCCCCTTCCAGTCCCTAAAGGGGTTCCAGGAAAGCTGGGGAGGGACTCTGGATCAGGGAGGGGAGCCATGGGACAAGAGGGAACAGTTTTGAACTGGAAGAGGGGAGATTGAGATGAGATCTGAGGAAGAAATTCTTTGCTGTGAGGGTGGTGAGCCCCTGGCCCAGGTTGCCCAGAGAAGCTGTGGCTGCCCCCTCCCTGGAGGGGTTCAAGGCCAGGCTGGACGGGGCTTGGAGCAACCTGGTCTGGTGGGAGGTGTCCCTGCCCAGGGCAGGGGGTGGCACTGGATGGTCTTTAAGGTCCCTTCCAACCCAAACCATTCTGTGATTCTATGAATATGACAGCATCGTGCACGAGATGGGTGCTCAGGAGCTCTCCTCAGCCTCCAACACCCTTCTTGCTGTGGGATGTTGCTGCATCACTGTCCTCCTCGGTGAGGGTGACACTTCCCCCCAGCTGAAACCATGTATGACGTGGCAGGTAATCTGCTTTGCTAATTATAAAATTATCTGCTGTCATACTATTGTGGTGACCTCAACTCTATGTGCAAATGTACCGTGGATGCCCTGGAATACCAAGTACCATAAATAAGTAGAATTTTTGAAAGGAATTTGGAGATTTCGAGGATTTCTCAAGCTGCTTCTAGTGAAGCATTTCCTGGAATCAGTAATGAAATCCCTCACTTTGCCACACTCTCCAGTTTAATGCGTACAGGCTTGTGGTGGCAGCTTTTAAAAGCTGTTTGTCTCATTAAAGTTCAGTTAACTCATTTCTGAAATTAGAAACTTTTATGACTAATGACTTGTTGTAGTTTGCCTTAAAGAAGATGCTTGCTAATCAGGTTTGTTTTTTTCCCCAAAATCACTTCTGAGACTTGTGTTACTGCCTTAGTTATGACACGGTGACAGTGATACTTGGTACTTCAAGAAAAATAATTGGTAGTGATGCAATTTGCGCCTGCCAGGACTGTGTCTGAGGAACAATTGAAAACTGCAGGGCTGTAATAACAAAACACAAGGAGAATGATGATTTTTTTTTTTTTTTCTTTGTGAATTTTGCAGCTTTAGTACAGAAACTCCTGTTCATTTTAATGAAGATCTGCCAGGCTAAAAGGCTGAGGATCAGGACTGCAAAGAATAGGTCACGTTCATCTTTACTTGCTTTCTTTAACCTTTGTTAGTGCCTCTGAACCGCGCTGACATGTAAATAACATAGGCGCTGACCTTTCCACTGTACACGCGCTCGCAACTGGAATAGTGACTCAGAAATAGCAGTTTCTCAAACAATTGTTTCCAGGCACACGCAAGCGAGGATGACAGCGCTGGGGGTGTTATCGCGGAAAGGGCACCTGAAGCGCAGCTCCCTGCGTTTGCACAGCGTAGGGCCGCAGGGGTCACAGCGCCGCGGCTTCTCTGCTCCTCCCCGAGCCCGAGGAGAGCGTCTTAGGGATTAATCTTGGGTTTTACGACATCTCACACCAGCTGAGAAATGCTGCGGCTGAGACTGACGATGTCCCTGGGTGGTCCATGGTCTTCAGCTTTTATTTCCAGTTGAATTCAAAAGCCTTTGTCCTGCGACTGGATCTGCGCAGTGGATTGGGGGGAAGGTATGAGAGCATCTGGCCATGCCCATGGCCAGCGTGTGCCCAAAGATCATTCCCAGTGCCCACCAAAGCCCAGGAGATGCCTCTTCAGGGCCAACTCCCCCCCCCCCCAACCCCCCCAACAACATCTCTTGGGCAAGAAATCATGTTCATCGCTCTCTCAAACCTCAGAAGTAAGCAGCCAGGCCCTGTTTACCAAATATATTTACTTCCTGGGGGAGACTGTGATTCTTTGTTTTAAAAAAAAAAAAAGGGACACACACCACAACACACACACACACCCCCCACAACACACACACACACACATGCAAAATCCCACCAGAGCCTGGATCTCTAAGAGAAAAATGTTTTATTTTGCTCCCCCTCCACTCTTTTTATGTCTTTTTTTTTTTTTTTCCCCTGTTACGTATCTCCAGGTTTGTCGTGATTCCCTACTTTGAAGCCAGTCATATCAGGCTACTGCTCTTTGTGTGTTACAGTGGGATTTTTACGCAACGCTTAATTCGGTTATCTTTAAAATGACAGACTTGGCCCGTGCAGTCATACTCTGCACCTCTCCTCTCCCTTTGAAAAGGAATCCTACGAGCGTACTAAAGTAAGAAGCGTTTGTCGAGTGACTCCGGGAGTATAAATAGCTTGCCAGCAAGAGCAGCACCTGCCATCTTTGATATGTCTTGCACTTCCCACAAATTGCTCGTGCACGCTGGGTTTGATCGCAGCTATTGTTTGTGCTAAGCTTCCTCCTACTCCTATAATCCTCCCATTTAAATGGATGGGATATTTTGCATATGTGGTAAGGATTTGGGGATAGGAATCGCAGCCAAGTATTTTGCGGGCATGACACAGTGTACGTGTGCGTGTCCTGCCAAGGGCAGAGAAATGGCAACGTCGACAAGCACCGCACTTTAAATGGAAGGGATATGGCTCTTTTGAAAGCACCTCGAGTCACGTACTTTGACTCTTATTGCTTCTTTTAAGGAGCTGCTGTTGCCTTCCAAATATAGCAGATCCGGGTTGGGATCTGTGGCTTTCGGTGGGTGCTGGGCTATTGCCACGTTAGCCTGGGGTGGTCTTGGGTACATTAGCCTCCCCCTGTCTGGCTGCCCAAGGGATGTTGCTTAGTCACCAAGCTGGGTGTCCCCATATCCAACAGAGTCAGGGCTTTGCGTCCCTTGAGGACTCTACCTGAGGCAGTTCAGTCCCAAGCACACCTCTGCTGCTGCTGGTGGGGGCTTTCCAAGAGGGACACCTTCTGCCATTGGCAGCCTCTCTCACACCATGGTCATACTTTCTCCTGCCGTGGTTCCTGCAGGTGGAAGGAGGAGGGAGGTGAAGCAGAGCACACCCCGGTCCTTCGTGCTTCACATCAGTGGAGGGGATGCCCAATGGTTACAGTTGGTTGAAGCTGGAACAAGCCCTTAAAGTCCAGGATTAGACAAGAATGAGGGGAAAAAAATTAAAATAAATCAATTTCTAAATTGAGAGCATGTGACAGGGTGAGGCTGTGCGGGGGAGCCACAGCAGCACCCTGAGAAGCTGTGATCCACTGGGGTGTCTGGGGAGGAGAGTGCCTGCTGCTAACCGTGCCAGTCCCATTACCAATGGCCTCTCAGGTGGAGTTACCGGGGTCTGGAAGACCTTCTAGGCAAACCCTTACAGACAGGACTATGTGCGGCTCCTTCTCTCGAAGCAGTTCCCCTGCGCTCGGGGGATGACTTGAAGAGCACAGCCCTGTGCAGGCAGTAGGGTAGGGGGTGAGCAGCTCTGTTTTACAAAGCCATGTACCCAGAATATCCTGATTGCTCATTACAAACATCTAGTTTTATATTTTCCTTCCCCCCGCCCCCCGCCCCCCCAAGGAAAATCCCACCAGCGCTACCAATTGTATTAGTTGTAGAGAACAAGCTCAGTAAGACCTCCTAGCCTGGGAGCGGGGTGCAATCCCTTCTTGCTGAATTCTTCTCTCCACTTCGTTTCTTTGGTGGAGATGAAGATGTTATTTTTTCCCACGTCGAGCCAGTAACGCAAAGCAGAGAGGAGTTACTCTTTTCAGTTCAGTTGGTTTTCTCTCCTAAATAAAATCTGCTCTTTCTCTAAGTTCCTTCTATAACCTCTGGTTTGTGGGCATGAATTTTCACTTTCCAAAAAAGTGGCTGTATTCTCCAACACTGAATAAAACTCCAAACAGAATTGTTCTGGCTTATGGCATTTCCTAAAGATGTTTGCTTTATTTGGCTATAACACTATTTTTTCTTTTGTTTCTTTTTAGAATAAGCCACCTACTTCTTTTGTATATATTTTAATCTCTTTCAGTGTGATGAAGCCAATAGGTGGCTAAAATAGAAGATGCCATGATTTTGCTATGCCTTTTAAGAAGGTTTTAGATGCGTAGTTGTAGGTATTCATGTGCTTTGCTGAACAAAGAAAGCCAAGTTGCTACTTTAGGATCTACGAAGACTTGAGTTTAACTGTTGACGTGATGCATTCAGATCGTTTGGCGTTTGGTTGGCAGCCCATTCTGAGAAGCATAGATTTTATTGAACACACTGTTTGAGCGTACCACTGCTTCTCTATTGTCGTGTTTTCCTTCAGACACGGCCAAGGTCGTTTTTAAATGCCTGTACCCGCTGAAAGGAGAGACAGATGCAGGGGGTGCCCATCGCAGTTCATGTCAAGTCCTCTGCCGCACCCAACGTGGCTTAGTTTTCCCTCAAGCTTGAAATCTCCCAGCACAAACCTGCTTAAAAACTGTTCGTTGATGTTTCATCAGAGCCTGAAACCCTCCCCTTTTCGTGGGACCGTATTCCAGCTGACCCAGGCTTGTCTTCCAGTTTCTGCAAGGTGTTTTAAGGAGGATCCGGAGGAACCACGGCGTTTGGAGAAGCCGGCTGATGGGGCAGATGCCGGAGACACGGCTCCCCCCGGGGCACTGGGAGGGAAGGTAATGCCGGGTGCTATTTAAATCGGCAGCAGATGTGTCAATAACGCCTGTGACGTTCCTCAAGATGGCTCGGGGAGCCTGAAGTTTATAAACGATTCTTCTTCTGACTCCGGCTAATTTTAGCCTTGGAGTGTTTACAAACAGAGCCGCATTTGCCTCTGCTCCTGATCCAGGAGGATTTCAGCCCCATCCCTGCTGGCATATTCCCTGGAGAAAAACAAAAAGGGATACAAAATAGTGACAGCTATTAAAAGATGCTGAGGGAACGCTCAGATTTGGAGGTGCAGAAAGCCAAATCTTGTGGCTATGGATATTATATCTGCAGATATCACAGTGTCACCGGAAAGGAGGAAGGATGTATACCTAGGAATAATTTTGGAGGAGAAAAACGGGGAACAGAGAGCTGAGCCTGAGAGCACTGCTTCTTAGTGGTGCTCCAAGGCAGTATCTAGCAGTAGCTCAGGAAAAAGCCAACGCAGAATGGAACGGCAAGAAATAATCAAGTTGTAGCTGCATCTGACAGCCGCCACCAGCACCGAGCGCGGATGCAGCCCTGCCTCAAACAAAATGCCAATTTTTGGTGTGTACCGACAACATTCCTCATCTGAACGCACCATTTAGCTACTGCTTTGACATGAAGCAAGAGCAAAACGTCAAAAAAAAAATCGATTATGTCAACACAGTTCATACGGAGCTTTAGAAAGAGATTTTAAATGCATACAAACCAGTTTAAAATTCCTTCCCTTTCAGAGCCGTGACCTCCAAATACTGTTCTTTGAACAGGGAACATCTCCTGAAGTGTTTGTGGTTTTCGGCAAAGGATGAGTGGGCAGAATCCTCCTGGGTTGGCGAGGCAAGGGCCTGCACTCAGTGCTGGCTTGAAGGAGAAAGGCTGTAGCTACATGCTCTGCCTTGAATAAATCCAAATCCTCCAACTTACGTGACGTCCGCTTTGTAAAAAAAAAAAAAAAAAGTCTCCAGGTCACACAATACTTGACTTTCAGAGCTAAAGCTTTGCTTCTCCTCAAAGATCATGCTAGCTACCAGGCTGCTGTCACAGCCAGCCACCTTTTGCTATGGGGATTTAATGGGTCATAAGGACTCAATAAAAAAAAAAAAAAGGCAAATCTATAAAAACAAAAGCAAAAATTTCTCTTTTCTTTGCTTGCACTCACCCGTGGCACTGTGCTTGTCATTCAGATCAAAACGTGGTTGACGCATGAGAAATCCCAGCTGCCGTCTGATGGAGGCATGTGAGAGCTTTAGGAGGTAGCTACAAGTTCAGCTCAGTTGGGCATGAACGGTCCATGTGCCGTGACCAGAGGAAAGAGCAGAAACGGTGCCGAAATGCCCCGTGTAACATAGGTGAGCTTCATCTTCTGACCCTGGGGGAGCACTGAACCGAGCACGTGTCTTCGTGATGGAAACACTAGAAAAAAATCCATCAGATGCAGTTTACAATCACTGCAAGTTAAAGAGAACTGAGGCATCTGGGATGAACCGCGTGGAGCTCCAAAGGGGAAGGCGATTTCAGGCAGGAAAGGAACAGAAAGTAGTAGAGGGGTAAGAGGTTCATGACAGAGGAAAGCAATTTATTTGTGGCCATGCAATTTTAGCGCTGCCTGGTGCATAAGAGCATGTTCAAATTAACAGAAAATATCTTGCCTTGTGGACTGTAGGCTTCTTGCAACACTTAGAACTTTCTTTTAAGATGAGTTTCTTGAACTAATTTAATGTCTTTCCATTTTTCCTTTAAGGATCCACTCTGAACTTTAAGAATAACTGTTTTTTTCAGAGTTCTTTGAGCCCAAAAATAGGTCTGAAAAACTAATCATTACATTCCTCTCTCTCTCAGGCTTGTAAAAATCAAACACTGATTAATTTTTACCACGCTTGAGGAAAAAGTCAGGCATGGAAAAATGTTATCCTATGATATCACGGCATATGCAAGCCTGCAATAATGTCAGAGCTCTACTTGGCAAGTTTCCTTCCAAATATTGCTGTATGTTCTTTTTCCTGCTGTTGCTCTATTAGCTTTCTGTGTCTGAAACTCTGGTGTGACTCCAGCTCTATCATGTCGTGCTCATCACCGTACTTGCCTGCTTATTACCGAGGTGGCCCAAGGTTCCAACGTTCGGTCTCCCATCACCCCAGGACTTCATGTCCATCGGAGTTTACCTCAGGATTTGGCATTATATACTTTTTGCCTCCCCATCCTCTTCTTGAAATACTCGCAGCTCCTCAAAGGCAGGAGTGAGATCTGCCGCCACTGCCAGCCTGCAGCTCGGCGGAGTCACACATCAAAGCTCCTGTTCCAGCTCGACTTCAAAACCTTTCAAGTTTTAAGACTTGACCAAGTAGCAGAAGGAGTTGCAAAGGGAAAGCCGGAATGCGCAGGGTGCTGGGCTCCGTGAAGAAGTGCATCTGCCTCTCACTTCACACAGTAAAAAGCAGCGAGTGATAGCTGTAGTTTGACCCGTGCCTCTTGCTATTATGTTCATAAGGGGTGTGGGACCACCATCGCCCTTTGACTATGGATCTATGTACTACGAATAGCGAAGAACCACAAAGAACGGGTCTTTCATCTTTACACTTTCTCTGACAAACCTTTCGCCAGCCTTGGAGAAGGAGCCTTGGGCAAAAATTGGTTTGGACACCAAGGCACCCAGTTTGAGTTAGGATACTCAGTGCTTCCCCCTTTTTTTCCACTCTCCACCTGCAAAGGCTCAGCCTGCAGGTGTCTATACACAAGCTAGTGAGTCACAACTTTCTGTTAATGACCTCTCTTCCCCGCTGCCTCCCCTGGAAAGGAAACCGGCTGCCTGTCATTTCGGCAAGGTTGTCACTTCACTGGCTTTGTGCAGGTGTACGCATTCCTGCAAACCTGAGAAGGGCTGAGGTCTGCCTCGACCAGAAATGGACATTCGAAACTCTGTGCTGTTCTAGGCATATTATTATAGTCCATTAGCTGTTGTTTTATCTCCGAGGATATAGAATAAGGCAGATTTTGATTCCCCCCTGTCTTGAAACTATTTTCTCCATCCCAGAGTCAAACTTTTACCTGCAGATTTATGCTTCAGTTTAAAAGCCAGTGCTTTTCTGCCCCTAAACATGCTCAACCAAAACCTCGGCAGGAGAGCACTAGATCCACAGCGCACGGGGCTCCGCACAGCTCGGGGATGGTGCCTTTCTCCAGATAATACTAATATTATCCAGATAATGCTAATGATAGCCTTGGTGGGGATTTGCTCGGCGGTTGGCAAAGCTTGGTCAGGCGGAGGGACCATTGCAAAGCCACACGAGATGCTCCATTTCCCAGGTGCCGAGCACGTTCCCCAGCCCGGAGAAGCAACCCAAAGCGCCAGGGTCACAGCACAGAATGCTTGATGTCCATTAATTTTAATTGAAATGATTCATAGTAAATAGGTGAGAGACTCACTGTGTGAGTATGATCGTTATCCCTTACCGCTAGTGTCTGCTTAGGGCCTCTCTGTTTGTCAGACTGAATTATCCAGATAATACTAATGATAATCACATCAGCAGAAAGTTTGCCTTGGTGTTTAACAGGTTTGAAATCACCGCAAATGTAGAGGATGTGCTATCTTTACTTTGACAGCTGTATTTTTTTATTTTCACTTGAGAAGGGCAGCGCGGACTGCTCGGCTGGGTCTCTGCTTGCCGGCTGTTCTCGCTGGCTGCTGTCTGGCAGCAGTAGCACGAAGAGACTTCATAGAAAACCTCACAACTTTTAATTTACCCGTGAAAGCACAAATGAGAAATAAGGAATCAGTTCAGGGTCCCGAAGCTGAGTTGGTTTGCCTGCTTCCCCAGGTAGAACACGCGCAGGTCGTGTTCTACCACACGCCTTAAGCCAGGCAGCGCTTCAGCCTCGGCTGCTGGCGCCGCTTTTCCATAAAAGCGCTGGAAAATGCTCAAGGGCCCTTTATTGCATCCCCACATTGTGCCATTGCCACCTGCAAACCTGAGTCCTTCATCTTTCCAAGACTATTCAGTTTTAGTGTGCTGGTGATAGACGGTTATTGGACGTACAGAGGCTCCGGTGTCAGATAGATGCCGCTGGTGCAAAGGAGATGAGGTTTCTTAAATGGTTGCATTTCCCCAAACTGGAGAGGCAAAAAAAGGCAGGCTGTCAAGTACTTTTACTCCCCAAAAGTAATCTGGGGAGGATTTGGAGACAGAAAACTTCTTTCGTAGGTCTACTCAGACTCTGCAGGCTTAATAAAACTCTGTGTAAACATTTCTGCTAAATGAAGATTTCAAGTGATAACTCAGAGGTTGCGTCAAATACTGTCAGCGATGCCCATAAATATGTTGCGTTTACCATGTGGTGTTTGTGTAACCGCTAGCATCCCCCAAAACACATTTTGCCAAATTTCGCTGATTTCAGAACTTCGTGGTATATTTCAGAATGCTTTAGCTTCAGGAAATCCAGGACTTAAACCCAAGGTCTGCCGTGAGCCTTTAAAAGATTGGTTAGCTGGGAGCGAAGCGCTGAGAGTGCACCTGAGGTAGAGTCTTTACATTAAACTGCTACTTTGTAGGCTTTTTCTGTAAGAAGAATTTTTATTATTTTTTTTTTTTCACTTAGACTTTGAAACTAATACCATACTCTGTTGCAGAAATGCGTGCCTTTGTAAACTGTGATCAGTCTAGTTTCGCAAATGCACTGAAACGCAGAGAGAAAAGACCTTCAAGACTGGTCTTTTTTAGACTTTTCAGTAATCTGGAAGACTTTGATCTCCAGCGCTAAAAGCGTGGGCATCCGCCTGGTGCTGGATCCGGCAGCCTCGGTGGGGATTTGCTCGGCGCTTGGCAAAACTTGGTCAGGCGGAGGGACCGTTGCAGAGCCACGCGAGATGCTCCATTTCCCAGGTGCCGAGCACGTTCCCCAGCCCGGAGAAGCAACCCGAAGTGCCAGGGTCACAGCACGGAATGCTTGATGTCCATTAATTTTAATTGAAATGATTCATAGTAAATAGGTGAGAGACTCACTGTGTGAGTATGATCGTTATCCCTTACCACTAGCGTCTGCTTAGGGCCTCTCTGTTTATCAGATTGAATTATTTAAAGAAATTAAACTGCAATCCCCATACTATCCATTAGCTGGAACTCTATTTGCATATAGCAGTTGGGTTTTGGCAATGAAAAAGAGGAAGATTCTGCAACAGCGAGCTGGCTGACAAAAAAAAAAAAAAAGAAGAGCCTCTGTGTAGCGCTTAAGACTGCGTAGGAATGGGACTGGTAAAAATAAGATGGGGACTAAATTAAACATCCATTAGAACAAGGAGGTGCCTGCTAGAGAATAGGCTGTGCTTTGGCCCCGCGTTTAGTATTTTATCTCTTCTGTAAATCTTTGTGTTTTCTGTTAAAACACACGACTGGTAGAAAAGAAGTTTGTCCTAGTGTTCCAATTAACCCAGTGGCAGGCCAGGCAATGAGGTGATGGGCGATGGATTTATTTGGAGCGATTTTATAGGCATCGTTACATAACAGTGGCAACAAAACTCTAGACGCGGACTCTTAATCATTTACGTATTTTATCATAATGCAATAGATACCTCTAGATGCCAGTATGAATATATAAAATATAATTTGAAATGAGGAATAAGTGCTTGCGTTAGTGAGATTTTATCATGTCCGGAATCTTAAATTTAAGGCCTAATCCTTCTCCACCCAAAGGCAGGGAGAGTTTTACTTAAGATTTAACTGGGAACATACCAGGAACCATCATGACACAGCTAATTTAAACATGCTGGACTGCTTTAAAGGCATAATGTGAAATTCCTGCTATATAAAAGAGCAGAATATGGACCTTTTACAAACCACTGCTTGCAGAAAAGAGAAAATTTCAACTTCCGAATAAGCCAAAGAACCAAGGAGAAAGTACAGCAAGGAGCTACTCCGCTTCTGTATCTGTGTGAGTTCCAAAATTCCTCAGGGGATATATGTCTTCATAGATATTTTACGAGGGTGGGAAAAGCATGTTCATGACTTGAGTGCGTGTTTTATGGACAAACCGCAGAGCTATTGGACATTAAGCAGCGACAGTTGTGTTGTAGAGAGGCACTTGGAGTTTACAATTTCAGATTGTAAACGATACCCGACTTATCAGAGCCGGTGCCAAGTCAGGACCTTCTGGGAGATGTTTCTGGGAGGAATAAATACCCTCAGTGGAGGCACAGCTCCGTGCAGCACGTCGTGCTGTGTTTCCAGAGCGCAACCCCGAGCTCCAAATATTTGGAGGCCCCAAATATGACCCGCTGTGTGTGTGTGTGTTTCTGCTGCAGAAGCCTCATGTTTCACTTCCCACTTGGAGCCGGTGAGACCTGGCTGTGCTTGGGGCAATCGCGTTTGTCCCTCTGGGCAGGGGAGTTCAGGAACCGTAAAAGGGTATCGAGGATGCTCCACTGTTCCCTGTTGCCACTCAGAGGAGCACAAAAGTTGTGTAGTTAGAGCGATTTACTATATTTGACTTTAAATCACACCCTACCCCCAAATAGAGTCTTGAACTTAAACCCTCCCCAGGCACAGAGGTGGATATGAAAGACCTGAACAGCATTTGCACAGGACACAACAGATTTCTTTGTATTAAACATGACTAAATTTTCTTCCTCCGGGTATCTCATTTATCCGGAGGTGCAGAAATAGTTTCTAAGCCAGAAACTCAGCGAAGGCTGTCAGTGGGAGGCCCAAGCTCCATGTCAGGGCCACGTATAGGCACATTTCTGCATCAGCCTGGCTGTGGGGTGTAGCTTGTTGCATATCAGTTCTGCCACCGCAGCATCCGAGTGCTTCTCACCTTCCAGTATTACAGCTGCCAAGCGATGGAGGTGACACTTTTCGCTACTAGAGTTGGGAAAGTGATGTACAGAGATGCTCAGATTCATGTTGAAATATTTGTTGCCAAATTGTTGACAAAATTTTGTTGCAAAGGCCAGACCTCATGGGATTTTACCCCAAATCCAGAGGTGCTCACATCAAAGCAAGGAACTGATGAGGAAAGCTGAAGAACTAAGTCAGTGTCCCAGCCCCAGATAACACTCTTTCCACTGGAATACTTCAGCCATCAAGGTGAAAAGTGAAGGCCATGCATACTGAGGCTGCAATAAGCCTTCATGCAAATCCCCTTAGATTTTGCATGCATAACGCTGTATTTTATTACTGGTTTAATTGACACTTCTAAGCCTTGCAAACTAGTAAGGGGGAAAACTAACCCGTTTCAAAACAGCTGGGTAAGCTCTCCCTGCCCACCAGTTCCTCTGCAACACGCTGAGCTGCTGCCTCCTTCCAGTGTTTAGTTCCAGCGTGCAGGCCACGCTTGGTCAGTGTAATAACTGCTCCTGTAAAAATTAACGGATCTCCTGGCGAAGGTGAGAACGGCAAGTTCACCGTCAGTACAAAGCGCGGCGTTTACCAGTGGCCTCTGGTGCCGCAAAGACCTCGGACCAGAAGTGTGAATTGTCTGTACTCTCATCAAAGTCACTGCAAAGGCCTTAGAAACCAGGGTCTAAGTTGTATTGGGAAGCTGAAATCTCCTCACTGGGACTCGCTGGCTAATTCTGACGACACTGGCTCAGCTGAACTGCAGAATCCTCCCTTCCCCACTCCTCCCCTTCCAGCTCTCTGGTTTCAGTGGTCCAAGTTTAACTGGAAACGGCCGAGTTGTTGTGGCTGCCCCATCCCTGGAGGGGTTCAAGGCCAGGCTGGACGGGGCTTGGAGCAACCTGGTCTGGTGGGAGGTGTCCCTGCCCAGGGCAGGGGGTGGCACTGGGTGGGCTTTAAGGTCCCTTCCAACCCAGACCATTCTGTGATTCTATAAGAGAAAGCCCAGCTTTTTGATCTTCTTGGCAGGTCTCAAGCATTGAAAAAGAAAATAGTCACAGAAAAGGCTGAAGTAAATCAGCCATATACTGAGAGCGCCCAAAGGCCGCTGTTCTCAGAGGGCTCACTGAATCTCTGTGAAGCAAAGCTGACCCTGCCAGGACAATTCCCTGGTTCCAGAAACAGAGCAGGGGTTGTCCATGGGGTGGACAAGATGCGTGGAGGTCTGGAGGAGCTCTGCTTGAGGGCTGGGGGTTCAGTTTCGCGCTTTGTGCATTTTTTAGGAGAAAGTCATTTAAGAAGTGCAAGTCTTCCAAGCGGCAGCTTTGATCCTGGCTCTCCAGTCTTGGCCTAAAGAGCCCAGATTTTCCTAATCACACCTGATTGATGACCACCTGAGTGTGATGGGAATGGGGGCTTTGCCCCGTGCTGTGGGCCAGCTGTGGCTCATCACCTTGTTAAACCCAGGTGATGTCCTGTCCCCTGGCAGCCCGGTCACTTTTTGCTTGGAGCCGGGACGTGGAGAAGCCGGGCACCCGGTGGCCACGGTAAGCCGATCTGCATTCAGCTGTCGGCGGCTCTGGGCTGGAGCGAAGGGAGCGGGAGGGGGCAGGAATTCGGCCCCGCTAAAAATAGGCTGCTGCCTTGCCCGGAGCACCCCCCCGGCCCGGGGGCTAGTCTTGCGGGCGAGCTGCTCGCCTTGCCGGGGGCGGGGGGGCAGGATAAGCGGAGGGGTGGCCAGAGGCCACGGGGAGTGCCGTGCCCCGAGCACGTCGCCTTCCCCCGAAGGTTGCCCAGCCCTGCCTTGTTCCCTGCTGGTCTTAGGCAAGTCCATTGTGTCCCGTCCCCCCGCTCCAAACAGGGCACTTTGAGGGGAGTTGGGGGGATCCAGCTGCCGCACCGAGCGGTTCCCCCACCTCGCCCTTCCCAACACTTCGTTTTGGGCGCTACCGAGCAGGGCCAGGCTCCCAGGGGCGCCGGCTGCATCGGGTTTCCCCCGCGTCCCCCCCCCACCCCGGGGGAAGGGGATGAGCGGCCACGAACCCAGCTCCCTGCCCCGACGGCGGCTCCGGTCGTAGGAAGTTTTGTTCCCGTCGAGGGGGGGGGGAAGCGGTTTTGTCGCACAGGTGAGGGGAGGGGGGTGTCCCTTCCTCCTGCCTGGGAGCGGGGGGAGCCCCGTTCCACACCCCGGGGCGGAGCAGCAGGGCTGGGAGCGGGACGGCGCAGGCTCCATGTGTCCCCTGGTTAAAGAGAGACCAATGCCCCCCCCGCCTCCCTTTCCCTTCAGGGTCGTCCCCGGCCCTTAGCACTCCCGAGGCAGCAGCAACAGGCTGCTGGGCTCGGGACCGGGCGACGCCGGGGGCCATAGCCCCCACCGGCCGGAGCCTCCTCTTGTGGGATGGGGGGTCCCCAAGGGGAGGGTAGGGCAAGTCTATGCCCCCCCGCCCCGCCCAGCCTGGTGCTGGGGCACTGTCCCGGGGCTGGAGGGAGGGAGGCGGGGATGCGTCTTTACCCCCCTTCCCACTCCCCGCACCGGTTCATGGGGGCCCGGGCTGTGTGATGGGGAAGGGGATGCGGGGAGCTGGGGGGGGCTGGAGCTAGAGCTGCTCCCTCCAGCCCCCCTTGCTGCCGGCGAGCGTAAACCTGCCGCCTCTTCTGCAGTGCCGGGGACTCGCGTCCTCCTCCTCCTCCTCCTCCTCCTCCTCCCATCGGCGGCTGCAGCTCTGCTGCTCCATCCCTTTATTATTAGGGGAGGATACGAAAAGGGGAGAAATAAATAAATAAATAAACAAACCAAAACCCAACACACCCAAGCAAACAACCAAAGCCCCCCCACCCCTGCCTCCCCCGAACTCACGCTACCCCCCCGCCCCGGTCGGTGGGACTTCCAGGGACCGGCTGCGCTTCCCTGGCCCTGGGGAGGGGAAGGCAGAGCCGGGGAGGCGGGGGAAAGGAGGGGACCGGGGGCCAGGCAGCCACAGGGAAAATCGCTTTTGTCTCCGGCACGGCGAGCGGCGCAGGGGCTCGGTGCTGCGGCTGCCGGAGCCCCCCGCTCTCCTCCCCGCTCCGCAGGCACCGCGCCCGCACCGCGCCGGGGAGCGGGCAGCTCGCCGGCTCCTCGATTCGTATTTTATTTTTCCTCTCTCCCTCCCCTTCTCTTGGTGTTATTCCTGCCTTTTCGGCGTAGAGGATCCCCCCCCTCCTCCACGCACACACGCTGCCCTCTCCTCCCCCCCCCCCCCCACTCCCCGCTCGAGGTTTCTTTTGGGTCCAGCCGGAATCCGTGAACGCTCCCGGGGATTTTCCCACCCAAGCTGGGGTCTATGAGCGGGAAGGTGATCAAGCCCAAAGAAGAGAAAGATGCTTCCAAGGGTAAGGCGAGGCGCAGCCGCTCCGATAAACAGAGTGTTTGTTCCCCGGCCCGACCTTACCGGGCTGCGGGGAGCAGGGGAGGGTGGGTGGGTGGTATCGAGCTGCTGAACCTCCGTATCGTGGGGGACCCCCGGGCACGGGTGGGGAATCGGTGCCCGGCTGCACCCCGGCATGGGAACGGGGCGTGTGTGTGTGTGCTCAATGCGGCACCGGCCAAAGTAAGTGCCCCCCACCCCGCTCGGCCGGGGGGAGCCGGCTGCCCCGCCGCCGGGTGCTCGGCGCTGCAGGCGGCGGAGCTGGGGGGGGGAATCGCCATGGAGACGCGGAGCCGGTGCCGAGGGTTGCATCAGACCCCCCTCCCGCCCCCGCAAGCTGGGGCTGGGCACTGGTGGGCTTTCCCCCCCTTCACGCCCCGGCGGGGCAGCTGGGGGGGCATGCAGGGGACGGGGGTGCCCGCTCCGAGGGTGCATGCCTTGTGGGGGGGGGGCGGGTAGGGTGCATGTAGGGTGTCCTTCTCCGTGAGTGCCCGCACAGGTAGTCCTGTCCCCCCTTCCCGCCCCCCCCGGACGGCCCCCGCATCCCCCCCACCCCCTTCCACCCCGCGCAGGGCGCTCGCTGCGCGGTGGTCGGAGCATCCCGCTGAGTCGCTGGTGTGTGTCCCTCCAGGGAGTAGTTTTTCTGGGCATTTGTAGATAAATCTACATTATTTTCTCAAAAGTACTTCTGTGCGGCAGGCGGGTGGGGGACCCGGGTGAAGGGAATGCTCTTGGCCTCCCTGAAAGAGGGGGAAAAAGCTGCTCCTTAGTTTTATAAAACGTAATGGGTACTTTTCTGGCATTTACTTTTTTTCTGGCCAAATCAAAACAATACATCTTTTCTCTGCTTTTTTTTTTCCCCCCAAACTTTTTGTTTTTTTGATTTTGAAAGTTTGTGTTTAACACTGGATTTTTGAGACCTTTTTTTTTTTAAATGTTCTTTTTCCCCCAAACTCTGCCTTTCCTTTTCTAGCTATCTTATGTTCAAAACCTTACTGTTTTATCAGGTTTTTAAAATATTTTTCACATCAACAAAATAAAGTTCACCATTCAGATACATTGCAAAAGCTGACATTTTCTAAATGAATTTTTTTTTGTCTTTACATTATTTTCTTTGATGTTCAGTATTTTTTTTTTATAGTGGCCTTATTCACTAAAATGCTTCTTAAATAATTTATCAAGCAATGCAGAACAAAAGATTCCTGCCTTTCTGAGGAATTATTTTGCATGCTTTAGAACCGTGTTACATATTATAAACCCACACAAAAAGAATGTGCCGTACTTGCGCTATACTTGCTTGAAAGCTTGGTTTTAAAAATCAAACTTCTGTATTCCATTTTGTGCTATTATTACAAGCTTTAATGACATTTTAACTTCACGTTTGAAATTGCCAGTGAATAGGTTTTGGGACATAATGTGTGTTTTAAAACACTGGGGCAATGGCATTTGTATCTGGTATTAATGAGTCAGTAATGACTTGACACGCACGTAAGGCTTCGATTCCTGTGCTGACAGTGTACCAGAGGGTGTATATTCCGAGAATCCCAAGAAAACCAGCTGATGGTGACACTCTGCTTCCAGGAGATGCTGGTGCTCTTCTGGAACTGGTATAAAAACTTTCTCCGCTATCATAAAGAGGCGGTTTCAGATACAGCAGGAGGAGCCGGTTCACCTATGAGGTGCTTTGGTGCTGCTGTAGGAAAGTGAGTGATGGTCACAGCCTGTGAAACAGGCTTTTAAAAAGGTCCAGGTACGGCATTAAGGAGGTCGTATTTACCAGTTAATGTATAGGCTCCATGGCTTCTTCAGCCTTTTGTGTCATAGACTAAAATAGGAGATGTGTTTTTCCTCTGAATCACTTGAATTTTCTCTTGACGACTGCAAGCGATATTACTCGCAATGGGAATGTTTAATTTGCATCTAGCCATAGTAAAAACAGGTTAATTATTATTATTTTAAAAATAATGAAACAGTAATTCGTCTGGAGAGGATGAGGTACCGTATTCTGCATATTTCTGCAGCTATGCTGTGGCACTGGGAATACTTCGGTCCTGACAGGTGCCTGTACGTTTTTGAGTTCGTTAACCACTCTTGCGAAAAACAATGTAATCAGGTTTCATATGACAGTGGCTTATAGGATATGTCCATGTACCCCACGTTCTGTAAGATATACGATATAATTTTAATACCTGCTGTAAATGCAGGTGTCCCAGGGCTATATTTGCATGATAAGTGTGGAGTACTTTATTAGTGAGAATAATGTCTTATTCCTGAAGCTTTTGTACCCGTTACAGGGTGGTGCATGGGACAAGACTTTGTAGTTCTCTACAGAACTTGGGGAGGGCCGTATCCAGCCTGACTATAAGTTGTTAAATGGCAATTTCCACAACTAGCTTTTGGGCTGAGTCTCTGTAGAAAAGCCCGATTTACACAGAATCTTGAAAGGCCGTGGATTTTGGTAGGAAACAGAATGATCCAGTGCTAGTTGTTGCTGTCTTGCAAGGGGTGTTTTCAGCTCAGTTGCCCTCTCTCATAAAGCCTGTGGTGGTGCCAGTGGAGTTGCACAGGTGTAACAGAAGGACCAAAATCTGTTTTTAAAGAAATAGTTTTGTTTTTTTTTTCCCCCACATCTTTTCTTAAGGCAAAGAGGAAAGTAACCTCTTGCTTCAGAGTTTGTTGGCCCCGCTTGTAAGTCCTGCCTGGAAAACCCAGTGAAGACTGTGTTGCTCAAAATCTGGCTGCTTTTAAAATGGGCTGTGGACGTTTGAGAATTACCTATCCCAATCTAAATAAAGCTTATGGATTAACATAATGAAGTCAGGGATGTGCACCTTTACTTTCTGCAAAACGCTGCATCAACTGGGAATGTATATGTATAAGATGATGGCATTGATTTATTTATTTTTTAATTTATTTTTTTTAAACTGTGTGAGTGTTGGGGAGCTGCGGGGTCCCGTAAGCCCAGGGATCCTCCAAGCTGCCTCCCAAAGGTGCTGCTGTCGTCCCAGAGTGTTTTGGGGGAGCAGCCTTGTCCCAGCTCCGTTGGTGGCTTCAAGCACGGGGCAGGTTCCCATCTCTCTTCTCGCTTTGTACTTTGGCTGAGCTTAGCAGGAGTAGGAGGGTCTGGGTAAGGACGGCTCAGCGTCCTGCAACGGGAGTCTGATGGTCGATGGAGAGTCTGTCAGCTCTTCCTCAATGGAGGTTCGGTATGTGCTCAAGAAACACCCCCGGATACGTTCCCACCGGCAGATGAGCGGTTCCCACCAGTCGGTTCTTTTCTTGCTGCATGTGTGGTGGGATGGGTGACTTTCCCCGGTTCTCCCTCAAAAAGCTTCTGCTTTGAGGAACAGTATATCCAGTATCCCCAGCGAGCTTTGGGGCCGTATCAACACAACGTTTTGTTTTGTTTTTTAATGAAATATTTTTGTTAACTTTTTATTTGCGGGAGAGGCATGGGGCAGCAGGAGGATATTGTGCGTTGGCAAGGGAGCCGAGCCCTGCTGAAATCCTCGGGCTTTGGACGGGGGCCGTAGAGAGCTCATTGCTGTCTGGCATTACAGTCAGGCTCCTTCCAGAGGCCGCTTTGCCATTTGTGCGGCTCCGCCGAGGGAAGTCAAGGGAGAGAGTAAAGAACCTAAAATTAAATCTGAGGAATGCATTCAGCCGCATTTGTTTTTCTTTTTCCCCGGTTGGATTATGTACAGTTGCCTTCCCCATCGAGGCAGACGCAGGGTTTATTTTTTTCCTGTCCCTCCGTGCTCTCACTGTGAGAAACTTTGACAGCTTTGCCCAGAAGCCTGATAACCTCAGCCATAAGCGGTGAGGAAGCGCAGGGTATATTTTCTTCTCCAGAAAGCAAAATAGGAGGGAGGAGTGTTTTCGAAGCTGATTAGCTTCTAATCTGAGAAGAGTGTATTGAAATAGTGACAGTAAGGGTAAAGACTTTGGAAGAGCAGGCACTATTCGAATTTAGTGACAGTTGAAAACAAAGCACTTGAAGAAAGCACTTGGCAGGAAAAAGGGAAGTTAGAATTTTGAGGTTTCTATTACTGCTTTTCCTGGCTTTATGTGAATATAGTATAATGCAGCTTATGATTGAAAGGTCTGTAGAAAAGCTGACAAAAATAAAGGAGCTGATCTCAACAGTTATATTTCTATAGTACTGAATCATGAGAAAGTAACTTACTTGGGGGACTGAAGAAGAGCAGCGCAGAGGCAACATGTAAGCTGACCACGTCTTGGTCCGAGTCCACGGAATCAAAATTAGCAGCAGGCGCAGACCCGTGTGAGACGGGGGAAGGGAGCCTGGTGCCACCACCCTTTTCTGCAGCTTGCCCAGCCCCGGTGGGAGGCAGGATGTTTCTCGGTCGTTTTATCAGGAGTTTGCGTGCTAATTCTTCTCCATCCCAGACAAAAAAGCCCCACCAAACTTCAGCAGCAGCCACGGTTTGATGTATGAGTTCGGGCAGATGTTTGCCCCGCAGTAGGTTGGGTCTCACTATGGCCAATTGGCACTATTGACTGATGCCTCAGAACTTGTGTTTGCATCATAAACATTTAATGAGTATTTAAACTCAATGCTTTTATTTTCTTCGTGTTAGCAAGCTGAGTGCGTCCTGTCTGAAACTGGAGATTGCGGATCCCCTTTGAATAGGTGCCCACGGGAAAGTGACAGCCAAAGTCCGAGGCACGACCCAGCCCATCCCCGATATCCCTGCTGCAGGTTACAAGGGATGCTCAGCTCTTGGCTGAGGTCCTCATCCATTCAACATTCCCAGTGCTGCCAGTGGGAGTTCTCTGTGTCTGCCTGTGCCATTGCCTCCGATTAGTGGGTGGCTGTTAATGTGCCCATGCTTGGAATATTTACAGTAACTACCTCCTGTTATGACTCATTATCTGTGACCGGGTTTGGTTCCACAAACTACAGCAGCTCTTCGTAAAAGATACTTTTATAAAAGACACATCCTTCCCTCTAAATCCTGAGATGGTGGTCCCTGACATCTGGTGGTAAAACACCAGCAATTAAAAAATGGAAGTGGCCTTTAAGATCAAGATGCCAGCACACTCGTGCTGATGCTCTGTAATGATTTCTTCAGCTAATGCCAAAACCTCACATTAGTGGGTATTTTTAGTATTTTTAAGGACAAGCCCCAAATTTGGGGGTTCGTGATGCTGTCGGTTCTCGTATGGCTGTTGTCCACGACAAAGAACTCGTGTATTGTTGGAAGGTAGTAAAAGATAGTCATCTTTTTTTGCTTCTAGAGGAAAACTTAATAATAGTTGCTTCTTGACAGATGCCAAATCTCATCTCCAAAGGAAAATCTCCCAGGCAGATGAAGCCTGGGGGATGAGGAGCCCCATGGAGCATTGCAGGGGGCTGCAAAGGGGTGAGTACCAGCATCCGCAGCAGCTGCGTAACAATTTGTGTGGCTCGGGCTTCCCGGCGTCTCTGGTCCGTGGCCACCCACAATATGCTGGAGCCTTGGCATTAGATTATTTGTGCAATTTACTGTGATTTCCTGCAAGGCATTGGTTTTACCCCTGCGCTTTGGGAATTTTGTGCTGCAGCCTAATCTTGGGTCAAATTAATGTTAATTTTCTTCCTCTGTTCCTTATTGTGTATTATTGCTAGAGAGCATTTAGGAAAAGAAGTGGCTCCGGAGTTATATGAACCACTTCCTTGGAGACAAATTGCTCTGTTGATTACTGGATGCTTTTATGGATTCAGCAGTTTCGGGTTTTTTTTTAGGGGACTGAAGCTTTCTTACACACTTGGATCCCTCTTAGATCCCTGGCTCTAGGGTCTGTGTGTCCCAAACGTTATTTTTTTCTTTCCTCAACTGTGTCTCTTGGCCTGACAAAATTCCCCTCTTTCCCAAAGTGTGTCTTGGTCAAGCTGACATGAAATGACGTATGTTAAAAAAGAAAATGAAACAACTAAAGGACTACATTATTTACGATAATCCCTTTATTTTTTGTGTGTGGTAACTTGAGTAAAGAGTTTCCTTGAATTGTCAGGTCTGGTTTCTTGCTCAATATTTGTATTGTTTTGCTGAGAGAAATGAAGGCAAAAATAATTTGAATTGCACCCTCAGGCAGGTAACAATTCAGTTCTTTTCATGAAGAGAGTGTAAAGTGAGACTGTTCTCCACTTAATTAGTTTTGTGAGAGTGATATAAGGCAAGGTCAGCGCTAAAGGAAGAAAGGGCTGGCATGGATTGAACGCTGCTTACGTTGTTTGAATAATTAGAGCATCACTCTGAGGTGGGAGGGAGGAGAGGGACTGAAATGAAGTGGGAAGAAGCGATATTCCTGAAATAGCAATTGAATTGCCATTGGTCTGGGTAGCATTACGTGTACGCTGTTCAAGATTGACTAAACCCGAACTGGTGGTGGTTCATTACCTTTGACGCTGCGGTTGTGACTGTGGCTGAAATGAAGGTGTATTTATAGAGATTACTCTGTCCTGTGGCCCAAGTAATCTCTAGGTGCTTTTCAGCTGAGGCTTGACATAATTGATGTAAGGCTCTGTTGGTTGCTGTAAGAATAAATTGTTTAAGCAGCACTTGGTATTTTTGATACTTGTGCTTTTACTTACCAACAGATTTAGGACAAATTTCTTTTGTCTTAGTAGGATCAGATCGAAATTACGCATTGTGTAATACTGGTCTGACCTGAGTGGTCCACGGGGATTCGCCGCGCTTTGTGAAGTGACCGCTTTGCTTCTGAGCATCCCTCTTAGGTGGCAGCATGGGGAATCCAGTAGTATCGCTGTACCGCTCTGGTGGACTTCTGTCTCCGTGTTCCTGTAGGAACAACCACGACTGGCAATGCCGATGCAGGATTTCATCAGCAGCAGTGGTAGTAGTACCCATGTCATTATTTTTTCCAGTCTTCTTCCTCCTCCATCCCCTTAAAACAGTTTCCCAAGAGGGGAAAATGCTCCTGTGGTGGGTTGACCTCAGCCAGCTGCCCACCCAGCCCCTCTCTCATTCACCCTCCTCGACAAGACAGGGAGAAAACAAGATGGAAAAGATGGTCACAATGATAAAGACAGGGAGATCGCTTGCTAATTACTGCCATGGGCAAAACCACCTTGGCCTTAACTTCGGATGGTGGAGGTAACCTGCTAATTGCACTTCTCATTAGAATGGGTCAGGTGGAAAGAATTAAACAGAAAAGTCCCACTTTCTTCTGGAATAAGAAGGCCCTTCCCGTTGTGTCAGTGGTTTCACCTGGGACAATGCCTCCTCTGGCAGAAGAGGGAGGTGATGTCTGGAGCTCTTTGGTTCCAGGAGGTTCATATAGCTTTTATTCATGTGCTTGGTTTAATTATAGAAGTCTTAGAATTATGAATAGTTTTTCCCTGCCCCCTGTAGCTTCTGTTTGCAAATCTGGTGGTAATTAGCACTAATCTGGTTTGGTTTAGTTTTTTTTTTTTCTATTCGTTTTGTGTATGGAATCCTCAGAGTTTTTCCTCTTCTGTTGGAGGTGACTTTTTCCTCAAGTTTTAAAAGTATTTATGATTTTTGTCAAATGAAGAGAAGAACAGCAGGACGTGGTTGGGTTTTTTTTTTTTTTTGCATAAGATAAGAAAGATACAATGGAAATAAAGTATGAAAGAACCAGAAAAGAAAGCTTAACAGGAGAGGGGCAGGGGAGGACAGCCTGTAGGAGAGCGGAGCGTTGCAGAATGAGCTTCAAGTGATGTGCAGCACCTCATCTGCTCGCACCCGGCCTCAAACACTCTTTTACCTATCCAACAGACACACAAGTGGGGGGATTTTGTTTTTTCGGCTATTTTTCCCAGGAGTTATCAAAATCTAAGAAGGTGGAGGCAGCTTTTATTTCCCCTCCTTGCATCCCTATGCAGGTCAGCGGTACTGGCCACAACGCTTGCTCAAGTAGCTTAGGCTGGATTTACTTCCCCGCGTTGTCAATGTGCTGTCAAATTGCTTACGTGAAAACATTTATTTTTCTTTTTTCCTTTGGATTTTACATCTGCTGTGAATTTCTGTACATTCTGATGTTCGATAAACAGAGAGATTTCTTTTGTTGCTCTTAGATCTCAGTCTGCCCAAGCTGTGCTACAGCGCTGCCTCGAAAATGTTAAATTTTTTAATTGTAATTATACACAGTGCTGCGAACTGCTGTCACTTAGACTTTGCTCCTCCGAGTGCTGCAAGAGAATAAGAAAGTATGATAGAGCCAATTGCCACTGCAAGCCATTGTCACTTCTTATGGGGTGCGGAGCTGGAATACCTGAACCGTGAAAGTCTCTTTTCTAGTGAAATAAAGATGGGGTGGTATTTTTGGGAGTTGGAGTACTGGTGGGAATTGCAGGTGTATGCATTTCCTGGGGGAACCATGATTTGTAATTGTTCGAGGCCATCACGTAGTACAGGTGCTCCCTCCAACCCCCCGCTGCAGATGTTTCAGTAACGTTTCTTCTGGCTGTAAACGGGAGAAAGGTCCCTGCGACCATGCTGATGTACAATCGCTGCAGGTCTGTCATGTGCTCTACTTTACGTTTGCTTCTCATCTTGCATACCAGCGACCGAATGTTCAGAGCCTGCCAAAAATAGCCGTCTGTTTTCAAGTGATCGGGTGAGGAGAACTGGAAGGACTTTCATCTGCTGCTCTTCTCTTTCCCTTCTTCCCCCTCTGCCCTGTGATTGCTTTCTGAAGAAAGTATGTTATGTTTTTTATTTATTCTGGTGGAAGTCGAGAAAAGGCGGTAAAAGTGAAGTAAGTAAAAAGGGATCAAATAGCGAGTCTCTCCTTGATCCCCTCATGGGAAGGCTACAGCAGCAGAAAGGCTGCGATGCCAGTCCCAGGAGCTGAGAAAAGAGTTCTGGGATGAAGTGTGACCTGTTTCTCTTCCACCCTGGTGTCAGGATACGTCCTGGCCAGGGCGGCCAATAAAGCAATAAGTCTATTTTAATGTTGGAGTTTAGTATCTGACCTGTTGCGTTTTCAGGCTTGTGTTCCTTGGCCTCTGGGAAGCTGCATCTTTGTTTTCTTTGGTTGAAAGAGGGGTTTGGGGTTTTGTTTCTTTGTTTTGGAGTGCTGCTTATTTTTTCATTTCAAAATATCAGTGCAGAAACCAGTTTTCAAGTTTGTTGGGTTTTTTTATAATTGTGTCTTTGGGAGGAATTTCTATCACATGATTTCTGGGATGTTGGGAGTAGCAAACGGGTATAAATAACAGCTTTTTCTTATCGGGTATCCAAGTAGTAGGCGATGGAAGGGAGCGAAAGCTTTGTGGACATTCATGTAGTAACTCATATACAAGGAGAGAACAGCACAGAAGACAGGAGGAAGGTAAAATTGTGCTGGTAAAATTGTGCTTGTAGAATCGCACTTTTTCCTAGTAGTGCATTTAAGAACAGTAGATGTTCTTGTTTGGAGCGATGAATGTGGAGGAGAGCAGGATTATGCAGAGCTGTGAAAGTCATCGGTTCTGTTTCATGGCAACTTTCAAGGGTTTAAACATTTGTATTTGTTCCCCCATTGGGACGTAAACAAAACTTCTTTGAAGCTACTCAAGAACAAGAGGCACGCCAGAATTATTTTAAGGAAAAAGACCTGTCAGGTTTTCTGTCTGTGTCCTTGTTCCACCCTTGATCTGAGAAGCCCTTCAGTCAACACCGGGATGTTTTTGCGAGACTTTTGAGCGTGATTGGAAAAATTGGTGAGACACTTGTGAACAGTGTTAGGAGTAGATTTTGGAACATAAGAGTTTGGAGGAGGAAAAAAAAAAGCACAACTTCAATGAGTGGTGTGGAGGATGTCAGGAGGCTTTGTAGTGAGGCAGGGAGGTTTTGTATATGTGCTTTTTGGACTGGCAGTGTCTTGTTTTTATTTGTCTGCAGATTGTATGGTGAAGGATGAACGTACAGTCACTTTGCTATTTGGGGAAGGAATGAGACATGCCAGGATGAGAATACAAGGGGGTGAAAGTGTGATGGAGTGTCAGAAGAAAGAAAATCCTGTGAAACTTTGAATGTCAGAAAATTAGCTTTGAAAAGGCTCTGGAGAGCACGAGGAAGCTGAAAAATGGAATGGAAGAGGGGATATTATGGGCATAATTTATCATGGTTTCTGGGAGTGTAAGAATAGACTGGCGCTATGTGTTTTCTCACTGCAGAGCGTGGATTTATGAAGAACATAAAAGAAGCGCTGGGATAGCTGAGGTAGGAAGGGATCAGTGGAGGCAGGGTCAAGGGAGAGATGAAGCTACCAGTGACACAGAGATGGAGACGGAGGGGCACAAGGAGGAAAAGGAGCTTATGAATTTGCTGCAGCTCCAGGGCTTCTCATAAGAGGACCAAAGATGGGGGTTTATCATCACTGTTGGCAGGAACTGGCAAAACCGTTAGCATTTGAGCCACTGAAGCTGTTGCAAATACTGAGCACGTAAAGAGAAATGCTTTTGCGTACCCGGTTAGCTCCCTGAGCTGATCGCCCAAGTAGGTTTTCCACCGGTTGGGTGTTTTGTCTCTGGGTGGCAGAAAAGCGCCCAAATTGTAAAGTCGCAGGAGAGGCTGAGCTTTTAATCAAGAGAGACAGACTGGAGTTACAAATAAATAAATAAATTGTTAAATAGTTACATTGAAAACATCACAAGGGAGACCCAGCTCTGTGTGGTGCGTAGCAGTCTGGTCAGTCAGAGCTCAAGGATCTAAAAAACTTCGGTCATCTAGTCTGATTTTTCACCTGTTCAATGTACTAAACTGAGCGTATCTTTGCTTATTAAAATTTGTGTCCTACGTGTATTGGTTCAAACACACAATAATGAAATGGTTTGTTTAAAAGAAACCTTCAAATCGTCTTCCTTCTATTCATGAGTTTCCCAGAGTTTGGGTGTCCATTTTTTTACCATTAAAAAATAAAATAATAATAATAAAAAGTATCTATCCTGGACTTGCACCAGTTTGAGACAATTGCTACCCTAATAACTAGTCCTGTGAAAGCCCACGTGTTGCACCAGTGTCACTGAGCCTTGTGACCCCCCAAAAGTGAATTCTGGAATTACTACTTGATTTTTTTTTTCTAAAGCTGGGGAACTCTTGTCGCAGAGGATGAATGTATTTACTGGTGTGTTGAGGGTAATCTGTAGCCTGGTGCACACACAAATTTCCATTAAATTTAAAGTGTGCCCTTCTACCAGACTTGCCTGAATAAAATTATAGAATCACAGAATGGTTTGAGTTGGAAGGGACCTTAAAGCCCATCCAGTGCCACCCCCTGCCCTGGGCAGGGACACCTCCCACCAGACCAGGTTGCTCCAAGCCCCGTCCAGCCTGGCCTTGAACCCCTCCAGGGATGGGGCAGCCACAGCTTCTCTGGGCAACCTGGGCCAGGGGCTCACCGCCCTCACAGCAAAGAATTTCTTCCTCAGATCTCATCTAAATCTCCCCTCTTCCAGTTTAAAACCATTCCCCCTCGTCCTATGGCTCCCCTCCCTGATCCAGAGTCCCTCCCCAGCTTTCCTGGAGCCGCTTTAGGGACTGGAAGGGGCTGGAAGGTCTCCCCGGAGCCTTCTCTTCTCCAGGCTGAACCCCCCCCAACTCTCTCAGCCTGTCCTCACCGCAGGGGGGCTCCAGCCCTCTGATCGTATTATCAGATATAATTATTTGGGATTTGGAGACCAAATCTTGCTTTCACTGGTTAAAGCAGCTTGAAAGAAAATTTAGTATTTTCTAATGGCATAAATGGGGTTATCTTCTGTAGTAGTATTGAAAGCAAAGTATTCCCAACAGCCCTGTCTTTGAAATCCTTAGCAGTAACGGCAGCAGCCTGTAGTGACAGCACCCAGGTCTGATGACCTAAAACACTGCAGAAAACCTTGGTGTCTGTCCTGCAAGGTGCCGAGCATCTCTACTGTTCATTTACCCCCAAACTCTTAGCACTCTGGTTTGGGCCCTGTATCAGCAAATGTCATGTGTTCCTGTCATGTCACATCCCCACTATCCCAAATTCTTACTGAGCTCCTGAAATTCCCATCTTGGAAATCAGCAGAAAACCCTGTTGGTGAATAAAAGGTAGCAGAACCCTGTGTTTAGTTTGTATCTTCAAAGATTGCCTGGAAGATGCCCCAACTGAAACGGTGTGGCATGAAATTTTACAATGTACCATGGTGGATGGCTTTGGTGGCAGCTGCTGCTGCTACAGTTCCACTGTGTTATGGTAGTTTATGCTGCAAAATTTGACTTTGGGAATTAAGGTATCAGAAGTGCCTAATTTGGTCTCCTCCATTCTCTTAATCTTTATCTCTTCCTTGTTTATGTTTTACCTTTATCCACAAACATAAGGATTATTGACTTGAAGGTCTTGAAGAATGGTTAATGCCTTGATACGTATGGTGGGAATAAAGAGTCTTTAAAAGGCGGTGGCATCCATTTTTGACCCTGTCTGCCTAATACCACCACAAAGCATGGAAACGTTAGTTTTATGTGCGTTTCCTAATCAGTATTCAGATTTGCAACATGCTGTAGGATGTCTCTCCGGTTTACCACGTAGAGAGAACAGCTCGTGCTTTGTAAATAAAAGCTAATACCGCTTTGATTAGTGTAAGTTTATTGCCAGATAAACAATATCTTTACACGGAACATGACTGTACTTGTAGGCTTAATACCCTGGCTGCACTGATACGAAAAATCAGGGGGTTGGCTGGTGATTAGACCCAGCTAACGCGGCGTCTCGCAGCACCAGGCAGATCGCAGCGTACAATCCAACTGTGGGATTGAAACCAGATCTGCCTTTGTTTCCAACTTTTAAGTCTCCCAGCAATGAAGCCGGCTGCCCTCGCCTGCCCAGCTTTATTTTCCAAGATGTAATTATTCCTTTGCTCGCTGACTCGAGGAAATCAATTAAAGCTCCGTGTGTGACAAGGCTGTGACGTAAGCTAATTGATCAGGACATGCCACGCGTATGAGAAAGGCGTGGGGCAGGTTTTAAAGGAGAAGACTGAAACTTCATGAGCTTTCTCGTCATGTGGCGTGGTAGTAGCTGAGTTACCATCTTCTGTAATAACAGGCTTTTCGCTGGGTGCTGTGGTATTAAACACTCCTCTTTGCTTGTACTCGTGTCCATCTCTTTTTCAGCCTGTCCCATAGGAATCAGACTGTCTTGGTCCTTTTCACCTTCTTCTGGAAGAGAGGTTAAGGGTATGTGTGAAGGGAGCCTCAAACTGCACAGACTCACGGTTGGCCGCCTCTTTCAGTAGGCTAATACGGTTCACTAATTATCTCCTGCGCCTTGGCTACCTCTGAAAACCAGTCCCTTTTTCAGTTTCTCTGCCTCTGCGGGATGCTATCCACAAGTTGAGGTAGGAAATTCCTCCTGTGCTATCGTAAAGGCCTCATATATCATAAGGGACCTACTTTTGATCAGCTGAAAGCACTGGAGGGCACAGTAAAAAAAAAGGAGTGGGCACCTTGCTGGCCTTTCCTGCAAAGAAAAGTTCTGCTTTTACCCCCAGAATGGTTGGTTGGTCCCTGCCTGCACGTTCTGGACACGCAGCTCACCACCAGAGCAAGCATGCGTGCATGAGAAGAGGCAGGAAAATCAGCCTCTGTTAAGGACCCGGCCTTCCACTTTGTCACCCCGCAATATTTTTTAGAGTTGCAATAGTTTCTCACCCTTGCTCTTCCTCCCCAGAAAAATAATATCTTTGCTCGGGCTGTACGTGAACTATTGGGCATTGATGAGTTGAGTTGTTTGCGATCCTGAATCCGAAGCGACGGCAGGTATCGCTTGCTGCAAGATCTTCCATTTCAGGCCCAGAGGAAGAGATGATGAAAAGCAGTATTGTCAAATCTTATTTTTAGCTTCTGTCTTATGGGGATTTTTTTTGTTATTATTTGCTTGTTTGGGATTGGATCTGTGGTTTGTTTTTTTTAAGATTTGGACTGCTCCTGTCAGGGCTGTTCAGAACATCATCGTGCTGTATGTGTTTTCTATCAGTAATACTTGGTGGTCCAGCCTGCTTGGCCAATGCCCTGCGGCTGACGCGTCTGTGCTGTTGCTGTGATGGGGATGCTGCTGCTCTCGTTGTGAGGGTATCTTGTAAAATAAGCACGCTGCCTTGGGCAAAATTAATTTCTCGGTGTTGATGTAGTTATTGCATTCTCTCCTCCAGCCCCTTGCCAACATTGCTCTTGTCACCTTGAGTACATTCTACTGTCCTGGATGAAGCCAGCTGAGGAGATTCCGTGATGCAGATGGCATATAGGACACGTAGGGTGTCCTTGGTAGGGTCATCCCACAGCTTGATGTGGCACTTGCCAATCTAGTGGGATATTTCGGTTTGATGTTAATGCTCCCAGCAGGTCTGCTCTGCTTGGTGAGGTCAGGGGGCTTGCTTTCCACAAAACATCTGTAGTGCTCTGCGCAAGGTGCATTTGTCACATGCCAATTGAAAACGTTTCTTCTGGCTTAAACTGCTTTGAAAAGAAATTCTATATTCATCATGCGTCTTTGTTTTTATTTTTCTTCCCTTTAAGTTTTCCTCTTTCCACCCTGTTCTTGCCCTGGCTCTGGCTTGCTGTCAGCCAGGCAGGGGGAACTGATGCAAATCCTGTGCCCACGGCGTGGACCACGCTCTCGTGTTTTCGCCTGTGTTACTATTAATGCCTCCCTCCATCTCTTCCAGCCCCTTCCCTCCTCATGCTGACAGCTAAATTGGAAACCAACTGCAACTCTGCTCTAGCAGTATTTTGCCCAAGGTTCTAACAATCGACTAAAACTGACTCGGATCATGATTTTAATTAGTTTGATTTTTGCTGATGACTAGGAAAAAAAAAAAAAGAAAAAAAAAGAGCTATATTAGTCTTTTAGTCCCTCTTCATCCTTGGTCAATTTTATTAATCCGTCCGTGGTTTTGAAAACCTCAAAGATTTTCAGCATAAGGAGGTAAATGTTTGAGTGAGGCTCGCCCTGAAAGGCTGATGCACCGGTGGTGTTTGGTTTCCAGTGGGCAACAATATTCCTGTTTGGTCATGCAGAAAATTGCCAATTTGAGGGGACATGACACCTATTGATTACTGTAAAAAGTAGTTTTTCATATGAGACTGGAAGCATTTAAATGCCAATTTTTAACTTTTGTTTCAGTTGTACTACCTGTGATATTTTTCTCCTTGGGCTGCTGGTCCTTGCGTTTCGAAGCAATGGAGGATTATTCAGCGCCTGGAGCCGCAGAGATGAGTGATGACACGTGTTTGTGCTGTTTTGCTGTGGGACGAGAGCAGTCAGTTTGCTTTAATTTTTAATGCTTTGATTCTTTGGCAAACACCAGAGGTGTTGAAACTACTCACTCATGCAAAAAATAAATTATGCATGCGTACAGGTTTGGCGCCTGAAGGCGTTTTCATGGGGCGTACCTTCAGGCACGCAGCTTAAAGTGCCTAAAAGAGCCTAGACTCCTTCTGCATCCCCATCCATACAGTGAAAGGATGGAGATACCCTTCTCTGAGGGTCTGGACAGGCTTTCTTCAGTGTGCCACCACCTCCCACCACCCCAGCTGCCATTCACTGTTCTCTTGGTCGGGCTGATACAACAAGTTGTAGGTAACTTGAATACCAGCGAGAATTGTTTGAATATCAGTACAACATCCTGCGTAGCAGACAGCGAATCAAAAGTATACAAGCACTTTTTCTTTCTGTCTATAAGGTCCAGTGGGGTGCCAACTTTGGCTGCCCCGTGTTTGGTGCAGTGTCCCTGTCGTTCTAGGTTGGGTTTGTTGAACTGAGGTGCTTTAAACATCTGTCAGAGGTGATCAATTACAAAGGCAATTCAGGCACTGGTTAATTTGAAGTTTTATGTCCTTCATTTCCATGAGACGTATTTGTTCGGTTACATTATCTGCTAATTGTATTTCTGAACAGTTTTTTGCAGAGACCTGTAACTGTCTGTTTTTGATACGAAAGCTGCATTGTTCTCTAGGGGAGATAATCAGTGACTTATTGAGCTCAGCTCTTGCTGTCTGTGGTAAAACTTGAATTTTAGTGGGTAGAGCAGAATTTTTCTGTATTTTCTCTCCTTTGTGAAGGAGGTGCTTACTGGGAGGCTTTTCCTTGCAAATAGATGAATTGGTTGTGATTGGTGGTGTTTCATTGGGGTTTTTTTTGTGTTTTCCCTCCTACCCTGTTATTTAAAAACCATAATTTGTCAAGAATTATTTTTTGGTGCCATTTAAAAAGCACCAAATGTAAATAGCTATGATCCATATTATTAGAAGGCTTTTCTGAATCGGAAAACCATGTCTCCTTTGAAAACATACCCCTTCAATACACAAATCCTTTTGGCTGGTGCTGGCCTTTGGATTTTAGAGGTGAGGGAATTTGTGCTGTCCTGGCATGTGAAGAGCACCTTCTCTCACAGGAGGAGCAGCTCGTGGAGTTGAGTACAAGTCCTTTCCAGAAGCAGTGATGAGGCCAAAGAAGGCTCTTGACTTCTTGTGACATTAATGGCCTGAAATGGAAGATGGGAGGCCTTGACTGCCACAGACAGGGCCTGTGAGCTGCTATAAAATTCAGTGTTTAAATCATGGTTTGACACCACAGATGCTTAATGGCTCCTGGGGCATCATAGGTAGGAGCTACTCCTCCACTAAAAGTTTATTTCCTTTTCCTGCATCAATATTTATGAATCTTCCCCTACCAGGCTCCAGGCAGCATAAGGGAACTAGGTGTTTATGGGAGATGTGGGGGAGAATAAAATTGGGGTATGAATGTGATGGGCAGTTCACAAATCTGTCCCAGTGGTGCATGAAATGTGTTGGGGCACCACTGTGGATATTGTGTATTCGGGGTAATTTTATTCACTTTCTTAATCACCAGGGGTTTGGTAACCATCAGAGGGAGGACCGTGGGTGGCAGTGGATTGTCCTTGGTGGCCAGAGCTTGGTCCAGGTTTGAGCTGGCCCTGCCGTCCCCCATCTAAGGCGGTCTGGCCAGTATATCATGCTGAGGATTCCACCTCTGGGGAAGGAGTGTTGTGCCGAGGTGCTGTTCAGTCCGTTTGTTCAGCGTGGAAAGCTCTCGTCGCTAATCTTCTGTGGTTCCTCCTTAATCTAAGTTAATGGGCTTCTTCAAGGCGGAGCTGAGTAAATAGGCAGTAATATACAGGTGGTATGGGGAGATGATTGATTAGTCCTCTCTGAACCGAAGTAGTAGTACTAATAATAATAATAATAATAAAAAATCCTATGAAATTCTACATAATCTATCAGAAATGACATTTTCAAAGAACACTTATTGACAGCCCCAAAAGATTATTGCACACTGTGTCCTCTGCCTGAGAGCAACAGGTATGATGTAACTTCTGATGAGATTTATCCTTCAATCTTTTTATCCTCATCAAGCTGAAGAGCTGGCCAGAGTAGGTTTATTGTAGTTGACTGTCATCCCCACTTCTAAGTTCCTAGCTTTTAAATTTATACCAAAATGCAATAGTTGTACCTCTGAAGGCCTCTGTGCTTTTATTATTTTTTGTTAAACTGGGTATACATACGTTTCTATGGTCAGGGTGTTTTCTAAGTCACTACACCCATGTGTTGAATGAACAGATATTCTGTGCTCTGATTTGGAGCAAAAGGGATGATGGAGTGTATTCCTGCGCTTGCAGAGCCACTAGGTATACTGAGAGTTGTCTTCAAAACCATTAAATCCTTTTTCAGTGTAATACACACAATGTGTGAAAGCTTTCCTTAATTGAATAGTAACTATTTAATATTTCATATTTCAGGGGTTTCTTCTTTGCCTCATGTGTATGGGCTCCACCACAGTGCTTTCACACTGAAAGTAGATCCCCAATAGACTAGATTTTTCCAGGCTGCTTAGCTAAGTAAATTCTTCTCGTTAATAATAAGGTCTGCACAACCTGGTGCTTCTCATTTCAGTGGAGAAACTTTTCAATGACCATATGTGTCCTCAAACTGTCTTTGTTCCTTCTGTTGGTGGTTATGCGAGGAAATCTATCTACGTACCACTCCAACTGTTCATTTTCTTGTTTGTGTTTTCACGTAGTGGTGTTGCTATTAAATAGTGAGATACTGATAAAACTTTGCAACAGATCAGGATTAGCTGAACAAAATTTGTAGCTTGAGCACTGAGCAGGGAGGCAGTTTTGAAAGCAAGACGTCAGAGAATTGTGCATGTAATTGCTGACGTTCAGACGGGCCACACAGACTCAGGATTATACGGTTATTGCTTGTCATTGGCTTCTTTTTTTGTCTTTGTCTCCTGAAACCACTTCTGGGCATCTTTCAAAATAGCATTTCTCTGTCCCTGAATATGTTTAGAAGAGCTTAGCTGCTGAAGAATCTTAGTATGAAATCTTAGCGGTTCTCATTGGAGAGCAGAGATTAGTTTAGTGTACCTTACAAGGGCGCCTATTTTCCTTTTCCAATACTATCACATACTCATTATATGCTTTTCAAGGAAACCAGTTTCCCTGTGAATTTTGTCTAATGGTTGTGGGGTTTTCTTCTGCCCTCGAGCTTTACCCATCCTAGCGCGTTTTAAGTGTCCGATCTTTTATTTTTCTGATCAGAATAAATATGCTCAGGCTAAATGCACGAGTCCTCAGTAATGGCTCCGTGATGGAGTTGCTATGTAAATGCACTGTGTTTACCCGGGTATTGGATGTTTCTTGCATGTGTGTAGTGCTTTTGACTATTTGGCGGCTGCAAGGAGAACAGAGGTGAAGCAGAGTGTGTGGAGGTGAACAACCCCTCAGCAAATGCCCGTGAGTTGTTAAATGACAGTGGTAAGATGGAAAATTGAGAAAGACCAAGAACCAGGAGATGTATAAACTGTTGTCTTTAAAAGAAGACCCCACTACACACTGAGCTTTCACTTTTTTTCCTAAGAGACCTTGCTCTTACTATAAAATTTATGCTTCTGGGTTTTTTTGTTGCTTTATACCAGTGAACTTGGGTTTTGAAGAATGATGATGCTGGGAAAGCAGCCTTCCAGTACCTAAAGGGGGCCTACAGGAAAGCTGGGGAGGGACTCTGGATCAGGGAGGGGAGCCATAGGACGAGGGGGAACAGTTTTAAACTGGAAGAGGGGAGATTTAGATGAGATGTGAGGAAGAAATTCTTTGCTGTGAGGGTGGTGAGCCCCTGGCCCAGGTTGCCCGGAGAAGCTGTGGCTGCCCCATCCCTGGAGGTGTTCAAGGCCAGGCTGGACGGGGCTTGGAGCAACCTGGTGTGGTGGGAGGTGTCCCTGCCCAGGGCAGGGGGTGGCACTGGATGGTCTTTAAGGTCCCTTCCAACCCAAACCTTTCTGTGGTTCTCTGAAGGGCCTGCAAACGTAGAGGGCCTACCCAGCCCAGGGGATGCTGAAGCACCCTCTGTAGAAGGGCGAGGGAGCATCTGCAGCGCACAGTGTGATGCTCCATCTGTGAACA
This sequence comes from Rissa tridactyla, assembly GCF_028500815.1. Taxonomy (NCBI): domain Eukaryota; kingdom Metazoa; phylum Chordata; class Aves; order Charadriiformes; family Laridae; genus Rissa; species Rissa tridactyla. Next base: position 29,168,296 of record NC_071474.1, on the reverse strand, counting down.
GGCTGCCACATCTGCATGGCCAAACGCTGCTCTCTGCAGAGTCCCTGCCTGGGGACCTGGAGGTGTTTGTCCACTCGCCGATGCGTCCAGGGGCTTGGCCCTTCCTCTGACTTCAATATCCCCTTCCCATTTTGAGGAGAGCTGGCACTGGCCTGCAGCCTTCTGCAGTGCGATGTGTGGTGCGGTGCAGATATACTCCAAAAGGTGCCAGGAAAACAAACAGGTGCTGGTGATATTAATAAAGTAGAGAGAGGCAGTTTGAAATTTCTACTCAGGAAAACCCTCTTATATTGAAATACCAAGTTTTTCAGCAGTGCATGAAACCTGCTGCTCAACAGGGTGTCTGTGCCACCACTTGATAAGGGCGCCGATGGGTTTCTTGTCCTGTATATCATGTGCTGTCTCTGGTCCTTCGAACACTCAAGAAAATAGAATAAAAAGAGGCTCTCAGACTGAAACTGGCATCTGGCACAAGAAAGCATGTCTCCAGCCATTCTCTGCTTTGTGAGTGCCACAGCAGTGGAGCCTGACGGTTAATTTGGAGGCAGGCTGCTGCCCTGCGCATCACCACCAGCTTCCAGGTGGATTTGCACACCCCAGCTGATCCCAGGGTGTTCCTCTGGAATTTCTCGGGGATTTTGACACCATCTGCCTTCAGACCTCCTGTTGAGAGGCTGTCATGGGTGTGAGCGTCCTCGGGAATCTGGAGATCTCTGGAGCTGGTGCAGACTGAACAAATCCTGCACCTACCTTTTTCCCTGGACTTAATGGAGAGCCTCGGCTCCTGGAGCTGGAGCGTGGCTGGAAATGCCCATGCCCTTGGGGTCCGTGCTTTTGTGAGCTGTTATTTTCTCAGCTCGCTCCCTACTGACCCTATTCCTCAGGTCCTGCCTCCTTGCTCCACAGCTGCCAACCTCTCATCTCTCCCCCTCGATGCCCTTCTTTCCTCCACAGGTGCTAACCATCCTTTCCCTCAAGTTGCCTGACTGATAATTAGGTTAATGAAGAGCGAATGTCTCTAACCTGTATTTAGCTAGAAGTTTGCCAGATCTGGTGAAGGGGGTTTGTGCCAAAGACTTGTCCAATCTTTATTAATTAGTCAAACAAATACTATTGTCCTCTCTTTCTGTCCTTAACCCACCATGGCTGTAGCAGTGCCGCACTTGTAAGCATTAATTTATTTGTCCGACTGTGTGCAGAACAGGCCCATGACTGGTGCAATTCAGTGCTTTTTACTTAATTTCTTACGGTTATGCTGGTTAATTGGAACTTGTGAGAGAGCTTTTAGATATGCAGGTGCCTCACTATTGGCCCATAGTCCTGCATTATAACAACTTCAATCATCAGCCTGTAATGTCTGCATGTTAATTACTCCTTTTGTGAGATGAGGTTGGCAAACGAATCTTCATCAAGCAACTGATGAGTACATCTGTGACTTTGTAATTTAAAACTAAGGTTAATAAGGCCAGGTCCCGGTGGGAATCAACTGGTAGTCTTTGTTGCAAAGGTAATGAGTCTGGCTTTCCAGTTCGTATGCCTCCATTTTTAAAGATTGGCTAAATTAGTAACCAGAAGCAGATGTGAAGGATATTATCCACTCCATAGATGTTAATTATATCTGTAGAATAAACAAATCGCACTTCTTTAGAAATACAGGTGTGTACCCTCTGAAACAAAATGCTAAGAAGGCCCATTCTCTTCCCAGGGATGATGCTGTGTGGTTATTAAATATATGTTCCAAATGGGGCTGGTATTTCAGAGCACTTTCTGTAACTGCAGTGCTGTCTTTCGGGGCTTTCATCAGACTAATTTTCTGTCCTCTGCTGTTCTGTTACTGCTCGGGGTTTACTTGAGCAGGCTTATTTGGCATCTGAGCCTTGTGTTCATCTGTGCACAGATGTGACTGTGGCCAGCGGCTGTGAGGCAACTGTCCAAGCCCAGCAAAACTGGAGTCACATATGCTCTTGTTCTGTTTTTCCTTCATAGGGGTATTAAAATGGCACCTCTTTCATAGTGGATCCTTCAAAATATCAGTGATTTGTATTCCATAGTGAAAACAAAGCCAAACCTGAAAGTCTGGGTAGGTTTGTGTGACCCGTGTAACTCGTTTGACTTTAGGAGAACAGAACCGACCTGTTCGGTGGAGCAGTAACCCCCGAATTTGCCCTATTCCAGCTTGTTCTGCCCAGAAGCTGGGCTAAACCTTGGTGCTGGGACCTGCACCCAGAGTGTGTTTCTTGCAGGAGGGGGTACTTGCCCTCACAAAGAAGATCATGCATTTCATGGTGGACTTGGCATTTCATGCCTTGATTTAAGAACATCCCTTGCATTTCTTATGCCCTGCTTACAGATGTTGAAGATCTCAAAGCCAGCATGGAAATGGTGTTCAGGTGGCGCTTCTTGGTGTCAGAGGGATTACAGATGGGCTAGAGCCATCTCTGTGCCTGAGCTGACTCTGTTTGTCACCTGTGGCACTAACTTTTAATTCTGAGAATTGGAACTACCTGTCATGCTGGAATAGAATTGCTGCTAGGTTTTTTTAGTGCAGCAAATCATGTTTTACTGTAACTTACAGCTTCCCTGTTAATATAAGTTATAGATACTCATTATCTTTGGAATAAATACTGAATTTTACTCTTGCAATTACAAGGCAGTATTAGTATATAATTTTAATCAGCTTTAATGTAGAATGTTGGGAAAAATGAGCAGAATTTTAAATGTAAATAGCATACCTGTAAATGGTAGGTCTTTACTATATAATTATTAGCGTGTATGCCCTACGTGTTCTAGATTATGTGTTCATGCTTTTTGTACGCTAAGTGAGAAGTAACCAGAGGCAGAAGATGTCTTAAACGTAATAAACCAAAATTGATTCATTACATTATGAGTTCAAAACCAGGTGAAGACTCTCAAAAATATTTGCCAGAGAGAAGATGACTTGCAAAGAGATGGGGGGGAAGGAAAACCAGTTGGATGGTGGTAACATGTGGTCAAAGTAATGCATACCAGAAAAGTAAAATACTTATTTGTATATAAAAAGATAAGGATGTTTGTTTATTACCCAGATGCAGTGCTATTACTTGAGTTATCTTGCTGCTGCTGCTCCTCACTCCAGCTGTTTGCTGAAGGTCCCATCTTACGTTTGAATGGACAGGGATTTGGGAATGATTTAATTTGGGCAGCGTCCACTGCAGTTGGCTTTGGTTCACTGGCTCCCAAGCTGATGTACTTCCTTGTGGTGTGGTACCCACACAAGTGGATTTTACCAGACAGCACAGGCTTTGTGCAGGGCGGCTCAGGTGGAGCTTCCCTGCCTCTCCACAGCAGCCTGGTCTGAAGCCTTGCTGGTGACCATGGCTGGAGATACTAGCTCCATCCTCAGGTCATCAAAGCAGTTGCAGAGGTGGAAGCTCATGGTGGTAAGATGGACTGGGAGTGGTGCCCAGCACGGCCAGTGCTGTTGCACAAGGGTGAAGAACCACCAGGGCATGAGAGACAGTGGAATGGGTATCTGAAGAGCTTACTGCCCTTCTGCGCAAAAGCTCAATTTGGCACAGGATCCATCTCTACCGCCTAAGTAGAAATATCTGAAGCGAACAGTGTTTAGCCACAATATGGGTCGTATACCTCTTTGGCTTTTTAGTGGTTTAAAATTGAAAGGGAGAAAGATCTTTTGGCTGGGTCCATATCATTAAAAAATGCAGTTATATGCTTTCATGGAGTGACCAAGAGACTTTGTTGCTGTAACGTTGTTATGTAAAAGTAAGTATGTAAACTTCGAAGGAGTAGTATATACAGACATCTGTTTTACTTTGCGTTGAGAGGAAGGTAAGGTTAATAGTTCAGACAGTCTTCGTGTGCGCCCATGGATTATTAGATTCTGGTACTCAGCATAATTCTGAAGCTCAGCAGGCAGTTCTTCTGAAGCTGTTTTGACAACGCTCTAGATAGAGGACTTTCAGAGGAGGAGGTGCTGAAATCCGTGCACTAAAAGGGAAAATACTTCGGATACGATCGGTACCTTGTTGCAAAGCGTTCAAGCACAGGATGCTGTGCAGACCTCACTTTGCGATGATAGTCTCTTTTAAGTTGGTGAAGAGGGGCATAAAAAAAGATTTCCAGGAAGCCTGTTTGGCACAATAAAAGAAGAAGCAGGGACAAACCTATTGCCAAATGTTCACCAGTGGGAAGGTCTGAGCAGTAGCTTTTGTCAGGAAAATGCTGCTTTTCACAATGCTTGGTCCAAAATGCAGGAGCCTGTGGTTGGTGATGGATATCTGCAGTCGTTTTCCAAGGTGCAAAAATATCTGAAGCTAAATGATTTGGATTTATCTAAACGGTAGGAAATACAGGAAAATGATGCAAAGGCATTCGCGCAGCAGTCTGCCTTCGTAGTTGAGATTATGTCTCCCTTGTTAGCTTGCGCTGCTGAGCATTCGCCATCGCAGCAATTCCGTGTAAAGGAAAAGGACCAAAACTAGCACCTTCAGCGCGTGAGAGGGGGAATCACACCTCATTTCTTGCATTCAGAGAGCTGCCCGATGCAGTTGTGTCCCTGAGTCGGCACCACGTGTGTCCAGCCAGGCTAGAAACTGGGGCAAAATGGGAAAATATTGTTGGTTAGGATGTACACAGACACTGCAGTTGCTGGTTGGGGGGAAAAAAGTGACCAGTCGACAAAAATATAGTCATCACTTCTTCGGTATACAGAGCAATTTGTTTCGTAACCGTGCTATTAAGCATTGTTAATCTAGATAAATGCTCTAATCCCATTTAAGTCCGTTGCAAAGCTCCTATGCTGACTTTAATGAGACTAGAGCTTGTTTTATCACTAATTCAGAACTTTTTTTCCTTGAGGCATGTGTGTGTGGGGAGGGAATGGGGAATTAAAGGACAGTATGTTTTGAATTGGAAAGCAAATGCGCAAACTCTTTTGTGTAAGAGGGAGAAATGCTCTTCTCTCTGCTATTGAGGAACCTGAACATTTACCCACTTTCTTTGCCTGTGGCTTTTAGGCTTCAACTGTATCTCAGCTGAGGAATAACTTGGAATAATTGGAAAACATGGCTATGTTCCACTTATTTCTGGAAGTGGATACTGAATGCAGCTTTGGTCTGACCCAGCGTGGCCCTTACATGGGAAGGAGAGCATCTTTGTGTTATATGTGCTAGGGCTTATTTCTCTCTTTTAAAAGCACTGGCATGGGGACCCAAAATGAAGGGAGGTGGCCAGTGACTTAGGAGTTTTAGCTTTTGTGCTGAAAGGAGCTTCTAAAGCCATTTTTTTTTTTTTTTTTTTACTTTAAAAAACCCCAAACCCCTAACCCTTCTGTAACTGAAGACAGGCTGCATAGATCATCACATTTGATGGAGTTAGGTCCATCTCTGTAATGAAAAAGAAAAGTGCTCTAGTGAATGCTTTAGAAAGTATTTAGAAATATAGAAATACCTTAGAAATAGAAATACTTTAGATAGTATTTCTCAAGGGCAAAATATTTCTTTGTGCACTTAACCCATCCTTCCCTTTCCTTGCCCGTAGATTATACCTGCGGAAAACTATATGCTCCGTGTATAATCAGTAAGTCTGAGGATCACAGCATTTTGCATCATCCCTCTGTTCTGGCTATGAGTGTAGGCAGTTTGTCAAATAGATGGACAAATGAGTAGATTCCCAGTTTGTCTTCCATGCTTGGCAGAGGTTTGGGGGAGAAAATGTCTTGAAGGAGTGAAGCAGAATATTGAATTTTTGTTGCTGGTAGCAGTTGTTAATTTGTGTGCTATTTGGTAGTCTCTCTGATGGAAATTAATGGCTTTCAGGCTAGACCTTTGGCTGGCTGAGGTTGCATTTGTGCAGCAGCGATTTGAAACACCAACCTGGACGTGGTGTACTGTAACCCTGGAGCCGGCTCTGGGAGGTGAATGCTTCTTCCTAGATACTGCTCCAAATTAAGTTAAGGCTTGGACTTGAAAAGATTATATGTGCATAGAGCAAGAAGCAGCCACGTTAATTGACTGATTCGCTTTGTTTAATTTTTGATTTAGTGAGAATGTTAAAGTGATGACTCAGTGAGCCATGCTAAGATGTAATCTGGAAATATCGTCTATAGGATGAGTAGTCCCTTCTAATACAGTCTGATCTGAATATTAGATTTATTTCATAATTGATTTCCTCTGCAGGAAGAGCTACTCGTCTCCAAAGCATTGCAATTAAAAAAAAAAAAAAAAAAAGGAAAAGATTAAAAAAAAAAAAAGCGGAGTGTTTAGCCTGTGGCCGTTGGTGGCCTGATGAGCTAAACAAGTGGTGTGATTTGCTTTTCAGAAGGGCTGTTGCAATTACGGGACAAGAGCAGCTGAGCAAGTGCGGGCTGTTTGATAGCAAAGGCTGTGCCTCCGCGCCAAGTGCTGGCCTGACTTAAAGACGGCAGGAAACCACAATGTTCATTTACTGGATCCATTCTGTCTTGAGGAGCACCTGGGGAACAGCAATGCAGGCTTTGCACTTCAGAATAGTTTTCACTTATTAGACTTCCTAAATTTCTGGGAGGTTTGTTTTGGGCACTTGGAACCTGCCATGAAGAGACTTTTTAAAAAACAAACCAAACCAAAAAACAACCCCCCCCAAAACCAAACCCCAAACAACCAACCCCAGACACACGTCACCCTCACTCTCCACCCCTCTAAACCTCACAAAATCAACCTGAAAACAAAGACTTGAAGTGTTTAAATGCAATAGTTACTTTGGCTGCAGCTCTGAGCTGTATAATTAAAATAATCACACAGCAGGAAGTACAAAACCTGCCATTCCTGCACAAACTTATTAGTTTAACATCACCTGCATATGCAGTCTTTTCTGCGCTGGTTTTACTGGTTGAACCTGCACCTCTGTATGTTACCGGTGGATTTATGGTGCCAAAACTGCTCTGTGCAAGGAGGACACGCTGGTGCTGTTAGAAGCATAATGTCTCCTGATTCTTCATTCCCACAACTGTAGGACTTAACCATGGTGTAATGTGGGCATTACACCACATTAATTATTATATTACCGTTTTACCTAGATCTATATGTGCACGTGCGACTGGAATAGGACAATGGGAAAGCAGAGGAATCTGCTGATTACGGAGTGACTTAGGGTAATTGGGTAATTTGCGTCCAGAGGAGGCCACGGAGATGCTGCGAGGGCTGGAGCCCCTCTGCTGTGAGGACAGGCTGAGAGAGTTGGGGGGGTTCAGCCTGGAGAAGAGAAGACTCCAGGGAGACCTTAGAGCCCCTTCCAGTCCCTAAAGGGGCTCCAGGAAAGCTGTGGAGGGACTCTGGATCAGGGAGGGGAGCCATAGGACGAGGGTGAACGGTTTTAAACTGGAAGAGGGGAGATTTAGATGAGACGTGAGGAAGAAATTCTTTGCTGTGAGGGCGGTGAGCCCCTGGCCCAGGTTGCCCAGAGAAGCTGTGGCTGCCCCATCCCTGGAGGTGTTCAAGGCCAGGCTGGACGGGGCTTGGAGCAACCTGGTGTGGTGGGAGGTGTCCCTGCCCAGGGCAGGGTGTGGTACTGGATGGGCTTTAAGGTCCCTTCCAACCCAAACCGTTCTGTGATTCTATGAATTGCAGAGCGGGAAGCTGGTGGGAGAGGCTGTGGGAGAGCTGCTGATGCGTGGTGCGGCGTACAGCAGATCAGCCGGTGGAGCTGCCAGGGAAGAGCCGGGTGATAGAGGGACAATTTCCCCGCCTGTCGCAGGCAGCTACGGGGTTGCTTACAAGTGCAAAGTGAAAAATTGGTGTTGGGAGCGCGCTAGCACTGTAGCCCCTAAGACAGGAGGGATTCCCGAGCAGGTGAAAGCTGGTGAATTGGGCACTTCACATGCGCTGCCGCTGCGGGTGTTGTAAGAATGTGAAAATCAATGAATGGGACATATAAATGATTCAGAGGAGCAAAGTTTTAATGGGGCAAGTATTGTTTTTCCTAAGTTGTTAATCAGTCTTTGAGGTGGAAAAGAGTCAAGCAGACTCTAAGGCTGTTTCGGCAGTTCAGGCTCACTCTGTCTCATCAGGAAAGGCAAAAGAATTAGCATTTGGAGTAGCAGAAGTGGTAGCTGGACCATCTGTCTTACTAAATGTGCTTTAAAAAGAAGGAGGCCATTGTGATGGAGTAGTTTATTGGCTTGATTGGCAATATTACCTAAACAATAGCACTATTCCTCCTCTGTAGATCACCAGCACTGTACCTGTACCTTCGGCACAAGAAGGCCAGTCCTGAAAAACATGCAAACAGCGGTGGGAAAATCACAGCCATAGGAGGGGTCCTTATGGTTGAAATCAAAGTTTGTCGGCTTTGAACTTTTCAGTTTTCTGTTTATTCTGAGCAAGAGAAATTTAGGGGAGAGTTATCATGAGTTTAGTGAAATTAATAACAACTTACAAGACAACGAACCGTGAGGGTGAAGTACAAATTGGCAATAATAATGATGTGCAGCCACTTCTGCCTGGACTTCTTGACCAAGATCTCTAATGATTGGGTTATTTATTTCTTCTATTATTACTGTGCTGTACTTGAAAATTTCCTTTTCAGAACTGCAGAAATTGTTCTTTTATTGTAGTCCTGTTTTTCCTTAACATCTGAAAAAAAAAATCTTTTAAAATACCCATTGGGAATATGTGCTTGCTAAGATAAGTGAATTAGAACTTGAAAAATGGTCAGATTTATTTTGCTTCTGTATGCGTTCAAAATTAGACTCAATTTCATGATGTTCTTGCAGTTTGACAAGAAGTAATTGTCGCTAGTGACTGTTTTCAATGCAAAAGTCTCAATTGTTCTATATTTTTGCCAGCCTATTGCTATTTAAAATATAATGGGAACATCTAATATTGGAGGCAAAAGTGGAGACGAAGGGTAATATTTTCTCTTGAGTATTTTTTGACAGGCTTAATGAGGTAATACAGAATGCCTTTATTCTGGTGTTTTCTCTTTTCAATACTATTTAGGAAATCTGCTTGTATGTGTGTGTGATGTATAATATATGAAAACCATAATGAGTGGAGATCAGTAATCTCTAGTCTCTGCCCAAGGCATCATTCACCGTGGTATCTGAGCATCTAACAAATCAATTTGCTTGCCATTCAGCCTGTTTGACTTCTCTGCTACATCAAAACCCCACTGAAGTTAATAGAGAGGCTCTTATTGATTTTGGCAGTGTTTGGATCTCATCCTGACTTAGTTTTTCTTCCCTGTTGCTTTTCCCCTCGCTCTTTCTGATCCCTCGTCTGAAAGGAATCAGAAAGCCTTATACTTGGAGAGAGGCGAGCTGCATTTCAATATGTGCTGAAGCCAGCAGCAGTTGGAGGGATCTCCAGCAAAGGAGATCTGCTGATAAGGAAGCACTAAGGGAGCTGAGATGGATTTGCTCAATTTCTTCATTTTCTGTCTCTTGTAGCCTGGGGAAACTGTGCCTGGTGAGGAGTTATCGGAGACTCACAGGTCGTGCCTATGGTAGAGGCTTATAAATTGGGATCAGGGCTTTGGGATGTGATGCCGCTGTGAACAGAACCGTGCGGGGTACGGTGGCATGCTCTGGGCATGGAGCCGGCTTTGTCGAGGGATGTTGCAGGAGCGGCATGTCTGCTTGGGACCGTGTTCATTCAGATACGGAGCTGAGATCGTTTTCTCATACAGCTGAAAAAGTTGCAGCTTTGTGTCGTGGGGGGTGGGTTGTACTGGCTTAGCAGCAAGTGGGGGTGAAACACCAGGCCTCTCTTGGGGGAGTCTGTGAAGGAAACCCCCGGGCAAGACCCTTAGGTCTGAATGTTGCCTTCACAGAGGAAAGAGGTCAGAATCACAGAATGGCAGGGGTTGGAAGGGACCTTCAGAGATCATCTAGTCCAACCCCCTGCCCAAGCAGGGTCACCCAAAGCAGGTTGGACATATGTGCAATTCATATTCTCAAATAAACACACGTCCCAATAAAACTGAATAAATAAACTAGTTTCTTTTGGCTCAGTGCCTTCAAGGTCATGTCTGTGTAAGAAGGTTCAGCCCTAGCTTGCATTCACACGGACTGGAGTTCTCCATTGAAATGTGAAAACTCATGTAAGGGAAATCAGTGAGAATTGTAAGAAAGTCCTTTGCCATTTTTGTTGCGTTCTAAGGTGTAAAAAAACCCATGACTAGAAATAATTAGGGGAGAATGTCTGGTGATGTGATAGCTATAATTATTGTGCATGTATTGCTGCTTAATTAGTAAATCCACTGCTGGCATGTCTGCAACTGGACCCCAGAGAAGTGCTGTTGCATTGGTGGACAGGTGGTGAATAATCCCGGGGGGTTTCCGGCATTAACTTTGTACTCGTTTCAGCTTCTATAAAAGTTGAGCTGCTCCGTTCCCCTTGTAGCCTCTTGATCTCCAAGCCTGGAGGTGCCACGTTGCACCCTTCTGTTATTAACTTGGGAAGACTAGGATTCTGGTAGCCTTTTGGTGTTGAGTCTGTGATATGACTTGTGTGGTAAGGTATTGACTTCGTTAGGATAACGGCCAGTTACTAGAGGCTTTCATTATGTGGAAGGAGAAAGGACTTTTGGATGATGAGCAGAGTAGTTTTTTGTCAAAGACACTATTCTGTAGTGCAGCAGATGCTAAAAATAAGACACTGAGATTTACTTTATTTCATAATAGTGGGTAGCGTAACTGAGTTCAGCCAATTAGAGCTGATTTCTTGAAAGCTTTTCCATTTATAAAAGCCTAGATGACATTTGCTTTCAGCGGGATATTGTCAAGTCAATGGTTTTATTCGTTTAGGTGTCAATCTGCAAAATTTCTACCCGGCAAGTACTCATGTGTTTGAAGCCGAATTCTGTTGCTCTTAGCTTCTTTTGTGAGAATAGTTTCAGGGTAACTGATGGAACCACTCGCAGACCAAAGACCTAATCAATGTGATTGTAATCCAGATATTGAACTGAATACCCACAGTCGCGTCTGCTCTAAGGGAATATTGAAGATGCGCTGCCAGATGTCACAGCAAAAAGGAAATGCTAAAACATGCTTGGGGAAACCACAAGGCCATGATATTAACTGAGAACTAAAATATAAATAGCCTTGCATGCAGTTAATAAAAAAAGAGAGCTTAACTTCCCTGTTTAGGCCAACCTGATGACTTTTATGGCAAACCTCACGTACTTGCTGGTTGCCAGGAAATTACTCCCTTGCGTCTGTGTGTGCATCCAGCCCCTTCTTCTGGTCGCTTGGCACGTACACCTTTCCAGGGATCATAACTCTTAGGGGCCTTAGCTGAGATCAAGGCTGCATTGAACTAGGTATTTGATGAACGCAATCATGTAAGAGATAGTCCTTGCATTGAAAAGGTAAGTTGAAATAGAAAGGACAGAAGAAAGGAGAGGAGGGAGAGAGGGGAAGAGAAGAAAAAAGGCCAAGTGAGCTGTATAATCACAGCGTTTAAGTGGTAGGTTGCAGCAGATCTGTCAGTGGCTGTTAAATGTGAAGACACGCAGCTGCCAAGGGAGATGATTCGGTACCGATTGCTGGGTTTGCGCATCCTCAGTGCTCCTGTCGCTCCCCTAGTGCTTGCTGCTGCCGCGGGATGGATGGGATGAACCTTTGCCCTGACACAGGACATAAGTTTTTATGTCCACGTCCCCTGGCTCTCAGTCCAGTGTCTTGGCTGCTGAACTGCACTGTCTTGGCTGTATTTGTTGGACAGTTTGTCAGGCTTGTGCTGTGTTGGGTTGTTTTTGTTTGTTTTGGGGCACTTTGATATCAATATCCTTTTTTAAAATGGGCTGATTAAATTTACGTGTTTATAAGGCAGGTGGAACCACTTTTAATGTGCAAAAAAACCCAGGAAACTCATGAGAAAATATTTTGACATAAGGATATTTTTGGTAACTATGATCAGTGATTTGTTTCATTTTGTTCCACTGAGATATCATTAAACTCGGTATGCTTTCAAACACAGCTTACGTAACAGGCAATCGTATATATGTTTTTAATTTCCTTTCATTTTCGTAAACCTTTAAAATGTTTAAAGGAGTAAAACATCTCTGTAGGGAGTTTCTGCTCAAAGACAACTTGGCATCCAGCCTCCACAGGAAATGTTTGAGTGCTAGCACCTACTCATCTCTTGGAAAATCTCTATCCAAAGCCAAAGCTGAACAGCGAACCCAAAGATAGGACTGTTTCTGCGGCTCTCCTACAAAACTGTTAGAGTGGCTTATGTCTCAAGACGTAAAGGACACATTTGCTTGCCTTGTTTATGTATTCATAAAAAATATAAGCTGGATAAAAATGAAGCAAGGAAACATATATAAGTCCTGCTATAATGCCACATTTTCCTTTTTAGAAAGTAGCATCCATGCAGTAAAGCCTAGCCACCATGCAGGCACGTTCACTGTAAAGCAGTAAAGGACAATTATAAGTTTGAATTGTGCTTAAAAAGTTTCACGTGATGCAATAGGCATGGTGCAGACACATGAATTAATATTAAAGCAACCTATCCTCTTTTCTCAGCTTAATCTGGAAATGGAGTGTGCTTAATAATGAATTCTCCAACTGCCCAGGCAAGCAGTCATACAAAAACAAAAGTATTTGATTTGTCTATGGCTCTGAATTTTTAATGAAAACCCAAGTCAGTCTCCTCTGTGGAACATACCACCTGAGGACTTGTATCGGAATGATATTTTTCACTGAGTTTCATACTTCTGTGGAGGAGAATGCTATGAATACCTCATGATTAAGTCACTTTGTATCTTGCCATACAAGACTGTACGAGTATAAATTATTCAAGTTTAGTGGGTGTTAAGAGACTTCTGCATCGGTTGTGCTCTGAATATAGAAACCGGGAGGCTTATTCAGCAAAGAAAGCTATTTGGAACAGCTATTGGCAACTCTGAGAAATCTTGTTTTTAAAACGAATGAGAGGGTGTGACTAGTCAAAAATATAACTGAATGAGCACGTGGTTTTTAACAAAAGTCATTTGCTCTGCGTAGCTCTCCGCCACTAGTGATGAAATCCTAGTGTTAGAGCAGGATTTTGTGTTTCCCTCCATGTTCTTTCAACGCATTTTGGGCCAAAGTATTTATAGTTATAAGCCAGAACCTGATTCTATCACTTCTCTTCGGTGTCGTCATTATCTTTATGTATCAGGGAGCTGCACTGGAGGTTAAGGCAGACTCTACTGGTGTAGAAAAGTCCAGTCCAGCATATGTGCAGAAGATGACGCAAGACTGATTCAAATCCAAGTGGATGTAATTTTGGCAGTGAAATTCCTACAAGGTCCCTTATTTTACTTTCACATCTGCGGTGAAGAAATAATTGTGGTGAACATGAAAACAACGACCACTAAAGATGAACTGATGAAAAGGCTGTGCTGCTTGTTAGAGAGTTTAACTTAAAGCATATGAAATAAATGTGGTAGAGAAGGATTCATGTCTTGTGACAGCGCTGAAGGGTTTGGAACCCTGCAGACTGTGGTGGCACCGGCTGGGAGACGTCGCTGCCATGGCAAGTGGCAGGGCAGTGGGCTGAGGAAGCAGGGGGGGACCTGGCTCATGGGGAAGCATCTGTGCCCCCCTTTTCCTCCCGCTCAGGTTGCTGTGGGACTTGGGGACCGGGATGGGCAGCCTGGAGCTGCTCCAGCATCACCCCGTAGACAAGGCCCAGTGAGGTGATATTTCTTCTCGGTCCTCTTCTGCAGGGCAGTCCGGCAGCTGTATTTAAAGCTGTAATAGGTCCTTGGTGCCTGTTGTAACAAAATCTGTAACAAAACTATCATTCCCCAAAATAAGTTTGTAGTTTAGAAAGCCAACATTATTTTATTTACGGGGCCGGGTGCGTGAGGGATTTGCCCTCCTATCATGCACACCCATCAGAATTCTCCGTGCGATTTTTATACACGTTTTACAACATCATTGTAATATTAGTACCTCCCTCCTATATTTGATTGGTTAGTACTTTACATACGATTACACCATCAAGTTATAGCTACCACGCATGCTCAAAGGAAGGGTCTTCACATGGGCAAGGGTCTTCTTGACCTGTGGGTGTGATTTTTAGTATTATCATGAAGGTAGTTCAGCTTAGGACACTAAGAATTTTCACTTTCCTGCCAAGTTGGCTAAACTTCTCAAAACGTGTAGATTAGTACCATCCCCAAGGTCCTTATGCTCGATGTGCTTCCTCGAGAATGATACAATACTCGCCTCCCTTGGTTAGGAGTTCTTTTCATCAGACCGTGCCTGATACATCGAGGATAGAATCTTCATTATTCGTGAAAATATGCATAAGGCCTTTCAACACTAGTTACTAATAACATGTGAAGCTGTATCTTGTACAATGATTTGCGCGTGCTTGAGGTCTCCGGTGGTCAACTGGGGAGAGTTACCCTTACTCTTTTTACTCTTATTTGGTCGTGAGTTCAGTTAAAGTTCAGTTTGTGGTCTGACATTCTTATCATGCCCACCCAGCGATGTACTTCACAGTGTCACCTGCTAGTGCTTTGAATCTTTGCACAAAGCCTGTTCGCTGTAAAGCTGTACAGCAGAAGAGGCCTAAAACTCAAGAACTCCTGAATATGACTAATTTTGTTTGTGAGCATAAGTCAGTGGATAATTCCCCTCGGGAAACGGTGCTGATGCTCTCCTTGCTTGTTGGATTCTGCCTTCCTCGAGTTGCTGCATGAGGTGAACACAGCTTGGTTTTGGACCAGGCCTGATATACTCTGAGGAGCGTGCATATTCTGTATTGTACACTCACAAAGTGTTAGGGAAATACTATCCAAGCCTTAATTATCATAGAATCATAGAACATGTTGGGTTGGAAGGGACCTCTAAAGGCCATCTAGTCCAACCCCCCTGCAGTCAGCAGGGACGTCTTCAACTAGATCAGGTTGCTCAGAGCCTCATCCAGCCTGGCCTTGAATGTCTCCAGGGATGGGGCCTCCACCACCTCTCTGGGCAACCTCTTCCAGTGCCTCACCACCCTCAGTGTAAAGAACTTCTTCCTAAAGTCTCATCTCAACCCGCCCTGCTCTAGTTTAAAACCATTGCCCCTCGTCCTGTCGCTACATGCCCTTGCCAACAGCCCCTCCCCATCCTTCTTGTAGGCCCCCTTCACATACTGGAAGAGGCTCGAAGGTCTCCCCGGAGCCTTCTCTTCTCCAGGCTGAACCCCCCCAACTCTCTCAGCCTGTCCTCACAGCAGAGGGGCTCCAGCCCTTTGATCTTACGCCTAAGCATGGAGACAAAAACTTCACTGAATGAAAGATTCGGTGGTTGGCAGGTTTCATCTGTCGTCGTGCTTCAAGCCAGTGTTATAGTATGTGTATACGTTATGCACCCAAGGCCATATGAGGCCTATAATCATTGCTAAGAAGTTTGAAGTCTCACACTTCACAGTTAAAAACACAAAACAAAGGACACCAAAAAAAAAAAAACCCACAACAAAAAACTTGTGAAAGAGGCTTACCATAGAAAGGCCCATCTAAAATACAAGCCCTGCTTGTAATTATCCAGTAAGGACCACTGTCTCCTTTCTGTAAGGAAATTATTATGTATGTACTTCGTCAAGGTGGTCTGTGGAAACTAAAGACAGACTGCTGAATTGCATTTAAGATGGCTAAATACAGGAGACTTTATAAACTAGTGAAGTTTTATATAGACTATCCCTATTTCTGTTAAGGGTAAAATGGTTTACCGCTTACCTTTCAGGTACCTGATGTGTTTTTTTCCCCTCCCAAGGCATTATCGGAGAGCTGCGTGATTGAATCAAGCACTTTACCTCCCATTGGGAGGATCTCATCGTTGTCCTTGTTTTCAAGTCAGTTCAATAATTGTTGGTTGAAGGTGGCATCCCTCTCCTCTGTGTGCGCATGCTTTTTTTTTTTCCTGTTCACTTCGAAAATAATATCAAAATACATGAGGTTTGATTGCTTCGGGAGTTACATTTGGATCGTACTTAGATTAGAGAATTTTAAATGCAAATTGCGGGTAGCTATTGTTCAGTGCAGAAAGCTGCTTTGTCCTCTTTGGTACATGAGGATTTCATTTGGTGCTTCAATAGAAGGATATTGGATTGGGCTGTTTGTCGCAAGACCTCGGTTTCACAGAAGGATATTAGTAGAAGGATATTAAATTTTGCTGTTTGTTGCAGGATCTGGATTCCTGTGACATGAACAAACTTCTTCATCTTCCATTTAATGGTTTCCAGTTTTATGAGGATTTCTCTATGAAACAGTGCCTTGCTTGTGTTTCTAAATTTATCTGTCTTCTCTATTGTTTTAGTCGTACATTTGCATGGCTCCTGTTGAGTCAATAAAGGAATTAAGTGTCCACAAAGAGACCGATTTATTTTTTAGTGTAAGACTAGCTTCTTTTCTCAGCTGGTCTCTATGGCCACCTGTCTGATTTGGCTTTTCGGTGGTGCTGTCAAAGCTATCCAGCTTACCTATTTGGTTCGCCTTTACTCTTTTCGGTCTTCTATGGTGATTTTTGATATGCAGTTAGTCTCTTTTCCATACACTGAGCACGTGTGCTGTGCATAGCCATGGTAATGCAGCAGTATATAGATCCCGCATACGATGAAAATGGATCCTTTTAATTAACTTGCATTGCAATGTGTGCGCTTAAAAATAAAAAGGTCATACAATTTTAGTTACTTGTGCTCCTTTTGGCACTGCCAGCAGTAACTATAGCTTTTCCTTCATCCGCATGGCCTCATCGCCCCCTTTCCTACCATTTATAGCAAGCATCCACCTCCTGTCCTCTTGGTTTGTGGTGTTGAGACCAGAATGTGGATGTGTTCTGGCCTCATGTGCCCACCCTTCTTCCCGTGGGTGTTATCAGTACCTGATCGTGACCGTTCATATAAATATTTTTGAAGGTTTCAGGTTTTTTCCTCACACTCGTCTTTACCAGGAGAAATTCCTTGCTCATTTACTTCTGGCTAGCTGCTGGTGATGCAAATTGGTGAAACCTTTTTTTTTTTTTTTGAATGGCCTTCCTTCAAGGGACACTCACGATCAGGCATTTGTGGGGATGACACTCACTCTTCTTTACTTTGGATGACCCTGCAGTCCTTTTGGGGAAAAAAGCATCAGAAATGAGGAGCTGCGTTACGCACTTGCCCGTTGTAGAGGGGCTGGAGGACCATCAGGGTGTCGCACGGCTATCGGGGTTGTCAGGTTGTGGCCATGGGGAAACTCACTCTTTTCCTCCCAGCTCCTCACTGTGCAGCAGGATGAGGGGAAAAATCAGTGTTCGTTAGAAGGCTTTTTCATGATATTCTGTGTGGATTTTAATTCTTGCTTTGGAAGGGTGAGAGAGCTGTGGGGAGCCCTGCTCCGAGTCCGTTGTCCCCAGGAGCCCAGGTGCTGCCAGCACAACTGTTACACCTCTGTGCTGCCTCCTCCGGCTTTATCTCCAGAAACAGGAATTATGCCCATAGGCGTCTTACTCCTGCCTACAACAGGCTCCTCACCAGAGGATTAAATTTTTCTTGGGGTAAGCAATTAAGAAGCACATTTGTTTCCATTTCGAGAATGATCGGAAGCCTTTCTTTTACTTGGGAAGTTTGGAGTTTTGATCCTTTCCTTGGGTGCTGGCGGTTAAAGTTGGGTATGTGCACCTATGTATGTGTTTTGGTTTTTTTTTTAAATCTGTTTGTGTGTTTTGTGAAGCACAGCTATTAAAATATAAAATTAAAACCGACACACTGGTGACTACTTTAAACAGTGATTCTTCAAGTAGTGGCTTGAATAACCCCTCTAATAAATAAGTTATTGTCTGATTAATTTTAGCGAGGGGAAGCACTTGAGTCCTCCCCGTTTTACATGTTGTGTTGAGGCCGAGCTGCATCTGTGTTGGGTGGGTGAGATGCCAGGGCTTGGTGGCACGATGCCTGGGGTGCTCCTGGAGCATCTCCAAGGGGGTCTCTTGGTGCGGCCCCTTAACTTGTGCCAGCTTGGTTGGAGAGGCTGAGCTACAGGGATGGTCTGGGGTGAGCGAGACGCGTGGCAGGAGGGGACAGTGGGGCAGAGTGGTTGCACCCTGCCTGTCTGGAAAGTCAGCTGAGCATCACGTTCCCTTGGGGGTCAGTTGATGGGCAGGAGCTGATCCATGCACGTAGCTGGGACGAGCAACCTGGCATTTTGGCACCTTTTGACCTCTACATACCTACAAAGGTAGGAATTCAAGCGCAGTTTGTGTTTGCAGCGTCGGTATACGTGCAAACTGACGGTATACGTGCAAGTATAACGGCACGTATGTACACGCTTGAGGTCTGGACTCTGGGACTCATTTTCTGAGAATTTGGCACCTACTTATTGATTGGTTTTGAATTACGCGTCCCCTTTGTAAAGAATTTATCAGATGACTGCTCTCCTCAAGGGCCTGAGATCCCTTGCTTGCACACCAGCTCTCAGAACTGTCTTTTATTTGTTGAGATATGAGTATTTTGGGCTAGTCATTTTCCATCAAGTCTTTTGTTGCTGCCTGCTGCACAAAAGGGTTGTATCTTACTGATATTTTTCCCAACGAACATCTCGATGAGTAAAAGCGTAATTTGGCAGACATCTGCCAGTTCACAAAGAGGCACTGTTTACAAGTAAAGAAAAGTTATTTGTTGACATGGTAATTTTGCAGTATAATGTGTGCTGCAGCCTCAAAGAGCTGTGAGCTATCACACATTTAAAAATAGAAAGCCGGAGAATGTATGGGTTGCTGTGGGAAATGCACTTGAAATCAGTTATTTGACATTGAAAATGAAATTAAAATGTGTATTTTTTAGGAAGTCTAGAGACTGCAGTAAAGCTACAGAAGAGTGTCACAAGGAGAGGGCTGGTTCTTGTTCTTGTATTGTCTTTGGCTGGGAAAGCATGGGGAAGAGCTCGGAAAGCTTTTTCTTAGTGGTTGGGGCTGGTGGTATTTAATGTGAAAATTACTTTTTCTGGTCTTTTTTGCCTCCCTTACTTTTCACATACCCTTAAAATGGATGGATTTTCTGCCTTGCTTTGTTCCCTCAGTCCTCTGCGTTACTTTTGTGTGTTGGCCAAATGTAGGTATTTCGTTTTCAAAGTCTACCTCTTTTTACTACCTCTTTTTGCTGAAGACCTTGGTGTCTCGTCTCACTTGTAGTGGCTTGCCATGTTCCTCAGTTTATGGATTTTTTGGAGAACCTTGCTGCTCTTCAAAGACTTATGGCCAAACGTGCAGAACAGGGGATCTCAGAGTACGTTTGACTGGAAATGCCATACTCGGACAGAAGTTTTCTGTATGTAAGTGTATTAAGCAGGGATAACATCATCTTCTCTCTTCATCTCTAGCTTGTACAGTGAGTCCAGCCAGATTTTTGGATATTGGTCTTTGTTCTTAAACTCCATGTCCTCAGGCTAATGGCAGCAAAAGTCTATTTATATACTAATTTGGTAGTATAATGATTTGCTTTTTTAAAAGAGTGTGTCTTGGAGACCTCTTTGGATTCATCCCCTTTTTTTTTGTAGATAAGGACCCCATTAGTTCTGTTTGTGCTGCCTGTGGTTAAAAAAGTTATCTTAAGTGAGTAGAGACCAGAGACTGTATGGCCTGGCAGGGTGGTTCTGAAGCTTGTGCTTTTAACAAGCAGCAGAGACGGTTTAGAAACTGCTATCTCTTTCTCCATGGGCAACAGGAGAAATCCAGGAGTGGGTACGGTATAAGCGCAGTTGCTCACATGAAATGCATGGCTGCCTTCTCATAAAGGGAGATGTCCGGTTAAGAAGGAGATGTTACAGCTGAGTCCCCCATGATCGGGGAGCTATGCTTCAGAGAGCATTGGTTAGTAAATAAGGGTACTGCCTATGCAAATTAAATAAGTGGGAAAACTATGCTTTGAAGAACATCTTCAAACATCATTGGTAGTGCAGCCAAGAATCCTGTAGATGCCTGGCATAGAGCTTCATGGAAAGTGCACGGCATCGGAGGAGAAGGGAGTCTTCCAGGTCCAGGCTGTCCCCCCATCGGTGCCGTGCAGAGCCAACGCAGGTGCTTTGCTGCATGCACATGGGTATGTCGGTGGTCTTTTTCTCAATCTAGAGATGCCGTTGTGTCAGATCATGATCTCTCTAAACTTGCGCTTAGAGACTCTGTTGTCATTGGGTGAGGTTTCTTGTAACCCATAAGGTGAAATGAACGGGCACAGTTCAGCTGCTGGCCCCACAGTATTTGCGCTCCGCTCTCCTGTGTGTAATGTTACAATATAGTCGTCTTTTTATCCTGAACTTTTAATATGCTTATGGCAGGTAGTTTGCACAGGACAGGAAAAGGTAAAAAGCTTTTGGAGGAGGAAGAGTCTGTCTACTGCAAATAATGCCTTTTTATTTTTTTTTAATTATTATTTAATTTTTATTTCCCCCCTCATCTTCTACGGGTTGCCTCGGAGCTGGTATTTGGGAAGTAACTGGAGCAGTTCAACACGGTGTCGAGTGTTCTTACAGCCAGAGTTCGCTGCTAATGAAATGACCTTTTGTCAGGAGCTTGGAAAACGTGTTCAATAGATTAGTTAATAAAAAGATCAAAATTCACATTTATTGAGATTAGAGTGTAGTTAATTTTGATGACACCATATCTGTAAACATATGTTAATTATAGAACGCTTGATCACAGATGGTATTTTTTTAGGCTTAATTTAATTACCCAATAATAGCACACACATCCTATTTTCACTTGTCTGGCAGCAGGTAAACATAGATGAAGAAACAGTTTCAGAGAGATACCATGAGTGATCCAATTAAAACTGATAACCGTTTGTTTGTAAGTCCGATTAAGTGGTGTTTAAAATTCTTCGAGATTTTGAAAAGATGTTTCTGGGTTGGCACCAGTAACAGGTTGGTTCTACAATGAATCTTCTCTCCCTTCTTCGTGTGCCTTTATTCAGAGATGACATAAAAACTGAACGAATAATTGCATGCTTGATAAAAGTAGGTTTTATTTATCCACTGAGAAAATAAACTGCTTGCGGGGAAAAATGCTATACATTCAAAGTTTATCAATTGAATTTGCATGGTGAATTCTTGGTCTGTGTATTGCTGGTGACGAGATGTCTTCAAACATTCAGTAAGTCAAAGTTGAAGTGAATTGGCCATTTTCAATGAGTTTTTATTCTGTAACTGAATCAGTCTAATTCTGTTAGTGAGAAGTCTGTATATATATTCTGTCAATATTACAATATTTTTAATTGTTTTTTTTTTTTCCTCTCTAATATTTGCATATTGTGGAATTCTGCACGTGCTTCCCTGCATATTATTTTAAAAGACAGGACACTTAAAGATTAGAAAAAACTTGGAATTTTTGCTTAGGTGAATTACCTGCTTTGCATGACTTAGTTTTGTGACTGTGGAAGTGTACATTTTTCAGAATTGTGGAACTGTTGAGCATAATAACAAGAAAAGTCAGCTGAACATTTTAGTTTTGTAGCTTTCATTTCGAAAAAAACCTGTGTTATTTCAAATAAAGCTTAAATAACAGTATTTGCACAAAATTGAAAGAAAATTCAGACAAATCTTACTTTGGCGACAGCTCTTGCTCAACTAAGATTTTGCTCAGATTTTAGTTTTCGCATTTATTCTGTGCACACTTCGTTGTAATGGATTTCACTAGTAATTAATTGATTGGGAATTAAGTAGTAGACTTGTAACTTCTGATGAGGGGCTATGTAAAGCAAGGCATGATTTATAGGTCTGCCAGTTTCTTTTAATTTGATTTCTTCCATGCCGAACTAACTTTAGGAGAGATGAAATACTTTGAAAGGAATACTAGGAAGTAAATGTCATGAAAACTGATAGTTTACTTGTCTGCTTGTTTTTTGTTTTTTTTTTCTTAAAAAGAAAAAAGGCATGTATATAATAATAGGACAGAATTAAATCACGCTATGCAAAATCGTACCTCCTACCCTACTACCAGAAACTCAGGAGAGTTAATTGAATTTGGTATTCAGTCTGTAGTGCAGAAAACTCTTAAAAGCTCATGTAGCGTTCCCCTGATGTGATTGATTGGTTAGAGAAATAATAACTTGACAGTTTTTCTGTTGTAGGAGAGCTGCAGCAGATTTTCCTCATTTTTATTTGGTAAATTCTTCAACCTTCGTAACTTGTCTTTTTCCAGATACAAGGCATGAAAATAAAAGGGAGTGTTAGCTTGGGGTTTATTAGCTTATGTTATTTTGTACTCTTTAATGCACTGCAACAAACTATGCGATTGCTATCAGTATGCCAGTATTCTTCTCTTAATATATTGCAACTTAAGTTCTTAATGGCTTCTTGTAGATCCTGGGATTCTTTTTCTTTTGGGGGTTTTTGGGACCAACTGTGTCCCATGGACAAAGCAAAGGCACATGTGTCTGCTTAATATTTTTAACCTGCGGCAGCGTATGCAAAAGGGCTTTCACGTAGCAATGGGACCACTATTCCCCGTACTCACAAGAACTCCCTTATTTGCATTTGTCTTTATTTTGTTATATTTATATAATGAGGAGATTTCAGCCTTTCCCCTTATTTCTTTTTACCATTTCACAAATTCTTTGTATTGGGGCAGATTATAGTTGCTCAAACACCGCTTTGTTTTTTTTCTTAGTCCATAAACACACCAAATCTTTTCCTTCACAAGAAAGACAAACAAGCGCACACTGTATTTCTTTGAAGCTTTCCAAAGATCATCCTGCTGCTGTCTGGCTTTGTTTTTAATTCTTAAAATACTTTTGAAAGAACTCTAGGTATTAAATATGCATGTGTTTAAAAAACGAAACAAAACCCCAAACCACATTTGTGGCAGGATAGAGCAGATTTAAGTAGGTCTGTGCTCCTTTTGGTCAGGAGCGTTCGGGCTTTTGAGTGTTTTCCCTTAAGACCCCATGGGTGCTGTTCCTGGGAGGTGGGCTTGCAGGCACTGGGGCCGTCTCAATGTCATGGGTGAAATCCCGGCGCTTCTGAGAACAAGTGCTGTTGACTGTAAAAAGTCTAGGATTACAGTCAAGGTCTTTTATTTAGGCTGGCCTAAAATGTCACGGCCATCCCTTACAGTATGCAGATCCCCGGGCTCTGCAGGAAGGGGAGAAGCTGCTGGTGAGACTGGGTGTGATCACAGCGGTGCCTGCGTAACCCTATCCTGCACCCTCCCAGTGCCAGGCACCTGGTGAGGGGTCCCTGGTCTGGTGGGGCAGAGATCATAGAATGGTTTGGGTTGGAAGGGACCTTAAAGATCATCTAGTCCCAACCCCCCTGCCCTAGGAAGGGACACGTCCCACCAGACCAGGTTGCTCCAAGCCCCGTCCAGCCTGGCCTTGAACACCTCCAGGGATGGGGCAGCCACAGCTTCTCTGGGCAACCTGGGCCAGGGGCTCACCACCCTCACAGCAAAGAATTTCTTCCTCACATCTCATCTAAATCTCCCCTCTTCCAGTTTAAAACTGTTACCCCTCATCCTATTGCCCTACTCCCTGATCCAGAGTCCCTCCCCACCTTTCCTGAAGGGGCTCTAAGGTCTCCCCGGAGCCTTCTCTTCTCCAGGCTGAACACCCCCAACTTTCTCAGCCTGTCTTCATATGAGAGGGGCTCAAGCCCTCTGAGCATCTTCATGGCCTCCTCTGGACCTGCTCCAACAGGTCCATGTCCTCCTTGTGCTGAGGCTCCAGGGCTGGAGGCAGCACTGCAAAGGGGTGTCTCCCCAGATGGAGCAGAGTGGCAGAATCACCTCCCTTTCCCTGCTGGCCACGCTTCTTTTGATGCATGATCTTGAGATGTCGAATGTCACGGTTTTGGCACCAGCAGGGGTGTGAGATACCATTGCGGCACCTTTGGGGCTGCTTGAGGAGCTGCGACGCCAGACAGCACCAGCTGCCATGAGCTTGTGAGCAAGACTAGCCCCAAGATAGCCCCCTCCCTCCTCAGGGTCCTTGCCAGCCCAAACATGACATTTTTAGGGCAAAGCTATTTGTCTGCTTTTGCTGTTAGTGTGTCCTCAAGTCGCTGATTTCTGCTGGTTTCAGTTGGAAGAGTGTTTTTATCACCTCACCCTGGTGGGTTTCATGCTCTCCATCAGTCTTGTTCATCTCTACCCACGAGGCTGGCTTGATTTTCTGTGTCCTTCATTGCTTCACTTTACACATCCCTTCCACAGCTTTCCAAGTCAGTTGTCGTGGTGCCAAGGTTTCCCAGGTCACGGACATATTTGCCTCTTGAATTCATCTGCTAATTTCACCAGCTACTTTTTCCTCTCTGTTCTCGTTGCTGTTGGTAAGATGGTATTTTGTTCTGCTTGTGTTGAGCTGGGATATTTTTTGGCTCCTGTATCTTTGCCCCAGGTTTCATCCCTCTTCATTCTCTTTCAAGTGCTGAAAGCGTAGACGCTGATGGAAAGTCTCATTACAGTATAGTAGTTCAAAAAATCATCCCCTGAAGTCCACTTACAAGCCAGCAGTCGTGTCCTGGTAGAGTCAAGCAGTTATCCACAGCAAGAGAAAGTTCATGTAACAAATATAGCCATGATCTGCATTAGCTTCCACTGTAATTCGTTTGTGGTGTAGTTCATGCAAAATATATCAGCGTAGTTTATTAAGAATCTAAGTATTAGAACATGATTGACTTGTGGGTTTTTTCAGGCACTAGTTAGGCTTGTTACATTATTTTTTTTTTTCTGGGATTTTCTAGGCAGAAATATGTACGCACCCTTGAGTTAAACTGCTTGTAAATATGTCTTGTGACATGCTCAGTAAATACGTCTTGATTCCCCCCCCCCCCCCCCCCAAACCTGGAAGTCCATAGCTCTTCCTGGCTGCTCAGATATTTAGAACGTTACTTGTAGGTTGGACACAAGTAAGTTAATTGCTGGTTTCTGTGGCAGAGAGGAAAAGTTGCAAGAGTGGTATTTTTTTTTTCCTAGTGGGTTGCTTTGTAGCAGACAGGACCAGGCTCGGGCTGCCCTGTGGATGCAGGGTGGATGGGCTCACGTGCTGCCACGGCCTCTGCTCGCTCCCTTCTGAGCCCAGGCAATGACTTTGGCACGTACCGAACCCCTCTGTGCCCCTTACAGAAGTCAGTATTCAGATTCCTCCTTCTCAGTGCAGTTTGGATGCTCTCAAAAGCATCCTCATCTCCCCTCTCAGCAACCTTGGCCCTCAGCACTCCAGTTTTTCATTATACTGCCAGAAGCGCGTGACTGCGCTACCATGGTAGATTCTGTTTTACTCTGACAATTGGCTGGGAAAAAAAAAGAAAAAAAAGAAATAAAAAAAAAAATCTCTTTACCAACACACCTGGTAGTATTTTGGCCGACAAGGACACTGGAAGTTATTGAAGCGTGAGCTCATTTTTGAGAGTTGCAGGCCTATAACTCAAAGTGAACACGTTCAGGGGCTGCAGGCGGGATGGCAATGTGTAAGAGAAGGCAGAACTGGGCTCTCTTTCTCTATGGCGGAGATTCAGAAAGGCTTGATTGCTTTCTCTAGAGCCGCTGACATCAAGCGTCTCTGAAAAAATCAAGGTAATACAGTCTTGAAGCTGTATTAACTCTGCTGTGGAGTGTATGCTAAAATTCATGGATGGCTGTGGGGTTCCGTAAGGATGTGCGTTGGGCTGAAGGATGCAGGGCCATCGCTGTGAAAACGCCTTTGTTCCTTGTGGTACTAAAGCTTCCCTCAGTTAGTCTGTTACTCCAGGTAGTTGGAAGTGAAATAGTAGAGAAATTTGTTCTATCAACATACCAAAAGTGTGTCTGTAGCATCTTTTGACAAGCTTTAGTGAACGTCTCACTTAGAGGAGATGCTGTGGGGCTCAGATTTGTGCCGTGCCGGCTGCCCCACAGGTGCGCGCTCCATATCCTGATTTGCAAACCGCGAAGAATGATGCTATTTTAATTTTTCCCTCTGCTCCCAAAGCTCCCACCACTTCTTTGCTTGGAAGTGGTTTTGTACACTTTATTTCAGTCCCGAGAAGCCTGAAACAGCTTATGTTGGCAAGGAAAAATATTGTGCTCTGTCAAGTGTTATGGCCTTATTCTGGAATCAGCGAGTCATCTTGAGGAGGCTAAAATTAATCCTAGCACTATTCCATCCAACGTCTTCATCTGGAAACTCGAAGCCCATGCAAATTGCAGAGAGGGAGGTCACATGAAGATATCAGATGATTTCAAGCTGTTTATCTTGGGTGCCTTCTCAGCTCCTCAGAATATATAAGGAAAGTAGATAATGAATCCAAATGCAGGCAGGCATAGGTTTCTCTTTTGCACTTCAAAGGGCCTGGAAATCAGTTTACTGATTTCTTTTTTTTTAATTTTTTTTCAGGGGGGGTGTGTGTATCTTTATATGCAGCTGGCAGAAATGTAGTAGCATAATTATGAATTCTGGACCAGATTATTTTAGTTACTCCTGAGTTCCTGTGGGGTGAGAGCAGGGTCTGATCCAGCAGGTTACACGAGCTCGCACTGCTCTGGCCAAGTGAGAGTTAACGGCAAGAACATTTCTTGAGCTGACGTAGGTGGAAGGCTTTGAGCAGATGCTTTTGTGCCAGACTAAAATTGAGGTGTTCGCTTTCAGAGGCAAAGATGCTACGGGAGGAAATGCCACGTGTGGCAAACAGAAAGAAGAGGTTCCGAGCATTGTTTCTAGCGTGGGAATGCAAAGAGGCTGTAGCCACGGGATCAGTCTCGGGCACGCTTTGGGATCTTACGGTATTTCTGAGCATAATCCGTGCGGACACACTCGAGCCCGATCAGAGCAGGCTCGGAGAGGAGAAGGAGTGTGGGAGGGCTTGGTGCAGGGGAGGCAGGATCTGGCATATTTAAGCATATGTCCAGCTCAGCACGTGAGTAGATCCTCTGAAGTCAATTGGACCATGCACTTCCTTAAAATAACATAAAGCATAACTTGCTTAAAATAACATAAAGAGCCCAGTTCTGGGCTCTGCAGTTCAGGAAGGACAGGGGACTGCTGGAGAGAGTCCAGCGGAGGGCTATGAAGATGCTCAGGGGACAGGAGCACCTCTCTGCTGAGGAAAGGCTGAGAGCCCTGGGGCTGTTCAGCCTGGAGGAGAGCAGGCTGAGAGGGGATCTCATCAATGCTCAGCAATAGCTAATGGGTGGGTGTCAGGAGGATGGGGCCAGGCTCTTCTCAGTGGTGCCCAGTGACAGGACAAGGGGCAATGGGCACAAACTCGAACATGGGAAATTCCACCTCAACATGAGGAGGAACTTCTTTCCTGTGAGGGTGGCAGAGCCCTGGCACAGGCTGCCCAGAGGGGTGGTGGATCTCCGTCTCTGGAGACATTCCAAACCCACCTGGAGGCATTCCTGTGCCACCTGCTCTGGGTGACCCTGCTCTGGCAGGGGGTTGGACTGGATCATCTCCGAAGGTCCCTTCCAACCCCTGCCATTCTGATTCTGTGAAGGAGAAGACTTTTTTTTTTCCTTGTGGAACAAGGACCTTTGAGGCTTATGTGTGATCAGGAGCAGAGCAGGCAGGAGCACAGTCATGGCATTCAAACCACTTCCAAGCGATTTGAAACTTTGCCTGCAGCCAAGAGCTGCTGCTGGCATTGTCTTCCTGGGCACCTTGTGCTGGTGATTGCCAAAATAAATCCAGGTGCTCCTGAAGTTGGCCATTCCCAGGGGCTGGTGATGCAGGGCGGTTGGGGAAAGTTCGATGGAAATATGAACAGAAACTACAGGATGTTCGTACCCACTTATATTGCATGTGGTTGCTGAGGAGCAGGTCACGATGGCTGTGAGGTCCATAGGGGACTTTTGGATTTCACAGCACCCACCGTAATCAACACCCAGCAGTAAACCTCACAGGGTGGTGTTCCCAGCGGATCTCTTCTGCAGGATTTTCATGCCCTCCAGATCTCCAAGGCAGTCTGTGGATTGTTAAATAGAGAGGCCTAAGTGAAGTGACTTGCAAGGGAAAAGCTGAACTTTCATGCTCTTGGAATGCTTAGTAAAAGAGAAATGGATGCTCTTGAAAATCCTTTTTGTACAGGATAATAATGACATAATGATGTTATTTAAAGCAAAACAAAAACAACACCACCCCAAAACTTACAAAGGTGCCTTCAGAACTGGTCTGTAGATACAGCAACTTTTAGTAATACTTGTCATCTCTATTAGCCGTGAAGATGTTGGGAGAGGTAAGGTACAGGGAGCAGTGAAAGCGTGGCATGTATTTGTCAGAGGCTTTAAATACATTTCTGGTGCAACCTTGAGAAAGGAAAACTGTACTCTAAAACAAACAAACAAAACCAACAAAACACCTACACTCAACTGATTGAGAAGGTTGATGCAAACAAAACAGTGAAAGGTTCTATCTGCTTCTGTAGGGAATTACATACTTTATCAGACAAAGCAGACTTCCCAAAACCTCATTATAACCCATAATGTTAAAGAAATGAATGACTGCTACTTTCTGAGAAGTAATAAAGCCTCGTATTTGGTATATCTATGAATGCTGATAAAGTTTTTATTTTAGTGTGCCATGCTACGGCCTTGAAAGTCCTTGTGTGTAGTGGTGAGAATGGAAAGCGTTACCTAAGACTTTAAAGACCCTGTGCTGCATAAGTTCTGGTGTGGAGCAGCACTGCCTCTGCCATGTGGGGTGGAACTGGCCGGGTCCTGGGCACGGAGGCTGCAGTGCCTGGTGGCACCCTTCTGGTGCCCCAGTGGGTTGGTTAGACCCAGTAATTTTGGTCAGAGTTTCCATCCTTTCCAGTTTGATAGCAACAAGAATCACAACATGGTAGGAAGAAGGGAATGAAAAAGCAGGATTAGTGATGAATTGTTGGGAGATCTTAAGCTCTAGAGGCGTTTCCAACAGCATTGATCGTCTGTGTGATGACAGAGATACAAAAAGGTTTGGGCAACGTTCTTTTTTTCTTGCGCAGATTTGCTTATGGTTAATGACTACGGGAAACTGCCTGAAGTGCTGTGGCTGAGTGCAGACTACTCAGCACGTCATCGTGGCAAAGGTATTTTTAGCAATACTGACTAGGTAATGTTCCAATTAACAACACTCAGACACCTGGCTAGAGACCAACCATCTCCTCAAGTGTTAAATCCCATCAAAGATCTCCGTTAGCTCTGAAGTTAAGAGTAACCTTCCTGGCTGTGGTACCCATGCTTTTAGCTTTCTGAGTAGAGTGGTGATGTCAGTGTCCTTAGGCCAAAAATACTAGTTGATCTAGGGAACTGAAGTTCTTTGGGTTTTTTTGATGTTTTTTTTTAATTAAAAAAAAAAAAAAAGCTTCTATGATTCAGATGAATGCATCACCTGGATTAATTGCATTATGTGTAAATTTACATGTTTATGTATGATTCTCTTCGTTTGGGGTGAATGGCAGAGCTACAGTCTTGTCAAGTGTACTTAAAGGCAAACATGTCTTCTCTAAAGCTTCTGCATATATTGGAGATGTTATAAGGTTATTCGTGCTAAAGATTGAGATATGTATAATGTTACTGATTTGATACAGTAGTCTATATATACATTGCATATATACAAATGTCTATATACATTTCTTGTGCAACCATAAAAGGGAAAACTGTACCTTAAAACAACAACAAAAAAAAGCATTTCTATGCACTAACTTCACCAAATCTGAAGCTGTTGAATTCCAGACATGTCTGTAAAAAGAACCTGTTGCAGGCATGAATAATTTTTTCCCGTGAATGCCTTATCTGTAAAATTCGTTTCAGATTGGGTAATTATAGGTAATGGTGGTAATGACCTTTGATTAAGACTGCAATATTGCTTAATGAAATCTTACTTGCAGGCCTAGATCTGTGTTTCAAAATATGGACCTAATAACACAATATTAAGGATCATCACCAAGTGGCTGTTAACGGAAAGCACAGGTAATTGCACCTGCATAAAGATGCTACACTGTAGTGCATCATCCTTACAAATCTCTTGTTAAACATTATTTTTGGACTTGGAAGCACTTGGATTGAGAGTCTCGGTGACTAAAGTTTCTCTTGAAACTCCTACGGCGTTGGCAGGACAATGCAGGCTGCCACTGCCCAGGTCCCTGTTAGCAGGGTATGGGAGGGAGGATAATCCAGTTTCTTTTTCCAGTCGGGTCCCTGACCACGAGGTCCTGATAGATGTCCTTGTTAGCAGTGGCGTTCCGGGGAGATCGGATTTCTCGTTTTAGTTCCTAGAGCAGCAATGTTTATCTCTGTTGTTGTTGGCCGCTGAACACATTATGGACAAAGGCTGACAGCGCTGCAGGTCACCAGCAGGCAGAGGATTGGTGTCCCAGTATCCGGAAGACTTATTCAAAATTTATGCACCTGTGATTTCAGTTGCAGATGATCTTCATTAATATCCCCTGTATAAAGTAGTTTTAATTAATGTACTGCCATATCAGCCAATTTGAGTAAATGAGTTACGGGCTAATGTATTCATCTGTCGGAAATCAGTCTTTATCTCTACCTTCTGATTACCACTAATCCCCTGTTTGCTGAATCCATGGCGTACTCTTGCTCTGGAGCCGTAGAAAGAAAAATATGCCAAACAGGGAACCCCAATCTGCAGGTGGTTTTGCTCAAACAGGCTTACTACGGGTGCTCCATTTCTCTCTCTGTGGTAAGCACTGCGTTCCGTGTGACATGATGATTATTTAATGATACACTACTATTAGTTCATCCGGTTAATTTTGTCACTTGATTTCGGTAGGCCTACTTAACGAATTTAATAGAGAGACTGCTATTTATATCATGCTTTTCATCCAGGATCACTGAAACGCAGTCACCTTTGCTTTGAACTGCAACAGCTAGTAACAGCATGGGGAGCAGATCGGTAAAAATACTGAGCAGAAAGGGCATCCTTCCTCCGGAGATCTCAAAGCGCACCATGAAGATGACTATTTAGTTGCTTCCTGATCTGTAAACAGAAGCGAGATGCAAAATGGGTAAGCGAATTGGCCACAAATAAAAAAAAAATTGTTGATAATTGTGCTAGGAAAAGGATACGAGACTCCTGTCCTATTCACCTGGTTCTTTGACGGCTTCAGGAAAGACTGTGAAGAGATTAGCTGAAATCCTGGAAGAAACTTGATGTTGGCAGAGTATTCTTATGCACATCATGGCATATAGGACAGCGTATTGACACACGCATTGTTAAATTGCTGCGAGACTTGTAAAGACCACTGTGATCAGGGCTGTAGCTTTCTTTAATCCAAAGGAAGCCTTCAAATGAATAATGTTCTTGTTACATGGCGTTTCTAAGACTTTTCTGTGATTTCTGATTGTGGAACAGTAATATTTTCTGCCTTTAACAACACACTGAAGAAATAAATCCACGCTCCTTCAAAGAATTCAATCACTGAAGCGGTTGAATGCTGCAGTACTGCGGTAGTGCAGTGTGAGGCATAAATAAGTTGTAGATTTAGTGGCTGAGCAGTGGCGGATGTTATCGTTATTGAGTGGGTCCTTTACTGTTTTGCGGCTCTTCAGGACCGGCTTGGGTTGTGATCTTTGCCTGTTTCATTTTTCGCACCACTTAATCTTCCAAAGTTGTTTTTCTGTCCTGGATGATTTCCTTCGACAGCAGTGTGCTGGGCAGTGGCAGAAATGGTTTGGTTTGTTTTGTTTGTTTTTTTTTTTTTGTTTTTAAACATAGGCTCAGGAACCGGAAGAGATGGGGATTTTGAAATCTTTCATCTCCATTGAGCCATTGTGAATTTAGGATCTAGGGCAGAGCGTTAGAAAGAATTAATCAGTAATGAGCCAATAAAGAGCATTAAAAGACAAATTGGCTGAACCTTCCTGGCCTTTTTCATTTCCTTCTATGGAAACAAAGTATAGAGTGCCAGATGATAAATAGCTCCAGCCCCAGCCATTCTTGCAGGTTTTACATCATAAAATCTTGAATAATAAAAGCATCCACTTTTTAGTGCATTAACCAAATAAAAGCCTTTTCTATTGTGCCCGCTTCACGTATGCAGAAGCAGTCTTGAATAAACATCTGCCTTCAGAGCAGTCTGCCATGCTAACTCCTGCTTTTTTATATACGCTTCTCCTGCGGTGCTCCTCAAAAAATTGGGTTGTGGACAAGTATTTCCAGTAGCAGTTTCTGCCACAGTGGTTGGGTGCCTGTACCTTCAACTCTGATTCTGCCAGAGTGGATTTAATTCTCTCTTTATCCCAGCTGCAGCACGTTTGCCGGCATGTCTCGTCCTTCCTGTGGGAAAGCTGCCCTCCAGCCCCACCAAGGAGCTGCCTGGCCCTTGACGCTGCCTGGGCACCACTGTGCCACCCCCCAAAGGGACACTGGTGCAGGTGGCCACCAAGTGCAGTTGGTTGTTAGCTTGGGAAGGCAGGAGGTGTGGCAGTTAAGTATACGGCAGAAAGAATTGAGCTGAGGAGCGTGGCCTTTCAAAGCAACCGAGCATGATTTCTGCTGCTGGAGCCTGCTCTCCGCAGCAATTCAGACGCAACAGCACACGATCTCAACACAAGAAGGACATGGACCTGTTGGAATGGGTCCAGAGGAGGCCACGAAGATGCTGGGAGGGCTGGAGCCCCTCTGCTCTGAGGACAGGCTGAGAGAGCTGTTGGGGTTCAGCCTGGAGACGAGAAGGCTCCGGGGAGACCTTAGAGCCCCTTCCAGTCCCTCAAGGGGCTCCAGGAAAGCTCAGGAGGGACTCTGGATCAGGGAGGGGAGCCATAGGACGAGGGGGAACGGTTTTAAACTGGAAGAGGGGAGATTTAGATGAGATCTCAGGAAGAAATTCTTTGCTGTGAGGGTGGTGAGCCCCTGGCCCAGGTTGCCCAGAGAGCTGTGGCTGCCCCATCCCTGGAGGGGTTCAAGGCCAGGCTGGACGGGGCTTGGAGCAACCTGGTGTGGTGGGAGGTGTCCCTGCCCAGGGCAGGGGGTGGCACTGGATGGTCTTTAAGGTCCCTTCCAACCCAAACCATTCTGTGGTTCTATGAACAGTGAAAGGCACCCACTCCCATGATTATTGACAAGTTATGACTTCAGGTGTTAAAAGCAGGAAAGAGGAGTTAAATTGTGCTGTTTTCATCTCTAGTGAATTCAGCATGATGTTTCAGTGAAAATCAAAGGATTGAATGCATTGCATCGTTATTTGAAAGTTTCACTGTTGATATTGATGGAATTTTAAATGCCATTTTTGCCAATGTGTAAAGCTGGATCAACATGCTTAAATGTCTACTGCTTGTATTAACTGTTGAGTTTTCTGGATTAAAACAGTGTAGAACCTGCAGTTAAAAGAAAAAGTGGGTCCAGTGCCTCAACTGAATGTGAAAAGCCTTTGAACCATGTGAAGGCTGTCATGGTAATCAGGATATTCGGGTTGGGTTGGGTTGGGTTGGGTTGGGTTTAACGCTTGAGTTGCTTAGCCAGGTGATGAAAATATATTTCTGGTTTCTTTACTCCTTCCTATCTAGAAAGAGAACCTGATGGATGTGTTCCCTTTGCAGAGGGGTATTAGGATTTTGCCAATATGGAGGTCCGTTGGTAACTCTGTAAAAGATGGGTAGCGGTGTGTGATCTGCGGTAACACAAAGCTGCTGCTGGTGATCTCTGGCGTAAAGGAATGGCTTGTGGAGCTCACATGCTCCGGGACACCGTCAGAGGCAGGGAAACTTTTAAACTTGGCAAATGCAAATTCTCTGGGGGTCATTCAGGCATCACGAACATGGGAGGTTCATGAATACCTGTCTCAGAACATCATTTGGCTGAAAGAATAAATTTCATTTCATGGTGATTTGCTTTGTACCTAGCAAAACTTTGGGGGAAAACATAACGCAGGCTGTAGCTGTCTTTCTCCTCCTCCCAGCCCACCTGGTCTCCAGGAGAATTCTCGCAGGGAGTCTGATGCATTTCGTCACCTCCAAGAGTCAGAAAAGCCAAAATAGCCCTTTTCCTCCCTTATACCCTAGAAATTTTACATCATTATCTGCAAGAATCAGAATGCTGCTGCTTCCCACTGCATTCCCACAGGATGATTCTAACATTGTGATAAATTAGTGCCTCTGTGGCATGGGAGGGAGTTGTTGAATTATGAATGTTTTGCATTTGGCTGTTTTGCTTTTCTGCTTG
The DNA here is from genome assembly GCF_028500815.1 of Rissa tridactyla. NCBI lineage: Eukaryota > Metazoa > Chordata > Aves > Charadriiformes > Laridae > Rissa > Rissa tridactyla. The sequence continues at coordinate 29,134,223 of NC_071474.1, read as the reverse complement.
GTTTTGTGTAGGTAGGTGTCTACTTCATGGTCCTTCAAGCGATTTGATGAGTCCTGTTAATAGCCCTGTTCTAAAGCTCGGCTAATTTAATCAGCAGATACTTGTGATAAATTAGTGTCTCTGTGACACGTTGTGTGCCCTTCCAGCCAAGGGCACTTTGTTCCGGTCGCTGTTGATGGGGAGCACGAAGAACTGCTCTATTCAGAGACGTGTGCCACCAACGTGAAGGGCTGCAGAGGTGGCGGCTGGTGTTTGCCGAGACTGAACTTGCTCAGGTGAAGAGCCAATTTGAAAAGCTGAAAAGGGTTCAGGGACACGCTCGCTGGTTTGCAGTGAGGCGTTTCAGAGTGAATCAGCAGCTCCTGATGTTCTTCCCAGTTCTGCATGTTCTTATCGGCGGTTTAGGAAGTATGTTGAAGTACAAATAGGATCAAGCTTTTCTGGTGGGTGTTGATCCTTTGCCCTTTGAGGGTGCGTGTGCCACAAGGGATAGAGATGTGGCTATGGGAATGAGTCGAAGCTAAAGTGCAATTCTGAACCACTTTCAATAATCTTGTTGAAAGAAAGAAAGGCAGAAGATGTAGGCCTCCCATTTGAAATTGCATTTGCCATTACATTTCAAATGCATGTTAATCTCTCCCTGTGTGGCTATTCACCCACCTGAGTGATAAACTGAGCTCAAAGCTCTCATGATGATGATGATGACACCACATAAAAAGGGAAAAAATGAACAATGGTGATGCCAGAGACTGTGTTGATTTTTGTTACTACTGCGTATTACTTAAAATGCAGTGCTCAAGCATCACTAACTGGTAATAGATTACGTGCTTCAAATCTTTGTGTTTCAGGTCTTATGGCCTCTTGGGATGAGGGGGTGGACTATGTGTTTCTCTGTATGTACCATGTCTTTGGTGCTGTTATATCTAGGAGGTTTTTTTTATTAAAAAAAAAAAAAAAGAAAAGCAAACTCATTCTCATATATCCCAAACGTGTGGAAGACATTTAAAAGTGATGCTGTAGTGTAAATCAGAGGCTGAAAAAAGATGCTGTGCTCACAGTTGTGACTGCTACAGGGAAGCGTTACTTAGGATTTATGCCGGGTGTCTGAAAAACCATGAGACGGGAGCGCTTGAGGGAGGCTTTGGTGTGAATAGCAGCTTCATGTCAATAGTCTGGAAAGTTGTAGGCATGTGCCACACCATCAAACACAGTATTATCTCTCTTCTGGTTCTGAAACCACCCATGAAACTGCTGTTTCGTGGAGGCTTTTAGGTGAGTTATCCAATTGTCATTTTTTTCCCTTGGAGATGACACTGTGTTACTGCTGTACAAGGAAGACACGAGTGTTTTGTACTGGGAAGTGGGAAAGCTCCTGCTGTGAAGTGATGGGAACGCTGCCTCAGCAGAATGGCAGCGTAAGCTGTGGAGGTGGGCATCCCACTTTACTTCCCTATATTTTTCTCCTGAATTTTCTCGGTGTGAGGAGTATCCAAGAAGTTACTGTGGTCTATTATGTTCTTTCCCGCCAGTTTCATAACAGCTCTGCAATTAAAGTTAATCAACATATGCATACAGTAAGCCTTCCAGTAATTCTGTTTAATCGTGGGGAAAACGTTTCTCCAGCCCAGCCACATGCAGTACTTATAAATTAGCTCAGAACAGCGTTTCTAACATATCACCCCCCTTCATCTTCACAGGGGAATTTTCTGCAAAGCTATTAGTGACTTAAAGGAGCCCATTTGGCTTTGAAAAGATATGGTTTTCAAACCTTTAATTTCCGTGTTCTTTACGCTGGGAGATTGCAGAGGCAGGCTGCTAATACACTGTGAGTGCACATTTGTGAATTAGGTTTGTGTTCTTAGTGACTAAAGGAAACAGAGGAAAAGGAAAGCGTTTATACATACCATTGTGTATTCCATCTGCTTCACAACCGTATTTATCTGAATGTGAGAATTGCTGATTCAAACCATTTTTCCGGTTTTGAGACCCTTGGTGTGCCCGGAGCACAGTTAGCACCGCATACCTCTGGATGCAGCGTGGCCTTGTGGAGTGCCATCTGATGAAGGTCATTGCGGCGCCCTCGTGGCTATTGTAACATGATTAATTTGTATTTAATTTAAAAGAGAAAAGAGCAAGGGATTTGGAGTTTGGCACATCTGGTTCTCCCAGTTCTTCCCAGGAGATTAAGCCAAGATAAAACTAACGGGATGGAGACTTGAACGCCAGGAGCAGCAGTGCTTTGCAGCGTGACTTCTCCTGGCTTTCGCAAGCTCTGTGAAGCACGGTCTGTTTTCACTGAGCCCTTTTCTACAAAGTTCACTCCTTCCTTTGGTGCAGACTGGGTTTCATTACTTTGCGCTGGCCACATCTAACACAGATGGTGCAGAACCACTTAGACCTGTAGGTCTGTGTGGCACCTTCCTTGCACAGACAGTGGTCAGCGTCCCGGTACCTAAAAACGTGTGGCGAAGGATGAGAGTGAGTGGCTTTGGGGGGAGCTGCCTGTCTGAAGGATCACAAATGCATGTTTTGTGCTAGGCTGTGGAAAGCACAGCGCTTTGTAAGGGGTTGACTTGTGTTTGGCAGTTTGGGGAACAGTGCAAGTAGAAAGGAAAGCTGAGTAAAGGTGAGCTAAGGAGAAAGGTGAGCCTCTTGCCTTTTGGCTGGCTGATGCTGGAAATGTCTACAAAGATTACAGCTGAGTGGTTTTCCGGAGATTTGCTTTTGTTTTGTAACCATTTTGTGGGTAATGCAGCGAGCTCTGAGGAAATGAGCTCGATGCGGACCGATGCTGGGAGCTTGTTCAGCTCTGTCACCTCCCCGCCTGGACCCAGGTATTGTCTCTCTCCTACAGCAAAACACGTCACTTCCCCATGCCTAAACGGCAAAAAGATAATTTCTATGTGGTGAGCCTGGCCAAAGGAGGAGATTGGTTTAAATATATTTATTTTTTCCTCCCCTATTACACTTGCGTTACTGTGGATGGAGCCTGCATTGTGTAAGCTCTCAGCTGAGGAGAGATTTGGCATCACGCAAGTCAAGTGCCTTTTGTTCAAAGGATTGCAGTTTGCAAACTCAACGAAAAGGAATCTTTCTTCTGTTTGGACCAGATCAGTGGAAACTTCTTGAATTGTTGTCTTCTCAGCCTTTTAAAAATCTTTTTTTTAAAAAAAAAAAGAACTTGTCAAGCTACCAAGGGGAAAAAAACCGCACCAAACCAGCAGGTAGAGCATGCAACAAAATATAAAGAAGTAAAAAATAACTTCAAAAGGTGTGTGTGAAATTTTCAGTCTTTGAGCATCTTTTTTATTATTTATGTGATGGGAAGTCTCTTTTTTCCTTTCTTTTTTTTTTTTTTTTTTTTTTTTTTTTTCTTCCCCTGTCATGGTTTCAGCTGGGATGGGGTTGACTTTCTTGCTAGCAGCTGGCGTAGTGCTGTGTTTTGGGTTTGGGATGAGAACAGCGCTGGTAGCGCGCTGATGGGTTTTGTTGTTGCTGAGCCCTCAAGGCCTTTTCTGCTCCTCACACCCTCCTCCTCCTCCCCCCAGCTGGATCTGTGGGGAAAAAAGATGAAAAATTGGTTTTGAAGAGTAAATTTTTAATTACGTTCCTTTTTGAACTCTGCAAAACAGGGAGCAAAATAAAACTAAGGAAATAATAAAATAGAGAATTTTTTTCCCACCTGTTTTTGTTGGAAGGTGTCTGTCTAGAATTTACCTTTTCTGGTGACACATAAGAAATGAAAATATGTTTGAGAAATTTCTGTAGAGGTCTCCCAGAAAATATTGTGAACTAATAAGTTTTGCAATGAACTGAGATAATTTTGGGGCCCATCAGCCAAAAGCCTTTTCCCTATAACTGCTTGTAGGGACTCCAGTGGGCCTACAAATGAGAGTAACTGTGATTAACCTCTGGAATTTACTTACCCGTGTTTTGCACAACAGCTGACTGTCATGTACAAGTCCACAGCAGTCTGGTACTAATATTGTGTAATATCGTGGTTTGAGAAATCCCTCCTCCGCCACGCTCTGGGGAAAGCATTAATCTGCATGGAGCCAGGAGGAGAGCTCAGCTGAATAAATTTAGGATTTCCATCGGGTGGAAAATTCTGACATTTCAGCTGGATTTTTTTCATCCTAAATTGAGAACTAAGGTTTGGAATGAAAAGACTAGACCTTGAGGTCCAGGTTGATGCACTTATCAAGCAATACCTACTTCAGAAGGGTCAGACAGCATCTGTTTCTCTTGTTCCTTGGGTTGGTGATGTACCCAAGTCTTCTTATCACCCAAAAGCAAGTGAGGACACAACTATAAGGAAGATGAAATTACTTTGTGTAGAAAACAAAGGTTTTGAGGTTATTTTGAATTTGATAGTGTTCAATTAAGGCATTTTTTATTTAAAAAAAAGTTAAAAAGCCATCTTAACCGTTCGGAAATGAGTGCTTTGTTTCAGTACATGGGATGAGTAGGAGTATCCTTACAAATCAGTTTGATATTAAAATGTTTCCTACTGTGGCATGTTTGTTTCTTTGCCACAGTTCAGGAGATGAAGCCATGCCTAGAGGAAGGCTTGGAGTTGTAAGGGCCCTACGTGATTTCTGTAATGCTCTGAAGTCAGGTAAATCCAGCTGAAGGGTCTGGAACAAGTGAAATTGCGCTGGCTTCAACTTGTTGCCATTCAGTAACGCACAGGTAGCAGTAAGAAAGCAATGGGATACAGTGTGAATTGATTCAACCCAAAACGTCTTAGGGTTGTCAAAAAGTATTCTTTTTCTTATTCCTGAGGTAGCAGGAAATAATTCACTTAATCCCCTTCCCTAAACAGTAAAATTTGAGGAAATTGTCCTAGCTGAAAAGTGAGAATTTTGTTTTCTTTCAGGAAAATCATGGGTATTCCCCCCCACGCCCCCAGTCTTTTATTTGATGAGACCTGCAGGTTCTGGTGTGGAGATAGTTAAGATTTCTTTTCCGTTTCCAGAAGTTGTCTTCTGGTCATGCCTCCTGCTCTCATTCCTGATGGATATGTCACCTTTGAGTAACTGGCATGTGGTATAGCTTGGAGCCGCCCTAAAAATCCATAGAAAATAAAGGCTTTTGTCTCCTTGTTCTGCTTATATTGGGGTTAACTGAGCTTTAGGACTGTGTTTGAATTTTGATTTACGTAGCGCTCAATGAAATACTTGAAATGCACTGCTGCCAGGCACCTCGCTATATTATATATGTGTTGCTACTGGGATGATCAGTTGCTTCTAATCAGGGTACTAAATGCTGCCTGATCATTCATTGTCATTGCATCTGCTGGACAGACATGCACAGAAAGAAAGTCGTTATGTGCAGATGTTTCTTTTTTAAGAAATTCTCTCAAATTCACTAATTATTCCTTCTGCTTCTTCATATACTTATGTTTCTTGCATCTGCTTTCATGGAAAATTAATTGAAATTTATGAGATAATTAATTTGAATTTATTGAAAAATGAATTCTAACGTTTAACTTGCAATGCAAAAACTCCTTGGGCGGCAGAGTGAGAGTATACTTGGAAGTTTACTTGAATAGTGCACTAGTGTCCGAGTCACAGATGTGACTTGTCTGATGATGCAAACCACCATTTTTGGTTTGTTCCATCACTGACGGAGTCGTCTGTGCCTTACAGCCAGACATGTCAACTTCTTCCACAAATGCTCAAAATGGAAGATAAGCTCTAAAGAGATGGATTAAAATTCTCTTCTCCTTGTTTTGGTTCCAAAGCGTATCATTGCTCATCCTGTCCTTTTCTATTTCGCCAGGCATCAGATGGTTCAAAAGATGATGATTTTAATTCATTTCAGTTTTGCTGTTGTACTTTTGATGCGTCCTGAGCGATATAGTATTTGACAGGGCTTGAAGTGAAACTGTATTCTATAAATAACCTTCCAGTTTTAATAAAGGAAAGGACAAACTCCAGAGGCCATTGTCCTGAAAAGTTTTGCCTTGCCCTTTACCCTTCTGTCAACCCATGAACGTGCAGCTGAACCACTCTTGCTCTGCAAAATAGATATCATGGCAGCTTCAGGAGATGAAAAGAAATTGTGTGACGAGCTTCATGTCCACCCTGGGCTGCTATTTCCTTTCCTTGTGAAGCATTTCGGACCCAATCCCACAAATCTGCTGGGCCATGAACTGTTACCTCAAGAGTAAGGGGGCTTCCACTGAGAGGGAGAATTCTTCACAGGTGTGAAGATGTCCTAAAGTTGGGTCTTTATTTGCTTTTTATTTCCTATCCTCCTGTCCTGTGTCTCCTAAGACACACAAAGTAGCTGTGTTTTCATAAGAGGAAAGTGCAAGGGTCCTGTTGTCGATGATCTTTCAAAGAACATAAGTACAATTGTGCTCAGGCTGTGGAAATTTGCCGTGCTCCCTACCAGGAGTAAGTACTTGTTGGATTTTTTTTTTTTTTTTTTTTTTTTTTTCTTTCTTTCAAATGTGGTCTCAGTAGACCTCACTTTGCCTTCACCAATGTTCATATTTGGCCCCTCAGGCCTTCACCAAGGGTGCAGATGTTGCTATTTTGGTTTGTGGTTTCCATCCTGGGCTTGCCCAGCTGGCAGGGCGGTGGGGAGCCAGCTGGCCATAGCTTTGGTTTTTGTCCTTGCTGTCTTCTTCGTCTGGTCAATCCCGCTGGTTTCCTTCAAGCTCACCATCTCCTGCCCTCTTCACTCCCTGCAGCTTCATTCTCATTTCCTTCCCAAATGCAAAACATGGTTTTCCTCCTTCTTCAGCTCATCCACCTTCAGCTGCTCCCTTGCCTTTATGAAGCTATCGCTGCTTTGTGTTATTTATTGCTTGTTTGCTAAACAGCTGGAGCCCTGCTGAACTGTGAAATGATTTCTCCTTTCTTACCATCGCAGTCTGTAATGTGTCACGTCTTTGAGACAGTTGCATGCTCTAAATCAGGGAATCTTTAATATCCTGCTCTTGGGTCTGGAGTTCTGCTGGGAATAAAGCTCAAATTCTCATGGACATCACCCACCAAAACAACCCTAGGTTGGGGCACGAGGAGGTTGTGTTTGAAACAGTGTTAATGACGCTGTGCTATGTGTGGGTCACAGGGCGGATAAACTCTATCTGGTCAACTTTTTTTTAAACTTTTGTGGCTTCCTATGATATGAGAGATGCTGGAGCACGGCAGCCACCTGCGATCCCAGCAAACCCAGTGTGCAGCGGCTGCACCTTGTTGGGCAACCAAAGGATGGAATATGAGATTGCAGCACGCGTTCTCTTTGTATTAGTCAGCAAAAAGTCAGACCGCGGGGTCTACCGTGTTGTACCCTGGGCAAAGAAGCCGTTTGGAAAAGCTGTGTGTAAGGAATAATGCATTATTCACTTCCTCAGTCTAGTTAGTGCATGAAAAATCATTATGACTGATGATAGGATTCCTAAATGCGAAAGAATCTGAACGGAAAGGAAAATACTTCCTTTAACATAGTACAACAGAATCCCCTGAGGTTATTTAAAACAACTGGGCATCCAAAAGGCAGGGCAAAGATGCAGAAAAATCCAGAACACACAGCTCTTCCCTGACCCACAGGGCAATGGGGTTTGCTGTCTTGCTCTCTGGTGAACCTCTGTAAAGAATTCGGAGAGGAAATAAAGACGCTGATGAGGGAGGACACAAAAAATTGCCGAGGCATGGAGGAGACGGGTTAATTGGCTGAAGCGGAGCCTGGAGCCTGGTAGCTCGAGGTGAGCCTTCTGCTGCCTACTTTAGGGTGTCGGGAGGCCACTGAAATACAACTGAGTGATGAATAAGATGTTATAAGGTGATGGGACAATAGAGAGGACCAAGACCATTCACTGTAGTCTGCTGTGCTGTTTTTTTAGTTGCAAGGTTGGTGTCCCATTGGCGTTCGGGAGCTCCATAAGCTGAGGATTGTTTTCCTCCACGTGCAGAAAGGTTGGATGCTATTTCTCCCTGAGCAGAGCTTTGTCTTCTGTGGTTTTGGCTGCTGTGAAGCCATCTGGAGGTGTCAGCTTGCAGACGCTCGCTTGCCAAGCCGTGTTTCACGTGGAGACCAGGTAACGCCTGCGAACCCTTCTCTCTATAAAGCAGCAAGTGTTTTGCAGGTGGCACTTGAAGTGTTGATGTTCGCCTGCGATGGGCTAAACGGTCTGTGGCGTGCCTGCCCCAGGAGCTTGTCTTTCCAGGTCACACAACAGCATTCCCTGACTTCCAAATCCTCTGGGCTTGGCACCTCGGGCTCTTTGGGAGGAGGCTGGCAGCCGCAGCTCCTTAACAAATTGTCCCGAAGAAATGAATTACGAATCTGGCAGGGTTTGCCGGAGACCGGAGATCTTGATCTGCTGGAAGAAATGAGAAGCAACCTTATTCTATCGACTTGTAATTTAAGGATGACACTGCGGTTTTAAGTAGACAAAGGATTGCTGAGATCACGTGTGATGGGGGTGTGCACCCGTATGGGTGAGTCTCTTGAGTCATCTCTCTTTCATTTCATACCTATTCTTATAATTCCATGGGTGTAGCATAGGCGATGTGCTTTTGGATGGGCCAAAGGAGAAGAGTAATAGAAAACCGCAGGATTTAGAATACGTATTACAGCATGGCGTAAGAAAGTAACAAAACAATGCTTCAATTTCTGCAGTAATAAAAAAATTTACATCGTGTTTTGGTACAATATAGGAGGCTTTATGAGTCTCTTGAGAGAGCAGAGCTTTCCTACTAAAGGTAGAATAATGGAAACTTTATGGGATAAAAATTTTATACTACCAGTATACACCAAAGGAATAATGGCTGGGAAAATTATTGTAAGAGGATATGGAAAAAAAATCTTAGCTCTAGCATTTCAATAGTAATTTGAATCAGTCTCTCAAATGATCTCATGGAACAACTGCCTTCCGTGTATATTCACGCATTCTTAGTGGGAGTTGAAATAACTGGTATTGCTTTCTGAATTTTCATGATACTCTGCTTATCAAATAACATACGGTTTGGCTTGTGTTTCTTAACTGGTTGTACACTAAATACAGCCTCTAGGCTCAATCTTGCAAAGATTGCGGACTTGCGAGTAGAACTAAGATCACACAGAGAGTTTGAGTTACTTTTGTTGACAACTGTTCTGGGCATCGGTTGATCCATGATAATTGTGCCCGTCCTGCTCTCATCATGAAGAACTGCATGTTACACGTGTCATATTGGCCACGGTTTGATCTCATCCTTAGTTTGATGGAGAAGGCACTGCCCTAGAAAGCGGGGGAAGCTGGAGAAGAGAAACCTGGTTGCCCGCTCTTTGCTGTCACATTAAAAAAACCCCAGAAATCTTTGAAACGTTGCTGTTGACTTGCTGTGTTTTCAAGTCATTATGCCTGTTTGATGCAGTTTATAGTGAAATCAAAGCTATCCCTGTCTCTGAATACCTTGTCTGGAGTGAGCTCCTCAGAGGACTTCAATGCAGAGGCTTCAAACCACTTTAGTTTTGAATGTGCTCACTGGCGTGCTCACGTTGCCCCGCAGCACGTTGGGCTATAGCACAGCTCAGGTGTTTTGAATTTCGTGCGAGATATCCTTCTAAATGTCCAAGTGCTTGCTCGAGATCTTGCCCTGTATTTGCGGTCTGTATAGGGTGGCTATGAAACAACTGTATTTAACAATCACTGTTGTTCAAATGCAATCAGCCGAGTGTAATTTCTCTTAGGAAAAAAAAATGAAGTATTTTAATTATATTTAATATTAGTCCTGCATAGACACAAATGCCAGCATGATTTATTTCGTTTAGCGGTATATTCCTCTCAACTGAATTATGTGTAATTGTGTAGACATGGTCACTTTAAATATTTTATGGGCTTGTATAATGTAAGACAGAGTGCAGCCTGTAGGGCCAGCAAGAAATATTGCTGTATAACTTTTATTTAATTTTATTTCAGCAGTTTAATAATTCATTTTAACTGGATTTGAACATCGGAAGGAGCTCATGGCTAGAGTGTAACCTGCTGCTGTAGTTCTCGAATAGACAAGTCAGATGAGTGAAAAGGAGTCTTGAATAGCCAGCGGAGACGAGCTACGCATGCGGTCAGGTTGTCTTCTAATAAGAAATATCTGACTTGTTTGCTGCTTCAGAGGCAAAGTGCGTTAAGGGTTTGAGCTAGCTAGAAGCTTTCTGACAAGGTAGGGTTATGTCTTGTGGAAAATAGAGACTTATCAAAATGAAAAGCGTTTTAATGAAATGGGAAGGGTTCCTCTGGAGACTCATCTTCTTTGCTGCTATTTTACCTGTAGTCAGGATTTTGTTCCTGGAAGTCCTGCATCACTTTCTCAGGCAGTATGGTACCCTGGTCCCACTCATGGCCTCCACGAATCTCTCAGAGATGGAATGTAGTTGTTCGGTCTGTGCTGTTGTCACCCTTGGGATGTCACAGGATGGCTTTCCACCAGCTGGGGCAATTTTGGACCTCACTGAATTTGGACAGGATAAAACATTATTCACTTTCTGTCTTATATTTGAAAGGAGGCAGGAGGGACCACCAACACGGTCATCTGCCTCTTGTTCCTGCTTATCATGACAAAATATGTGAAGTTCTCACAGGCAAAGCTAGTGTTTTGCAAGGGACACTGGAGGCAGCTGAGCCTGATGGGTTTTACTGGAAATGGTAAAACGCTTCATGTAAAAAGGGAGTATGTTCTGTATGTAGGGGCGGTTGTGTTTTAGACCATCCTCTTGTAATCAGTAATTCTTAATTGGCTATGGGGCTTGATGTGGTGAAGTGCTGAACACTTTTGCCAAGCAAAATGCATTAAGGATGCTCAGCACCTCTGCAGGCTGCTGACTTCTCACTAATACAGTGTGTGACCCATAGCTCACCTGATTTTCATAGTCATTTGCCTTGTAAAAAAAAAAAAAAGACTGCCATTTTTATCAAGAGAAGATATTGGTATTTATTCGCAGGATGAGTATTATTTAAGTCAGATGTCGTCCTTTTCAGGCTTTGCCGCTGGTCGTGTCATAGCTGGGTTTGAATATGACTTATTTCAGTGAGGTAATTAGTAACACGGCCAGCTTTAAACGCAGCATCCACAACTGCTTCTCACTTCTGGCTAATACAGTACAAAATCTGTCACTGCCATGCTTTTCATCTGGAATCCTCCACCTGAGGATGTCTGATGTCTTCTGATTTTATCTGCTTTAAAGTGTTTAGTTGCTCAGGTAAATGGCTAGAACTTGAAGTATAAAGCACTCTGTAAATAAAACAGTTGTCCATCCAAGGAGTCTCTGCAGAAACCATGTAAATAGATTACAGTAAGGGTCATTGGGAAGCTTATCCGTATATCTGCTTAAGCTCTTTTTTTTCCCCCTTTTTTTCTTTTCTTTTTGTTCTTACAGGGTCACATGCAACAGAGTAGCCTTTTGAGCCTGATGCAGAACAAGAGCATCTGGTTTAATGTCTGCTCTGTTAATAAAATCATGTTATTATTGGATGACCAGGATGTACCTCAATAGATTCAAGGCTTTGCGTCTTGCTTTGATAAAGCAAGAGATGGTCGAAACCTCCACGTTTTAAAGAAATTAAATACTTTATAGCCTACTTGAGTTAAAAAATTTGTGCTTGCAGGTCTTTTGGTTATTTGTGAAGTCTTTCCTAGAGGGGTAAAACTGATCATAATTTGATACGATGCAGCCTAATACTTATTGCTTTACATGGAGTAAATGTCCAGATTTTGTATCGGTTGCTTTCATTTCTCTGAAATGACCCAAACTGCCTCTCAAGAACTGAGATGTAATAGCTCTGGACAGAGGAACTGTAATTAGAGAAAGGCAGGGGGATAAAAGGGCAGAAACGAACATGAGTTCCTGCAGATCAGGTTCCCTGCTTCCGGGCATGCTGTATCAGAGCAGCCTTTGCTTCCCGCGACTCTGCATCCCCATAAGCTTCAGCCTTGGTGCCCAAGAGTCCAGGTGGAAAACAGCCCCACGGGGAGGCACTTTTATCCTTCTGCAGCAGGTTCCATGCTGGCACCTCCTCTTCTGGAGACCTGGGTCTCCATCCTGGCAGGGAGAGGGTGGTAACCATCTCCCCGTCCTTCAGATTTCTACCTAGTACTTGCCAAGTGACATCTTGTGTCTTCAGTACAGTCTGGCAGGTCTTCCTTCCCCTTCCTCCTGTCCCAACTTTAGAGGCACCGTTAACCCATTCTACCTCTGCGTCTTGCCTTGGTCTACATGTGTTTGTATGGCCATGCATGAATGGTAGGAATGGGTTTCTTTTCCATTAAATTGAACCCTTCTCCTCACACCAGCTGCCAAAAGCTGACAGCTACTGTGAAGATGTAAAATCCAAAAAAAACCCAACCCTACTGATATGTTTTATAGGTGTAGACCCTTTGGATTAGAGTCAAACAAACTGTTGATATTTTGGTTTGCGGACTGATGAGAAAGACTGGAGGGAAAGAAGGCAAATAGGGCGACTGTATAGATATGAGTGATTTTTTGGGGCAGTTTCTAACTAAGAAACATAATTTTAAGAGGCTCTGAGGGGTTAAGCAAAATGTTCTGCATAGCTGAAATTATTTTTTTTATTTATTTTGGGGTTGATTTTTTAACAAATCTAGATAAAGCCCTCGGAGTTGTTGCCATTTCAAATCAAAAGTCAATTAAAATCTCAAATCTGAATTTTGAATATTTTTGGTTAATTTTACTAGGTGTTTCTCACTGGGAAAGTTTGTCAGAAAAATTTCACCTACTACTTACGATGCTAGACAGCATATTTCATGAGACATTTGTGTTTTGACAAAGCAAGCTCTGTCATACAATTTGGTTTTGCATATTTTTATACCGACACTTAAATGTTGGGCTTGAACTACTCAGCTGTAAGAAAATATATTTATAATCTCCTTGCAGTCACATATTCTTGCCTGCTGAAAGAGTTGGTTAGAGTAATTTGTAACTCTTCCAGATAATTTTAAAGAATACGTGTTTCGGCAGAAAAAAGGAACTGCAAACAGGAGCTCAGAAAGTAGTTTTTCATCTGATCATACTAAAGGCAAGTGCGGAGCTTCCAGCGAAGCTTGCCAGTGAATGAATGTTGCTGTTGGAAGGATCCCACACTTGGATTTGAACATATTGGCCAACCGTGTTGTATAGGTGGCCAAAAGAATGAATTCTACTTTTAGAGAAAACACCTGTCCCTGCTGCCTCCGGTCCTGTGCCGCAGATTCCGCTTGGCAGCAGAAAGGGATAGAACAAGTGTGCTCTATTTTGAAAAGTATTTTTGGCACTGCAATAGTCTATTCTTACCTTCCAGATGTACCTCTGAAAATATTCTTTTTTTTCTTACGGTCTCTCCATGAAGTCTGTGCGTGCATCTCCCTTGTGACTTCCAATGTTTTTATCTCCTATAAGGGTGTGAGGCGTTTGAACCACGCCGTTTATGATACAGTAAGTAGCTGGTGAGTTTTGTGATTGCTTGAGCTGGACTCTTAATAACCATATTTCTGCCAGGGATATTCAATGTTTCAGAAGAAAACTGTCAGCAAGCTTGTTTTAAAACCTTTGTTTGAGCAAATGTTTGGGGTCACCTTACCTCCAAGATTCACGGAACAGAAATATGAAGGCAGCCAGGGCAAGTTAAATAATTTATTTGAGCAAATAATCATAGGAAAGTGGGCTGATATATTTGTATGGGGCTAAAACTTTCTTCATTGTGGAGGTTGACTGAAGAACTTAAGACTCTAGCTGGAGCTGTCAAGAAAAGGCATAGGGCAAGTGAGCTTGCTTTCTTTGTTCTTCCTTTTCCAAGCCTAAAGATCTTAAATTCTTTTCCTCTGCATATGAGTGCTAGGAGGACTGTAATTACCTAAGTGATAAGAATGTTGATTAATGCTGCCTAGGCTGTTGATAACACCTATTTTAAAAGGTGAAAGCTTTCCTATGTGTATGCTCCTGTGTATTATAATGGAACATGCAGTCAAGAATTCGGCATTTTCCTCATGACTCCTGGTGTGTTGAGTCATCACACAAGCCTCTATTTGCTCTTTGCTATTCATTTATTTCATTACCTTATTTAAAATGACTTGGAAGAAAGAGTATCAAAAGCCTCTAGCTTTTTTTATTCAGCGTGTTCTTTTTTCCCCTAAAAAAAAAAATAAAAAAAATTCTATTTACTAAGCAGTGAGCATCCGCACAGTGCCAGAGATGAGCTGGAAATAGAACAGTGACTTCACCAGCTAGTTTTATAATGGAAAAACTGCAGTTAGCATAGATTTTGCAATGCATGTAGTTGATAAAGCAGTGTGAACAGCTTTGCAATGACTGAAACTTCATAATTATATCAACACAAAGCACGAGCCAGTATTTAGATGTGGAGTCAATTCTTTGTTGCTTTCTTCCTGGAAGTCTCAAGGCCATAAGAATTTAACAATCTGTGAATAAATAACTGCTATTTAGCTCATCAGAGGTGGTGTTGCAATTCTTATTGCCTCTGAACTTGCTTAAAGCTTCTAGATTTAATAGGAAAACTGCAATTGCAACTACATAATTGTCTGGATAACTATTATTGCTTGTAATAACATTACTCACAGTTTAATACTCACAGTATAATAGAGCATACTTGATTTTGGGGCAGAGCAGTGGCATATAAAAGCACCCTCTTCAGTTAAATTCTAGGAGACAGCAAATTTTTAGAAGGTTGGAGGGAGCTATTACATAAGGACAAATATTTACCTAATGTAATCAAACTGCTCTTTAAATCAGAACAATAGTGGGAGTGCAGTTACTATGGCTCTCTGTAATTTTGTGCTATATTTGGCAAAATTTGGCAGGACTAAAGCCACAGCTGATCATCTGATTTTTGAAAGGGAAGAAAAGAATATGGCAGGCTTGCATTCCCGATCTGTCCTCGAGATGATGGCGCGGGCTCCCTTGATAACCCTGAGCAAGGAAAAATCATCCCAAGAAATATTTACTGAAAAGCCCCTTGCAGCTCTGCAGAGCTGCGATGGTGAGCGTAATTTTGAAAGGCGCTGTCTTTAGGTGCCTTCCCGCTCCTCCCCTTCTGTGCCTTCAGCAGGTGGTTTAAAAGGACACCAGCCTCATCATCCATCCTGACCTCCTGCGGGTCCAGAGGAGGCCACGAAGATGCTGGGAGGGCTGGAGCCCCTCTGCTGTGAGGACAGGCTGAGAGAGTTGGGGGGGTTCAGCCTGGAGATGAGAAGGCTCCGGGGAGACCTTAGAGCCCCTTCCAGTCCCTAAAGGGGCTCCAGGAAAGCTGGGGAGGGACTCTGGATCAGGGAGGGGAGTGATAGGACGAGGGGGAACAGTTTTCAACTGGAAGAGGGGAGGTTTAGATGAGACGTGAGGAAGAAATTCTTTGCTGTGAGGGCGGTGAGCCCCTGGCCCAGGTTGCCCAGAGAAGCTGTGGCTGCCCCATCCCTGGAGGGGTTCAAGGCCAGGCTGGACGGGGCTTGGAGCAACCTGGTGTGGTGGGAGGTGTCCCTGCCCAGGGCAGGGGGTGGCACTGGATGGTCTTTAAGGTCCCTTCCAACCCAAACCATTCTATGATTCTATGATCTCCCCACACCCTTGGCCCAGGGCCCCGTTTCAGCCCAGCTGGGGGACGCCAGTGTATGCCCCAGCGATGCTGTGGGATGTCGATCTCCTGTTCTGCCATGAGGCCCCACTGAGCCTGCCTTGATCTGCTTGTGATCTTCCAAAGTGCTTCTTGCTATGAATGTACTTCCAAAGTACTTCTTACTATAAGCAGAATGAAGCTGGTGGATAAAGCATTCTCTAGGTCATGCCCTTGAAATACTGATTTACTGACCCCCCAGTATGTACTGGAGAAGGTCCTATTTCCCTGAGCTTTTCCAGGATGCAGAATTGCGTCAAGAGATGGATGAGTGGAGACATTGAAACAAGGGTAAATTTGACTGTGTGTTTTTGGAGGAGTTTTTTTGTTTGGTTTTTTGAATTTGATCTCTTGCAGTTGGGCTGAACGCGAGTTCTGCTTATTGCTTAGGACTATGAACATGAGACTGCAATAATTAGTAAGAGATAATTAGCACAATCACAGTAAATTATGCAACAGCTTGAGCCATCTGATATGACACAGAGTCTTTGCATACTTCCTAAGTAACCTTTTGGAGAGCATTTCGTGCTTCAGCATTGCAAAAAATAGAAGTGCAGGAGTGAAAACAATATCTTTTCTTGACGACAGTTGATAAACATTTTTCCTTGTCTTTCACCTGTTTCTTTGTCGTATCCCGTTTCCACATGCATTAGAAGGACGCTAAAGTTACTGGCAGTTCGGGAAGCACCAGAGGTACCCGTGTGGGCATTACATGTGGAATTGTCCTGGTTTGAGGTACATCATTGTTTATATGAGTGATGCTCTGGTAGACTAAATGCTGCAGCTGGCAGACAGAAGGAGTAAAAGTGTATGGTAAAAAAACCCCACCACTGTATGAGATGAAGCTAAGAATACGATGACTTTTCATAAATGGCATCAAATCTTTGAAATAGCTGATCTTTTGCATTTTTATGTTGAAAAGAGCATACCTAATTTACCGCTCCAACAGAAAAGCTAGATACCATTAATGCAATGAACAAAAATGGCATTTGTCGGTAGCATTTCGCAAAATCACAAAAGGTGAAATCATTTGTTCTTTAAAAGTAGTCATGGGTCTAGCTGACTTTTTCCTTTTTTTTTCATATTTTTAACTGATCATGTTTTTTCTCTCATTTTATTGTGGGAGTATTTTAACCTCATCATTAAAATATTTAAACTTTATCCATATTGAAAATATGAGTAGAAGTACTGAAATATTGAGGCTATATGGAAAAGAATTACTGTAATGCATTCAGCCATCTAACTTTTATTAGTCCCGAAGCAATTAGGTCAATCTTTTTTAATGAGCAGTGCTCCTTGTAGTTTATTGTGTTCCATAGGCTGGACAGAAGTAATCACAGGGTCACGGGTCCACTTTGGTGGTTTTCAAGATGAAGTTGGGCCACAGACACGTGCTGTGGAGAGCACAAAATACTGTATTTTGGGGGTTGCAGATCATGCTTTTATTGTTGTTGCTTATATTATTCAGAGTAGATAAGATGGTATATCTTCTGAAAAAGGGAACTCATGCACACAACAGTCTGAAAATTGATGACCGAGCAAATTAAAGATTGAATACAGAGCCAGGGCCTTCCAGCAGTAAACTTGGCTTGGCAGCCTGCCCTGATGAAGTTGCTAACCCTTCTTTATTGTAGTTCTACATTTTTATTTGGGGGTAATCATGCTTACCTAGGTTCTTGGGTATATTTGGAATTAGCTCATGTTATCTAACACTTGAAGGATGTGAAATGTATGATCAAGATGTTGATTTACCTGGTGATTCAGAGCAGGAACTGACTCTGAACATCCTGAAAGCAAGGTCTGAAGAGTAGAAGTTTGATGTACCTTTAGAAGACATCAGCCAGTCTTGGCACTTGGCCTTTCTTCCCCAACACCCGTTGTCCTTCCTCAAGGACACGTGGTATCTCTTTTTCCGTCAGCTTTCTGCTTCCCCCCTATCCAGCCCGCTTGCTGCCCTTTGTTTCTTTTTTTCTGTGAAGCTTAATTCTTCTTTGCCTAGGGTAAAGTCTTAACAAATTGTTGTAAATAGCATTGCCCCTTTACATTAGTAGCAGAATGATTTGCTTGGTTTGCTGCTATTTAGCCTGACTGAAACAAGCTTCTGGCGTATAATTACTTATTCTGGTCATTAAATCTCTGTTAATAATGTACTGTATTAGATGCCATCTGTCTATTCAGAGAGACTCCTGTCTGCTGAGTCATAAGTCACTGTGTCAGATGCTGGGGTTGGTCCGTCTGCGTGTTATGGATGCCCCATTCGTGCCTTTCTTGGGTCTGGAATAAGAGAGGACAGGCCACGTCTCATCACCTCTTTTAGTCCAGAGAGGTTGTGGGAAAGCACGTGGATTCTCAGTATGGCACAAGGGAAATGGAGCATCATTGAACAGGCAGGGTTGGGAGAGAGAGGAAATTAATGAAAATCAAGAAATAAGAAGAACATTGTTATCATTATCGATTTGGGAAGACCTTAATTAGGAATGGCAGTAGATTCTTCGTTAGCTATTTTTTTCAGATGAGATTTCTCTTTCTGAAGAAGATGCTACGGAAGATCCAGTTTTTAAGCAAGGCTCTCCTTGGAGCAGTGGGTGGGAAAGGAGATATGAGGCCCATAGCTGAATCTGCCTCACTGGGTACAAACCGGGTTGTCAGGCTCATGCTCAGGAGAACAGCGTGTTTCCCCTGCTCCGGTCCACCAAAAAACCCTGTTGAGAATCATTTGTTTGTTTGTCTATGGCCTATGGTATACAAAAATTCAGCTTAAATTACCAGAATGGTTTGGTCTGGTTCAGCATTTATAATTTTTCTTGGGATTTGAAGATGTTTGAATTTCTGGCCAAAGCTTACACCTTCTAGGGACTCTTAAGTAACAAAGCCCTGAGGCAGGATCATGTTTGTAAACAGAAACTTTACCCTGGACTCCCTCCAGGACTTTTTTCTGTGATTCTTCCTCCCTGTGGAAAGCAGGCTTAAAAAGCAGCAGTGCTTTGATATGAATTTTTCTCAATTGAAGTTTGGGAACCAGTCTGCTCAAGCTGTTAAAAGGAATCAACAAAATAATTTCATTCAGGCTCCTAAAGCCTTCCCACTGATCTCTCATAAATGCCAGCTTTATCAGAGAACTGTATTACAGATTTTGGGTGAATTTCTTACTGATTTATGTCGCTTGCCTTTTGTTCCTTTAAAGATAACATTTGTCTTGATATCTAGAAGATATTATTGGTCCAGTCAGAACCTCTTCCCAAAATGCTACCTAAAAATATCCAGTGAGATCCAAGAAGAAACCAGGCGGAGCAAAGAGAAACATTTCATTTTACCTATCCATAAAGAATCCACGGGGAGATTTTTATTGAAGGACTTGTGCAGTACCTTGTGCAGTAAGTGAAGGAGAATGCATCATTTCCCCTAGAAGACAGGCAAATTGAATAAAAGTTATATCTCAAAGGTTAGGACAGCCTGGATAGCTCATCAGCTGGATAACCATGTGATAGACCCAGAGGCAACTTCAGAACTGTCATCTCAGCTATTATCAGAGGAACTAGCCAAGGAGTCGGTGGATGAAGTTAGCAGGCTACTTTCTACGTGGGCATCCGGCTCTTGCAGCCGAGAGTTCAGTGCAGCCCATCTGCGCTGCCCATCCTCTTCCACCGATGCTGCCCAGGCAGGTAGGAATGTAGAGGAGTCTCCTGTTCTAGTTATTGCATTTCAGAAGTGGATGGATTTTAAAACATAAGTAGCTGATAGGCTGATGATCAACCCCTGAAGAAGAAACTTCCACCTGAGTCATGGAAATGAGCTTAACGGAGTCAATTCCTTTGGTACACTTTTCAGGAATTTTTCCACGTTTGTCCACTTAATGTGCTCAGCAAGTGTTGGTAGATTCCTCATGTAAAGAATGAAGGCAAGACTAATAGTGCAAAAAGCAGACATGCCTTGTTTGCCCAGTGTGACCTCGGGTAGAGATAGTGAAGGGCACAGGGTAACTGCGTGTCCCCTGAGTCACAGTAACTGGCTGGATGCCTGTCCTCAGCCCGCAGCGGACACAAGGTTAAATACCCTCTCTGAAGCATGCATGAAGATTAAACCAAGCGTATTTATGGTTTTAAACTGGAAGAGGGGAGATTTAGATGAGATGTGAGGAAGAAATTCTTTGCTGTGAGGGTGGTGAGCCCCTGGCCCAGGTTGCCCAGAGAAGCTGTGGCTGCCCCATCCCTGGAGGGGTTCAAGGCCAGGCTGGACAGGGCTTGGAGCAACCTGGTGTGGTGGGAGGTGTCCCTGCCCAGGGCAGGGTGTGGCACTGGATGGTCTTTAAGGTCCCTTCCAACCCAAACCATTCTGTGATTCTATGATATGAGCATGCCTATTGCAGCCAGTTTGTTTTCCTTCATGTTTGTGGTGAGGACGGGGTGCATGCCCAGGCAGGTACTGCTCCAGGTGGCAGGTGGTGACTCACTGATGCATAGTAATTCAATTGTGTGTCTGGCCTCCGCGAAAAATTTTCTAAGTCTCTTCTCTTGATGGATAAGGGCCTTTTCTAACAGCATAAATAATTCTTCCAGCCTTTGAAAATACATTTGAGTTAATTATAATTACAAAAAAAAAAGAAATTGAAGGAATGAGATTAATTTCAAGCATATATTCTGTTTATGGGGGGGGGGGGGAAGGGGGGGAACCAAAAACCTGTAAGCAAGAGGAAACACGGTCAGAACCTGAGGTTTTGATGATGATTTCTCTGTACTTGAAAGGACAGTTTTTCTGTAAGGGAAAGAAGTAGGGAAGGGGCGTTTGCCAGGTTGGGAGCCTCTGTTCTCAGACTCTTGTGCTCAGCTCACTCGTGCTCTCCTTCACCTTTGTGTGCAGGTTTAGCAAGGCAGGACAGGTGGTGGCTGCTGGATATCTCCTCTTGAAATGGATTAGGAGGGGTTTATAACTGCCTTTCCATCATTGAGACACTATTTTGGATCTCTTCTTTACCTGGGCTTTGGTTTGGATTGAACTTTTACAAACTTAATATTTTTTAATATGGTTCAAAATTGCAAAAAAAACTTAATGGGAGAAGTAAAGTAATAGAGGGATGAATAGCTGGGCAGTGAAAGCATTTCGTCTCTTTTTCTCAGGAAACCAGGTTTAAAAAGGAAAAGCTCGTAGTTTTTTCTGGGAGCCTTGCACTGACTCCTTGGATGCATTTCTACGTTCTTGGATTAGTCAGGATAAATCCCTAGGTAATACACAGGAAGGGCAGTGAGTTGTGAAATGCAAAATTTTTCTGCAACAGGCCAATTAGTGTTTTGCTTCTGCATTATTTATAGAAGCTCAGTTGAACCCGATGGATAAATATTCTTCCTATAAAGCCGATCGTGTATATATACACTACTTTTGTTGCATATTCTGAAGGTCAAAATTAAAATCTGCTCTTAAATGGACTCTCTGCTGCTTATTCTCTGTTCTACTCTTAGGTGTGTGTATTCGTTGTACCGACTTGTTTCTTTGCCAGATCCATCCTTTGTCTTTCTGTATATGAAATTGTGTTTAATCAGTTTTATGCCAATATCCTGCCTGCAGATAGCTAAGTTTAAAAATAGACTGGCTTAGCTGTGTAAAGATGAGATACCCGAAATCATCCGTATGGGGCAATTGGGATTGTTTTAAATGAGGGGACGGTGCCAGCATAGCCTTAACTATGAATGAGAAGAGTGTACTCAGGGGCTTTAAATCAAGCAGGGCAAATCAGCCTTAACTCTGTTAGACTTGCCAATTATAGGTTTGTGATGTAGTTTTCCCCGCTCTCACCACAGAGGGTGTCCGTTCAAGTCCTTTGTGGTCCCTTTCGCTGCGTCTTAGTGTCTCCTATACACACATCTACCCTTTTGCTATCTCGGGGAGATAGCATATTATCATCTTTTCAGGCATATTATTATTGTCTTTTTGTTTTTTGGATGGGATAATGTGTCTAAGGTCACCCCAAGGAGTCTTGTTGGCACTTGGAATTGAGTACACAATCCAGTGCCATCGCCACTGGCTTCTTCTGGTGTTACGATGGCTCAAGTCTACACAGCTCTTGCTTGGCAGTGAGAAGAGGCTTCATAATGGTTTTGATGTATTTATTTCTGCTGCCTGTCTTTCGGTTCTGTGGGACTTCTACATCTATGCTGAATCTTGAGTTGTTAATAAAGTTAAGAAGCAGTGAGTGATTGCGACGTAGGATGGGAATCATTAGCATTCTTCTGAAACAAAAGCTTGAGTGAATATGTCACTTTAAGCTAATTTCCACAGCATTGTTTTGCAAAACAATGGAAAGAAGCAGTCGCATCTGATTTTGTGAGGGGGAACAGTTGTTTCCAATTTGTCTACCAATAGGACAAATCCAGCCCCAGATGTCTAGATTAAAGTCTAACCTTTAATCCAAGACATGGTCACAAAAGCCTTGGATTATAATGATTTATTTTAAGAGTTTCCTTCCCCAGAAGCCTTTCTGGTTTTTTGGGGTTTTTTTTGGCTTTTTTTTCCTCCGTTTTGTATTACAGATGCTCATTTGTGGGGAAATTTTATAAACATGGCATCTGCTGCCAGTGAGTTTGGAAATTGCTGCTATTTGTCGACGGCTTCTTTTTTTTGCAAATTGCACACGTTAATTTCTCTGCGCATCTAAATATCTCTTTTGAGATGTTCTGGCTACTCCAGGCTCTTGCCCTCAGCCTGCCATACCTGAGGAAGCTGCCTGCTCTCTTCTGACCACTGGTCATACCTGCTCAGGAATCCTAAAGTATTTTTCTCCAGAATCTTATAAAACAGTGTACGCACTGTAGGAAGGAAATAAAAGGTATGTGAAACTCACTGAATGGTAGGCTGACAGACCAGACTTCATTAGTCTTGTCCTAAACTCAATGTTAGTGTCACTTGGTTGGAGATAAGCACCAAGACAGTGAATCTAAACGAAAAGCAGGACACTTGGTAGGCAGATCTGCATTTATTGTAACACAAATCCAGTTATTTTATGCCACATATGCTGGAAACCATGGGAATGGTGGAGGAAGAAACCCGTCTTTAGAATTGTTGTTAAGAAGGGATGAGACTCGGATTGTTTGGATGCTGGGAGGGTGGCTCAGAAGTGTCAGTGTGTATTTGCCTTGTCCTTAGACTGTTCCCTGTGTACCCCCATCAACCATATCAAGAGCCTAAACTGTGGGGTTGGTGAGGTTTATTTTTTTTTAGCCAATATGTTTGTTCTTATGTTAAATTTGCCTTTTGTCTGCAATCACAGATTTTTACAGTATGGAAATTGATAGGAATTTTTTTTATATATATATATATTTTTAACTTCTTGGATATCTCTAACCTGGAATGAGATGTTCCTTGCTGTTGTGCCGTTGAGTTGCTGGATATCCTGTGGCTAGTACAGCATTAACACGCTGACGTGCCCAGCAAACAAAAAGAGAAAATTGGAACAGAATCGGAATACATGTGTATTTGCTGTTACAGCAGTTTTCTTTAATAAATGCTTCTGGCCAGACTGCAATAGCCTATAGCAGATTTTAGCCAGCCGTGGACTGTCTGTCTGCATGCAAGCTCCTCTGGATTGATGCCCAAAAGGCCCTGGAGCCTGGGAGCCGTGGCGCACTGAAGGGCAACAGCTCCTTTCTGGGATCCAAATGCAGCAGGACTTGAGAGCTACGAGCAGGCTGGGCAGGCTCTGGCCTCCTAGAGGCTGCTGAACTCCGTGGGTTGCCCCACAAATTGAAAACTTGGAAGCACGGGCTAAATGCAGTGCAGTAACCTGGCAGGCGGAGCGGCCTCGCTGCGTGGTGAGGGCAAGCTGTGCCGTTGAAGCTGTAAGTGTGTCTTTCCGTATCGATTCTGCTTCTTTTCCTTCTCCGTCATAACCAGAGGTTAACTGAGTGGTTGTACTTCAGCATTTGGTTTTCTGGGCCGGCTTTTTGTGGTGCTCAGGTGTGTAATCCTTCCCCCACGCTGGGGCCTGCTCTACAGCCGAGTCAGTCCAGCAGCATTCCCTGCTGCTGGGCAGCGGGTAGATGCTGAAGAAGCGCTAAGTCCTGGACTGAGAGATTATTTTAGAGTGATTTCCTCCCTTACCCCTTTTTGCTCTCCTGATATTCCCCAAAGACACGGTAGTGGTGGCATGTGGATGTGGATCGTCTCCGGTGTACCCTTGGCTTTGCTTCCCGTGGTGGCTGGTGGGTCTCCTGTTGAGTTTGGCTTGGCAAGAGCCTTCTGCGTAAGCAGGTGTTCATTGCGCTGGAATTTGTTCACCTCCCTGCCTTGTCAGAGGCCAGAGTTGGATGTTCTGAGCTGCCATGGGCTCTGAGAGTCCATAGACACCCTGTTCCTTAGTACTCTTTCACTGAGGGTAAAACCCATTTAAGTAGATTCAATTTGAGACAGGTATTTGTGAATTATCTAATGATGCCATAATGAAAGTCGAAGGCTTATACACCAGGATTTCCTGAAATGGAAGAAAAACCTTGGCACCCAGATGAAAAAGAATTATACTTGCAAAATTCATGAACTCCTTAAAAAAATGCCTTTTCCTGGAAGTTCTGCCCTCTTCCCTTCCACCACATTTCTGTGAAAGCCTCCAAATCGAGCAGATTTGAACCAGGTCAGGGAAGTACAAGGGGGCTTTGGATTTATTGTATTCTTTGCACAAACTCTAGTGTGAGCAATACTTAACGCTTCCTAAATCACTGATGGTCCTGTAAACTGTTTGGTAGGTGGTGATGATTTATTCTTTCTAATACTGTTGGTTTAAAACCAAACCAGAACAACGCCCAATACTTCCACAGCTGGAAGTGAAGTAAGTTGGGTTCGTGGAAATGTCCTCTTCCTTAAAACTATTCCGAGAATACTGGTAGTGCAGAATTTGGCTTGTGTAATTGAATGAGGGTGAAGGGCTGTAGCTGATGCCATAAGTATAAATAGAAATAAATACTATCCTTAGATTTATTCTAGATATGAGCTGTTTATTCTCTTGGAAATACTTCCTTGGTGTTTTGGGGTTTTTTTATCAGACAGTTGGAGAAGTTGCAAGGTAGCCTTCACTCAAAAGTCAGAATTCAATAGTGAAGTAATAACGTGATCTCACAGGGCAAATAATTTTTTACCAACTATACTACCCTGAAGATAAAGACATCTTAACATATAAGCACCATGAAGACAGGCAAAGAAAATTGTACTGAGCAATTTTTATCTAGCATGTAACTGAAGAGATACAATTTAGATATCCCTGGCATAATAATGTAAAGCCCAAAGCATCTCAAAATCATATTATTATTGAGGAAGGAAAAACTGCGGCAGGTTTTCCAAAAGCTAAATTCTGTTTTTTCATTGACAGGAAAAAGTCTTCTATTTTGTGTGAGCAGGGACAACGTAAAACAGACCAGTACGTCCTGTTGGGTTAGCTGGAGGTATAAAAGACTAAAAAAAACCAAACCACAAACCAACCCTCAACCTACTCAACTACCTTAGTTTTTGAGCTTGAAGAGGTGACAAAACTATTAAGGCAACACATAAATATAACTCGCTTTTCTGAAGCAATTTTGGAGACTCTAGGATAACAAGGTAAATGGAAGGTGATTTTTGCCTTGCTACCCCCACCCTCCTCCACCACCCTGGTCTACATCAGAAGGTGATGTCAAGCTATTTAATTTCCCTTCGTTTGGTTGGACTTATGCCATTTACACTAGTTAAAGGCCTAGGCACCTTTTTATCACTGGGTTTTATTTTCAGTCTGGTGTTTGTTCTGCGATGCTGCAATAAGAATGAGTCCTGCTACAGCAGAAACAGCCTGAGAAAGAAGACGTTTTTTGTAACGATGTGAATTGCACAGCTTTACATGTAAAATAGGTTAACTTACAATGCAGGAAATAGGTAACAGCATTTTTTCAGCTGATAAACCCTCAGTTGCAATACATTTTTAATACTTCAAATCCAAATATTTTGTGACTTACAGTATTCTCCTCAAGTCCTCATTTTATGGTGAATGTGTGCAATTATCTTTACTAAGTACTATCATTCTCCACTGAAAAATTTGCATTTTTTATCTTCAGTCTCATTTATTAGTTCTTCTGCTTCTTCTACACTCAGAGTACATTGTTCTGAAGGTACTTTATTTGAAGCGGAGTGCAATTTAGATTCCACGCTGTCAAATTAGTTTTGAGAGGGGATTTTCTATTAAAATTGTGAAGGAAATTCCCCGTAGTGAGACATGAGGAGCAGTACGCGGTGAAGAACTAGAACCAGGCATCTGGCCTGCCTAGTTCAGCTGCTTCTAAAGCTGATGGAGAGAAGGGACACTGGCACGTGTGTGGCAATGGCCTTCTGGTGTCACCCATCACCTCTGCAGTTGGCCTGAGTACAGACAAGGGATGGAAGAAAGGGAGGAGAAGGAGGGAGATAAAATCCATCAGCAGCACTCTGCACACTTATGTGATCTATTTTGGCTTATGAGGAACCCAGTAAATGCGGTTATCATGTATCTTAACAGTGGATTGGGGTTTTTTTTAATATGCATATACTCTCCTGCCCCACAATTTACTTTTAAAAAAGGTTTAGGGGAAACGTGGGCCTTGCAACAAATGTGCAGTTTTAGATGAGCTGGTGTCCGTTACGGAAAAAGAGCGCCTCAACTCAACTGGTATCCTCATAGCAACTTGGTTAATTCTTTTAACAGAATTACTCAGATGATATTACTGTCCAGTTTGTTGATTAACAGATTTTTAAACATTTTTATAGGAAATGTAAGAAGCAAGAACCTTTTTCCACTTGGAAGCTGATTCTTTAATCGGCATATATCTAGCATTTCTTGGAATGTTTTGTGAGTTATATTTTAACAACCGCCGTCAGTAACCATACCGAACAAAACCTGCATCCCAGGTTTCTCTAGTGAAAAGATATTTGTCTTGGGAATTGACTTGAAGCTGATTTGATTTTAAAAATCCATGCCGCGTTCTTGTTTCAGCTGCAGTGTGTTAGCTGTATGTCAGTAATGGCAAGTCATGATTTATTTTTTTTTCTGGACAGATAATCTCCGCTTCATACAAGTGGCACTATATTTTATAGTAGCTAATCTTTGTCTCATTCATTTTTTAGAAGACTTTCCAAATGTTGTTCTGTGCTGATTGGGTACAATTTTTAACTTGGCATTAGAACTGTTAATAATGACAGTTCTTTGTAGGAGAATTTTAATTTTTAATATTGCAGTTATTTTTAACGTGGAGACATGCAGCAGATCTTGTCTTTCATCTATATATAGGCTCTTTTGGAGGGAGAAGCTTCTTAGCAAACTTTAATTCTTCATTATTTTAACACAGCTAAAGGAAGCAACACCTGTGAATCTGCTTAATGACAGAGCCCCTGTGATGTCTTCCTTATTTAGCAAGTAAAAGATTGAGTCTCAGAAGTCATGGCTGATGTCAGTTAACGACATAAATGATCCCCCTGAATAGGTGTTGGGAAGGATGATACAAGGTTGGGTCTTCAGCTGTGGGGCAGCCTGGTGCCGTGGTCCCAGAGCTTTAAGCCCAGGTTACTCTGCCTGGGTCACTGCTGCAAGACTCTCTTGTGGTCATGGCTGTCATAGAATCATAGAATGGTTTGGGTTAGAAGGGGTCTTGAAGATCATCCAGTTCCAACCCCCTGCCCTGGGCAGGGACACCTCCCACCAGACCAGGTTGCTCCAAGCCCCGTCCAGCCTGGCCTTGAACCCCTCCAGGGATGGGGCAGCCACAGCTTCTCTGGGCAACCTGGGCCAGGGGCTCACCACCCATGCTGTCACCATGCTTTTTCCTTTGAAAGCCTGGCAAAATCCAAGACCTGGGTCTATTAGTCAAAGAGCCACAGCCCTTTTGACAAAACTGAAAAAAAAACCCCAAACCCAAAAAACACCACCAATCTACAATATGTGGGAAATTTGGGGGGAAACACGTCTTCTGAGGCTTCAGGGTTTGGCCCTGGGAGCTCAGCTCTGCATTTCTTTATATGAAAAAAGTCATCTTTAATGGTTTTTGCCTTGGCCCTGCAGGGTAAGCAAGCTGCATTATTATATGGCCAAGTTTGGGTGCTGCTGTGCCCTGAGGAAAGGTGTGATAGAAGCAACCAGGAAGGGAGGAGAATGGAAGAGAGCAGATTTTGCAAGCAGGAGTTGTGGAGGAGAAAGCTGCTCAGCTAGGAAGGGGGAGCACAAAGACAAAGTTATCTCTGTAGCCCCTGTTCTAATTGGGGTCCAGCAGTTTGTGACCCGAGGATCTCATACGCAGCATGTTGGATGGATTGTGTCTCATCCTCATGAGAAATCACTGGTTTTAAGGTGTATGGTACTGAATTTCTTAGAACCATATCAGCTTGATCCAGCCCACTGTCCTGTAGACGTGGCTCGTAGCCAATCCCACCTGGTGTTTGACTTTGCCCGGTTTTGTTCTCCGTGGAAAATGGAGAATAATTTTTCCTGCTTCTCTTTCCCCTTTTTTTTTTTTTTTTTTTTTTTTTTTTTTTTTGTGAGCACATCCTCCCAACGCGCTTCCTGAAGTCAATGTGCTATTGTTGCTTCTCTTTTCAAGTTTTTTTTCACATTTTTGTGCAGAACCTGCTACTCGGCGGTAGCAGTTCAGGGCTGAGCTCTTCAAGTCCCCCTCTGCATCTTTCCTCTTACACATATGCTTTGTGCCTGAACTATTGCTCTTGTAACATATTTTTCCCTGTCTCTTTGAGGCAAGGCTTTCATTGTTTCCCCATTGTTTTTTAAACAGTTGTGCATATTTATGGTGGTTTTTTGTCAGTGATGTAAATATCTGCCAAAGAAATCACTTTACTGAGCGGCAAACTACTCACTCATCTTCAGTATCCTGCAAGTATCAAAAAAAACCACCTTACCTCTAACAAAAAATTGGCCAAGTTTGGAAATGCGTCGAAAGAATATTGCAGTTGTGGCAGCACTTGCCATACTGAAAAGAAAATTGCGCTGCTCACCGAAATACGTCTCACCCTTGTTCTTCTTGTAACAGCCGTGTTTACAACCTGTTTGAGCTTGAAGGACTTGTTGACTGTTTATTGATTTGCGGCTATTACAGTAACAATTGGTGGTGATGTCAGGAAGCAGTTTAAAGTGCCTCTTTCCAATCCGGTACCATCCCTATAATAAAACTGACATTAAACATTAATGTGTGCGCTTTTCTGATGAGCAGAAAGAGATGTAACAGTGTATTACTTTTTAGTTCCTGATTAAGACTTTAAGAGGGTGTCTTGTTCTATTATCTATGCAAATTGGTGGCAATGATGGCAATAAATCAAAAGAGAAGGACTTAAAATAAACCGCATCAATCGACTTGATGTACGATTGATTTCTCATGCTCACCAAATCCCTGGGTGCTTTGTGGTTTCTCTTACTGTGACAGGAATGCTTCCCTTGATCTATGTTACTGAGTAGTCTGGTTTTATTTATTTTTTTTTCCCCCTTAAATTGTGAGTGTGCTCAGGACTAAAACTGAATGCTTTCAAAATGAAGCGTGTAATAATTAGGAGGGGATAAACTGATCAAGACAAATAGATGGGCCCATCCAGAATTTGTTTTTGGAGAGCAACGAGGGGTTTAGGTTGGTTTATTTTGTTGCTGTTTTTATTTTTATTTGTTTGTTTGAGTTCCTTTTGAAATAAGTGATGTCGCTCCGGAGACATTCCCTGCAATACTCTGCCTCCTTTTATTAGCTGGGCCACGCTGACTGGAGCAAAATATGGATGCAAATTAAATTAAGTGGTGAATGGAGCGACATCAGAGTGATGTTCCACCTTAAGCTCTTAAGAAGAGAGGTGACTGTTCTCTTGGTACACATTTCTTTCTTCTCTGAGATACTAGATCATTTTGTAGAATAACATGAAATGTTTTGTAGTGACAGCAGAATTTGATATTCACTAATAAGCTAATGACATTGAAAAGAATATATTAAGTGTAGAGACACATTTGTCTGCCATTAACATTACTGGGAACAGAATTAGGTTCATAATTCATAATATGGATTGAAGTCTTCATAATATATAAAGAAGAAAAGAAAAGAGCTGTTATTATATTTCAAGCGAGTGAATGCTGATAATACCCAGCGCTACCTCACCATGTCAACGCTGCTTATCATTTTATCTGGAGAATAGTCTTACACGTGCTTTTGAGTTATCTTCTATCAACTGATCCACAGTGGCTGTCAGTATAGGAACTCTTAACCCATGGCAAATGCCTGGTAACTCATTAAGCCACGGGACTGAGTCTTTGCCCACTGGTTGCAAAATCCCAATCTTAGTCTCTAGGGTTGCCCGTCTTTGTGTCATGTCTCTGCCGAGTCCGTGAGAGCTCTGCGGAGTTCGCCCGTGTGCGAGGCTGGGGTTCAGCTGGATAACTGACATCCACAATAAATTCCGCTGAAGCCTTTACCTGAGGGTTTGCCTGAATAATTTTCAGTCGTATGTGTGTTTCTGATCTTTTCGCATAATGAATTCAATTTTTGATGTATTGAAATTTTGCTCAGTCCCATAGAGTTCTCTGTAGGATTAAAGATAAACTCATTCAGATAAGAGTTGTGACATAAGCAGCTAACTGTTTTGGTTTTAGCTCCGTTCGCTGTGATTGACTGTATGTTGTATGTTACAATTTTCCAATTTGTCAAAGGCAAAGAAGGGAATCTGTTTGGCTGGACTGGTGAGAGAGCCTAAAATGGATTTTGGCATGTTGTGCTTGGGTGCAGTAAATAACCGTCCCTGCTAACACGGAGAAAAGAACAAAGGGATTTTGATGGACTAAAGAGAGAACGGTGAAAAGGGAGGGAACGGGATGGGACACCAACAGAGCTGGTGAGATAACATGGTTATACAGAGCAGTTGATGCATCTCTTGAATATTAATGATGGATTGAATCGCAGCAACGCATTGAGGAGCCTCCATGAGTGAGTGACCTAGCTTTATAATTATTTCATTATTTGACAAGCAATGAGAGGGTAGAAGTGTGCTCGTGTGAGTGAGTCAAGGGGCTTAGGGGGAGAGAAAGATAAAGAAACGAGGCATCTTGAAGAGTGTATGTGTGTGCCTATGCAGGCATACAGGCAAAAAGGGAAAGTTAGAAACAAGGATAACGTAAGTGGATTTAAGTTTAGAGAAGGTATCTTGTACAAGCCTGGAGCTTGCATACCTCAGTTTTCCTAGGCCTAACGTGATTCCTAGCAGAAGTAGGAAAGCTGTGTGGAGAAACTGTTAGGGATGCGTGTCAAAGCATTAAAGGCAGCAGTTACGGTGTGCTCTACTGGCTCTTCCAGTGACTGAAAGAAATCTTACTGACCCGGAGAACAACACTGCCAACAGGTCATCTAAAGAAGCCTTCCAAAATCCCCTTAATTATGCCCACTGGTAGTAATATGTACGATTACGTGCATTCAAATTCTTGGCAGCATTAAGGGACTATGTGAATGCTCTCAGGGATGTGCTTTTTGTGCCCTTTTGCTGAAATATTGCCCCCCAAAACGTAGCCGGTATGTCCAGCAGAATACTTCATTCCAGAGCTCGTGGACATGAGCTGTTGCCTCTGCACGGTCCAGGTGACCATCTTCCCCGTGGTGGAAAGATGGTTTCAATCCTGAGTTGCCATTAAAATTAAGTTTCCTGTTGCCTTCAATAAATGTAGGATTATGGCTTCATTGCTGTAGGGGTAGGAGGTTAAATGAAATGCTCTGCAGAGGAATCAGGTAGTGCTTTCAGTCTGAGATGCCCCAATGGAAGGAGCACATGTTGCTTTTGAACAACCATAGCAATTAAAAAAAATTCAAGGCGTGAAAGCTCAAATTGGTTCTTTAATTTCATTTAAATTGTGCCTTTAAAGTGATTTTAGTATTGAAAGTTATTGGACTGTAAAAGAGACCAACTGCTTTACTTGACTTCTCGGAAGTAATTACACACCACATGCTGTGCTTCCATAAAACCGGATCTGCTTTATGAAGGCAAGGTGAGAAACTACCAGGTGCAATGGAGAAGTTTAATTGCTGAATATGCAGAAAGTCTGCAATGAGCTTTTGAAATTTTACAAGCAATTGACCCACCTAAATTAACAAAATCTGAACACACAGCAATTTCACAGATTAAGGCAGAGATTTTCATTTCAGTGCTCTTGATGTGGGAATCAATGGCCGTGCGGGGGTTTTTGTTTGTTGTAAAGGCTAGAACATTTATTTTTGTAAAACAATGGAATGCCCGCTTTAAACATAAAACAACAAAATTTGTGTCATTTTGTTGAAGGATGGCATTCTGTTGCTTTATACTTCTTGCTTGGTTTACTAGCATAAAAATTCCCACTGACATCTGGAGAAATTTTGTCTGTAAGGGTGTTAGAATCTGGGCCTTTCCATAGAGTCAGTCACAGCCCAGAATATGGGAATTCCATTGGCTTGTTATTAGAGCTAGAAGTTAGTTTAAGTAAAAAATATTATTATTTTTTTTAGCCGAATTTGAAAGTTAGCCTTATAATCTTAACTAGCTTCCTTGGGAAACAATTTGACCTTGGGGTAAAACTGAACCCAAGGGTTGCATTTTGTTCCTCCTCGAAGTATCATTAAATTCAAATGGAGGAATGACAACAGGCTTGAATTGTGGTCAAAAAATATATATATATATATAAAAGATAACAATAAGTCCATCTCCTGCTCGAAATAGAAAGATCATCCCATATTTCTGCGGCCCCCAATTTCTTTTTTTTGTGCCTCAGATATGGTAAAAACAACTGGTGTCTTTGTCTTCTCAGAAATGCAGCACGACAATCAAGAAATTGGTTTGTTCTCACGAGCACTTTCTTGCCCATGATGGGAATTTCAGAAAGGGCTGCGAAGACAAGAGCAAAGCAGAGAAATGTGCCCACTAAGCAGAATTCCTGGATCTTTTAATCTGCCACTTTACTGCTCTGCCCCGCCACTGCCTGTTAATACTTCCCATTTTGACTTTAGATGTGACTTTAGCATAGAGCTGAATGCATAATTGCATTTATTTTTTGGCTCTGCGCTTGATCTAAAATGGCACATAAAACCAAAATGTGCTCTGAATCTGAAAGAAAATTTGTCAGCGTGTCTCGCTGACAAGAATATATATTTTTAACTCAAACCAAAAATAAAAATAAAAAACCCCAACCCTTTGAAGCATCTTTATCTTCTTGAAATGAGTTAATTGCTAGAGAAGCGTGATTCATAAAACAAGAAACACATCTGGGACGTAGTGCTTTTCCCCCAGTAGTTCCTGGATGAGCTGATGAACCTCGGATTGTAGATTTGAACTTTTGTGGATGTTTCCCTTTTCAGCCTGAGGGAACTGAGATGCCTTTCTCCTGGAAAGTATCTAGCCGCTGACCTGGGGAGTCAGTCTGGGCTCTGCTGAATATTTAAGGAAATAAAGCAATGTCGAGAAGAGAAATTGAAAACTGTCCTTCTCGCTTCCTTCCTGGTGCCGTGGAGTCATGGCACCTCCTGGGCAATAAATGCTGCAGGTTCCAGTCTGCTCAAGAGCAGGCAGACTGGTGGGTTTGAGGGAGTGTGATGTAGTCAATTTGCCAAGCCTCCCCAGATTTTTATTTCAGCCATTGTCCCCCATACCACAAAGGTTTTAACCTTTTATCTTGCTTGATTTCGGCGCATGTTTCACAATCGTGGATAACCTGCGCAATAGCGTCCATGGCTAAATCCACCCCTTGGTCACGAGCCCATTTATATGTCGCGTCTCTTCCTTGGTGACCTGAAGTGTTACGGGCCCACTGAGCTAAAAACAGTTCACCTTTATGTTCCCAGTCCAAATCTGTCTGGAAAATCTTAGCTGCCTGATCCACGTGCTGATTGTTTCGATGTTCCTCAGTGGCCCGACTCATGGGCATTGCAGATTCATTGCAGGTACGTTGCAGGTGAGTGTTCCAGCTGGTTGCCGATGAGAAGGGGGCTGCTGACACCACTACTCTTTTATCAACCAGTTCTTTTTTTCCCATCTAAAGCTACTTGGTGGATTCAACTCAAATTAAGGCTTGACCAAAGCAGCTTTCTAGGCAAGTAGTGCGTTAAGCAGACTTTTTTTCCCCTACCTTTTCTCCATAGTGGAATGTATTCTGCCATTGGGAAGGTGCGTCTTGCCTAGCACATTAAGATGCAGCAAACCCATCTCGGAGGAGTCATTACCAAGTGAATTAAATGTATTAATACCTCCACTCCATGGGTTTTGCTAGCTGGCCTCCTGGAGCATACCTTCCTGCAGCACCATCAGGAGCTGGGTGCACTTTACAGCTTTTCTGAGATTAAGGTGTCCTGTGTGAGGGGGTTTGTGAAGCAGAAATAGCGCTCAAGGACTTTTGGAGGAAACCTGAGCAACAGTCATTTCACACAAAATTATACTTTAAAATGCTGCGAGGCACAGACTGTGAGCTACCGTGTGTTTTGATGAATGCCTTGCTATTGGTGGCACTGCTTGAGGGAGTACAAGTGTTTGTCGGTGTAAGGAATATGGTATTAAATCAGATCCAATAAGTTATTCTTTTTCTTTCCGTGCAAGCAATACGGACAGTTCCATAAAGGACCGTATAGTCACATGTGCATGTAGGTTTAAGCTTAACCCCTTTATGGGGAACTGTGCTGCTCATATTGGGTTTATAGGGAACCCAATAAGCTCAGATGGGTGGAGTTTGATTTTTACAGTATGTAAAAGCATACGTATGTT
This sequence comes from Rissa tridactyla, assembly GCF_028500815.1. Lineage (NCBI taxonomy): Eukaryota > Metazoa > Chordata > Aves > Charadriiformes > Laridae > Rissa > Rissa tridactyla. Next base: position 29,099,893 of record NC_071474.1, on the reverse strand, counting down.
CTCACAAATCTGTAACGTGAAGGCCACGGTAGCCTACAGGTAAAATCAACCATCGGTCATGCTACAGACCTTCCTCTGAAGGTCTCCTGCAAACCTGGAGCCCCGGGAGAGCCCCCACCCAGCCAGGCGAGTTGAGGGCACCCATTTCTTCTTCCCCGTGTCAGAAGAATCCTTGATTTTTCAGTCCCTGCGTAGCACAGTCAGGATATTTTGCCTTTTGAGCACTTGAAAATTAATCCCGAGGAAACCAGTGTTCAGTGGGAAAAGTTTGGGAAGTTCCTGTTGCCTGGAGGTTTAATAGAGGGAAGCTGAGGATGTTCGATATGTGAAGGCTGAAAAAGCTGTGAATTGGAGGAGAAAACTGAGCGTCTCATCTCAGGGACTTTCAGGAACGTTCAGGTGAAAATTCAGCCTGTTGCAGACATTTAGGAGATAAACCAAAACCAAGCAAACAGTGGAGACTTTTATTTGTATTGCTTTTTTCTCAGATCTGTTTTGTTGTTTTTTTTAAAGAGGGAAAACGTGTTATTTTAACTCTTATCTAGCGTTTTCCATGTAGTTAATTAATTCATTCATTAATAAAGCTTAATTTATATACAGTGATAATAGCTTGCAGGCTTTCTTTCTTCTCTTTCATTTTTCATTGAAAGATAAAGCTGGGTGTTTTTTATGTTGCCCTAGCTAAATCCTCTCTAATCAATATATCCCACAAATCACCTGACTAATTTTATCTGGGAGTCATTTAAGGAGGATAAACTACAAAGCCCGTGCTTTGAGATGAACCATCCAGTGAGTAATATTTCAAACGGGCAAATGGATTAGCGCTTTTCACATACTTTGCCGCTTGTTTATTTAAAGCACTACTTCCTACTGCAGGTTTTTTCCAAACCATTTTTTTTTTGTGGGTGTTCTTTCCCTTTTAAAAATCTGCCTTATAGTGTCATTTCATCCCCTGGTAGGTTTATTATTTTACATTTTAAGCCTGTAGGTCAGGTATCTGCATCTCCCAAGCCCCGCGTGCCAGCAGAGCAGCCGTGGACAGTGATTTCGCTCTTTTAGACCCTGCAGCTTATGGAAAAATATTTCAATATTCTTGAGCCTTGCACGAATGCTGGCATTTTGTGTTCACTGGTTGGTACTGCCACTCCATAGCAAGTTAGATATTGCCTCGTTGAGGTTGCCTGTGAGTTTTTTCCCCCCTCCTTTTCGTTTTCCTAAAGCACTAAGTGGGGCAGGGATGCAGGTAACTGTTTCCTTGTGCTTTCTGGAGCTGTGAAACTCTCTGCAGCCAATCAAGGTGATCCCTTTTTAATAAAGCTCTGAGCTACTCCTGCTTAAATAGACCGTGGTGGCAAGTGCGTGAAATCCAGCTGAAATGCTGATGCCCCCAAATTTCTCTTTGCTTTGTGCTGGCTGTGGGCCAAGCAGGCGGGAATTAACTTGGTGGCTGTTCTTTCATTAAGTGTGACAAAGAACTCAATTTATTGTTAAGCTGGTGTGGGAATTTCCCGAGGTTAGACGTAGGAAGTTGAGAGCAAAGCCTACCAGCAATCTTCTATAACTCAATAAAGAATTCATTCAGACTCAGGAGCTGTTATTTTGGTGCATATTAGTGCTGGGGAGAGCCCAGCTTTAGATTAAGGGAAGTATATCTTGAAACGTTACGTGTTAGAAGTGAAGCGCATGCAGTGGATTTTTTTGGTCTTTGTCAGCATTATCTTGCTCTCTGGAAATTTGAAAACTTGCAAAGAAATGCTTATGTATTCAGTGTACAAATAGTGCGGTGTATGCATGGAATTTTTATGTTGGGTGAGGACCACTTGTCGCCGCTGGTCCCTGTGCTTCCTCTCCGCATCTATAGAACGAAGGGATCTTCACTTGCTGAGCATGGATGGAAGCCTCTTGCCAGGCTGGTTACGATGGCTTGGTGGCACCTGGACTTCATCTCCTTATGTGCAGGGACTGCCTTTGCAATTACTTTAAGAGTATGTATGCTCAGTTCAGGTAGATGGTACAAAAATCCTGAAATCACGTTGTCGGTGTGGTAGTTTCTAAACTGAGGGGCATCTGTCATTGAAAATCCCCTCGTGGTCAGTGGAGAGGTAACTGCTTGCTTGATCCTACATTTCTTTCTCAATTTCAGTGTCTGAATTGCTGAGAGAAAGTGAGTATAATGGTAATTTAGGAAAGTTAAGGAGGAGTTTTTTTTTTTAGACAGGAGAAACACTTTGGAATTGCCTGAAATGTTTTTGATCCAAGAAAAGAAAAGCCTAGCTGAGGTTTGAGCACTGGGGCAAAAGAAAAGCCTGCAAGAGATTTTGTTGTTCTCTGTAGATTCTGGCATGAATTGATCTATATGGTTAGATTTGATGCGATGGCCAAACACGCTTGAATAGCGCTTGTAATCAGTGGCATAAAAAGGGATATTGTTTTTATACTTGCATGTGTGATTGGGTGCTGCTGGCGCTCTCTGTGCTTCTGCTTGTATCTCTTCATTTCTTAAATTGCCCGATTGTTATATTGTAGTTCATTTTCTAGCTTTCTGCAAGTCTATAAAAATTTTAACTTAATGCTAAAAGATCTAACAAAAACTTTCAGAGTTTCATTACCTTCATGCTGTTACATGTCTTCAGCTTTCTGACACCTAAAGCTTTGCCTGTACCAATTCTAATGAATTTGTCTGCGACAAATATTCAAACTGGACGATCAGAACAAGAGCTGAAGCTCATAGACTTCTGCCAATACAAATCAATAGAACATGAAAGCAAAAACCAGAAGAAGGTTACAAGCTGAACTGCATTGACAGCTGATGGACGGAGCTTTCCCGTGCTAGTCTGATTGAAGTTAAATTTGGCCTTTGCATAAGTTGAAAGAGAAAAAGGCTTAGAGTGGGCTTGTCTTTGGCTTTCATCTTCAGTAAATACCAGTCACCAGTGGTGCTTGGACTGGAATGTAACGGTGGTAGCTTCCGAGGAGCAAGAGAGGGGAAATGTTGTTTTATCAGAATATCATACTGCCTTCAATTTCTGTCAGACCATCTTCAGTTTTGACTGCTAGGGTAGTTACCGAGCCATGTTCGGAAAGAGTTTGTGACCCTTCGCACATTTTCAGAGCTACACAGAAGCATATTGCCACTATTTCCAATGGGGCTGTTCACAAACTCTTAATTAAATACATTAATGGTTTGCTGATACTAAACTGTGTGAGATTTTCTCTTTACCTGGCAGCAGTCAGCACCCACGCTGCTCTGCAGCTTGCAATAACTTAATTTCTAGCACAACCATAGAGCCTCAGTGGGTCTCAATTTGGTGAATTACTTGAAACCTGTGTTAATCTCATAAGGGAAATCATGAGAAAGTTTAAATGTTACAAATGCTGTGCAGAGCGGTGGTGTTACTGAATAGTTTGGATTAAAGCCGTGCTTGCCTGTGACCTTCTGGAAATGTCAAGGTGTAGTAAAGCAGCAAACATTGGGCTGTGTTTAATAAAAGTTCTTATTAAGTTCCCTCCTTGAAAGCAGGCTGTTTGAACATTAGCTGCTGTGGTGTTACTGAACAGCATGTTGGGACGAGGCGTTTGGTGTCTACATGCAATTTGAATGCAAGAGCGTTAATCTTCTTCTCTCAAAGTCCTTGTCTGCTTGTATCTGCAAAATGTTTCCCAGCTCTGTAACCCACCTGGCAGCCCCGTGTGCTGCAGAGACCTCCGACGACCTCCCACGTCCCAGCTGGCTCAAGGCCAACAGATGGCAGAGCTTCTTTCCACCGTGTTCTGGTCCCGCTTTGTCACTGTTGAGAGATCTGCCGTACCAACAGCTGCCACAGAGCTGGGCCCTTGTAGCTCTACCTGCTACTGGCCATCTGGGTGTGTGGCAAGGCTTCCTTGGAAGTGGTTTTGTCCTGCCCGAGAGAGGTCTTGTCCTGCTCTTTGCCTTTGGGACAGGAGTGGAGCTCGGCACCTTAATAAAATATGAAGGGCAAGAGTGGGAATGTGATAACTGCATCTACTGAGGTGGAGGAGGGTTATATTTGCCTTACAGATTGTCTTAGAATCATAGAATCATCTAGGTTGGAAGGGACCTTTCAGATCATGGAGTCCAACCATCAACCTAACTCTGAAAGAAACACCACCAAACCATGTCCTCGGCACTGCATCCACCTGTCTTTTAAATACCTCCAGGGATGGTGATTCCACCACTTCCCTGGGCAGCCTCTTCCAATGCTTGACAGCCCTTTTGAGGTAGAAATTTTTCCCAATATCTGGTCTAAACCTCCCCCTGGCAGGGAGGTTTTTCTTGTCATATGACAAAAGGAAAAGATGGGATAGGGGATTTCAAGCACATGTAAAATGCTCTTGACATGGGTGGTGCTTGTAAAATAAGCGTCAACAAAATGCTGCTCTGTGCTTCTGCTGAACGCTTGGGTTCTGCAACAGTTTGCAACTCTGTGTTGTGTTGCAGTTTTAAATTTCTTGATGGGGCCAACTGGGCTTTCAAAAGTGAAATCAAAATTACCAACAGAGGAAATGGAAGAGCAGAAATGATCCGATAAGCCATCTGTTTTGAAATGAACAGTGTTGTATGATCAATACTCATTTTGAGAACGCAGTTTGCTTTAGCCTCACTGGAGTCTTTTACTGGTGAACAACAAATGTTTGAATGTCAAGCCATCTGCATCCCCAGAGGTATTTCAGTAGCCTGACCTGGCAGGTCCCTGGAGGACTTTAGTATTTAGGAATATGCAGTTGTCCAGGAGCTGGTCCCAGCCACACAGCAAACCTCACGTGTGCCTTATGGAGGGGACACCAGGCCTCTGGAGCCTTGGGCTGAGGAACAGCATCGTTGGTGAAGGATTAGAGTTGATGCCAAGATCAGCTGTACCGGGGAAGCTGGATGGGACCTACAGAAAGCAGAGCGGTGCATTTCGAAATACTCAGTAGTCCTGTCATCTGCCTCCGAAGCTCAAGGGGACAGTAGGTGGAGTTGATTGAGGAGACAAATGATGTAGCAAATAAAGCATGGGTGTAAAGAGCACTGGAAAAGGCCCTAAATTTCTTGTAAAAGAGATGAAAGTTAACAACATACCTGAAATGCAAAAGAGGGAGGGATGAATGTAACCTCTTTTGCATTTCAGGTCTGTTTAAATCAAACCAACCAACACTGCAGGTTTTCTGTTTGCCTCTTTTTTTTTTTTCTTTTTTTTTTTTTAATTAATATATATATGGTGAAAATTAAATGGCGTTTTTGTCTGACCTGAACTGAGATTTGGTTTTACGCTTTCCGGACTGGTGATGGTTGTAGAAATGTTAACTTTTCATCCTAAAACGGAAGGGAATATTCCTTCTGTGCTCTCAGATATTTTCACGGTTATATCCTTTTCTGCACAGCTTTGCCACAAACCCTGTAGCTCTCTTTTGAGGGCTTTTCCCTCCTTGTGATGTTGGCCCCGCTCCTAGTCCCACTTTCGCAGTTTAGCTGTGTGCTCCCATCGTTAGTGTCAGAGTTGGCCAGGGTTCCACCAGGTCTCTGGGCAGCACCTGATAGTGAAACACCCGTTGGCTGAAATAACAGTGGGTTCAGAATATTTGTGAGCATCAAAGGATGGCCAATACCTCCAAGCCCTTTGAGATGAAAGGCACGCTGATGCTCTGTGATCGTCTAATGGCTGTTCACACCTCTCTTCTCTTCCCCGGGCGTGGGGTTGCCAGGCTGCGTGGTAGATGACAGAGGAGGGTTCCTTTCACTGCAAAGCATGTCCTTATCTTCTCTCTTGCATGGACCATACCTTATTTTCCCCTCATGGAAAGCAACACTTGAAAAATGTCTGTCCTTTTAACTGTATGTAGCCTCATGGCCAACATCGCATCTGTCTAAAATGAGAGCCAATGTTGGTTTTTTGGATCTAGTAAAACAGATTGAGGCCTGTTCAGTGCCTGGAAGTCAGAAGGAGGTTGTTGGTGGGTTCCCAAAGTATTGTGGGTGCTTTAGTCACTAATGCCGACATATTTTCCACTTCTTTAACTGGAATAACAGTCCCGAGAACTTAATGCAAACACCTGATCTTTTATGTTAACTCTTAAATAGATAATGGTGAGGTAGGAGGACAAGAGAGTTTAATTTGGTTTCTTTTAACTTATCCTAAGCTTAGCTGAAGTTGGTTCTATTGCTTGGTGGCGTCTCCCTGCTTTATAAGTGCTAGTATTTTGCCTGGATTGGCTGATGTTCTCCTGCTTGTGAAACAGGCACAGAGTAAAGATGAACCTGAAGATACTTGAGAGACAGTGCTAACTAGATCCTGTTGTTCAGGCTGTTCACAAGTGAAACCATTTCCCCCCCCCGCCCCTTGAATGGAGGGCTAAGGAATAAAATGTTGTTTGGGAGCATAGGAAGTATTATTGGTTTCTCTTTCATCTTCCAGTGAGACTTCTGAGCCTGAGGATGCTCTCCTCTTCAGGGAGGTTGGGGCATGCTGCTTCACAGGGACGTCAGTGGAGGAAGGGCACCAGGTCCCTTGCAGGGTTGGAGCCCAAGAACCCTCTGCAGGGTATGACAAGTTGCAGAAGTTACACACAGGCAATTAGCTTAAGGGAAAAAAATCTCTGATCTCCGCCAAGATAATCTACTTAGCTGGTTAATAGGGGGCCTGCTGGTCTGCAGATGCTGAGTCATTTACTAATTGCCTCTCTTGCATCATTGCATTAAATCCTGGGTCTGATCTCTAGTCCTCTGCTATGCCACAGAGCAAGAGGAAACCATGTGCTGCCTCCCATCTGCTGGCCCACGTCGACCTTTGGAGCCCGAGCTCTCTCTGGTGAAACAGGACTGGGAGTCCAGGAGCATCGCGTCCTCCAGCTCTGCTGGGCCCAGCTCAGCCTCCTGCCTGTGGAGAAACCCGCTGGGTGTCCATCCACACTGGGTGTCCACAGGCTGGGCATGGAAAATAAACAAGGTCAGGCCGGGTCAACCTTTGCTGGAAATGCATCTCATCCTCTCTGTATTGTTAAAAAAAGAATGTTATACCAGTGATGAAAGAGATTTCTGGGGGCCCGGGGGTGTATTTGCAGTACAATGGACAGTCAAGCAAAAGCTGCAAAAAATTAAATGTTCATATCCTTTGAAGTCAGGCTAGGGTACTGTGATTCTGTTTTGATTCATGCCTGCTGGCAAAAATAAAGCAGGTTGTCGGTGAAGAAAGCCTTTCTTTAAACCTATTTATTACAGCTAAAATATTCAACCCACTGGTTGGTGTATTGGTGCTGGCAACTATTGCAAAATTAGTAATCCCTCAGAGCTGCCAGGAGACAAAATGAAGGGCCTGGGGTGAACCAAATCCCGCGTTGCTTGTTACTCTTGAAGCAATGTTGCATCGTTCTGCAAAGGGCTGTAGAATCCTGGGTTTATAGAATGGTTCGGGTTGGAAGGGACCTTAAACACCATCCAGTGCCACCCCCTGCCCTGGGCAGGGACACCTCCCACCACACCAGGTTGCTCAAAGCCCCGTCCAGCCTGGCCTTGAACCCCTCCAGGGATGGGGCAGCCACGGCTTCTCTGGGCAACCTGGGCCAGGGGCTCACCACCCTCACAGCAAAGAATTTCTTCCTGAGATCTGATCTGAATCTCCCCTCTTTTGGTTTGAAGCCATTACCCCTCATGCTATCACTACATGCCCTTGTAGAAGTCCCTCCAGAAGTCCCCTCTCCTTGTAGGCCCCCTTCAGACATGTGTCTGATCAGCAGTGGGACTAATGAAGCTCAGTGTCTTACGGCATCACGGCTTGTGGTTGAGTTGTGAAGTGTCTACTCGGACTTTCGCCCTGCAGATACTTTACAATAGCGTAAACCTCATTCCTTTTGACCACTGGACGCAGACAGCTTCTTCCTTTAAAGGCTTAAGGGAAGAAGGGACATGATGGGTACGTGACAACAAGTGAGACACAACTGGTCCAAATAACCAGCAGTTTTGATCACTCCTCAACGGGCCCAGGTGACACATGCTGCCACGCAACACCCCTTCTTACCACTAGGTGCTGGAGAGCAGAGCCTGGGTGACAGACTGGGGGTCTGGTGTTATGCTGGGATGGAGAGTGCTCTCCGCTGGCTTGTGGTGCAGTTGGTGAGGGACAGATCAGGAAGTCTCCAAAATGCACAAGTATCCGTGCCTGGCTCTTGAGATGGGTCTGTGGCTTCTCCAAAGCTCGGTGTTGCTGCCTGTCTTGCCGGGGGGGGGTAAATGTTTTGCTGCATACATTTTTGGACCCGGATTGCAGTGATAAATGAGTTGGACTGCGCTTTGAAGAATATTCTCTATAGGAAAAAGAAAGTGAAGTCTATTTTAAACATATCTGAGGTACGCAAGTAGGTAAGCCAATGAAGATACCCATGTGGCATCAAGTTTAGAGAAACTAGATTTATAGGGATGTCCTCTTCAAGTACTGCCTGAGATACAAATGCACCTGCTGCACGGCTGAAGGCTTTGTGAAGCACTGGACCCTTCACTGGCTTTATTAGAAGGTTCAATCTTCACAGCCGTGTTTTCAGCATTTTAAAGAAATAAATCGCAAACACCCTGAGCTTGCCGTTACCTCCTGTGAAACGGCTTTCTCTAAGGGGAGCAGGTGAGGAGCTGAATGTATAAACTTTGTGTGACCTGGTCTATCTGGCCCTGCATGAGTTGGGGTTTGTGCTAGGTGGCCTCCAGAGGTTCCTTCCAACCTCAATTATTCTGGCATTCTGTAAAATTACTCTATTTACTGGCAGAAGCACCTATTTCTAAAGCAGGATGGGGGCTGTATTTAATTTGCTTGAAGTCATTTGTTTGTTGTTTAAACTAGAGGTCCATACTTCGTTGTTACATTCCTTAATGTGCTTTCCATTTTGAGTGCTGCTAATAGAATGACAAGCTTTTTTGTCTCCTTGAAAACTTCCTGGGAACTCTACCTCAGGTTTCATAGACCACTGTCTGCGTCATCTGATACTTTTTTGGGGAGCATTACTGACGTTTGTCTGATAACCTCTTCCTAGCAGAAGTTTATCCTTGTACCCTGTATCAGACTACTCAGACCAAAACCTCACCATGTTCCGTCACCCCAAAATAATTAGTTTCCGTAGGCTGAGGCGAAGGCACCCAGGGAAGCGCACAGAGCTGGTGCCTTGCTGGCTGTTTTGTTGGTGAATGGTTCTCCCTCTGCTCTGGCCGTTTTCGTGATGCTAAACATAGCATCTCACCGGGGCACATATATAACTTCTCACCTTTCCTTGCTCACAGTCTCCGTGTCTTCTACAGGGATTTCAGTGTAAACATTCGCAACCAAGAGTGCGTGGATGCAGTGATGTGACAGCCAAGTGGTTAATTATAAATGAAAGAAAAACCCCTTTAAGCTGTGCCAGTCCATTCAAGTGATCCAGATTTGTCTGATAGCCTGTGCCATCATGCTTCAGTTAACTCTGTCACAGTGGATTTTCCCTGGTTTGCAATCCTCCCCAACGTTCAACTCTCGTTCATTGTTTTTGACACCGAATTCTGTTGTAAACCTTTGAAGCGGTCAGAAATGATGAACTTAAAAAAAAAAAAAAAATTATTTTTTTTATTTGTTCTGCTAGGTCTTTGAGGCAAAACCATGTGTGGTATTGATGGAGAATTTATTTGGAATATGAAAAGGGTTTCCACTGGCCATCCAAACAGTAAATGGCGTGTAATTGTAATGAGTGGTGATATACTGTAATTAGATAGCAGTGCTATAAAATTGTTTAAAAATCAACAGATGTGAAAGGGATGGGTGCTATTTTTAGACTAGGACTCTAGACGAGAGAAGAACGAAATTCCAAACCAGATTTTCCCTGATTTGTAGACACATGGGAGAATCCACAGACCAGGGAGCATCTCTCCTGAGATAGGACCGACTGTCTAAAGGAAAATCTGTGGCAGCCGGTGCCCGTACCCCTGTAGCCGGGGAGCAGCCACAGCTCTGAAGCGCAGCCAGGAGGTTTACAGGACTAATTGGGCACTTTGAGTGCAGGGCTGAACGAAATTGTGCTGGTTTTCACCTCCTTAAGACCATCCCTAGCCTGCCCTCTCGACAAATGTCTTTGTGCTCCGGTCTCCGGCATCTCCTTGGGCACTGCCTGCTGCAGCAGGAGAGACGGAGGCTGCTGGTTGTATTACAGCTCCGTAAATCACTCCAGCGGCCAGCGTTTTTATGTCTGTGATTTAACTCGAGAGGAAACTGCTGCTGAGGACACGACAAAGGATGGAGCAACACGGAGGGCTCATACTGAGAAGCACCAAGGACTTACATCCTCTTTAAGCTATTTGATTTTATATTTTTTTTTTAATAGCGTAAGGGCGGATGCTGGCATGTAAACACATAGTCCTGAGCCCTGGGTCCTCGAGGACGCTGTGGGGATGCCGTGGGGATGGATGCGACCCTGAGCGGAGCAGGGAGGAGCGAACTTGCCTAGCCCTGCGGCATCAAACGCAGCAAAGCAGGAGCTTTTGCGCCTCTGGTGCTAACGGGAGTGCAGGATTCAGCCTTTTTACCTGCCTCAGGAAAGCCCTTGCCTCGCAGGGGAGTCAATGGGCTCGTAAGGTGGACTGGAGCTGTGCGACTCAGGTCTGCAAACCCTCCTCGCCCTCTGTAATTCTCACCGTAGCTGGCGCTCATCCTGACTTCTCTGAGCTTTTTGCCTGAGGACCGGTTTGGAGGCAGAGATTTGTTGCTGTCGTCACTTTTAATAGCTTATTGGAAAAAATACAAAGACTAATTTTTTCACATATTTTAATTTGTTAATCTTTTGTTATGCTAGAGCTAGAAACCCCTGGGGGTATAATTGGAGAAGATACCAATTGCAGGGTGCGCTCATACTAGTAGCCTCTTCCCATAGGTACAATACGTTATCACAGTGCGTTTAAGACATTATTTTAATTGGTCTGACGCAGACTTTCCCAAGATGAATGATTTGTCTTCATTTTATTACTTTGTTTCTACTTCATTACTTCATTTGTTACCTGTCATAAAAGTGGAGACGAGAAGGCCGGTGTCGGTACTGGGGATGCGGAGGACCTAGTGTCTTTAGTAAATCATTCTGATGGCAGAGAACGTTTTTACGTCTGTGATTTGAGCTGTGGAGGAAATCGCTGCTCAGCTTCTGATGAAACAGAACGTAGTGTGATAAAAGAGCAGGAAGGCCCAGTCTGAATAACGGGGACAGAAGTTGTGGTACGTCAGTGGCTGTGACTTGTGGGAATGTAGGAGAGAAAAAATAAAACTTGCAACTTGTTCCTCCACTTTTTCGCTTAGTATGAGCTCATGTGCCCTAGGCAATGACAAATAATAAAAATAACAGTGAAGCAAGAAATACTCCGCAACGAACTGCATCTTTTTTAATTCTTTTTTTTTTCCCTTTTCTTTCCCTATCTTGCTAAGAAAAGAGTACCGGTAAAGCATTGCTTTTCTTTCCAGTGTCACTCAAAGCATTTAAGATTCACTGGAGTTCATTGGCCCTTCTTTCTGCATTATATAGCTTGAACAATTCCTGAGAGCAGTTACTATCTAAAATGAACATTTTATTGTTGGGCAGGCAAGGTCTTCAAAGGCATGGCAGAAAGTAGTAGGTGCTATAGATCTCTTGCTTGTGTTATGTGTCTTCCTGATGTATGTTGACCAACCTACTAGACCTTCTTTCTCCTGCCATTCAAAGTCACATCTAGCATTCTCAAGGACTATGGTTTTGCTCACGTTAGGTGTATGGACACTGGAAGGAGGGGGAATGGGTTGGATCCTCCTCCAACTGGTGGCAGCACAGGAATGCTGGTAGCATTCCAGTTGGAAAGGCTCCTGGATGAGTGATGTCGGTCTGCAAAGTTTGCTCTTGTGTTCTTTCTTTCATTTTTTTCTGCTGTTCTTTCTTCCTTTCTAAAAAGCTGACAAAATCGATGATGTTCTGATTCCCTACAAGTTTGCTGTATGAATTTATTTTGCAAACTAAAATACGAAATCAATCCCAACCGTTCTATCATACCATTTGGGTACAAGCACCTACAAACGTGCATTGACTTACACTGCAGTAAGCTATTTTTTCTGTGAGCATATCGATAGTGACCTTCTGTGCCATTGTCCATCTCATTCACTGTGACAGGACTATGATCATTCCCTGTTCAGCCAAAGGCCCGGCTATTAGTAGTCATTAACATACTTGAATTATATTTTATTTTATTTTATTTTATTTACGTGCCATGTAGCAAACTACCTCCAGAACAGAAGCTGGGCTAGTTTTCCTGTGGGGAGTAGTCCTGGTAGGTCTCCTCTGAAGTGCTACTCTTCACTGAACTCCAGCTCCCCAGGGTGATGTCTGCAGGACTGGCAGAGAGGGTTCACACCTACACGGGGAAAAGGGAGACCTGCTGTAGAGGAAAAGATGGTTCTTCTCTTAGGATTCTGTGAGCTGTTCCCTCCTGCCAAGAAATGCCATTTTGGGGAGGTGAAGAGTGGCTTAATTTCAACTCGGACATCATGGGTGAAACTTTAGACAGAAGTGCTAAAGGGGGACTTCACAGCAGGGAAACAAATTTTGCTTGCAAATGCAAAGGGGCTAAACAGCGCGTACATATCTTAGGGCATAATTCCTCTGTCAGCAGCAGGATAGCTGCTTATGCCCCAGCTGTAGGAGATCAAGCTGGACAAACAGAGAAGAGTTGGTCTGCACAGACCTGGAGGCCGTGTCCTTTCTCTGCCAGTGGTTAGAGCCCTGTGGCTGCTCCTCAGCTGTAGCTCCACATCTGTCCTCCACGTGTTGGCCCTTGGCACTTGCCTGGGCTCCGCACCATAAGGTGTGCTGTGCGGCTGTAGCTACAGCTCCCATTTCCCGCTGTGCCTGGCTCATCTGCTGTTGAATTCAGCCTTTGAAATTGTTCAGCCAAACATCCCGTTGGCTTTTGAGTAAGTGGGTGGCATCGCTTTTCACGTGGGTCTTCCTGCATGTGCTGTCTGTTGCCGTCGGTGAAGCCTTGTGCCAGCCCTTATTTTATTGCCGAGGTGGCTCAGCAAGGCCCAGGCTCCATATATTTGCTTGAAATCCCTCTGCTGCTCGGAGCCAGAGAAAGGCAGGCGGTGGGGCTTTGCTGGGTGTCATTTACGTGGCCAGGCTGAGGCAGGGTAATTCCTGCCCCCAGGCAGCTGTGACATTTTAGGCTTATCCACCCCTTGTCAAAGAGGGTGTTTTGTATGTGCATGTGTGTAATGTGATGCTTTATCTCTGTGTGCACACAGAAGGGTTCGTTGGTTTTTTTTCCCCTTCCAGTTTTATGGCACCCTGTAGGTTGTATGACATTTCAGTGGCTCTTCAAGAACTTAAAAATGTTGCGTATTTTCCTGAAAACCCACCCTCTGATTCTTGCTGTTCTCATGGGAAATGGGATCATGACAGCATTCCAGAGGCTCTCATTATATTGTGCAGCCGTTTTCTAATTCCTTCTCGAGCTGTAATTGTGCCATTTCTTTTTCCTGAGAGCACTTTTGGCGCCGCTTACTGAAGGTGAACTTACGAATATGTAACGTCTTGGAAAAAAAAAATAAAAAATCTGCCATTTACTGTATAGCAAATGCCTTGCTCACAAGCATCTTGAAGCTTAGCGTGCGGATGCCATCGCATGACTGAAGGCCTTAGCTCGCTGACCTTTAGCATCCCCCTAAAAATAGATGCCTTTCAACGTTGGCTCTCTTTCAGCGGCAGGTGGGGATGTGCGATGGGTCTTCGTTACCTCTGGCGCTTTCTCAGCAAAACACGTGAAAAGCAGCCAGGTTTGCACTGTCTATTGCACAGCGATATCCTGCATTTCTCGGCGGAAAGGCTTCCCGTTACCTTATGTTTTTAAATATCTTTAAATAAAAGAAATATTGAACACAAAGATCAATGCCTAGACAGTTTAAAGATACACACCGTCTTTTGATGCCACTTAATCTAAGTTTGAATTGATTGAGCCTAATATTAACAAGAGCAGTCTGGAACTAATATTTTATAATCATCAGGGCTTATGGAAAGTAATGACAGGACTGAGAGCCCTCGTTTTGAATTAAGGTATGGATTAATTAATTAATTGACTGAAGTACAAGTTCAATCTGATGGAACTTGCACCGGAATTTCTTTTCTATTCTTTAGCTTGTACCTAACAGCTCTTAAAAGAAACCGATAAATGTGTGAGACTTGTTTTTATATCTAATGATAAAAATGTATGTAGTTCTTTTTATGGCCATGTTTGGGGGGAGGGAAAAAAAAATCCAACAGAACAGCAGGAGTGCTATACTTGAAAAATGAAATAGACCTTCTGTTTTTAATTGTTGTGTAAACAGTGTATCAACAGCGATGAGATAATTGGAAAGTGGGAGCTGTGATTGATGTTTTGGTGTAAGTGGAAAATTCATTCCAAACCAATGTAATCGCTTTTAATTCTTACTGAAAATGGCATTCTCCTCTTGTGCCTCCCTTTTGTCTGGTTTCGAGGCTTGGACAGCATTAGGGCTATGGGGGCTTGGTCTTTAAAGGTCCCTTCCAACCCAAACTCTTCTATAGTTCTATGACTATCCCCATGTTACATTTTAAACTTGATACAAGTCTTATGATAATTTCATATTACAAGAAAAGCATTTGCAATAAAGATTTATTGTGAGGCTGAGTGCTCTAATTGCTGTTGCTGAGCACGTAACTGAGATATGCTTAGTATTATTCCAATTAATGCATGTAGTATAAAAAATAAAATTAAAAAAAAAAAGGGCAAACAAAAAAATACCAAATGAGAACAAAAATATAGGAAAATATACTTAAGTCTCACTGCAGGATTGTCTGTGTTTATCAATCTTGTTGGGGAATTTTGGAGAGCACACTGGGAGTTACACTGGGATTTAGAGTCCTCGGCTGCTGTTCACATTCTGTCTCAGCAGCTGGGGTTACTGTAATTGCAATTTCCATATTGTGTCTATCCAGACTCAATTAGAAGTGTTTTGTTGCACAGTGAAATATGAATAATTTTCTGTTTCTTAATGGTGCATACAGGAGTGGGCAGGTCTAGAGTGGGCTAGTTAAGAATGAAGCATCCTACTGGTTTTGATGCAAGGAGCTTCCTTCGGTCTATCTGTCTGTATATCGCGTAGAGTAAAATATAGTCGGGTTGCAAAATATCGCATAAGTCCTGCTAGATTCTATCAAGCCACCTGCTCCAGTGGGATGTCTTCTGCAGCACTGGGGCCATGCTCAATGGCATCGTGGCTGGCAATAATCAGCTCGGGGGTTTGGGGTTTTATCTCAAGTATGTGCCATGTAGCGAAATGTGTTATTGTATTTCTTTATGCTCTAACATTGCATTTCTCTTCAAGCTCTAGTGAAATATGTTTCTTTTTCTTTACAGATCTGTCATTGCCATTTAGGTTTTCTGGGTTTTATTTGCACAGGGGAGATCCATGAAAGTCACTGGCGGTACCATTTATATCTCTAATTCAGAAATTACAGTACAGGTACACCCTGTGCTTTCATCAGCAACGTAGGTCAGAGAGGAGAATGTTGCCATTGTTATCTTTCAGTCCTTAATTACAATAGCACCCATTTAATGTAATTTTCTCTCCCCCTTTATTGTTGTATTGGCCTGATTCAGTTGCTTTTTGTGCACAGCCTTGTTGATTAGGTGGGACCACTGTCTGCCTGACTGGAGGATCAATCTAATTAGAAGTTAAAGAGCAAATACCTGAGAAACTACTGATAACCCTTCTGCTAGTGATACTCTACGATGTTCTCTTTGTATTACGTGGATTTCTGAGCACGACACCCTGAAACAGTGGTTTTCCAGTAGGAGCGCTGGAATCAAACTTTGTTCTTGATTGTGATACACTGACGCATGAAAATGAGACGAGGAAACACCAAATAAATTCAAAGTGATAAATCACAGTAAAAAAAGAAATCCTAGTGCAAAATCCCTGAGTGTCCTGACACACAATTAACCCTTCTCATGACGTTTGTTTTCACGTTATTCTTTCAGCCTCATTTTAGAAGTATTTCGACTTTGCTATTGCTACTTTTTTGCAGATGGTTATTTTCTGTAAGAAAAAGAAATTTCTGGCATTTCATAAAAATGCCTAAAATAATCAAGTTGGAAATACAGATCACAGTCAGCTGATGTCCTTCCTGAATGACCAGCATCTAATGCAGTCTGCTTTTTATCCTGTGCAAGTCAGTGAGGCACAGAAAGAAGCAGATGTCGTTAGACTGACTGTGTAATAACAAATTCATGCAATTATATCATGCTGTGTTCACATTTCACTTTTTTCCAGAATCAGGTCAGTTTTGCATAACATTTTTTATATTGCCAAAACTCCTTGTGCATCTTTTAGCTTTTTTTTTTCATTCTCCTTGGCAATACCACTTTAGAGTAAACTTGGCGAAGCGCTGAAACCAGATTAGACATGCGAATAGGGAAGGCAGATTTGTAAAGAACTTTTTAATTATAAAAAAAAAAATAAATTGTGGCATGTTGGGTGTTCTGAAGTGCCTTCTGTTCAGAACCCTTTTTGTTTTGTAATATCGGTTGGTGGTTTGACATCTTTAAAATAGACGCCCATGCTGAAGTATTTCCCTCAGGCAGAACAAGAGCCAAGAGCCGCACCGTAGAGCGATGAAGTGCGTCTCCTAGCCAAGCAGCTCCTATCCATCCCACCGGAGTTCTAACTTTTAATTGTATGCATTTTCTGTCAAGGTGCAGTTCTCTTGTTTGTTATGTCCTCCAGGTAACATAACAGAGAAAATCTGTGCCCCGTGTAAAATAGTTTGACACGTTCGTTATCCCTTCTTCCCCGTTGCAGTCCGGGTGGATGATTTAGCAGAGCTGAGCTGGTGGGCTTTTATCTTGTAGGTGCTTTGGGTTTATGATGGAAAACTGTGCTTGTTGGATGATTTCTTCCCACTGGAAAGAGTGAGCATTAAAAGAGCGTTTCAAAACTTGTGTAAGTAGCAAGTGCCAGTTACCTCCACGTATGTGTGCTTGTGCTTCATCTTGGCCAGCCTTTGTTAGTCAAGAAGCAGTGGAAGGATCCAGAAAGAGCTTTCCTGACATGTTGCTGGTTTCCTTAGCTAATCTCAGTTTAGTGACACTCCCCGCTCTAATGGAATGATTGCTTTTCTACTTCCAAGTCTTAAAATAACCTCTACTGTTGCTAGAAGAGGTTTAATAAATAGAAATAAATTAATATGTAGCATTTATTAGCGCAAGATATGGATAGCTTCTGGCTAGTAAAACTGCTTTGTCAGGGAGAACATGAAAACGGAGCAGAATCAATCAGCAGGAAAAGCCTTAACTTTGCTGCTGGGCAATGAAGGAGGTGGACCCCAAAGAACGCCGGCTGTGTGGTCCCCGCCAGGTTCAGCCCTGGGTGCTGCTGGCTGGTCTGGGTGACGTTGAGAGCAGTCACTGCGTCCGTGCCAGTGAGCGTGTCTGCCCTGGGGAGCCTTGTCAGACGCAGTTTTTCTACCAAAAATTATTTCCCCCACCATCACTCTGGGGGAACTACCTCCAGAGATAAAAGGTTTGATGATGTCTTCCTGGCCCACCCGGGTAAATGGCTTCTGGGCTAATGCAGCTGAGGAGAACAGTCATGATATTTGGGTTTGTTCTGTGAGCATTTGATGGCTTTTTGGGTATTAGTTTGAAATTTCGTAAGCTGATTTCCTCCTGAAATAGGCCAATTACGAGGAGGGCTGGGGCAGGACAGCACCCATCTCCGATGTTCGCACAGGTCAGTCTACTGTTATTTTATGGTGACTCGCACTTAGGTTTCTCCATTGTCCTTCATGCAGAAACCCAAGGTAGCTTGAAAATTAGTTCTGTATCGCATGAAATTCCTAATAGTGTGATTTAAAAAAGTCTTTACTCAAACAAATAACCTTTATGTCTGGATTTAGCACTCCCAATTGTTCCATGGTTTAATTGTCAGTGTGTTTCTAAGCCAGAGAGAAAAATGACTTGATGCTTTCAGTGTTGCAATTTTGGGTGGCGTGATTTAGAGATACGTAAGTCTCCATCAGTACCTGGAAGTTCAAGGGCAAGACGCAGCCACTCTTGTATCATTCATTTGCTTTTTTTCTAATATGTGTACAATTGGTTGCATTTTCCTTAATGTTTTGAAGAGAGATTTTCATGAGTAGGTGAGAGACAGTCAAGTGGATATATTTGTCTACCTACTCTGTATTAGACTGTAATTGTTAGAAGGCAGAATGACATGTGAAAATTGCATGGGGACAGCTGAAATGTCAGTAAATCTAGATTACACCTTGCTCTCCTCTTCAGCAGGGGCTTAACTCAGTTATTTTTTAAATAAGGTGTCAATGTACGTAGCTATTTAGCAATATATTTGTGGAATAGAAGAGGGTGGGAATCATGAGGTATGTCCTAACTTTGCGCCTCTGAAACACAAATCTGGTTTTTCATGGCAGCCCCAGTGCAAACCTTGTGTTACAAGTTTCCATTTAGAAGGCTAGATAAAAACACAGATGCTTTTCTTTTTTATGTATATTTTTGTACAGGACTTCAAAAATGTACATCAACTTACTCAATATTTGAATTAAGAATAAAGCGCTTTGTTTTATTTTTTCACCTTAACATCTTTCATCATTACACGTTCCATAGGTGATCAAAGCAAAGGGGCAATTGCCATGGATGAGCAATCTGGCATAATAATGCAAGAAGATGTCACAGAAACTGAATATGGATACACCTGAGGAAGACAATGTTTTTTACTGAACTGACATGGAGAATTTACAGAACATCTCAGGGTCACAGAGTATTGCAAACAATGAAATGCGTGTCTACGCACAGAAATGATTATCTGCATGGGAGAGCACAACGGGGGAAGGGAATATTCCCTTTGCGTAACTGCAGAGCTGCCAGAGTTTTAGTTTCAGAAGTTTTGTCCTAGCCCCTGATAAATAGCTTCTATCAAAAGCATTCATGCCTGCAGAGAAAAAAGCTGAAGAACCAGACGACTTTTACTTTTATTGTTTTTTTTTTTTATTTTTTTTGCTGTTCCTATTTAAAGGTTTTCCGTAACTGAGAGCAAGGGTAACATGTGAGGTCAGACAAACTTAAATTAAGCTCCTCTCTGATTTTTTCTGCAGAAATAGTTTCACGGTGTCTCAGCGGCACAGTAGGTAGTCTCCAACTCTTCAGCATTTGAGCTGCGGCAAGGCAGGGAAAGCGAAGGAGATGTTTTAGATGGAAGAATTTTATGTCTTTTCAGGAGGTTTTTTTTTTTTTTTTTGAGGACTTTTGTCATTGGTCTGGTTTTTAGAGTTTAGGGATAGGCTGGTTTGCCAGGGCTGAGGTAGTGGAAGAGAGCAGAACTGATACCAGCTGTGTCCCTGTGTGATGGTAGCCTCCTGATGGCTTCTCCTGAGCATCCCTGCTCACGTTCCAGGGCAGCGTCACGGGGGCAGTTCTGACTCCTAAAGATGCTGCACCAATTTTGCCCCTGGCAGGAGCTGCTTTGATGGGCAGCATGTGTAAATTTGTAATTTCATCTCAAGATGTCAGGGCTTTAGTAGTTTGTTAGATTAAAGAAATACTGATTATTTCAGTTGTCCTACGGATCCTGCTTTTCTTTTGATTAGATGCTAATTGAACACACTGTAAAGCTGAAAAGCTTCTGGGATTCTGGGAACAGTGGGAGATGTTTAACAGAGCAAGACTTTTGAGTTGAGGTGGGATGCACCCAAAAGCTCTGGTGTACGGGGGTCCTCAGGATAAAAGCAGTTGTGCATTTCCAGCAGGAGAGGAACGTGAAGTAGCAGCTGTTGTGTCTACCATACCTTTTTTCCAAAACCTGTCCCAGAAGAGGCATTTTTTCTTCCAGGAGACCACTCTGGGGGTATATGCGACTGCGGGTGATGCTTTTGAACGCTTTATAAATATGCATCTTAGTCTGTTACTTTTGTTAGCGAGAGCATGGCTGTGTGCTGTTTGTGTAGATGTTACCTTGAAGTTAAGATCTCCAGCTCCTGGGTTTCCAGCTGGCTACATGTGTGTGATGAAGAGCAAAGGAGAGAGAGTACAGCGTTGCTGCTTACTTCTGCCGGTGAGGGAAAAAGGGAATTTTTGCACTAATTGTCTGTAACTGCCTGAAAGTTGATGCTGTGAAGTATGTCTAGGTATGTCTGGTGCCTTTCCATCACTCTGCTTTTGTCAGAGCAATTTGGAAGTAGGTGAAGAGAAAAAACTGCAGGCTACAACACGTTGACACGAAAATATATCATCCAATGAACAGCTTCATTTCCTAAATTGACTTTTTAAATGGGAAGACACAACGATACGTACAGAGCTCAACAGCGCAGTTCCTCTTGATGGTAGAATTCAGTAAGCCCATCCCTGGCTGTAGATCTTGCGGAAAATATGTTTGCAAAGGGTTCACAGAGGCATGAAAAAACTGTGCTGGGTTGTCTGAGGAAGAGGAAGAGAAAGAGGAAGAAGCCGAATACGCGGCTGGCAGGGCGTTAGTGGGAGGGGTTCCTGGGGCATTGCAAAGCTCGTGGTGGAGCTTCCTGTGCTCCTGTGGGAGGGAATCATGACAAATATTTTCTGTTAGGAAAGTGGAAGTAATGACATATGTCGTGTGTGTACTTTTTGTCTGAGATGTGCATGACTGTAAAGAAACAGATGGCTCCTTTAATTCCAATCATGGGCATGTGGCTCCTCCGTTTATGAGGTTTTTCCTTCTGTACAGATATTTTTTTTTTTTATAAATTCTTTTTAAGAGGGAAGTAAGTGAAATTGCCTTACATCAACTCATTAAAAATTACCAGAAACAATAAAGATTATTAGGAAGACTGTGTCCAGTGAACTACAAATACGTTGCCTGGAGCAGCCTGAAAAAAAAAAACAAAACCAAACCAAACCCACAAACAAAATGTAAATGCTGATTCCCAGAAGGATGTTTTTTATCCTTGCATTCGTAGCGGGAGTGAAGGCAGCCCGGGCAGCTCTCCATCACATCCTGCTGGGGTTCCTCTCCCATCGGCACGTACTGAGCTTGCACGCACCATTGCGGGGTGCCATCCTGCACCCTCTGACACATGCTGGCACCCAGATGTTTGCAGGACAGGAGAGCAGGAGAATTGGGCCTGCCCGGCTTAAACGTTAGTCACGTTTCTTGGGGTTTCCTACTCCGAAATTTTCCAGTTGCTGCTTGAATGCATTCCCGAGTGTTTATTTTTGGACACAAGGTTTGGACTGCAAGTTGGTCTGGGATAATATTGTTTTCCCATGCAGTGAGTCTGCCCAGGAGCGATTAAATGGAGAGAAGGTGGAAGTCCATAGGTCAAGGTAGGAGACATGGTGCCTTTTCTTCTCCTCTTTCTACGCTGGGGAATTAAAACCCACGAGACCTGGGTGATTGGGTTCTGCCAGGCTGTTTGCTTTGATCCTGTTTTCCTTTGGCTTGTGCCTGCAGGGCTCTGCCTGCATCTCTCCTGACACCCCGGTTATTTATTTCCCTAATGCCTAGCTACCACAAGCGATGTGCTGGCACCAGTCCTGCCTGGGGGTCACCTCAGCCCTTTTTTTTTTGCACCCCATAATGGTGTGCTGTAACATTAAAATATTCCTTCTGTCAGCCCTTTAGCAGCTCTATGGCTTTGAAACAATAGCTTGATACAGAGACCATTAAAAACCTGGTAATTACAGGCCTTTATTTCACTTTTTAAACATACCATAAATAGGTTTATTCTTTTGCTTTTAGTACTTCTCCGTTGAAGAGAAGCCTTGGTTCAAACCGAATGTGTTTCCTTGTTGTTCTAATGAATGTAATGCTGTAATCCAGCCTTTTCTGAGTCTAACGACCCTCCATCCGTAACGTGCGATTCAGAGCAGCGCTGATTTCTTCAGTCTCACTGAAAAGCAAGGCAGATTGGAGGACGTGCCTACAGCTAGAAACACAATGTTGCCACGTTGCTTTAAGCCGCCTTCGGACAAAATGAAGATATATCCTCTTTACAATGAGAATATTTGAATAGATCCTAGCTTTTAATGCACAGGCTTGCTGACCTGCTGGTGATTTTGAAGGTATGGTTGTATTGCACAGGGTCTGCTGGTGTTTTGAACGCTCTGTTCCATTTTTCCAAGAGTCTCCTTCACCCTCAGGGATGGCGTAGGCAAGGAAAATTCCTCTTAGAGTCGGAAATTGAATGCTTTTCTGTACAGTAGTTTGCAGACTGATTGGCTTCTCCCTAACCTGTTTTTATAAAAACATCCTAACTGCTATCAGTTCTTCACCATCACAAATTTTAGCCTTATACTTAATTATGCTGGCGCTTTCTAAACACTGTGGCAAGTGATGATGGTATTGAAATGAAGGGTGTTAAAAATGGAGAGAGGAAGGTGGGAAGAGGCAATTGTCCCTTTAAATTGTTCAGTTAAGTGAACTTCTTCCCCATTGGAATTTTGCAGGTAGAGTTCAGTGTTCAATGGCATGGGGGAGAGGGAAAGAATATGCAATGGGGAGCTGAAATGTTTGGGAGCTGCTGTTACGGGTTTATTCCGCTTCCTTGAAGATGAAATAGGACAGACGCACAAAGCAAAAAATAGCAGTGATGAAAATGCACATTCTCGCCAGCAGGCTGATTCCTGCAGTAGTGCTCCTGGAAAACGAAGGGCACAGCAAACGGGTTGCATCCATCGCCTTGGTGCATGGTTAAATACTTCTTTGGGCCTCCTCAGACATTGCTGGAGGTAACTCATGGGTCAAGTTCAAAGCCTGGAGCCCTAAAATACCCCTGACTCTTATTTTGCGTGCTCATTTCCAAATTGCTCCAGAGAACTGGGCCATTTCTTCATTTATTTCACTGAAATAAGGCCAAAGGTGGTTTCAGAGCTTGCATCTGGTGCTGTGAATTCGTGTCTGGTGCAAGACTACAGCAAACATTTGATAGTCTCCCAGATGATGCAGCTTAATTGTAAGGAGTAATTTTGAGAGTATTATCTGGGGATGCTTGTGAAGCTTTGGGGCCTTTGCTGCTTTTGATCTGTAGTGCTGCCTGTGCTGAGCTCAAGAATAGAAAGCTCTCGAAAGTAGCTGAGGATTTTTCTGGTTGAGAATTTCCTTGCGCTGTTCCCGGCTGTCGCCACCACCTTAGTTTTTTCCGATGTTCACCTGGAGACCCCAAAGCATCAGAAAAACTTGTCCAGAGTTGAAAGTTGAAAAAAAAAACTTTTGGACTGGCATGTGCTGGGAAAAGGATTGATGAGGGAGAAAAGCTGAAGAAAACCTCCAAGAAATCACAGGTGAACAAGGAAAGATTATGAACTTGAAAAACCTTGAATAATTGTCCATCCACCCATGTGTTTATGGGCCTGTTACAGAGAATTTGGGCTCAAGAAAAAGACGGTTCGAAGGGCTTGGGAGTCATCCAAGCATCCCTTAGTTGAAAATAGCTGGCGGAGGGGATATATGGAAGGGCAGTGTTGTAGAAGGCTGCTGGTCCCTGTTCCCAGGCGACAGCATGGAGCTGGTGCTGTAGCACTGGGCTAACCCTTGTTCTGAAACTGTTCCACCACTCCTACATGAAATGCCATCTTGCCATCTCAATGGCTCCTTTGAGACAATTTATCTGAATTTTATTAAACCTGTTCCATTAGATTATAAAGATTCCATTAAGATTATAAAGGCAGTGTTATAATACAGGTGGTTGGGAGGAGCAAAGGCGCAGGAGTTTTCCACCTTTGCCGTCACAGAAAAGCTTGTGTCTTTGGCACAGTGGCCTGTGACAGAGCAGGGGGAGGCAAGGTCCACCTTCTGTGTGCAGCAGCACAGGGAGGGAAGGCTGGCAAGACACAACCAGAGGATGCATGACAACAAGCATAGTGAAAAAACGCCCAAAGGTTTCACAAAATATCTGCCAGCATTGGACTACGTGTTTTGGGATCCTTGGTGAAGGGGATGTGAAACTTTAAAGAATTTCTCAATGGGATGATGGTAAAAGGGATGTGAGCCACTCAGACCCCCTGTGCAGGTGCCTCTGGGGAAGTGTGTAAATACTCTCTGAAACTGCACTGCATCACTTTATTCTCTTGTTATATAGTAGTTACTAAAGAAAGTATTAACTATTCACATGACGGTAGCAAAAAAAGAAAGATACTAATTATTTAGCAGGTTACTCAGGAAGCCTTCTAAAAGGGAACCGAGAAAGAACTTTAGAAGTATTTTCAGAAATAAAGATACCGGGTGAAATTCTCCTTAGTTTTCTCTGAGCAGTCCTGCTGAAACCCAATCACTTTCTATGGATACATGGCAGCATCTATCTTGGGTAGTGAAGGAAAGCAGGGATGAGCCCGAGGTGCAGCCCTTCTGTAGGTGACAGGGGTTGTCCAGCCCACAGGGGTGATACAGAATGTTCTGTCACTTTTAGCTAAAGTGATTTTCCTGTAGTTCAAGTGAGGGGCGTGAATTTTGGGGGCAGAAAAGTTCTGGTTCTACTCGCAAATTCCTCTGTGCACGCCAGCTGCTTCTCCCAGCATTGGTGCCTTAGTTACAGGAGATGTAGTGCTTCAAAATTGAAATAAATAAACAAAATCTTTTTAAAAAACTTTTTCATCTAGTGTGAACTCTTGAATTCATTCATAGGGAGGTATGTAATGAGGGCACCGGCCTGTGCAAGCCTGCAGTGTTGTCAACGCAGTTACAACATTATTAAATGTTGAGTGTGGACCTGAGTTCGAATAAACAGGTTTTTGTTTAGGAAACAGCTGATATGCACATAGATTTCTCTTTTTTTTTGTTATTCTTAGGCAGTTCCTTTGACTATGTAGTAGCGGGTCAAAAGTCTGCTGCACTTCTCTTTCCCTTGTGTTAGGTCAATAACAGCACTTTGTTTTTTAAGTATGCTAAGAGAATGCAAGCTGCTTTGTGTTAAGCTATTTAATTTCTCTGATGGAGGCCTCAGAATTAGTCTTGCTCCAGGATTTTGTGCTTTGTGGGTTGATCTAGTCCAAGGGCCGGGCTTAATTATTCCAAGCTTAATGACTGGAACACCTGTAAAGGTCACCACTTAAAGGTTAAACGCAGCCTTGGTTGTCTTTGTACCTTCTCTCGGTGTCCTTTTTATTTTTTTAAACACAGAAAGCTTTTTCTCCCTACCTCTGGGTAACAGCCCTCTCTCCACAGTTGGTTTTTAGACTGACAGACAGCCGGGGCTGCACACCAAGGTCACGGGTTGGTTCTTATTATTTCGACTGTGGCCCACCCATAATTAGTCTTTTTTATTATTTTTTTTTCCTGTACTCATAAACCATCTTTTCCACCAAATATAGGAGGAACTTTATCAATTTTATCTGTAAACTTAGCTCGTGCATGACTGTCTTCGCAGTACTGTCTGTATTGTTGTAGCATTTCCCTCCTTATCTAATGAAATAGCCTTTTTCCGGCTGAAAAGAGAGCCTCAAAATGTTATAATATTCTTGTGGGGGAATGGATTTTGAGGCCTGAGCAAAGCAAGGTTTTCCATTTTGCTGTTTCTCTGAAGTTTTGCCGCGACAGAAGAGGCATTTGGCACAGCAGGTCATCTCTGATGGTGTCTGAAAACAAGGCTGCGGTCGTAGGAATATAGATGGTAGCTGCTCTAATGAGTGCAGCTTACATCCAATTGCTTTAATGAGTCAGTGCAGTTGTGTTAGCCTTGTTACATTTCTGAATTAATGGCTTGGAAGGAAGTTTGTTAGCCTGCTTTACTTGAAACCAAATCAAACAACAGCCTGCCATATTGTACAATGACATGAAATAGCAGAATTTGAATTTAAATTTGCCTCGTGGCTGCGTGTGATCCTTTCTATTAATAAAACAACCACGTAGCAGCAGATCAGTGTGAAAATAACAGTCCTGATGGGTAGGGTGCTGGCTCTGCGTGTATAACTGTGGGTGGCCGTTTCAGATCAACGGTGTCTCTCTCTTTAAATTTTAATTTTAATGGCAGTGAGCTAAAGCTCCTGAAGGACGGCAGCCCTGCCCCTGGCCATGTCAGGCATCGCGTCCCTCCTCGGGAGGTCAGGAGCCGTGTGTGTGGGACCTGCCAGGCTGAAATCAGGCTGCCCTCAAGGGAAAAAAAGCATTTTTTTTTTTTATTGCACACATGGCAACTTAGCAAAGCTGGAGCTTTAACACGCTTCGTCTTTATCTTGGGGCAGTGTGGTGCAAGGTTGGGATAGTCGCCTTCCATCCCAACAGCCTTATTTTCAGGTGTCAGCTGGCACAGCGTTCATCTTTTGCCCAGTCAAGGCAAAACCTGTGAGGTTCAACATTGGAAGCTGTTAATTTTTTATTGATTTTTTTACTTTAGTGCATTTTTTTTGGTTTTGGTTTATTTGCGCTGTGAAGAGTCGATATAGAGAACTCTCTCAATTCTTTCATTTCTGGCTTACCTAGGGTAGTTTCCTCTTGATTAGATGTAACGGCATAAGAGCTTACACTGTCTGTTATTAAAAATACTGTGTGATACTAGAAATAGAATACAATAACTCGCAATAGGGAAATAGGAGAAAAGGTGACAAATGAGAAAATGCAGTAGTAGTCCTGAGAACGCAATGCAAACGGAACAAATTGTGGAGATTTACTGGAGGTTAACTGGTAACCCCCTTTGTGAAGCTGAGTGGAGAGCCTGGGAATGGGAGTAAGCAAAAGGTATTTTTGTGAATAGTAGTGACCCTGAGACATCAGAATTGTTTAACAGCCTATGGTGAGTGGGAAGACCAAGCCATTACCTGCCTATACATTGAGATTTGAAGAATAGAATTGCTGCTGAAGTAACTGGAGTGTTTAACAGCATAAATTAAACAAAAAAATATCAAAGAAGAAACTTTTCAATCATTAACAGGCACTTTGATACTCCTGAATCAGATGGGATTTTGTTGGAGGGCGTACAGGGTCCCTAATTTGAAATGAGACCATAATGAATATCAGACACTCAGAACTGAGAAGGTTAGTAGAAATTCGTTGCTTAATGTTAAAAAAAAAAAAAAAAAAAAGAAAAAAGGGAGCAATTTAATTTACGGCCAAGCAGAGTCTCCTTAAATCAATCTACAAATTTTAGTGGGGAAACCAAAGCAGCGCAGCAGCAGATGAGCTTGCAGCACCCAGCTCCAAGGAAAGCTTGTCCAGCTTGTGTCCAGCTCTGTAACCCTCAGCACAAGAAGGACATGGACCCGTTGGAGTGGGGCCAGAGGAGCCACGGAGATGCTCCAAGGGCCGGAGCCCCTCTGCTGTGAGGACAGGCTGAGAGAGTTGGGGGGGTTCAGCCTGGAGAAGAGAAGGCTCCGGGGAGACCTTCGAGCCCCTTCCAGTCCCTGAAGGTGACACAGGAAAGCTGGGGAGGGGCTGTTGGCAAGGGCATGTAGCGATAGGAAGAGGGGCAATGGTTTTAAACTAGAGCAGGGCGGGTTTAGATGAGATATTAGGAAGAAGTTCTTTACAGTGAGGGTGGTGAGACACTGGCCCAGGTTGCCGAGAGAGGTGGTGGAGGCCCCATCCCTGAAGACATTCAAGGCCAGGCTGGATGAGGCTCTGAGCAACCTGATCTAGTTGAAGATGTCTCTGCTGACTGCAGGGTTGGACTAGATGGCCTTTAGAGGTCCCTTCCAACCTAAGACATTCTATGATTCTATGAAAGCCAAAATCCAATCTGCAGTTGCAGAGTACAAACAGAACCGCTTCATACCTAGTCCCAAATTCAGTTACGCAAAACCTTTCGGACCATGTCTTACCCAGACCATGTCTTACCCAGATGAGTAAAAATACACTTTTACCTGGTGGTGGGTAGTACGTGTGTACCACAGTCTGTGTGAGAGCTGAGGTTATAAAAAAAAGGCTGGGAAGAGAAACCTCCGAGGCAAGGCACAGACAGAGCAGCTGGGGGGAAGATTGTTCCTTTGGGTGAGGGCATGTGAGGTGCTGCCTGACAGCTTTGGAAAATCATTCGGAAATTGTTTTGCAAAGTAGGATGTCAGGTTTGGATTTGCAGCCATCACACAGGAGGACGTATTAGAAGACTTTTCCAGATGAGAGAATACTTTACAAGAGAAGCAAAACTACAAGACACGTGCAGAGATGGAGAAGGGAAATCTGCTTTTCTACTAAATACATAAAGCAAGTAAAATGAAAGCATGAGATACCATCAAAGAGTTTAATAATCAAAGGACGAGATGGGGAGGAAAGAAGAAGAATAATGTGACCAAAAAATGCAAATCAGCACCTGCAGTTTTGCATGTGAAAATGAATCATGAAACTTTAGGGTCATTTATGTTCACAAGAGCAAAGATTAATTTGTGTATACTGGAAAAATTGCCTATCAGTTCTTGGTTATCATTGCTATTATTGAATAGCTTTGTTGGAAAATACAACTGCAAAGTCTGTAATCTTACATGTAAATCAATATTTGCTAGACATGCTATATTGACCGAAAATGACAGATAATGAATCACAATTCAATTGTTTGGAGTTTACACTTTTTTTTTTGGGGCAAAAGGACATGATTTAAAGTGTGTAACTCTGAGCCTGCAGTGCAATGATCTTATAGAATGGAATGCTATAGAAGCTGGAGAATCAGATTTGGATTTCTATCTGCTGACTTTCAGGGCAGCAGCATTGATACTGGCATTGTTACTAGCTGAAATTATATTTGAGAGGTCTCTTCCACTTCTGGAAGAGAAGGATAGGAAATGTGGGAAATTATACAGGTTTTTAAACAGAGCATGCGAGGGCGACAGAGTAGATGGCACAGCACCAAAAGAAAGGCCCCAGAAAGGTGTACAAGGCTAAAGCAGAGATTGAGGTATGAGCGGATATATGCGTAGCAATGTATATATACATATGAACTTCTACATACGGATTTTTAATTGGAAGTATACTTGTCTGTTTGGGGCTCTGGTGTAAATGTGACAGCTCAAGAGTATTCAGGTTAAGTCGAGTTGGTAAGTTCAATCATGCCAGTAATGTTCGAAGAGAGGAAACATGCAGATTCCTCTCTTCATCTCAAGGTCTTTGGCCTCATGTTTGTTAGCTGATGTGTTGTATTAAAGATTGAACTTTGATATAAACTGTAACGCGACCTTCTCATCAACTCCAGGAGCACTGTGAATGTCCCAACGCAAAGAGCCTTCCTGGGTTATTCCATCCTTTCCACCCTTGAACGTTAGCAAAGGTATTTCTCCCCTCGATACACTATCTGATATTGTTGCCGCATATGAAGCAATCTCTTGTAGGGCCAGAGAGCGGTTGTTTTCAGAGAGAACATAAGTTTTCATAACAACCTCTTTACATCTTGACAGACTGTCATATCTCCCCTTACATGAGCTGTCTTACTTGATAACACGTAGGAGAGGGAGGGAGAAGTATCAGTCCCGGAGTGGCGGTGAATTATCCAAGTGAAAGAACGGGTTATTCCACCAGATGAGAAGGACAGGAGTTGGTTTGCACTCTGCGGGCACAGGCCAGGCCCGTTACATTCGATGGAAAGATTTCTGGTGATTTCGCAGGGAGCTGACATAGATTCACAGCTGTTAAAAAAATGCATCCCCTCTTTTGCCCTCTGTTCCTCTGTCTCTTGTTACGCTCCGGAACGCCCTGGGTTTGCAACTAGGCAAGCGCTTTGTGGCTGGTGTCTGTTTTCTTGGAAAGACTTCAATTAGGAAAAAAAAAATATAATTCAAAAAGAGAAGGAATCTTGGGCTGGAAACTCTGGGGTTTTTTTATAGAAAAACTTTACTTTGAATGTTTTCATTCTTCTTCTGTCAAGTGCTTTCTCCCACTTATGTCCTTTCTGACAAGTCTTGTGTCAGATGCAGAGAACAAGAGTGAAAGGAGGAAAAAACAAACAAAAGAATACATAGATGTCAAGAGTGCCAAGGACAGCAGTAGAAGTTTGCAAGTTTTAATTTTACTCGAATGTGAGAGAACGGAAAAACAATTTAAGGAAGGAGCGTGTGGGTGCAAGGCTTGCTCTGCGTCCCCTGCTGCCAGGCTGTGTTTCCAGGGGTGCAGCCCATGGAGGGAGCTGGAGATGGGGAGAAGATGGTGGCAGTGCTCCTCGGGGTGGGGGAGGAAACTCCGCATCCGGCGTCGAAGCATCTGGGAGCACAGGTGATAGAACATCAATTTCCGAGCCAGAGCAAGAGGTAGCTGGGCTTAGTTGCGTGTCTGAAGCAGACCAAAAGGATGAAGAGCCACCAAAACCCTGAAGGTAACTCACGTTGCTCATTCCTTCTGTGGCTGGTGAGGAGGGTATTCAAAACAAGACCAAACTCTCATTTCTTATGCATTACCAATCACCTACTCAACAATACTTTTCTGTCAGTAACAACCTAGATTCACACCGGGATCTGCATCAATTCCCAGAGCTGTCACTTCTTTCTCTTAATAATTTATTTGCTTCTGTAATTGCTTTGCAGAGCTTTCGTGACACCCAGGGAGTGAGTCTCTGGCACAGATCTTAATATCTGAGCTATGCCATGCGTTGTGTTGATGGCTGAAACATGCCGATAGTTATTAAAACTTGCCATTCACCTGGATGGTCAAACTATGCACAAACCAGTATGCAAATCTGCTTGGGAAACAGGTTCCCAATCTGTTCCTGGCTCTGCAGTGGGCAAACTAATTGTGGCTTATTAATACCTTCGTGATCTCTGTTTTAATCGTGAAATTGTTTGCGGATGACAAGGAGTAGATCTGAGCACGGCAAGAAAGAAACATCCTCCTTAACTATGGGGGTTAAGCTTCAAGTAGTTGGATCAAAGGCATCTGCATTTAAACTATGTGCTGTGGTGGATACCAGATCCCACAGACCTCTGAAAATGCAGATTTGATCGCAGCTCCCTGACAGACTCTGTGTTGGTTTCATTGCCTTGCCAAGAGGAGGGCGAATCATAGAATCATAGAATGCATTGGGTTGGAAAGGACCTCTAAAGGCCATCTAGTCCAACCCACCTGCAGTGAGCAGGGACATCTTCAACTAGATCAGGTTGCTCAGAGCCTCATCCAGCCTGGCCTTGAATGTCTCCAGGGATGGGGCCTCCACCACCTCTCTGGGCAACCTGGGCCAGTGTCTCACCACCTTCAATGGAAAGAACTTCATCCTAATCTAAATGGTATGTGCTTAGTCTCATGAGCCCTGTGAACCATCGGGGAGTCCCAAGGTTTTGGCATAGCCATCGACTGCCTTCCACCACACTAGACAGTTGGATGAGAGGAGGAACTGGCTGTGGTATGTTTGAAGAGCAAATACGTATTTGTTCTGCCTGCCTCCCTTGGAAAAAAACCCCAGTCCTTGCACCCTAAAATCTAGCATGATTTGGAAAGTTGCTTTTCTTCCATTCCCTTCAGCTCAGAGAAATGCAGGGGGTGTTTATTGATAGGGTTGCTGGGGAGAATAGCACTTTTGGGAAGGAAAGTGGCAAGAGGCAGCGTAGGCAGATCTCCTGCCCTCTTGTACCACCCTTCCCTCCCCACCTCCTGCCTTCTGTCAGCGTGCACCTGAGCGTGGGGAGGATGGAGGTGGGACCTCCTTTGATAACCAGCTGAAAGCAATTCCCTGAGGAGATGTGCCCTGTGTAACCTGCAAGCAGCTGAGAACCAGGCCAAGAAAATTTCCTAACGAATACGCTGCCACAGGTGGCATCTGTGAAATGTGGCTGTCTCAGGGGTAGGAGGCTGTTTTGAAATGGCACTTAATGTAAAATAGGTGATCTGTCATGGTTAGAATAACCAGCGAAGCACGTCGGAATGATTTGAAAGGAAAAAAGTTTAAGTAACTTCATCAACACTGGTTTTCACGTAGGCTTGTCTAGAGAATGGGTGTAGGATTACCATTGTCTGATTATATTTTTGTTATTATTGTATTTTAATAATAATTGTTCCATCTTTGCGGGGCCACATATATTAACTATGGCAATGACAGAAGAAATGGAGATAAAAAGCTACACTGTAGTTTGGGGAGAAGTCTCTGTGTAGCACAAGGGATTGTTTCCATGGGACTGTAGCATCTCAGTAGGACTTTCTGGACACTCTATTGCCATGTAATAAACACAAACCTGGGCAGGCACAGAGCCACTTGCGTATGCTGTATATCAACCAGAAAGTTTGTCTTTGCAGTTTGTCTGCCCTGCGTGTCTGGTCCTTTTGCCTCTTCTTTTGCTAATGTGCTTTCCTTATTTTCAGTTTTGCTTGAAGAGCGTTTCCCACTTGTCATTCAAGATAATCCTAAATACAGCTTTCTGCTACGTGCTGATCCATACTCAATGGTTTTGAATTGATTTTATTGAATATATTGCAAATGAGAAGCTATCCTACCATGAAAGTTTATATAGAGAGCTTTCCTCTTTCTGGAATCCTTTTATAAATTTAAAAAGGGCTGGTGATGTTCTACAGGGTCAACTGTTAAAAGTACAAAGCAAAATATAAAAACCAGTAGCATATTATATATATACCAAAATAATTTTTGTACTGTCCTTACTCTGGTCACTCCAGCACTCTTTCCCTGATATTAGTGATATTGCAAGGACACATTTGAAATCTTTTCTAATATTACTCGTCAAACATGAACTGCTTCACGTGTACGTGTGCATTTGCTTGTAGAGGTGGTGGCTGTTGCTGGCTAGAAGTCTTAAGATTCAAATAATAACCTTGTTCAAGTAAAAAGCAAGCACCCAGAACTCCCTTTTATTCACAAGTTATTGTTCAGGTGCTTACGCTACACCTGCATGTTAAACCAAGATTTATCACTATGTCTGCACTGTCTTCAAAGAGGAATGAAAACTCTAAAGTTTAGATTGGATGTTAGGAAAAGTTTTTTACACTGAAAGGGTTATCAAGCTTTGGAACAGGCTGCCCAGGGAAGTGGTGAAATCGCCATCCCTGGAGGTGTTTAAAAGATGGGTAGACGTGGTGCTGAGGGACATGGGTTAGTGATGGTTTTTGTCAGAGTTAGGTTGATGGTTGGACTCGATGATCTGATGTTTTTCTTTGTTAAGTAGCTATAGTGTTAGGAGATACTTATCTATCTACCTATCTAAAAACAATTATATATAAAAAGATGTTTACAAATATGATTGTATCTATCTATATACCTTTGCAGGTAAAGTCTGTGTGTTTTAGTACTTGCTGTGTTGGTGCCTCAGTGTTTCACAGCAAAGGTCCCCCCATTGAGTCCATACTGCAAGTAATTCACGCTCTACAGTGAGAGTGTTCACTGACCTAAGCCAAATGGACAAGGTAGAAGACAGCAGAGCTCAAGACGTTCTGTCACAGAGAAGGAGTAGAAGCCCCAAAGGCCTCTACTGTCATTCTTTGCTGGATGATGAAGAGAGTGTGAAAAATGATTGGCACATTTTTCAAACATCTTTCACATCTTCATCTTCACAACTGTAGAGCTTTGGACTTAAATCCCCTTGGACTGGAGGAGGAAGACTGGAGTAGCACTTGAACGTGTGCTTCCAGGGGTAGATTTTGGACCTTTTGCTTTAGACAGAATGAGTTGACAAGGTTGTAATTAAATTGGTGAGTATAGATCACAGGAGCTGAAACCTCAGCAGAGCTCAAATTAACCTCTAAAATATTATGCTGAAAACTCGACGAGATTAAAATATAGTGTTTATAGAAATCTCTGTGGTAGGCAGTGCGGCACTTTGCTTTTCCTGCAGAAGCTGCTGGTTCAGTGTCAGAACAAGGCAAACGTTGTGAGAGTCTGTAATGTGCCAGCATCCACAGTACAGGACAAAAATGTTGGTCCTGAAATAAAGCAGGAGTAGGGAGAAGGACTCCTTCAGGGGAGACGATCGTGACTATGGTGGGGAAGGACTGGTGAGGAGTCTAGAGTTGTGAATCATTTAGGTCGCTCTGGCGAAAAGAAACTGGTTTTCAGCATCATTTTGCTCTTCTCCAAAACCTGCTGCGGCCACTTCTGTTCTCCTCTGCTGTCACCTCGGTCCTCCTGGGTGGCTACTGGGACCTGACCACCAGAGAGTGGGAAAGGTGGGGTGGGGGGCTGTTTCCTTGGCTTCAGTCAATTCAAGTGGAATTTCATCTGCCGTGGTAGCATTTACACAACAAATATAAGCTTGCAGTAAAGTAAATAGACTACAGCTGGTCAAACAATAGCCGTCTGCTGTCTGTAGCACTGTCTGCTAGCCTAAGATGCCCGATTTAAGTGTTTTAAAGGAGCACGTTTGTCTGTTGGTTGGTTACTGCACAGTCTTTGAGTAACTGTATTGGTCCAGAGCCCGTATTTGCCAAATAATACGTGTCTCTCTTGGAGAAACTCCTGCAGTATCACCTTATATATCTTTTATGTATTGGCATTTCTTGCTTTTTGGATATTTTTGCTGTGAAGGGAATGGAAGTGTTGGATTCAAGGAACGTTTTATAGTTTCAGCAGAGTTATTTTCTAAGACTATTTTTTCATTTGTTCTGAGTCAGAGCCCATTTCTGAGTTTCTTAGGAAATAATGTTGGGGAAAAAAGGCATTTTCTTAGTCTCATTATCTCCAAACTTTGTGAAGAGTACTACTTACACTCCTGTTAAGACAGGCTGAGGGAGCTTCTTCGTGATATAATGCAAGTCATTACAAAATAGTACCTTAATAATCAACTCAAGGAGAACAGCCTTTCTTGAAAAAAAATCCCCTGGTGAACATTAGCTAAAATATTTATACTAACAGTCATCTGCATCGAGCAATCAATTCTGGCTGAATGTTATTCTTGAATTCAAAAAGCCTCCTTGTTCTTGTGTATTCCACCAAAGGTGGCACATCTGTCGGAGATCTACCCTGATTTGTGAGCGTTTACATCAACATCTGGCAAGAAACAGTTAGTTGTGAGAGGGAGGAGGGATCTGCTTTCAGAAAAGTTCATTTGGTGGCATTTTGCAGCATCAAATGGCAGATCTCGAAAGAAAAGTACCACCTTGATCTTACTAATTTGATCAGCATAATTTGATCTGTGACTGCAGAACATTTGATCTATAATTCAAAAAGCAGGATGTAATCTGTGCGAAGCGGGGGGAAGTGCTGAAGGTTAGTGCTGAGCTGGTGGGCAGTGACGTGTGCCATGGAGGCATTTGTTTGGATACGAGCATTCAGTCCACCTGGAGATGCTTCTCCAGACTCAGTCCACTTGCAAAAACCTTTGTGCAGTGGACCTCCTGCCTCTGCTGCCTTGGGGCAAGGTGGCTCCAGTCAGCTTGATCCCTCTTGATGGGGATGCAGGGAGAGGAAGGGGATGCAGGGAGAGGATGGGGAAGCAAGGTGAGGATGGGGATACAAGGAGAAGACAGGGATACAGAAGAGGATGGGAATGCAAGGAGAGGATGGGGATGCAGAAGAAGAGGGGAATGCAGAAGAAGATGGAGCTGCTCTGTGCCTTGGCGACTCCTGGTGGAGATCCAGGAGGGAAGGAGGATTGTCCAGCGAAAGTAATTTCAGAGCAGTGAATTGTTTCAGGGAAAGCATGCTGGCAGCTTGACCAGAAGTTCTTGTCGCTGCCATAATTAAATAAATAAGCAAGCAATTAAATAGAAACTGTGGCAGTCTCAGAAGTGAATTGGTCCCCTGCCTCCCTCCCTTCTCCCCCTCCCTGTCGCTGGCGGCAGAGCAGCGCTGCGAGCTGGCTGCGTTTCACATGAGATGTGGCTAAATTTCTCCAGAAAAAAAAAATAATAAAAAAATATCCAGAGGGACAAGACGCGATGCTCTCATTTCTGACATCTTAAGCTTGTCGCAGATGCCGAGCCTGTTTCACCCAACGTGATTATCTCTCCCTCTGTCAAGGAGGCAGATGCCTCAGCTAGGAAAATATCGTCCCCAGCCTGTCATCTGGATTCTATAAATGGAAATAGGCCTTCGCAAAGCCAAAAATTATATTTAGTTGCAACTATGGGGGGAGGAAAAAAAAGAAGACAAAGAATAAATAAAGCCC
This sequence comes from Rissa tridactyla, assembly GCF_028500815.1. Classification (NCBI taxonomy): domain Eukaryota; kingdom Metazoa; phylum Chordata; class Aves; order Charadriiformes; family Laridae; genus Rissa; species Rissa tridactyla. The sequence continues at coordinate 29,063,925 of NC_071474.1, read as the reverse complement.
AAACCCTTCAGAATTGCAACAGGAACAACAAAGCGCTTTGGTTAGACCTTAATCATCTGCAAATGTTGCTGCATTCATTAAATGCGGACTGCATAAATAAAAGTTATTCTTCTGTCACTCCTTTTATCTCTACCTGAAGCATTCACTTGCCAGTCAGGTTTCTGTGCACAAACCATAAATATTCAGCTTCTTCTGGAATAGTTTTTGCCCAGTATTTGCTCATTTTCATCTAAACTCTCCATATGCCAGCAGTGGCAAAGCGCTGTGAGCTGGAGGGGTGCGTTTAGGTGATTTAGCCTTGGATAGCCTGCAAAAGCCTTACCCGACCGGGACTTATTAGCCCTGTGATAAAGAGTGAGCCAAAAATAAAGTGAAAATATTGCTGGTTTAGGTACGAAGGAAATGTAACCGTTGTCCATGCTGCAGTCGGTGCTGGGAACAACGCTTACGTGTCACGTTGCTGCTCGGTGGGGTGGGCACGAGCGGGTAGAAGGGATTAGTTATTAAGGCACAGGTTTTAATAGCTTTCTGCGTGTGGTGCTGACCTAAGCAGGCTGAACTGCCAATGTTTTAAAGGCCATTCAGGAGAAATCAGGGAGACGTTTTACAGAGCGTCTCGCTAAGCGCAAAGTTGGGTCAGCCAAAAAACGTGGACTTGCCTAATTATTTCAACTTGGGGGGGGGGCATCCTTTTGAATTTTTACTTTTGTAGAACCTGACAAAACTGTTCTTGGGCAACTCCCCCTCCCCATGTTGTTGTTGGCTGAGTTTCTTCATGGCAAGTAAATGGGGAAAAAACCCATTCTGCGCAGCGCTGTAGGAATGTGTGCGGAGCAGAGTCCACCTGCGGCGTGCGCTGTTGGGGGCACGGCAAGGCAATTCCCAACCTGAAATGGAGAAGTAGCGGTGTGTGGGGAAAGCAAGGGGGCTCTTTAGCACTTGCAGGTTGGACTGGAGCAGAAAGGGTGATAGAAACATTGACAATCTTCTCTTGACTGTGCTCTGTTGCATCCCTGGAAAAGGGATGTCGCGCAGACTCTTCATGCTGGTCGGTCTAGGCACCCAGTTCCCAAGCACTCTGCACCAGTACTGTCCATCCATTTTCATGGTTGTGATCGGATCATTGAGAGAGCTGCAAAAGCTCCATAACTTACACATGGGCTTTGACATCAAATTAAACTTGTGTTGCCTCTCGCGGGGCTGTGAACACCCAACCAAAGCTTACGGTGAAGTAGGATTTTGCGTGTTACTGGTGCTCATTAGGTCTGTGTCCTCAGTGGGATGGGGGTTCACCAGGAGGAGGTGAGCAGTGAAGCGTGTGTTATCTACGGGCATGGAAACCTGTGCAAAGGCAGAGAGAAGAGCATGGCAACGGGGCCTTGGCAAATGTCAGTCCAGCCTGTTCAGATGTATGCAGGAGTCTACGCAGAGCTCTCCGTTATCAGAGGTTTCTTTGAGAGCACAGAGGAATTAATTGCAAAAGGCTTGGTGACAGCACATCAAAGCATAATTGCATTTGCTGTCTCTTCCAGGAGGGAGGAATGTGGAGATGCAATTAGAGATGAACCACACTTGATATTTTGCCCTCCCTCTTCTAAAAATGTGCGGAGATCATTGATGGTCAGGACCCTGCTTTTTAATTCTCATCTTGAAGATGTGTGACGTTGCTTTTGAGGCCCTTTAGGTTGATGACTTCCAGTGTGGGTGTGTTGCTGCCATCACTGAGGATAAATTGTGTGTCATCCTACCAGCTTCTCACCCCCTCTGCCTGCTCATGAGATTATGGTCACAGATCCATGCAGACCTTCCTGCCCGTGCCCTGTGCAAAAGAGGGAGAAAAACCTTTGCTATGTTCCCTTTCCTCCTACCTGACCTTGCCTTTGGGGAGGAGAATCCTAGAATGGTTTGAGTTGGAAGGCACACTAAAGACCATCTAGTTGCAACCCCCCTGCCATGGGCAGGGACACCTCCCACCAGACCAGGCTGCTCCAACCCCCATCCAGCCTGGCCTTGAACACCTCCAGGGATGGGGCAGCCACAGCTTCTCTGGGCAACCTGGGCCAGGGGCTCATCACCCTCACAGCAAAGAATTTCTTCCTGAGATCTCATCTAAATATCCCCTCTTCCAGTTTAAAATGGTTCCCCCTCATCCTTTTGCCCTACTCCCTGATCCAGAGTCCCTCCCCAGCTTTCCTGTGTCCCCTTTAGGGACTGGAAGGGGCTCTGAAGTCTCCCTGGAGCCTTCTCTTCTCCAGGCCGAACCCCCCCCAAGTCTCTCAGCCTGTCCTCAGAGCAGAGGGACTCCAGCCCTTGGAGCACCTCCGTGGCCTCCTCTGACCCCGCTCCAACAGCTCCGTGTCCGTCTGCTGTTGGTGCCCCAGCGCTGGAGGCAGCACTGCAGGGGGGTCTCCCCAGTGCAGAGCAGAGGGGCAGGATCCCCCCACTTCGCCCCGCTGGCCACGCTGCTGGGAATGCAGCCCAGGGTGCGGTTGGCTTTCTGGGCTGCCAGCAAACATTGCCAGCTTATGTTGAGCTTCTTGTCAACCAGCACCCCCAAGTCCTTCTCCTCAGGGCTGTTCTCCATCCATTTTACACCCAGCCTGTATTTGTGCTTGGGATTGCCGTGACCCAGGTGCAGGACCCTGCACTTGGCCTTGTTGAATTTCATGAGATTTGCACGGTCCCACCTCTCAAGCCTGTCCGGGTCCCTCTGGATGGCATCCCTTCCCTCCAGTGTGTCAACCACACCACACAGCTTGGTCTCATTGGCAAACTTGCTGAGGGTTCCCTCAATCCCACTGTCCATGTTGCCAACAAAGATATTAAACAACACCGGTCCCAGTACTGACCCCTGAGGGACGCCACTCATCACTGGTCTCCACTTGGACACCGAGCTGTTGACCGCAACTCTTTGACTGCGGCCATCCATCCAATTCCTGATCCACCAAGTGGTCCATCTGTCAAATTTGTGTGTCTCCAATTTAGAGACCAGGATTTCTGGAAAGTTTTACTGAAGACTTGTCTGAGAATGCTGCTACACTGCCACAGGTTCTTTAGCAGATATTTAGGTGTTTGCTTTTCTCCTTTCTCCTCTTCCTCTCTCCTTCCCACCGCTGTGATTTCCTGGCCTTCAGTGGAATTTGGTTGCCATTCATTATTTCAGTTCTCTACCCAGAGGCTGTCATTTTTATGTGTCTTAGTATTCTAATTTCTGTTTTAGGATCAAAAAGAAAATAGCGTGGACCAAAAAGAATTAGAAGCAATAAGTTTTTCAGAGAACTAAGCCTTTGAAAATAATTTTTTTTTTTGTTCCGTTTAATTTCATGGGTGCACAATTTCTATTACACGTAGGCCAATTGGGTTGCAGCAACTGTAGAAAAAATATTTATTTTAAGTCTTGTAATGTGTTATTTATGAATGCATTATAGTTATAATGATTCACTTACGGGACTTTTGTGACAACAGCACCTTATCTTAAAAATGGGAATTTGCAACATGAAATAGTTAATTAACAATAAGAAAGAGAATAAACTGAGAAGATGCATACAGATTGGCAGAACTAACAGAATATTAGCCGGGCTTTATATGGGTTTGAATAGTGTAGAAACTGAGAAATCCTAATGGAGGAAAGAAAGACTTAGCTTCTATAGAAACTCAGAAATTAGTCTGGTTTCTGCAAATCTCAGCTGTCATAACATAATCATTGGAAAACTCCTTAGACTTTGCAGGCCGGATTCAGAGAGAATTGCAACGATAAAATAAATGGCTCCATCGCAACTGTGCAAAGACCAGTGGATAACTTAATCCTGCATGGGACTTACTTGGGAGTATCAGAATACATTTGCCAGATGCAAGATAATGTCAAGTAAATATTTAAAGTTGTAATCGTGCCACAGCATGTTGGAGGATAACAAAAGGCGCTGAAAGGGAGTTAAATGCATTCGATTTAAATAGATCATTTACATGAAGGAAAGCAGTGATGCAACTTTATATCTAGCTGCAGTCTTCACCTAACAAGAAACATGGCAAGGGCAAGCGAACTTCTGTGGTTGGTGAGAAGTGGTAGAGACTCTCTGGTGGGCTATAAATACTTTGTTCTTGGTTTTCAGCGTCGGCTTACTGTGACTTTGCTGTGACACGGTGTTTTTACACCATGTGTTGACAGTCCCTTTCCCATATAAACTATATAGTGCATTGGTCGATGCTTGGGTAGAAGTTGTATGGTCGGAGTGCAGGCAGGGTGGATGCTGCTGAGTACACCCGGGCTTGGGAGAACAATTCAGCACTGGGAGCACTTGGTTAAACATCTTGTTTGTGCAATTTGTGCCTGTTTAACATTTTTACCCTCAAAAAGCTTCTGTGGAACTTTTAACTAGTTCTTGTCTGCTGACTATTTCCTTTGTTGTAGGTGGTTGGGTGATGGACATCTACTGAAAGGAATGAACATTGGGGCTTTAGCCTCTTTTGGCCTAAAACTTCAGCCAGGTTCCCATGATTTTCACTTTTCTGCGAATAAATAAATGAGATGCAGGGAACACACAATGTGTCAGCTCTCCACACGGTTTCTGTTTTGTTCACCCACAGCTTTTGCAAGTGCCCTTCCAGGCAAGTGCCCTTCCAGGCAACTGCCCACAGCGGGACACTTTGTCTAGACATGTTGTGAAGCTAAAGACGCTAGTCAGACTCTATTAATATACGATATGCAAAGCATTCCTGGAGAGAAACTTTGGCGCAGATCTGTCAGATATGGCCGAGGGAAGCTCTCTTTTGTTGTCTTACCTGGTGGGAGAGAATGACTTCTGATGGGTAAGGGCAAGGTCTGAGCCCCAGTGCCAGGAGCAGCCTGAGCCAGCACGGCTGCCGTGGGTGAGTCAGCCCTAGTGTCAGCTCCTCAGCTGTGAGACACAACAATTACAGCAATAATACAAGTCAGAACATTGACAGAACCATTTAATGTATTTGAGAGTGACAGTGAGTCATCTCTGATCGTTGAGTTTAGCAGCCTGGAGATCCACGGGCCCCCAGGATGGCCTCAGTTCCCCGCATCTGCGGGACAGCTCAGGACAAGGAGAAGCAGCTCAAAGTCACTGTCTTCTTCCTTCCAGAGAGGGCTTCAGGTGGGGTTGATCCCAAAAGACCAAGGCAGTGAGAGGTAGGACCTGTTGTAGGCGGGGGCTTGGAGGGGTGGGATGGCACGTCTGTGATCTGCAGCCTTTGTCCCCTTCTCCTCCTCCCCTTCACCAAGCTGGCATCCGTTAGCCCGTGACAATTGTGTATCGGCTGTGAAATGAATAGTTAAAGGCAGGCTAAAATGCTAATAAGGTTTTGCAAAAATCTCTTTAGGATTTTGGTTCAGGAGCAGAGCACATCAGTAACGTGGAAGTTACAGATTAATAGATTCAAAAGTAAAAGGAAAGGTGGATTTGTTCTCAACCTGCAAAGACCTCATTTCTTAAATGAATTCTGTGAGAAAACCCTTAAAAATGTATTTTGTGTTCTCTGGCAGTCACTTAAGATGCAAGCGGAGTCGTGGGGGCTTGTATTAAAAATACCGTCAGTGCTGTTGTGGCGTACAGGGCAAGGAGCAATAGAACGACTCCTACCACTGGTGATTAGGAACTGTGCAAATACTGCTGAGCACAGAGTTTGCAAAATTGAACGGTCCAAAGCAGCACAATACTCAGTAATGAGCATTTGCAGGACGTACATACTCGAGAACTTGTTTTGACAGCTGTATGGGCCAAGTATTCAGCTACTGCAAATTGCTCTGAAGCTTTTCTTGATTTATTTTTTTTTTCTATTTGACTGGAGCTGGTATGAATCCACAAGTTCCAGACATTTACAGCAACAGAAAGTCCTTTCCATGTTTTAAAGTTTTTGAACCATCTTCCAGAATAAATGTTTTAATTTATTTTGAGCTATGTGAAGGCCCAGTAGGCGTAAATACGATAGCGACGTGAAGTAGTGACTTGTCTCTAATATGGATGGGTTCAAAGCAGTACGAAAAGGGATCGTGGTACCCCCAGAGGCAGATCCCCCACGCCAATCTGCAGTACGCAATGTCCTTACTTAGTTTGAAGAGAGTGGCATTTTCTTCTACTAAAATAAAAATCATTTACTACATCCTAAACACTAGAAGCTAATTTATAGCTCAGTATTGAAACTGTCTTTTCTCTAAGACAGACATTTGTCTTTGCTAGCTTTCCTGTACTGTTATAAGCTAGAGGACTGCAGTATTCATGCACTGGAATGTGAAATACGAGGGTTTTTTTCTTCGAGCTCTGCTGTGCTTGCTGCCCGGGGTTATTTTTTATGTCATTTACAGCGCTGAACGCCAATGTGAGCATATTATGCAATGTAGTGTAAGAAATAGGTATGAAGGCAATAAACTCCGCTGATATTTCTACTTTAACGGAACAGCCTTGTTTGATCCTTTTGCCTTTTGATTTCTGAAAAAAGTTCATTCCAAATAGTGTGTTGCAGCTTGGGTGTCCAGGAGTGCACATTGATGGGTGTTGGAGGAGCTGCTGCTGCAGAGTAGTCTCCTGCAGCCGGCGGTGGATGGCAGCCACCCGGGTATGGAGATCACCTGTAGCAACATCTGAATGTCACGCTAAGCTGTGTGGAAACATCCGCTGGTTTGTAGAAAATTCAGAATTAATTTCTTTCCTATGACCTTGTCACTGTGCCCTTCCCATTGGTGACAACACGTCACTCAGTCACAAACAAGTGCAAGATGAGTTGGCCTGTTTTGAGCAGACCAGTGACCTGCTGGGTCAGAGTCGCTCCTCTGAGTTATTTACAGTTTGGCTTAAGCACAGCACCTCTTGGGTTTTTAACTCTTTTTTTCACTAGTATGCGAACACTTTGTATTGAAATTCCTTTCGTATCAGGCTTTACTCTAGAGTGTCAGTGCTTTTGTGGTCCAGGTTGCGTGTGCAGCCATGTCAATGCAGTGGACATCATGCAAACGTACTCTAAGCTACACCAGCAGCAGCTTTCTTGGTTTATCTTCCCTCACTCAACCCGCTCAGAGAATTGGGTTGGCATCGGTGCTCCTACCTGAGTGGCGGCAGCTTAAACCAGTGGGAGAAACATGACAACTTTGTAATGTTGTTGGTTAAGCAGCCTGTCTGGGTACCACCTCCAGGCTGTGCATACATGGGGTAGGTTGGCTTCTCTGTTTTGGGGAGCCAAGGAGGTCCTGCTTGTCCATCGCCCATCCAGGTCCTGCTCGTTCATCACCCACTCAGGTCTTGCTCATCCATCATCTGCTTGCAGGACAGGGAGAAGAAGAGGGCTGCCAAGACATCTGCCTGCAGAGTCCACTTGGAGAGGGAGGAGCTGGTCGCTTCATGCTTGCTGAGGTCAAGTTGGCTCCAGTTTCTGCTGTGAGCTTCTGTCTGTTCAAGCTGGAATAACTGGGCAGTGAAAGTCCTCCTTGCGCTCTCCCTGATCCACCTGGTCAGTGGTGTTTGCCACGTCGCTGCACATTCGCTGCTTCTTGCAGGTGACCCAGCGCTGATGACCTCTCCCGCCTTGTCTTTCAGATGGTCTAGCAGCTGCCTCAATGAATTGAAAGATGCCCTTTTAGGCATGAAATAATAAGAATATAACATTTAAAGTCATACTTTATGAAAATTACGGTGATTCTGGTGCAGTTAGGCTGCCAGTACCTAGTGGTTGTGCTGCCCGCTATGTGAAAGTACAAAACGAAGTTGTTGGGTAGTTGAGAACGTGTAGCTGGACTCCACAAGCATGATCATTACGGTGGACGGTAACAGGAAGACAGGTAGTTTAATCTTCTGCTCATTTGGCTCTGTGGTGATTAAATTGTTTAACCGTGAAGAGCAAAACCCCTCTGTGTCTGTGCAGCAAGTGCATTGTAGCTACAGCGTGTAACGGTGATAGCATAATTGCACATGGATTTGTGTAATGTACAGAGGGATTTCGATAAATGTAGAGAGGGGAAAAAATAATTCCAAGTACAGTTGCTATATCCGTGTCAAGTGAAGGCTTCTGGAATGTGGTCCTTTTATTTCAGGAAGCATCGGGAGCGGGGAGCATGCAGTCTTATGAGTATTGTTGCACATCATTCCTAATCGATATGCTGTTCAAGTGGATATAATGACTTAAGACTTTATGAGCCAGATGAGGCCGGGGGGAAGCTGGCTAATTGTCACATTATTTGAGGTGCGTTATTCGGTCACGATATTGTCAGCCTGGATGTCAGAGCTTTCCCCTGGCTGGCCGGGGAATGCTGTTCCAGCAGTGGCTTCTGCAGTAGGTGATAGACTGGTAAATAGAAATGACAGTGTAGGCAGAGGTTTCTCTTGGTCATATGAGTGACTCCATTGAGGCTACGGTTGAATAGTATTTTTCAGGGTGAATAACTTGCTGGGAATTTTTTGGGGTTTGCATCCACTTGTGGATGGAGGTGAATTTAACTAAGAAAAGAATATGAGAAAATGTTGCAGCCTTTCTTTTGACTGTTTTAAAAATATGTTTTTAATGGTTTTTAATAATGTTTTGAAATATTTTGTGCACACATGTGTTTTTGTGTGCAGAGACCCATTTTGTATAAGCTTAGTTTTCAACCTATTGAAAGTAACTTCTGACCTTAAAATGAAGAAGAATGTTAATTTTAGGTTAAATTAGATTATTTTTTTTTCTTTTCTGAAACGATGTTTCGGCTGTTCATCCAGCAGCTGCTGGACCAGAGCATCGTATGGGGCTCCGCCGCTTCCCGGGGCCGTGGGAACAGGGTGCACACCTTTTGCTTCTGCTGATTAGTTTTTTTCTGTGCTTTGCTTTGAAAGATTTCCTCTGAGGCTGTGTCTCAGAACGGCTCTTTCTGTAATGAGTTTGAATCTTAAAACACTCCATTTCCTGCCTCCTTCCTTCTGTTAATCCACAGTGAAATAGGCACATAACTGGGAGGTGTCACCTGTCCTTTCATGAACGGTGCTTCTGTTCTTGTCCCCTTCTTCCGAGTGAAATGCCCAAGAGCTGCAGTGGTAGAGAGTCTCTGAAACAAGAGTCTTAGTCTGTTGTGCTGCTGCCCATCTCCTGTCCCTCAACAGGTACGGCTGATCCTTCTTCACGTTTCCAGGAAGGATGCAGTCTTTCATTTGATGATTTTGTTGCCTGTCACAGGCTTCTATTCCTTGCTCTGCACTTCCAGGATGATTCTGATTTCTTTTAGTTCTTTGTGTTTTTGTTTTTCTTTTCTGCCCACCGCCAGGGAAATTTATGTCTCCTTTTGTAGCCCTTCTGTTGTCACTAGAAGCTCTATAAATAGGAATAAAAAGCTACAGGCATTCCTGCTTCTCTTGACATCCCATGTCATTTGAAACTATTCTCCTAGCTCCAAATAGGGCTAGATTAATAATTAAATTGTTATTAAAAGTTATGTTGCACAAGAGCATTCTAATATTTCATAACTAGTGAGCTGTAGCTCTCCAAAGCTCTCTTAAAAACTGTTAGCTTCCCACTCATCCCCGGACCTTGCTAGCAGTTCTCTTGCTGCTTCCTCCTCTGCTTGCCTGTTTTTCACCACACTGCAAGGATATTCTCTTAGAAACAGAGGCATTCCTCACTCTTTCTCCCAAACTTCCTCCATGGAGGGAAACATACCTGTAGGGTGCTGCCCCTGGGGACGAATAACCCCCTGCACCAGGACAGGTTGAGGGTGACCTGCTGGAGAGCAGCTCTGTGCAAAGAGACCTGGGAGTCCTCGGGGACAACAGGATGCCCATGGACCAGCAATGTGCCCTCGAGGCCAAGAAGGCCAATGGCATCCTGGGGGGCATCAAGAAGAGCGTGGCCAGCAGGTGGAGGGAGGTCATCCTCCCCCTCTGCTCTGCCCTGGGGAGGCCACACCTGGAGTGCTGTGTCCAGTGCTGGGCTCCCCGGTTCCAGAAGGACAGGGAACTGCTGGAGAGGGGACAGCAAAGGGCTACCAAGATGCTGAGGGGACTGGAACACCTCTCTCATGGAGAAAGCCTGAAGGATTTGGGTCTCTTCAGTCTGGAAAAAAGACTGCTGAGGGGGGATCTTATCAACGCTTATAAATACTGAAAGGGTGGGTGTCAGGAGGATGGGGCCAGGCTCTTTTCAGTGTGGCCCAGCGACAGGACTAGGGGCAACAGGCACAAACTTGAGCATGGGAAGCTCCACCTCAACATGAGGAGGAACTTCTTTCCTGTGAGGGTGGCAGAGCCCTGGCACAGGCTGCCCAGAGAGGTGGTGGAGTCTCCGTCTCTGGAGACATTCCAAACCCGCCTGGAGGCGTTCCTGTGCCACCTGCTGTGGGTGACCCTGCTCTGGCAGGGGGTTGGACTAGATGATCTCCAGAGGTCCCTTCCAACCCTATGATTCTATGATTCACTGCTGTGTGACTACGAGATATTCTCTGTGTGGAGCTGGTCAGAGTGGATTTGGGGTTAGGTTGGGGGTGAGTGAGGGGTGGGAGCTCTCGTTTTCATCTGGGGCTGCCTCCCATCTCCTCCCCTCATCCCCAAGGCTCCCTTACCTGCGTCTTTGCAGCAGAAAGAGGAATGGTTGATCCACAAGCTGTGTGCTGATGCGGTAGAATCATAGACTCGTCTAGGTTGGAAGGGACCATCGAGTCCAAACATCAACCTAACACTGCCAAAACCACCACTAACCCATGTCCCTCAGCACCACATTGGGTGGCAGCCAGAATTTGATCTGAAGATGCAACATCTTTTGGTGGCTGTGCAATATGGATGGGATATCTTCTGAAGCTGGCCAAGCAGCTCCTGCCATTTCCATATCCTCCCTTGAGCCAACCCCGACTTCTCCATGAAGTGTCCCCGGTAACACTCTGGTGTGCTCACAGCTCTGCCGTAGGCTGGTCCGTATGGCTGTTGCTTTTGATACGCGCACGCCAGAAAAATGAATAGTACACTGTAAATTACTATCTCGTCTGCTGTGGAGCATGAAGCAACCCACCTGTTTGGAAAGCAGCCAGCTCGCGTTTATTTTAGCAGATGGGAAAAGCAGAAAGCCACTCGGAGAAGGCAGGGAAGCAATATTTATCCATTCAGTGGCAAGCATGGTGACGTGGTGAACTGAGCTGCCGAGTTAGATATGAGTGGGCACGCGTCTTGCATAGCAAAACCGCAGATCCTGGTGGCTGGGAAGGGAAAGGCAGCAGGTCTGCACCATGGCGAGTAAATTAGAATCATAGAATCATAGAATGGTTGAGGTTGGAAGGGACCTTAAAGATCATCCAGCCCCACCCCCTGCCCTGGGCAGGGACACCTCCCACCAGACCAGGGTGCTCAAAGCCCTGTATAACCTGGCCTTGATTGTGGATGTTACTTATCCCTGGATGAGCAGGAACGTGGATCTTTATCACAGCTCGGATGTGGGAGGCTGATGGCACTGCCTTGCAGCATCTGGAGAGGAAACTGCTGCCCATCAGAACCACCCTCTTGCGTGTGGGCACAGTAAAATCACGGTTATAGGCAGCTGCATCACTGAATAGTGGCCAGATTAGGGTTAATCAAAGGCTGTTTGGTAGTAGGTGCTTAGAACAGCTGGGAAATAAGGAGAAACGTTAGTGCCCTTTCCATAGGGAAAAAGAGGAGATGCGCTCTTAGCAGAATTTATTGGCAAATTTTTGATGTTGGATGTCATTGTCTTTATTATGCACAAGGATCTAAATGCAGCCTTATCTTGGCTAGTCTTTTTAGAGGATAACAGGCTATTACTGCTAGCAGTTAATCCAATTACTCTTTTAGGTCAAGGGGGAGTGTTCTGTGCAAATATTTTTGGCGGATCTGAGAAAATTATTCTGTGTGGTTGACCCAAAGAGAACATATTTCAGAATTTTTCAGCAGATAAAAAAGTTTAGAACTTCTTACACGTATTGAAAGAGACGCGTTCAAAAGGGCTGCAGGCTTTCAATTTTGACTGCAAGACAATAGTTGCTTATTTTAATTTGTGAAATATTAAAGATATTTCACAATGGAAAGTAGTTTCAAATCGGAAAATAAACCGACTATCTGAAGTCATCAGTGAAATTCTTTGATGTGGGAGTGAAGGCAGGGTTGTGCAGACCTTAAGAATTAATTAAGAATTAAATGTTCTGCCTAAAGCAGGTTTTAACCGCATCATTTGGGCTCACTTTTGTTCCTGGTTCTTTAATAAGGACTTTATGGAGTGTATAGGAAGGGACTGTGCGGTAACTACTGATGGTCCACCTAAAGCAGGGAGGAGCTCAGGGAGAAATCCACCTGTGGATCCACCTGGGAGCTGAGGAGCTCTTGGGGAGAAATCCACTGTGGATGAGCTGGAACGGATTTAAATGGAGTTTGTTCCTACTTTCTTGGAGGGGGGAAGGTGGCGCACTTGATGAGCTAGATGGGACATTCTGCTTTGCACGCGCTCAACCAAGCCCTGGGAGTAGGACTGTGGCACTCCATCTCCTCCCGCAGCCTCTGGCAGAGGGCATGTCTGTTCTCCACTTTGTTTCCATCTAGGAATCAGGCCCCCAGGTCGGACTAGGGTTTGGCAGAAATCGTTGGGGACGCTTACGCTGCAGCCTCTGCTGCAGCAGTTCGGGGCTGTTTGGATGAGATGCACGTTGGCGTGGTTGGCCGTGGCTGCTGCTGGGGTAACAAAAACTGATACAACAAATAAAACCAATAATTGATGCGGGATGAGGAACCTGCCCCAGGGGCTGGGGAAATGCAGAGGTCCAGGCTGCTCCTGCCTATAGAAGTGTTGGAGAATCTCTGCTTTACCTGGCAATCACAGCAGGAGCTGGGCTGTTGGCTTTACCATAAGGATTGTTACTTGGACATCCATCGACAGTGGATTTTAAATATTCCTGTGACATTTGTGCCATAAATAGAAGTTTAACCTCCCTTTCCCACCAGACACAGAAAAGAGCTCTTAGATTACTGTTGAATCCCCAAAGCCTCAACTCCTAATAACCAATTGCAATCTAATTTAGATCAGCAGTTTGAAAAATCATTAGCTGAAGTAGTAAAAGCCCTCTATTGGATAAGGAATTTGCTTTCCCAAGATGGTAAGTGTCTGAGCTCTTAGAGACGACTATTGCCCATCTCAAAATTTATGCTCTGTTCACGCATGCCATAAAACTGTCCTTTTAATATCAGTTCAAAAATAAGCACAGAGAAGTAGTTGCTGTAGAGGAAATTTATAGTATTGGTTTGAGAACAAAAGACCAGGCGCTGCTTCCCAGTAAGAGCCGGTTGTGCCGCCGTGGCGCTGGCAGCCAGTCGTCCATCACGGCCTCCCGCCAGCTGTAACGAGAGTTTGCATTTCCAGCGGAGTCTTAATTTTGAAATACCATCTAAAGAAACTCTCAAGGTAAAAAGTTACATCTTCCACAAGGTATTTTTGCCGTCTTGGTTTGTTGTTTTTTTTTTTTTAAACTTTGAACGAGGTGGTGCGTTTCCAGTGCGATGCCCGGGTTTGGTGGTGTGCTGGGGAGAAAGGAGCAGGGCAAAAGGAGACACTCCAGAAATGAATTGTCGTGAGTAAAATTCAGAGAATACGGCTGCTTGTATCGCCTGTGACATCTGTCTTCATTGGGAAAATTGCAAGTCAGAGTCAACAAACTTTAAAGTTGGGAGGTAAGGTTTCTGCGGGAGTCAGAAGTGCCGGGGCTGTTGGGTAAGAAAACTTTGTCGGGATTTTGGCAAAGCTGGGTGGGGAAATGGTATGGATAGACCATGTTGCCATTAAGAGGACTTGAGTGTATCACAACCCTAGAATAGAATTTTGTTTTATTTTTTAATTAGCTTGTAAGTATTTTGGGGCCCTGACTTGATTGTGGTTGTTCAGGTGGCCGACAAAACCCACCCCTTCAACAGGAATAAATTAGGGAGAAAACAAAGCAGTAATGAAAAGAAGCAAAGGGAATTGTTGTTGCATGTGTACCTGAGAGCTTTTCAGCAGCTGCTTCAGTGGGGGAAATGTTATTACAGAAAAAATACCCCTCTTTCTTACCCATTCCCTGTCCTGCAGCCACTCACTTGAAGCAAGTTATTTTGGAGGGTTTTGTTTTTTTTTTTAGTTTTGTCCCTGTGAGGAGCTGAAAGCGACCACAGTATCCTAATATTTTCTCTAAAAGGGAAAAAAAACATTTCCTGCATAATCGTAAACAGCCTCAGGGGCCTGGGTCCCCTCACTCGTGATCTTTCTTTCCTTTTCGTGGGTGGAGGCGGCGGAGGATGCGGGAGGGGCTCGGTGGGAGCATCCTCGCTTCGTTTGGCAGCACAGCCTGGCCAGCTGCAGCGGTGGGGCATGTGCTGCTGCCTTGATTTTTCAAAAAAAAAAAAAAAAAAAAAGAGTCATACTGGGGGAATGTTTTTCCTTTACAACTTGCTCCCTTGTGCCAAAGAGGGGGATTTTCTTCACTTTGCGGATGCAATGACTGAAGAGGCACTCCAGTGCTCTTCATGGCTTGAAGATCTAGTGTAGAGCTATGACTTTAGTCCTTCTGAAATGCCAGAAAAAGTAATTTATTGCAAGGATAAGTATCCTGGGGTTCACAGCATGTAAAACTAACCAGACTAAGAAAAGTAAAGGAACTGAAGGAGGAGGGAGAAAGCTCATGTTGCAGGTAATGACCTGAAAAGGTCATTCAAGCAGGGAAAGGATCCGTAGAAGCATAAAATGTTTGTGTTAAATTGTGTCGTACCTACAAGAACAACAGTCTAACAGGAACGTGGGGATTTTTTTAGCCTGGATATCAACGTGTATTTAACCTATGGTTGTTACAGCCTTTAGCTCGCAGAGCTGAAGCCTCTCCATCTAAAACGAGGGAAGGGGGAAGGATGTTTCCTTCCAGCTTTATTAAACTCTGAATTATACCAAAGATTATTCAGTTGGAACCTGAGCCAAAGCCTATGGACAGGGTTGATGTTATGGTTTCTGGCAATTCTAGATGGGACTGAAATGCAGTTGGACATAAAAGAAAGACACAAACCAGCAGAGTGTTTAGCTGGTGCGTTTATAGAAAGTAAACATGTTTGGATTTATCTTGAAAAACATCCTGATGCCTTCAGTCATCCTAAAGATCACTTTCCTCTGTCTCAGTAAGGCTTATAGGAAAAAAGATTATTTTTATTTTTTTTTTTCCTACTGGCTTGTCAGTAAGTTTTTATTACTGTCATTATTTTATTTTTAAAAAAAACCCTAAGGGATATGCTACAGGCTGTTATTTAGGAAGTTGAATGTTTTGACGTAGGAAACAACAGTTACTGCAGCTATTTTATGCTAACTGCTGAGCAAATTCCTCTCATGTAGACACAGTTGCTGTGTTTTCTGTCTCTCCATTGAATTATGAGGGGAGGATGAAGGGAAGAAAAAACATGTTGTTTTGGTTTGGTTTTTTTAAAGCTATGAAGTATTTAATTATCATCTTCTAGCTGAGGATATACAAGTTACTTACTAGTATCTTAATCACTTGTGGCCATGACTTATGAAGTCTTGCCCCTGTTTTACTCACGGGGAGATGGAAATGGAGACCAACGAGGCGTTTTACCCATGAGGATGGGGAGTACCATTAGGGTGAGTGGCTGCTGAAGTATAACGACGGAGGCATTGCTGAATATCGGAGGCTGGCAGGATGACTCCGCATCTGCCTTCAGGGAGGTGGCCAAGGAAATATAGATGTGCCTCGATGAAGGGTTCTTCAGCTGCTCTTGAGAACAGCATCCATGTGATGGAGTGAAGCTGGGCGTCCGTCAGGCTTCTCATGGGTCTTCTCCTGCCCTTGTTGATCCTGGTGCTGGCTTGTGATTGCTACCCAAATTAGCTGGTTTAAAGCTCACTTGTGTACCTGTGCGTTATGCAGAGGGGTGTAAGCATATCTTAGGTCCTGCAATTAGCAGAGTCTGTAGTGGTGGGAACAGTTGAGTAAAAGCAATGTCCTCTGCTCCACATAGCATACTATGTAAATACTACTTTGGATTTTTGTTAATCACCTAAAATTTACCATTTCTCTCCTACTCTGGTGTATGTGTGTTTCCTTCATATGTGTTTTTTTTTTATCCCATTAGCAAAATCCTAACAGATTCCTAGTGATATTTCTCCTTTTCCAAAGTGCTTGTTCACAGTGGTTTAACAATGATCCTTTCATGGTTGTGCACTGATTATTTTTAGTCATCAAAAACGGACATCATCAGGTTTTTTAAAGCTTTTTACATTAGATTCTGTGTCGTTGAAACCTCCCTGTGGATTGGTTCTTGGGACCCATAATTGAGGTCCTGTAGCTGTGATTTCAGTGGCTCCACGAGGGTGTCTGGCTGTCGTCATTGCAGGGGAAAGGAGGCATGGGGGCCAGGGAGTGTTCCTAGTTTTGTAATAAATTCTCTGCCTGACTTGAGGCCATTTATCAAGTTAAGAAAAGGTTTTAGCCGTTTCCTTCAAAACACTGACATCAATTAAGTTATCCATACATCATTCCAGCATTAAGGCTTTATTAGAGCTGCGGTTGCTGGGGTTTGCTCCAGATGTCAGTACTATGATGGTCCTCAAAACTAAGGCTCGTTTACCCCTGCTGTCCCAGATTCTAGTGACCCCATGTTCTTTTGTTGATCTCAGTGTGTTCTAGACTTATTGAAGGTGTGGTTCTCTTTGTGGCTTATTCATATTTAAATAAATAGTGGTGATATGAGCATATAGGTCACTGATAAAGGACCACTTATATCTCCTCTACCTGCCTTAGTGAGCTTGCCCCAGGTAGAGGTAGACCTACCTAATGATATCAAGCAACTATTTGCCAAACATTGGGTGAATGGAATCAGTCGGTGGAGTTGGTTTGCAGATGCTGCAAGAGCCCTCTGAGCTTACAGAAGCTGAGAAATCATAGCCCAGTGCCAAACAGCTCTCGTGGCTAGAAGAACCGGTCTTTACTCCATACCTCTGGGTAATCTCCAGTCCTCCTCCTCACCTGCAGACCCTGTTTAGCAGCCTGATTTCTGCTTTTTGGTTTTTGTTTTTTTTCACTAAAGTATGAGTCCAACATCCCACAGCGTTGAGCTTTGTGGGTCATTCTCTGAGGTCCCCACAGCTGAATGGGACTTCTCAGCGAGGGCTCTGTCTCTCAGAGGGTTGGTCAGGCCAGGGATGTGCCTTTTGCCCAAAGCTGGGGTTTTGCCAGCAGGACACGCTCTGCTGCGCATCAGCCAGAGCTGTGCCTTTCACTCCTCTGCTGGCTATTCATGTGTCACGGCGCCTGTTATCCTTCCTCCCTCTAAATGTCAGAAGGACGCGCCGTAGGGCTCCTGCACCGTTGATGTTGGTGGCACGGCTTGGTGGTGGCTTTACGCAGATGCTTGCAACGGTTTTTGGAGGAGTTGACCCAGCAGGGCTTGTTGGTCTTCGGCTTATCTTGGGTGTTGACTCATAATAATTACTCCCAGGAATTGCCCTTCATTCTCAGGGCTGTCGGTATGTTTTGTGAACACACACATAGCCTTCCAGCAAGCCAAAGTAAAACTAATATTGTTAAGGGAGAAACTGTCTGTCAACCCAGACCTTGTGCTCCATTGACCCACTGCTCTTTTTTTTTTTAGACGACTTGTGCTTTCCTATTAGCTCCTGCATCCCTTTTAATGACACTTTATATGGATTATTAGCGTGTGTCACTGATGCTGCGTGTAGTCTAATGAAGCAACAACAGCCAAGGTGCAAAGTGTCTCCTGCGGATTAATGAGGTCTTGAAAGAGTGTGGCTGCCCACTGGGAAACGAAAGGCTATCAAATTGAGTCACTTACTTAGCACCTAGATGTGACTCTTCCTAGTGCTGTTCGTGATGGGAGAGGAAAAAGTCCGGTGCATGAAAATGCAAGAGGGTCATATTTGCTTGAGGGGATCCATATTTAAATCTGACAGTTTTTTGAAATGATTATAGATGTACAGATATTTAGGAAGCGGTTAAATTGTTTGAATTAACAGCCGACACTTCTAGACCCGTATAAACTTACATAGCGCTAGTGCGTCTGCAGTTTTAGACTAGCCTATCAATCGTTACTTTCCTGATTGTTGGAATTTTACTTTCCCAATCTTTGGAATTTGTTATATATCTATGTTTTTATTTTTATTTTTTTTTCTACAGAGTTGGAGAATCTCAGCCTGGTTTTGGCTGTGGTTTTATATCTCTGCATCACACTAGAAATATCTAGCAGTGGTTAGAGACTGTGTTTTGAAAAAGCGTTTAATTTTTGTTCTTGAGAGATGATCTCTGCCTTAAAGCTGTAAGCTGAGGAATCTCACTATTTCCGTTATTAAGGCTCCGTTTCTTAGATAGTGGAAAAGTGTTTCAATTCTTTCTGGTAATGTAATAGTTTGAGGTAGCTGGAGCTTTCTGTGTGCTGTATATTTTATCTTTTTACCGTTTAATAGTCTGACCCCATTCAGAAAACATTTCAGGCTGCGTATCATTTATATTATTAATGGCAGTATTGACTTATAAGATCAACTTTAAAAAATGACTTGCTGTTTTACGAGAAAACCGTCGAAAGGATTAATGTGCTTTCTCTTTGTACATCTACTCTTCTACCCGTTGAAAATTACGGCCAAGTCAAATGTCATTGGATTATCAGCCTTGCTTTAAGGAACTGCGTGCAATTACATATCCTGATAAAGGCGTGTTCTTTTTACTTTGGGGAATAGATACACTGATGTTGCGTTACCTGCAGATGTGGAATGATTACTCCCTGGTGTTAACGGAGAGATTGCCTGTGGCTAGGCAATAACAGCATGCTGTGTTTGCCTTTTTTTTCTTAGTCTGCATGCAGAGTAGATATAGGTGCTATAGGAGAATAAAGCAAAGACATAGGAGAGAGCCTTGTTGCTTTTTGGAGCAGGGTGTTATTCTACTGTTTATTAAAGCTGCATGAAACAATATAAAGTGTTGATGTTTATGAGAAGCATTGTTTATAGAAGTAAATATTTCCCCCACCCTTCTACCACCATGACTAAGATACTTTACACTTTAAATTTGATTTTCTTTCCTATAAACCTTTCTTCCCCTCCTTTCTTTCCCCCACCCTGACATGATGTAGTTGATTTAATTCTCTAGATTGCTTTTCTCAAGCTCTAACTTGAGTTCATTTTGTTATGTGGTGACCACAGTTATGGATGACGCTCCCCCTGGCACACAGGAGTACATTATGTTACGGCAAGATTCGATCCAATCTGCGGAATTAAAGAAAAAAGAGTCCCCTTTTCGTGCTAAGTGTCACGAAATCTTCTGCTGCCCACTGAAGCAAGTGCACCTCAAAGAGAACACAGAGCCAGAAGGTTTGTGGCACTATGGATCCATGTTCTGTTTGTTTCTCTTATTTTATTTTTTTTTTCCATGTATGTCCCTAGAGTGTGCTGTGTGTTTCCCAGCCTGTGTCAGTGCAGGCAGCGCGATGCACTCCGTGTCCCCCTTTGCTTGCCTGTTAGTGTCTGATTCAGCTATCACGGGACACAGCAATACAAGCCATGTACGGTATCATTCTAGACAAGAAGTAAAGTGACGCTGCTTTTTCTCAAATAAAGTCTGTTTGTTTCAGCTCTCATCATTACACACTGCCCTTTTTTTGGCTGCCAAAAGTCGCTTGCTACGTAAACGGCATCAATTCCTAGTCGATTCTTTCCAATAACATTCCTGAAGCTGCACTCTGCTGCAAATATGGCACTTAGACTCGGATTCGGCTTGTCCCCAAACACCTTTCACTCCATAAGGCTTCTGCATAGCGCTAGAGAATGCTCATGACAGCTGTCCTTCGGTTGAAGCAGGGTGAAGTTTGTCTGTAGTGCACGCCCGGTTGCATTTTGGAAAATGAAATGCATGCAGAGCAGAAAAATACAAGTAGAATGTTTTCCTTTTCAGATAAAGCAAAGGTATGGTCTGTTCTAATGCTGTGTTTACTAATATGTAATTATTAATTGAGGTATCTATATCTTAACTTGTTTGTCTAGTGTAAGTAAGATTAAGGTATTATAAATTATATTTTTTTACTATTTTCTCTTATTGTTCCGTATGTGTTTTGCGTTACTGCCTCATATTCCACATGGTAAGCCTTCTACTTTTTTGCATAAGCTCCAGTATCTGCCAAGACAAATAATGCTTATTGCTGGTAGATGTATTTTAAGATGAAATATTCAGGGCTGGATTCTGCCACAATTGATTCTGCGGGAATGGCAAAGTGAGCAGGTTGGAGTCCTTCCTCACAAATCACTTCTATTATTCCCTGTGTAATGATGGGCATCAGTTGCTGAGCTGTCACTATTAGCCCAAAATATTCACTCAATTGCTTTCTCCTCTTACATACCCTAAATTTTGCATGAATGTTCTTTGTATCACTTCTGGGAGCTCTGGGTGTTTTATTTTAAAAGTATTTTTATTAAAATAGCATTTCTTTCTCATCTCACCAGAAATACTAAGTCTGACACAAACACTGATGGAAGGTGCGGGGAGAGGTTTTTTGGTTCGGTGATGATATAGCTGAATATTGCAATCGGGTTTTGAGAACACAAAGTCTAATTTTTCTCTCAGTTCTGCGGCTGACTTGATAGGAGTCATGATTTTGTAATTCTAACTTCAGTAAACGTGAAGGAAAGGTGAATCACATAGCACTCTTCTGGATTAGCAAATACAATGAATTTCCTAGCATCTGTCAGGGTTTGTGTTGTTCATGAGTAAATTATGAGCCCAGAGCTCTGTGTGTCAAGCTCCTCTAGGCAGATGATGACAACTGAGCTACTAGAGGTGCTCAGCATCCTCAGGAGGTGATATTGGATGAAATGAAAAGGTTCCACATGAGCCATAAAAAGAAGGGCCCTCAACTTGGCATCGACTCACATGCTGTATTTCAATTTTTCCTTGTGGTCATGTGTAACTCCAGCGGAAGCTGATGGTCATTTCAGTGGAACTTCTACCGGCAGCTGGATTCCTCCTGGGGACTAGCTCTTAGTCTGATCATTTTGAGCGAATAAATCAACAATTTTACATGGTAATGGCGTGTAATATTCAAGAGGAACAAGGGAACTGGAGTTGTGCTGGGCCTTTTATCTCCAGAGCGTGAATCTCCTGGGGGCATGGTTTGCTTCAATGTGGAGGATTCAGGATCCGCTGGGAGAAGCTTGTAAGGTGCAGGCTCTAAGTGAAGACCTGGGGAGCATCAGCTCTGCTGTATTGTCACCTGGAAGCCAACAGTTGCTCTTCTTAGATTCTCCGTAAATCTATGTACTGTCTCTCTCCAACAGCAGCTGTGTTACTCCTTCCTCCATGGCAGATGGTACCGTTAATCATTCTTACCGAAAATGTTTAGTTCTAAGAGGAAAGCTTTTCATCTTTTACTGCAGTGTACAAGGAGGGATGTCTCTTCCCCTTCCCTTTTTTATCCTTCACCCTCTCCTCCAGGAATTTTGCATTATTAGACGGGGCACAAGAAGCAGTGGCCCTATTGACTTATCCCACAACCATCTGAATTGATGGAAACTCATAGGGGTATCCATTGTTATTGTTGCGTGATTTCTATATGTGTTTCTGTGAAAGAAATTGCCACTAGCATGAGAGGGAAAAGACATGTTTAGGAGTCCTTGTAGTCTGTGCTGCAGTTTAAATGGCCTGGGCTGCATTGGGCTTTCTTCAAAATCTGTGAACTGCCTGGCAATGGTGTTAGACCCACTGGAAGACTGGTGGGTGTCATCCTCAGGGGTTTGTTGGCATGAAGCTTGAAAAATTTTGAGTGTGAAATGATCTGAACTGTGCTTTCAGTGCAAAAACTAAAACAGTCCGTTGAAGTTACTGGAGTGGCCGAAGCAAACCCCACCTGAAAACCTTCTAGAGTGAACCGAGCAGTTAATAGCTCGATTGTGCTAGGAGGATGAATGAAAAGAAACATTTAAACCTGTTACTGCAGCATAATTTGCATGTTTTTGAAGGTACTGGAAAGTATGGCAACTAAGCAGTTATTAGGAAAGCTCTCCAAGTAAAATGTCATAATGGAAGTTTTATGGAAAACCACAGACTTGAAAGACTCTGCAGAGAGTATAAAAAATGTACCTTTTTTATCTGCTGAGTAACGACTTGGGAACACAGAGTAAATCCTGCATGTTTTTAACTTTGCAACTCCTTGTCTAAATATTTCATTTAGATGATGGATTTCTTCTCTGCACTTTTTAACCACTTTCACAGAGGGTTAATGCTCAAGGAACCTCATTTAACACTTTAGAATTTGAACCCCCTAGGCATGTATGATGTTACCAGGTAAAAAGATTTTCCTGGCTTTTTGTAGGGGTGTTTGGGGAACATTCTACTGTTTGCTGAAAGACTTAAATACCACCTCACTCCGGTGTCTTAACCAAGTGGCCCATTGTTTCTTGTATCTCAGGCCCATTTCTAAAAGCAAGAGAAGGAATAGGAAAATTAGATCTGTGTTTCCTAAATTAAACCTGGCTTGATTTCTTGTTCTTTTTCTGGCACCCTACCTGCCTGCTTGCAATGTCATCATTTTTCACAGCACCCATCTGCCTCAACTACACCTTAACAGAATAGGTCCAGGGCCCGTACATTTGATACCAGCCTGGAGGACCCATAGAAGGTCCTTAGTGCAGTAATTACAGCAAGGACGGTCTTTTTTTTAAGTGGTAGATGTGGAAGGAAGGAGGAGAACAATAGGAAACACAACAATATTATCTTCTCAAAATGTGGAAATTCCCATTGGGGTCCAGTGCCAGCAGGGTGATGTCTGTCATCCGGATCCCAGTTCAGACAGGATGCCGCCTTTCCTTATGCTATGGGCAACTTTGGACTAAGGTAAAAGACGAACTGCTGCTTTTATTCTGCATCATTCTGGCTTTGTTTTGTCAAAGTCCTTCTACAGTTTACAATGTCGTGGATCTCTCAAATGCAATAAAACAAGCAGACCTGACATCCTTACCTGGATGTTAGCTCCTGTGGGCATTGCGCATTGTTTACAATTACATCCCAGCAGCAGCAAAAATACAGGGTGTTTTTGTAGCTTCCCTCCAGCCAGGAATACACTGCTAGCAGGAGAAGGGCCATCTGAAGTACATTTTGCAGCTATTTGTTCTCTTAAATAGTTTAAACGTAAGCTGCTGCTATCTGTATAAAACATGGGTACATAAAAAGAAGTCTGCTCCTGGAAAACTAATTTGAGTTGTATTATTACATCCAGAGGAGGGAATATAATGAGAGAAATGTTTTTTTAAAAACACCCATTGGTTAGTCACAGTCACATATTCAAGAGTCTTGGCCTCTTGCCCACAGTTCTGTTTTCACGTGGGGGGGTTTGGCCTTTTTTTTTTTTTTTCTTTTTTTGTGTTAACATTTAGTCTCCCTCCAGGCATACATAACCTTTTTACACAGAAAAGCAGACAAGCATGGCAAAATATGTATTGGGAGAGGGAAATCTGGGATAGCAGCTGGTAATGAGGACAGGCAGCTTTCCTCAACCAACAGGAAATCTGATTAGATAGAAAATGTTAAGGATGCTAATGTGAAACAAGCAGCTTTGCGGTTGCCCTTGACAATGGTTTGTTATCTTCATCCCTAGCAATGGGCTGACTGGCGGAGCCAGTCCCGGGGGGGAGGAAGAGGTAGGACATTTAAGCGCACGATGTGGGAGGCTGGCTGTTCTGCCTACCCCATGTATACACAGGGTTTTGTCACCAGCTGAATTTCCCAGCCTTTCTGTTGTCACACCGAATGTCCCTTTGGTGCTCCAAGCGTCGTGTCACCACTGAGAGTACTGTTACTTGGCACTCTAATTATACACTTCTCTTCTAGACCGAATCAGTCTTATTAGCCCAGCTCCCTCCTTTAATTATGTTAATACATGTGCATTTCTGCATTTTAGAGGAGAATAAGACAAAAGAAGTGGGAGGAGAACCTGTATTTGAAATCACGGAGAACGCCGAGACATTTTTTTGGCTTTATCTATTGTTCAGAACTTAAAAAGACTTTGCATTGCAGTGGGGAATAATGGAGATGAGGCATGTGAAACATAGGTATGTTTGCCTGTGCTGGTCATGTCGGAGATGTTCAGACCCAGCACATTCAGCTGTGAGACACCAGCGAGGAGGTTCAGTGTCTGCTGTGGGTGCATTCAACCTCTGATTTAACCTGGACCACCAGCCACTTCAAAGCAGCTCAGTGGTTCGTTGAATAGGGGTTCCTACTAAGGTATATGATCCTATTTAGAAACTTTATCGGGGTTATGGTCCCCTGATACGAAATTAATCACGTTTCCTCATCTTCCGTGATATTTTTCATTGTGTCTTCTGCTTTCAGTGGAAGTGAAATGTGAAGACTTGGTTTCCCGTTTACCAAGGCTTTTGCCAACAGGAGTTTCCTGCCCTTTTCTGCCGCAGCTGAGCTTTCTGGCCTGGAGTAGTTCATCCCAGGGAGGGAAGGATGGCAGGCAGTCTGCTATTGCCTGGTGTCGGGCCCTGCAGCCCTCAGAGCATCTGTCGTCACCCTTTCCCTCAGCAAAACCTTGTTCTTGATGGGATTTTGCCTGCATCTCTTGGGTCCTCCTGTGGGGAACGTGAAGCTTTCACCTCACGTCCCTCCTGAGTCCTGGCACTGGCAAGAAGAAGGAATGAGCAATGCCTGAGCCTTGTCCAATACTAAGCTCTAAATCCTGTCTGTCTGGAGACACATGGAGTTGCTGCAGCTGTGGGACCATATCTGTAGTGAAGGATGATCTGAAAGGAGTGGCATAGACCACAAAAGCCAAAGGTCTGAAGCTGCCGCTGTTATAATGGCTTTTTCCCCCCAAAGAGAAGCCGACTTCGTGATTAAGTGATAACCTTCTATTTCAGGGCATTGGGAGGCAGTGGTGACAACCACACTCTTATTTTCTTCAGATGCTTAGTACATAAAGCAGAATGGCTCAGTCCTGTAAGTGGCTGAGCCCTCTTGCCCTGATCCTCCAAAGCCTTTAAGCACACGATTAACTTTAAACATGTGAGTGCTCCCAGCAGAGTCAGAGGGGTTGGGATGTATTTAATGAGCTTACCTGAACGCGGTCTGGGCTTGGCTCGGGTTCAGGCTCAGACAGTGCAAATCCAGAGTAATTCCGCCAAAATCCAAGGTTTACTCGATATTTACTTGTCTGCAAATGGGATCAGAACCCTCTGATAGAGTTTAATTTGAGTTCTTTTCCCACTCTCTTAGGAGTTTTTATGGTCCTTATTGCCACAGCCATTCAAGATTGAACATGCTTGTCCTCACAGCACTGCTGTGCAGTAGGGAAATGTAATCTTTCCCATTATAAAGAGGGAAGTGAAGAATTTGACTCTTAAAACTTATTTGGGCATCTCATCAGCGTTGCGGTAACACTGCCTACTGAATCAGCTGAGCACCAGGTACTGAATTATTGTCTTTGGAAGATTCTGGGGTGTGACACTTCTAGCCATGTGGAAATAGAGCAGAGCTGGGAATTCAACATTTTTACATAGATTTAAACTTGGAATCTGAGTGTTTTGTCTTTCTCTTCTCTGCAGCAGCCTGTGCCAGATGAACTGCCAGCTGCCTCCATCCCTCCCTTCCTCTTGCCGCTCACCACGTGCTTGTGCATTGACCGTGCTTCGGCAAGGTCTGTCACCAATCATAGAATCACAGAATGGTCTGGGTTGGAAGGGACCTTAAAGCCCATCCAGTTCCACCCCCCTGCCCTGGGCAGGGACACCTCCCACCAGACCAGGTTGCTCCAAGCCCCGTCCAGCCTGGCCTTGAACACCTCCAGGGCTGGGGCAGCCACAGCTTCTCTGGGCAACCTGGGCCAGGGGCTCACCGCCCTCACAGCAAAGAATTTCTTCCTCAGATCTCATCTAAATCTCCCCTCTTCCAGATTCAAGCCATTACCCCTCGTTCTATCACTACATGCCTTTGTAAAAAGTCCCTCCCCAGCTTTCCTGGAGCCTCTTTAGGGACTGGCAGGGGCTCGAAGGTCTCCCCAGAGCCTTCTCTTCTCCAGGCTGAACCCCCCCGCAACTCTCTCAGCCTGTCCTCAGAGCAGAGGGGCTCCAGCCCTTGGAGCATCTCTGTGGCCTCCTCTGGCCCCGCTCCAACAGCTCCATGTCCTTCTTATGTTATCCACTTATCCACTGCAGAGCTGGATGCAGTAATCTGGGTGGACTCCAGGGTCTCAGGAGAGTGGAGTAGAGGACCAGAATCACCTCCAATCACCAAATACCTTCTTTTCTCACCATGTAAGTCAACGAATGGCTCAGCACTAGGTGAGCCCAGTTCTGGCTGTGGCAGGAAGGGTGGGGTGGCATGGTGAGGGACAGAGGACCGGGGGACAGGAGCAGCCAGCATTAGCAGGTAATGCACGAATGGCATTAGGCTATTTCAGCTTTAGCCTAAACTGATATCCTCTACTACTTCTTTCATTTTCTGCACTTTATTTACTTTTTACCAAGTAGTTGGCTCTATGCTGAGTGTTTACCCATCCGGCTGTGTGCTGCCTTATAAAAAATACTTCTTTTTAAGGTGACTGGACACGATTTAAAGAATAACGTGGTGGTTCACTGTTTAAAGTCCTGAGCAGGAGGCATCTAATTGTTGACAAAACATTTCTGTCAGCAGGTACTACAATGATTACAAAGCGTATATTGAGGAAGGCATTTAGGTTTTGAAGAAAAGTCACTGAATGTAGCATTTCGAATGGCTTGCCAATCTCTTTTGTTCCTGAATTCACGTATACCTGCCACCTCCCAGGAGACGGTGCGAGAGGTTTCCTTAGGGCTTTCCTTCGCTCCTGAGAGGCTTGGAGATCAGTCTGTTACACACAGCCCTGACTCCTGCATCCTATTGATTTGTTTTGCTAATTCCTTTTAACTAATACACCTGCCAGGTTATTCCTACCTGCCTGAAAAAATAGACTTTGTCAAAGGTCTGTGGCTCTTGCTGTCAGCTGAACGTGACCTGAAATAAGGATTACAGCTGGAAAAATCCTTCTCACCGTGTATGCGCACACCTCTCAGTCCAGGAAGTGGGGCGCACACCTTGGTCTGTTTGTCAGACTTAAGTCTTTAGAACAACGTAGCTCGGGGAAACGAGGATAAAATATAAGGAAGAAAGGGAGCCCAGGCACCCTCTTTCTGATAGAAGAAGGATTTCAAATTTAACAGTGCCACTGCTCTTTCCAGGCTGCTGCCCAGGCCAGCAGCTCGCAGAGGGGGAATTCAGCTGGTGTCGGGCACTGATGGACCGATGCTCACCCTGCAGCCACCTCTTACCCAGCGCTCTTCAGGGGAGCTGGTATTTAAGTCACAGTTTCTGCAGACCATGTGCTTTGATCAAATCTACCATTATAAAGTACCTTTTTGTGTAAATGTGGTATTGAGTGCATAATCCCTTTTGGACTACATTCTTTTTTCTGCTAGCGAATTTCTTCAGTGCCCAGATGTTTCCTGACCTCTGTAAAGAACGTTCAGATTTCAACCTTCTAGTCGGTGCTGTTTTTCCACCTTATGCAGACCTGGGTGACTGTTCTCATGGAGTCATCGAGTGAGTGGTCCCAAGTCCATAGGTAGAAGATGCACCTGGAGAGGCACGAAGAGTCCTCACAGTACTTATCTCTTCCATCTCACCTGTCCACAAGTAACAAATTGGAAATTAAGTGGTTTGTTGGACTGGGTTTTCCTGGTGGAAAAATTCAGAGGTGCAGCTGTAGTTGTGAATTGTGTAATGGTTAGCCAAATTGGCACTCTGTAGCATTGGAGAAGTTTAAGTAAGTACCAGCATTAGGAGCAGTTTTAGCGCTTTTATTTCAAGACGATGGTTTTTAATTCTCAAGCTGGAGCTGGCCCCACCACTGAGCAGGTCATGGCAACCTAAAGACAACTCTTATCTCTTACCTTACCTGTGTCCTCTTCAAGGCAAATCTTTTATCTGTGCCTTTTGCTATTTTGTGCTCGTCTCAGAATAAATATTCATTATGGAGACAGTATCTGGCACTTAGCATATCTGAAGTAGGACATTTCTACCAAATGAGTCACACTGGTGTTCTTTTCTCATCTCATCTTTAAAGGATTCTTTGAGAGCTTCAAAGAGTGCTCCTTGTATGGAGGAAGGCCTTTGTCTTGCTGCTTTTTGATTCCATGGTTCTCTTGAGAAAGCATCAGACTTGACTCTTCAATCTGTCCTCATTTTAAACACGATGATGTAGTTCTTTATTAATAATGAAGGTTCTTTGTATCTTATTCAACTACATGGCCCATCATAATTATTGCACGACCCTTTGTCAGTGGTAACGTCTGTAGTTTTTAAACATTGGCCTTTGGGTTGAGAGCACACCAAATTTGTCATGCTGTTGTAGGTTTAGGACAACTCCAGAAACAAGGAGTTGTTAGACTTTTTAGCTATCGCTGGAAAGTTGTTTCCTTTCCCAAGGCAATCACTTACAGAAGCATTTAGGCATGTCTGCATGGTGCAGCAGAACGTGCTGCAGAGATCCCCGAGCTACTGTCCCACATCTCTGCAGCCCAGTGCAGCACCATGCCATGGTGTTGGTAGTCTCAGGGGCAATTAGCTCGAGTAACTCACAGTATTATGTTGCAGCATGTCTACCGTTTTCAGTTCCAGGGTTAGCTCAGCCCACATGCAACTTGGGGGTTTCTGCTCTTCGTTCCATCAACAATCTGGGCCTTCAGCAGCTGTGATACCTCTGAATGCACAAAAGTGGTCAAGGTTCATCTGAAAGCCTAGCAGACTCCTTACCTCTAGGATTATCTGGAAAAGAAGAGGAGCTCAGTCTTGCTTCAAACTCAGCCTGGTCTCCACGTGCTCCCTCAACTCAGTGTTTTTCTCTTATGCTCCTCCTTGTTCCAGGTACTGCTCTGTCGACGCTGTGGATGCTTTCAGAACAAAGCTAAAGAATTTGCACAGCAGTGCATTATATTTCAAATACGTGGTGAGCACGCCATGCACTAATGTGTGTTAGTGTTCTTTTATGATTGCATAAGCGGTTAACTTTTGCTGGTAGTATTTTTGTCTCTATTTTTCATTCTTTTTTAAGCGTCCTGACCTGTAAAGCTAAAGAAACTGAAGAAGCTTTACCCAGACCTCAGCGAGCACAACAGAGGTCCAAAGATTGCAAAAGGCCAGAGTTTTCCTAGAACACTTACATAAAATTATTGAATGCTTTTTCAGTAGTATCCGAGTGTTGGGAAAAAGTCAGTGCTCAGACTGTTTTATATTCAGTTTTTTGCCCACTGGAATCTATCTACAGAGTTTTCCTGCTGTGTACAAGTTCTTTGATGTTGCTTATATGCTTAAAAAAAACCCCAGCTTTTGTAGGACAGTGCAAAATACCTTCTTTTAAGCCAGGTCTTGTCCTTCAGGACAGAAAGGTGCACTGTCCAGCAGTGGTGTTCAGGAAGACAGAACAGGAGATTGCTGGGTGTTGATCCCAGCGTGCATGTTTATTTCTTTCTACCACATGTTTGAAAACACTGAGACGGACAGATCTTTTTTTTTTTTTCCTGAAAGACTGAGATTACAGAAGAGGTGGGTTAAACCCTACAGGTTAGAAGGGCCATACACCTGCCAAGGTTCTGGCCTGCAGAGGTGTGTCCGGCACGTGGCTACGCATCCTCTTGAAGTGACACAGTGTTCCTTGAACTCCCGCTGTGAAGAAAAGGATGGTGCAGTTTGGAAACAAGGAGCAGTCCTTTCTCAGGCCTCTTGGATACTCCTGATCTGAAGCTGTCTGCCACAGTTTCCAAGTGCACTAAATTCTTGCGTGTTGTATAAGAAGATATACAATTTATTGCACAAGAAGTCTTTAGGTACCAACTGTCTTTCGCACTTGACATTTCCACATTACATAAAAATCCCTTCTAGAGAGGTTATTGGTGCAGCTGTGTTAGTTCTCACTATCTATTCAAATTTAATTCTCACAAGAAAATAAAAACTTAGTGACCACTCCTCAAATTTGTGCCAGCATCATTCAGCCAGATTTTAAATTTTTTTTGTGGCCCTTGGCATAGAGAAGTCAGAAGAGCGTTGGTGCAGAGTGGTGACTGAGTGTAACGTTACACAAATATCTAAGCATCTCGATTGTTTTGCTGGGGCCTGGTACAGAAGACAAATGAAGTGGCCTAACCCTGCTTCCTCTTAATTGCTCTGATTGAGGTTTGGGTTTCTTAACAAATATTTTCTAAATAACAGCTTAACCTTCCTTCTTATGCTTGGTTTTCCTTCTTGTTAAAATACACCTGTCTCAGGCTTTCTTTCCTTGGATCTTGTGGAAAAGGTACATTTCATTCCTCAGCTGTGTTTCTTGCAACCTTTATGAGAAAGTTAGAGGCTTACCTTGACCTAGAACCTCACATTCTTAGAGGCGAAAGAAACAAACGAAACTTTTTCGCCTCTTTCTTAGAAACAAAGAGGCGAAAAAGTATCTATGTCCCTGAATCAGCAGAACTTACTCCATACAGCAAGCTGGTACTTTAGCGTCCCTTGAAGATACATCAGTAAATGGTCTGGAGACTTCTGAGGGCATGGAGGGCTCTGATGCCAGTAAACTGTGAGCTGGTGACTTCATGAATAGGGGTGTCGTCACTCGTATCTCCTGCTCTCATGGACACCATTGGTTTGGAAGCTTTACCAACTTTGACTTCAATGTTGTGAAGACAGCTGGGGCTGCAGAAAAAGAGTCTGCCACGGAGACCATCTGCAGGACAAGAATCTGGGGCTGCAGTGAATGCGGTGCTAAGTTTTCTGCCTTTTGAAAAAGGCACTAAGAGTGAATGAGCGACGTTTGTGGTGACTGTCAGTCTGTTCTCTAAACCTGCCTTTCCTCTGTGCAGTCATACAGTTTTTCAAATTTCTGCACCAGGTGATGCCAAAGATGACACTTAATTGCGAGAGTTGTTAAAAATGTAGAGTTTATTTTGGTTGCACACCTTTTGCTATATTGGTGCCTGCTCCTGTTTCTCTTCCTCTGCATCTCCTGCTTGTTTGAGCCAGTAGTCGAAGAAGTGAGTTTTGGCTCTTCCCTCTGGTGAGTATAATCATTCTCTCATTTCAGACCAGTGGCAAAGCTGACATCGAATGTGGCCGGTGTCTCTCAAATATTGTTAGTAGAAAATATTTAAGCTTCGCATAGGATGTTCCCTTCTAATGATGGCCATTCTAATGACCAGCATTAACCCAGTAGAGTTCACACAGCTGGCCTTTTTATGATCAATTTAGATTAAATACACTGTCAGAACAGTAGTAAGCAAAAATTTGAATGGGACTTAGGCAGCCAAATGCAAGGAAGGGGTTTCTTAAATCACGTGGATATTAAATTAGATAAATATAAAAATGGTGAGAAGTTTTGCTGCTCTTTGTACTAATAACAAAGGAGCACGTTTAGGAAATTACTGTTTTAACTGAAAAGAATTTCATGTAGTGCATTTAATAATACGTGTTGTGAAATGTACAGTCAGTATGATATATTTCTGGATATGTAAAAAAAAAGTACGGCGCTAGTTATTTCAAAGTTGAGGGAAGCTCTGAGTCAAAACAAGGTTTCCTGCTGGCGCTGAAGAACATATTCTTTATGATATGCAATTGCTACTCAAGGGGAAGTTATATATTCTCTAAAATTCAGATGGATGCTCTGCTTGAAAAATTCCTTTGCCCCTTGATAGTTTCCTTCCAAATAACAGACAAGGAGGTTATTTAAAATCATTTGTCTTCTGGGTTGCTGAGTGAGCTACCTCCAAGGCATGCTGATTAGCCTTGAGGAAGACTAAGCAGATCGCCAAAAGGTTCCTGAATTAACGTGGACTCCTCCTCTTTAAGACTGATGACCTTCTAACCGAAATTAGTAGGTTGTTTTAAGGGATGGCCATTTCTCTTGTAGAGGTTTCTCTTGGCTGCTTGTTCTTTGGCACGCTAAGGTGTGTGCTTTCCTAAGGATGTCTGTTCTGTGTGTAAATAACATTTCTTTCAAATTCAAATACAGCAGAACATCTTCAGGATGTAATGGCAGCAGATGCTCAGCTTGTGCAGGCTGGTACCATTGGGAACCCTGAAAACTCTGATGAGTTGACGGGTCATGTCCACTGAAGACACTTTTGAAGAAAAATGTATTTTTCATTTGCTGAAAAGCACTTCTATTCCCCATTCCTATTAATTTTAATTTAAAAGCAAGCTGCAAATAAGTGTGGACTAATCATCAAGACGAAACATGGATTGAGTAGGGTGGCAACCAATGGTAGGAGAATGGGTATAAAGAGCAGCAAGAAGAGTACAGGTTTTGAACCGTAAGATGTCATGGTACCGAGGAGGAGAAACTGAAATGGGAGAAGGTGAGTCCAATGATGAGGAAGAAAAGTCTGTTAGGAGAGTGGCTAAGAAGCTGGTGGTATGGACAGATGATCAGGGTGCTTTTGGATGAACTTGTTGGCTGCAGGTGAGATCCAAAATTGCAAAAGAGAGGGATCCCTGAGCTCCAACCGAGTTAGCAGGCTACTGCATTGGAGAGGAGTTGGAAGCCCGTTCTGGATGGAAACCTGAAAGTGAGAAAAAAGAGCAGGAGAGGACAGACATCTCCAAAGAAAAACACATTAGTTACTCAGCTGTGACTTTGTTTTGAGTTACATCATCTTTGTTACGCCAGCACTACCAGAGAAACACAGTCTGTTCTTCTTGGGTTGTTCTGCTTCACCCTGAGAAGATCTGATCCCATGAACCGACCAGCCAGAGGCAAAAAGCACAGCAGTTTCTTCTCTAACTCCATGTTCCCACTCTGTACGTACCCTCATATGCATGACAGGATTTAATAATCTAAACAATGGATTAGAACCACACAAGTAGTGGTCCATATCCTCAACTTATGTAGATTTAATGAAGTACATTGACTTCTGCAGAATGCTGCCGATTTATACCTGATCAGGTGTATTTATGGGCAGATTCTTTAATTTGCACATGCAAATGAAAACATGTGCATAATTGTTTATCCAAGAGATTAACTGAGGAAAATCACAGAGTAGCACTATGACAATTTGTTCTTGATATAATCTCTCTTATAGCTGAAATTGCACTGCATCAACAAAATTGAAAAGGTGCCTTTTAAAAACTAACATCTCAAAAGGACATCTTAAAAAAGAAAAAAAACCAATCCAACACTCCTGCCAGGCTTTTTTTAGTGGTGTGTTTTGGGCCTGGGGTTTTTTTTTTAGGAGTTTTATTGCCAACTTTTAAAGTCAGCTTGTTTCCAACAGAATGAAGTTGAGATGGATTCTTGCCGACATTTTTCTTTGTAAGTGCTTGGCCAGACTCTTATTTATGGGTAAAATTGGAATTCAGTCATCCTGGGATGGATGCGGTGAGAGCAGTAGTTGGCTTCGGGTCAACTTAATGTCTGAGTTCTGTAATACACCCCCAGAGATTTCATCCCATACCTTTGAAAGGCACCAGTGACTTAACTTGGTGTTGCAGAGGAGTTCTATATTTAGCTCTCCTCTCTTAAGAGGAGCTGTTTCTTCTCCAGGTGCCAAGCTCTCTACCTTCATTCCTTCTTTTATTTCTAGCAATCTTTCTGTATAACTTGTGTTTCATGAGTCATTCTGTTTCCTTCTGAGCTCAATCTATTGTTGCTCTAAGAAGTCCATCTTCTCTCTGTTTAGTCCTAGGGAAAGGATTCTGGCTGGGAGGCAGGAGGAGTTTGGGAAGGAGCACCCAGTAAAATACCATCAGCTTTTCATTCTCCTGGAGTTGATGTCTGTGGTGAACGCTTACTTTTAAGGACACAAATCTGTAGGAATGCTGGGTTTTGTTATAATCCGTAAGTCAAGTTTTATAAGGAAAAACATGTAAATCTAAACTCATGCACCAGATTTCTCAAGAGACTTCTCTTGCTATAGGTTGGGTAGAAAGGAACCCTTAGTTAAAAGGTTCAGTTGTACTACTTTGATTTAGGATGGGACTCCAGGGAAGGATCAAACCAGATTGGTTCTTGCAGTTGGTAGTATGAGCAAATTCACAAGTAGTTTAGGACTTCTTTGTGGTCTTTAAAAATCTAGTGGCGACAGTGTTGCAGAGTATGGGAGAGCTGATGTCTGATTTCTCCATCATTGTAATAACAAGACTTTTTATTCCTTGTGTAATATAACTTGTTCAAATTGGCATCGCCCCATTTGAAGTCAATGGATCTTGAAGCTGTGAAGCGGAGGGATTGCAGGAGTGGAGTGAGTGTTGGCTGAGAACCTGGCTCGTAATGCTTTCTTCTAACTTCTTGTGAGACTAAATACTCAAGGTTGATTTTATATGCGGTGCTGCCAAATGTTCTAGGAATCCTCTGCCACTCCATTAAGCTTAGCTGCAATGAAGGTCCTGTAAAGAACAAGTGATAATGGCTTTGCCTGCTTCAGCTACTCCTAATAGCCCTTCTTCTCAGCAGTCTACTAAAAAACAAATGAGAGGGGAGGCGGGAGGAACAAGAAGAAATCCATACGCGCAAAACAGAGATTTTGTCTGGAACTATGTCTTCTGCAGCTATTAAGAGTGTCTGTAACATGAACCCTGAAGACTTAGGAGGGAAGTGCTTTCAGCACAGGTTTTCATTAAAGAAGAAATATGGTTCACCAAAAAAGGGGTGTAACTGTGCAAATGTGCCACGTAGTAGCATGGGTCACATTTCATTATCAACTTTGCATTGCATAAATTGATTATTTGGGTCTAAATTAAGCCAAGAAAATACTTTCTACTTTTTTTCTCAAAGTGTTTTTCTCTCTCTCTCTCTCTCTCTCTCTCTTGCTCTGTCCCTTGCTCATTCCCTCCTGAGCCGTTGCAGGAGTGTTTATTGGAGTCTTCCCATGTGGAGACTTCTTTCACCGTTTATAGAGGTTCCTCATGATAAGCCGTTTCATCCTCCGTTTTCTGTAATAACAAGACCAGAGACCAAGTTGGGAAATTATCCTGGTTTCCTTGCAAAATTGTTCTAAACCTTTCCCTCTCTCGTAAAGATTGCTCTGTAGACTTACGTTTCGACATATCTTCAGGGCATGTGTCTTCTTCAACAAGACTGCATGAACTAGTAGAAGATGTGAGAGGTT
Source organism: Rissa tridactyla (assembly GCF_028500815.1). Classification (NCBI taxonomy): domain Eukaryota; kingdom Metazoa; phylum Chordata; class Aves; order Charadriiformes; family Laridae; genus Rissa; species Rissa tridactyla. Next base: position 29,028,831 of record NC_071474.1, on the reverse strand, counting down.
TTCCAACATGATAGAGAAAACTGCTGGAATATTAGGGCAAGGTGTAGTTTGGGCGTGAGTCAGGGCTTTGCATATTGAAAAACTTCAGATATTCAGGAATCGGAATCCATGGGTTGTCTGCCCATCTCAACAAATGAGCTAACAGCTCAGACTTTGTCTCAGTCCCTTGTCATGTCCTCTCAGGGTAACCCTGCGATGCCGTTTCATTCGTTTGGTGGCAGGGCAAGGAAGTGAGGAGTAATGCATGCACTACATTCAGCGTAGGCTGAATTGGACAGTCTGGTTTTCATGCTCCTTCTGCATAGGACAACTCCATCTGTGTTATTTTTAAAAGCCATTTATTATGTTAATAGTTGGTACAAAGGTCTACTTTTTTTATTCCCCTCTACCCAAAGATGTATCTTTTCTTGGAATAAAAACTACATTCCCCTGGAGAAAAATTCCCATTTTTCTCTAAAACAAAAAATTTCCCCTGGAGACTGAAAACAGAAAACCCAGTGAAATCTCTTGGTCTCTTTCACTGCTAACAAATAATCATCTCATAGGTAAAGGATGGCCAAATTTTATGTTTCCGTATGCGTATCCAATCAGTAGGTTTAAGTTACATTGCATATAAGCAAATGCAGGTAAAGATCTTCTCTAAAGTCTCTCCTGCTCATAACTTCACAGAGTGCGTTCACCTTGACAGTGTTTGGCAGAGAGGAGAGTATCAATGAAAAATACAGTTACTAAGTACAAACTCTAAGCAAAAGAATGGATAGGAAATTAAAGTGCGTAGGAAAATGAGGGACAGTACTCTCCAAAAATCAATGTAATTCCTGTGTTTAGCAGCGATCGTATTTCCTTCTTGATTGCTGGGTTCATGGACTAGAAGTTAAAGGATCAACAAGCAGAAACACGGGCAAAGAAACTCTTCATAGAGAAGAGACCGTTGTTCTTGCTGACTCAACTGGCATAGCTTCAGCTTTAAAAGATTCAAGGTTTATTGACTGGGTAAGCTACCCTGTGACATTAATTGCTGTTGTCCCAGGACAGTGTATTTCCACTTATGGCTGTGATTTCATTAAAGTAATAGACTTGGTTCTTACTTGTACTAGGTCATTCACACATTTTGATGGTTGGAAGGAGCCTTGCAGTGACCTTAATTATTCTTTAAGAATGTTACATCACCTTTTAGTTCCCTTTGCACTAAGGGCAAATAAAAGTCAGGTGTAATTGGATTGTGTGCTTCCTTAATAATTAACAAATACGTGAAATGGTTTAGGATAGTCTTGAGATTTTTTCTGTAACCTCTATACTATAATTAAGTCTATTAGCGTTGAATAATGGGAGAGCCAGGAGTATGTTCTTCTTTCTCATAGTGAGTGAAGTGTCAATGCAGAGACCAGATGAGATATTCTGCACAGTATGTCAAATTGTTCTTCATGGCACAATCACTTGATTGGGACAATTAATGCAGAGGTGTTGTGCCTAGGTGTAGAAAGTGCTGAAGAGCGTCAAGTTCCCAATAAGTGCTGTAAGTTCATGTCTTCTATTAGGCAATGGGAGGCAGGAATTCAGGAAGGAGAAAAGATCTTTTGGTGCATGATTTGTATATGAGCTGAGCAGCGTTCTGCATAGAAGAGTATTACAGCAGGAAGTGTGGAAATAACCTCACCCACAGAGCGCAGTATTAAGTTTTCTACTTGGTTTTCAAGCCTGAGGGGATTAGGTTTTTCTGAATTGCAAGTGGGCTGCCATGACTCGATGCAGAAATGACATTAGATCATCTGAATAATGGAGGCCACAGCATCGCTTCCAGACTGGGGTATTAAGCCCAGGGCTCCATTTGATTCCAATATATCTCTTTGAAAGCAATCTCACCTTCAAGATGCACCATCTTCTTGGTAGTCTGTTTTCCTCAAAAATTGCTCTGAAAAATGGTTGATGCAGTCATCTTCACTTACCATAAAATTTCCTTTGTCCTGTCCATGTTTTAACTGTATTTTCTAGACAGACTGGGTATTGGTATATTTAAAGAAAAGCGTGAAGAATTTCATTAAAGCATACATAGAAGAGCATGGTATGTTAAGGGAAAATTGGTTTGTGTGGAGTCCTGTAGAGGGGAAATTCCCCGACTGCGTTTGCTGCAGAGCATCCGTGCAAAGACAGGGTGTGCACCAGCGTTACTCGGGGCAGGAGGGGACACTGGGGGGACACACCTGTGGCTTCCCCACCCCCAGGGAAGATGTTCACCCTTTGGGCCAGCTCTGGCAGTGCCCCTGCAGAGCTCCCCGGAAGAGTTGTCTAGGTTTGGGCTGGGTTTTCCAATGAAGTTTACTCCAAAAGCATTTGGGTCCCAGTAGGGAATTATTTCCAGCCAATTCGTGAACGTAAATTTGGAAGATTGTTGTCAGCGGATTTCAAACCCGTGCATTTGACTGCAGAGGTCTGTCAGCAGAAGGGATGTGCTAGGAAATGCTCGGGGGGTGGTGTGTTAGTGAGTCCTCCCATGCCGAGGTATCGAGGGAGAGAGACACAGACTTGCCCTTCAGTCGAGGCTGAAGTGCTTTTTGATAACTGAGGGACTGAATAAACCAAGGCTGCTCTTTTCTGGAACAGAGCCATTCTTAAATTAAATTTCAAGTATGGGTCATTTTTTATTTCTCCTCTTCCCTTCTTCTCCATTTTAAAAGGGGATAAATACAGTGGAGGGAATGGGGATCATGCGTATAAAATTAATGTGCTGAAAATGTTCCTGTAAGTTCTGGAGTCAGAGGGAGGAGGTGTCAGCAGGATTTCCCTAATGGCTTCTCAAAATTGTGTCTTATCTATCTTATAATTTGAGAATTATCCTGTCTCCAAGGTCATAATCGTACTGTCTATGATTACGGACCACCATACGTACAGGGAATGTTATCAGAACACTGTGGCCCTCAAAATCTCCTGTAGGTTTGCCCACAAGAGGCATTTCTTATCTCTTTCCAGCCTGCTGTCTTGGTAGTCTTCTCTCTCTGCATCTCTGGCACGTGTAGAAAGCTTTAGCCTTTGGGTTGCTCTTCTTGCCCCAAGAGGGATCTCCTAAGCAACCAAATTGCATTTTAATCAGGGTTGTGTCGGATGAGATGGTGGGGAGGGTCGGGGAAAGAGGCCACACGTGTTTCAGATTTAATGGTGTGGCGAATTAGAAGTAACTAATTGGAGTGGTGTAATTAAAGGCAGTTAATCAAAGCAGGGGAACATGCATATTTACTAAAGGGTTATTACTGTCTTTGTTATCAAATAGAATTCAAATGCTGGCAAGTTGTAAGGTGATTCACAATTCATTTTAAAATTACCCAGATTTGAAACCCCATACCCCGCAATCTGCAACAAAATGAAGTTCAAGAAATTAGCATAAACAAACATATATCTAAAGGCTAGAGGAAGGCTGGTACAGCTAGAGAGCAAGTGAGGAAATTGCCTTGTAAATCCATTTTAGAAAAGCAATAGGAAATTGTTTCATCAGGGCTCCTAGAGCAGCGGCACAGGCTATGATTGATCTGATCATGTAAAATATTGATCCCTGAGAACCTTTAGCTATAAGGAGGTAGTACAGGTTAGAGAAATATACATTAGATGCATTAATTTCACGTTTCAAAAGGCTGATCACAAAGCAGGAATTCAGGAGGAAGGGAAGAGGAAAATAGGGAACCGTTCAAGTTTGGCTAGCAGAAGGAATATTGCTTGAACTGTTAGATCATTCAGATTGGGACACAATGGCTTTTTGTCACCAAAAAAAAATGTCTTGATTAATAAGATGGAAAAGTAGGTTTTAGTTTTACAAATGGTACTGAATTGGGATTCAAGCAGATAATGAGAAACAATTTAATCTGATACATGAGGAGGATTAATTTTGAGTACCTGGGCTGTAATCGGGCAGCACAGCCCAATGCAGATAAATGGAAGATAATAAGCCTAGGAGTAAAGAACTCCATAGTAAATGACTGCTCAGATAGATGCTGCAGCAAGCTGACTCGGGGGAAAAAAATGAGAAGTTAGTGGAGAAAAATTGCCTATTCAGCAGGAAAGCCAAGGAGAGGAAATGGGATATCGAACGGCTGCTGCTGAAGGGGAAGAGCAGAGGACTTGAAACTCCGTGGTTAGTGCTCAGCAGTGCGCTAGGACACTGGCACTGCAAAAGCAGAGAGCAGATTCCAGAGGGACAGAAATGACCCTTTAGGTTCAGAAATCTCAACAGAAACCCCAACTCCTGGTTTTGAGAGAAGCAGGGCATTTGTAGTTTTATAGCCCGTTGGCACAAGACGTGTAGAATTTTCATTCATGTAATTTGGGGTTTGTACGTTCATGGAATTCAGAGCAAAAACTGGGGAAGCTGTCAAAGGAAACCTCCAGAGAGATCCCTGGGGGGCCAAAGCGGGAAGCCCACACTGTGGAGCAGAGCTCTCTTGAGAACTTACTGCTTTGGCATCGTGAGAGCGCATCATCTTTACAGCAATGTCCGACTGGGCCGAAGCGTAGAGCAGGATGGTGGAAGGAACCCAGGTACAAGGCTCAGAAGAGAGGAAAATACAGTCTATGCTACGGTGAACTTCTGGGAGCCTTGCTTTTGGAAAAAGTTCCTTTACCCTCTCTACTTAAATCGGTGACATTTTGGCCTTCGATGTTTTTATTTTTCCTCTTTTTTTAGAATGTATTGCTGTGATGACTTGATCCAATTTACATTTTCGAATACATTTGTAGCATAATATTAGTGCTGTTGTAACCATAATGGATAAGAAGTCAAATGTGGCTTGTAGGAAAAGACAGTGTTTTTAACTCATGCTAAAAGATGCTGCTTTTCTTTAAAGTTGTTGCTCACTTCGTACCTAAAGAATGCCAAAAAGGCCCCCTTTTTTCAGTATTTCCTTCCACTTGGGAAGGCCTCTGTCTCCTTTCCTGACATCACTTGGTTCTGTGTTTACTTGTGGCAGAAATAAATAGCCTAGATCTCGTGTTTACCCACAGCGTAACCATTCTTCAAAGGTTAGCAAAGGTGGCAGAGCCGGCTCCATAACTGAGATCAGTAAAGAACATGTGCTTTTAGTTAAAATTGACTATATTCTAAGCTAGACAGTAAAGCAAAAAGGGGTGATGATGGCTGTTGTTACCGTGATTGGATTATGGTAATATCTGTTCGTGGTTTAGTGTTGTCTCATATAACAAAAGCTGTTTCATTCCCACCCAAAACCATGACAATCTAAGTAGACACTCCCAGGTATTATTTCTCTGTCAAAATAATAAATCTACACGAGGGTCACTGAAAATACATGATTTTCTGTCCATTCTCAGGCTGCTGGTAGATCAATAGCCCTTGTTGCAATGTGCTAGAAAGAGACTTCTGAGCTGGGAGTGGGGTTGGTCCGGTAATTATCCACTGCGTCTTCCTGCAGCCTACACCCACCAAAATTTGGGGTTGTATGCTGAAGTTTAACAAGTGTTCTAAAGATTGCCAACTTACCTTTTGGGAAGTTGAACGAGTGTTCTAAAGATGTCCAACTTACCTTTAAAGATAAAATATTAAAGGTAAAAGACACATAGGAACAAGGTACTAACCTCTACGGATGCTCCAGCATTCCAACTTCACAGCGATTTAATTAGAACGGCATGTAATTAAAGAATGAAGATTAATTAAAAATCAATAGTTTCAGCAACTGTTCTCTTCCTCTGCTGTTAACTTACATACTTTTTAAGGTCAAACTCTATAGAACGGTACTCTCATAATGCCTCAGATACGCCAACTGTCAACACTGAAATGTGGAAACTCATTTAAATGTACGAACTGAGACTGGGCTGTAAAGCCACTCGCACATCCCTGCGGGGACAATGTGGCCTGGTGGCTCTCTGACCACAGGGAGAGGGTGGCCTTTGTCCCTACTCGCTCCTCGCTGCATGTGGCCCCGGGGGTGCCTAAAGCCAGGGCTGGACCTGTTCCTCCTCTGACCCTTCAAGCTGAAAGAAGGGCCGCTACTGGCAGACTCGCTTTCCATGGCCCATTATGGCAACGCGATGGTTTAAGGCAGACGTGTGAAATGGGTGTAACGTAAGTGAGCTGCGAGATAAAGCCTGGGCGTCCTTGATGGTCCTCAGGCCGGGCACAGCATCTCCATTGATTCGTGTGTCTCAGTGCACACATGAGTTTGAATACATGAATGCCCAAGCAGGTTTGCTTATACCCTCTTTTTCTGCTAATTATATTTTTATGGCTTCAGAATTCAGAAGCAAACTTTATTTTTATAAAGCCTTGTGCATGTCTAATGAGAGTCTTGACATGAAAGCTTTCTCCATCCACAGGTACCCAGGGAATCCGGAAAGTGTAGGAGCCCTGCTGCTGTACGAGGGCACTTTTCATTATTTGACATGATCTTCTAAATCAGAGTAACCCAGAATAAGTTTAACACAGTCCTATAATTACTAAACCTTGTTCTGCCTTTTCACTTCTTGAATATACGGCTGTGAAGGCATTTCGATAGAAGACTATATGGTAATGGTTTTGATCTCATATGTTAAAATCTCTTATTGAAGCTAAGCAACGCTCAAAGGGAACAGAGGAGGTCTGAACCTCCTCTGGAGGAGGTGAAACCATGGACTGGGGGATTTTGAGGTTTGTGAATTGGTCTGTTGATAAGACTGAAAGCGGCTCGGGAGCACCTATTCCCTTTGGGTGCCTAAACTCCAATCCACTGCCCAATGCTCCGCAAAACTGTGCTGCTGCCTGTTTTACCAGCATGAATATCCTTCCCGAACGCTATCCCATACTTTCTGCAACCTTGGTGATCTCTGCCGGTTCAGCAGGGCTGATACAGACCACAGAGATGTTGAGCTGTGTGGCCTTAACGAGATTCAGTAATTCTCATTACTGATACAGTCTCATAAATCAGAATGCTGGAGTCTGCCACAAAAGCCCGTCAGTAACCCAAAGGCCAGTGATTAACCTGCGTACTGACTTTGTGGTGACATGCAGGCACCCCTGATTTCCACAGTCCACGGAAGGTAATCACAGTGACTGGAAAGTAATGGGCGAGAACGGTGTGTCAGACCGTGCTGTGCGGGTCAGACTGTTCCCAATGTGTCTGTGGCAGCTCCCCTTCCTGCAAGCTCTTTTCTGAGCCTCATCCAGCACTTGTTCCCTGACACCAGCTCTTCTCTGGCCCTGCAGCACCAAACATGTAGTAATTATTCCAACGCTGCCTTATGCGGAGTCAAGAAAATCATTATTACCCAAGGCAATTTTATATACATTCCAAATTTCTTTTACAGTTATCGCTTTAAATTAGGACAAAATGCTCTGTGATTCGTGACTTGATCCAAGGCTCCAGCCAAAGAGACAGAAATGGGTGCGAGGAGGGAGCTGATTTTCTTCTGCATTGTGCTTTCCGCTTGCATGCAACCTTATGGTAGGTCCAAGAGACGTAAGTGAAAACAGATTTTTCAAAAACATAGGTAGAGTCCTTCTCCAGTGTGTGATGTGGAAAAGGGAGAAAAAAGTTGGAAAAACCTAGAAGAGACTTCTCAAAGATGGGTTTTCAGGGTCTAACCTTGGAGCTCCGACGCAACGGGCTTGGGATAAGTGTTTCCACACGGAGCTCCAGTTCAAATTTCCTGTCATGAAACATCCGTCTCACTGGTCTTCTCGGAGCCTGCCTTCAGGCTGCAAACCCAGCCTCACCTTTTTACTTCATCTCATAGGTCTAACTTCTTAAAGAAAATTTTGTTTTAAAATTAATACAATCAAAAAGGCAGTTTAAATAACAGAATATTCAACAGTTAGTAAAGCCTCCTTCAACAGATTTGAGTGCAAGGCTGAAAATGAACTGTTATCTTTTCCGTTATACTTACAGAATGCAGATTTGAATTGCAAAAAGGCCATTAAAAATAGCTTGAGCAATTTAAAACAGACTGAGTCAAACTGACAAAGCAGAAAATAACATGAACTAGAGATGCACTTGTGTGCTATATCATGTTAATGATTCTGTTTTCTAAACCAGGAGCAGCTCAATAATATATGCTGTTTCCAAACAAACGTATGTTTTATTAAAATAAATTAAGATAGAGAAAAATACAGCAGTGCGGGATGGGAAAGAAAACAATTATTCAGGAAGATTAAACTTGCTATACATCAGAGGCCTGTGGCATGTCCCCACTGGAATTTTGTCTAGTGTTTGTTAAGATTTTATCTGCAAATTTTACATCTGGACTCCGTCATTTTGTATGCAAGACCATGAGCATTACATGACAAAGATACAGCACAGGAGGAAAAGTTGTCCAAATATTGTCCATAGGTACTTGCTTACAAGCTATTCTGGAGTTCTAGTCATCTAACCCTTGAGATTTGAGGTTGGAACTGGATGATCTCTAAGGTCCCTTCCAACCCAAACCATTCTATGATTCAAGGGGGCAGCAGCAGTAGCACAGGAAAAAGTGGGGTCTTGTTGTTACACGGTTGGTCTAAAGGCCAAATCACTTGTATTTTGAATTAATCTGCTTCATGTAACTGCTGGGGTGCAATGGATATTTGACAAAAGAAGGAAGTTCAACCCCTGATGGAAGCAGCTGTGTTACACTGGTGTCCCAGGTTGAGCAACACAGGACTAATTTCTCTTCTAATGCTGTGCAAAACTCCACTTTTGGAAGACTCTAACGTCTGAATTTGTGAAAATATTTACTTTATAGCCAGCTAGGCTATGTGGGATTCAGGGTCTCAGTGTTTTCAAGCCTTGCCAGGTGCAGGGATGAGGAGGAGCGAGGCCTGGGCATTTGACCCAGGCTGGCCAACAGGATTATTTCGTACCATGAACGGCACATTTGGTATAAATTAGAAAGTTTGCTGTGTAGTTTTTCTCTCCCTTGATGGTGGCGGTACAGAGAAACTCTTTGCCCCAGTGCCGGAGCCCTGAGCCCTTCCCTTCCTCCCGAAGCCGCGGTGCTCGCAGGGTCCCACATTGGCTGTCCCTGCTGGGAGTGCACGGCTTCTGCTGGTGGAACAGGCTGAGTATAATTCTTGTATATCTTATGTTAGTATTGGGATTAATACTTGTTCTTTAGTATTATTGTTAATTATGTAGTCTTATCCCATTAAATCTATTTATATTTCAACCCTTGTGTTTCCTTGCTTTCCCCAATGCCCCTTTTCTGGTGGGGAGGGGTTATCAGGTGATAGAATAATTTTCTAAATGGCAATAAATTGTTATGGATTTTCTCAAACCATAACAACTGGCAATCAAAGGAATAGCACGTGTGTCTTGTGTCTGGGGCTGGACTGGTGATGCCTCTTCTCCAAGGACCAGGCTGTGTTTGCCTTCTTCATGGTGAGGCAACGCATGGGTTTTGTCCTATTGACTTCTGCAGCCAAAACAGGCTCCAGAGTTTCCCTCAGCCTACGATAACACCATAAAGGTTTATAATGCCATTTTTCTTATGCAGGCTGATATCCATATGTTATGGGCAGACATGATGCTGCCTGGCACTGTGATGTGATCGCTTCTTACATCTGCATTTTATTGTACGTGATATGCCTGTGAGTGCTGGATGCCCAGAGATCCCCCCTCTGGCTAATCTGTCATGTTCCCATGACAGCTATTAAACAAGGATTTATCAACATGACTCAAAGGTACCTTTCTGGCACTTTTAATATGTAGAAATTTCAATAAGGAAACTCTCTAGCTACTTGCTGATACAGACCATGCAGCAAAGTCAAACCAGATGGCCTTAGGAGGGTTTTGATCCAGCATCTACAGAAACAACAAAGCTGAGTCTTCAGATGAACTGAAGAGTACATCCAGAAATGGTCGAGTGCATTGGGCCCCATGGTTTCTGCCTGCCTGCCACGGGGGTTGCTGATTTGGCTGTAGATCAAATCACCCAGGTTGTGGTTAGGAAGAGCTAAACGTGTAATACCTGCTGTGTGGTTGGGCCATATCCTGCTCAGGTCCAGCCGTGTCAACCAGTTCAGACTGCAGAGGTGGGACCTTGGGGGTGTCTCAAGATGCTGAGTGTGACCAGGTCTCCCGGGGTGCAGGCAGAGGATGCCAGGAATGTTGCTGGTGCAAATCTGGTCTGGAATTTGGCTTCGAGCCTGAAGTTAACTCTGAGCATAGATGTTCCCTCCTAGTCCCTCAGCTGCAACTGGCTTTGGCTCTTGCAGACAAGGGCTGCTTGGAGACTTCAGATGTGGGAGGGTGTTAATCTGGGTGACTGGGTGAGGTTTACTGTCGCTGTATTTCTGGCCATTGGCAAATGAATATGTCTGCAGTTAAAGCTGATGACTGAGATGTGAATTAAATTTCCCTCAGACTCTCGGCTTTGATACTATGTTGGCTCAAGGCTGTTTAAGACTGTTCAATTTGGGGGCAGGCATTGGTTTTCCAAACTTTTATGCAAAGTTCTGTTTTTTCCATAAATATATAGAGTTTAAAAAAAAAAAAAAAGTAAATTTGAACTGGCTTCTCTAGAAACTGGAGTTCATGTGGGGATAGCTGGGAGGTGGTGTACTTGGGCTCCATGGAAGTGCCAGTGATCAAAATATCTAGTTGTAGATTAATTGCAACTAGGTTTTGGCAGGGTTTCATGTTCAGATGTTATAGGATTTAAACCACTCTCATAGTATCAAATAGAGTTGGCAGGAGAGAGAAAAGGAGGTGTCATTACTGCACGGTGCATATATTTTTCTTTTTAGGATCTGGGATAGGTGGATCTCTGTTTCTACCTGGTATGATAATTCCTTTATTTTCCTGTTATTCTTGGTGGTGATAAGCCTTGCAGAAAATATTCTGATGCTCGGTTGTTAGATATTGTACACGTTGTCCCATTGTATGTAAATAAGGCTGTGCTTGAAAAATTAAAGTCCTGGTTATTTTGAATGCGGTTACGGTGTTGTGTTGTAGTCTTCAAGGGGCTATGGCCTATGGACTGAACTTTGTGTTTCTCTCCCGTTTACTAGCTCTTCCTCTATCTGCAGAGCTTCCAAAGACTCTTCATCATAGAGTAGCTCTGAGTATCACCGCGCTCCCCTTGGGGGAGGCAGAGATAGCGATAGCAATCAGAGTCAGGCGACTTGGCTGCTGGGAGAGCTGTGCTCAGGTGTGGGATAATAGATACCCTCCACATACAGCGACGCGGGCAAAATCAGTTAAAAGGAATCTCAGTTAAAAGGAATCTAGCAAAGATAAGTATATCAAAGACTGGGAGGCACTTAGGTGCCACGCGGATCAGAGCTAAGGGAAGAGCTCAGGCAGGTTGTGCCGTTCAGCATTTGAAACGAGGAGTGGATCTGTGCTTCGGTTGTTAGGAGCCAGCTAAGAACCATCACTTAAAAGGCAGGTAGCGCTCACATAGCTCTTTAGGTAATATTCAGGTTCTTAAATGTGTCTCTAAGCTGTTGTTCTACTAAATTATCCCATCCATAACAATATTTGTAGACAGAGCCATCTATTTTGCTCTACTGGAGTTAATTCTGTACCCTGTGATAAGTATTGTGATAAGCCTGCTATATAATACAACATACACAAGTAAAAGCTGAAACAAGAAAGTAAAAGTAGATATGCATCGTAGATTCTTGGATAAATTATATTGAAGTAGAGGAAATTTTAAGTACAAAGATGCCGTCCAATTTATTCAAATTTAACGGAGACAGAATACGTTAACTGCATTGTTCCTTATTTTCTAGGAACAAAGACCAAGTGCAGAGAGGAACCTTGGATCCATGAGCTTATGGAAGCTTGTTACCTTGCTATGACTTGTTTGTAAATTCAGCTACGAGTTTTTCACTTGACTGTCACAGACATTGTGGTGGAGCTGAAGTTATTTTGGCTCTAAACCTAAATCTGTAGCATCGAAGCCTGTTGCTGTGGGCGGTTCTAGACTTGCAGATACAAACCATGGCAGTCTTCAGACCTCTCTCCCCTGCTGGTTCCCTTGGTGGTAAGAGTGGTTTTGGCTGAAGAGCAAAACATCGTTTGGTTTTGTTATAAAGATATATGGCAGGGCTGGCAATTAAATTCAGCGCTTGGGTTAGTGGAAATAAAAGTAGTACAAAGCAGAATATCAATATTAAATAGAACGTGTAGTATGCGCGGCCTAGTAAATTCTGACAAGGATTGGAGAGGAGGAAATCTGAAATGAACGTAATAGCGGTTTAAAAGTCATTCAGAAGTAGATTTCTCTGAAATGTGACTGCTGAGCTCCGTGTTATGGGAGTTGTCTGTGTGTTGTGCTGATCGAGAGAACACAAGCGTCAAGGTAATAATACCTTGGTGGAGTACGGAGTGTCGGAGCAGCGTGTTGGTGAGGGCAACAGCAGACATTACGTTGCCCCAGGCAGCAGTTATTTTATGAGTCAGCTTTGGAAAAAGGAAGAACAGAACATGTTTCTGAAAACAGGAATTTGCTGTAGGACCCAGTAAATCAAAGGTTGTTGTTAATCAGAGATGTGGCAAATAAGCATAACTTTTTTCCCCCATGCATGAGAATGCAGAGTGTCCGTGGTGCAACTGATTCCCTTTCTCGTGATGGTGGTTCCCACTCGGTGTGCCAAAAGATGGGCATTTCTGATGGGGTTTGGGGAGGTGGGGGCGACTTTTTTCTTTCTCTGTTTCTTTTTGTTGCTTAGCAGCTGAGCTGCTGATTGTACACTGAGCGCAGCAGGCGCGGTGCGCCGTAGGAATGAAAGCTCTATTTGTCATCTTGATAAATCTTATTTGTAACACTTCTGTAAAAGGATGTGACAGATTAGCTGAAGGAGAGATCTGGGGACATAGGGTAGCACACAAAACTTAATTCTGACTGATTGGATGTCGCAATGCAAATGAAGCATAGTCCCACGTGAAGTACTAACTGCAGCTGCGTTGTCCGTTGCTTTGCATATTCTTTGCATTCTCCCTATTGATTAAGAAGGTGTTGCTATAGTAGCTGGAATGTAAGTTTTCTCAGTGTCTCTTCTGTTTTATTGATTGTTCCTGCTTAATAAAAATGACATTCTGAAAGGAGCCAGTTGTTTATAGCCTGTACATACGTATCGGCAGCTTTTGTAACAGCTTAAATTTCACAGCTGTGTAGGTCTTGTTGACAACGGCAGAAATAAGATACGTAATTCACTCATCATGTCTGAGGTGGGTTTTCCCTCAGTCCTCACTGCTACCACCACGTGGAGATGACAGTGTGCTCCTTCCGTGCCGTCGTATCTACAAGCTTTTCCTACCTATGGGTAGCATCAGCCCCGTCACTTACTATGGGCGTATATTAAGGGTAGAAAAACTCTTCATTCATTTTCACCGTGACATCTTTTGGGCTGAAGGCTTGGTGAAACTGAAACATTTCAGGAGTTCTTCCTGATTTTGGTAAAATATTAATTAAAAAACAAATCCTGGGGAAAAAAAAAATCTGTAAATGGAAACCTTTCATTTAGACATATCCATTGAACATCACTTCCAGGTGCTGGAAATGGAAAATAAAAAATTAACCTTTGCAAAGAGCTGAATTTCACCCAAAATTAAATTAGCAGATACTCTAATTTGCCAAAAAAAAAAAAAAAAAACACAAAAGGGGGAATTTTTTTTTTAATCAGTTTCTTCTAGTCTGTCCATGTTTTGAAATGGTTTGTGAACTGGCGCATCACAGCTTGCCACTCTGTGTGCTCCGAAGAGGCTTAGGAGAGGCAAGATGTAAAGCAGGGCAAGGCTGTATGAAACTACAAAATCCCTCCACCTTCAGCTGAGAGTAGATATGCATTTCTTCCAGTTGACTGGATTCATTAATTGTAAAGCTCTGGCATGCATAGCCAAAACAGTGCAAAAACACCCAGAGCTTTGTCTCTAGTTATTTATGTCTCCATACACAATTTAAGTCAAGCTATTGATGGTAGAAACAATGATTAGTCAGTTTGCAATGCTAATTGTCTATTCAGACAAGGATCTGTGTCTCAATCCCTTTGCAGGTTCCATTTAAGAACCTGGTTGTGGTTTCTAGATCTTACCATATTACAAATATTGCATTATTTGATGATGAAGTTGGTAATTTCATCCCTTCCGAGCCTTAATGTGCAGTTTGAAAACAAATGACTTCGTTTTAGCTGAGTGCCTAGAAGCTGTCGACAGATGTAGGAGTATTTATTTGGCAAGACTTCCACTGCTTGCCTTCCATGCTCTCAGTCATCTGGTGAAATGAGTGGATGACACTGGAAATGATGAAGCGTGAGCCTTGGAGTTCTCTCCTCTAACACGTCTCTTGGGCCACACACCTCATATTTTTTAACAGTGTATGTTTGGTAGCTGAGAGCATTTTGGGTTTTTTTTGAATGTACCAAGCTGGAGGTGACTTGTTTTGTCTGTGGTAGGCATTGCCACTGTGGTGAGCGGCTTTTGAATTTGACGTGGGCCGCCCCTCATGGCTGTTCAGAAGCAGCAGCAGGTTGAGAGTTATCAGCTTTTGGAAAAGTAGCGGTGCAGCAGGGAAAGCATGTCACCTAATCTGCAGTCCAGGATATGCTGGGATTTTAGTGCTGGCTTTGCCCCTGCTTGGCTGGATCCCCTTGGACAAGCCAGAGGACTCACACCCAGGTGGACCTGGGTTTCTTCCCTCTGTGGAGGAGTTGGTCTCCTTTGATTAATCACAGAATCATAGAATGTGTTGGGTTGGAAGGGACCTCTGAAGGCCATCTAGTCCAACCCCCCTGCAGTCAGCAGGGACATCTTCAACTAGATCAGGTTGCTCAGAGCCTCATCCAGCCTGGTCTTGAATGTCTCCAGGGATGGTGCCTCCACCACCTCTCTGGGCAACCTCTTCCAGTGCCTCACCACCCTCATTGGAAAGAATTTCTTCCTAATGTCTCATCTAAACCCATTCTGCTCTAGTTTAAAACCATTGCCCCTCGTCCTATCGCTACATGCCCTTGCCAACAGCCCCTCCCCATCCTTCCTGTAGGCCCCCTTCAGGGACTGGCAGGGCCTCTAAGGTCTCCCCGGGGCCTTCTCCTCCTCAGGCCAATAATAACATGGAGTTCCTTGCAAACTAGCTTTATAGCTTAAACTTCATTGAAGTACCTAAAATTTTCATGAGGAAAAGGAATCTCCTGGGTGATTAACGATAACATTAGGAAGGAAATGGTACAAAGCCATTTTTCATGCGGAGCTGGAGTTTGGAGATGAATGAGTGATGTTCAGCAAGTAGCTTCAGCCTGGTTAAAAGAAAAAAGTGTTGCAGTTTTTTAAAACAGGTTGTTTTGGCTTTTTAGTTCAAAATTAGATATTGTTCTGAAGTGCTGCAGGTTGTGGGAAAACATTGCAAAACCACATTAAAACAAAACTTATCATTTTTTAGGAGAAAGGAAATGTTTTATTGGGCGTCAAACTGAAAAAAAAAATCAATTACCTGGGAAAGCTGAATGGGTTGAGTTGTGCATGGTATTATGTGGAAACAAAATAGAGGAAAAAGGAAGGTATTGCACATCCTTCACGTTTTTTATACTCACTCAGGGTCAGCCATAATTTGGCTCTCGGCATATCTGTCATTGATTCGTAATCTAATCTTGCTGAGAGCACTTGGAGGTAATTCTGCAAGTCCGACGACAGGTTTCTGCTTCGTATTTTGTCTCTGCGAGATTCGTAGCTGGACTTTATAAAGATAAGGGGCTAATTTTTATAGTTACTGGGCAACCAGGTTAATTTAACATCCCATTGTAGAAACCTAAATGAGGTTTTGACTTTTTTTTGATTTTGCTTTTTTGGTTTTAGTTTGGGGTCATATAGACAGGGAAAAGTAGGGCTTGAGGAGTCCCGCTTGTTTACCGTTCAGCTATTTGATCTGGTAAATGAATTGTGGGTATGCTGATGCGCAGCAGCCAACCTAATATCCAGAAAATTATAGTGACGTCGTTTGGTTTTTGGATGAAAACGGTAATAAAGTCAGGATATTTTCCCAAGGAATAATAGTGCAAGCTGTGTGCCAGAATTGATTTTGATTAGCAATCGATTGCAAAGTTAGCTGTAAAAATAATGAAACTGTGGTAATTAAAGAACACATGCGTATTTCAACAAGTAATTCAGGTAGATGAGCTGAAGTATATGTTGCAAGGTAGCAACAAGGCATTATTTAAGGATGAGATAAAGTAGAAAGGCTTGTGTAAGGTGGTGATAGGTGACAGGTTGCCCTCCATGGTGCCGGTGGGTGGGAAACGGTCATTTCCCTATGCACTTGCTCTGGCGAATGACAGACAGTCTCATTTTTATAATAAAGGAATATTTAATATTCACATGTGCGCTTGGCTCGTGGAATAGTTTTGTGGCTTTCTGTGGCTGTTTCAAAATGACTGGTCAGCAGGGCATGTTTATGCAATGCTTAATTGGCCCTAACTAATAAACCTGATTCAAAGGATGCTGGTAAAACTTCTTATGATACGCAGGCCAAGAGGTTAAGAGAATCGTATCTGTGGAGGCAGCACCTTTAAGCTCGAGCCAAAATTACATGGTTATTTTGCTAAGGGTGGATGTGAAATGATGAAGAGCTATGGTTATGGGTTTGTTTGGCTGAAGAGTTGTCACGGCTGTCCCTGTGAAACAGGTTGGAGGTGACTCCAACCCATGGAGCAGTTGGGCCTTTCTATGTTTTCCTGGCTTTTGACAAACTGCAGATGAGCTCACAGAGGTTTTGCCTTTTGAGCTGCTTCTGTGCTTAGGCTTTATTGGACTGATATGGTTGAGATTAAGCAGACCTGCCCTAAAAGGCACCTGGATCCTGCAAACAACTGCTCACAACTCTTGAAGGACACACATCCGCGCTAAACCCAGCCTAGGTGGGCTCAACAGCATTCAGTCAAACAGATGTTGGATATTCAGGTATGTTTTAGCCTCATGTGAAGATCCCTTGTTGTTTTTCGACATTAAAATACTCTTGGTCACATCTAAAAATCATATACGATCTGATGGGATAAACGATTGCTTTGGAAAATGGCTGCTAATTGTAACACTCATCCGATTGTTCAGTTGTGCCAAGTTTATTTAAAAAAAAAAAAAAACCTAGCATAAAATGTCAAACATCCCACAGATAAAGGATTGTCAGCCGTAGAGCAAAGGAGAAATCTGTTCTCTTGTCACAGTGCACTGGCTCCAGTGCTTATGTCCTACGGTAGAGCTGCAAAAGTGCTGATGACTAAAGAGTGAGTCTCTTAATTGCATTTAGCTATTTAAGCATTACAGATCTTAGCATCCCTCACTGAATTCTCTGGGTGTTTTTCTCCTCATTTTATCCACCGAGTGTAATTAACATTATTACCGTGAGATGTTCATCTTAGTCTTGCTTTGTGAAAAATTGATGCTGGTGTCATTTAGGTGTTTTATCTAGTGGTTAGTCAGTGGCTTGCAGAGTAATATTCCCCGTGGGAAGGTTACGTTTACCACATGTTTCCTGTAGGTTTAATTGCAGCCAAAGATAAAAACAAACACTTGATGCTTCATAGATTGATTGGAGGAGCACAGCAAAACATGGAGTGGAGCATAGAAAAGAATGTTGCTTTAATCTTGCCTCTCAAATTATATTGAGGAACCGCAGCCTGGTTGTTAAAATACCGTCTTAGCAGCAGCAGAGGTAGGAAAACAGATGGGTCGTGTTCATGGAGCAGCGTCGGCACAGGAGATCATCCTTGTACGGTGCTGCAGAGGGTCACCCCACAGCTGATGGAGGGGTGCAGAGGGGGTCCTGCTTGGTGTGGGTGCCCCGTTCCCCACCTCCTGCCCCACCAGCTGTGGTAGCCATGCACAGTGTGAGGCATCGGGGAGCTCTGCTCTACCCTGGGTAGTCGTCAGGAGTAAAGCAGCTCTTCCTCCTCTATTCCAGAATATTTCTCCCTCTGTTGAATTAAACAAAAGTGCCTGGTTTACTTATAGGCACAACCCGCTGCTTAAACTACAGGAAAGTTGGTAATAAGTATTTTCTTGACGTTCATTTATTAGCAGGCTGTTAAGCGTGACATAACAAGAGATAAATAGTAATCTGCCTTTCACCTTAATTTTCATCATCAGTTCCCTGGCTTAAAGTTGAAGAGTTGGGAAAACTTGTTAGCACCAAGTGTTGAGCCAAATATATAAGATATTCCTGGGTAAAAGAATATTAGACACAGTCTCATCAGTGCCTGTTTTCTCCATACCAACCGCTTTTCTTCCTCACAGTGGGGTGAAATATTTGTGCGTCTCTGGTGGCACGTAGCCATTTTTAGTGCTTTAAGTAGGTACTCAAATTCCCCATTGACTCCTTTGGCTGGGTTGCCAAAAAAGGAGTTACTATTACTGTACATCAGTCGTATGTTCAAGTGGGCACCTTTGTGAGTGACAGCTGCATTGATGCACGGAATATGCCCTCATATATTTTAAATTAAGGAAATAAGTGATAAAGATCAGCATCCCACACCATTTCCTCATATGACCTGTTCTGTTCAGTGTTACCTTGTTTTATCCAGCTCGGGTAGTGTTGTTTATCCCATCTTTTGGTTTGCAGGAGCCTAAAAATAGCAGAAAGTGCATCCCCCCGTCAGTCTTAAGTGATGTGTCATCAGCGTGGAGAGAACATGCACAAAAGAGTAAGACTGCACCTTCCCCTGCCCTCTAACTAGGGCAGTTAAAGCTTGAGGTAAGAGAATGGTCTTGGAAGTGTTCCCATTGTTAAGAAAATCCTGCACGCTCAAACCTTGGAAGGCAGCAAATTCCCCCGTAAATTCTGTATGCCATCGCTGTCTTGAACACACCAGGTTGAGTGTTGAACGAGGGCAGAATGTGGTGTCTCCTTCTCCGTTTCCCATCAGATAGTTGTGCTTAGCCTGGCCTAAGCTGTTTGGCAATGGAGAATCAGTTCCCATCCATTTCAGAGTTATCTAGGGCCCAAACCAGAAAGAATTCTTCGAAGTCAGAGATACCCCTTAATTTTTCCTTAGAATACTGGTTCATGAAGGAGAAGGTTTAATAAGCTTCCTATGTTATGCACCAGAAAGCTAACTGGTACCTATGGTGGTACTACTCGGCGTTCCTTGGATAGTCATGAGCGTGAACTTCAGAGGAGGTGGGTCTGAGCTGGGTCTGGAGTCATGTGAAGAGCAGATCAGCAGCATTGCTCTGGTTGAATGTTCCTCCCAGAAATTAAGCCCCAATGGCCACACCAGAGGGGTTGTGTCCCAACCACGTGAAAGCTGAAGGTACAGGGAAGGAATTGTCGCTGTGGGCAAACTGGAAGCCTTGGCTCCAAAATACAATTGAATCCCCTGTTAGACACCAGCTGGAGAGGATGGACTTTTCATTCCAAGAAGGGTGATTGACATACAAGACGGTATAAGAAGTTGCAGAAAAACTAATTTAGAAATACAATGGGCATGAGTAATAGTCCTGAACTGCCATTGACAGTTAGTTAACTTTTACCCCATTCACTGCTTTCTTCTAGATACAGAGAAAACTTCCAAATGTCACCTGAATTAACACCTTTCCTCTAATACCTGACAAAGGGGTAAATCCTCTTCTCTAAGAAAGTGTCAAAACTCTGAAAACAAAGTAACAAGCCTTTTAAAGTTATTTGCTGCTGACCAAAGGCACCCCAAATCGAGAGATCGCTTAAATACATGAAAAAGTAAAAAAAAGGAGACATGTCTCTAGACCAGAACTGTATCCTGAGTTACCACTTTTCAAATTAAAATGAAGAAAATGCTAGAAATCTGTGCATTTCTGAAATACTTATTTCAGGTTTTGTAGCGTATTGTTTTCTCTCTAAAGTAATTGTAGGACAGCATGGCCCTAGAGACATCCCGAAACAGCCTCATGTGCTGGACGGTAATTTAGCGTAGCACAGTCTGCAGTTTGGTTAAGATCCTGACATTAGGGATGATATGTACTTGTCATTGTGCTCTTAAAAAATACTGCTTGCTCATCTGTACTTACAATTTCTAGATAGAAAATTTTCACTGAAAATTTTAAGCTCCTTTCTGCATTTTACCGAGATTTCTGATATTTGTGATTATTTCAACACCCAATTGAGTCTATGTGCCCACATTGAGAAATGCAGGTGAGACCTAATGTTTCCGAAAACCAGACACATTTAAATCCTGGAAAGCCCCATACCTAAGAAGATCTCTCAGCTGCTGCACTGACTCCTGGCGCCCTCCCATTTGAAAATGGGGCTGAGTTTCCCCAGTGGAGTCCTCTAAGCTGGCGAGGGTCTTGGTGGCAGCTGTCTGGGTGGCCTGTCCCCATGTGGGCAGGTTTGCATTGCTCTGCGGGCTGAGACCGTCTCCTGGAGAGCGGGGAAGCTGCTGTGGCATGAGGCTCACTTTGCTCCCAGTTGGACACGCAAGCGTAGATTTAGGTGCCTGACTTTAAGCACTTTGTTTTTCAACAGGGCCACAGCTTTTTGAAAAGCCTCTGCATCCTGACAGCTTTTAGGCGCTGATGCTCATGACTGTGTTTAAACAGGAGCTAGGGAAACAAAGCTCCGTTTCCCATTTCAAATCCCCTAAATCATTTCTCACAGATGCTCATGCTTTCGTAAGCAGCCCGTTCTCAGAGAACCACTCAGAACACCTCTCCTATGAGGACAGGCTGAGAGAGCTGGGGGTGTTCAGCCTGGAGAAGAGAAGGCTCCGGGGAGACCTTACAGCAGCCTTCCAGTATCTGAAGGGAATCAGGAAAGCTGGGGAGGGACTTTTTACAAAGGCATGTAGTGATAGGATGAGGGGTAATGGCTTCAAACTGGAAGAGGGGAGATTTAGATGACATCTGAGGAAGAAATTCTTGGCTGTGAGGGTGGTGAGCCCCTGGCCCAGGTTGCCCAGAGAAGCTGTGGCTGCCCCATCCCTGGAGGGGTTCAAGGCCAGGCTGGACGGGGCTTGGAGCAACCTGGTGTAGTGGGAGGTGTCCCTGCCCAGGGCAGGGGGTGGCATTGGGTGGGCTTTAAGGTCCCTTTCAACCCAAACCGTTCTGTGATTCTGTGAACAGGAAAGCACAGGCTCCTGTACTGCACTGAGAGCACCTTCCTAGTCCTGCTCTTTCAGTGCCCCTCTTGATCTGAGTGGATTTTCCCGATGTCCCAAACAGAAGATGAAATTAGCTGCTCTTTTTATTCTCCCTCAGCTTAACTTCGTCTTGTTTTCTGTGAGCTCAGCAGAAGCTGGTTGGTGCTCAGATGAGCTGCTCAGTTGCTGGGAGCTCAAGAGCTTGGGGACTCGCTTCTTTAGAGGAATTCAGAGCTCTCATGTCAATGGGCTTGTAGTGTCCTTATCAGAGGTATTTTGTTGTTGTTGTGCCTGCTGTTGTTTTAAAATTGGTTTTAAGAAGCTGTTCTTGCCTAGCTATTGATTGCAGAGCCACTTGTATGATAGCAGAGTCCGGAATAATATTTTGGAAACACATTCGTAGCTGACTCCCGTTACCTTCTCTTACTGGGTATGGAGCCCTGCAAAACGTAAGTCCAGTTCCAGGGTACGTAGAGGCAAAATAAAAAGGAGCAATACACAGGGTCAGATGGGTAAATAAGGCGAAAGGAGTATTTCCAAGGATCTATGAGCCTGTGCTGTTCAGTCCAAGCCCTGAAGTCAAGATCTGATCCAGATTCTTGAATATGCAGCAGTCTTTATGGCCCTGTGATGTTTGCGCAGACAAGGCACTGCCAAGTACTTCCCTTGGTTGAATTTGCACACACCTTCAGCGGCTCTCCAGGTACACCCCTCAAGCACCTCAATTGAAGAAGGTAATATGACTCACGCCATAATGCGCAGATAGGGCGTGACTGGATCGTCTCCTGTCTGCCTGTCTACTTACCTTGCCTCTGTTGCTGTAGTACTTGAGAACATGATGTCACTGGAGTCATCTGCCCATTTATTTATGGGTGTCTGTATTCGTCAGTCATTACCATAATATCAAAAAACCAGAGATGGGTGACTCCTATCTGTCTGCCCATGTCTGACAGATTTCTCCAAGCCCGTCAACATAAAAGCTAACTACTTGAAAGGCTGATGTGTCCTTTTGGATCTCCAAGGTCGCTGAACCTGAATATCTGCGTGAATAGTCTTCGAAGCGTTGCAGCCCAGAGCAGGGTTGCTTAGAGCAGGGATGCTAATGCTTGACATGAGCAAAGGGACCAGATTTTTATGCTGCTGTGTGCTATGGGTCCACTGCAGAGCATGAAATATGCTCTTGGGTTTTTTCTGTGTTCATTTTTCTAGTGCTGCTGACTGACTGCTGGGATGCTGTTCCCTAAAGCCACGCTTCCAACTTTTCCTCCTTTCTGCAAAGAGAATAAAAAGGGAGCAGGACTCCCTCTAATGCTGAGATGTGGAGTTAGAGCTCTCACCACTGCAGTTGAGCACTTAGTTACATAGTTGTTTAATTAAAAAATTGTAATTAAATTAAATTACTTTGTTTCACAGCTGCTCCTTTGCCAAGGAAATGGAGGTGGGAATGTTTAATGACGCAGCGTCAGATTTGGAGTTTATGAGTCGGAAGCCAGAGGAGCAGCACAGAAGGTGTCACTAAGTAGCCGGCTTCCAGGCTCTGTCCCCAAAAATGATCCTGGATGCTTCCTACTGAAGTGCTGGGCCTCTGAAGTGCTGCAGCAGGAGGGGTGGGTTTTCGCGTCCTGGAGCCCCAGATGCATGATGTGACTTGTGGCACCCACATCATTTAAGCCATATGCGATATTATTTCCAACCTCTGAACTACCCTTCCGAGTCTATGAGGCGGTTCCTAGCCTGGCCTGTGGCAGAGGATACCAGTAGCTTTTTTTGGGTCGTTTCTAAAGGAGGGCTGCCACCTAGGAACCTGCAGTGTTAGGTTGATGATTGCACTCAATGATCTTAAAGGTCCCTTCCAACCTAGACAATTTGCTGATTCTATCTGTGTGAGCTCCCTTGGGAGCTAGCAAAGCTCAAGGTGAGCTCTGGAGGCATGGCTGCAATTTGCAGGTGTCCCCCTCTGTCAAAGGCCTCTCTGACCACAAGCATTGCCTGATTATGGGGCATTGTGGCCAAAAACGTGGCCAAACCCCATGTCTGAGCCTCTGTTGCTGAAGGTAAAGAAGAGGCAAGAAGGAGTCTCTAGAGGTACCACCGGGTACAACAACCTATGATGCATGCATCAAAAGATGGGCTTGTTGGACATACCTTTCTCCCATTGCTGTGCTGATCTCCTCTGGGATGTGCTTGTTCTGTTGATGGAGAAAGGGCATCTATTTCTGGGACCATCAGCCAGAGATGTTTTATGAGTGCGAGATTTTTCCAGCAGAATTACACGGCCCATTTCCCTTAATATCTGTTTATACCTAGACCAGACTGGAAAGGGCAAATCTGTTTCACGCAAAATGGGAATATTTTAAAATTTGGTTCTATTCACATCTGGAACAAAATGCAAGAAAACACAATTCTCCAAGGGAAGTTTTGGGGCCTGGAGGCTGATGGTCTGAGGCTGAGGGTATCTGGGATATTAATCTGGGGCCAGATGCTTGAAAGACTTAAAAAAAAAACCAAAAAGGAGGTGGGGGAATAGTGAAGAAAACCAATGCACTTGCTCATGGTAGGGCTTGATCGGTAATTCATCCAGCTGAAGTTTCTCTGTTGAGCATTATTATACTTACAGATCAGTGGAGTTGCTGAAATCCCCCAACTTGCTCACCAACATCTTCCCCTTGGCAACTCTACAGGCCATGAGATGTACCATCATGCTAACGTGGACAGAAATTATCCAGGTTATGAACTCTGTGGGTTTTGTGGGTTTATTTTTCCTTTGGCTCAAGATTAAATATGAATACGGTTATTCAGAAATTTGCTGATTTCAGAGTCAGTCACAACAGGACTAGATAGGAAACAGTTTGCAGTTTTGCAGAAACTCTCCACTGAAATTTCCCTGGTACGGGTATGTCACTGGAAAAAGAATTATGAAATAGCCTCCTCTAGTGGCAAATGTTTTATTGTTGTTTTTTTTTTGGCGGGCTTGACTCATGCTTTTTTCCCTAATGAGGAAAGTAGGCCAGAATGATGTCTGCAAAATAAGTGGTGAGAGGGTTGTTTGGGTTTTTTTTGTCTGATAGAGGTTTATGCTTGTCCTTCTGGTAAAGACACCCAGCATCTTTTATTAACAAACCTTTTCCTGTGTGATCAGCTCCCCATCTGGATATAAGCATAGTGCTGGGACAGTGTATTTAACAATGAGAATGAAGGTCTGATGGATGATAACGGCACATAAGAACCCATTTAATCTATTTGTGTTTTTCACTCACACTTTTCTAGTAGGGTTTGGTGCAGCATCTTCTCTGTAGAATGGAAGTTTGGGAGAAAAATATTGAATTTTGTACTTTGATCGAACTTCTTCGAGGCGTTAACTTACATGGTGAGGATGGAGGCTTCCATCTCATTTATACCCGTGCAAATACAGTACAACTTCTGTGTCTTCACATCAGGAATTCCCAGGTATAAACATGGTCTGAATCCACTTGCAGAGTGTTTTATTTTTTTATTGATGTGCATGCAAGGAACTTGAGGCTGATTTTCCAAACGGTGCATCCAACTGACATTCAGGGATGTCTGCTCACCCTTCTCTCTCCAGATCTTAGGTCAGTATTTTCAGTAGTTTATTTTCCTATGTTACCACAGGAAAATAAAATAATGATGATTTGCACTGTTATAAAACATGAGCAGAAATGAAGAATAAAATCTAAAGGATTAGACCCAACCCCAAGTTTGTGTCAAATTAAATGACTTTCAACCCATTCTTTTCCTCTGGTAAATAGTGAAATCATGATTTTTATTGGAGCAAATTTATTTAATTATCATAAATGAAATTACTTTTATTAGCACTGATGTGCATATTGATTTTGGCTGGAAATGCTTGCAGGCTGCTGAGGGAAGAGCTTTCCATGTGAGTTGTGTTTGCGCAGAGCGTTTGGAAGTGGCCTGGGGGTGATGCAGAACCGGGGGAGTCAGAGTGGGTCAGACTTGGCAAGAGGCTCCATCATTCCCAAAGGATCTGCTCATTACTGAATGCTGCAGCGGCCGTGGTTGGGCTGCCTGCCATTTGGCCAGGACAGGGCTTTGGGTACTTCACGCTCAACTCTCACCTGGACCAGGGTCTTTGGGGTTTCCTCAACCACCTTTCCTGGTAGCCACCACCAGACTCAACCCATCTCGGCTGCTGGCGGCTTGTCTCAGGGGGATGGAGATGGAGTCTCTCCCATCTCCTCATCCCCAACATCTGCCCAGTATTTCCTTGCAAATGTCTCAATGTGATTTTCGGTGGGTTTTTTCAAAAGCACTTTATGGAGTTTGATACATGCGTGGCAGGGAAATATAATCAGTTTTATGCTCCCAATTCCCTTCAGGTGTTTTTGCAAACCCCATCACAAACATACATGGAGCATCCAGGAAGGATGGGGAAGGACTCTTTATCAGGTAGTGTAATGATAGGATACGGGATGACAGCTTCAAACTGAAAGAGGGGAGATTTAGATTGGATATCAGGAAGAAATTCTTTGCTGTGAGGGTGGTGAGCCCCTGGCCCAGGTTGCCCAGAGAAGCTGTGGCTGCCCCATCCCTGGAGGGGTTCAAGGCCAGGCTGGAAGGGGCTTGGAGCAACCTGGTGTGGTGGGAGGTGTCCCTGCCCAGGGCAGGGGGTGGCACTGGATGATCTTTAAGGTCCCTTCCAACCCAAACCATTCTGTGGTTCTATGATCCACCTTCCCTCAACAGGCAAGTGAAGGGTTAGTCTTAGTTTTGGTCTGTAATGGAAAATAGGGAAAATGCTCCTTTTAGATTTAAGAATTTCTCTCCAGCACCTGTAGTACCAGATATGAGTAAGCCCATGCTATTGTGAGGGCTCGGATTAGACATTTGCTGTGTTTTCTTTCCCATGTTTGGCGAGTAAGTAAAAACTGGGTTTGAGTTAGAAGTTTGCCGGTGTGATCGAAATTTGCTTTCCAGGTATCAGAAGGATGTCATCCTACAGGGCTTGTGTAAATACTCAGGTGGCTATCAGAATACTTGTGTCTCTTTTTTTTAACAAATGTTTGCTCTGTGTTCATCAGCATTTATGCATGTGTCTGTCCTTGGGTTATGATAAGAGGCAAGGAAGGAGCGGGGGCTTCACTGTGAGCTGCTGTGGAGTCATCCTGCCAAAAGCCTCTGCAAATGCGGAGGGTGCACGGCGGCGGCACGGCTGTAAGGCAGAGTGGGCTAGTAACCTGATGTATATTCACCTAATTTTCCCCATATTTCAGAGATGGAAATGATTCGAGATACCCATCCTTGAGTGTGGCAGTGCAACGGTACTGTGCTCTCTTTGGTATCTTGGGAATGCCAGACAAAGCATTCTGTCTGCTAATTAACAGTAGCGCTGCTAGACCCAAGACAGCCTGAATGTCCCTGCTCACTACCACACTGTGCCAAGCAGACTTGGCCTTTAGGTTTTGGCCAGGGGGACACGTCCTGGTAGTAAATATTTACTTTCCCACCCGCAGCTGCAAAGCGATGTGACGTGGATACTGGGTCACCCTGTCCCTGTGCCACGTGTGGGACAACACAAACAAGGGCAAAAAAAGAGAAAATAGGAGTTACTTTTGATTATACTTCATTTTGCAACTTTACTGAAGTGTTCTGCATAGAATATACAATAAACACTGTATTCCAAATAGAACACAATAGCTTTAAAAGTTTAGGTTAGTCCCTGTTCTAGTCCTTCCTGCTTTATTGTCGTGGCGTAACTGCTGGGCGTCACAAGCTCTTTGCAGGCAGGTCACAAAGGGGCTCTCACACTTTGCCGCTTTCAATCCTACGTCTGACTGTGAGTCCTGCTTTTATAATTGAGCTTCCGTTGGGCTCAGGAACTTGTCCTAGGTGTTATAAATTATCGGGACAATTTCTGACACTTGGGAGTTTGCAGCTGTTTAGCTTCATACGCGGAAAAATCTGTATTTCAAACGTGCCCTTCCTGTTAAAAGATATTTTTTTTTGATCGCAGAATGCTTTTTAAACATGTTGCGTTGTGTGTGGACATGAGCTTTTTGCAGCCTTACAAACAACTTCACTCCAGGAGCCTGTTGGAACATGGGGGGTCCTTCCAGAAAAATGCCACTTTCTGCTCGCTGGGATTGTACCACCAGGTGGCAGCTGAAGCCAAGGAAAGAAAGTGCTAGTGCTGCCCTGAATTCCCTTTAGGAAGTAGAAACGGAAACATTCCCTGCATCGGAATATCGGATTCACTCTTTAAGGGGTTTCTTCCTTATTTTGGCTTGTACAGGGTAGTACAATCAGGTCAAAAAGAGAGAGAGAAAAATAATTGGATGGAATCACGGATTCTCCCATGCAAATATACAAATATATGGTATTTTTACTAATCTGAAATACATATAAAATGGGATTAATTGAGACACTTCCTTTTGGCGCTAAAATTTAAACAGCCGAATGACTCTATGAAAATATAATGATCACTAATATGAAAATAGTCTATGCAGGGCGACAGGCTCTAGAAGCCCAAATGGGGGATTTGTCTGGCTGGGCGGCAGGTCAGAGCACTCTATTCCCCTTATTCTCCCCTTCTCCAAGGAGGCAGGAACCTTCTCCTACTCATCACCTGTAGTTCCCTGGAAGGCTTCTGTTGCAGCTGCTGTTCAATGTTGCACGGTGCTGCTGTGGGACTGCGGAGGCAGCGGTGCTGCGCATGCTCGTGTTGCTCGTGTTGCATTTGAGTTTGGTCATAACAGCAGCAGCAGAACTGGAGCCTCAGCTCTCGGCCTCCTCATGACAGTTGGAGGTTTTCTTGTTGAATTCCAGGGAATAAGGTCAACCCTGATTGTTTGGGTTTTTTTTCTGGATGAGGTCAGTTCAAAACTGCAACATAGGATTTATTGAAATAGGAGTGCCTAATAGTTTGTTAGGTTATCAATCTGATCCCATGTTGCATTCATGGAAAGGGGCTATTTATTCTGCAACAGCAGAGCAACAATGTGTGTTGTTTCTCTTGTACACATACTAGCTTATCACAGAATCATAGAATGGTTTGGGTTGGAAGGGACTGTAAAGATCACCTTGTTCCACCCCCCTGCCCTGGACAGGGACGCCTCCCACTAGACCAAGTTGCTCAAAGCCCCATCCAGGGACACCTCCAGGGATGGAGGCACCATCCAGGTGGGGCATCACCTCTAGGGATGGGGCAGCCACAGCTTCTCTGGGCAACCTGGGCCAGGGGCTCACCACCCTCACAGCCAAGAATTTCTTCCTCAGATCTAATCCAAACCTCCCCTCTTCCAGTTTAAAACCATTCCCCCATGTCCTGTCGCTCCCCTCCCTGATCCAGAGTCCCTCCACAGCTTTCCTGGAGCCCCTTCAGGAACTGGAAGGGGCTCTGAGGTCTCCCCGGAGCCTTCTCTTCTCCAGGCTGAACCCCCCCAACTCTCTCAGCCTGTCCTCAGAGCAGAGGGGCTCCAGCCCTTGGAGCATCTTTGTGGCCTCCTCTGGACCCGTTCCAACAGGTCCACGTCCCTCCTGTGCTGGGGACTCCAGAGTTGGATGCAGTACTCCAGATGGGTTCTCACCAGAGCAAAGTAGAGGAGCAGAATCACCTCCCTTGACCTGCTGGCTGTGGCTTCTTTGGGCCTTTATTTCAGCATGCATCGTTGCTTAGATGCCAACTAGCCAAAGCGTATCTGTCGTGGGCAACATGCAGAAGGTAGAGCACCATGCTGGTAGTGGGGCCATGTTTTCTGGGTGCTTGAAATTCTTTGCTGCACTATCCCCATACCAGCCAGCAAGGGAACACGGGGCCACTAATCCTACTGGGACCTCCCAAGCCATCTCTTCTGGTCACTTGGAAAGCCAATAGGTGGGACACATAATACCATGGGTAGTCTGATCAAATTATGCCTTAAAGGGGCTGGGTTTGACTCACTACTGTCTCTTTTGGAGGGCTAATTTGAGTTTTCCTCTTTGGATGGTTAGGAATGTAAATGCCCTCTTTGAACCATCTTTTCTCCTTTCTCGTAGTTGTTTACTCGTCAGTCATCTGCAGTTTTTATAAGGTGAAAATCTCCAGTGAGCACTTCTTAACAAACGGCAGCTTGATTTTTATTGGTACATAAGGAAAAAATATAAAATGGCTGTTTTATTACAAATTCTACTTTTAGTTCTTTTGCTGCAGGTCCTACATTACGCTATAAAGTTGCTTTTTGAAACTGATGCCCCACAGAGGTAACTGATACTCCATAGAGGTAAGGTCTTAGCTGGTCTAAACGCAGGGATCTCAGAGGAGCTGCGTTCCTTTACGCCAGGTGGTTCCAGTCATGGGCACATAATAGACATAAAGTGATCAAAACAAAGTGGAGATGAGACACGAGCTATTTTTTCTCTTTTTTTTTTCTTTAATGAAAACAAGAAATCCAGTTAATATGCAATGAATAACTAGATGGTAACATGGATTAGCTGGACACAGGTTATGTTTTCAATATACAACTCTAATTTTATTGTAAAACCGTAAGAATTATTCTGAATCACTTAAACCATTCTTGAGGTAGCTGAAAAGTACAGAATAATGAAATCTTAATAAGAACCGTGTAAATTTTAGGGAGTTGTCATTACAAATTCATGTAGGCTTCGGGAAAAGGAGTTAAATGCACTGGGGCTTGTGAAAAGAAAAAAACCTACATTTACAAGCCGATTAACGTTGTTTATAATTGTAAGGCAGTAAGCAATGGCGCCGCTGGCTTTTGACTGCCTGTCAATAATTGACATGGGTGACATAAAACCTATCGACTCAAGGTCAGTTGTTGGGAATCTACAGAACTCAGCAGGCGATTAGAGATGGGCTTGGGTACGTTCTTCTTCCACAGGGGTTTTTGACTTCTTTTTGTGAAAATGGTGCCGTTTCCAAGTGGGTAGGTCTCAGAATTAACTTCATTTTTTGCCCCACTGCAGTTTTCTTGGTGTGGTACTGCTTGTTTCTGGCAGCAATAAATAAGGATGTTTTAAATAGTTCTGTGTATTTGGATATCAGCAATATTCACAGCTTGATTATAAGCCACCGTGACACAATAAACAGTGAATATTCTAAAATTGTGCAAATCACAGCATGGTTTGTTTCTGCATCCTTCTTGTTGTGAATTACAAGTACATAAGTGTTAGTGCGTATTAATAAACACTGAAATATTATTTTGGGAAAATTGTTTATTGGTAGTAAATTGGCATGATTCACCTTTCAGGCCTAGATTCAGCAAAACATAAATGCTAAAGCATGTTAAAATGCTTCAGTGACTTGAGTCGGTAGATCTCATTTTAGTACCTAAAGGCCAGCATCTGGAAGACATTTACTTGTCTATGACTTTAAGGGTCGGATCCTCAACACATCTCAGACATTTGCAAGTGATTGTGTTAGAGGAATTAAGAAGTTAGTGCTCCTCAGCTGGAGTTCGGTGATTTTCCTTCTGATATGCAAATTGGTATATGCTCATTGCGGGTCCGTTGCACTGCACAATTAACCAAGCTCATGCACACGTGACTTGTAATCGTGTCTTGGAGGGAGTGGTAATAGGGAGAGCCTATTTAAATAGCTTTTCTCTACTACGTGTAATTATATGCCTCCACAATGACCAAATCACACTTAGAGACAGTATTTGACTTTGAAATCTGACTCTGCTTCTAAATTGCCTAAATCTTATTACTTACATAATATGTGAGCATGGGCTTAAGTTGCAGTGCCGAAGAAGGATGAGTTAAACAAGGTCTCAGTCAAGTTCAGCAACAGAAAATTCAAATCCAGCCCTTGATTAACTCAATTGAAGTGTAACTGTAGCCACATTTTGACCACGGTGTTTGCAGTACTGTACATCTTCAACACCAAATCTGAGTGTTTTCTTCACTTGTCAAAATGGCATTAAGAGTAACTGATTTGGTTGACCCCAACAAGAATATTTTCAATATTTTTCACTAAATCCATATACCAAACAGTGAGCTTTTTTGAAATGCAGAGGTAAATCTTAAACATTTCTAAAATTAATTATTTCAGAATTGTTAGGAAATATAATTATTCTGAGTGCTTTTTATACTTGTAACATTTCCAGTACATCAATAATGCAGC
The DNA here is from genome assembly GCF_028500815.1 of Rissa tridactyla. Taxonomy (NCBI): domain Eukaryota; kingdom Metazoa; phylum Chordata; class Aves; order Charadriiformes; family Laridae; genus Rissa; species Rissa tridactyla. The sequence goes on along the minus strand of NC_071474.1, from coordinate 28,997,743 downwards.
TTATTTAAAAAAGAAAGTAGTACATATTCTACATAAAGAATATGTGGTACATATTTTACCTCATGAATGTTGTTGAGCTATTCATATTGCAAAATGCCTTAGAATAAAGGGTATCAACTAAACCAAGCACCAGGCTCCTGTGGCTGGCGTAATGTACTACGGTATCCTGTTACAGGCATTCTTTGTAATTCTAGGAGGCAGAAAATAAAATTTGACACTCAAAAATAATAAGTTTAGGTAAATCATGTAGGAGAAACGTACATTTATGTCCAAGAAATGGTCAGATGTTGCCAGAACAATACAGCTACATTATGAATCTTTAATGATCTCTGAAAGTCATAATGGTCTGTCACTAATGCCCATTAATGATCTCTCTATACCGCGAGTATGGGCTTGATGTTTCTGGCCAGTACCTTAGAGAATACTTTAAATATGCCTTAAACTTTCTCTGATCTGCTCCCTGTGTGTCTCCTCCAAATGTAGACTGCAATTGTCTGGATAGGAGCAGCTTGTAAGGCAGCATGGCTTTGGGGTTAAGAAAGTCTTATTCAGGTAAGATGTATTTAAGCAATATTTTTACAGGAAAAAATGAGAAGGTATTTCCTGGCGACTAATCCTCTGTAGAGGTGATAAACTATATAAAGAAATTAAACCTTAATATTTATTAATATTAAGAATGTGGTTGTTCTTTGACTTCATGAATTTTCTTTGATAATTCTAAAAATACAATATTTAAGAAGGAAAAGGGAAGTCTTATTGTTAATTACTAGTGATTAGAACTGTAAATATACTGAATATGCTGCTGAACTGGCAAATTTGTCCTGTTTGAATATGTATTTTGAATGTCGCACAGGTTGATTTTATGGCCTTTTAAATATCCGTGCCACATATTTAGTTAATTTTGTGCCCAAGCTTTTTGTTGGCTATAAAACTTGCTTTAAGGAAAAAAAGAACAATGATTCCTGTTCTGTTCTAATTGCCTTTCATGAGGGTACTGTGCCTAACATTAACTGAAGACAATCTTGTTTTGTTGTTAATAACTTGAAAACATTTTTAATACAAAACCATCAGCATTTCTCTATTCTTTTGCAAATGTTTTAGCTAAAGGCTTGTGATGGTGCAATTTATTTTTCTTTAATAATGAAAAAGTATGTCCTCTGCATTTGGCATGTGAAACGATCAGATTACTGTAAGAACCAACGCCCTACGGCTAGAAGGGAAAAACAAATCCAAGGACTCTTGGAAAATGCCCCAATATCAAACAATAATCTGATCGGCGGTCTGTACAGAGAGTTAGATATTAACTGTGAGAGTTAAATATTAACTGTCTGGGTCATATATCATTCTTTATTAGAAATAACTCAACATGATTAGTAAACAACTTTTATGACATTGCACGCGGCATCCATGGGTTTTTTTCTCTTCAAAATTAATATAGTAAATCTAAGTATAGTAAAGCGTAGAATGTCAAGTGCAATTTTTTGGCAGGTTAAAAATGCATTTATAAAATATAATCACTTAATATGTAATCCACATTATTAACTACTAAATGCCTTGCTTTTTTGCAAAAGCGGCAAGTTTTTATAGCGTGATAGCGGTAAGGATGAAGTGGGTCTGAAACTGTATGAAGACTTTGCGGTAGGTTAGCTTTTGGGGAGCACATTGCCTAGCCACAAGATATGAAAGGAATTCTGGTGGTTTGTGATGGACCTTTGATTGTAAATCTGGTGTCAAGGCCCGGGGACGCGTTGACGGAGCTGGGAGGAGCAGGGCAGGGTGCGGATCAGCACCGCGGACAGCAGCCTCTGCCCCAGGGTGACACCGTCCTGGGTGACATCGTCTTGGGTGACATCGTCGCCGGTGACATTGTCTCGGGGTCCCACCGAGAGGGAGGGAGGCTCCACCGAGCTCCGGGTAAATATAACAGCACAGCATTAAATGCCGAATCACAGCGTCTCTCCCTGCTTGCCCCAACCCTGCGCTTTCAAGTTCGCTGTTAATTAACAGCCGGAGGCACCACGGGCGTTGGTTGTAATTAAATATCGCCAATGACCGAAACAAAACTGGAAAAGAAAGTGAATGACCTTGCTGTGGCAGTTACAAGAACTAACCCTAGGTGTCCCTCTTGTTTCTGGTTTTAGCAGTAATTTTATACGTTTGGGTTTTTGACTGAAATTACTGGAAATCTGTCCCATTTGTTTGGTTTGTAACTGTTTACAAATTACTGTTCTACAGCGTGCTTCCTGTACAGGAAACTCTATATTTTGCCAAAAGCCTCCTGAAAAGACTTTACAGCAGAACTTTTTAAGTAGGCTAAAATTTATGGCAATAATGGTTTAAAAATATAGTCAATGAGTAAGACATTTCCTATATTACAGAGCTGGGAAAAATAAAAAGGGCTGAGGAAGGTGGAAGTTTCTCCCAGCATTAACAGCTCTGCTCTGATTCCCAGGTGTTTGTGCATCTCAGCAGCGTTGAAACATCTTGAGTTTGCTCGTATTTGCAAGTCAGGAAGAGGAAAGGCAGAAAAAAAATGCCTGTGTTTAAATGTCTGTATTATGAACGCAGAATCCATATTTGCAGAGGTTTGAGCCATCCAGTCCCAGTTCCAGTCCGGAGGAAATACAGAACCGGCTCTCTTGCTCCAGTCATGTGAGGGGAACTGCCTGGGAATCCCTGCAGGCCTCGCAGAGTGCTGCAAAATTTAATGAATTCTGTGTGGCCATGTATTTTACCCATGCAGCTGTACGTATAGGTGCTGTTTTACAATTAGACTCTTTACCTTTTCATAACTGCCCCATATAGGATACAAGAAAATGCAAAGAGGTCTTCATTCCTTGTGGTTACATGGAATGGGCGGAGTGGAGTTGGTCAAATGATAGCGTTGGAAGATCAGCCAAGATAACATCTTACAAACCAGCAGGCTTAGTTCTGTGCCTCAGGATCTCATTCTGCTCTTCGTCCTTTCTTTCCCAGGAAAAGCTCCAAGGCCTTGGAATGTTGTATCATAGATGAAGCAAAACTAAGCTTAATTGTTTGTAAACGGGATTAAGTTGACCTCAACTGAAGGATAGGGATGTCGAGATACTGATGGGTTTTGTGGTTACCGCTCATTAGAAGGAAAGAAGATCCTGGCAGGGAGAGGTGGAAAACGAGAATGATAAACAAAGGGAAGAGGGTTGAAGGGAGAGAACAGGAATCCTGATGATGTATCATCATCTGCTAAATATGGTGTCTCTCTGCTGTGAGGTTAGCTCAGGGTGATTTAGCAGTATGACTTGGGAGTTGCAAAGGCCATGCGTATGGACTGGGAATTTAATTAAAATCACGGCATTATATTTGTATCTACTTTTGCAGCCTAACATACTAGTTTTATGGTGGTTTCAGGTAGAAATGCAGCTCCAAGTTGGGCAGTTATCCAGTCTCTGTAAAAGCAGATGTGTTCCTATTGTAGTTCAGCTGGACTTAAGCGAGGAATAACGGCGCTCAGCTGGGGCAGCTTCGTATCTATTTCTCTGATTTCTGAGCATTGTTTCTCTGCATAGCAACAAAACCTTTCTGTGCTTTCTGATGATGCCCGAGTCCCCAGAAATGTACCCAGCCGCCGAATGCGAATATTGGGAGCAGCAGCAGATGTTCTGCTATTAGCCTCCTCCTCTGAATTGACTTCTCTGAATTTCTTCTAATTTGCTTATGTAGAATTTTCATACACAATTTTTCTGGTCTCCAGACCTATTTAAATCCAATACAGCAAATTGCAGCTGATAGTTCTCATTCCTATTTCACTAGCTGATGTTCTTTGTAAGTGTTGCTTGCAAAAAGAGTGCATCTAACTTATGCTAATGATTTTTTCTCTGTTTACTTATGATAATGTTGTATTTTTCACCTCAAAATACCTGTGTGATTTATAGATGTCACCGTTGCTCTGTGCTTGCCAGCAGCAGCTCCTGCTAAGCCTGGAGGTGCCACGAGGCCACTTGCTGGAAGGTGGGGGGGGAGGGGGGGGAAGTGCCACTGTGTGACTACTTGGGCTGGTTTTATATCCATGCGTACTACTGAGCACTGCCAGAAGCAAGACACTGAGCTACACGGACTTCTATTAAGTGATTACTTAGTTTTGATGGTGGTAAATATTATTTATTATAAAGATGCATTACATAGATTACAATCTGAATCACTCCGCAATGATAGTTCAGTAAGGCAGAGGTAGTGTTTTCCTTCATGCAGCTGTGAAAATAATGCTGATTTTTTTTGGATGGGAATGAATTGCCATCTGGAGAGGTGCCTTTCTTGCTTCTTTCTTGGTTGTACAGCCCAGATATTTGGTCAGATGAGCGTAGAGAAACCTCACCGTTACATCACTGAATTTAGGTCAGGTCTTCTTACATCACTGTTACCATCATGATTATTACATGGTGAACTGAGACAGAATGCTGAAGTTCGGGCTCATGGCCTTTTTCCTAGTACTCAAGGATATACCTTCCTTCTGGTTACTGAAACTGAGAACAGCATTTTTGCTCAGGTAAACTGGTTCCAGTTCCATGACAGTGAGTGGAGCAAGGTCCCCCTTGGACATGTGCAGAAGCAGCGACACAGTGCAGGCTCTGACTCCAGCTCCTGGAGAGCACTTCCTCCACCCAAGACATGGCAGTTCTTCCTCAAAGTCCCTTTCGTTCATGGCCAGCGTGTTCACATTCTCATTTGTCCTGTGTGAACTTGATGCCATGATGTCAGCAGTCAAGTAAGTCACAGAAAACCTTGGCCAGGCTCTTCTGATCCCAGCCCGGGTAATTTGGTTTCATTATTAGAAAACAGATGGGTCTTACATCGTTAATAGAGCAACGGTAAGCAGCGAGCGTGGCATTCATCACAAGATTGCAGTGAATTTGGCTCTGTAGTTACATGAAGTCAAGGAACGGGGCAGAACTTCACTTCGGAAGGGCCACAGCTGTGAGAAACCGGTAGGAATGTTTGGGTGCAGGTGGGAGGAGGAAAACTCTCAGAGGCTCCAACTCAGTGGAGACCCAGTGAGTCTGTTTTTGTCAAGCTCTTGACAGAGGCTGAACCATCAGATATATGAAAAGGTGGAGGAAGATCCATTTGAGCAGTGTGACAATCTCTAGGCAACTTGCTTTGGGTCTGCAAAGGACTATTTATGTGTTTTGTCATGTGTAAAGTGGCCTTATGTTCAGTTTGACAGTGGCATATAGCCCACACTTCTCGTGTGTCCCATGCTGAGAAGTAAATATTTCAGGGATGATATGCTGTCATTTACATTGATGTTTCTGAGAGTCATCACGCTGAGAGGTGAATGAACAGATACTTCTGTGCATACTGATGTGGGAGGCTCCGGAGTATTTTTTGCTCTGGCTTTGCGGTGGGCAGAGAGAAGTCGGTCGGTCACTTGCTGCAAGTTCCTGGTTCAGGTTGGGCCCCCGGAGACACCGGAATAACGTGTTCCCAATTTGGGAGTCCGCAGAGCTGTGGGAGCTGATCTCTTCTGTTTGTTCTCTGACCTTTCCCAGCTGATTGGCACTGATCTTTTATGCACCGGATAGACGATCTTTTGTGGTTGACATTTTGGGTTGACTGAATATGGATTAACCTAGGCAAAAATATTTCCATTTTTCTACCTTCAAACAATGCCCTCCTTTTCCGAAAATGCCTGCACCACCAGGTCAGATCAAATCCAGTTTTGACTTGAGACGGTGCTGTAAAGGGATCGGAATTCACAGCTGGGAAGGGGCAGAACTGGGATTTCTCTCTTTAATATTTTCTCAGAGAACCTGAGAGGAAACTGGTGTTCTTGATGTGAGATCTCGTGGCCGTCCCGAGCATCTAGCAGGGCACGTCAGGCATGAAGAAGAGACCCAAATTCTTGTCAGAGTCAGTGAACCTTATCGTAGCAAACTTGTGCAGCTCTGATAAGAGAACAGGATTAGGATATGAGAACCTTTTGTAATGCATCAGGCGCATGATTGTTTTTTAAATATCTTAGTGAGATGACTCAGATGTTGAAGACGGAGACGTCGTTTCTCTGCTTCACTGGATGGGGGCCAGTTTCGGCACATTCAGTCCTGTGCGCCAGTTGTACTGGAGTCTCTTCTGGTGTTGGGATTTGTGATTCTTTACTCAGAGAAGACAAAAATCAACCTTTGAACAATAAGTGAGGTCTTAGATAAATTGGGTCCACGTGACGTGTCTACACTGGTGTCAAAAGAATTTATTTTGATTGTTTTTCCTGTTACTGAGCAGGGTTGCCCAGTGCACCTTGGCAAAGAACCACGGCACAGACACACACGGGAACATCCATGTCCGTTTACAAGTGCCCTTACAGTTTCAGCATAAAAATACCTCTATTTATAGCAATATAGCTTGTATAAAGGTCTGCGGCTGGTTATTGAAGCTAATATTTACCATTAAGTTTGATTTTAAGGTAGGTCTGTTGGCTAAAATAGCCTCAAATTTGAGCTCTTGGTCTGGAGCTGCCTGAAGGCACAGCTCTTCCACTGATACCTTTTTCCACCTTGCACTCAGAAATGAACCTCGAGCGGGCTCTTAATTTGGCTCATATCTAGGGTAAAAGTAGGCTGGGGGGGGGGGCAGTGAACTGGCACCCAGAGCCTGGCCGTTCTGCAGCGCCCGTCTCCAGCCGCGGAGCTGGCTGCAGAGGAAAGGCTGAGTCATTTCCACGGGATGTTTCACGGAGGAGCGAAGTGATGCGGGGCTCAGGTCGGAGCAGCTCTGTTTCCCGGTGAATAGTAATTCTGTTTACTTAGAAGAAGGAAAAAATCACTGGGGGCCTCGGTGCTGCTGTGTCATACCCGACTGGATGAAGTCTTGTTTATCTCAGCCTGAAAAGAGAGAGAAGGGATTGTGGTGGCGCTTTTCAGAAAATAATTCTCTACTTTTGGGGAGGCATTGGAAATAGTCCATAGATTTTAGTCCTGAAGCTTTTTTTTTCCTGTGACATCACTAGCGTGTTATGCCAGCGAGAACAAGAGAGCCTCGGGAGGGACTCCTGGCATCCCATGCCCACCTGAGACTTTATCGTCACACCAAAGGCAGCTTGAGTCTTGTAAATACAGAGGGATGGCTTGGGGTTTACGCTGGGCCAAGTGAGGTGTGGACCTGGCTTGTGATTTTTGTTCTGGTTGTGATTTTCCTGCAGCATTTGTTCTCCCCGGGTTTTTTTACCTGTTTTTTACCAGTTTTACCTGTTTATATAGGACCTACTGTAAATATTTTGGTACTTGTTTATAGGGGAAGAGGAAATAACTGACAGTGCTGTTTAGTCTGAGGACATGGGATATTTTGACCCAAGGTGCTGGCAGTAAGTTCCTGCTTTATGGCAACATGTCGTGAGAACTGTTAATGCATGTTATGAAGATGATGAAGGGAATGGAGCATCTCTCTGCTGAGGAAAGGCTAAGAGCCCTGGGGCTGTTCAACCTGGAGCAGAGAATACTGAGAGGGGATGTCATCAGTATCTAAAGTGCGGGTGGCAAGAGGATGGGGTCAGACAGAAGAGTCTGGATCTTCTCAGAATCATAGAATCGTAGGGTTGGAAGGGACCTCTGGAGAACCACATTTACTGCTCTACTGAAGGCATGCGCAGGAACAAGGACACACACAGCTGTCTTGGATACTCAGTGCCTGCACCAGCCTTCACAGAATCCCAGACTGGCAGGGGTTGGAAGGGACCTCTGGAGATCCATCAGTTGAGGTGGAACTTCCTATGCTCAAGTTTGTGCCCGTTACCCCTTGTCCTGTCACTGGGCACCACTGAGAAGATCCTGGCCCCATCTTCCTGACACCCACCCTTTCAGTATTTATAAGCATCGGTAAGATCCCCCCTCAGTTGTCTTTTTTCCAGACTGAAGAGACCCAAATCCCTCAGCTTTTCTTCATAAGAGAGGACAAGGGGCAACGGGCACAAACTGGAACATTCCAGTTTGGGATGCTGAGAGGGGAAATTCCATCTCGACATGAGGAAAACCTTTCCTGTGAGGGTGGCAGCGCACTGGCACAGGCTGCCCAGAGAGGTGGTGGAGTCTCCGTCTCTGGAGACATTCCAAACCCGCCTGGAGGCATTCCTGTGCCACCTGCTGTGGGTGACCCTGCTCTGGCAGGGGGTTGGACTGGATCATCTCCGAAGGTCCTGTCCTCTGTGATTCTACAGGGCACAGATGAGCTTGGGTCCCTCCATGAGTCACACGTTGGGCTCATGTGCCAACCACTGGTGCACTTGAAGAGGCAGCCAGAAAGTGCGGTCTCTTCTCCACCTGTTCCCTTCTCTGATAGCAAAGCTGCACCGATACGCTGCTCCACGCTCGGTCACATCTGGTGACATCATGTGCTGAAATAGCGTGGGAGGTAAGCGGTGGGGGGGAAGGAGCTCCCCTGCTCGCAGGCAGCAGCTGGCACCGTCCGTGCTGCAAAGCTGCAGCAGCTTCTCAAAACTTGCAGCGTCTTTCATGAGAGTGAGGTCTGGAGCCGGCTTGTGATTCTTCTTCTGGTCTCGATTTTTGTGCAGCGTTCATTTCGCCCGGCATCTACTTGTTTATATAGGACCTACTTTAAATCTTTTGCGCTCAGGGTAGATTCCAACACATGGAAGACAGCAGTGGGACCTGCTACGGTGCAAATGGTTCAAAGAGGATGGAGCAAAACCCAGAGTTTTTGCGCTTTTCTCTAATTTGGTGAAAAAGCCACCGTTGTTGGCAGTTTGGGCCAATGATGGAGGTTTGATGCCTTTTCTTGAGGGGCAAGGCAGCGAGGGCAGCACACTTTGTGTTGGTCAAAACCCATGTCCTGTGTTGGTCAAAGAGCCAGTCCTGGTTTGGGGGGGCATGGTACCAAATTGCAGGCTTTGCTTTTGCCCAATCCAGGCAACTTCTGGAGGTTGAAGTATGTTTTAATGCCCAGAATTGTGGAGATAATCATCAGCATAAACTCAACAGATGACTGGGATGAAAAAATGTAAATCAAAAGCGGGTGAGATCTTGGTCTACTTCAAAAGAGTGGAACCACTGATGGGTCAGATCCCAGCTCCAGGTAGCTCATGGCTCTGTCCCTGATGGTAACTCTACAGGTCTGTCCCATGCTGATTTCTGGATCCAGTTTTGGGCCCTTTACTACAGCAAAGACATTGAGGTGCTGGAGCGTGTCCAGAGAAGGGCAACGGAGCTGGTGAGGGGTCTGGAGCACAAGCCTTGTGAGGAGCGGCTGAGGGAGCTGGGTGTGTTCAGCCTGGAGAAGAGGAGGCTGAGGGGAGACCTTCTCACTCTCTGCAACTGCCTGAAAAGAGGGGGCAGCCATGTGGAGTTGGTGTCTCTTCCCAAGGAACAGGCGACAGGACAAGAGGAAATGGGCTCAAGTTGCGCCGGGGAGGTTTAGATTGGATATTAGGAAATATTTTCACACTGAAAGGGTTGTCAAGCATTGGAACAGGCTGCCCAGGGAAGTGGTTGAATCGACATCCCTGGAGATATTTAAAAGACGGGTAGACGTGGTGCTGAGGGACATGGGTTAGAGACGGTTTTTGTCAGAGTTACATTGATGGTTGGACTCGGTGATCTGAAAGGTCCTTCCAACCCAGGCAATGCTGCGATTCTATGATTCTATGAAATGGGGCTGGCAATTTGCTCTTTAGCTTTAAGTCTGCCCCGCTACAATAGTCCCACACAAAGAAAGAGGATGTACGTTGAAGGAGCATCTGTTTGCCTTCTACATTCAAAAACTCACTTGGAATGTCGTTTTATTTTATTTTATCTTTTTAGCATGGTGGGGAGTGAACAGCTCTTGCTGTTCAAAGAAAATAAAGCTGTTCCTTGAGATTTTTATGTCTGTGACACTGAAGTAGTCCAAAGACTGGTCTTGTACCAAAGGCATTTTCCCAAGATGATCTTCATTTTCATGTGCCATTTATAGTAAATGAAGACATGTTTGTAGGAGTACCGATAGATGGGGAGGTTGATCATGCAAAAAAACTGGAGGACTGTTTTTTTGAAACTTAAATCTGATTATGCATATATGCTATTTTTATTCCTCTCTTTAGTTATCTGTCAAGGAACATTTGTGCAAATGAATTTTCTTTATGGATTTTAAGCACGCAAGCTGGAATGCTGGCAGAAAGATATCCTAAGTGCTGCTTTTATATCCTGCTTTTCCCCAGGATGTTCAAGGTTAGCCGAATTCTGAGTTGTGGTTAGTCGTTGTGAAAATGAAATATCATCTGACCCATAGGACAGATCACAATGAGGCAGCTTCACTTTGATCTGAAGATCAAACGCTGCTTTCCAAACTGGGGAAGTGATGGGTGAGTCTCAGGAAAAACAAGCCTCGCCTGTGTGACTGTATTGGAAGTGGAAAGATGGCAAAATTCATAGTATGTTACCGGTGAGTTGAGTAGGATGAGTTATTACTAATAATATCCAACTGGCTGTCTCTTGGGTTGGATTTCACATGCCTTATGTGGACTGGCAGATGAAGGTAGTGGTGGGACTTGTGAATTACAGTTATTTTTACCTTACCGTTTTGCCCAAATAAGAAATTCTTATTTATTTAATATGAACATGTGGATGCTGTGAAGTCCCTCATAAACAAAGGTGAGTGTGTATTCACCCATGCATATATACATACAGACTTCTTGCAGAAAAGAGGTATTGTGGATGGGTTTGTGGGGCTGCCAAACTCAATATACCATATCAGCTGTTGCAGCCTTGGGCTGTGATGGCACATGTTGTACTTTGTCAGATATTCTCTTAAAACTTGTGCATTATGGGCATTTCTTTTATTAAGGCCTGGCCATGCAGCATCTTTTATTGGGGCAGGAGTTCCCAGTTGGAGGAAAGAGGTTTGGACCTGTTGTGAGCTGTTTCTAGCCCAGGGAAGGACTGGAATGTTTGCAGAGGTAGAATGAACAGCTTGAGCTCTTTGAAGTGAAGGCGCTGGGTGACATGGTTTGTACTGTGCTTGCCTGGAACCACAGTGTGCAACCCTAGGGAGGGAGGGGAGGACGGCGTGGCTTTGCCAAGGCTGTGTGGAGGAGAAGAAGGCGGCGCAGGTGTCCTGCAAAGCCTGGCGGACTCTGAAATCCCATCGGAAATGTGGTGCTGTCACACCAACCCACCTGCATTGTTTCTGTCTTGATAGCCCCAGGGGAGCCCTGGGGCCGGCCCAGGGCACACAGGACACAGCTCCCGGACTTGGGTGACTGAAGTTGCCATTGTGGTCCCTGGTGAGTTCAGCTCCTGCAAGGAACCAGCCCACAGCCTCCCCCCAGCAACAGACATCCCACCCTGCCTCCGCACCTGCAAGTGACTGCGAATCCCCTCTGCCGCGGGGATAAATTCTTTCAATAGCTGTTTGCCTTCGGGGTTGCAAATCTCAGTTTTGTTTCTAGCCTGAATTGGCTTTATTTTAGGCTCCAGCTGCTGAAAGCATGCTGAAGAGCAGGGGTGGGGGTGGCAAAGGGACCCCCAGGACCTCCTGCTGCCTGTGTCCTGTGTGCAGGGTTGGGTGCCCTCTGTGCAGGACATTACCCATGACGCGGTGCCAGGCTCTGACACCAGGCTCCACTCCCAGCATCGTGGCACCGCTGCTGCTTCTCCCTGCCCCGGTACCCCCACTTAGCCAAGGGTGGATAAACCCAGAGCCTGGCCTTGCAGGACACAGAGGCACCGTGGGGATGGGGCGGGGTGGAGAACATGGCAATGACAAGGGAATGGCGCTCTCTGAGGATTTTCTAGTCTCTGGTAGAAAAGTGGAGCTGAGAGCAGGTGTGGGGAGGAGGAAGGAAAGGCAAGAGAGGCAAAAAGCCCCTAATAAATCGGTGAGGCACAGCGGGGGCCCTTCCTGTAAGGATGAGGGAAAGGCAGGGGGGAGCTCCCCTGCCTGCCCCCCTGTCTGTCTCACCGAACCCCCTTCCAGCCGCCGGCCAGGCGTCCTCACCCTGCTGCTGAACCCCCGGTGCCAGCTACTTGCTCATCGCGGTCACGTCTGTTTGGGTGTCTGCGCCTCCCCAGGAGGCGGCTCTGCCAAAAGCGGGTACCCACAGCCCGTGGTGGGGGGTGTGTGTGTGTGGGGGGGGGGGGGTGCTGAGGTGCACCCCCTTCTCCCTGCCGGTCTTGCTCCCCTGGGGGGGCTCCCCCGCAACTCCACGCAGCCACCGGGGCAGGTCTCCCTCTGGGAGAGGAGGAGGAGGAAGAGGAGGAGGAGGAGGAGGAGGAGGAGGGGAGGGTGGTGATAAGGGGCTTGCCGCGTCGCTTCCATCATTTCTGTACCCAGCGCACAGCTCGGAGGGGCGGGAGGGGGGGGTGGGAGGGGGGGGGGACGCGAGTGCCATCGGCTGCCTGAGCTCGGCGGCTGCTGCAGCGCGGCGCGGAGCTGCCGGGCGTCGGGGGAGCCCGGGCTGTTTACCGCCTGGCGACAAAGGTGGCCACGCACAAGCCCAAGGCGGCCGCGGAGAGGAGGGGAGGCTGCGCTGGCAACGGCAACCTGTAAGGATTGAAGGGGAAGAGCCATCCCCAGGCGTTCGGCAGCAGGCAGCCCCGGCTTCCCAGGCATCGGCACCTCCTCCCTGTGTCTCCATCACTGCTTGCTTCGGATCTCCTGAAGGGAAAAGAGGAAAAAAAGCTCCGGAAAACCCCTGCAAGAGGACAGACCCCCTGCTGGAGTCTAACAGGTGTTTGCTGGGATTTGAATGGGGAGGGGACGGGTGGGGAGAAAAGTTAACTGGCGAAATTGGGGCTAGGAGAGATGCGATGATCTTGCGCCAAGTGGATGTGCCATGTCTGCGTGTGAATAGCGCGTCTGGAGAAGCTCGGAGGGATGTCTTGCAAGTGATCTGCTCCATCTCCGTAGAAACGCTCACCGCTGCCTGCAAACTTTCCCCTGCCAGAAGTTGGGAGGAATAAAAAAGCACCAGAAAATCGAAAGGGGAAGATCTTGGCGGACAAAAACGCTTGAGCTAAACTGTTGCATCCCAACCCGGGGCTCCGGTGCAAGCATCCCGCCGCTACCTCCTGGGCTCCCAAGCTGACTGGCGGTGGGTGGCATTGGCCAAGGCGCCCGGCGGCGTCCCCGGCATTGGGGACGGGCCGAGCAGCATGCTGGCTGCGGCGCCCGCGGCCAGCAAGCAAACCCCGCGTGCCTGACCTGCCGGTGGTGCCGGGGCGGTGGCGGCCATGGCCGCAGCCATCGCCAGCTCCCTGATCCGCCAGAAGAGACAAGCCAGGGAGCGGGAGAAGTCCAATGCTTGTAAGTGTGTCAACAGCCCCAGCAAGAGCAAGGGAAGCTGCGACAAGAACAAGTTGAATGTGTTTTCCAGGGTCAAACTCTTTGGCTCCAAGAAAAGGCGAAGGCGGCGACCAGGTTGGCAAGGGTTATGTGTTTGGTGGGGGTTGGTTTGTTTAATTTCATGCAAACTGGGGTGTGCGTCAGGCGTGGGGAAAGGGGGACCGATGCCTCCGGGCTGGTAAAATGAACATGCAGGTATTGCCCCATCCTGGCTTGTATGATCTGACAGATGTGGGTGCCCCGTGCCAGTCCCTTCTCCTTTCATATTCATCTGGTTTATTTGGATAAACCATTGCTTTCTGCCTCACTTGCACACCTGTCTACTAGTAATTCAGTAGCCTGTCTTGCACATATACAAACACACGTGATTTATTTGTGGGGGAGATGTTCACAGGGGAAGTTCCCACACGTATATCTCCTTCGGTTGTTTGTTAAATAACTTGGCAGTCTAGAGAGCTGGATTTTTGTCTTCCTGCTTCGCAGAATGCCTGTGCCGGGCTTTATTTGCTGATTGCAGACGTGGCTTTTTGCTTTCGCTGGCACCTTCCAGAGTTTTGCTTCAGCGCCCTGTTCCTTTCTAGGAATCTCCTCCATGCAGACGCCCTGCAGACGCGATGCTCTCTGTGCCGGAGGTGCAAAAGATCAGGCATGAAGACTCAGTCCCTGATCTGAGTGGGGTTTTTTTGTATGTGGGAGGAGCAAAACCCTCTGGTAATGTTGCTGTCGCTTTGCTGCGCTGAAACCTGGATGCCGTTAGCCACTTAACCCATCTCCCCTTCTCAACTGGCTGCAGGAGAGGTGCCCGGTTCCCAGTTTGCAAACAGCTTTGGGATGTGTTACGGTTCAAAAGCCAAAGCGGGGGGTTGGATTAATTTCTTGTCAGAAAAGTTGGTGGATAAGATTTGTGCATCCATCAGTACCCTTATTAAGGGTTGCTAATAGGAGCTAATATACTTCAGCAAACTATTGCAGGCTTTGCCTTCAGCTCCTCCTAAAACGAAGCGCAGTAGCAGAGCTCCCTGATGCCTTTGATTATAAACACAAGGCGTCTTTACCCAGATACCGGCTGCTAGAAACGACGCGTCGTATCTTCGCAGTGTGTTTATCTCTGAATTCACCGAATTCAGTAAGTTGTTGTGGAGCGAGCTGCGGAGATGCATCGCCTCCTGACAGGCATAATTGTGTGAAATGAGTACAATGCAGATGTCATTGGGATGCAGGGGAAGTAGACTTTTTTTTTTTTTTTTTTTTTTTGCAATTGCTCCTGGTGCATTACCTAGATATCTTAAATGACAGACTTGACAGCACATCCCGTTGCTGTTTACTTTTTGGTCTAGAATGATCTGAAACCGTATGAGATCCCTGACTTTCTAACTGTGAATCTGAGAATGGTTATGGGGGGGGGGGGGGGGGGGGGGGGAAGAAATCTATCCAAACTATGCGTTGTTTTGATCTTTCTTCTTCTAGCTGATGAGGTAATTACCTCAACCCTTATGGTAATATTTATTTTGCAGTTCCACACATTGCTGGATTTCAGGGTTTCCCCCCTCCATTTTCCATATGTTCATTGAGTGGTTTTGCACTCGGGATGCTCCGTACTCCTCGGAGCAGCGAGGGATGGGGGTTTGTTTATTAGAGCTGCAGCAGTTCCTGTGCTAAACGTTTGCTGCTATATATTTAGGCTCTCAACTGTCACTATGGCTCTTATTAGCGCTATCGTAGTAGCCCTCTTTTTCCTCTCCATTTAAGAACTCACACCTTTTTAAAAGGCGGAATACGCTCTTTGCCAGCTCATTTCTAATCTTAAACGAGATAGGGCTGAGCTGCTGAGGCCAAGCAGCACGCCGTCGGAATTTGGATTCACTGGAAGCTGATGGCACCGTGCTACCTACATTACAATCCAGAGTGGCATTTAATCATTTCGCTAATTGATTTCAGAGCCGTAAATCCCATCTCAACCTAAACGCAAAGTGTTGCCAAGCTGGTTGCCCTGCTTTTGGGTTGGATCTTTTTTTTTTTTTTTCTTTCATATCTCAGCCTTGAGAAGAAACCCGGAGGTTTGGTTTTAGCATCCTGCTCACTTGGAACGGCACCTCAGGATTTCCCACATTAATCTCCCTGTTGTTTTTTTACAGAGCCTCAGCTTAAAGGTATAGTAACAAAGCTATACAGCAGGCAAGGATACCACTTGCAGTTGCAAGCAGATGGAACAATTGATGGAACAAAAGAGGAGGACAGTAGTTATAGTAAGTGACACGAGAATAAATGGTGTGTTTGTGAATTGTGGTGTCTCCTCCTTCCCCATGTAGATCCCTTCCCAATTGTTGTCCTGGGATGACTGGGTGAGTGGAAGCGGCACGACCGCTGCGCTCCCGGCGCGGAAGCCTTTCAGACTTACTGGGTCTGAGAGAAATGCAAATAAAAATCACTTATAGAAATAATGAACCAGAGGAGGTAATGATGACACATACGACAAACAAAGCAAATGTTATCTCCATGGTAATCTAGAGAAGTTCATTGCTGTCCTTTAGGATTTTATTAGACTTTTTTTTTAAATTTTTTTTCGACAGGGAAAATTTGCTCGCCTACTCAGAGCGCCTGAAATAGAATAACGCTATCTCCACTCTTAAACAGGGGCTCATTCAAACGGAGCTGTGTTATTTCACACAATGAGAGTTCATCATCATTTTAAAGTTCACATTTCCCTATTATTATTATTTTTTTTACCCCTTCTAAACTTAATTATACCTTCAGCTTCCAACCAGATTTCTTTCCCTCAGCTGTTCCGTGAGAAAGCTCTAAACGGTTTTGATTTTTTTTATTTATTTTTTTTCACAACTTTGAGAATTAGTAGGAAAAAGGAAAAGATGACTAGACGCACAACTTTGGTGTGTGTGAATAAGACATTTAAGTGTTTCCCATAGTCGTGCTGTTTAGCTGAAACTACGTTTCTGTTCTGAAAAGAGGAGCCAGGAGGAGCAAGGAGCTCGAGAAGGTATTTCAACAGGAAAATCAACAGGCAGAGCTTTCATTTTAATTATTGAAAAGCACTGATTTAAGTCCCATCCTTTTCATAGGAATAGCATTTGCAGGTGACAGATCGTTTCATTTTCCAGGGCACTTGAATACGGCCCAGTAAGATGTATCCTATGTTATTCATCCCATCACTTGCTCCCACACGTTTTTTAACCCTTTTTGCATCCCGGTATTAACTTGGGAGTGACGGGAGGGAACGGGTTATGCTGCTGAAGGAGGTCTCCTTGGCATCCTCTGAAGGTACTGGCCTTAGGGTAATCAAGCTTGGGGTCCGTAGGGACACCTGAGGTCTGGCTCCAGGTCCCATCCTCGCCCATGGAGAAGGTGGCCTGAGGACCAGATCAGTGCGATGCGGGGTGGCCGCTGCCAACTAATTGACTTCTCCTCAGTGGAGCCACGAAATCCGCTCTAAGAACAATCCTTATAGACCTTAAACATCGCTTTTCTTTCAAGTGAATGGTCTAATATTTACAATATAAAAAGTCAGTGCAGATCGTTCAGGATTTCAGGGTAATTCTGTTGATTACCTTCAAAAAGAAAAAATAGGCAAACCTTACTTTTTACATCAAAGCATGATATTATTATAAACTTCTAATGCACCAGACCAAATAGCTGAAATTCCATCTTTTTTTTTTTTTAAGTGATAATTTCACTCAAATACTTTGCTTGCAATTCCTCTAATAGGGATTCTGAGATTCAAACGAAGATAAAATTTATGGGAATCTGTCCTTTTTGACGTTCATACAACTGTGTCCGTTTCTAAGATGCCTTTGTTTTCATGGTGTCCTTAAACTTCCCATAACCCCACAGATTACAAAGCAAATCATAAAAACTCCTTCTTGCTGGATACCAGCCTCCCAAAACGCCAAATACTTAAATATAATGGAAGTATCCCAGAAATGGTTGCAGCTGAGCTGCAGTATCTAAGTGTTCAGAGGAGGGATTTATCATAAAAAACCATGCGCTTTTGTATGTATTCCTCCTTTACATAAGGTAGGTGTATAGACCCAAAGGTCCTGCAGTCCTGAATTTATTCTAATTACCATATTTTTAACGGAATTAGTAAGAGACTGATTTATGCTGTGGATCAGAGCCCACGTGAGGGGCTTCTCCCAAAGCCTTGCCCGCATGAATATTAAGGGGATCAGGCCCTTTAAAATCCTTCGTTCCAATATCTGCAGGGACATCTCTCATTTAGCCCGTGTTACTGCACTGCCGGGAAGCCACGGGGCTTGTAGCCCCCTCTGAATGAAGGAGGGTCCATTCTCTTCTCCCCTGCACCCCCGAGGGGTATCACTGCTGTTCCCTTTCCTCACCTTCACTGAACATCTGCTCTAAGGCCATTTGCAGGACGATAATTAAAACTCCCCTTCAAGAATAAGGGGAACATCCTCTTATTCTTATTCAGCAGTGGCCAGCAGAGCAGTTGCACAGCATTAGGACTCTAAAACTGCATTTTTTTAGAGCAAACTGTAGCTGTAATCCACCTGCTCTCCAGACAGAGCCTTACTCAGCCTTGTTTAAATTTCAGAATTTGCCTGAAATTTCAGAATTTGCCTGGAGAAATTGCCACTCCCGATAGAAATTGCCACCCCCGATAGCCAGCTGCTGGTTTGTGCTCCTGACAGCATCCTGGGGCCAGGATTCCACCTTCTCCATCGTTTTCTTCCCTAGCGCTGGGTGAGAAGCTTGCCTGAAGATCCCCTTGGGCTCCTGGCCTGGGAGCAATTATTTCAGGCTCTGCAGACCTACTGCTGTACTAGGCTTCGCGAAACCAAGGTTGGATCCACAATCGCAGGGAGTTTAAAAGCAAGCTGAGATTTTTGGAGCAGAGTTTTAGGCAGGAAGAAACAGGGATTTGAGGAGCCATAGCACTCACCAGACCCCAGGGTTAGCCAAAAGTCTACGTAATTTGAGGAAGCTCCTCGTGGAAAGGATTTCCTGGCTGAGAGAGAGATTTCGCCTCATTAAATGTATTAAGTAGGGCAAGGTTTTAAATCAAGGCAGAATTTATTCCCCAATTTTGGCAAGACAAAGAGATTTCAAGACCGATAAAATAAGGAAATAGAGGAAACAATTTCCTGCAAGTCCAGGTGGCCAAGCCAAGGATGGCACAGAGCTCACAGTAATGTACGCATTCACAAATCCAGCTGTGGCCCAGTGCCTTTTATTTTGCAGCTCTAATTCTCTGTCGGCTTTTGTTGCACAAGGGCCGTAGCAAAGATCATCTCTCCCTTGGGCATCTCCAAGTTTTTCATTACACTGGATAGCATATCCTTATTTTAAGCAGCGCAAATGTAATAGGGAAAGGCTAAGACGCAGATCACTTTGCATTATTTTGTGCTAACACAAAGTGATTGTTGTAGCAAACAATTTATTTTCCCGTGGCTTTTTGCCACCCCTTCTGCCACATCTGCCCGCATGAGCGTCAACCCCTAGAAAGGCGATAGCATCTCAAAGCCCGTGTCCGTGGCACTGGGGGCTTGCAGAGAAGGGGGGGCTGCGTGGTTCTGCTGTTGGTCCCATCACATTCGCTGGTCACGGACAGGGCACTCACTCATAGAACCACAGGATCATGGGATGGTTTGGGTTGGAAGGGACCTTAAAGATCATCTAGTTCTATGCCATGGGCAGGGACACCTCCCACTAGACCAGGTTGCTCAGAAGAAGCAGGACTTGGACTCGGAGGCAACAGCTGGGGCAGCCTGGCTGTGTCTGGCTGTGCCCCCCTCTACCAGCCGGTCCCTGTCCCCTTTGGCAGAGCCATTGGCGGCAGAGCCATCCTCACTCCCCCACAGCCCTTTTCCCACTTCCGAGAGCCTGTGCCACCGCAGCTGCTAATCCCGCCGATGTCTACACCAGCTCCTGAGTGTGTCGAGTGTGTCCCAACCTTCGTCTTGCCTCAAAATAGAGCACGGAGGTTTATGGCAGGAAAACATGTCCATCTGCAGGGGAAAGCAGCTGAGCACCCATGGCAGGGTCTCCCGTCTCCAGTCACTTTGCCAAGCACAGCCCAGCCAGGAACTGCTCACAAAAACCCGTCTCCAGGGCTGGGAGCTCCATCTTCTTATCTTCTCAACTCTCTGTCCTTGGCCAATCCACTGGCAGGTTCCTACCACTATTTACAGCGGAGCCCAGGCTCGTCCCCTTGTGCTGAAAATGCCCAACCGCTTGCCCTGCTCATAAATCTGCCATTAAGAAAGCGCCTTTGGAAAGGGACCTCCAGGTTCTGCCCAGATCCTGGGCTTTAAATCGCGCTCTCCCACCTACACACAGATCAGACGCTGCTTTTTGGGGTTGAACTGCAGAAAAAGAGGGCTCTCCAAGGGAATATTTACTGAGTCAGACAGGGACTATTTTCTCCCCCAAGTAAAGTCAAGCATTTGATAGAACAAATGAGAAAAATCCACTGCTCTTACTGAAAAATCTACGTTTTCTTTGCCAAAAATCACCCAGAACTAGAGGATTTTGTTTTAGGGAAGAGAAAGCCATTTCTATTGATTTTATGCTTGCAAAAGGCGAGTGGGGGGGGCAGGGGGGGCTGTGTCTGTGTGTTTGTGGCTGCCTGGACCCTCGTGTCTATGAGAGGGAAAGAAAAACACAGGTATGATTTCGTGATGTCCTATGTTCATTTATTAGTTCTGGGTATTTCCACCTGTATGCAATGCCCAGAGGTGCAGAGCACCCACAGGCTGCCAGCCCCCTTTTTGGATACACTTTTGACAACTCCGCACCCAGAATTTAGGCTCTGTATTAAACAATGACAGGCTGCAAATTGTCTTTTAATTAAATATGACCGTCTGGGGGTTGCCAGGCTGAAAAAAAAAAAAAAAAAGGGAATTTATCATGTGTCATCATTCTTAGCTTATACTTTTGGAAATAATAAAAATCTATCGAATTCATAATTCAGTTTGAAATTAGCTTCAGACAGTGACCATAAATACCAAACTTCAGCCTGAAGCAGACTGGAGTTTTCCAGCCAAATAATAAACCATTGGAAATAAGAGCCAGTTTGGCTCTTTTTTCATACTCTCTCTGCATTTATAGGGCAGCCTGAAAGGAGATGCTTTGGGCTACGATAACAGTGCTTCAAAATTTTCTTAATTCCCCTTTATTTATAATCCTACATATTGAACACAGAGTACCGTATTCACCTTGTTCTTACCTGTGTTCAATTTTAACGTATCCATGAATCTAAGTTATGGCAGAGCTTTGCTTGGTTTTTGGTTGTTTGGTTGTTTTGGTTTGGTTTGGTTTTTTTTTTAATTAGCCACTCTACAAACCGGAATCTTCATTTTTTGAAGAGAAGTTTCTCTGCTTATAAATCCTGCCACTATTAGCATGTGTACAAACATAAATGCAAGCAGAACATTCGAAGCAACTCAATTTTGAAAGCCCAGATTGAGGGCTTGATCTAAAGAACATGCTGTCATTTCGTTTCGTTTTGAAGTTCTTTAACTATGTTTTTTTCAAACCCATTCTCCTCTCAAAAAGAGAAAAAAAACCACTAAACCCCCGATGAATTTTGAGTGGAAACATTTTGAGATGTTAATGAAGGGTTTTAATTTTTCTGAATTTCATCTTGCTCCTTCCTTTGGGTCAAAAATGGTTACTGGATTTGCTCTGAAATTGCAAAAAAAAAAAAAAAAAAGAAGTTTGTGTTTGTTTTTGGATTACCTTTTTTTTTTTTTCGTTTTGCACTTGCTGTCAAAAAAAGATAACACCAAAACCAAATTCAATGTGTTCAACTCAGCAACCCCCGGATTCCGCTCACGAGGCAGGTAAGTCCGTTTAGCTCTCAGTACCTCCAATTCACCGTCTTCAGACTGGGGGACATACGCTGGTACCCTCTAGATAATTTCTGAGCTGTTGGTGGAAATTGCTATAGAAGAACACGATAGCAGCAGTATTGCTCTATAGCACCCGCAGAAATTAATATATGCACGAATGGGCATTTTTTATTTGGTTCTGGTAATTATGGTTTAATTCTCTATCTAATCTGCCTACTCTAAAGGATTAATTTTGCTCTCCGTCTCCTTTCTCTCCTAGCTTTGTTTAACCTCATACCTGTGGGTTTACGAGTGGTGGCGATTCAGGGGGTTCAAACAAAATTGTATCTGGCAATGAACAGTGAAGGATACCTATATACATCAGTAAGTAAACGTTTTTCATTTTGTTCTCACTGAAATTATGGTAAGAACGTAGTAAATGAATAATTTACTGTTGCAAGGAATCTGTTTATAGACGTGAGATTTGACAGCAAATTCCGTATAGTGACAGGGAATGTGGCGAGAGTCTGGTTTTAGCTTGTTACTCTGTTTCCATCATGAATACGTACAGATGTACAGAATTGAACTGCAGTGCCTTTGATGCAAACGAATGATCCCAAAGTGTGGAATAATGAAAAACCCACAAGGAAAACCCCAAACAGAGAGGATGCTATCTCTTGGTCACTGCGGACTGCTCGGGCTAATCAGCGCGGGGGACAGAGGGAAAGGGACAACTTTGTGAATCACACACGTGCCTGAACACGTTTTATATCTTCCTCTATAATCTCTATTACTGTTCTTAAAAGGGATTAGAGAAACTAATTTTTTTTTTTTTTGTTTGGCCAGGATTTTCAAATAGAAATGGAATTAGGTGTCAAAATCTTATGGCTCCAAGTTGCTGAGTGAGTAAAGAAATGTTTTATTAGCAGTTTTGATGAGGAATGATAGTTAATAATTTTCAGTGGCATTCCTCAAGAGAGCAAACAGTGTTTTTATGAAAAAAAAAAAAAAAGAAAAAAAGGACATTTTTAAAAATAGACCATTTTTCAATTAAAAACATTTAGTTGAACTACGTTCAGGAGTTTTAATTATAAAGTCTTAATTCATTTTTCCCAAGGAGGAGAATAGAGGAAAATGTGATTTATTATCTACTACAAATTATTCTCTTCTATGAATGATTCCCTTAAGGTGCCTTTAATACTGATAGCAGTTAAGTAAACATATTCAAATCTCTCGTTTTGTTTTGCAATGCTGACAGCTGGGACGAGGGGCGGCTTTGCGTTTTCCTCTTGCCAGAGCCAAAGTGAATTAGAACTGGGTGTGCTGTGGGGCAAAGTAAAACTAAGATTTCAGTGAATGGCCTTGAACTCTGCTCTTCTTTTGACTCTGGCTATTTGTTCAGGGCGGTTAATCCACAGATGTGTTTGCAGGGCTTGCAGCCGCGCAGCCAGATCGTGCAAAGTCCCCTTCATCCCGTGTGGTCACGGGTCATTTACACTTGCCCTGCAAATGTACCTTGGGCTGTACTGTGGGTTTTCGTTGACTTTAGCATCCTCAGCCGCGCTCCTCCCCGGCTGCCCACTCCCCGAGACAGCACTTCTGCGGGCTGCATTCCCCCTCAGAGAGCATCCCCTTGAGCCGCGGCTCAGGGTGGGATAGAGAGGTTTGGACAGAAAGGGAAATTCCATCACCGCACGCAGCGAAGGTGCTGGGTTTGAGCAGGTCAGTTCTTTCATCGCGCACATTCTGGAAGAACCAGAGCCATTTTTGCGAAGATGCAGCAAATGGGACAGATTCTGCCGCCGAAGCAGTAACTTCTCGTTGTGAAACGTAATCCTGAAGTCAAAGCGGCCACTGAGAGGATGAAGTTTCATTTCTAGTATCCCTCAATGGGAGGAAGAGGGACCGAATAGAACCCTTATTTAGATTAAGTCCAGCTTTTAGTTTGATGGGTGTCTAGGCATCTTAGGCAGAGCTCAGACATTCACTTTGGTTGTAATTTTGGTATTTGCATTGATCAGGGGTAGTTCCTCATGTGGTCTCACATGTTGCCATGAATAGCTTCTTCCTTGAATCCTTTAGTATCTGTGAATTTAATAGTTTATGCCATTGCTAAATTAACTGGTGACACCCCTCTCTTTTCCCCTTAGTAACAATGGTCATTTTTGTTTCTTTATTAGGAGGCTATATTTTCTCACATTTATTCTTTTATTCTTCTTGAACCTCATGGGCTTGGCAAGGCCTTAGACTTTTGTCATGTTGTTGTGTCCGAAATCCATATTTTTGAATTCTCTTCCCAAAGACAGGTGTCCATTTCATGTTGATCTCCTTTTCCGAAGAGGGTTCCCACCCAAGCTCTCAATGATCTTGGGTTTATCACCTGGTGCTTTCTGGTTTGGTTGTTTTGTCCTTTACAATAATTGCAAGAAACTGTTTTAGGGGGCAAAACCTTGCTCATGTCTCTGTCAATGTGCCCAGGGAATGGACAAGGGCTGGTGAGGAGCATCTGCCTCTACTTTATCTGCTAGGCAAAAAGGTTACCAGAATTGCAGTTCCAGCACCATTTTTCAAGCATTTCTAGCACTTCTTTTGCTGCTAATGGTCCTTTCAGCAAGCCATACAGCCTGACAGCCTGATGCATGGGAAATTAGCTCTATATTTTGGGCTGGATTCTTGGTTGATGTGAATGAGTCCCCAGAGAGCTCAGATGATTTACACCAGCTGAACACTCACCTGTTCAAGGGATGCCAAGAGGGAGCCTGGGGACCGGCTCAGCTCAAGTAAATGACATCCATCTACACATCCTGAGGGTTTCCAAGCCCTCACAGAGATGTGTTCCTGATTGGGATTTGTCAGGAGCAGACAGATGGCAACATGGGATTGATCAGGAGCGAAAGCCCCACAAAACACTGTCAAATTCCTGAAGCAAGAATAAGGGGAAATACAGAAAGGTACTTAAATTGTAGATAACTATAACAGGTAGTTGCACCATTTCCAGAGAGAATTGATGATGCAATGTAACAGGGAGAGAGAATATTGTGGTCTGTGTCATGATCTTTTGGTTTTACGGCGACTCTTGCACTTCAGTCATGCGTGTGTCTGTGCGGAATTGTTTCCTTTAGATTGCGTTGCCGAAGGCTCATTAGGTAAATGGTTTGAAAAACACCCTGCTACCACGGCATCCCTGTTCCTCACCCCGTGCTCCTGTCTGTGCCTTGCACCTGATAGCGCCTTTTAGCCTGAAACATTTCCAAAACACCGCGCCTGATAAAGAGGCCATTAAGTCCTCGGCAATTACCCCACTGGTAAATAGGTAAATAAGACATCTGGCTTACGGGAGGATAAATGCAGGCACAGCTAAGTGCCTTCCCACACTCGCACAGGAGAGCACATTAAGGCTAACGCACCAGGTGTCCCATTTCCATGTACCTTGCGCTAAATTGCAATATTAAATCGCAGTTGCTTTTCCTTTTAACGGCTGTGGTGAATTCTTGTATGTTGTTCCTTACGGTATATTTTTTAGGTTTGGGCTGTGCAGCAACAGAATTGACTGAGTTGATTCTGAGTGTCCTGCATATGTAGGGAGTACATCTCAGCCACAGTCCATAACAGTGATTGGCAGATGGAGAATATCTGTGGATCCAGTTTGCTAATTTGTTGAGTTCGGGGCTTTGGCCATGCCTCTTCCTCCCTAGCAGTTGGCCAGGATGGGGACTCGGGTCTCTGACCTCAAAGGTAGGCTGGTTTGCTTCTGATCCGGTGACAGTACTCAAGAACGAGGTGGATTTGCTCTACGAGGGGATCGGTGATGTCTAATAAATCAGCCGAGAACAGATACCTGTAGTTGTCTGCCAGAGTTTATAGATAGTTTGCGGCGTCTGTCAGTTAGAGCAAAAATAAGATCTTTAATGTAATGATAAAAGCTCCTCGGGGACAAGGCAGCAACTCAGCTAAGTAGAAAAAAAAGATATTAAGTAAAAAATAAATATATTTATTTTAACATAATATCTGGTGCACCGGTGAGGCCTTACGTCGTGTACTGTGTGTTCAGTTCTGGGCCCCTCTGTACAAGAGGGACATTGAAGTGCTGGAGCGTGTCCAGAGGAGAGCTACCAGGCTGGTGAGGGGTCTGGAGACCAGGTCATACGAGGAGAGGCTGAGGGAGCTGAGCATGTTTAGTTTGGAGAAGAGGAGGCTGAGGGGAGACCTCATTGCCCTCTACAACTACCTGAAAGGAGGTTGGAGAGAGGGGGGTGTTGGCCTCTTCTCCCGCGTGAATAATGACAGGACCAGAGGAAATGGTCTGAAGTTGCAGCAGGGGAGGTTTAGATTAGACATTAGGAGGAATGACTTTACTGCAAGAGTGGTCAGGCACTGGAACAGCCTGCCCAGGGAGGTGGTGGAGTCACCATCCCTAGAGGTATTTAAGAAATGTCTAGATGTGGCACTTCAGGGCATGCTCTAGTGGCAGAGATTGTAGGGGTTTGTGTGTGTGTGTGTATTTGGACTTGATGATCTCAAAGGTCCTTTCCAATCATGAAGATTCTATGATTCTATATAATTATCTACATTTGTTGTAGAAGTGCATTAGAAGTCCTGGACGGCAGGGAAGGGAAGCAACTGCTCAGCCCGCTCTGTGGAGTGCCTCCTCTCCACGCCGGGTGGGAAACACATCTTCCTATCATGGAAGAGAACACCACATTTGAAACCATTTTTTAATTGTAGCCAGTTTCCTACCAAAGTTGAAGGGAGTTGTGTGACTACACCTCCCAAGCCGAACCCACCCTCGCAATTGTATTTGGAGGGACCTTGTCAGGAGCTGTTTCAAGCCGTGGCTCTTCCTGCTGTTTGATGCTCGAGCACCCTTTTAAAAGGAAAACACGGGGTTTGATTCATCCCTTCTTAAAGCACCGTCGTGCTTCTGCAAGATGACTTAAACAGTGTTATGGCACTGCTGCCTTACGTAACCACACAATGAATCATGCACTTTTATAATTTAGGATGGCTTTTAATTTATCTTATTTTTCTTTCTATGAACAACCACATCTTTAGGATGACCAGTGATACTACGCTTGAGTTTTTTTAGGTTTCGTACCCTCCGAATTCCTTGTGTTCTTTCGTCGTCTTGGAACAAAAGAGTGGAAAACATTTTAAGGATCTGCTTGTCAGACGTGTAGTCCTAGAGCTATTGCTTTCTCATTAAAGTGACTGTGATGTGACGGAGGAGGCTCACAGTGATACAGAGCAGCCGCTGAGTGAAGTTCATTAAAGGGAAGGCGGGTATGTAGGTGAAGAGAATTGGATGTACCGCTTGAATTCCACATAGACTGAAGCATAAGCCAAAATACAGTAAATTTTAAAAGAACAACCTGAGAACATCTAGCCCTGTATTTTCCGTGCACCATCATGTTGGAGTTTTTAAAATCATTTAATGATTGTCGGCGAAATGCGTATTTCTCTTATAGAACGTTTCGGACCATGTTGATTGTGTGCTTGTTTAGCCTGGATGCGTTGTCAGAAATTCAATGTGTGCTGCTCATTGTGTCCTTCTGGCTGCTCTCAGGAGCCATGCACCTCAGCTTGTAAAGAGTGCTTTCCGTCTTGTCTTGCTCTGCGTTCCTGTGATTTGCCAAAGCGTTTGATTTAGCAGTGTCATGTGCGAGGGAGCTTACAGCTTCTCCCAGCTTGGATAGAGTCCTTGACCAAGAGTAGTCCTGACCATGAGTCTGTCCCTCCCTCCTGCAGCCTTTCAGCTCATTTATTGGAAATTCAGGGCATTCAGCCTCTTGTAGGATGGGTCTTAGGAAGAATGCTACGCGGCAGAGTTGTTTATGCTTGCGTTGTTAGCTCTTTTAGGATGTCCAGTATATTTGAGTTAATAGAACTGCTGTACATGGCTTAATTTCACCATTTCTTGTCTGATGCACTCGGTACAGAGTTAGCATGGGTTTAAGGAGCACTTTGGTATAATACCCTGTGCAGAATTTTATATATAATTTACCCTAAGAGAGCATTCAGCTAATGTTGTCCTCTGTATGTAAAATAGATTGTCATATATAAGTTTGGTACCTGCACGGAAAGTAAATATTGTATGAAGCATGCACGTTGATTATAGCCAAGAGAAGGGAAATGCGATTAAATTCTCAGAGTGATTCAAAAATTGGTTTTGGTGAGTTGGAGAGAAGTTTGTGCATATTTTAATACTGAGCAGTGCAGGGGAGACCTGCTGTAGCTAATGCGAATGGCTGGGGCATTTATAATGAATTACTGGCAAAGAGCATTTTCCCACCTCAGGGAAATAGCGCAAAGAAGGAGACAGGGGGAATAATCAAAAGCTTCATCTAGTTAAATTTGCATGTCAGTATAAATCATTTTTAACCATGCATGCTCAAGCGTAGACTGTACCTTAAGATAGTTCATTCTCTTCAGTGATGGGGTCTTAGATAGAGCCACAGCACATTTTTCTTGCTCTATGCTGGATAAACATGCAACACGCTTATGGTGAGGAGGGATGCTCTAGTCCTGCCGCGACCTGGCATCGTGCTGACATCCCAGACTGCTCTCGCTGCCCCACTTCAATGGTGGGAGAGGTCTGGGATCAGCACTGGGACAGGAGCGTGTTCGAAGGAGGTTCCCGAACATTGTAGGACCAGCCCAAACTGATAAATGTTTTCTGACACCTTCACCCATAGACTCTGCTCTAAATTATGCTGGCAGCTAAGCTGGGCAGATGCAAACAATTGTCCTTTGGTTCAGTTTTACATCAGTGATGCAGCACAGAGGTGGGTTCTGGTGGTGCCTGGTTGGGTGGAAGCCTGGAGGGTCTCCGTGCAGCATCACAGGCTCCGTGATGGTTTGAGGGTTGGTTGCGGGCTGTGCTGTACCCAGCAGCGTAGCTGCAGAACCCACCGCTCACAGACTTGTCTCCCACTTGCCGAAGGGCCCGGCAGCCTGTTGCTGAGCTGGCTGTGGCTGGCTGGCCCCGCTCTGTGGGGTGGGACGCTCCTGGGGGTTGGGTCCCTGGGGAGGCGGAGGGGTTTCCTGCAGCAGGCCTTCCTTAATGAGATATGTGCTGGTCTTTCTTAATGATCTGTGCTGTTGCTGAGCGGTGGGGCAGGGAGATCAGTGCTGTTTCGTTCAGGTGCTTGTCTCTGCCGGGATGAGAGTGATTCCAGATGTTAGGAGACAGCATGTCTCCAGCAGGAAAGGGGGAAAAGCATCGTCCTTGTCTGGGAGAATTATTACAAGACTCAGCAAGCTGAAAGTCTTGGAGCTATTACGCTGCGTTTCTCTACAAGTCGTCTCTCAGGCATCTGAAATCCACAGAGGTGCATTCATCCCTCACCGCAGGTGGTGGGAGCTGGGGATACTCGGCACCTTCTAAGATGAGGCTTCATGAGAGGATCCTAAGCATGAGAAAGTGATGCTTCAGGATTGTGCGCTGCTCGGATCCTGCCAGACCTGTGCAATGATTTTCTTGACAGAGCAGTTGTTAAAAATCCGCAATGAAATTGCTGTTTGTGCAAGAACAGTTTCAACGCCCGAAGAGATAAACAATGTACATGTGAAGCAGATAAAAGACTAAAAGTGCATCCACTCTCTTTGTTAGTCATTTGCTAATCGATGCCGAAGTCCTTGGGTGAAAAGGCAGAAAGCCTTTATAAGCTCAGATGTTGCTCAGAGCAGAAGTTTGGGACTCAGCAAGCTCAGAAATGGGGCTGAAAAGGCAATGTAGCTCATAGGGCCCAGTTTTCCAGTCCGTTGCGCTGCTCACTGGGGTCACAGTGACACAAAACCAGCCTGATGCCAAAAAAAAAAAACAACCCACCTCTGCAGAATTTGGAGCTGGACCCGAGTTTGATAGTTTGGCACCTGGATCACACACCGCCTGCTTCCAGCATTGTGTCTCGGCCCCGCGCCAGCAAACAGGGAATACTGAGTTCCAGGACTTCCAGGTGACTCCCAACTCTTCACCGTCATGTCGTGAAGCGTCTTTGGCAAGCCAGGGTTGTAAGCTGATAAGGGCTGGAGCGGACGGCCTTGCATCGCAAAGTGCGAGAATAAGAGCATTGCCAGGTTCTCGGCGTGTTCAGTTGGGATTGTGTATTCAGACCACCTCGGAATATTCCGATTTCTCTCCTAAATGTGGTGTGGGTGCTACACGTTGTGACTGGTGGCATAGGTGCCTGTCGAGTGGTATGTGTGCCTGCTCCCTGCAGGGCTGGGCTCTTCTTTCCCAGTTTGCTGGGAAAATACGTATATTAGTATTTCTGTGGATTTCTGAGTTGTGGCATTGTTTTTCCAAGCTATGTGAGAAATATCTTCAAGATCAGAAGCAAGATAACTCTCCAAACTTAACATGGGTTTTTTTTTTCAGAATGTGGCTTTAATTAAAAGCAAATACCATTATGAAACCTCAGCTTCTTTCCTACGCT
The DNA here is from genome assembly GCF_028500815.1 of Rissa tridactyla. Lineage (NCBI taxonomy): Eukaryota > Metazoa > Chordata > Aves > Charadriiformes > Laridae > Rissa > Rissa tridactyla. The sequence goes on along the minus strand of NC_071474.1, from coordinate 28,968,201 downwards.
TGCCTTTCCTTCTGGAAAGCTGTCTGCCTTCCCATCCTCTGCCCAGAAGGGCTTCCCCTCCCTCTCGTGCTGCAGGTTGAGCTAATGAAGCAGCTCTTGTCACAGTGACTCAGCAGCGCTTCTGCCTCGTTAGGCTCACTCTGTAACCTGCCGACGAGATGCCTCAACCCCGGCGGCACTCGCAGCCTGCTGCTCGCTGGAAATGCCCATGCGAGGATGAACATCTAAACAAGGATGCTGGAGCAATTAAAGGCAGCCTCCAAGGACTCCCCGCAACCAATGGGAGTCGGTTGGGGCTGGAAAACAAACTCAGAACTCGGAGTGGAAACTCGCCCAGGATGACACTGAAGCACAAGGATTCGTCACATTTATTAAATCTGCAGAAAGTGGTTTCCCCTCAGCTGGGGAACTTGCTGCAATAGGGTGCCGAGGATGCCTTCATTTTTGTGGGCTCCAATATCATTTAGGCAAATTCTTGAAAGAAAAATGCTGCGAAATACAATGATGTCGTGTTTGGTTTAGAAATGTCCTGAAATCACGGCTCACCAGGGACTGGGGAAGTGTGCTGGGAAAATATTGGGATAAAATTCCCTTTGTTTCTTTATATTCTCCGATAGGCACCTGCAGTTAGCCAGTGACAGGCCAACGGCTTGAGAAAGATGTGCCCTTACCGTTCTGCTGCTGCATCCTGTTGATGTTTTCTTTATGGGTTAGTTTTCAGGAGGCTGTTGGTGCTTTGATAAGAAATACCCGAAAGTGTTAGTTAACCATGGTTAAGGATAACCCAGGTCCAGAGGAGGCCACAGAGATGCTGGGAGGGCTGGAGCCCCTCTGCTGTGAGGACAGGCTGAGAGAGCTGGGGGGGTTCAGCCTGGAGAAGAGAAGGCTCCGGGGAGACCTCAGAGCCCCTTCCAGTCCCTAAAGGGGACACAGGAAAGCTGGGGAGGGACTTTGGATCAGGGAGGGGAGCCATGGGACAAGGGGGAACAGTTTCAAACTGGAAGAGGGAAGATTTAGATGAGATATGAGGAAGAAATTCTTTGCTGTGAGGGCGGTGAGCCCCTGGCCCAGGTTGCCCAGAGAAGCTGTGGCTGCCCCATCCCTGGAGGGGTTCAAGGCCAGGCTGGACGGGGCTTGGAGCAACCTGGTCTGGTGGGACGTGTCCCTGCCCAGGGCAGGGGGCTGGACTGAGATGATCTTTAAGATCCCTTCCAACCCAAACCATTCTGTGATTCTGTGATTCTATATGCAAGAAAAAAAAGTGGTTGTGGTGAGAGTATGGGACTGGGGTGAGAATGGGCTGCAGAAAAGCTGACCAAGGAGATGGAAACGTGCCTGTTCCTGTATATGCCTGTTCCTGCGCCTGTTCTTGTGTGTGCCTATTGCTGCAGGGCAGGACCAGGAGCTCCGGCTGTTGCAGCAGTGCCAGGACAAACAGAATTTGGCATTTCCTGTGCTAAAAGTAAGTAAAGGGCAGTTCATTTCCCCAAAATGACTATCCATCAATCCAGGCTGGCATCAGCAACAGATCTGTCATGTGGGGGTATTTGGAGTGACTTTATTAAACACATTTTTGTGTCTTTTTATCTTCATGTACCACGCAGTTGCGACAGTGCTAAGAGGAAGTGAATTCAGTTCTGTTCCTACTTGGCAGCCCATAGAGAATGTTTACTGCTTTCTGGCCATTTACATCCTTGCAAACCCACTGAGAGCATCCTCTTCCTGGCAGAACTTTTATTGCAAGTGATGAGGTGCGAAAAGTGAGAATCCAGCTTGACTGTAAAAGTTCAGATTGCATTTGCAGTGTTGTCAGTCAAAAGGCACAGAATCACAGAATGGTTTGGGTTGGAAGGGACCTTAAAGCCCACCCAGTGCCACCCCCTGCCCTGGGCAGGGACACCTCCCACCAGACCAGGTTGCTCCAAGCCCCGTCCAGCCTGGCCTTGAACACCTCCAGGGATGGGGCAGCCACAGCTTCTCTGGGCAACCTGGGCCAGGGGCTCACCACCCTCACAGCAAAGAATTTCTTCCTCAGATCTCCTCTAAATGTCCCTTCTTTCAGTTTAAAACCATTAGCCCTCATCCTATCGCTACACTTCTTGATAAAGAGTCCTTCTCCACCTTCTCTGTAGGCATCTTTTGAAAAGTCTGCGAAGCAAAACTGATGAAGAGTCATTGGGCAAGAAAAAGGAGTCATTATCCCCAAGATTCTGAGCGTTATGGTTGCTTTTGGGACCTGCAGCACAACTGGACAGGGTTTCCAAAGGAAACTCCTCTACTTTAGTCACAGAGAGCTTGAATGCCATCCTCGTGGCATGACTTCTCAGCGCTGAAACCAGAGATGCCTGTATGAGTCCTAGAAAGCAGGATAAACATGGTGATAACAGAAGCAAGGACAAAGGAAACAGGAGAGTTGTCACATGTAGATTATGTCCTTGAGGCCTTGGTTTCAGAAACTAACTCTTCCATACATAAGCTTGGAGGTAGGCTGCTGAATTCCTGGATGGAAAAACCTAAAAAGGGTCTGGGAAAGAAAACAAGTCAGTTGGATAAAAATTGTACCAAGAAACTTGCATTTCCAAACGGAACTGCTTTCATTAGGCAATGTAGGATTAACAAAGGAATGCAAAATTTAGAATGGATTAGGGAGTCTTTGGATATAATGCCAATATAATAGCTTTTACCAGCAGATTGGATGGTTTAAATAATTGAACAGACAAGACCTTTCATATTTTACGTTCTGTGGTTGCTACAGGTGCTATCACATTGTTTTTCTTTTTTGTAATTTTACTCAAACAGCACTGAATATTGAGCGGTACGGTTCTTCTAAAACTAAATCCACTGGGGAGCTAAGCAAAACAGGCATGATAATTGGTGAAGTACAGTTCTGTTTATTTAAAGCCTCGGGAGGTATCTAAAAATCAGAGAGCCGGTTTCAGAAGCACAGCACACGAGGCTGTCTGCTTTATGAAGGCTGTTCCCTTTCTTTATTCTCATGACTTCAAATGCAGTTTAATGAGGGAGTCAATTTAGACCCTCCATCCTCATCCCCAGAGCTTTTTCAGACAGTAAAAAATCCTGTTATGAGATAGCAGCATTCCTCTTGAACCCTCTCGAGTGTTGGTGGGACCTTGCGTTTGAGCTGACTGGGAATGGGCAAACCTCAAAGGACTTGTGAGAGCACGTTTCCTCAAACAACAACTCCAGAACCTAATGTTTTAACAAAACGGGTCTAGCAAACTGAAAAGTGTGGGCTTTTCCTCACCCTGCCAGTACTCGTGGCCTCCAACTAAACTGGAAGACCTGCTGTATTTTTAAAACGAGGATATCTCATGGAGCTGGTACACAAATTAGAAGCAGAGTTTCGTAAACATGAAGGTTTCAGTTCAGGTTTTAGGCAAAAGTTCCCATCAATTCTCATTCCATTCTCGTTATTTCACACCAGTGTGCTCAGCTCTAGAGGAGCATCTGCTGCCAGCTGAGCCATATTGACACTGACAGAAGGCACAATAAGCTCAGAGTAAATAAGTGAATGATCTGAAACAGAACAAAAAGCCAAAGAAATTCTAATAAGTGGAATAGACACAGTTCAAAGTGCTGATCTGTTCCCTTCACCTGATGAACTAAGAGTTTAATGGGCTTGGTATTGCAAACCCTTTCTCGTGTAAGTAATCCTTACTCAAGCAAGCAGTTTCATTGACTGCCTGCCAGAGGAAGAATTAATTTACCTAAGATTTTCAGGGTCTGGACAAGGCAGCCATTGATTTGCAATATGAAATTTCTGTCTGATTAAAAAATGAACTGAGCATTTGGGAGGCCAGTGAAGCTTAAAGACTAAAATAAGTCCCCTCTTGCCTGGAGGCAGGTCCCAAGGCCTGGAATGGTTATCAGGTGGAGGGAGAGCAGCAGACCCTGGTCCTGGATGCCCAGGGGGTTGGTTCAGTGTCATGGGCGAGACTTGAGGCTTGCAGCCTTCTCTGGAACTGAATGCCCATTTTGAGCCATGCGGTGGCTGGGCGGCTAATGCTTTCCTACGGAAGAGTTCAGCAAGTGGAGAACCAGGTGTTGTGTCGTTCACAAACAATCCCTCTCTGCGAGCGCCTTGCACTTTTTGGACATTTGCTTTTAGGGCTTAAAGTTTTCTGGCAGACCATATGGAAATCCCGAGTTGTGCAGGTGCGGGGGAAGGTTAGCAGCAGGCTCTTTCTGCAGCGCTGTCACGGCACCAGCAGCCTTGCGATAAGGTTCACCAGCGAGCACAGCCTGCTGTGTCTTCTGACGCCTGGTGTCACGCATCAGCAAGGCTGCGACTGCGTTTGCGTTGCCACCAATGGGCGTCGTGAAACCGGAGCCAGCTTCACTCACCTATTTTTGAAAAATCTTGACTTTAATTTATGCTTTAGCTGCCTCTGCGTGAAACAAAGATGTAATGTGTATTCTAGACTGAGAGACTGGGAGCTTGCTCCATGGGCAGTGGAGTTGGGCACAGGCTTCCGCAGGCTTTTTCTTGGGGAGATTATTGCAGCTGCAATAGAAAAGACCTGAAAGAGCTTTATGCAAATTGTTGATTTCTACCACATTAGCTAATTGTTTTCCAAATTTGCATTTCTAATCAGCGAGATGCCAAAAAACACCTGTACTCTCTAAGTGTTGCACTAACAGTTTATATTTCTTTTAATTATGCTTGTAGGAACAATACCAGAATGGCAAGCATTTATTAGAACTTGTAGCTCTTACAACTAAACTATAAATAATATTTTTCCTCACAAAAGTCTGCCCAACAGCAGTGGCAGGGAGAGGGTATTCCCGGCTCATCGGCCCATAGCCATTGCCCTCACGATGCATCTTCCCAAACGGCGTTGATTTGATCGCACTAAAAGCACGTGTTTATGCACCACCTCTATCACAGAGCCCAGGCAGTGCGACGTTCAGAGGTCATGCAGTAATTTCCCCGTGGTGAATCCTTGAAGATCTTGACATTTTCAGCTGAGCAGGAGGCAGTTTTGATCTGCAAGGGGCTTGGGAATACCCGTGCTAAGGAAACCAACCTCCTTTTGTGCTGTTAACTGAGGAGATGAACACAGTCACCCTGGCTTGGCTGTGAATCATCTGATGAAGCTTCACTTGTTACCCAACAACAAACCCTCTGCATTTGCAGCCCTTCATTTTATTATCACAGGAATGACAGTAGAAGAAGACAAGTGATTTTTTTTCCCCCTCTCATTTAATACCAGGCTTTCTGCTGTTGAGCTGTTTTGTTTCCCTCTGGCTCTGACAGTCTTCTAAACAACAGTTGCCTCTCTTATGAAACAATTGGAATTAATGTGGGTAATTGTGATGGTTATGGCCTTTACTTTTTGATATAGCAATTATCTAATCTGTACTTTTTTACTGAGTCAAGCAAAGTTGGTAAAATTAAGTCATCATTAGACTGATCCCTCTGGAGACTGTTTGCTACAGTAAGGCCAAACATCTCTACTCTTTCTCAAAAAAAAATGTTGAGTAACGTAGAATTGAGCTTCCTGTGCCTTAGACCCATTCAGGTTGCACCGTCCACGTACCCACATCACTGTGTCAGCTGCAGCAGTGTCACACACATGATGAAGAGAAGAGTTTGGTCCTTTGAGTCCTGTTTTGGCATTTTTAAAGCTCTGTGGGTAGAGAGTCTTGTGAGGTTTTACAGGTCACGTAGTGCTTAAACCCAAATCAAAGCACTTCAAGCTGGAGGTAGAAGTCTCCATTTCTGTAGGACAGCAGTAAATACAGGGGATATGCAAATAGCCCAAATTACTCTTAGAAATAGAGAGTTTTGTGAGTTTATATTGATTACTTCAAAAATGGATAAATTCCTGGAAAGTAGGTTAACGAAGCTACAGAAAAATTAATTTCTCTCTCATCTTCGATGTCCTGAAAGTCTGATAAAATTCTGTTTCCTTGGAAAAGGTCTTCTGAAATAATATCTTTGCATCGCTACCAACCTGATACCATTTAGTTTCTTAATGTAATGATAAAGAACATATCTGTTGTACAGAAGATATGACACGTAAACCCATATAGAGAGAATAAATAGAAATGGACAACACCCAAGACTTTAAACTGGGTTGTGGAGCTCTGTGTAGGTATAAACTGGAACCTGGAATAAAACTTCAGGTGAGATTTGGGGCGGGGGACAGGGAAGCTTCCAACAAACAAACAATGGAAATAGAGATGTGCCAGAACTCAGGGCTTTTCTCCAAATGCCAGTCTCTCCAAATGTAAAATTTTTTGGCTCAGGCTCAACCTGGCTTTAAGACAGCTTACTTGTTTGTTTTGGTTTGGGTTTTGTTTGTTGTTTTTTTTTTCTATTGCTCTTTCAAGAACAGGAAAGTTTTAACTTCATAGCATGGATTTAATTTCAATCCAAGATGTATTTGTTCTTCTTGACCCATTCGACACTTTCTACTGCTGCGGAGATATTAGTCTGTTGCTTACATTGGCGTATAAGATTTAAGAGGAGGCAGTTGTGCCCCTAAAGCTAATTGCATCGTCTCTGAAAGACTGGGTGTGAATAACGCTTTGCTATGGCTGGTTAGAAGTGGAGTGTTCTGCTTGAAAAGTTACGTGCGTGCAGGCCAGCAGTCACCTGATGATACCAGTACCGCCTTGAAAGCTTCTTCCAATCTATCACTTATGAGAAGCCACCATACCCATTCAGTAGATATTCTTATGAGAAAGCTGGTCTTATGATCAGGCTGTGTTTTTTGAGTTAATTGGGATATTAAGAGTAAAGAGTTGTATTTCTGCTTAGAAAACCCAAGGTTTTTGTGATTTGCAGTCACAGGGATGATTCACGCCCACATCCAGACTCCATCAACCTCATTCCAAGGCTGCAACCTTGCCTACCAAGTCCCACCAAAGGTTTGTTTTTAAGGTCGAGTGGTAAATGGTAGGGGATGGCAGTTGAAATAGCGATGGTCAAACACTCAGCAGTGGCTGCAGCCCTTTTCTGATACCAGCAGCTCTGGGAAGGCCCCCTGATTAGAGCAATGTCCTTGGGCACTGCTTCAGAGCATGCTGCTGGTGCGGGAAGGGTTGCACTGGGATGTGCAAATAGCAAACTGGAACCATCCGAGGGAGCGTGTGGAATGGCACATTTCACCCAGTCCCAACATCCACCTCTCCAAGCATTTATTTTGCACGCCCTGCTTTCTCTCACTGTTTGTGTCACTTACGGCACGTCTTATCGGTACACGGTGTTGTGTGACACAGCAAGCACAATACAAAGAGTGCGGCACCGAGCGGCGGTTCAGCTCGAAAGAGCCCATTTCATTTCTCAGTGTGATTGTTAAGCCATCATCAATTTGGATGTTGGGTACCTGCTCTCAAGCGTGAGGGAAGTGCCCCTCGCAGAGCATTTGGCCGCTCTCGCAGAGCCTCCTCGCCCCCTGATGTTGAGTGCCACGCTGCACGGGATGCTGCGTCGGCTGGAAACGATGCGGTATAAGCGTGAGCCAGGCTCCTATAATTCCTGCCTTCTCCGAGAGAGACGTTGCCGCAGAGGAGGGTGAGGTGGGATATAACCAAAATGCATGCCCATTGTGGTCAAAGGTTCGCTCTGAGTCCTGGTGGCCTGGCCTCTTCTCGCAGAGGCTCCCCATGGAGGCAACTTCAGTATCTTCAACGTCCTCTCCAAACTGATGAAATAGCCATATACAGGTTTACATTATGCCTAACGTGCAAACAGCTCAGGAGTTGGCTTGCATCAAAATCTGATATCTCAACAGCTCAGGCGCCAATGAAAAAGGAGGTGAGGAAAGATCTGGGGTTAGATTGGGAGCTAAATGCTGTGCCTAGGCAATATTTTCCATGCTGAACCAAAGCGAGCCCCAAATGCCCGTGAGCCAAGTCTGTTCTCATGCACTTATGCCCACATAGGTCTTGCAGGAGAGAAAGAGAAACTGGTTAAAAATAGCTGAACTCTTCCTGTTCGGTTTGGTCGCATCCTGGGGAAGGGATAAGGGCAGTAGTAATACTTTCATGTCTGCTGCTTTTTAAATCTCTGAACACGAATCACTGAGACTGCAGCGCGCAGAAGGATGAAATGCTAGTGCTTGGCCAAGCTATGGCCCGCCAGTGTCGAAGCCATTGCTAACTCCAGCGAGGTCAGGTTTTCACGCTGATATTTTCATTTGCAAGGCCGTGTTTGTGAGCATTTGGAAGGAAATGAGGCATGCCCTTCTCCACCAGCTCCTTTCCCCTACTCCTTGATCTCCTTTTCTTTTTGTGAGTCTCTGTGAGCATGTGACACAGGCCAGGGAAGCAACCACTCAAAAATCCTATTACTCTTCAGGCTGACCTTTTGCTGGATGATATTATGATCCTTTTGTCCTTAGCAAGCTCCTGGTATCCCACTTAGCAAACACCTTGATGTGCAAATGTGCGGACAGTTCAAAGTACAATCATTTAAGCCTCGGAAAAAAAAGAAAATACCTCTTTAGGGCTCAGTAATCAATGCACAGTAGAGCTGTTATCACCGTGGGGTGGAACAAGAAACCTTTCCCAAGGTTTCTGGCTATTCTGTAGTGGTTTTTTCCCCCCTTCCTGTGTGCATTACAATGGATGAAAGCAAATGAAGGGTCTGAGTCCAGTCCTCTGCCTGCATTTGTGTACCTGGTGTGGTCAGGAGCATGGTTGAGATCAGGCACGTAGGGATCATGGCGCATTGGAGATCCACATCCAGCGCAAAGAGGATGGGTATTAGTTGAAAACCTACAGGTATTTTTGTGCCTTATTAAACTTGTTCTTGCTTGGTTTGGATATTAAAGCTTCTCTGTTACGTCAACTGACTCTCCTCCAAATTCTGTATAGTAATTCCGGGAAGATTTGACTGGCAGCAAGCACTGGATATTTACATTTCAGAAATCATTGCTTTTATTTTATCAGTGGGGTTGGTGATAGGGCCTCAAGGACAGCTGGTGGGATGTAAATTTAGATTCACCTGTTTGCGTACTTTTCTCCTCTTAAATAAGTCACTTTTCCTATGAAGTGCCTCGTAAGAAGAATGTTTGAGACTCTATCTGGCCGGTACAACATTTCAGTTGTAATGAATCCTGTTACAAACAGATGATGTATTATGATTTTTTTTTACAGCAGCACAACAGCAAAGTGTATTTAGTAGGGCCTTGGAGAGTGCATGTATTTAATAATCGGTATAGAAGGAAATTGCAGATGATTTAGAAACCACAGTGACTCAAAAGTTGTGGTTTTATTTAAGCACAGGTAACAGCCAGTTAAAAAACTTTTACATCCTCTTTTCATCTTTTATTTTCTTAATTTCCTATTTCTTTTTGCCCTGGAAGTTAGTATAGCTACTGCAACATGGCACCAGACTGTCGCAAAGCAAATAAGGTGTTTGGGAGAATTTTATTTAAATTTATTTCTTTACAAAATCTATCAGAGAGAAGGACATCAAAACAATGTTGCCTTGTTTCCTGAAGTGTACATACTGTGTTTGTGTGCCTGCTTGGTCATCTGACTCTACTCCTTATAACATTAAAATCTAGTTCTGACAACATAGAGCAGACTGAGTGCAGTTTTCAGAGATATTACTTTCCTGCAATTTTCATGAAATAAGGCAGCTGGGTAAGGGAGAGAGAGCTGACCTGCTCATGGGCATAAGGAAAGGAACGCCGCAGCATGGCTCAACTCTTAGCAAACCCAGGGGAAGCCCCTGGGGAAGCAGGAATGCCCTCAGGTTGGGAACCACCAAGACTTACGCTTTACTAGACACTAGAGAACCCAGCTGCTTGGGAAACCCTGGGAAACAAGGCTCCCTTCAAGTGACTGCTTGTGAAACTGCCCATTTTTAAGGCCCAGCCTTGTAATTTTTAGCTCTGTTGGTTATCTGTGGTGTATCGGATGCCGCTGAGGCTATAACCAAGAGCAGCATCTGTAGTGCAGCCACGGTGTTGCAGGTTCTCAAGGGAAGAAGGGTCAGAGTCAGAGAAGTCTCGTTGAAATATTGAGTTTGTCCAGAGGCCAGGAGTGCAGTCAATCGGTGTTCTTGGCTATGTTACCTACTGTACAACAGTATTTAATAAGCAATCTGCATCCAGCAAGCTGATATATGTGGAAGTTGCGCACTCCTTTGGCTGCGTGGCATGCCAGAGCTCTACTTCCCTGGATTGTTGCTTGTGGTGGTAAAAAAGGTGGTAAAAAATCAGGGTTAGGGCAATGTCTGTAATCAAAGCCTGTAGAAACATGTTAGTAATATTTGCCATTACTGCAAAGGCTAAATGGCAGTCATAAGCAAAGATTTGTTGGAAGGCAGGTGAGGATTTTAATCATAAAAGCATTCCTGGGTCAGTTTGTGTGCTTTATCTTCCTAGCTGTGGCGCTGGTCCTACTAGCAGAGAGCCCATAGGACAGCATCCACCTGCAGCATTCCTGTTTCCAGGACTGGAAACTGGGAAAACATGTATTTGTGCATGTGCGTGTTTGTATTTTAAATGCTTAGCTTTTCCTTTAAGACCAGCAGATCAATCAAAGTACCGTAGTCCTTTGTAAAAGGAAAGACATTCTCATTAATTTTCATCCCCCACATGTAGCTCATTGCATTATACTGAAAAATCTCATCTGAGAAATCCTTTCATAATGCAATATGGTGCAGAATAAAAAATGGAACCATTTACCCCATGTAAATTTTGTCTTTCAGGGATTTGGGCGATACCATCAGTCTGTTGGTTGTACCAAGTGTTTCTTTGCTAACCCAGGTGCGCTGACGCAATTCATCAAGGGGCACAAGCTCAATTTGTTGAGCGCTGGCTCTGGGTGCTGGGGGGCTCTAAAAATCCTCCAACTGAAATTTGGTATCTTCCTCTGCCCTCTCCAGCATCCTTGCTGGTATGCCTCATTTGGGAACTGCCTGCAAGTTCAGACGCTCAGCCAGAATATCTGGAGGTTGAGTAAATGCAACTTAGTAAATGCAACAACAATCCATTTAAACGTTGGGGGTGTCTATTAAAGACATGTTCCACCTTCAGTCCTTGGTGCTTTACCTCCGCCCCACTGCTCTTTTCCATTTAGATCCAAGCACGTAATTATTTTGGCAGCTCAGGGAGCCTCAGCTACCACAGAGCATCATGGCAGCGTGGTGGTGGTGGTGCCTGGCATCTGAGCTGTCCCAGCGGCATTAGCAAATGTTCTGCTGAGACGGTGGGCAGGCGTGTGTCCCTCCCTGACCGGGTGACATGTCCAAGCCACCACCAGGCAGCAGAGTTCATGCTGAAATGCAGTCTGGGGGCGACCGAGGTGCAGAATGCAGAAGGTTTCCCATCAGATGGGGTAAGTTTTCATCCTTCTTGGCTAGTGCGAGCTAGGATAAGGAACGTATTTGCTTGAAGAGCAGCAATGCATATTCCTAACAATTTTGCATTATGAAAAGTAACGGGCACAAACTTGACCATAGGAAGTTCCACCTAAACAAGAGGAGGAACTTCTTTCCTGTGAGGGTGGCAGAGCCCTGGCACAGGCTGCCCAGAGAGGTGGTGGAGTCTCCGTCTCTGGAGACATTCCAAACCCGCCTGGAGGCGTTCCTGTGCCACCTGCTGTGGGTGACCCTGCTCTGGCAGGGGGTTGGACTGGATCATCTCCAGAGGTCCCTTCCAACCCCGACCATTCTGTGATTCTGTGAAGGTTGGTGCAGGCACTGAGTGTCCAAGACAGCTGTGTGTGTCCTTGTTCCTGCGCATGCCTTCAGTAGACCAGTAAACGTTGCTCTCCCAGTTGTTCAGGTAACTCTTTGGGTTCCTCGCCAGGAACCTGCCAGGCCTCAAGGCAGAGCCCAGGCAGCCTCCTCCACCGTGAACCCCCAGACAGCCCACAACTCCCCTTCAGGTGCTTTTTAAGCCAGTGCTCTTCTGGGTTGGGCATCAGTAATTCTCTGCATGGCTTTTATCTGGGTAAAAGACTAAAAAATCCATCTGCTGTTCATTACTGCCGTTGACCAGTCAGCAGCACCAGCGCGTCTGTCTGCTGACGGCGCCCTTCCCCGGGATGATAAAAGACAATCTAATTCAAGGTAGGGCAGGGTTTATTAACAGAAATAATTATTGATGAAAAATAAAAGATTAGTTGAGAGAGAATTCTAACCTGCGCCGCCTCATCTATCTTTTAGTCTCTTTTTTCCTTGATATTTTCTGCTCCAAGAGTAAAAACTTTAATGTAAGCCCTACATTTTTGCATGCATGCATATTCAGGGTTGTAAATGAAAGGAGAGTGACAGTTTTGCATTTAGTAACTTCACACCCACACACCTCTTTTCTTTCTAATGCTGACACTTCAGCCTTTGAAACGGCTCCCGGGAGCAGTCCTTGGATGCGGAGAAGTGAGATCTAAGGAGGGAACCTGGATCTGCTACTGTTTGCACATGGCACCTGGCAAGGGCTTTGAAGAAGGGCACTTTTCTAGATGAGTAGCTCAGAAATTGTTTCTCATTAAGTCGGGAGAAAGCCCAAAGCTAGTTTAAAGAGACTGAGCGTGTGAAGTTGTCTAAGGGCTTGCTAAGACTGGGGGAGAGCAGCTCAGGTCCTGCAGCAGCGCCGTGAAAGGGGAGCTGGGCTCTCCTCCTGCCCACAGGACAGGGCACTGGCTTTGGTGGGATTCCAGGTGGGTTTGCAGATCACAGAGGCTCCTGACGGCTTTTGCCTGCCAGTGTCCATGGGCGGGAGGTGGCTGTGTGGGTCCAGGCTGCCCGGCATCACCCTACATCCTCAGCAGAAAGCTGATGTGGCTGTTGGTTACATCCAGCACCTTCCCTGGCATGGTCCTCACCTTGCAAGGGGAGCACAGGGTGAGTGACCACCTCCCGACCACCTTCCTCTGCCAGCTTGGTGCCAGAGACTGTCCTTGATTTCCCCTAACTTCCGTGGCTCCTTCTTCTCCTTTTATTGCATCCTTTTTTATGAACAGCTTGTTAATTTTTACTACAACTGGCTTCTCTTTCCCTTTCTTCCTGTCACTTCCCCTCCTCTCATGTCCACTTTTCTCAATATTTTATTTATCACATTTCTCCCTTTGTCTTCCACCCCCCCTCCAAGACTTATTCCATCCCTCCTTTTGCCAGCAGAGAAGGCAAATTTCCTTCCCATCGCCCCCTCCCTCCTGTTCCCAGAATCGTCTCAGGCCTAGTTCAAAGCTTCCTGGAGCCAATTGCAAGTGCGTGGCTATAAAAATAACAAAAAAGCAGTTCGGGTTTTGGAACAAAAGGAGTGGTTTGAAAACCTGTTTCTTTTCCCGCTTGCTTCAGAGGACACCCTGGCTTGGAAGGGCTTTTCTTTTCCAAACACTCTGCTCAAAATAGGCGTTTATTACGAAGAAAGTCATTTTCAATTTGAAGTGGGGGTGGCAGGCATAGATATTCAACTCTTCTATATATTTTTATATATATATGCATATAGATATATATATATAGGGTAATTTAAAATTACCATGGCTAGGATGCCTATGTGGTGTAAACCCTAATGGTCCTTAGCCATTCAGAGCAGCACACGCGGTTTCCTGATCTCTGTTTAAATGAGCATCAGGCTGTGTTTGCCTCTGGGAAATAACAATCCGTTTCTCCCAGGTAAAAGGATGCGCTTGAATTGCCTTTGCAAAGCCTTTGGATGAACTGCTTAGGAATGTGATCATCTCTGTGCAAAAAGAAGCTGTACCGTTTAAGCACCGGCATTTTTATTCGAAGGCTTGTTAAAAAAAAAGAAAAAAAAAAGCAAAAATGGGCAAAAAGTGTGCTGCTTGCTACCAAAGGTGGAGGAGCTTTCACAGTCTGGAGGTCCGGCCAGGGCTCGGGCGTTATTAGGTTTGCTATTTTCTTCAGGAGGCCAAAAAAAGGAGCCATGGAAAAATCCACTGATAAAAATAAGGCTGGGAAGTGAGCAGAGAATTACCAAAGGGGAAAGCCAGAGGGAGGGGAGGGGAGGGAGAGAAGGAATTAATAAAGCAACAGAAACAGGGAAAGAAAGAAAGCAGAATAATATAAAATATGATATAAGGCAAGCATATTATAGATCAGACAGCCATCCATCACATCTGAGACTGGATTATTCTTAACAAAGTATAGCTGGGCAAAGGATTAATTCAGGTTTTTTTTTCCACGTAGAAAATTACTCAGGGAAAAAGAAGTATTGGGAGAGAATTAATTAGCAGTGGGGAAAGTTTATGTACTGGAAGTTGAACCCTTTGACACACGGAGTTATGCATGGATGAGCCAGGGAATACAGATATCAGTAATGAGGATTAAATAGGGCCATGTTCCCTGGCTGCTTTCTTCATGGGTTTAAAACATTCAATAATTTCCCTCGGAGGAAATAAATTCTCTTCGGAACATGTGTGTTTTCTCCTTGTGCACACGTGTAGATTTTTCCCTCTGGTCTGCAACGCGATTTGGCACAGGAAATTTTAAACCATCTTTTCTATACCAGTCTGTGGCAGCGGGACCGTTGCATCGTTGTCCCCCACCAAAGAAACTTGCAAATCCTTTATCTGACCTTTCGGTGATGGATTCGTTTGTTTACCTGAAAATGAGTTGCTCCTTTTGAATGAGAGAGTTCTCCTTTTCACTGCAACGCCACCAGGACTGGAGTTTAGTGGCAGAATTGCTGAAAAGAGGCGTTTGCAAAATTCTTTGCAACTCTGTGGGACAGCCAAAGAGGGAAGTGTTTGAACTCTCAGCAGGGTTTTGTTACTGGCTCGTCCTCCACTGACGCACGCCGGGGTCCCTGGGGCAGCATCACTCTGGGATGCTGGTGGGGATGGCGAGGGCATTGGCCCAGGCGGCTGTGCTCACCGCTGTGCCTCCCCTGCCCCGGCGTCAAACCACAGCCCTGCAACACGGGCACTCCGCACCTACTTATTTGCAAAATCATTTCATCCACCCCTTGTGAAGTAGCGCTCGTGTTTCTGAGCCTGGAGGTTAAACAAGAGCAAATGGGAAGGGCTCGGCAAGCGGCAAGTGGCAGCGACCGGGCAGCAGCTGCTTCTTCTGGGCACAGGCACCTTGCAGGTGCAGGCGTCATCTCGTGTGCGCAGGGATCTCGCGCGGGCAGGGATCATCATGTGTTCACAGGCATCTCGTGTGTGCAGGCATCATCTCACGTGCACAGGCATCGTCTTGTGTGCACTGATACCATCTCACCTGCGCAGGCGTCATCTGGTGGGCACAGGCATCTCATGTGCACAGGCATCTCATGTGCGCAGCTATCATCTCATATGCGCAGGCATCATCTGGTGGGTGCAGGCGTCATCTTGTGTGCACAGGCATCATCTGGCGGGTGCTGGTATCATCTCATGTGCACAGGCATCATCTCACGTGCACAGGCGTCATCTTGTGTGCACAGGCATCATCTGATGGGTGCAAGCATCTCATGTGCACAGGCATCATCTCTTGTGCACAGGCATCTCATGTGCACAGGCATGTTATCGCTCTCTACAATTTATCGCTCTCTACAACTCCCTGAAAGGAGGGTGCAGTGAGGTGGGGGTTGGTCTCTTCTGTCAAGTAACAGGTGAAAGGAAAAGGGGAAACGGCCTCAAGTTGCACCAGGGGAGGTTTAGATTGGATATTAGGAAAAATTTTTATACTGAAAGGGTTATCAAGCATTGGAACAGGCTGCCCAGGGAAGTGGTTGAGGCACCATCCCTGGAGGTATTTAAAAGACGGGTAGACATAGCGCTTAGAGATATGGTTTAGTGATGGGTTTTGTCAGTGTTAGGTTGGACTAGGTGATCTGAAAGGTCCCTTCCAACTCAGGTGATTCTATGATACTGTGATGCTATCTCTTGTGCGCAGGCATCGTCTCATGTGTGCAGGCATCATCTGGCAGGTGCCAGTATCCTCTCGTATGTGCAGGCATCATCTCGTGTGTGCGGCATCTCATGTGCACAGGCATCATCTTGTGTGTGCAGCCATCATCTGGTGGGTGCAGGCATCTCGTGTGCACAGGCGTCATCTCATGTGCGCAGTCGTCATCTGGTGGGCACCGCTATCATCTCATGTGCACAGGCATCATCTCGTGTACAGGCATCATCTCACGTGCACAGCTACCATCTCATGTGCACAGGCATCTCGTGTGTGCAGGCATCATCTCGTGTGCATGGGCATCTCATGCGCAGGTATTGCCTTGTGTGCAGGCATCTCGTATGCGCGGGCATCATCTCATGTGTGCAAGCATCTCGTATGCACAAGCATCACCTCGTGCATGCAGGCATCTCGTGTGTGCAGGCATCATCTGGTTTGCACAGGCATCTTGTGTGCCCACTGGGTGTGGACGGTTCCTTCCAACAGCCTGAGGACAGCTCTCACCATCACAAGCCACAGCCCCGTGAATGTGAGTCTTGGGACCTCCGAAAGGCAGAAATTACTCTTTAATGGCCCCTTTGTGCTAGAAAACCGCCGGCAGGGTGGCTGGGCACGCTGGGAATAGATGAGTTATGAAATGTCAGGCTCTGCTGAGATCCTAGCAGCTATCTCTGAACACACCGATGACAGATGATTTTCAATATAGTTCATCCTCCTTGATTCTTATTTTTTTTCCCTCGCTAAATGAAGGTGTTCCCTGAAGTTTCAAACCTCGCTTGGGCAGTAGAAGGAATGGCAGACATTTTGGGGGTGGTTTTATGTGGGGAGATGCACACTTTTCAGATTTTCCTCAACTTGAAGATGATTTGAAGGTACATGTTGAAATTTTCCAGACATTTTTACATGGAGCTTGACACCAAGGAGAAAAGTATCAGCACAAGTGGAAAACATTTAAGATTGTCAAAGCGGTGTGAAATATGAGCGTAGAGGGTTAGCAGAGAGGCTGTTTCCTCCAGCCTAAATTAGGTACGTGATCAAGCCTTCTCCTTGAACCAAGTTGCACTTGATGGTAAGGATCCATTTATAAGTGGTTTACAAAGGGTTAGTCCGTGATAGCTGGAGATCAGAACTTTGTCAGTAATCTGGAGCCTGTGAAAAAAAAAAAAAGTTTGAAAACCTTCAGGAAAATGGCTGTTATTTTTTTACCAGGAGGGAAGAGGGAAGGAGCCAGGTGCAGGGATGATGCTGTTAGCTTGTGGTGCCCCAGACCGCCCAAGATCTGGTTCTCCTTGGCTAAATCTTGCAGCGAAGGCAGGCGCTGGGTCTCCAAACCTGACTTGCAGAGCTCCGTACTCACAGGGCCTCTGGTCCCACCGCGGGGAAGACAAGATGTAAGTAGGCAAAAGCAGACAAGTCCCGGGGCTTGTCTCGATGGGAGCCATCAGACACATAGGTTGTCCCCAGCACGTCCCCGCCACCACGTGTGCCGCACCACTGGTGCCACCAAGGCTTCACCCCTCTGCAGCGTTGCTGCTAGCATGGGTGACACCCTTCCAGTCCTTGGCACGGCCACACAAAGGATGATCCAGCAGCTTGTAGAAGTGATGCTACTTTCAGAGCCCAAAGTGCTACTGTCTGACCTATGGTCTGACCTATTGAGCTGTAGGAGTCTAGCCCTTAAATCAAGGAAGACAAAAGATGGAGCTAGATTCGATACAAGTTTGTAAGTGCTTTTTGTTCTGTCTGATTGTTTTTATGAGACTCTAAAATACTTTTCATCTCCCAAATAGAATTACTTTTCCATATCAACCAATGAGTTTACCTGGATCTGTGCTTTTGTACCCAGAGATGGATTTTCTGAGTCACCACTGCCCAGGGTTGGAGTTGTCCAAGCTCTGTCCTTATCTCCCTTTCAGGAAACGGCGTGGAACCTGCAACATCTTATCAGAGACTTGGTTTTGTATAAGCAGCGGTTGCCTTTGCGCCTTCTCAAAAGTGGGGTCCGAGCACCAGGGTTAAGCAAAAACATTGCATTAGCATTTCTCAGCTGGATGCGAGTGCTCAGAGACACCCAGCGTTCATCCCAGCCCTATATTCATTCTTGTTTCCTTAGCAGTGCGTGTTTTGGTGGAGGGTAAATCAGCTCAGCGCCAGCTAAAGGAGGTGGTAATTTAATAATAGTGATTTGCTCATTTAAATAAGGCGACGTATTTTTTCTCTGTAAATTCTGTCTCATTCTTGTTCGTGGCTGTTTGTGTTCTGTTCATCATTGCGCCCATTTGCTCCACAGTAACGATCGCTCTGGAGCCAGATTCCCATTCCCATACAAACTTTTACCCAAGCTTTACATTTCTTATAACCATTCCCAAGAAGGAAGAAATTACGTTTTTCTTGCAGGGAAGCATATAAGGAGGTTGGTGGTGGTTGAACCAGCACAAGGAGCACCTTCATGGCTTGGCGGTTGCTGGAGTGGTGATGTTGAGTGAAGTCTATTTGAGGTCTCACTTGCCATGAGAACTGATTTTGACACTAGATGTTTCTTCCTGCATAGAGTTTGGACCTAACAGTAACCTCACCTACCTATTTGAGGCTGAAGAACAAAAGGCAGCTGGAGGAAGGTCTTATATCATGGCCACACAGCCTGGGGGCGACCAGGGTTGCCCCTGGTTTAATCTCTCTGTGCTGAGATGTGGTGCCACAGGAAGGGTGCCACAGGCAGGGTCTACTGAGGGTTTGCTGTAGGAAGAAGGGTGATCTTGCTTGTTTCAGCTGCAGTCTGTAAACAAGGTATTTTTAGGCCCTGCTTGGGATGACCCTCATGAAAGGCAAAGAGCATTTGAAGTCAGTCTCGTGGACACGGTGCTCTCTTGCGCCCAGGAGCGGGAGGAACGGCAGGCGGGGTGAGGGCCAACTTCCCTCCCTTTTCCAGAATTTCACAGGAAGGATTTTAAATTGCTGATGGCTGATTCATTGTGCTTGTACTCAGAAAGCCGCCTGGATGGTAGCGCTTCTCCCCTGATCTCATCTCTGCCATTCTACAAAATAAACGACTGTCAGGCTGCGGCACATCTGCGCCGGGTGCATTCAGACCTCTGGGTATTGATAACAAGCCGCTGACCTTACAGTGTAATAAATGAACAGTTAACACTAGGCCAGAACAAAATTGTCTTTCCAAATCTCAGTTCTGACCAAACGATCTTAGTCCTAAATACCCGGAGAGTACATTAAGCACTGAATTTGGTCTGGCCTTGTGCGGGGAGGCGGGGAGATGAACAGTTTGTGTAGGGAAGGCGGAAAAAGGAAGACACCAGCTCTGTTTTGCAGCAAGGGACAGGTTGCACAAGGGGGAGAAGGCTGAGATGATGGTGATGGATGGGAGACAGCGTGGCATCCCGAGGATGCTGGTTTCCCCCCCTCTTCTGCTTTCACAGAGCAACCTTTGGGGACAGTGTGGTCCACTTAGCACTAAATCATTCTTTATTAAAAACAACATATGCTTATCGGGCACTTCATTTTCTGTCTGGCTGCTTCCGAGTACGTTGTTGTGGTTACAGTAACCAGTCGTGCGCTTTTCTGAACCATTAGCTGGTAAAAGCGTTTTCTTTTTATGTCGAGAAGTGATAAGGGCTAAGTTACAACCTCCCTGAAAGTGTATTCCTGGGGGAAACAAGTCTCCTGCCTATCAGACAATACACTCGCTCTTCCAGGTCAGTCTCTTTATAAGGAATTCTGTGAATCTGTCCTTTTTTTTTTTTTTTTTTTTTCCCCCCCCCCCGACAATAATCAGAAGTGGCTCCATTTCTGTACACTGAGCCTCTGGACACATTTTGCAACCTTCTGGTGGTGGGACTAAGGGAAGGCACAACCAGGACAGAGCTCATCTGGGAAACCGCTATACGAGTTAAGATTTTGCTTTTTCTCACCAAGATTGCATTTTGCAATGAAAAAGTTCATCAGGCCCTGGAGAGTTTCCTTACAATTGCGTTACAGTAGTTACTGCAAGTCTCCCACTTTACTATAAAAAGAACCGCTCTGCTCTTAATTGGGAAATGTGCTCTAAGTGCATAAGGGGCAGCATTTCAAACTTGCGGGGATCTGAATAGCATCAGTAGAAATCACTAAATAAAACAGATGTTTTCCATCTGACAGTCAATCCGAGGAGAGCGGTTAGACCCTTTAATGGAACTTAATGAGACACTTAGCAGTCCATTTCCTACTGCTCCTGGCTTTTACTTACAGCATCATCCCCTCAGCGTGCAGCGTCTTCCAGGCGTAGCTGTGAAGGTCACTAAGCTTGTCTGGGTACGGCAGGGGTTTGAGGAACATTCCCACACTGCGTTAAAAGGGTCTTCCTCCCCGCAGTATAGTTTTTTTTGACCTGCAATAGTGTTTTCTTTGCAAAGTCCTTGAGATATTTGGAAAGCTGGTGCTGTCCTCAGTGCAACAGAGCAGCGTGCCTTGCTGTCAGCGATAGGAAACCTTTAGCAATCAGCTTTCCGGCCCCACTGCTGGCTCCTCCTGGGGCGGAGATGCTGGGAGCAGCGCTGGGATTCATCCCGCCCCAGCGCAGAGGATGCGGAGGTGGATGGCAAAACCGGGAAGCCGCTCTGGGAGTGATCCCCACGCGGGAGCTGGCAGGCTGAGGGCTGGCAGGTTTTTTGGGGTGGGGAGGAGTCACTAAACTCAACCCTGGCAATACTGGGGCTGAAAATGGGTCGAGCAGAGGGAGGAGGGGATTTCTCAGGTTCCCCCCAGGTGCAACCACATGTTCAGTAGAAAGGCAGTGGAACAAGAAGGAAAATTTTGCGCCGCAGATCGTTGGCAAGGATGCTTGTTCTTGAGTTCATCATAGCTTTGAGGTCACTGAAAACACTGCTACTTTGCCTTCCCAGTTATAAAAATAAAAGGGATTTATTTCCGCCCCACCCCCCACCCCCTACAAAAGGCCAAGTAGTAAAGCAGACAGAATCAAGAATTATTATAGTTCACTCTTAGCCAGGAAGGAACAGCTGAGACTAATCAGCTTTCATTTAAAAGTATAGCATTCCCACTAAGCTCTTGTTGCTGCTGGTTTTATGTTCTTATCCTTATTAATCACTGCTCTTATGAATTCAAATGGATGACAGCTTTAGGAAGATACTTGGGGAACCAGGATCAGGAATCCTCTGGATGAGGTGCTGTATATAGACATCTATAAAACAGGGCTGTTCATCCATAAGGAAAATCAAAGACGTCAGGAATATAGGGTTCAGGAGAGAAAGCCTGGGAGAAGGATGGCTGGGTTCAGAAGAAAAGCTGGAAGTTTTGACTTTTCAAATCCCTGAGGGAAGATTGTGAAAATATTGTACTATGGCTAAAAACATTTCAACATTACAATTTCAGTTTTCATGTTGTATGGTAGCCTAAATGAAGCATTTTTAGACTATCAAGAGATGCTTTCTCTATATTTTGCGAAAAGATCCGAGATTTTGGTTTTTTCTCATGCTCGTTTGACACAAGAGCAGATTTTTGAAGTCCCGGTGTTTCCTCTAGGACTGAATTTGTTTATATTTGCTCTAATGGTACCTTATCATTTGCTAGGGCCGTAGCAAAAATGAATGAATGGCTGGTTGAGAAGCACTTGGGCTTCAGAGAAGCCTGTGAAGGGGGTTTGCAGTTCTCCCTGCAGCTCGGGCTTTGTGTGCTGGGCCCCAGCTGGGGATGGCATGGCAGGCGGAAAGCCACGTGCCAGATCGGTGCAGCACATCAGAGAGAGCGGGACTCGGATAAGGTTGGCCAACGTTTTTATGCGGGCTGTATGACAGGAGATTTGGCCAAATTGTGTTTCCCAAGATCTGTATTTGATAGCATTTTCAATAACAACAGCTATCTTTGGTCAGCCTTGGTAGGTGGACTGGATTTCTTGGGAAATAATAATGCTGTGCTTTTGCTCATAGCGAGTACTGTAGATAAAGGTGTGTCATTAGGCAACATTTGTATGATTTAAAGATGATAACTTGCTCTAAAAAAGGTAATTAATGAATTACTGGCCAGTGGAAGCCTGTATGGAAGACTCTGAAGGTACTAGAACGAGAAACCGTCCTGCACACTGAAGTACTTCAAGTTATAAATTTAATGAAGATAATCTAGCTTGTTTAAAAAGGAATTGATTAAATTCCTGAGGTAGATAGAAATATGCATTTTGTACAGCTGCTCTATTAATTCCACGTTCAGCCCATTAGCCACGGTGGCAAGGACTATGAACTCTTCCAATCTGAATAAGAAGTTGTCCTAGGTATTTCACATTTAGAGCTCATAAAAAAGATCTTGCCATGTGTGCAAACGCCTGAAAATTCAGAGCGGATCAAAAAGCCTCATATTTTTTCAGCAGCCATATTCCCTTCAAAAGGATATTCTTGAAATTCATTGTAACTTCTTGCTTCTGATCAGCAGTCACGGAGTTTTTCTAGCGTTCCCTGTTCTTATTGGAATCTAGAACAGGGTAATATCGAGCTGAGTTTGTAGCAAAGTTTGTGAAAGTGATCACTGGAAAAACCTAGAAAAGAAAAGGTAGGTCTTACCCGTAAATCCTAGGAAGAAGCCAGTCAACAGTAAAAGAAATCAAACCGCAAATAGGGGTTCTTCGGTTTTGAAAGAGGAGATTTGAAAAAGCAGTGTGATTTGTCCCCAATATATCTTTCCCCATGACGAAGAGGAGATGAAAAAGAAAATATTTCCTTTTATTTTTCAAATATCATAATGCAATAAAAATAGGTCACGCCATTTAGAATGAAACGGGCCACGGTTTCAAAAAATCAGTGCTCCCAGTTTGTGTATTTCTTGTGGGTTTTATCACTCAACGCCCACGTTACCTAATTATATACACCTCAAATCAAAACTGAAGAATAGCTTGCTTATTAAAATCTGTCATCGCTGTTAGAAAACATGTCACTGCTCCATACATTTTGTCTCTGGCTTGCCACCATTGCCACCTTAGTGCCCTGCTTGCCCCCATGGAGGCGTTATTTTTGCGGGTGGGTGGAAGCGGGGGGAGCTCCGCAGGGTTCTCCCGGGGGCAGAGGCAGCCCCTTTGGTTGGGATCTCTCCGAATCCCCTTCGCAGAGCATTTAACAAAACTAAACGGGGAGGACCCAAAGCGTATGTTACTGAGATGGGTATCTCTGCAAGTTTCCCAAATGCTCTGATCTTCTTTTTTTTGAGGGATTAATTACCTGTTAGCTCACTTTTCAAAGCCCTTTTTTACCGATGCTATCTTTCATCTTTTTTCCCTTGTTCTTATGCATACTCTTTCATATTTTTCACTGAGGAATATTGGGACGGAAAACTTTTATCTCTTCCAATATTGGATTTTGCTTCATGATGTTATTGCTGTCCCTGCAACAACCCAATTTCCTCCTCCTCTCTATATACCTTTATTGCTGAGTTATTACCCAGGTAAATTTTCTCTCTTGTCACTCTGCCGTTTGACACAAGCTGATTAATTTAATAAGGGAGGTTATTTTTCAGAAGCTCCCTGAAAAGGCTGTCCGTTCAGATGATGGACAAAGGTGTATATTGAGGGCTTTATTTTAACTGCATTTCACCCTTGGCAGTTGCGCTGAGCCTTGGATACAATTCCCCAACTTGGGATATATTGCCCGAGATGGGAGAGACAGCAATGAAGAAGCAAAGAAGCTATTCATTAAAGCTGAGCAAATACGGGGAGGGCGGGGGGGGGGGGGGATGTGAATATTCACTTGATTTAAAAAATAAATTAGCTTTAGCGGTGTTCTCATCCCCTTTGGCATTTATTTTCCAGAACTCCGCATCCCATCAGATTATACTAGTGTAAATGTTCTCAGAAAGCTCATTTTTAGCTAGCGCACTGAATTATTTGTATGACCCCCAGGGATCGGTTCCTTGTAATTACACAAATAAAGTACTTGACTTACTTGTAGCTACGTACTGTAACTGGTGCAGTGTGTAGCTGTTTATGCACATTAACCATGTTTTACTGGTACATAGTGATTACCAACAGATCCTCCCACCAATTCCCCCTCCCACACCAGCATGGACTCATTTTTGGCAGGGGATGGAGACGCTTGACAGTGCACGGTGCCTTATTAATTTTTAAAACTGTGGTAGTACCTTGCGTCTGGTGCAGCCCAACTTTCTTTTGATGCCAACCAGGTGCTGGTGCCAACGGTTTGCCATTGCCAAGAGGTCAGTAGTGTGCTGCCAGCTTCAGGGTGAAAAAAAGCTGCATCAGGTAAAAATACCCCCAAAAGTTCACTGCCGAGAGGCCTCTGCAGTTGGACAGTGCAGGTGGAGGTCACCAGGGTGGTGTTATAGGAAATTCTTGCTCCAGAAAGCAGTAATAAAGTTGCAGAAGAGTCAGTCTGGAGATGCCCCCGCGTTCCTTGGCATCTACCTTTTTTGAAGAAATCAGAGGACAATGTGGCTGTGTTAGTAATAAAGGCATGGTACAGAGGTAAACGTAAACGTAGTGTAAATACAGGGGGAGTCTCCTCTTTGCTGGGAAGAGGGTTGCTTTTCTGCGGGCAGGAGGCTTGGACCCTCATTAGGAGCTACTCCTCTGCCTTTTAACTTTGTAAGAGGGAGATGTGGCCATACTCCTTGCGTGAGCTCAAGGCTGGATGCTCTTCCGCTAGCCCTAGGATTCTGCGCGCATCTCCTGAGCGTGAAAAGGTTTACGGAAAAAGACAAAAGACAGATTTAGCAATGTAGCAGGAGACGGTAAGGAGACCACGAGGACTGGGGCTATTTCAGGACTTTTTATGGGTTTAAAAACCAATAAATCAAGAGACTCCAAACTTACCTTGGCCTCAATGTGCAGGAGAGCTTGGTGGAGTCCAGGGAGGCAGGGAAAGGTTGTACTAAAAACAGTCGTGGTGCAGGAAGCGTTGTGGGGTTTTAATCCACACTGGGAGATAAATTCCTTATTAGCCTTGGGCAAAACATGTAAAAACTTGGTTTCCATTTCCTCCTTTGTAAAATGGCTCATGCGGGAATGTCATGCGAGCGCTGGGAGGTCCTGCTGGTGGACAAGTCCTGTTTCCAAAAGCAAGGAGGGAACAGAGGGAGACGGAACTCCTGATAAACCAGGAAAAATACATTCCTAAATCACCGCAGCACTTCCACAAGTTTACCCCGAGTGCTAAAGTTGCTACTGAAACTAAAATGCACTTCAGCTCCATATCTTTTTTTTTTATTATTAATTTTTAACATTATATTGCTGCCTGTCTCTGAGACCCCTTCTTTCCTGCTGCCTCTGATGAATGTTTTTCATCTTTATCTTCCTTATTCTTTGACCTGGAGTTTCTCAGGGCGGGTAGGTCCTTCTTGCATGTCTGGGATATGCCCAGCACATCCAGAAATGTAACAGAGTAAATGAACAACAACAATATTGTAAAGATCTCTGATGATGGAAGGCTAATTTATTGATTCACTGAGGTAGAAAGTAGCCTACTAACCAATTAAAAATTACGAAGGGATAATAAAACCAACCAAATGCTTTAATTTTTGCAGTGGTAATTAAAAGTGGTGGGTTTAGACCTGTCCTGCTTTGCATCTCTGCCTGTGTTGTAGAATTAAGTTATTGGTAAATCACTGAATCATATATATTTGTATTTTAGAGGTATCATATTAAAACCCTGATCATAAGCCACCCTGTACGGCATTTGATGGTTAGGTTACAAGCTTTTTTGATATAATTCACATGAATTATTTAAAAATATATAAAGCATCTTCCTGTCTGCAAAAATAATTCAGCCCTTTGCATTCTTGGCTGGTCTCGCTACTGACTGCAGCTACTGGGAGCAGGAAAGGTGAATCTCTTAAAAGATTATTTTTTTTCCTATGCACACTTCAACTATGTAAATGTGATTACACTCAGATATTATTTAGTAGTCTTCATTTTCACAACGCAGTGCAAACATTAATTACTCTTCGCAGTTGTAATCACTGCTGGTTTACAAAATAGGAAATTGGATATAGTCCTTTGCGCATTTTAGTGTGCGCAGCTCCCCAAAGTGTGTCCCTGAGAAACGAGGCTCTAAGAGACATGTCCTAGGCCATGCTGGCAAGTGTCAAACTTGAATTAGGCAATTGTGGTGCCCTGACCCCAAATCATAGAACCATAGAATGTGTTGGGTTGGAAGGGACCTCTAAAGGCCATCTAGTCCAACCCCCCTGCAGTCAGCAGGGACATCTTCAACTAGATCAGGTTGCTCAGAGCCTCATCCAGCCTGGCCTTGAATGTCTCCAGGGATGGGGCCTCCACCACCTCTCTGGCCAACCTGGGCCAGTGTCTCACCACCCTCACTGTAAAGAACTTCTTCCTAATGTCTCATCTAAACCCACCCTGCTCTAGTTTAAAACCATTGCCCCTCGTCCTATCGCTACATGCCCTTGCCAACAGCCCCTCCCCATCCTTCCTGTAGGCCCCCTTCAGGGACTGGAAGGGGCTCTAAGGTCCCCCCGGAGCCTTCTCTTCTCCAGGCTGAACCCCCCCAACTCTCTCAGCCTGTCCTCACAGCAGAGGGGCTCCAGCCCTCAGATCATCTTCATGGCCCTCCTCAAATGGCGCTGGCTGATTTGAAAGGTCAGATGAGGTTGTGTCCCCACCAGATGATGACATCTAGACCATCGCTTGGCACAACTCTTTTGTCTTTTTCAGTAGTGATAAGGTTTCAGTGACAATAATACATGAAAAATGGGCTCTCCTGCAAAGACCTAGTGTCTTGTTTTCTGTATAATTACCTCTCCGTCTAGACAGGTCCTTGCAATCTGGATGTTGGGTAGGCAGCTGGTTGGCTTAAGCTAGACTTCTGTAATTCATTTTAGAGTGAGTTTGGCAAGCTTGCTTTTAAAAGTGATGTCACAGGCTGGCAACTCCTCTCGTCTCTTGTCTGAGGAAATTGTGAGGCGGTTGTGTGCCTTCATGGGATGAGGTATGTCAACAACAGAGGCCACCTGTGTCCCAGCCCATGCTGCTGCCCACTGCAGTGACCCACCTGGGATCCAAGCGGGCAGGGGAGCATCTCTGGCTGCTGTTTGTGATGGTTTCCATGCCCAAAAAAGATGGGCAGAAGAACCAGGTACGTGGTGACAAGAGGTGGCAGGGAAATCTCATCCCTCTTTGAAGAAACACCAGGATTGGAGCCATGGGGACAAACTGGAGGGAAGGTGGTTTCTGCCTTTGGGGCCAACAAAGGGCCCAAAAGGCCCTTTAGGGAAACAGGATCTCATACACCCCTGTCTATGTTTGAAGAATAAGAGGCTTCATTATTGCATTTCCTGCTAGCAGAAGCCGTCTCTGGAGTGCAATAGTTGAGCCAGCCAAGCTGACCATAGAAAAGAAACACTGCAGCCCTGGAGGATTTAAATAACTGCTGTGAACGCGCGTTGCCCTACGCCGACCTGCTCACAGTTAGCTGCTAAAGCTTCGCATACATCCGTAAGGCGTTTTGCAAAAGCATTGGTGGCATTCTGCTCATGCAAAGTGTTATTTAATAGATGGGAATTCATGCCAGCGCTACCTAAAATGTTTTCTAGTCCAAGCCTAATTAAATTTCCAACAGGAACCCCATTGCCAATCAAACAGCCCTGGTTTGTTCCGACCTCTGACGCTTTGGTTCGTTTGAGACCGTGGTGTGAAAGACCAGCAGCAGCCCAGGTAGCAACACCTATTAGTAAGTTGGCTGCGCTTCCCATTACCAGGTACTATTTTCAGCTGCTCTGTACTTTGTCGGAGTTTAAGATTTAAAATCTCTAAGTTTTGCATTTCAGGCTGAAGTCTGCGGGGAAGTTTCAGCTCTATCACTGCAATTATTTTCAAGAATTAGACTTGGAAAACACTTTTTTGGGGGTCCATTTATATTCAGTCAGAGCCTTGGGATGGGACTTTCTTATGTCTCCATAATATCTGAGACAAGAGGTTTTCATTTGCTGGGAGTTCAGGCGCAGGGGGGAAGGTAGTGTTTGACTTTGGCATGAGCTTCTGTAAATCTCTCTTTGCAGATATCCAATAAAAACATATTAGGGTTTGGCAGATAAGTTTTTCCCCAACTGAGTTTGCCTTGAGCAAAAGAACTGGGCAGGATTTTTTCTTTTTTTTTTTCTTTTTTTTTTCTTTTTTTTTTTTTCTCCTGGGACAATTGGGGAAAAGATAAGAGAGAGGAACGGCAGCAGGAGGCAGGAAGGAGAGCGCCAGTGAGGAGTGGAGATGGGAGGTGGAGAGAGGCTGGTGGGGCAGGAGGTTTTCACCTACACAAGTGTGCTGCTCCCTTCCTATGTCAGGTTTCCCCAGTTCAAATGTGATATTTTTTTGTCTGGAAATCCACTGACCAAATAAATCTTTACTGCTTTTATTAGTTTGCGCGGATGAGAAGATGCATCCCTGTTCACTGGCTGCTGCTCTCACCACACTGATGAATGACAGAGAGGGTTTCTCCCCTGAAACCCAGGGCTGGAGGTTTTGTGTGTAACCAGTGCTGCTGGCTCTGGTGTAGGATGCTTTATTCTTCCGTTCATCACACGGCAGAGAAATACCAAGTCCCTCAGGGGAATCCTCCCCACCTCCCTGTTGCAAACTCTCTGCCTGCATCTCCGTGCTGTCTGTGCGTTTGCGGGATGGGCTTCAGCCCTCCATGTCCCCTGCTGTGTCCCACAGAATCAATGGTAGGGTTGGAAGGGACCTCTGGAGATGATCCAGTCCAACCCCCTGCCAGAGCAGGGTCACCCACAGCAGGTGGCACAGGAACGCCTCCAGGCGGGTTTGGAATGTCTCCAGAGACGGAGACTCCACCACCTCTCTGGGCAGCCTGTGCCAGGGCTCTGCCACCCTCACAGGAAAGAAGTTCCTCCTCATGTTGAGGTGGAACTTCCCATGGTCAAGTTTGTGCCCGTTACCTCTTGTCCTGTCACCGGGTACCTGTGACAAAGAGGTCACAGAAAGGAAAGAGCCTGGCTCCATCCTCCTGACACCCACCCTTTCAGTATTTATAAGTGTTGATAAGATCCCCCCTCAGTCGTCTTTTTTACAGACTGAAGAGACCCAAATCCCTCAGCCTTTCTCCATGAGAGAGGTGTTCCAGTCCCCTCAGCATCTTGGTAGCCCTTTGCTGTCCCCTCTCCAGCAGTTCTCTGTCCTTCTGGAACCGGGGAGCCCAGCACTGGACACAGCACTCCAGATGTGGCCTCCCCAGGGCAGAGCAGAGGGGGAGGATGACCTCCCTCCACCTGTTGGCCACACTCTTCTTGATGCCCCCCAGGATGCCATTGGCCTTCT
Source organism: Rissa tridactyla (assembly GCF_028500815.1). Classification (NCBI taxonomy): domain Eukaryota; kingdom Metazoa; phylum Chordata; class Aves; order Charadriiformes; family Laridae; genus Rissa; species Rissa tridactyla. The sequence continues at coordinate 28,939,075 of NC_071474.1, read as the reverse complement.
TGGCCTCGAGGGCACATTGCTGGCTCATGGTCATCCTGTTGTCCCCCAGGACTCCCCTGCCACGTCCCCTGGTTGAACCTCAGCACCTTTCAAATCACGATGGAGAAGCCCTCAGGAGAGGACCCGGCGTGAGGCGAGGGTGAAGGGAGGATCGTACCCCAGCATGGCAAAGGGTGCGCTTCACCTCCGCTTGCAGTGCGAGTATTTGGGCTGCCTCGTTAAGCTCTCAGAGAATGCAAATTTGTCAGCGGCAGCTGTAGGAGCTTGATGGTGGAAGAACAAAGTAGGAATGTATAATGTGCATATAATTGTAAAGAGAAGGATTTTTTAGTGAGCGATCAGCGGTAGTGCAGAGTAATAATCATCTTAAAGGGTGACTCTCTAGAATTAGTTGTTATTTTGTTTGAGTCCTTTGAAATCGTTTCCATACTATATAATTATCTTAAATTTTAAGTGCTTCCTGCAGTGATAATGTGTGCGTTTTTGCATTCTTATGTAAATGCTTTAGCAGTTCCCAGTGTAGAATTGGAAATGTCATTCAAAAACAGGTAATGGCTTTGCAAAATCTAGGGGAAGAAATTAATCTTTTTCTTCCACATCGTCTTCCAGTTTCTGCATTCTGCGCTTGTGTAGCTGTGTTTTCAGCTCTGGCAGAAGCCGCCTTTCAATAACGAACATCCAGCCAGGGCATACACGGAAGCAAAGAGCTGAATTCCACCAATTTCGCCGTCACTTTTTTCATTTTCGAAAGACAAGGGGCCAGCAGCCAACTGTTATATCCTACAGAAAGAAAATAATTACTCTGTATACTCAATTAATCTGCACTCAGACATCCTAGGCAAGGCCAGCTAGGAATAATTATAAAAACATTCTACTGTGATGAAAGTCGAGGAATCCCTGATGATCAGATGGTAATCTTTCTGTGGCATTACTGAATTGAGCAAACACGAGTAGCTGGGGCCTCTGCTGGCCCGTGGACGTGGCTGAGGGCTGAGGCTGGCATCAAGGGCCGCGGGTGCCACTCTGGAAGGTGTCCTGCTTGTCACGGAGCTCGGAAATCGGTCTCGAGCCATCTGGGCACCTGGAGCTCTGCTCAGCTCCATGTACGTTGCTTCCAGTTCAGCAAAACGCCACCCACTCACCTGGCTGTGCAGGTGGCACAGGCTAAACACACACACACACCTCCACCCAAATCCAAGGAAGGGTTAATTAGCCCTTGAGCGACAGATGCTAATTTTGCAAATGCCTAAAGCAATATTTGATGTTCAGTCTGAGTCCCCTGAAGGCGCCGTGCAGGAACGGGAAGGGATATCGGCAGGTCGCTCTGGGAAGGTACGTTTTTCTGTTCAGAGAGCCGGTTATTTTGCAAGAGGGAGAAAAGGAAGGAGCCGACAGCTCCCCCGGGAGGAGAGCGTCAGCTTGCAGTGCCAGGGGCTCGCTGACACCGTACACCCATGGTGGAGGCTGTATTCGCAGCAAAGAAACAAGGCAAGAGTTCCGCATCATACAGAAGTACGATGATTAAAATATGAGGTCTAAAAGGCACCGTGTTTCACTAAAAAGCTAGGGCTTGGATTTCAAAGCAGGCTGGAAGTTCAGCTACCTGCCTTCTACTAGTTTCAAAGCAGCATTTTTGTCTACCTTTGCTGAGCTGTTTTGAAAATTGACATAAATTCTTACGTATCATTCGCTTTTAATAATTTAGAGCTCAGTCCTGGAGCACTAACTCGGGCAAAGTCGTGATTCATTTCAGTGGGAGCTTGGCCAAAATAAGACTGTGAGGTCTGGGGGCTGTTCCAGTGATGGGGAAAGAAATCCCTGTAAATACTGCAAAGGGAAAACTGTATCTCGGATGTACCCAAGGTAATTTCTTTCCATTTCGGCAGTCAGACTGCTGATGCCAAGGCTGAGCAGGGACAGACTTTCCCTGGCTTGGACGAGAACAGAATTGAAACCTGCAATGCTGCCTCCAGCTCTGGGGACACCAACAGCAGAAGGACACGGAGCTGTTGGAGCAGGGCCGGAGGAGGCCACAGAGATGCTGGGAGGGCTGGAGCCCCTCTGCTGTGAGGACAGGCTGAGAGAGTTGGGGGGGTTCAGCCTGGAGAAGAGAAGGCTCCAGGGAGACCTTCCAGCCCCTTCCAGTCCCTAAAGGGGCTCCAGGAAAGCTGGGGAGGGACTCTGGATCAGGGAGGGGAGCCATAGGACGAGGGTGAACGGTTTTAAACTGGAAGAGGGGAGATTGAGATGAGATCTGAGGAAGAAATTCGTTGCTGTGAGGGTGATGAGCCCCTGGCCCAGGTTGCCCAGAGAAGCTGTGGCTGCCCCATCCCTGGAGGTGTTCAAGGCCAGGCTGGACGGGGCTTGGAGCAACCTGGTGTAGTGGGAGGTGTCCCTGCCCAGGGCAGGGGGTGGAACTAGATGGTCTTTAAGGTCCCTTCCAACCCAAACCATCCTGTGATTCTATGAAATCCTCTTCTCTCCAATACCTGGTATTAAAGCTCACTTAACCCATCTCATGTTGTGACGGGGACAGCCGCTTGGGGCCACCTGGGGACAGCCTGTGCTGCTCTGTAGAGCCACAGCATAGCGAGGTAGAACAGTCCTGCCGAGGCTTCCAGCAGAGCTCCCAGACTGGCCTCGCCCGGACAGCATCACTGGAGGAGGAACAGTGCCAGCACCTCTGCAGCTCAGTTTGTGGTTTGGCAGGAGAAGCCTGGCCCCCCCCGTTTGCTTTGCTTTGTCTCTCACCCCTCTCCTCTCCCTCCATTTCCACCTGGGTCTTACCTCTGCCCGTTCCCAGCCCTGCCCTCCCCTCCCTGCGTTTCCCCTGCTGGCCTCTCCCCACCTGCAGGACCCAATCCCCAGCCGAGCACTGGTGGTGCAAGCTGTGGCATGCCAGCGGCTGTCTCCGGGCACCGCGGTGGCATGGGGCATGGGTCTCCTGCCCTGAGACATTGCTCCTCTTCTCAGAAAGGACCAGAGGCTTTGTCTGAGCGGGGTCTGTGGTGTAGGAGTCAAACACAGCAGATCCATCCTCCCTTATCCTCTCTGGAGGGTAATTTATCTCAATTACGTTTATTGAGGACAGGAAAATCCTAGATTGACCCAGCTCCTAACTTTGGTGTTTCTTTTAAGTACCTGAAGGTAGGTGAGATGAATCAGAGCTTGGACTTGCACACACAGGTCCAGATTTGGACTCAGATCCTCAGGGATATTTAGATAGATGAATCCCATTTGTTTCATTGGTAGTCTTATTTTGTTTCAATGGTAGAATTTAAATGGCATTTAGTTACCCCATTTGGTCTCCACAGGCTTTAACCTCAAAGCTTTCAAAGTCCAAGGATGTCCAAGGCGTCTTTCTTGCCGGCAGGAAAATTGCGTTTCTGAACTTGCCAGCACATATTCCTTGTGGCAGGTGATTCATCAGCATTTCCCTTGAATCCTTGGTCTGCTGTGCCTTCTCCCCTCAGTCTTTTTTGCTGCTTGTTAGGTGACACTAACAACGGGTGGCCCTGGACGGTGAAATGGAAGATCAACCAGTGGGCAAACTGAGAGACGGTCACCTTTTCTGATGGACAAGCTCACCTTTATACTTTGAATTGCTGCGGGGTTTAGCTCTCTGCCTGGCTGGCTGCAGCCAGCTGTTATTTGCTGGCTTGGAAACAGATAACCAGATTTTCGAAGCAGAACTGATCCAAAGCAGTTTAGATTCTCAAAAAAAAAAAAAATACAACAGTAGTTTTCAAACTAAGCTTTGGCCTCACCTTTGAGATTCCTCCTGTAGGGCAAAGCACAGCATTTGTTCATCTAGTGCCAGAAACTTCTTTGTTTTAACCGTGCTTAAAAGGGCTTTCTGTAGCAGAGATACAAGGGTTGGGTTTAAAATCAAGGTGCTCGCACTGTTCAACTTTTTGTATGATTCAGGGACGGAGATTTCGCTGCACTAGAAGCCATCTAAATCCTTTCAGGAAGCTCCCTGTCAGTTCAACAGGCAACACTGTCGGAGAAATTGAGATGGAGATGTTATATGTTCCTTGACTCAAAGTCTCGGGGAGCCTGAGAGACTTGCCGGTACAGATGTGTAAGCCAGGGAATGGTCGTGCCTGTGTTTGAATTTAGTGTTTTGCTACTTTTTTCCCTGTGAGGCAGCTCAGAATGGCACCAGCTCTCCTACCGAAATACTGTAGTACAGAGATCTGCAGTGTTTGGCTCATGGAGCAACTGTTCCACGTCGTTCCCAGAAATCTGCGATTGCCGTCCAGGCTATCTTAGGTTAGGGTTTTAAATTGCACCTCCCAGAGACATTTGGGTGCTTTCCAAGTTTAAATTAGCTCTGCAAGTGTTTTACCAGGGCCCCGTTTCTCCTCTGCCGCTTAGACCCTAGCAGCTCGGTGTCTCCCAAAAGTCTGGCTCCAGAATAATCTGTTCCACAGCCCAGGGAGTCGTGAAACAGCCAAATGACAGACCCTCGCAAAGTCCAGATCACCGTGCGGGAAAGAAAACAGAGCTTTAGAAGCTTATCTCTGTGCTCAGGCTGCCTCTTGGAAGGATAGGGGTTCCTATTAGACCGTGTATTTGTTTTGGAGAAAGCTTCCCATAAATCACTGAAAAAGAAAGCGTGTATTCTTAACTTCATTAGGACAGTTGGAGGACCGTTAGGAGGACGTGTAATATTCATCTCACGTTAATGGCATAGCCATATCATGAAGCGAGGTTTCTAGGGACGTATTCAGGCTTAGCCGTGGTTCCGGCGCTGACCGTAACATGAAACCTCCCATTCCTCAAGCTCCGTGCTGCCAACTTGCTTGTTAGAGCAGTGCAGTGTTTTAAATGCCAGTGCATGACTCCCCCAAATTACTCCCAAAGCCGTATGTGCTCCTCATACCTCTGCCTGTTGCGGGGGAGGTTGGGCTCTGCTCCGCTGCACAGTTTTTCGTGGGCAAGGTGCTGGGAAACTTCCCCAAAATTTCCATTAATTTGACCCTCAGAGCATTGCTGATGAGAAATGCAGATATGTCATTTACTGAGAGAAATTCAGCCTGTTCCCTGTGCAAGTGCTCCTTCTTAGGTGGGGTGTTTATCTGCTGAAACAAATGTTTTCTGCCAGTCAGCATCAACTCTTAAATAAAGGGTCATTCTTACATCTCATCTACCTGGGATAATCCTTGATTATCTTGTTTTTTAAAGTTTTTTTGCCATCTGAAATCTCCCAAATCCCTTCATTAGCCTGCCACCTAATACAAACATCCCTCTGAGATCCTCTTAGTGGCATATGTTCAATAGCGTAATTTAGGGCAGAGGAATTCCAAAGAGCATCGCCGCTTTATATCAAGAAGCAGGCTTTGGCTGCCAGTAATGCCCTGGCACTGTCAAACTACCGAGGTCTGAAAAACATCCATCCATGGCATTCGTGAATAAATGGAATGCAGTAAATCAAACTCATTTGAAAAGGTCTCATTACCATTTGGTCATAGAGGGATGCTGGTTTGGTCAGGGTGGAGCTAACCAGCTCCTTGAACCTGTGACATTCCCATTATTATTAAGCTTAATCACCTCGTAGCGAGCAAGTAAGCTGAATTAATAATGAAAAATACCAAATAGCCTTGGTTTCTTACAGCAAGATATATATGTTTCTTTGCAGACTACATGAACGTTAAAAAACCAACCAAAATGCAGTAAAGCATTTTGGGGGAGTATTTCCCTTGCTCATAACGCGTTTTAGATCAGGTCCTGAAAGAGTCACTGCTTTTCTTCAGTGTAATGACCTGCTTAACTTTCCTGACACTGACATTATCCGTGTTAAAAATTTAGCGTGCGGTGTAGTGCTTTGTAGAATAAAAACCTAATTAACAGGCCTATTAGTTTAGTATTAATATTTCGTATATCATACATTACATATATTATATATATTATATATATTAAAAAAAGAGCATTTTAGTATACAATGCCAGTCCAAATACTGCTGCATTTAGTACTTTACAGAGGTTTACAGCGGGTTCCCAAAGCATGTTTGCTAGTATTGGTATAGGTGAGCATCTCCACGGCAGTGATTCCAGCCCAGGTGGTGCAGGGGCCGAACAGCAGCCGTCCGAGAGCCCACGAGGAATAACAGCCAACAGGACAAATGCCTTTGCCGAGAACTACAGCATAAAAGGACGGTATTGAATGCCAAAGTATCGGCTAATCCATAGCGCCATAAATATGCATCCGCATTAATAAAATATACAGGCCAAATGGCAGGGCTGTCCTTTGGTGCGGAATAGACTCTAAGCTGACAGTGAAGCACGGGCCTGTTTGATGTAATGTGGCATTATTTCTTCTGCTGCTGCTCACGCTGTTATTTATTTTCCACTTGCTGCTTCTCGCAGTCAGTGAGCAGAGGCAATTTCTAGCGTGCAGAAAAAGACCTCGTTGGGCAGCATCTGTCTCTAAGCACATAGAATCATAGAATCATAGAATGGTTTGGGTTAGAAGGGACCTTAAAGCCCCCCCAGTCCCACCCCCCTGCCCTGGGCAGGGACACCTCCCACTACACCAGGTTGCTCCAAGCCCCGTCCAGCCTGGCCTTGAACACCTCCAGGGATGGGGCAGCCACAGCTTCTCTGGGCAACCTGGGCCAGGGGCTCACCACCCTCACAGCAAAGAATTTCTTCCTCAGATCTCATCTCAATCTCCCCTCTTCCAGTTTAAAACCGTTCACCCTCGTCCTATGGCTCCCCTCCCTGATCCAAAGTCCCTCCCCAGCTTTCCTGTGTCCCCTTTAGGGACTGGAAGGGGCTCTGAGGTCTCCCTGGAGCCTTCTCTTCCCCAGGCTGAACCCCCCCAACTCTCTCAGCCTGTCCTTACCGCAGAGGGGCTCCAGCCCTCAGAGCATTTTTGTGACATCCTCTGGGGCAGACCCCATCGTTCTTCTGCAGTGTCAGCCAGGTGGCCTGTGGTAGTCTGGGGACGTCCCAGCTGCGCTGATGCTGGGCTTGTGGGGGACTCCCTGCCCAGCCTTTGGGTGGAGGAGCACTGCCTCCACCAGTTTGCCATCAGAAACGTAGGGTGGCACCTCACCAGAGCAGCAGAGGACCAGGAGATCACTTCCACATGGATTCACCCGTCGTAGCTCACAGTGTTTGGACAAACAGGCTTCCAGCCAGGTTGCAGGTTACCACAGAAACAGCCTTCCCTGTTATCACCTACTCCCACGGGAAGGACGGCAGCACTTGTTCTGACTGTCGTTCGTTCAGCTGCCCTTCCTCCAGAAAAGAGAAACCTTTGTTGCTTTCCTTTTTTCCATAGAATTTTAGGAGCATCCGCTGCTAAAAGGGTCATGTCCCAGCTTGTAATTAAACAGAGAGATTTAGAGCTTGCTGCAAACACTGATTAAATTATTGTTTTCCAGCACTTTAAGATAAATCTGCATGAATTCGCGGGTGACAGTCTGAAGGAGATCTCTTCTATCTCCTTACCCCGGGGCTGATGTCCTGTATCTAGGATAAAGCAATAAATCCCACACTCCTCCAATTAGCCCTGCTGCTTCTGCAGAGCTCCCTGGCGCAGGGAGAGCTGGACCACGAAAGCATCAGGGGACGCAGAGCTCCAGCACCGCTGCCCGTCACAGCTGCGGAGGCTGGGGTTGCCCCGATGCGGCCGTCATTCCTGCTAAACCCCCAGGGAACTGGAGGGATCCTTTTGGGATGGTACGGCCAAGGCATTCAACGTGGCAGGAGAAAGGTTGTGCTGCCCTTCTCGCCCCTCTCTCCCAGGGGGTGGTTATCAAATGCTGGCCAAGCCACCTCGATCCAGCAGCAAATTAACCCCTGGCTGCCGCAGCCCCAGCAGCAGTGTGGGTTTCCCCCGCTGGCAGCGATCATGTAGACGAATACAAGAGTAAATGTGTAAAAGGGCTACTGGGACAGGGACGTGTTTTCTTTCCCGGCTGCTCTTGCCAGCTCGCAGACATCTCGCCCTCGCAGTGGCCGGGCTGTGACAAAGCGATGTCTCTTCATGCCACGCTCGTCTGGCTGATGGAGCGGCTTTCCCTCGGTGCGTCCTTGCTGCTGCTCGATGGAAGATACCAGGCTTTGCGTGGTTGCTCTGTCCCCATGTCCCACGGAGCCGGTGGCACACAAAGCCAAAGGGACAGCTGGCAGGCAATTAGCAGCTCAGGGGAACAAACCACATGTAGCTCGCTCCAGACAAGGCAGTTGTGGTGTCTCCTAAGGCTCAGGCTCCTCTTAGTCCTCCAGCATCTCATGCCACTGGCCACCTTCAGCGAATGGCAATGGGCTGAGGCCTTGGCCATTAAAACAAGCAGGACGCTGGGCTGCCTTTAACTGAAAGCAGAACATGGGCCCTGTACTTCAAAAGGAGTTTTTCAACTTAAATATATATTTTTTTAAAGTAAAAAGTAATGCGTGACACACTTAAGCTGAGGACATTCTGCACAACAGCTGTGTCAGAGAGATTTGACAATGCCGGGATTTGATGTCAATTATAACTGCCAGAAATCTGATTGCTGTGGCTGGCAGGTTATCTGTGTAATAATGGGCATGTTATAAAATAGGTTGCTTAGCATCTTTGGGGCTCTCTGCTCTAGTTCTGGGGAAGAAAGCTGTCCTATCTGCCTTTTGCTTCCTTCTCCCTTCCTTCAATTGTTAAGCTTGGGTACACCGAATGATCAGAGGGTCAGAAATACCGTAAAATTGGACCGTATTTATCAGAGACACAACTTAAAAGGCAGAGAACTTTTGTACAGATGCACAATCGTGAGGCTGAACAGCGAAGACGGTTTTACTTTGTCATAAGACAAATGACTGAAAATATCTTACCTCCGTTACGCAACTCAATGCCACAGCCTCTTATTAAATGTTGTCTTTCAGTTCTAGAAATGATGGAGGAAAAAAAAAAAATTGAAAGGATTCAGCGAAGGGTAATGAAAATGATTAGAGGCACAGAGAACCTTTCATAGGAGGAGAGATTTAAAAAGATTAAGCCCGCTTAGTTAAAACAAGAGATGAATAAGCAGAGACAGGGTAGAGAGATGTGGGGTACTGAATGGCACAGAAGAGGCACGCTGTGTGCTGTTTTCCAAAATTAAAAGCCGAGAGAAGAAAGCTGTAAAAAAAACTAAGAGAAGAAATGTGCTTACGATCAAAAAACAACAACGGACACATTTTAAATACGTCTTCCACAGTGCTGGCTTCACCTGTGGAAGCCGCTGTTGCAGGAAACAGAGATAATGAGCTTAGGAAAATTATGGAAAGGATTGGCACTCTGGGGAAAATTGCGAGCCAACTGAGAGGAAAAGGGAGTTCTTCTGGAGCTTTGAAGGGGAGCAGGATTCACCAGTTGGCGTGATCCCAAGGCTGCCGAAAGGAACCGCCAGCCTCGGTGGGTATTTGTACACTGCCCATGCTCTAGGTATGGATAGTTACCCACTTCAGGTGCCTTCGGTGATGTAAGATGACCCAGTTTTTGTCCAGGTTGAGCAGGTGGGCTCTTTCCCAGTGTGTTCTCAGGGAGCACATCTTTTCCAACATCCCTGTTTTCTCTAATGGCCGTGCAGGTCACGTATCGAGGCAGCTCTTGCTGACCTGCTCGTGGTGCTTTGCTCAGCCAGGAAGGTTTAGTTCCTCTGCTTGACTCCGTCACAAGGGAGGAAGCATCACGAGAAGTTGTAGCAGATCCAGGTCCAGCAAGTTCACTGCCCAAAGATGACGAGTGGCACATACCTAGAGAAGAATATGAGATCAGAGTGGGGAAGTACAAGGAAAACGTGCAGGATACTTCCATCTCCCATTTTTCAACCTTAGTCAAAGGCTATAGTGGTGTTGGCCAGTCCTTGACCAACCCTGGGAGTGCAGTCCGTGAATCAGGGGGCTTTATCATGCAATAAAAACTTTGGCTAGCCATTGAGAAAGTTATTCTAATCTTTTTTTAACACCAAACCCATGGTTACACTAGTAGAGAAGATCTCTTTCCGAAGAGGCTTAATTGCAGATTAATATATAGGCTTCCCTTTACAGATCTAGAAGCAGTAACAGGACTTCTGTTTGTGGGAAACAATAAAAATTTGATATGATTTAAAAAACAGCTTCTAGGTAGTAGTAGGGTTCTATCACACGGATTTTCTCTGTCAGTCTTGTTTAGAGCCCTCAGACAACCTGATGGGCACCTTCTGCTTAATGAACCTTCCCAAGCTTCACAAAACAGGCAATGTTTAAAGAGTAGTTTCTTCCTTTTATTATATTAGAATTTCACTGATTTTGAACTAGGACTGGCAGGTCTGGTGCCCTGAAGCCACCGAAATTAAAAAAGGGTAGGAACAAGCATTAGAAGGTATTAAAATATTTATAGAGGACTTGATCATTCAGGAAATTGCAGAGGTTTGCCTGTACCACGCTTCCAGCATCGTCAGGGATGCACATGTTCAGGGCCGCACAGCACTGATGCAGAAGAGGAGCATTTGGGGGCAAAGTGGGTCTTCTCTCTTCCTTATTCACATCAAGTAAATTACATCTCATGACTTTGTGGGCCAGATTAGGAAAGGGGCCTGCGTTTGACATCTGGGAGGTGTTCTCCTGGGCATCTTGCAGAACTTTTAAACCACATTACAGGCTTTCTCTAACAGGATTAATTTCCTCTGCGGTAATCAGAAGAGCGTCTTCTTTCTGTATGTATCATGCGTTAGTTCTGTTGCCCCAATTAAGGAGTGCTTTGGTTAATCAACACAGTCGTAGAAGTGAAGCATCACCAGAAGACAAGGGAACAATAATATGATCATGCAGAGTTCCTATCTCAATTAAATTTCAGCGTTGTTTACAGCCACTGAGTCTTTTTCCCTGGGGTCATCAGGCAGTACATCCATTCCATGGGCAGAGCATGCTGAGAGGTGACGCACCACACTTTAAATAGGTATTTATTGATGCGCCTAAATGCCACTTAAAAATCTGGGCAAAGATGACTTGGACAAGTTTTCGCAACTGAGTCACTGATAAGGCTAGAAAAAGAGTCATGAACAAAACTTAAACCACTAAATCTCCATATTTGTAATTAATATGTTTTCTGCTTCAGTTCACTGTGTGCGTTCTTTCCCCGAGTTTGTGCATTTGATTTGCTGTGCAATGGAACAATGTCAAGGGAATAATTACAGGATCTTTTCAATGCTTTTCTCATAGATTCAGAGAATACCTAGTGACAACCTGAAATCTTACCCTGGAGACGCTGGATATCCAGCTGCTTCCTTGGGCTCCATTTTACTCTTTCTGGAGACTTTGTCCTAAATAAATTTACGCCCCCCTGACAGTTTGGGTTTCACTTGATAAATTCCTGCTGATTGCTCTATCCCAGGCAATTCCATCCTATGGAGTAGTTTGGCATCACCCTCCCGGAAAATTGTGCCTTCCTATCCCTCCTGCCAGTAAGTAGGTTTCCTGGTGAAAGAATTTAGTGTATCTTTTCTATATAATTTTGAATTTAATTTCTTCTTTACATGGCCGCATGGCTGCTAGACATGCCTTCAGATTGTAGCGAACTCAAGGGGAATTCCAGCCTTCAGGAAATTCCTGCTCAGCCGTAGGTTTTGGTTCAAGCAGCAGTTAGTTCAGCTTTGCAGCACCTCCTGAGGGCTTCGGGCTACCTACGGTGTCTTTGTGAGAACTCACCTGGAACAGACACAGCCAAAATCAAGCTCTGCACTGATAGAGCATCTGTCTTCAAGAGCCCACACAGCTTTTTGATGAGCACGTCTTTTGCTGTGACTGGCAACTGTTGTGTACGGTCACGATTGCATGGTCAAATAGCCTTCCTAATTACAGGTCCTATGAGACCTGTACATATTCATATAGAATCATAGCATCATCGAGTTGCCTAGGTTGGAAGGGACCTTTCAGATCATCGAGTCCAACCATCAACCAAACGCTGACAAAACCCATCACTAACCCATATCTCTCAGCACTATGTCTACCCATCTTTTAAATACCTCTAGGCATGGTGCCTCAACCCCTTCCCTGGGCAGCCTGTTCCAATGTTTGATAACCCTTTCAGTGAAGCATTTTTTCCTAATATCCAATCTAAACCTCCCCTGGTGCTACTTGAGGCCGTTTCCTCTTGTCCCATCGCCTGTTCCTGGGGAGAAGAGCCTGACCCCCCCTGGCTGCCCCCTCCTTTCAGGGAGTTGCAGAGAGCAAGAAGGTCTCCCCTCAGCCCCCTTTTCTCCAGGCTGAACACCCCTAGCTCCCTCAGCCGCTCCTCACAAGACTTGTGCTCCAGACCCCTCACCATATATTGTGAGTTGCTCCCTCTGAAATCACTAGGATTCCTCAAAATAGGTGAATTTAAGCAAATTGGACGATACTGTGGGATTAGAAACTATCTGTGGGAACTGCAATATATCTGATGCAGAATAAATTGGTTCAAGATAATTGTAAGTTTCCATTCCCATAGCAAACAGCTTTTGGTGGCTTCAGGAAATACCGGTTTCTTCAGAGAGTCTTCCAACACTGGTGATCTAAAAGCTGTTATTTCTGATAGCGTTCAAGTTGAAGTATTCACATCTTGTGCTGTTGATATCACTGCACATTAGAGGGTGATGATCCAGAGGATACACCCCAGAACTTCACATGCCAAGATGGAGAAAATCAATCTCGGTTAATAAAAAAAGGCAGGCTTAGTGGCGCAGAAAATCACTACTCTGGAGCCTTAAAGAAGCTCCTTCAAAAATTCATGATTATAGAATGGAATCCTGGGCTACATTATGGTCCTGAAAGAGATCAGGATATGAAGGGAAAAAAATCCAATTTTCATTAAGTGGAGAAAATAAAGAATAAATCCCATATGCAGATATCGTCATTGATCCCATGGAATGTAATTATATGCTCGATATATAAGAACATTTTCCAAGTTTCCTCAAGTACCCCATACTTTTCCCAAATATTTTTCAAAGTCAGTTATTTTTTTCTTCTTGTTTATTCATGGTCCTAGCACTAAACCCATCTGAATAAAATTTCTGATTATTCTGGTCAACTGCTGCAGGGTAGCTGCAAGGACAGGCGACGTACAGACATTTAACAAACTCAGTAATGACCTAGTGACTTAAACTTACTACTGCATAAAATACTTGGTGATGTTCCCTGCTGATGGCACCCGTAACGCAAATACAACATGCAATAAATAGCAGAGAGGAAACATCTTTGCCCTCATACGTGCACTGTGCCTACAGCCATCCTGAATTAACTTCTAGAATATGACAGAAATCGGAAGACACTAAATACCTTTCTTTAAAGCGGATTTCCCTTTTTCTGTCTAAGGGAAGTCTGAATTCCTCTGTCACGATCATTTGGGGGCCAGAAGAATTAATATTCTGTCCTGCAGTGTAGGTGGGTGTGATGGCTGATAATTTGGATGGTCTTTGGCTTTTGCACAATTAGAGCAGGAAGAATTCCAGCTTCACTTTTACAGTATTTTGGCTTTCAGCCTTGGCTTACCCGTAATGCAGTATCTGTATGGAAGAGACTGGATTATTTTAGATGTAATCTAGTCAGCTGCCTGGAAATACAGCCACTCTAAGTGTTTGCTACGAGGCCTTTTTACCAAATTATCATACACCAAATTATTCTTTTTTTTTCTTTTAATTATTTTTCACATATTTAATGCAGCTGCAGATCTATTCATGAAGGAACATTTCAGTAGTTCAGCTGATCAGCTCAAAACCAAGAAGAAGCTCCTGACAGTTTGTCTTCTTGCTTACTTAAGCATGGCTGAGTCATGACTACAGTGAATCCAGCACTTTCTTTAACTTTTATTTATTCATTCGTTTGTTCATTCATTGCCTTATTCATTGTTAGGGTGCATGTGTGAGGGGCTTGGGTGAGTGCGATTTACCACGGTGTGGGTGCCATCATCCCTGACTTCTGAGGTAAGCTGAGGTTGAAATACTGTTTCACACAAATACCCGTTTTTCATCTTTTGCATAACAAGATATTCATAACATTGGACTTCTCAGAACTCATTAAAATTATTTTTATTACAAAAATGGACAAAGAGGACAGCTGAGAGACAGGAAAAAACTGGTCTTAAAATTCAACACTTAATTATATTTAGAAATTTTTCAATAGGAATGACTATATGAGCTGGAAAAGATCGGTTTTAATTGGGGCACTCAGCCCCCTCCCAGCTTTAACTTGCGCTTCCTCAGTACGTTATTGAAGAATTTGCCAGCAAAGATAACACAATGGCCACTTTGCACTCGCTGCTCTGCACTGTATTTTGAACCGATGTGCTGATGGAAGCCCTGTCCATACCCAGTTGTGTTGGCACATGGACTTGCCACACTCAGAAAATTACCTTTTAATTGTAATACCCCCAAATCCGGAGCACAGTTGCTTAGCATTCGTCGTTCAGAGCTTCCCTCTGCAGTCCTCCCCCCGATTCTATTTTTAAGGAGTGGGAAGGACACAGGTTGGGTTGAACTAAAGGCAAGTGATGGGTGGGAACAAACGCTTGCAAAAGGTAAGCGGCCGCTTAGTATTCAGGAGCAAGCAGAGCACTTCAGCTGCTGCAAACAGCTCACGTGGGATCAACTTCTCTTTGGCAAAGAGGATGGGTTTCCCACCGTGCAGCACCTTTCTGCAGCTGCAGCCGTAGCTGAGGAATTAAACACACGTCAGTCGAGACAAAGTGGCACAATTCTGCGCCAAGCCAGTCAGGTAAAGGAGGTGGGTCTGCTTTGGTGCCGGAAAAATTGTGAGGGAATTTGACACGGTAACTGAGGACGTTATAGAGAGGTGTCTTCGTTTCTGTGCCCCGCTGTTTGTCACGAGAATCACAGAATGGTCGGGGTTGGAAGGGACCTCTGGAGATGATCCAGTCCAACCCCCTGCCAGAGCAGGGCCACCCACAGCAGGTGGCACAGGAACGCCTCCAGGCGGGTTTGGAATGTCTCCAGAGACGGAGACTCCACCACCTCTCTGGGCAGCCTGTGCCAGGGCTCTGCCACCCTCACAGGAAAGAAGTTCCTCCTCGTGTTTATGTGGAACTTCCTGTGTTCCAGTTTGTGCCCGCTGCCCTGAGTCCTGTTGCTGGGCCCCACTGAAAAGAGCCTGGCTCCATCCTCCTGACACCCACCTGTTAGATATTGCTTAGCATTGATGAGATCCCCTCTCAGCCTGCTCTCCTCCAGGCTGAACAGCCCCAGGGCTCTCAGACCTTCCTCAGCTGAGAGATGCTCCCTTCCGCTGACTATCTTCATAGCCTTCTGCTGGACTTTCTTCAGTAGTCCCCTGTCCTTCTTGAACTGCAGAGCCCAGCACTGGACACAGCACTCCAGATGTGGCCTCCCCAGGGCAGAGCAGAGGGGGAGGATGACCTCTCTACACCTGCTGGCCATGCTCTTTTTAATGTCCTCCCGAATGCCATTGGCCTTCTTGGCCACAAGGGCACATTGCTGGCTCATGGGCAACTTGTGGTCCTCCAGGACTCCCAGGTCCCTCTCTGCAGAGCTGCTCTCCAGCAGGTCAGCCCCTAGACATGACTGCTGTGGCAGTTTTTGTTGAATCGTGGGATGCTCCAGGGAGGCGACTGCTGTCTGTGATGCTCGCGGGGGATGTCTGGTGTGCACCATCATCACAGCTTGCTATCACAAGCCTCCCAGCCAAGGGAAAAATGAGTGGTGAAGGGGTTTTTAGTGTCTTTCTTTCTGTCTCCCCACCGTTTCTGGCCCACTGCTTCGAGGGACTCCGCCGGCTGTTGGCTCCTGCTTCTCGTACCGAGGTTAACTTGCTTCCTAAGAGAGCCAGAGTAAATGTTGTGGTTGTGTTTGCAATCTGACCCTCTGCCGCTGTGTACAAGCAGGCTTTTTGTACCAGAAACAGCTCCAAATTACTGTACGTAAACCATAATCTTCCGGTGGGAGCACTGTAGTTTTCCATTTTGCTGCTAATTGGATGATACACATGCAATAGTCTTTGTTAACATGGCTAGTGCTGGGCAGGGTGCAGTGATGGAAGGCTTTTATTTAGAAATCTTGCAAAAATGCAGTGACTGTCCCTGCTTGACAGCAATTGAAACCAATTGTCAATTAACTAAATAACAGCCAATTAGCTTGAAGAAAAAAAGAAGGAAATTGCTTACTTCACATTCTTTGTTGAAGCAAACGCCAGTCAGAGGATGGGAGGTTTTTTCTTTCTCCTATGAGAAGCGAAAATGGCAAAAGATGTGCAGAAAATGCAGTGGGTTTTTTTTTTTTTTAATACCATCTTTTTCTCACACAAGAATATTTGAGAAACTAAATAAGAACATCTTAAGCGCCTGAGACATTTAATTTCCTTTCGTTTTTTTAAACTCAAGATCGCAATCATTATGCAAGCACAATTTTTCCTCCTTCCTTTCGCGTCGCTGTAGGATACTTGAAGCACAAGGGCAGCTCCGCTGAAGCTGGCTGCCTCCGCAAGGGAAAACCGGCAACCAGCTGCCTGCTGCGCCATGCCACGACAGGCAGGATTGGGATATTAACATCCCCGTCAACAGACCAAGCTCTTCCTCTTTCACATTTTATGGACTTTTAGGGGTCCTTAGGTGAGATGTGGTCAGAACTTGGGATGTTAGAGACCCTGCAGCACCTGGAGGCCTTGGGAAGCAGCTGAGAGGTGCTGTCAGGACTGGTGTTTCGGTCTTAGCTCCCTCCAAAACCCATGTTTCATGTCTGTGTCCTTTCCTGAATATGGGCAGTAGTGCCAGCAGGTATTGATTGAGTCGAGAGCATTGCACAGGGGAAACCATTGGCAGGAAGAAAAAGTCTCTCCTGGATTACTGCTCGTTATTTTAACTGCTAGCCCAACGCCATCTCCCCAAAAGAAGCAGTGCAATTCGACATGAAGACTAGAGCTTCCGTAAAGATCCTGTACACTTTCAGCTGTGTACTGTTTAACTCTTGCCAACCCCAGGGCAGAGGCTAATGTCTGCGTTAGCCTGTTTCAGTGGCTGATAGGCTGGGCAGAGAAAGAGCACAGGTCAGCCCAAAGAGGCAGCTGCCACAAACTAACTTAATATTGCTGGGTTAGTAAGAGACGACCGTTTACTCATGGCATCCTGGCTTTGAATTTTTATCGCGCTTTCCTCCTAAGCAGTAAAGGCCAGGAGTTAATGCACAGAGGCATTACATGGCCTCGCTTCTCACCCGTGGGGCTGGAGCACAGCTGGTCCTGTGGGGCTGGCATCAGGGCTGGGTCTGCCTCCTGTCCGTTACTGGCATCGATCAATAATTCTTCACTTAGACATTTTACTCCTTGTTCAAAAAGATTTTATTATGCCACTTTGAGCCGCTCACGGCGTCATTTCACAGGTTTCAAATTGTGTTACGCTTCTGTTAATACTTTCAGGGCCTGTGTTTCATAATTGGATAGCGCAGGGTGAGAAGTATGTCTTTTAACCATCGGGAAAGCAATGAATATTGGATGCTTTTTCATTAACCGATGTGAGATTCAGCACTGCACATATTGATCTGTTATTTTCTTACAGGAACATTTTACACCTGAATGCAAGTTCAAAGAATCAGTATTTGAAAACTACTACGTGACGTATTCTTCAATGATCTACAGACAGCAACAGTCTGGCCGGGGTTGGTATTTGGGTCTTAACAAAGAAGGAGAAATAATGAAGGGAAACCATGTGAAGAAAAATAAACCTGCAGCACACTTTCTTCCAAAACCATTAAAAGGTAATTGCTTGGGTTTGCTCTGTCTATCTGAACTGACATTGTCTTGTGTCAGAGATGTTTAATTGCTGTGCATCCATATTTGAAGGGTTCAGCTACTTATAGAACAGGAGTATAATGTTCTGTGACACACTGTTAATGTAACCAGAGCTGCTTTTTTTAGGTTTCTCTGCATTATCTCTGCATTTCTGTAATCTAACCAAATGCACATATTAGTTCCTTTATGCCCAAAGTCCACAGTGTATCCATTACAGATAACGAAGGCTTTATCTGGAATGGCTCAAGCATCTGCTCACAGGCCATCAGCAACTTGCTGTGTGGCTTGTCAATCTGTGCTTTATGTTCCGAGATGTTTGTTTGTCTGTTTTTGCCTGAGATAAATCTCTGATGTGCGGTGCCGCAATTAATGTGGCATCAGCATATGACATTAAAGGCAATAATGCATGTGGCATAGATATACCGCTGTGTATGAAAAGCCAGGACCTAGACTCACCCCAGTTATCCAAAGGATCTGAATCAGGACTGTGGTCAGACTTGGCTTCCTCTTTGGTCAATGCAAAGAGGGAGATCTCAGTCGATGTATGGAGGTTCTCCTTTTCTCCAGAACAACTACCTTCCATATGCCCTTTCCTTAAGAGGAATGAAGCCGCCTACTTCTGGGCTATGCTCTTAGGTAGCTGTTTAAGGCAGTGTCATTTCAAAATCAGAGAGGATATTTCAAAGGTGTCTAGCCCTGGGTGGATGCTGGACTGGTTTGGCAGTCTACATTTAGGACTAGGTGTTAGGCACCTGATGTCAAGGTTGATCCTCACTTCTAATGCGTGTGAAAACAAAGGAAACAGATGACTGAAAATCCATTTTCACACCCACCTGCTTAGGCTACGTGTACAAGTAACAGGTCAAATCACAGCTGTCGACAGCGCTGCTTCACTGTTAATAAGGAAATGTTGATTTATAGCAGCTTAGGTCTATCCTGCAGAGTTTTGTAAGCGCGGTGGGTAGGTTGGGTGATTTAACTGGGAGAGGGAGGGAGCTCTGGTTTTTCCCTTCTCTAAACTGTCATTGCCTTGAAGAGGACCTCAGAGGCTCTTAGTGTTTGAAATGGAAGAGGTCCCCTTGCCGTGTTTCTTTCATTCGCTCCTGACACTGCATGTTGCTGAATCAAAAATCCCGACGTTTTGCCGCCGGACTTTGCACCCACAGACCGAGCAGCCTGTACCGCGTGCTGACATGCCACCTCTCTTTTGCTTTGCAGTGGCCATGTACAAAGAGCCTTCTCTCCACGATCTCACAGAGTTCTCAAGATCTGGAAGTGGGACCCCAACAAAGAGCAGAAGTGTTTCAGGAGTGCTAAATGGGGGTAAATCCATGAGCCAAAACGAGTCAACGTAGCCAGGTTCAGGCAAGCCAAGTGCTCTCTAAACAGAACCTTACCTCTGGATGCAGTTGAATTCTTACTAGCAGTCTTTCATCCAAATGTTCAATTGCCCAGGACAAGCCACCGAACTTGCATAGGTCACTCGTTTATCAGCCATTAGATCTACTGGTTGTCAAAGGATATACCCCAATAATGTAGAATATGCTTGTGCATATCACAAGGCACTTGGATAGCCAGCAAACATACCTGCGGAATAAATCTCGGAGAAGAAATGTCCAGCTCTTTCTCTCTCTCTCTCTTTTTCTGTCTCTCTTTCTCTCTCTCTCTCTCTCCTATGCTTTGTGGAATACGAAACAAAAACATTTCACAGCATTCACTGCTGATAAGAATTTGCTTTCCAACTCAGAAAAAGACCACTTTTGCTCTTCAAAGGAAATTTTAATGCTTGTATGTTTTATAGGGGCAAACAAAAAACAAATATGTAAACTCTGTTGTTTCCTT
Source organism: Rissa tridactyla (assembly GCF_028500815.1). NCBI lineage: Eukaryota > Metazoa > Chordata > Aves > Charadriiformes > Laridae > Rissa > Rissa tridactyla. Next base: position 28,919,492 of record NC_071474.1, on the reverse strand, counting down.
GGCTTACCGTTTTATATCTAAGGCTTGATAAAAAATGTATCCTTTAATTTGGAATAGTGCAACTTTTTGATTTCTGAACTCCAATGGGTCTTTAAAGCTATGTCTTTAAAAAAATAATTTAAAAATCAGGGTTGGAACTGAGAGTTGGTGTCTCAGGCTCAAGCAAACAGTGTTCTTGTGGTTTTAAACACAATGAAATATAAATTTTTATAGATTTGTAGTTTCTGGTAAAGTTCTTGTGCTAACCCCAGTCTGTAGGAACTGAGTTGTTTTGTTATCCCAAGTGGAAGTTACCAGAAAGGGATAAAATTATCCTCCAGTGTAGATTTCTCTTAATTCCATTTTGTGTGTCATGTTAAACTATTGTTGTGGCTTCTTTTCTAAAGACAGAAACTGTGGAATTAAGGTGACTTAATTTTTTTATAAGAAACGTCTTATTTGTAAAAGTCCTTCTTTCACTGTAACGGGCACGTGAATATTGTGTAGGAGGAAGCGTTAGGACAGGTTACCCCTAAACAACATATACTTATACATGCTATTGGAAACAATTGTTTAAAAAAAATGTAGTTAGGTTTCCATTTAGGTCATCATGTCTGTTGCATGGGAGAAAGTTGGAATATTGGCATAGAGTTGCATGATGTGTAAGATTTTGTGCATTAATCATCGTTGGATTCTGTGCTCCAAAACTGACATAGTTCCGTACAGGCAGCTTTCTGCCTCGTACGAAAAGAGTTGTTTATTATTTGTTGTATACACAACCATGCACTGAATAAACTATTTATATTAAGATGTACTTTTTAAAAAAGCTGGTTTGAGTATATGATGTACATCCATGATTAATTTCGAGGGAAAGGGTTGGCAGTTAAATTATAATACTGTAATTAATGTTCAAAACGTTTCTATGTAATGGGTTATTCCCCTGTAATGCTGTATGCTATACAAATGAGAACGTGTTGTTTCTTTTGGATATTGTTAGAACTGGTCTTATGTCCCCAGCCGAGATACTCAAAACATAGTGACGATTAAGTGCCGCAAAGTCTTGGTGACGGAGCCCCAGTGAATTGCACTCCTCTGCTTTGAGCTTCTCCAGCTTCTCCATGTCTGCCCTTCCTGTTAGACTTCCTTTAGTGCAGCCTCACAGCACACCTCCCCACAGCCCAGCGGGTCCCAAAGGGGGCCAGGAAGTCAAGCACTTGCTCCTACCAAGGTGGCGCCTTGAGGATGCTCGGAGGTTGCTGTGTGTCACTGCAGGTACCCTTTAGGGGCCAGCTGTATCTGGTCTCGAGGGAAAAGGCTCCTGTGCCTCCTGCCTTTCTGCACATGCTCTGGAGAGAAAATGTCCCTCTCCAAAAACATCAGTGAGAACTTTCCTCATCTGTAACATCCAGGCAGCTCTGACAGGTGAGCTTCACTCATCAAGGTTTATGAAGGTGTGTAGATATAGGACGAGGGGTAATGGTTTTAAACTGAAAGAGGGGAAGTTTAGATTAGATATGAGGAAGAAATTATTTCCTGGGAGGGTGGTAAGACACTGGCTCATGTTGCCCAGAGAAGTTGTGGATGCCCCTTACATGGAAATGTTCAAGACCAGGTTGGATGGGCCTCTGAGCAACCTGGTCTAGTGGGAGGTGTCCCTGCCCAGGGCAGGAGGTTGGAACGAGATGATCTTCAAGGTCCCTTCCAACCCAAACCATTCTATGATTCTATGATTCTAATATAAGGTGCTTCAAAAAGTCCTAGGAGGAACAAGTTTTCACCATGGGTGGCAGAAGAACTAGTTCTGGAAAGGAATAACGGAAATGGAGGCAAAAAGTGTCCTATGAATGTCAGCCTGAAATTAAAATGAGGTATTCTGCTGTCTGCTCTCTGTGCCTCCCACTTGACCAAGCTGGAATTAGACCTCAGACCAGGCTGGGACAATGGTTTTTTTTAAGGTTGGATCTGAGAGAGGAGGGAAGGAGATTATATTTCAGATCAAACCCCCAGATTTGTTTTGTGGCAAATAGTAGGCAAAGAGCTTTGGCTTGCTGAGCTCCCATATTGAAGCACGGTGTTGCCTGTCCCTCAGAGGGCCTGGGGATCCTCAGCTCACCCCTTTCCAAAGGGTGAAGAAGGTGGGAGCACAACCAGTGCCATAGAAATCCTTAAAAATTGAGGATGTTGCCATGATTGCTCCAGAGGTTTTGATAACTCAGTGCGTCTGGAGCATCCTGGAGTTCCCTTCAACTAATTGGGGTATGCCCTTGTGGAACACCTCTCTTAACCCTCCCAAGCCCATACATCAAATTATTGGGGTGCATGTTCCAAAAAAGGAGTCCGAGTGCCTTAGGAACATAAAACCTGATTAAAAAATAGACATATTTGTGGCAGAGCTAGGTCAATGCTGAGCTTTATCTTTCCTAAAGATAACTGGAGGTCTGCTGCTTTGCTTTATAACTGCAGTCTTACTGTTGTTCCCCACCCCGAGTACCTCCAACCTTGAAGGTCATCTGCAGTGAAAGAAAAATGCTCATCTCACAAATTGTCCCTTCTGAAATCTGTAGTCTGACCCATCTTTCGTACTGACATTGGCATCAGCTGTGAGCGTTCACTGCTAAGTGCCTAGTTTCAAAGGTTTCTTAGATACCAAGCTAAGAAAGGTCACTCTTGGATTAAAGATGAGGAGAAAGATATGGTGATAGATGACCTATAAACAGGTGTTTCTGACAGTTACATGAAATTTCCGACAAACCCGTTCCAACAATAGCTTTTCCTTCAGCTTATTGTGGACTCATGGGGGAATACTCTTGGTAGGGTCCTGATAGTAGACAAAAGCTCATGTACGCTATGGGCAAAGCAGGGGTTTACATGTAGCCTCTGGAGCCATAGACTGAGATTTAATGAGGAGAAATAGAGTTAAATGAGCCTTTGCAGACAGTGAAGTGACAGTGATATTGTGACCCAACCAGTCTTGGGTAGACAAGAATGTGGCTTCAGCAGAGGACCAGATTTAGAAGCCAGACTCTGGAGTATTTATTTATCCTTCAGCACCCGTAAATTAGAAAGTTAAACAGATGACTCCTGGATAATAGCTTCCTTTAAGAAATCTGCTAGATGTTGGAAAAACGCCCATATTGGTTGTCTATCAAGAAAAGTTATAGCCGCTGCTCAACCCGCTTTGCTCTGCCACAGCTACAGGAGCAGAGTGCAGTAAGATGCACACCTGGAATAAGGACAAAGCCCAGGGGCCGGTGTGAAACCAAACCCCACGCTGGCCATGAGCCACTAACCATCAGGAGAAGGTTTGGTCCCAGGTCCTTGTGTTATTGCCAATGTGGTTGTTGATTCCTTTCATCTGCCGCTTCTCTTGTCCCTGCCTCTCCACCGCTGCTGCCCATGTTCCATGGGGCTGGAGTTGGCTCAGGAGGTGCAAAAGCGTCACAGCAGCTTTCTGATTCACCTGGGCTTCACTGGGCAAAGCCCTGAGCCACCGCAGGGGCTTGTGCGGAGGCCTTACGAAAGGCTGACAAATCCTCCCCGCCAACCCAAACGAAAACAGGTCACCCATGAAATCAGGAGGAATACTGCCAGGAGCACAACTGTTAGGAGGCAAAATTGCTACCTTTTTGTGATCCACCTGTCAGAGCTGCTTTCTCGGAGGTCTTTGGAGGGGGTTCAGGCATTGCCTGCTTGGTCTGGTTTTGGGGTGAGGGAGGGTGGGAAGAGCTCTTCTCTGTACCACAGAGAATCTTTCTTTCTTTCTTTTCCTTTTTTCTTTGCATTTACCTCATGCTACCTCATAGCATGGTTGTATCTCCGTAGCCGCTTGCTCAGCCATGTTCATCGCTGGCACGATGGAAGACAATTCCCTACTTGGGGAAAATATCTCCAAGTTATCCTAGGGAAGAATGGTGCCCCTTCTGCAGCACCGTCTGCTGTCCCCACCGCTGGTTGCCAGCCCATGGGCCAGGTTTTCCAGTGGGATAAAGACGGTTGTAACGAGCTCAGGGATGCTGTGGTACGCCAGGCCTCTCCCCAGCTGAGCACCAGCACGAGAGCCAGGTCTGGCAGAGCTCTGCTGTGTCTTGAGTATCTCTGCGTGGAGACCAGAGCCAGCTCTAACGGGTTTAAATGTCTCCCTGACATATCCGTGACCAGGACACTTTTGCAGGACAGAATCTGTACGTAACAACCTCCTATCTTCTAATAAATAACTCTCTCTAAAACAGGCTCCCTCTTGTCTGGGCTCTGATTTTTATCACTGCAGCTATTTAAAGGTTCTCCACTCCAGCACTGGTGCACTGTGCCATTGCTTAGCTTTCACTGAATTACAGAATGGTCAGCGTTGGAAGGGACCTCTGGAGATGACCCAGTCCAACCCCCTGCCAGAGCAGGGTCACCCACAGCAGGTGGCACAGGAACGCGTCCAGGTGGGTTTGGAATGTCTCCAGAGACGGAGACTCCACCACCTCTCTGGGCAGCCTGTGCCAGGGCTCTGCCACCCTCAAAGCTGGGCTATCCTTGGGATATAGAACTTTTGGTGTTAACATTGTCCTTTTCCTAAGTCTTCCTGAACCACAGAGGGGCAACTTGAGTGGTCAAGAGAGGACCATCCCAGACGGATCCTTCAGTCACTGGCAGCCTCTCCGTGGCCCATGGAGGACGCAGAAAGTGTGGTGTGTTTTACCAGCGCAGGGAATGGCTACTCTAAATATTGGAGCTCAGTTTCTTGGTAAGACCAAGATAAAGACCACCGTGGTTTTGTCTGACTTTGGCTCTACAAAAATGACAGAAAGAATAGTAGAAAGCCTATTTAAAATAAATTGGTTTCTTGAGAAAAAAGCTCTACCATGCAATTTACCATACATAACAACAGCTTTGGGCTTTTTTTCGACTCTTTTTGGGGCAGACGTTTGTGACAACTTAAAATTCCCAACTTGGATCATGGGTTAAATTTTTAAGAAATTCTCTTCCCTGGCATGAGTGAGCAGAGCTGTGGGGCCCTGCCCTTTCCTGGTCCATGCCTTTTGGAGAGTGGGGTCCTGCAACAAGCTGGGTTTGATGGTGCATGGTGGCTTTTATTGCTTATCGGCTCCGGTAGCAGAGCTTACCCTGCTTTGGGACCATGCCACGTCAGCTTGGGGAGCACTCAATCACCCTGCCCTTCTGCCGCTCTTCTCAGGGGGAAGTTTAAATATTAAAGAAAAACCCAAATTTGAAACATGTTTTACATGAATCAGAGAAATTGAAGTAATAAATTATTCCATCTCATCAGGAACTGGAAGACAGTTTATAGGATTCCCTTCAAAGATCATTATTAACGATTTGGAAGTTAAGTTTCATAAATACCACATATGGAAAATTACTTTCAAGGACCCGTAGGCCTAATTTTTTCCCCACATATGTTTGGCATCTCTCACCTAAGCTCAACAGCTGGATGAATGCTTTCATCTCCCATGGGTTTCTCCACATAGCACATTGCCTGTCACAGTCCATTTCTGAGCTCGTCCCCTTGCCGAGGACAGGGTCACGGGTCCACCCTCCACCAAGGCCCACCACTTTTGTCTATAGAGGAAGGGTTGTCCCTGTCCCAATGTTTCCAGTGCACAGAGCTGATTGATTTGATGAGGTGTTGACCAGGGCAGATCCGAGCTGTTGATGGCATATTTTGGGGGGAGACACAGCAGACTGGCAGAGACCTCTCAGCTCAGAGCGTGTTCCCAGGGGAGCCTGGGCTGAATCTGGGGGCTTTTCAATGAAAGGAACTGCTCAGGCACTGACGGCAAAATGCTGCTTGCTGTGGCTGAACAGCCGCGGCTGCGGCAGCGCTGAGAAGTCCGTGGCTGGCGCCTGTTAAAATTAATTCATTAGTGAATAGACTGCAAAGCTCTGAAAAGTAATTTGTCCTGATTTGTCACCCACACCTTAAGGAAAGCGAAGGCACAAACAAAAGGCCTATCCAACTGGGGTGAGCACATCATTTATTTGCCCTTCCTTTGTGTATTGATTTAATTCAGTTATTGGCGCCGGTTACACAAAGCAGGGCGCTGCACTTGGAGCAGGGGCGCAGACTCCATTGTCCAAAATTTTACAGCAGGGAAGTTTCATATAGACAAGAACTCAGAGCTCTTTTAATGTTTTCAAACAAGCCTATATATATTTTGAAGGAAACCACGGCGAGGTCTGAGCCAAAGTCAGCAAAAACTGTCTTCTCTTTTCCCTACTGTGATCTCAGGATCAACCCTACAGCCAAAACCTCAGGGAGATGAGTCTGTGGAAGGGAAGGTTTATAGACACCTTCTCAAGGGAAACAGGAAAAAGAAAAGGTAGAGAAGAGTTTACATGAATTAGTGTTGTACTTGGAAATCCTCCGAAGGACACCTGGGGCATCCCTGGTGCTGCATGCACACGTGCTCCAGGGAAGGGTAATGGGAATAAAGTGTCAGAAGGAAAATGATTCCTGTCCAGGGGGATTTCTGGTGACAGTGACATCGCTGCAGGTTCCTCCAGGTCACTGTTACAGCTCTAACAAAGATGTTTTAGACCAACGAAGCAGAAGTGCCACTGTGCTTATGATGAAAAGGACAAGGCCAATAAAGGGAGGTGAAGGAGGGGACGCAGCGTAAGGACGCATTTGCCATGAGAGGCAGCAAAACCACTGCCAAGCACTGCGTTCAGTAGAACTCGGCTCACACCCTGACCCACAACCACAGCAAAATAACACGGCACAGTTCTGACTGCTCTGTCGTGGATGTCTCAAGGCCTGGTCCTAATCTCAGTTGGAGAATACACCCACGGACCCCGGTAAATCTGGAGTCCCTTGCCGATTTGAAGTACCTTTATCTAGACCAGCAATTCTCCCTATGGCTGAAGGACCTCAGACATTACCTCATGCATAAGTACATTACAGTGGTTAATTTGTGAAATATTTTTAGATAACAAAATTAACCGGTTCAAAACTTAATTAATCCTATTTCCTTCCCAAATGGTTTCCTTGAAATGGTACTTGAAATAGTTTTACTTTCCCCCATTGTCTGTCTAATGCACTGATGAACTTTTCCTTCTGAGCTTCTCCTTATTTTAATTGCCTGCTCATCCAACCATCCCTTCTGATAATTAAGCAAGTTAATAATATAGAGTGATCGTTAAAAATTAAACTTCTTCCCTTGTTAAGCACAAGCAGAACTTTTGTTGTTGTTTAAAGGGGTGGGTTTTTTTAAACTTTCCTCATTTAAAAGAACAATTAATGCCTTTGGAAATAGTGTCAATATTTGGGAACCCACCGCTACAGGGATGTCGCTGTAAATACTCTTTGCGTTAAATAACGCAAAGGTTTTGCATTAGCTAATACGATGAGGTTTTCTAGGGAGTTTGAATCAGCAGATCTTATGGTCACTTAATCAGGGTAGACTGAGCAAAACAAAGCATAAGCCAGTCAGGAACAGCGATGCTGCTCTTACCAGCCAGCGTCCTCTTCTGCTTGGATGATCCCTAGGGCTCAACCTACAAACACATCACCAGTCTCTCACCTTCTTGGTCACTAATGCATGGTCCTGCTGTATCTTTTTCTGCAAATTTAACTAACATTCAAGAAAAGCTTAGGCATTTCTGCCTTGACTCACCTGCCAAAAGCAGCTTCCCTGGATGCACGATGTGGAGCCCAGGCACGAGCCCGCTTCCCATGGTAGGTCCGTGGCATCTCTACTGTCATGCAAAGCATCTCATCGGTGTTTCCCCACTGGAGGTCACTTGCTGAGGGTCCTTCTCCTCCTCAGCGTGGCCCCTCATGAGATGCACCGTGCAGAGCAGAGGACGGTACCTACACAGCTGCACATCTGGCTCCGGGGCAGCTGCGGCAGCTGCTCACCCACAGCAGAGCCAGCTCTAAACCATTTTCATTTTCAACGGAGACAAAGGCAGAATTCTTCCATCATGCTCCCCATCAGACAGACAGCAGCCCACTCAGAGTTTAAATTCTGCCAAGGAGGAAAATATGATCACAGAAGTACAAGGAAATCTAGTACCTATGCGCACACACAAGCTCATATGAAAGATACATATACACGCACACATATAATTACATACATATATAAGTTTTATATGTATATTATAGATAGATAGACAGACAGATATAGATATATAGATCAATCAATCGATCTGTGTATATATATGAGCTCGTGCTTGTCGGGCAAACAGCCTGAACTGGTGAGGATGGGGTCGGCACCAGCAAGCTCAAGGAGTGCCTCTTGGTGCGAAGCAGGCTTACAGTAGGCAGAAACCCACCTTGCCTAGGCAGTAAACTGGAAAATGTTTAGGAGATGAAAACCCTGCAAGCCTCCTTCATGCAAGCACTTTCACAGCCCTCGTATTCCCCTCGGTGCTGGCTCAGCCACCTTGTACAGGAAGGGACCGACCCTTTGCTAGAAGTCTTTTACTCCTTGATCAAAGTTTGCACTGGGAAAGGCTTTGATCAGCCAGGGTGACGTGCAACGGTGAAGAATTGCTCAGCAACGGCATGAAAGAGGAAAGCAGACTCCAGTCCCTCGACCAACACAGCAACAGGGAGGGGAAGTGGCTGCTAAAACTCCACAGAAAGCTGCACAAAGACCTCAAGTCTTTGAAAACTGCCACGGAAATGCAGAAGGGATTAAGCAGCTGACAAAGATTACAGAGTTGGATGGAGCGTGCCAGGTAAGAGGAGACAAGAAGCAGGGCGGAGGGGGAAGGTTAATCGCCAACAGGGTTAAAGGAAATTGAAAGTATATGTGCAAAAAAGTGCTGGGAAGAGAGAGGGGGCCTAGGAATAACCGCTGAGTGGGTTGGTATTAAGATGACTCAAAAGTGGCAAAGAAGTTATTGAACGTTGGGCTGCCTCCAGATCTAAGCAGTTGTCTTAGTACCAAAAGTCTTCATTTAATGCCAATAAAACTTCCAGGCATCTAGTTCTGAACCACCGAAGCTGATCCCTGCTCTGATTGCCCAGAGCGCAGGGTAAGTCATCTCCTCGCCTTCCTGGAAAATGGCTGTGAGAGGAAAAAGCACTGTAGTTACAGAAAAGTCAACTGAAATGAATGAGCTCGTCAAGCCCGCGCGTATTGCATCCTGGAACAAACAGGCCCAGGGCGAGTGGCTGAGCAGCAGCGGCTTTAACCAGTTTTATTTATCGTCCAAACCTTGGGCTAAAACCGTGTTACTGCTCTATAAGCAGAAGGAAATAATTTATTTGTAAGCCAAATTTGTAATCAGATGGTTTGTGTTACTTCACATACGTAATGGATAACAGTGCTCTGCCAAATACTTCATCTGTGTCCAAGTGGACTTCAGGCTATCACTGTGAATTTATCAGTCGAATCAACTAAAAGTTTAGCAGCAAACATGTACATCCCCCTGTCCTGTAAATACTCTTAGAACAAAACCATCCTAATCCAAATAGCTCAAGTGGCTGTCACCCGCCCTTCTTAAAAGTGAATGCTGTGCTACGAAATAAAGTGATGTGTGCCTAAAAGTGCATGAAAAAGAGGGCATGAGAAACCAGCAAAAGAAAGGCATTGTAGGTATGGTAGAACAATTGCACACAAATTACTGTAAAAGCCCTTTTTGCTCTTAAAAAGAAAATGGAACCACCACGTGGAACACCCGAACTACAGATGACAGAGAGATGTTTGGACAATGTGGCCTTTCCTCACTGCCCTTCATGTGCTAAGAGAGGATGAGGAAGATCAAGAGACAAGGAAGTTTGTCCTGTTTCGGAAAACCTAATCATAGAATCGGGTAGATTGGAAGGGACCTTTAAGATCATCAAGTCCAACCGTTAAACTAACACTGACAAATCCCACCCCTGAACCATGTCCCTCAGCACCACTACCACCCGTCTTTTAAATACCTCCAGGGATGGCAACTCCACCGCTGCCCTGTTCCAATGTTTGACAACCCTTTGGGTGAACAGATAGAGAACAAACACTTTCTCCTTGCTATCATTCATGGGGATGAACGAGATTGCACAGCTTGGGATCACCGAGGGCTGGTGATGGATCTGATGGCCACAGTCTAGTCTGGCTTGACTGCTTGAGAAGGGGGTTTGTTGGGCTGAGCGTACCTGGAATCACACCTAGCTCTGGTCAGAGACATTTGTCTTTTGCCTGCATAAAACTAGCATGAAATGTAGTGCAGTAAATCATCGATCATACCGTATTTTAGGGCAACCTCTATATATTAGGCACCAGCAGACAAAGAGGACGGTAGTGTGAAATTCCCTGCAAGCACCCAGCCTTCAGCCTCAACGGCCGAGCACTTATTTGAACAGGACCTTGATTTGTTCTGATGAAGGCAGCTGTCAAACCACTCGGGGAGCCGCGCTTCGTAAGTAACCATGATATTTAAACCCCACGACCTTTTAAAAAGTGCACGATCTGGCTTAAAGGGCAGCCTTCCTGAAATAACTGACTCTAAAACCTCTTAGGTCAGATTTTTTTTTAAAAATTCCATAATGGACAGACATCACATTATTTGACTATGAGAAGATTAATCACTAATATCTGGCAATTGATTTGTAAGCTACATTTATTTATGATGTGATTGTGCAGCACCATGCACACCCTTATCTATTTTCTAGATCCCAAGGCGTTACTTAGTGCAAATAAATCAATGCAATTTATCGATTAAATTACATAAATACTCTTGGAACTTGGACAAGTGAAACTTTCTGCAGTCATTCTCCGGTCTCTCATTAATGGGCTGGGAGCTGGCAAATCATGGTTGAAAATGAGCCAAGGAGGCTGGTGAGCTCAACACGGACCTGGGTCCCTGCGGCTGCCCATGCTTCATCCAGGTTCTCGTTTGTGGAACTGGTGCATGCTGGAGCCCAAGTGAGAGATGGAAAGGGGTGATTTTTTTCTCCTCTTTTGACCAGGCTGCAGGAGTGTGCTGGACTCCTCTAGCAATGGATGCGATGACCAGGAACAGGCTGCAGTCTGTGAACTGGTGCCTGAACGGATACAGAGCAAACAGACGACAAGAAAGCACCCACAAAGTCACATCCCCATTTTCCTTTATCCCTTTGCTTTAACATTCCCTGTTTCCCTGTGCACATCCTGGCCAAGAAGGCATTGTGTGTATCCTCCCTTCCCCTCCGTCTGGCTGCTGTTTGTTGTCTCGTGTCCTGGGAAGTGCTTTGGGCAGCGGCTGCCGTCCTGGCCCGCTGGTGCCTGAAGACACAGCCCCGCCAAAGCGAGCAAACAAACCGCGTGTGCTCCGAGATATCAGCCCTTGAGCATCTCAAGTTGAACATCCCAAATTAATTGACGCTCTTGACTGAACCTTTCTGCGTCTCTGTGCCTTATCTATAAAGCGATAATGTTTCTCCCCTGCCTTACTGGGCTTCACAGAGACAAATTAATTAATGGTTTGCACGTGAAATAAACAAACACGACTGGAGTAATGAGTGTCACCAAAAAAAAGAAAAAAAACAACCCAAAACCCAAGTGCAAACAGCATTTCGTCTTTACGGCAAGGCTGAGCAGTATGCGGTAAACAAGGGCTGGGGCCACACGCTGAATGACGGGAAGAAAACAGATTTTTGAATTGCTGCCCACTGATTTGCATCAGGCCGTCTGCTCAGGCAGGGCCCCCACGGAAAAACCAGCCTTTGAGCATATAATGAGCCATCGCTGGCAGCCCAGGGAAGGGGCTGCGCTTCAGGATAAGACTCTTCCTGCTCCTCGCACGCGTGGCTCTGCAGTTTGAACACTGTCATATAAACTTGTCTGTTAGCTTATATAATTGAATAGAAATTTAACAAAGTTTATGGAGCTTATCTGTGCTATCGCAGCTGCGCGCGGGACTGGGTCCTTTGAAAGTGCGTTTGTTCAATGTGCAATGGTTCAAATTATCCTGACAAACGCAAAACAAAGACCTTACATAATTCACCGCATCTGGCAAAGATAGAATTTTACGTGTCATAACAACACGTATCAAAAGAATTATGTAAAACTCACCCATAATTTAAAATGTCGCTGGAATTTCTTCGTAATTAGGGCAAGGTCTTTAAAAGGCTCCCGGTGGAAGCTGAAACCTCTGTGAGAGAGACTCAGCTGAATGCCTATAGGTAAAATATAGTTAAGAAATTATGCGTTGTAAGGTGGAATTGGAAGCGCCAACGGCATGAACACAGCCTCTGTGCCCAGGTGAGATGGAGGTGGCCTCCACACCCCACAGAGATGCTCTTGGCCATGCCCTATAGATCGTGACTTCTTTTATAGGCAGAGGGTGGCCAAGTTTGGGCATTGCACACTGAAACGCCCACTAAAAGACAAGCTTTGGGTGCCCCATGACTTCACAGGACGCCGTGGTCCTTCCAGCCTGTCTCTCATGCCAGGCCAACGCGATGGGTGATGCTGGGGGCGGGGGGGAGCCCACGTGCCACAAAAAATCAGTGGGACCTAGAAATGTCTTATCCTTCAGTAAATTGAGTGTTCAGCAGAATTTTACAGGAGTTGAAGGGAAGAAATGAAAAGTGGACGGCAGGGAACAACTTAGTGACATCTAACATCAAAGAGCAAAGAGATAAGAATTATTATTTAGACCTGTCAAGTCTCCGCCGTACCCAAGGGGAGAAAGCAGGCGTGACCTACTTGCAGAATTAAGAATTCACCAGGAGAAAGGTTTTAGGATTCAGGAGACAGTCCACCCTCTAAACCCAAATTTCTGTTGTGAAAACCCAGATTTGGCTTATGACTCGGCTTGAAATGCTGCTTCGTTACTTGAGCTAAAACCACTCTTCTCCCGCCCTGACTTCTGGCAGCTCTCCGGCTGTGCCCAGTCTCTTCCCGGGATGTGGAAGATAACGTCAAGCTGCAGCAAAAGGTTCTCATGCAAGCGGGGGTCCGACCCCAGAACAGCAGCTCACAGGTGGCTCAGTGCAGCTAATGCACCTTGCCAAGAAACCAGGGAAAAAAAACCAAACCTGCCTTCCATGGCCCAGCGAGCAGTGGTACATTGTTGTATACACAGGAAAAAAATGGGGCTGAGATGTGGGGAGTTGGAGGGAAGGAGTCAGGGATGGGGCTGTGCGGGTAGGGCGTGGCTGGGATGTGCCTGCACCGTGCTACCGCAGCTCTCTGAACCGCTGAAAAGACACGAGCCTTAAATTTGCAGGTGCAAAAGTCCAATTTAATCGTGCAGGTGCAAAATATAAACCTGCAGAGCAAAATTTCTTGCTCGGCTCATGTGGGTGGATTTCCGTCCTCCCCAGCGGGTCTCTCCTTCCACATCATCCCTGCAAAATGCAACAGCCTTGAGGAAAGACTGAGAGAGTTGGGGGGGGTTCAGCCCTGGAGAAGAGAAAGCTCCGGGGAGACCTTAGAGCCCCTTCCAGTCCCTAAAGGGGACACAGGAAAGATGGGGAGGGACTCTGGATCAGGGAGGGGAGCCATAGGATGAGGGGGAATGGTTTTAAACTGGAAGAGGGGAGATTGAGATGAGATCTGAGGAAGAAATTCTTTGCTGTGAGGGTGGTGAGCCCCTGGCCCAGGTTGCCCAGAGAAGCTGTGGCTGCCCCATCCCTGGAGGGGTTCAAGGCCAGGCTGGACGGGGCTTGGAGCAACGTGGTCTGGTGGGAGGTGTCCCTGCCCAGGGCAGGGGGTGGCACTGGATGAACTTTAAGGTCCTTTCCAACCCAAACCATTCTGTGATTTTATGCCCATCACAGCCGATGAGCAGCAGCTCTGCAGTGGGTATGTGGGAGCACTGGTCAGGCACAGGGTGCTGGGGCAGCCAGCCATGAGCCTTTGAGGGACCTGCCCAAGCACAACACCAGATTCTGGGCTGATATTACAACTTCCTTTCATTATATTCCTTCCCCTGTGTGCAGAGGAACAAGGGAATATTTGTCTACAAAGAGGGTCTGACCCCGAGCACCTGAAAAGCACTTGTCCAGGGTGAACAAAGAAGCAGCGCTGAGCCCACAGCCCTGTTTCCCCCCTTTCCTCTCAGGAGATTCGCAGGAACGGGCTTTCTCTGGGCTGGAGAACAAAGCGAGACAGCGCTACTGATAGCGTCAAACCCAGAGGGACTCCTGCAGAAGAAAAAAGAAACAAGCTTGAAGCAGGAGAAAGGAACAAAAGGGGAATGTTTTGCTGCAGCGGGGCATCGGGACTAACCACGGCTGATGGAGAGAAAAGACAGCCCTGGTGATGCCGAGGAAGGGGTAACCCGGGTACCAAAAAGGCTTTGGAAAAATTGCACGGGGGGGGCAGAAAGGAGGTTTAACTGATCCACCTGGACACAAACATCTGTGCTTTAGTAACTGAAGGGTCTGGAGCTCTTTTTCCAAATCTGAATCTTTTTGCTTCAGCTGTGAGGTTAACTTAGCCTGAAGAAGTGGGTTGTACCCCAGTGTTGGAAAGGGAAAAGAAGGGATAAAGCGGGGGCGGGGAAAGGTTGTGTGTAAAGAACTGGAAGTCTTAGAGCTGGTAGTGCCTGTCTCAGACCTCAACAACTGTAACGTCAGGGCTCTGCTCTCAGCCGCAGATGTTAGAAACATCTGTGCATCGCAGGCTGCCCAGAAACCCGTGGAGGGGAAATTTCCAGATATTGCTCCGTTTCCCAAAGCTTGCCAAGGCCAGGAGCCAAACGCACCAGCCTAACGACAACCTGCTAAGCTTGATTTCTGGGCTGCTGCCGGTCCTGCTGTGTTCACTGCTCTCCTGCAGCCTCATCACATTTCCTGGATTCCCCCCCTCCCTCCAAATCTATGGCACTGGATAAAAAGAAAAGATGAAATCCAGAAACACCGGAGTAGCAGCTAAAATTCTAGAGCTCAAGACAGAGGAGAAAAGCGGAATAAAATAGCTGTAAAAGCATTGCAAAACCCAAGTAGACCCTAATTTTCTTATTTTTAAGCTTCTGACCTTTAAGCTTATTTGGCTGACCTTGTGGTTTGGGATTTATGAACTTAAGTGTATTAGCATCTTGATTTATGCTAACAGATCACCAGGTTTACTGCACCACTGCACTTGGCCACGGACAGCCATCCTCTAACCTCAGGCGCCACAGGTATCACAATTCAAAATAAACAGATTCCCGTTACAAGCCCCAGAGCTCACGGCCGGGCAGAACTGAGCTCCACTCCAGAATCAGCAAACACAGGAGGCAAGGGAGCAGGGGAAGAGGGCTCATTCGTGTTCATTTATGGAAAGGTGAAAAGTGAGTAAAATCCAATGAAAAGCAATAGGGGTTTTCTCCATCAGCTTCAGCAACCTTTGTAGGGATGGGATTCCCTATGGATTCACCCTCCATGGGGCTGCCGGCTGCTGCGAGGCTTGGGACCCACATCACAACTTGGGAAATTCTGATTCTATGACCCTATGATTCCATGATTCTATCACTCTGGGTAGCTCCTTCTTCCCCGGGGCACCAAAGAAAAGCTTCTCCCATCGCTTTTCTACAGCCTCTGGGGACCACTTACAGCCAGCTGTCACCATCCCTGTCCCGGAGACACCGGGAAAGGAGATGTTTCCGTATTCCATGTTGAACTGCTGAAGTCTGTATTTCTTTTGTTGCTGTGCTGGAGCTGGAGGCGTGATGCGAGCGGCAGAGGACCGGGCTGGGTGAGTCAGCCGCTCTGAGCGCCGGGGATGGCGGTTTCCCCAGCAACGGCAGATGGGAGGAGAGGAGGAGGAGGAAGAAGAAGAAGAAGAAGAAGAAGAAGAAGAAGAAGAAGAAGAAGAAGAAGAAGAAGAGGAAGAAGAAGAAGAAAATACAAAAATCCTTCGGAAGAGCTTTTTCCCCTGTAAACAGGTTCTTGGTCTTCTCAGCAGCCTGCATGCAAACCTGCACACACACACACACACACACACTCCTTTCACTATGGAAGAAAGGCCTGATTTGCTTATCCATGTGTTGTTTTGCTTAAGTTTTTTATTATTTTCAAAGGCGAAATGCAAGGCAGGGATTGGCACGATCAAAACCAAGCAATTTGAGACCTCCACATATGTCCCGTAAGCAGGGAAGCTCAGAGACGCTGCAATTATTTTTCAATCCAAGGGTAATTACTAGCAATTCCTCATGAACACATCCACGACACTACAAAGCTGAATCTAATCACAGGTCTTGAAGCTGGGCTGTAGCGGAGCGGTGAGTTATACAAAAGGCAGCAAGGAGAAACATAAGGCGCATTAGCAGCTATCATCTAGTGAATTTTGTATTTGGGGAACATCCCTCTCGAGCCTCAAGGGCTTAGCGACCTAGCTCTGTCTGTTCCAGGAGACTCAGAAATGCTGGTGGAGATTGCCTTGTTTTCCTCCTCCTGCTCTCCTCTCCTGCCCCAGGAGGAAAACTGCATCTGAAATTCCTTTCTGTCTGCATTAGAATCGACATCCCTTGGTTATCCTCACCGCATCTAAAAATAGCACGGGGAAATCCGCCTGAGATCAAAGCGATTCATTTACAAAGCGCTGCGTGAGGACAGGGCTCCGCGATTCTCATTCCCATCACATCCGCGCCAGTCGGATGGCAGGAATCGCACCAGCGCTTTGAAACCGTGGGGAGGGTTCCCTGCCTCTCCCGGCCACCCATCACCCTCCCGGCGCCGAGGAAAAATGAGTGGGAGGAAAAGCATTCAGTCGGTGGACGGGGGCTGGTGGGGACAAGGAGAAATGGGTTTTCTCCACACGTGTTGCAGATGATGCTCCCCTGCGGGCTGGGCTGCAGCATCCCTGTGCAAGGTGGAATGGCGGGGGGGGAAGACCATAAAAAGAGGTACAGCCTCAGCACCCAGGGGGAAAAAAAAAAAAACAACAAAAAAACCATAAAAAGAGGTACAGCCTCAGCATTCAGAAAAAAAAAGACCAGAAAAAGAGGTACAAACCCACACTCAGACAAAAAAAAGACGAGCAAAAGAGGTACAGCCTCAGCATCCAGGGGAAGAAAGACCAGAAAAAGAGGTACAGCCTCAGCACCTAGACAAAAAAAGATCAGAAAAAGAGGTATAAACCCACAACCAGAGATAAAAAAAAAAAAAAGACCAGAAAAAGGAATACAGCCTCAGCACGCAGGGAAAGGAGCATTCTGCCACCTCAAAACATGCCAAAGGAGCCAAGCTCATGGAGGGCATGAAATTAGAAATAAGGGGTGAGCCCCCTCCTCCTCCCGGACAGCCTGCCCTGGGAGGTGGGGCAGGACCCGTCCACGCTGCAGGAGGATGCTGCAAAGCTCTCCTCGGAGATCTTCATGCAAACCCCCACTCTGAAGGCTTAATTGTGGTTGCTGAGTAATTGAGCAACACACAAGCAATGGAGGTAGAGTATTATGACTTGGGGATAGCTAACCCTGTGCTTTTTAGTGCAAATCTCAGAATGATCTGGCAATTTACCCGATAGATCCTGGTAGTGGGATATGCCCCAGGAAAACCTCTGCATTTTCTTTCTTTTACATAAAAAGCTTTACTATTAATAAAGTTCTGCAGAAAAAAAAAAAAACATTAATTATCGTAAGTGAGACACTTTGAGAAGCTCAGAAACTAGAAGACAAAGGCTGCTCACATGAAAAAAGTAAAGGCATCATTTTTAGCCACTTCCATGATTTCTGAACGCTCAGGGGTAGCGTTACCTGAAGGTTTGGACTTCCCACTAAGTGCGTCGCAGGCGTTCACCCAGGCAGGGCTTCTCTTTCTGAGGAATGGCCGAGAAGATGGCTTTAAGTGGCTCTGGCGCAGGGCACGTAGCACGGTGGCATGGTTGCCCCCCCCTCCCGAGGTGCTGCCCGTCTCACAGGTATTTGCAGCATCGCCGTCCTCTGGCAAGCATCTCCCCCAGGCTAACGGGGATGCTTCAGTAGCAGCATCTTGCCAAAACAGAGTCACCAACAGCCAGATTTTGGGGAGCTGGACTGGACCTGCACTAAGTAAAAGTAGACACTCTTTGTCATTAACGATCTATATTGATCTTTGACCATCAAACATAATTATTGGGATAATAAATAGTTCATAGAATCACAGAATGGTTTGGGTTGGAAGGGACCTTAAAGCCCACCCAGTACCACCCCCTGCCCTGGGCAGGGACACCTCCCACCAGACCAGGTTGCTCCAAGTCCCGTCCAATCTGGCCTTCATCATAAAGCTGAAACAGAAATTACCTGAGGTTTTTCAGTTTTGCCAGCAACATCTTTCAGATGGGCAAAATATTCAATGCATAGTTTGTTTCTCAACTCTACCTCCTTTTTTTTTTTTTATTGCCTTGTGAATTATGCCCTGAAACTCCACTATTCATAAATATAATAAGAAGGCATGTCCCGGTTTACATTAATGTAATGCAGCCAAAAACTATCCTTACAAATCCTTCAGCTACTGATCCTGGTGTCTGCTGAGTCCGTGCTTCTCGGATGGTCAGCCTCAGCCCACCAAGGATTTTGGGATGATCAAGCAGCACTTCTCAGACACAACCACTGATCCGGTCATCTCCCCCATATCCCCATCCACGTGCTTCCCCCTGCCTAATGTCCCTGAGAACTGTTTTATTGGCATTTGAATGTCTCGAGTAGCCTTTCACAGGGAGCGGAGATAAATATTCGCAAGAGCATTTTTGCAGTATTCTCTCAAGTGATTGCAAATCACTAACACATACACTACAAAAAAAAATAATAAGAAAAAAAAGCGTAAACCCCATCATTATCCCAGTTTTCCCTTCTTTTCAGATGCTTGAGGGGCACAGTGTTTTGTTAGGAAGCTGCTACTCATCAGAAGAATATTACGGTGTAACAGCGAGGCCACCGCAACGCCCAGCAGCCGGTGCAGCGCTTCCAGAGATGTTAACACGCGTTATTATTTACATGCCAGAATCTCATCACAAAGAAAGAAATCACAACGGCTTGACCAGGACGCAGGTCTGAGCTGCTGACTGCAAACGCTAATCCTTCCCCTGTGAAAAGCAAAGCTGTAGCCATAGCAAAGGGCATCGGGAGGGGGGAAGTTACTGGAGATAGAGGGATGCGCCGAGCGGGAGCGCCACTGCTCCAGCTCCCAGGGCACGGGAGGCCCCCAGCCTTCCTGGGGCTGCACAGACAAAAGAGTTGGCAGAGCCCTCGCTGCCCACAAGTCCCTTTTCTGCTTCAAAACACACAACTGGGAGATTTTGCCACCTGTGCGCTATCCCCCGGGGTGGGCTCTGGTTGGAGGCTGAGTGCAAAAATTCAGTCATTCACTGGGTTTTTATATGAGTTTTGTCAAGGAAAGGCTAGACAAGAATGAGGGAGATCCTGCATCTCCTGCAAGGCAGGGCTGTGAGCTTCAGGGTTCCAGAAAAAGACACAGGCATTCAGCTCCCCCCCACCCCAAACTCACTCTCCCATTGCCTTTTATCAGAGAATCACAGAATCTTCATGGTTGGAAAGGACCCTTAAGATCATCGAGTCCAACCAAACAACCTACAATCTCTGCCACTAGAGCATGCCCTGAAGTGCCACATCTAGACGTTTCTTAAACACCTCTAGGGATGGAGACTCAACCACCTCCCTGGGCAGGCTGTTCCAGTGCCTGACCACTCTTGCAGTAAAGTCATTCTTCCTAATATCTAATCTAAACCTCCCCTGCCGCAGCTTCAGACCATTTCCTCTGGTCCTGTCATTATTCACCTGGGAGAAGAGGCCAACACCCACCTCTCTCCAACCTCCTTTCAGGTAGTTGTAGAGGGCAATGAGGTCTCCCCTCAGCCTCCTCTTCTCCAAACTAAACATGCTCAGCTCCCTCAGCCTCTCCTCGTATGACCTGGTCTCCAGACCCCTCACCAGCCTGGTAGCTCTCCTCTGGACACGCTCCAGCACTTCAACACTATAAACATGTGTTTATAGTTTAACACATTTTTCTGCAGATTTATTGTCTTACCTGTTTGGGAAATTCAAGTAGCTGAGAGATTGTACTTAAGAAACTCCTTTCAGTAAATATTTTTTTCGATATCATTTTCACGGCAGTGAGGCAGACAGTCCGACTGATTAAAGGAAAATGCGAAGTTTATTTTTAGACAGCCTAAGCTGGTATTGGTTCGTAATTAGAACATCAATGAAGAACTGTGACCGAGTCATTGCTTAAAAGGTCTGAAGAAAGTTTGGGCATATTTTTTTTTTTCCCAGATCCTTCTCTATTAGCACTGCAAATGCCACATGCTTTCATACCTTTGACAGTGAGATTTCAGCTTGTCCCAGAGCAGGCATTAGGTGCACCGCCCGCAAACTGCATTTCAATTGCAAGGAGTGTGTGCAAACAAGCCTTAATTGCGAATGTCAGAGGCTCCCAGCTGACTTAAATAAAAACATCATCAGACCAGAAGCTCAGCATGTCCCTCATCTGCCGTAAAATCTGTCGGTACGGTATCGCATCGCTTTTTTCCCCCTCAATCACAAGGTCAGGTCTACACCGGGAAGCCCCGGGCTCTTCATTAGGCGTTGGGAGGAGGGAAGGCACAGAAGGGATGCTCTGCTCGGCGGCGGCAGGCTGGCTGGAGTGGGATTTGTGTCTGCTCATGTAGACGTGGGGTTTTTTCCACATACCGGGTGGTTTCTGACTCCTCTTGTCCTACATATGGATGGAGACGGAAGCACAATATGTTTGCCGTGTGACTGTAGAGGAAATGTAAACCAGCCAAGGTAGAGCCCGTCTAGAAATGCAGCAGGAGTTTTACACCTACACACCAGCGAGTGGGAGAATGGGCTATTTTGTTGTTCCAACATTCTTGTTTATTGCTAAAATTCATTACGCTGCCTTTCATAAATAAGATGCTAAAGGTTTGGGGAAAATCAATGCTAATAAGAACTCAACTATATAATCATTGAACTGGAGCAAAGGGGTATTTTGCCTTTGATGAAGTCATTACCGAGCCCCCTGCAGCATCAAATATTTCTTTCTTAAATTGTTCATGAGCAATGGCGTGCCTTGAAATACATGGACAAAAACATTGTTCCCTCAACAAAGAAAAAATAATCCATAATCCACCTTCGGGATCCCACTTCTGTTTGATTTGGTATTTTTGTACATAATTAGGACAGTCCCTTAGCTAAACAGTGCCTGGGACAAAGTAGCAAAACACAGCAAAGGAGGGAATCGATAGCAGGTTTGGGGTTTAGGATTAGTCAGTAACCTAAACCTGAGAAAATCACTGATGAGTGTCCTCTCAAGAGGTCAGAATTAAATGCATGGAAACCATTCCTGAATCCTCTAATTTCCATTCTTTAAAAAAAAAAAAACAACAACAAAACAACAAAGAAAACAAAACTTTGCAACCTGAGTCTGGCAGCATCAGTCTTTTTGACACTACATGACCATTAGTAGTTGGAGAAGAAGCGTGGGTCCTCCAACATCTGCCCACAGGGCAAGAACGGAGATGTGCTCCTGCCTCACCTCGCTGCTGGTAGAGGACCAGAGGAGTTCAGGTCTGTTCTTGTCAGAGCCATGCCTTCTTTTTCATTCAAGAATTAATGTATCAATAAATAAAGAAATCGGGTCTTGGACCTGGCAACCCTCTGCGGTGCCAAAGAGTATCTTTATGCTGGCACAGCTTTCATCCAAGGCTGTACTGACCCTCCTCTGCCTGGGAACGAACCACTGAATTATAGATCGTCAGAGAGAGTGGTCCCATTTCAAATATATCTGTAATACTCGATGGGAAATGATTGCCCCGTCATGCGTGTTAAAGCAGCACCCTTCAATATTAAATGAAGAACAGCCAGGCACACTGTATTAAAAGCTCATTTCCTCCACACCTACTACAAATGCCAGAGCAACATCGCCACTCGCCTTCCCAGCTGGAATAGGCAGGTCCAGAATGGGTCTGTGATGCCGATGTTTTACCACAGCCCAGCAACACTTAGCCCCACGATGGGGGGGAAATTGCTTCTAGAAAATCGGGATCTACAGCAAAGCCCCTGGCCGTTAGGTTCTCTAGGACGCCTCTGTTCCAAGCTTAAAACCTATGAACTTCACTTGTGCCCAGCAGAAAAGACCTGTGTCCAGAGGCATGGCACCAGGGAACCCACCTGGAAAGGTCTGGGCTGTTGCATGGGTGGTTCATCCCCCTGTACAGCCAGCACAAGAAGAGGGGACTCAGGTGCCGCCACCTCCCGCGGTGGCATCTTCTCTGCTGGCTCCAGCTTCTCCCAGCCACCCTCCATGCAAGCAGAGGGAAGACAGGCTGAGAGAGTTGGGGGGGTTCAGCCTGGAGAAGAGAAGGCTCCGGGGAGACCTCAGAGCCCCTTCCAGTCCCTAAAGGAGCTCCAGGAAAGCTCGGGAGGGACTCTGGATCAGGGAGGGGAGCCATAGGATGAGGGGGAACGCTTTCAAACTGAAAGACGGGAGATTTAGATGAGACCTGAGGAAGAAATTCTTTGCTGTGAGGGTGGTGAGCCCCTGGCCCAGGTTGCCCAGAGAAGCTGTGGCTGCCCCATCCCTGGAGGGGTTCAAGGCCAGGCTGGACGGGGCTTGGAGCAACGTGGTCTGGTGGGAGGTGTCCCTGCCCAGGGCAGGGGGTGGCACTGGGTGGGCTTTAAGGGCTCTTCCAACCTCAACCATTCTGTGGTTCTATGATGTGCCAGGACCTGCTCCATGTGGCAGATGGTCCCCAGGGACCTGGCAGCTCCTCCAGGATGCCAGAGTGGGATTTTGGGGCAGTTCTGTTCATTATAGCCATTAATGCACACAACAGACCCGAGCTGCTGTGCACCCCTGTCCTTCCTCATCCTCCGCCCACACATTCCCAGGATGGATCTATGACACGTTCCTGCTCACACCTGCGTTTTGCAGAGCTCCCTGGAAAAGAGGCAGCTTTCAGCAGGACTGTTTGCTGTCACTAGCGTTAGATACCGAGAGGATAAACACCACATGCAGACGTTTTGTGGGTAAGCTGTAGAACACGATTATCATTATTTTCTCCACGTAATTGTGAGTCCTGAATTTAGTGATCTCCAGTTTTCAAAAAAAAAAAAAAAAACAAACCAAAAAACCAAACAAGCACAGAATCAAAACAGAATTTGGCAACAAGCCTGGGCTAAAAATTGATATTTTGAAATGGGGAAAAAAAAAGTCTATGAAAACTTTATCACCCTTTACTAAGAAAAGAACTCAAATTACAGGAGATGCGGTTTGAGCACCAGTGGCATGAATCACACACTGATTTTTGTGTGCACGGGCACAGGCTGGGCAGGGGGCACGGCTCCTGCCTGCATTTTTCAGGATGCGGCGTGATTACCAAAAGCTTGGTTACCTGGTCCTGAGAGCAGTCAGAGCTCGATTATGAACGCCAATATGTGTAAACGTACAATTTGTACCTTTTGTTTTAACCCAGGAAGAATCTTTATAAACTCTAAATACAAAACGTGCGCATTTTCTACAGCTAGCTTTAACCTAGGCAGAATCTTTATTAACCATTTCTATCCCCGATCACTCAGTGATCCTTAACAGGGCTGTTGGGATGGCAGCCAAGTGAAAATTCACACTCATAAGTGCTCTGTCCCACTTAAAATTGCCTCGTGGCGATGACAGCTACGCTCCGTAGGTGTCAAAACCGCATGTCCAATTATAACTCCCCAACAATCACGGCGAGGAACAGGCAGATGGCTATCATATGCTTAAAGTATCGTTCCTCCACTAAAGCACCATTTGTTTGCCCTGTCAAATTCAATATTTCCCTGTTTGATTTTTGTGCATAAAAGTGAATTAGGAAAACCTGCCGGTGCTGCAGAAACATTCTGCGGCGCCTTGGCAGGGTCCCCACCACCTCAGCCGGAGCGGCTGGGGGTTGGGGTGTCCACCTGCCCAGACGATGATTAGCAGCATCTGGCCTTTTGGCAACACATTTGGGCACCCCAGCTGGCAGGCGTGAATTTGCCGGAGGGGAGATCTCGGGGCTGAATGCGTTAGTGGGATTGTCTTGACCTCCTGCGTGACATCTCTGTTTGACTGAGCAGCCTGCCAGAGGGGGATTATTTCCCTTCCAGTGTCAGGGCTCAAGCAGTGTCAGTCTGCCACCTCTACCAAAGGGGCTTAAAATAAAACCACAGTAGATATTCCTTTATGATTAGGGCTAAAATTATGAGTCCAGACCGAAGCAGGCTTTCCTGGGGATTCGGAACAGCTCTTCCTTCCTCTCTAACTCTTGACAGCAAAAAACTTCTAATTTGAGATGGGGGGAAGGGGAAGTCAAAATCAGAACTATTTCAGTGGGGTCTGAATTAGAATCATAGAAACATAGAATGGTTTTGGAAGGGACCTTAAAGACCAAGCCCTAGAGAAGCAGAATTCAACGCCATGTCAGTGAAGTTAGTTTATGGTATAAGTTTTCAGGTGTGGACAAAAGAACAGTTGAGAGGCATGGGCATGCCAACAACATTCTACCTAACGAGAGGTACATACACAGGGGTGTGTGCCTTGGAAGGTAAAAAGGTGTTCAGGCACTCATCTATATCACATCTTTTTTCTGCAATTCTACCAGGAGGGAAAACTGAGCCTTGCTCTCACGCTCTCTGGGAACTACTTGCATCGCCCCACAACCCCAGGGGCTCCGGGCTTTCCTGCCACCTTCAGCCTCAAAACCACCCTTTCTGACTTACGTCAGGACTGGCCTCCAAAATACCAAACATCCACAGGTGGCTCCCATGCCTGTACACAAAACTGTAGCAAGCTCCCAGGGAGATGTCACTGACAAGCACTGTGAAAATTCCATACTGGACTCTTTTAAATGTAGGAACTGGATCACACTAATCAGTATCAAAAGGTACATGAGCTGACGGGGGTCCTCCTCAGATGTCAGTCATTGAAGAAGCCACCCATTGACAAAGAACTCACAAGAAAAGAGCCCTTGGAGAGGAACCAACCTGATTGCTTTGATCCCTCAGCTTTTATACTGAGCAGGGCAGATGGGAAGGAACACCTGATTGGTCACTTTGGGTCACCTGTGGACACAGGTGAAATCCTTCCACAGGGTAAACAACCAAGTCAGCTGAGCCTGGTGGCCACAGCAACAAGCATAAGCAAGAGCCTCTCGCTGCACAAAAAGTTGACTCTGCTTCACCCCAAATCAGGACATGTCCGCAGCTTATTCCTGCGCCTGAGTTGCCAGGAAGGAAAACTATGCCTCATTCCAACCCTTTCTGGGAACCACTTGCATTGCCCCACAACCCTCGGGGCTTCGGGCTTTCCTGCCACCTTCAGCCTCAAAACCGGCCTTGCTCACTCGCCCCAGGGCTGGCCTCAAAAATACCAGATGTCCGCAGCTTGCTCCTGTGCCCAAGGTTCCAACCCCCTGCCCCGGGCAGGGACACCTCCCACCAGACCAGGCTGCTCCAAGCCCCGTCCAGCCTGGCCTTGAACCCCTCCAGGGATGCGGCAGCCACAGCTTCTCTGGGCAACCTGAGCCAGGGGCTCACCACCCTCACAACCAAGAATTTCTTCCCATTATCTGTTCTAAATCTCCCCTCTTCCAGTTTGAGGCCGTTACCTCTCGTCCTATCACTACATGCCCTTGTAAAAACTCCTCCTCCAGCTTTCCTGTAGGCTCCCTTCAGGTACTGAAAGCTGCTATAATTCAACCAGAATATCTAGCTGTGGCCAAACCCTGGCCAAGAACTGGTTTGTTTATGTACAATTGTTAAATCCACTGCCCCAACAGTTGTATGTGCTGAGTGGATAGTGCAGTTACAGCACTGTGCATTGTGCGCTTGTTGCTCTCCAGAAAGAGGAGAGGGGGATGAGGGACTGAGGTCTGTGCAAGCTCCAGGAGAAGGAGAATTGGGGAGGGCAAAGCTCATCCGTGCCAGCTAGGATCCAATGGAAGCGGCTGCATTGCTCAACCAGTATGCGTCGTGAAACCGTGCAATGATGGTCCTCCCAATCCTCTGCTTTAAACACATACACAAATCGTTGCAATTATAATCAGCTATGTAAGAAACTGTGTGGGCCTAAAAAAAAATGCTATGTTCTCTCTTAGACATGCAGTAAATGATTATGAGAAGTTATGTCTACAATGTTGATCTAATAAGTGAACATTTATTGGAAGTTTTTAGAAAGTGCCTAGTTAGAGGAATTTCCTTACAAGCATCTACTTAGTCATTTTACCTTTCACACATCTGTTAAATTGGCAATGTAGTCCAAACAGAAATAATTTTGCTGTACTTCAGAGTTAGCCGCTTTTAATGGGTCTCTGGAGGTATAGGGATGGATTTTGCTGCCAACTACCATTCAGCCTAATATCGCAATAGAAACATCAAACTAGAGGAACTCAGTGTGTGCCTGCTGTCAGACTGCTCTGCGATAAAGGTAGCACTGGCAAAAATGGAACAAGAGGTATCAAGGATAGGCAAGGGAAGGAAATCCAGCAGCGAGATCCAGACCTACTTTCTCAGCTGCACTAACTGAATATTTTTCTTGCTTATTTGAGAAGATGAATATGTAGCGATGTGCTCTGTTCAGAATAAAAAAAAAAAAATAATAAAATGCTCTGTTCAGACTAGAATAAATGCCAAAGATAGAGGTCCCTTCCAACCTATATTATTCTGTGATCCTAAGGATTGAAGAATTAAGTTGTAAATAACTACTTTTTAGAGGAAAGAAAAAGAAAAAAAAAATGAACAGTGGGCTGCAGTTTGCTTCATTTAGGACAAAATACCCAGCTCTCTTAACAACCCAGTGCACAGGCAGTGGGTGTTTGCACCAGCACCACTATGGCAGGAAAGCAAGCATGGGTACAGTGATGGAGACACCACCGCCGCCCCTCCATACAAAATAAAATGTCTGAAAATTAGTCTGGGGACCTTAAAAAGCCACAGGAAAGACTTCTCCTCATCCACTATAGGAAGACAAGCTATGGCAGCAAAATCTCTGCAACACAGAGCGCGATCCCAGCTGCTCACCTGCGACTGAAGGCACTTCGTAGTTCAAGCAGTTTGCAGCCTGATAAACGTCCTTCCATATTAACAGTTTCTTTATAATCAGCTGAATGGTTGATAAGTGTTAAAGAAAGATCTAAAGCAGCCAAGTATGGGATATGATCATTCCTATTAGTGTAGCTCCACTTGAACAAGAACCCATCCTCCGGAGGACGAAGTGCAGAGGCAGGATCGAAATCTAATCAAGAGAAATACTCTTTTCCTGCTAAGGCGAGCCCCATCCCCCCCTTGCCATCTCTGCAAAAGAAATTGCTAAATCAGTGGTGAATTTTCAATCGGAAATCAGGGTTCACCTTAGTCAGTGATATTTGTGCACTCAAACCACAATCACACTTTAACAAAGACTTTATATTTCCCTCTTTCAAAGGCTCTCACTTAAGTACATGCTTATCTTTAAAAATGGAAAAAGAAATCAACAGGATGTAGTAATTAAGAGAGAACTGCAGGCTTACGCTTCAAATCTCTAACAGGAAATGGAAGACTAAAGACAAAATTAACGGAATAATTTCCTAAGCTCAATATGTATTAGATAATTATATGTAATAGAGAGAGTTATCCGCTGATTTTTGCTCAGCATCAAGAAACTGGAAAGTCATTAGTGAGAGGAGACTTGAGATAATCAGCTAAAAGCCTTTAGTTGGATTTTGAAAGTTCAGAGGAGAAAGTATGCTAATTTTTTGAATCTTCAGAAGAACTTCAGAGAGTCCTCTCTTACCAGCAAGAGCTGCAAAATGAAGGCAGAAAAACACACAAGCAAACAGGAGAACAAAGAGACGCCAAAACCCCTCCGAAATGGCTGCAAAACAGAGCTGCCACGTCTTGGGCTTTGAACACAAAGCTCCCGTGATGTCTCTCCCTGCACCTTCCCCCTCACGTGCTGGGGAACACATCCCAAAGCAGCAATGAGATGCTCCATGGTCACTAAATGCAAGAAAATGCCCCAAGTGCAGAGCTGCATGGAGGAGCCAAAAACCTGGGGAAATACTGCCTGGAACTGGAAGGAGCACTTTTCAGGTGTGGTCCTGCCTCCAGACCTGACACCTCGGCCTCCCCTGTGCACACCCTGGTGTCAAGGATCTCATGAATCAGCAGCGTATCAGCCATGAGGACAACACGGCCATGCACTAGACATGAGACCTGATGCTCCCGTGACTGCAGACCACTGTCACGATGGCGTCTTCACATCCAGTGTTTGGGGTCTGCCCTTTCTACAGAGGAGCCCTTGTCTGGAGCTGATGAAAAGCACTTCTCTGGGAAAAGAACCTGGGAGTGTTGGTCGACAGCCAGATGAATACGAGCCAGCAGTGTGTCCAGGTGGCCAAGAAGGCCAACAGCATCCTGGCCTGTATCAGGAAAAATGTGGTGAGTAGGACTAAGAAAGTGATCGTGCACCTGTACTGCACTGATGAGGCCCCACCTCAAGTGCTGTGTTCGGTTTTGAGCCCTTCACTCCAGGAAAGACATTGAAATTCTGGAGTGAGTCCAGAGAAGGGCAACAAAGCTGGTGAGGGAGGATCGATGATCTTAAAAGTCCCTTCCAACCTAGATGATTCTATGGTTGCATTGCCCACAGTGCTAATGGACCAGCATCCTTACTGCCCACCACCTCTGGTGGGCTTTAGGCTAGACTAGGTGCTTGAAGGTAGTAAAAAGAGTAATTGCAGCAAATACTGTGTTCACCGAGGTCTGTCTGACTGCAGCACTGGGGTGTCCCTTTCCCCAGCAGCGCTGGACCTCTCCCTGGGCAGCAGTGCCATGGAGAAATGGTGCATCATGAGCTTGAGCTTGGCCAAGTCCTCTCAAAGGGAGGCATCACAGAGATCCTTGGTGGGCTCTGAGACTCCTCCTCATGGGCAGTTGCAGATGTGACTGCAATGTGCTGAGGAACTCAGAAAAAAGGAGTCACAGAGAAGTTGAGGTCATTATCACTCCCTGTTAGAGTCAGTGAAGGCCTCTTTCCTCCGGCTTTGTTCACGTGTCTCACTGGCAACAGCAGAACGAGGATGACTTCAGGTACAGATGTACCACACCAGGAGATCCGTCTGCCTTTGAAACCTGTGCGGAGTGGGGCTCTACCAGGAGCTCTTTTATAGTAAAAAGAGTGGGAGATAGGAAAATCCTATCCCATATTTAAAATCCACTTAGGGCACTAAGATGTCATGCAAGAAATCTGGGGGAATAAAAATAGGGTCTTGCAGGCTTTATTTTAAAATAAATCTGGTCAGACTCCCAGATTAGGACAGAGCCTGCCCCGCCATTTATAAAGACAGACGTATAGATGGATGTAGCTCTATCAGTGTTATACACATGCCTGGATGATTAGGTAAAAATAGATCATAATTGGGTTCAGCATTTATATTTTGCAAGAAAAATGGAGTACCACGAGTATATGCTCTTACATAGATAGTTGTGCAAGTGAATAAAACTGTTTTTCACCACATGTATTGATTGCCTCAGGGGCAGATGAAGAACAGAACCAAGGAAAATAAACACCTTTCAGCTAACTGTGTTCTGCAAATAGGACATGGCTTTCTGTCTTCAGGGTATATCTTTCTGTTAAAACTGTGCCAGCAAAGTGAATCTGTTGTTTAATGCCTGTTCTACTTTCCCTTGTGCTTTTCTTGGTGAACCAAAGTGTTTGTAGGAGTGGGTTCAACCGACTAAGTAGGATTATTCACACTCTTGCTGTCTTTCACTCCTCTGCTTTTTCTCCATCGGCGATGCAGGAGGGCAGGCGGAGACCAAGACAGGAAAGGCGCTTGAGGTTGAATGCCATGTGAGTCCATAGTTCTCTTGCAGGAAATGTTTTCCCTGCTTTTCACTGCAAGAAAAAGAGTTTAGGCTTCAAACTCTGATTTAACATGAAAATCCTTTACCTTCAGATGTCTGTAACTGGCCATTGCTACTGTCAATAATGGGGATTTTCCTTCTTGAAGCACTGCAGAAAAAAATGCTTAAATTTAGCATCCCCAGGAGATTAATCAAGAGTTAAAAGCCTCTTTGGATGCTCTGAGGGTTTCACAGCTAAATACAATCCTGACAAATCTTTGACTTAGCTTTCCCGCAGTGGGGTCATCTGTCTGTCTGTCTGTCTGCTCCCGGTGCAGGCTCTCTGCCCCGTGCCCCTCAAGGAGGGCAGCTACGAGGAGCGAGAGTGGGTCAGCGCACATCGGGAAACCCAGCCTTGCCTTCCCCAAACTGGTTAAAAAATAACCTGGGCCTGCAGAGGTACTGCCGTGGGGAAGGCATCTGGAAATACCTGGGTGGAGGATGCCAGGAACACACGCTGTGGTGTGACCTGTCCCCTTCCAGGGCTGGGAAGCCTCTTCTCCTCCTGTGTGGCAACGGCTGGCTACTCTGCAGACTGGGCTGCTTCCAGACATTGCCTGTCTTCCTCAATTTTCAGCCTAATTGGAGATTTCAGCCTTATTAAAATCTTGCTTTCAAAATAAACTCTGTGCCTGGATGCCATCTGTATTTACCAGGCTAAGACTCTGTCGTGGTTTGGGCGACACAGGACTAATTTATCTTCTAATGCTTGGGAAAACTGCACTTTTAGAAGACTCTAGTGACTGAATTTGTGACAATATTTACTTTATAGCCAGCTCTGGGGTGCCGGGTTCAAGGTCTCAGTGTTTCTGAGCTCCCCAGGTGCGGGGACAAGGAGGAGCAAGACCCAGGCACTTGCCCCAAGCTGCCAACAGGATTATTTCATACCATGAACGGCACACTCAATAGAAATAAGAAAGTTTGCTGACGTGTTCTCTCTCTGTCTCCCTCGACATCAGAGATCCTGAGAGCTCCTTGCCCCGGTGCCGGAGCCCTGAGCCCTTCCCTTCCTCCTGAAGTGTCCCACATTGGCTGTCCCTGTGGGGAGTGCACGGCTTCTGCTGGTGGAATGGGCTGGGTATAGTTCTTGTGTATTTTATATTGGTATCAGGACCAATAGTGGTTGTCTAGTGTTACTAATGCTAATTATCTAGTCTTATTCTGTTAAATCTGTTTATGTTTCAACCCTCGGGTTTCCTTGTTTTTCCCGATTCCCCTTCATGGCTGGGGAGGGGTCATCAGGTGATGAATAATTGTCTGAAAGACAATAAGTTGTTGTGGGTTACTCAAACCATAACAGGCTCTCACCAGAAGCTCATAAGCTCCCTAGTTTACATTGCTTTAATTGAACTCATCGTTTTCCAGATTTCATCACCATATCAGATGAGTGCTCTGTGGCTTTTGGTTTTGGTATTTTTTTTTTCATTTATTAATAACAAGATTGAGAAAGACTTCAGTTATTTGTAAAAAATGGGGTTGTCTTGTGTGAGGACGGAGGGGCTTGCTCTGCTGGGCAGAGTTGAGCTGGTGAATGACTGGCTTCCCTTTAAAGGTTAGGCTGGGTCTAATCCAGCTTGACTTCTCGTGCTGAGGCAGCCAAGAGATGTGAGCAGTGGTCACCCTGCGGTGAACCACTGGCCAGTGTGCCCATGTCGGAGCCAGTGGTTTGCTTGGCATCAGTGATCTCGGCTCTGACTGGACTCAGCCTTTTCTGACGGGCAAGGTGGACTTGGTCCTCCAGACCCTCAAGATCTGAGCCAGAAGGCCTCATAGTAGTTATGCAAACCTGTTCTTTGACTGCAGTTAGCTTTGGATCAGGCTATAATGGTGATAAAAGTGCATCATGCACCTACGCACCCTGCAAAACAACGTTCAGAGCCTGGCAGAGGAGGGTTGAAAGGTTGCAAGGCTTTTCAGAGGAAGCTTTGCCACCCTGCGTGTGGTGGGATGACTGTGCTTGATGTGCTCAAATTACACTGCGTCTTTTAATCATCCTTTATTCAGTGACTACAACCGGGTTTTTTCTCCTTCTGTGTCATTTCCAGCCCATAACACAAAATCTGGTGTTCTTCAGGTGACAGCTTCACCCTCACTTTTTAAAGGTCAGATCGTGTAAGTCTGCTTTTGAATGAAGCCCATGAATGGCACCATGGGTTAGCAAAGCTGGAGATCAGAGTTTGCCCAAGAAGCTGGCTAACAACTGCTTAAATGCACACCATCCTAAATGTTAATTTCCTGGAAATATAGCCCTGGATATAGAAATGACATTTCATTCATGAATTCATTTCCTTGCTGCTGAACATTTGTAGCTGGAATGATCTTTATGCTTTGAACGCCTGTTCTTATCCCACCTTCAAAGGTTTTTAACGGCACAGAAGCCAAGGCAGCTGTTCTAGTAAAAGTGCCATTTACGACGATGTACTTGGATTGCAAAAGGCTCAGCCTGAAGCAGTGTTGCAATGACTTCAGAACTGCCAACTGCGAGTATCCCCACCCCAACTGGCTGTCTAGAATTAATATCATTATTCCAAATGTAAGGAATTATATTTACAAGTCTATTGCTTCACACATAAATAGAGAATTAAAAGGAATCAGGGAAAGTCATTCTGATATTCTATACTGTACCCTCTGATATACTATATTCACACAGGGACTAACCAGTAAGGACCCACTCCTTGCTAGACTTTCTGAATAATATGTTAACATTGTTCCTTGTGAACATTAAGATTCAGAAGTATAACCCAAGTTGTGCGCATCTTTCCACCTGTGGTAAGTGGCTGTTTCCACCATTTTAGCCCTGCAAATTCAAGTTGCTGAGACTCAGTTTAACCTCCATACCATAGCAGGCCAAGAGAAGTTCCATGACCTCTCTTTGCCAGGGAGAAACTGTGCTCATGAAGAGCTGGGATGCTCAACAGGCAAGGGATGGCTTGATAAACTCTAGTCACTTGATGCATCTGAACCTGTGAAAACAGGGATGGGTTCAGGGAGCCCAAATGCCAGGTCAGGGTGGCCACCAGGGACAATGCTGGGTCCCAGCAGCAAATGATGCAGAGGAAACATACCATGCGCAGGACCACCCAGTGTGGCAGTCACCTCATGGAACTACCATGAGGCCACCATCTCTAGGGCTGAGACCTACCTGATGATGGGGGAGCTACACAAGGGGTTTCGGGAAAGAAAGATTCCATCACTAGTGAAGAAGTTTAATTGGCATGAGGTTAATTCCTGAATTAGCATGTGTTCCTCATGGTTTGAGGAGAATGAGGAAGGTCTTGCTTGGTATACTGATGGTTTCCTTGCATTTCTTCTCCTTGTTGTAATGGATTAAACCCCAGCAATTGCCAGGTATGTCCCTGGACTTTGCAGGCTGCTGTGCATGGATCCTAATTTTTGCCTGATAGGTATTGCCTTCCTCAACTATATTGTTCCCAGGATTTGATTTTGATTCTGTTCCATCTCATCTGAGATGAATGGGTTTAATCAGAATCTCTTAAACCCACTTCATTCGATGGTAACTCTTTATAAGATGCTAAGAAACGCATTGCAATCTCGCCCTGGCAAGGCAAGGGGCTAAATGAAGGGGGGAATTTTCGCTTCTAACTAGATTCTAAGAGGCTCTGAGGCTTTATAAGATTTTCTAGTGATAGCCTCATTTGGCCTCTGTAAATGGAAGCTAGGCAAGAAAATACAATCTATCTGTCTGCTCTGAAACGCAGTTATTGATTTCAGCAGTCATACTGTAATTGTTCTCACGAATCAGCTAATTGAGATGCTTAATGAAAGGTGACTTAAGCGGCAGTAAATTTTGCATTTGCCCCCACAATGGACAGCAGCTGACCAAATCTGGTGTTCCTTGTTAACCAAACACAAATCTTTAAAAGCATTTGAGCAAGTGACTAGAATTAATGAAGTTTATCACAGCATTTGATGCTCTCATTCATCTCTTGCAAGTGGGTTTTGTAACGCTGAGCTGGTGCAGGTGCCATTGTCTCTTTTTTTTTTTTAATTGTCCAGGTTGGAAGGGACCTTTAAGATCATCGAGTCCAACCATCAACCCAGCACTGTCAAAACCACCACTAAAGCATGTCACTCAGCACCACGTCTACCCATCTTTTAAATACCTCCAGGGATGGCGATTCCACCACTGCCCTGGGCAGCCTGTTCCAATGTTTGACAACCCTTTTGGTGAAGAAATTTTTCCTAATATCCAACCTAAACCTCCCCTGGTGCAACTCGAGGCCATTTCCT
Source organism: Rissa tridactyla (assembly GCF_028500815.1). Lineage (NCBI taxonomy): Eukaryota > Metazoa > Chordata > Aves > Charadriiformes > Laridae > Rissa > Rissa tridactyla. The sequence goes on along the minus strand of NC_071474.1, from coordinate 28,885,514 downwards.
CTTGTCATATCACCTATTTCTTAGGAGAAGAGACCAACCCCACCTTGCCACAACCTCCTTTCAGGTAGTTGCAGAGGGCGATCCTAAGGCTTGAGGCCAGTAAGTGCAGTGGAACAGGGACAGCTACAAAACAATTGCTGCTTGAGTTGCGTTGACCACCCACTAACACCGTGACCGTAACCATGCTATGTATAAAGTAGTGCATAGTTATACATCATGGAGCGATCAGCTTTAATTTTTGAGTTAAAGCATGAGGGCACCAGCCATTGTCTGAGCTAGACAGAGTAATGGTTTTCTAAGTGGGAACTGAGAAAAAAAAATGTTAGTCTCTTAATACATGCCAAGAGATGGGTGAAAAAAGAAGACATTTCACTCATTATATAGACACATCCATTTCTTCATACTCAGGCAGGACTCCTCTAGTTTTGTTCTAGACCTAATTAGATTTTAAATGAGATTCCAGCACCTATAATAGCTTATTCTGATTGTTCTTTTTATATCATACAGGCACTGAATATTCATTGTGTTCATATGATTAAGTACCAAATCAATAGATATGACTAGTGGACCTGTTAGAATTTATGCTTTGCCTTATAAATACAAAGAATGAAGTCATATCTGATGTACAGTTCAGCCTCCCTCTTTGAAGAGTGGCTGTGACTGACATGGCTGGTGATCACAATGAAAATGCGGTAGAATGAGTAATTTAATGAAATTTCTGCATTTAGGATTAAAGTAACCAAAAGGGACTGTTACAATATGGGATGCGTTTCCAAGGCTTTATCATGGAGAAAGAACAATGTGACCTGAAACGAACGCAAAGGGTCACTGCTCCTAAAGCAGCAAATTCTGGAATCTGTCCCCTGGCGATGGGCACCTAGGTAGCAGGAAGGAGAGGACCACAGCTGTGAGCCTGATACAGCCCCGTGTGAATGGCACTTATGAAAAAACAAGTCAACAGAGAAAGGAGAAAAAGAGTATTTTTCCAAGCGCAAGTTATACCTCCTCACCTACGTAAGGCAAAGGAAAACTCACTGTGTCTTCCTAGGGAAAAAAGCCTGCCAGTTCAGCAGGATGAAAGAAGGGAACCTGTGGTGATATTCCTATTCAAGCCCATTCCTCTGTCTCCCATGGCAGTCGCTGGCTCTGACCATGGTGCAGACCTTTCCCCACCAGAAGCACAAGCAACCCCCATGTGAGCCAGTGCCGCTCACTGGTCCCTGCCTGGCCTGCAGGTCTCTGCCGCTGATATCACTTCATCTGGCCATCACCAAAAATCACAGCACTAAACGAGGGAACACAGTCGACCAAAACATTTCTAACCTTACACCAGAATGAAACAACTCCCTGAAGCCATGCAAGACGCTGCTGGCAGTTCGGCTCGTGGAGGGCAGCCAGTGTGTGTGTACGTCATTAATAAAGGAGCAGCAGCTCCATGGCATGTTGGGTTTACAGTCAGGGATTTTGTTCCCAATTTCAATAGTCTGAAAGGCAGAAATTCCCAGCCATGCCCAAACGATTTGGACATGAAGAAGAGTTCAGAGTGAACCAACACCATTGAGGAGGCACCACCGAGCCATGCATGCATGGTGTCCATGCACGGTGAAGGGCAGTGCCAAGTGGAGGCACAAGCCAGTCCAGGCAGTGTATGGCCTCCAGACAGCGGACACCAACATGGCACCACAGTGGTCCTGCTTGGACTTAAAAATTCTTCACTCTCCCTCCTACATGACCCACAAGTGGTCTGCAGCTCCCATGGCATTACCAACCTTCTCCTTCACAGATGAACTAGATCCTCCCTGGTTAGGAAATATTGTCTGAGCTAATAAGGCTGTCTTGCAGCAGAATTAATTAGCTCGGGTTTAGCACTGCCAGCTGTGTTGCCTCCAGCTCCCAATCCAGTCATTTGAATTAAACTTTAGATGCGCACTTGCAGTTCAGAAACAAAATGTCGATAACGATAATTAATACACCGAAATTACTGCTCTTCAAAGTCAGGTGGTGTTAACTGAAGGACTACACCAAAGCAACAACAGCAAATGTCCTGTTAACTCTGGAGAAGGGACATGGGGCAAGAAGGAAATATAAGTGTTATGTCCATGGTAATCTAGACATGACTTAGTTGCCCTGCATTGTTTTTAGTACACATTTTCCTTGTCCACAAACTATGTGTACTACTGTCATCTCTGCTCCCATCGTGGCTTCAGGAGACCTTTACTTCCCTCACCCCGTTGGGATCTCAGGTTTCACCTGACAATTCTTCATGCGTGTTTTCCTTTAACGAAAATATTGTGAATTTTGTTTTCAAATGCAATTGAAAGCTTTGTCTTCCACTTGGAGTAGTCATAAGCATTTTCATTTCTTTTGTTACCATGGAGCAGAGAGAAAGTGCCTTCCAGTACTTTTGAGAAAGAAATTGTCTCATGTCTGCACAATACCCTGCAGAACCCGGACTTGATCTACAAATCAGATCATTACAGCGTGACTCACCACACAGGAATAAATGCACTTTAGGGTGGCTTGATTGGGAAAATCAGATTAACATAAGCAGTCTGGAGTTTTGTTGAATGCTAAAGGGCATTCAAGCAGCAAGGGAAACATGGCACAGGGAATCTCGTCAAACACACATTTTAAATCACCTGCAGAAAGTTAGCCAATGTATTATTGCAAACCTATGGAGAGTATTTATGCAGCCTAAAATGAGATAGGCACCCCAGAGGAAAAGTTCTGATATATTTTTCATTTCTGCACCAATACCAGTCGCCACTAAATGCACTAAATACCAAATACTGTGGATCAACACTCCCAAAAAACACCTACGGCCTGCATTGCTTGACAGGCACAACCTGTGCTGTGTGTAGTTCTTGGATTTACAAGCCTTCTTTCTGCAAGGGAGGGTAGAGGAATGCATTGTCCCTGATTTCAGCCATTTCTCCTGTTCAAAAGGCAAGATGACATTAGAAGTCCCACTGTTCCTCGGGACGCTGCCACACACGCAGAGCAGCACCCTGAGCAAGCCGCAAGATCCTCTACATGCAGCGCGGAACCAGTCTCACCCCGTGGTCCTGGTAGCATCATGTGCAGAATTAAACAGCTTCCTTTAAAACCAAGAGCAGAACTTATTAAGAAGGTACCAATGAGTCCTGCATACCTACAGCGGAGTTTATTAACTAAGCTGATGTGGCTGCCTGCCTGATTTAAAACCACTAAAGCATCTATATGTGCTATAAAAATCTCCTTCGAGCACCATGGCCAATTTTTCTGGTAACTCTTCATCGTGCCCATGCAGAGAAGTCTGTTTGCTGGGACTCCGGCTGGTCAGCAGCACGTTGTCTTGCAGCTCACCCACTCACACACAGCATCATAAAGCCTGGTATAACTGGGCTTAAAACTCTGACTTAGTACTGGTTCATCTCTGCCCTTTCCACAGCCCTAAGAACCATTGCAGAATTAATACGATAGGGAAAAAAAACCGATTTCTTCCACAAAGCAGTAATATAAGACGAGTATGTAACAGATTTTTATAGAAACTGAGGACCAAATCAGATTCTGTGGGGTAATTGAAGGAGGCATAACCCTCCAAAACACCAAAATCCCAGGGTTTCTGTGGGGAGGTAACACCTCTTCCAAAGGGCAGAACCAGGCCAGCCCAAACGATGCGGCCAGTCCTGCAGTATCCCAAATACCGCATTAAACCAGGGATTCCCAAATATACTTTACTCCTACACCGCTGCTATCTGCAGCAGCGACAGCTCTGGATGACAAGGCATTAGGCGTCTCCACCAGATCCTCCCCCACTCCACCGGGGCTCGGGGATCGCTGCCAAAAGGGGCAGCCCTCATTCAGGCAGTAATATCAACAATGTCACTGACATCAGGACGCAGACCCATCGCACCTCTCTGGAACTCAGTTTTCCCCAGGGGACAGAAAGGCGAAGGGAAAGTGTGCACCTCCTTAATGCCTGGGGACTCGTGGGCTTGGTTACGGCCAGGACTGCAACTCTCTGTCACTGCTGTGTCATAAAATATGACATCTCTAGCTCCAGGTCCTCGGATTGCATCACCGCTCTATGACATTACTGCTCGCTGCAAAACCTGTGGGAAATGTTCTTGGAAAAAGCCTAGGGGATCAGTCTGGCTCCCACCCCAAGTCCTGACAATCACATCTGGAAGTTGTCCTTCCCCTTCCTTTTGCACCCGTTCCTAGAACATTTTTCTTTACTTTTTCCATAAATCCCACGGGGGTTTTCTCAGCACATGCAATCCTGCTGCCCCCTCTGTCAGCCCAGTCCCGTCTCTGGACTGTTCCTCAAGTGCACTGCCTCTTCCAAATGGAGTTTTGATTAATGTGGGACTGAGCAGCCCTGGCCATCTGCTGCCGTCAGAAGAGGGATGAGGCGCCGCGTCGTGAGCCATCATTTCTCTGGTGCCCCCTAAGGAAAGACAAGGGGCCAAACCAGGCAGCCCTTACTCAGACTTGCCCGACAGGTTTCACCCCTCCATCTGGCCACTTTTCACCATTTCAGTATTTCTGCAAAACGTCTAGTTCAACCAATTAGCACAGAACGTGGGGTCGGCTCCATTTTGCATGTTCTGATACAATAGAAAAGCTTTGCTTTTATTGATGAATCTGACACCCCAAGCAGGATAGTAATTACGTTAAAAATCCTTTTCCAACTCTCACTGATGCATCTATTTCTGGAAGATACTTAGTCATCTTGTTTAATTCCCTGTCTCCAGATAAGGTAGAGTGTGAAATTTTAACCGCATAAGCTACTTTTACCCAGAGATCTACACTGTGCCTCTCTTTAGCGGCTGAAAATTGGTGCAATTTAATTTTCTCCTCAATTTGTATCAGCTGAGAATCCGGCCTCTTAATACTATGCTAAATTATGCTTTCATCAGCTATTAACTTTCATGCCATATTCAGGTTGCTCCTGCTGTTAAACACCTTGGAGATGCTGATACAACTGGAATCCTGTGAGTCACCTCTTCTACGAGGGATGAAAATTGGAAATCAGCTGGAGGAAGATCACGCAAGGAGAGGGTGAGGGGGACAGAAGGGGAGGGGGAGAGGTGACAACATTGTCAGAACAAACAAAGAAACAAACAAACAAATCAGAAGACAAAGACCACTGCCAACTACCATGAGAAGAATTAAGCGAGGTGGAACTCGATACTGTTAATTTTCCTTCAGACTTCTATGGTCCAATATCAAATTCAACATGGTCTGGCTATCACTTTGAGCAATGAGACTACTAAATACATCAAGCCATGGGGTGATAGGAGCCTCTTATGCACTTGGGTCTTTTGTGGGTGAAAAAATTTCCTTTTAAGCCTGGCAGGGTTTTCTAATTACACTTTCCAAGCCTGTCCCCTGCATGTTTTGGGAAATCAGCACTTTAAGGACGGAGTTTGTATTCCCAGACAAGGCTGAATTTGTTTCCAGTAACTCTGACATTTGCCAGGTTTAAGTTTAATGACATTAGGTCTTGCACAGGGAAAAACCCTCCTGTCTTTTGCAAAGTGCTAATTACAAATGGGATGTCTCAAGCGATGCTTGCCTCTATTGTTATATTTCACAGAGTATTTCCCTGAAAAGCTGCAGGTCTGGCTCATGTTCCCAGCTCTGCTGTTGGTTTGCAGGGTCCTCACCTACCTGTGGGGTATCTTTAGACTATGATGTCTTTAGGACAAGCAGCTCCATCTCTGGGGGTTTGCAAAAAAAACTGATGGGACCAGTCTCAGCCTTGGCTGGAGCCCGTGCTGTGGGCACAGTGTCAGTGCCATGCGTACTACACACTGCCCATCTACCCTCCCTCCCACCAGACATCACTTCTGTTTTTTCCCTAGACATTCCAAATTCCTAAATATTCATGCTAGAAACACAGCAAAAGTGGAGCTGGAGCTCCACTGGAGCAAGTAGGAACTTCAGGACAAGCAGGGAATCCCAGGATCCTCCCAAAATAGCCCAAGAGCCTACATGAGCTTTGAACAGGTGCCTTTACGCTATCACTCATATCCCAGCACGGCACCCAGGATCGCAGATTACCTCTCTGCAAAGACCAGTTTGCAGGAGCAAGCTCCAGTCTCACCAGCACGCTGGCAGTGGCAGGGTGCAGCACCAGGGCTTTGGGATCAGCTAAGTCGTTCAGACTCTCTTGGAAGTCAACAGGGATAAATGCGTGGGCTGCGTGACCTTCCAGAAGAGCTGATTTCTTCCTGCGGCCTCCCAAGGAAACTAGATTTTAGCTAAAACTGGACGAGATGAATCCCAGACCATTTGCCCAATGCATCCTTGCTGGAGGAGAGTGACTTCTGAACTCAGGTTTGCTCTTTAGCTGCGTGTGAGCAGGAAGAGGAAGGTGGCAGAAAGCACGTCAACCGGAGAGAGAGACAGCTCCTAAACCACTGCTTTATCTGCTGTGACCTTTGCTTCCTGGGAATCTTCTTTTGGGGCTGCAGAACAGACTCGCTGCTGAGCCATGCCCAGAAATAGGGCACTTTATCTCAGCTGGGCTGCTCTCACCTTCTTCTGGAGGTGAGCCATGGGGCCAGCGTGGCCTCTCCCTTTCGATAGGCGAGTTTTCTTATCAAAATAATGCTTTGCCCTAAGAAGTTCCAGAAAATTTCATTTCCATTTGATTTAGATACGGCGCTTTCTCCTTTCTGAATGTGAAAAGTGTGACGGGGGTTTTCTGAGAGCTCCTCTTCAGCTGAGCTGTGTCAGAGAGGAAAAAATAAATAAGCCCCATCTACAAAACCACACTGCACTCACTTTCCTCCTGCTACGGGTTTTCTGCAAGCTGGTGGGTGCAAGGAGTGGATGGAGCGGATGGCAGGTGGTGGGGGTGAGAGCCGCTCCCATCGTCAACTTTTGTTTACACACTTCCAGCCCCGTTCTTGGGTTAAATCACCATGTTTCCTTCGCTTCCCTGAGTAAAGGGAGATAAGAGCACCACTTCTCTCATTTTCCTTATCTCATGAGCGTCCTCTTTGCTTTGCAGAACGTCCTCCCTCTCTCTCAGCTGGGGAAGGCACACTGGCGGTGGCGGCAGAGGGGAAGGGCAAAGCAGAGGGGCTGGTTGCCACCTTCCCATGGAACTCATGGATGTATTTTTCCCAGTTATGGAAAACAGATTAATTTTTTTTTTTTCCCGCATTTGGTGGTTATCACTAGATTTCAAATATCGGGTAATTCACTCAGTTAGTAGACTTCTATCGGCGTTGGGGTTAGAAATTGAGCCCCTGTTTTGTGAACCACACTTTACTGCACAAGCAGTAATAAACTAACCGCACGGTGAAAATGTTTCCCTTTGACGCCTGAACTTAATTTATTTATTGGTAGAAATCAAAACAAACCACTTTGAAGTGGAAATATTATTGTGCCCTTTAGATTTTACTTTGATGAAGCCTACAATACCATTCCTGTTAACCATCTGTTTAAATCTTAATTAAATGGTGTTTCCACATGAAAAACAATCACATCATCCTCTATAATACAAGGTTCTATAATTGTTCCAAACCAGAAATACTAAGCTTTGAAAATTATGTCTCCTCTATCTACAGGATTTGTTGTAGGCTGTAAATTATTTTTAGTTTTATTTGAGTCCTAGCAAGGAAGCACAAGTTGTAATGACTCTTCATGTGTTTGTTAGAAAAGATTTCCACGCTGCAGAGAGATCTGCATACGTGCATTGTTCTTCCTTTGATGAGTGGGTGATTTCAAATGATTTTTTTAAAGTTTTTTTTTAAGTCTTCCCAGAAGCAGAAGAAATGCTCAGCAGTTGGACCGGTTCCTTCAGCCTTTCCCAAACATCGCTCTAATGCCACAGCAGCCCTCTCCACCCCGGCACGCTTGTGGGCAGCACCAGCTATTAGAGAAAGACCCTGGAAGTTTGCACCCAGCATTGTAATGACTATTTCCAGCCCCCTTACTTCATCTGCTTAAGCGGCTCTGTCCCGCAAGGAGTCAGGTATTTAGGGACCCCTCCAGCAGAGGTACAGAGGAAGCATCTTGGCTAACTTAGCTTCAAATCTCTGTGGCTGGAAGTAACTTGATTCTCAGAGCCCAGCCTTTTCCTCGGAAACTACAGCACAGGAAACCTCAAAGACAGGATTCATCGATTGAAATGTTTCTGACTTCAGGTTTTATCTGGTTTTCTAGAAGTACCCTCAGGCAGAAAGGTTAGTCTTTTATTCCGTGATAAAAGAAACAACATATCATTACCCTACCCTTCATTTGTTTCCTGGAAATATCTTATGCCAGTGAGTCACCTCCTTTGAGCTCAATATAATCACACGCATTTGCCGAATGCCCTTTTCCAAATGAAACTCAACTCTGTGCAACAACAAATTCAGTTAAGAAACTGAAAAATATTCTTTCCTCTATGAAAAAGCAAATTTTCCAAAGCAAAGCTAAAGCGTTATCTCCATTTGTCCTTCCCCTCCTCCAGGATTCCCATTTGAGGCTGACTTAAGAATTTCGGGTCAAACTTTGCTCCTGCATACACCCACCTAGAAATACTCCACTACGCACAGTTTTGAGGCGCTTGCCTAGAGGAAGTGACAGGGTCTGTGGAAAGAAAAAGCTTGCGGAATTTTTGCTTTTGCAGGGTCCGCTGTGACTGCACTCCATGTGAGCTTGCCCCTGGGTTTGCCTGGGGAGCAGGAATGGAGGAAAGCAACCGAGAAGAGAAATATCCTTCCCCACATGAGGCATGTGTCACCCAAAACCCAGGGGTGGAGCAGGCTACGTGCCCTGACCATGCTGATGCTGGAGTATTTTCATCCAGCTCATTTTGCCAGCACCTTCCACCTCAGTGAACTTGCTTTTGGTGAAGCTCTTTGGATGTCACAACCTCTCACAGGGTCTCTCCCAGATGGGGACCCTGCCAATCTCACCTCCCATCAGGAGAGCACTGGCTGTGTCCCTGTGCGGAGCTGGGAAGTGCAGGCAGCTTCAGCTCCTCAAAGAATGATCCCCCTCGGCTACTCTTGGGATCATGCTGCTGCCCCAAGAAGGCTACAAGTTTGGGGGGAGGCTGCTAGGACCCACTCCAATTGCTGGCAAGCACTCTGAGTGTTTTCTGGAAGTTTTCTAAGTCTATTAATTTAAGGTTCTCCATTTTGCTCATTTTTGCACCAGATGGTTTAAAGACCAGTTCTCACCAGGACCCAGCTCACACTGCAATTTCTCTCCAAGGGGGCATTTCTACAGCAAAATCCCTGCAGCATCACCTTCTGCGAACGCTTTGCAGGGATCAGGGTCCCCTCACACCTAAAAACTACTGGAGGTCTGAGCCAAACAGACCTCTGGCCCTTTCCAACATTTCCATAAACGTCCATTCCTCACAGCAGCGCTGCATCTCTGGGTCGCAGGCACCAGCCTCCTGTTGGACGATGCCTGCTGTTCCTGACAAGGACACAAATCTCCAGCTCCAAAGGGCTTCTTTTGCTAAGAAGAAGCTATCCTGCATCTGTGACATTTATCTGGAGGATGCTGAGCTAATGCTGTAAGTTACCTCCGCCAAGAACATAGCTGGCAGGGGAATGTCGCTAACAGCTGGGTTTGTGCGGCCTTCTTCAGTAGTAAAGTCATAAAGAGGAGGAGAAGACCTCTCCCTCTCAGGCACAAACAGGTCTTCAGGCTCCTCTGCAGTTTCTATTTGCAGACGAGAAATCTCACAGTCATGCGAGAAGGGAGCAAAGCATGGGCAGATCTCCGGTTTCATTACCATCCAAAATCCCCCTCTACGTGCATAGGATGCAATTCCTCCCTCTGTAAAGAATCATCAGTAAGTGATTTCCTCCAAGCCAGAGTGGAAATGGAGGTCAGGGAAAAGAGCCTGTCCCCATCCCTGAGGGAGATCTCTAGGATCCTGCAAAACTGATTCTTGGTGCTTCTCTCCCAGTTACAGGCTGGCTCTAGCAGTGCATGCCCTTTATTTTCCCAGCATCGGTGTGTCTGGAGTGGTACAGAGACAACCTTGGGGAGAGCTGGAACGAGCTTTTGCTACGTTAAGCTATATTTTAAGATGGAAGTTCGCACCCAGCATGACAATGTGCATGCTAAATTTCCCCACGCCAAAAAGTAGCTGTTTGATGAAAACTGGAACTGCTGACAACAGTGACAATATAAAGCCGTCTCAGCCACTCAAATTACACAGTGGCAGGCTTGGATTCTCACACTGAGAAAAGGAAAAGTGGTGATTTGGAGCATACAATGAAAGCGACACTTTGCTTCTTGAAATGGATTAGTTTTCTTTGAGATTAAGCCAGTACCCAGAACGGCGCAACATGTGCTAATGTTACTGGCAAAGTCCAGCTTATAACAACAAAGTGGTCGTCTAGTAACACAGAATAATTCTGTGACTCTGCTTTAAAGTACTTGCCGAAATGTAACAGTTACAGTTCAGCTCTCCGCAAATGCAGTTTTTTCTTGCTACGATGCCCTTGAATCACTGAGGTGGGCTTCAGCCTTTATTTATTTTCCTACCCCATGCGCACCAGCCTGTTCGAGCTGGTCTGGCACAAATTTCAGTGTCACGCATGAACCAGGCTAAGGGAGGACACTCACTTGCCCAGGAGCTGGTCATACAGCCAGGCAATCACAGCTCCGCCTCAGCTCTCCCTGCTTGCAGTACGCCTTTCTCAACCCTGGTGGTACACGGAACAAGATAAAAATCAAAAAAAACATATTGGTGGCTACAGAAAACCCTCTTCCTCAAGGCATTGCTTAAAGATTCAAACCTGGAGGGCACTTTTAGGTCAAGGGAAAGTAGAAAAAAAAATATAAAAGGTTTTAGCCACCATCCTCGAAAACACAGCACCCAGCCAGTGCCAGAGCCCCGCCACAGGCTGCTGTGATTTCGGGTGCCTTTGGCAGGGACAGCAGGGCGGCGTGACAGCCATGGCTGTGCCACATGCAGTACCCAAATGTCTCAGTCCTGTCCCACCTGCGCGAGACTCGGCTCTCACTTCCCGAAACCAGTGGCAGCTCCTCGCCCCCTTGCTGGCTGCTTTGCTCCACACTCACGTTCCACAGGTGCCTCCCGTTTCGGGGGTGAGTTTGCGTTATTTTTGTTGCAATAGCAACAGCTACAGCAGCTGGCTTCGAGAGCAGCTCTTACGTTAGCGGGAGGCAAAGGGAAACCTCGGGATGCCGCAGAGGGGACCACCTCCCCGGGGATGTGCTAGTTATCACATTGCCATGGCAACCGTTCCTGCCGATGCCACTGTCCCCATGCAATGAACGGGAAATGTCATTGTGCCCTGTCAAGGAAACTGCATTCTGTGCACAGAGAGTGACAGCCTTCACCGTCCTCACTGGAAAAATCCTTGGCTGGATCTCTCAGTTCTGCAAAACCATCATCACCAACACAAATGCAAAGAGCGCATTAAAAGCATTTTGGGGATTCCTTCACCTCCTGAAACATCTGCTACCTCGAGAGATGCCTGTTTAGAGCAAACAAAAGGAAATGACACTTGAGAAAGCCTTTAATTAAATCTTGGAACTTTTTGCTACAGGGTATTGTAACACCCAAAAATATAAATAAGCTCATAGGGAGCTCAGGGAAAACCATGGAGTGCATCTCCACTGCACCACCACCCGCTGCTCTGTGGGCAAAGGCCCCTCCGGCCAAAAGAGCTGGTGTATGGAGGCTGAGGAGAGGAAAACTGGGGAGGGACCCCCCTAAAAACCCCCTGCTGGGATGCTCTTTCCCAAGCATCAGTACGGGCTGTGCCAGAGACCAGTCACAGGGTGGGTAAGCTCTGAGTCCAGAGCCAGGCTTTGCATTTCTCTGCTCTGGCAGAGATCTGCAGTTCACAGGCAGATTTCATCGCCCAGATCTCATGGTGTTACTCCGAGCAGCTTGTCTGTACCCTCTGCTCCAGCTCCTGGGGGTGCGGGAAGCACAGCCACCCCAAGTACCCACCCAGGCCATCACCCGGGCACCTACAGTAGCTCAAAGCCGGAGAAAAGTTGGGCTCCTGACTGCCGGAGCAGCAGCTCAGAGGCTTGTCTCCGTGGAGATGCCACCAAGGTCTCACTGGCAGGACATGCTTTGGGTCCTGGGGAAAAGAAAATGCAAAATGGGGAAAAGAGAGAAGGGGAAAATGTAGGTTTATAGACAAGTTAATGCTTTTCATCCTTTAAAGAAACTCAGGTAGTGATTCGCAATTGCCGTTGCCTCTTATAATTTTTTTTTTTGTAGACTTACCCAGAAAAGACTTTGATTTAAACATGCAGTTTAGCTGTAATGAGGATTGTTTGAAGATACTAAACAAGAAATTCTCGTAATTGTAAAACTTCTTCCATTCTGGTTCAGAGACAGCTAGCCTGAGGCTCACCTCATAGAAAATTTAGGCTACTTTAAGATTTATCAGCTGGGTTTAATGGAGTATTTTCTCTTATCACAGGCTGTAATCATGTGTGCAGATGCAATTCTAGCTGTCAGAGAGCTCTGTGTATGGCACGGCTTGTTCTTACCCTCCAAGTCAAAAAATTAAGGATTTGCCCCCGCTATTGCAAAACAGCATCTAAGGAAAGTCCCTTTTCTGTGCAGATCAATTGCTTTCCATGAGGGCATGGAACCATACAGCAGCAAGACAGTGGAAGGAAAATGCTGGCAAAAAAAAATGCCTTCCCAACACTAAACTAACTCTAGAACTGATTTATTCTTGTTCGGGTAAGATGCCCTTAAAACCACTTCTAGGCCTACAGAGGAACATTTCAAAGGCAGTGAAAACCAGAGACCCCAGCTACCGTTGAAAAAGCCTCCCCTGCTTCTACCTATAACCCAAAGCTCTTCCCTGCCTTCCTCTGAGAGAATCAAAGGAGGAAAAGGTGGCTTCTAATTCGATCATTGAAAAAGCAATTTCCCCACTACAAACGCGAACACGCACCCTACTGAAGCCAAAATTCATGAGAATAAGGAAAAAAAAATGACGTCTTCCCAGCAGCTTTCTAAATTACTCTGAGGTTTTCTGGGTCCCTCTCTTGGCTCCTAAACCTTCTGCAAAGCTGCTTGATGACCTACACATTGCTCAGGGCGTACGGGGATTCCTCATCCTTAAGAGCTGATGCGGGAGCCGCAACGGTGACTAACCGCAGGCTGAAATCCCTCCTCTGACAGTCACTTCTTCTCCCACTTGTCTTTGCCGTACTATTTCTTGCCTCGCTATTTCTTTTCTAGATTTGTTTGTATGTGAGTCTGGTGCATACATATGTCCATACCCCTCTATCATGCTGTAATGAGTTGTCTCGCACTGTAGCTTCCGTATAGCTGCTAAAAGCAGGAGTGTTTTAAGTAAACACTGAATGTAGACTCGAGAGTGGGGAAGAAGATTTTTGACTGGAAGGAAAGGGAAAAACAAATGAAGTTGTGTTCACAAGGAAGCATTGGCAGAGCCACATCCAGGATGGTAAGATCGGGCCTGTTTCGACAGGCTGGTTTCTGTTCACAAGCTGTGGCTTTCTGGTCACTGCTGTGACTAAAGTCACAGAATCACAGAATGTGTTGGGTTGGAAGGGACCTCTAAAGGCCATCTAGTCCAACCCCCCTGCAGTCAGCAGGGACATCTTCAACTAGATCAGGTTGCTCAGAGCCTCATCCAGCCTGGCCTTGAATGTCTCCAGAGATGGGGCCTCCACCACCTCTCTGGGCAACCTGGGCCAGTGTCTCACCACCCTCACTGTAAAGAACTTCTTCCTAATGTCTCATCTAAACCCACCCTGCTCTAGTTTAAAACCATTGCCCCTCGTCCTATCGCTACATGCCCTTGCCAACAGCCCCTCCCCAGCTTTCCTGTAGGCCCCCTTCAGGGACTGGAAGGGGCTAGAAGGTCTCCCCGGAGCCTTCTCTTCTCCAGGCTGAACCCCCCCAACTCTCTCAGCCTGTCCTCACAGCAGAGGGGCTCCAGCCCTCCCAGCATCTCTGTGGCCTCCTCTGGCCCCGCTCTAACAGGTCCATGTCCTTCTTGTGCTGAGGGCTCCAGAGCTGGACACAGTACTCCAGGTGGGGTCTCACCAGAGCAGAGTAGTGGGAGAAAATCACCTCTCTGGATCTGCTGGCCACGTTTCTTCTGATGCAGACCAGGATGTGATTGGCCTTCTGGGATGCGAGATCACCTGGATCTGGTGCTAAAGTTGTTTAAAGGAAAAAAAAAAGAAAAAAACAGAAGGAAAGAGCCACATGTGAGAGGTCATAGCCACATATGTCATGGGGATACAGACCAGTGCAAAAATTGTCTCAGTGAAACAATTAGGCAATTAAAAAGGAAGCTTTTCTAATATCTTTTATAGTGGTTTCTAAAAAGCAGAAAGCAACAGAGATGCTGATGGAGAGGCTGAGATAAGCATGGGAAGCCTGTCTCATATCCAGAAAAGCAACCGACTGTGGCTGCCTGTTACAACCCAGCGCTGCGTTCACACCCAGCCACAGCTGCTGCCCTGAAAGGGTTAAAAATCAGCGGTGCCAGCTAAAAGAAAAAAAAAAAGTACAAATAAAAATGAAGGTGACGCTTGATTGCAGGCAGCCAATGACAGTAACCCAGGGGTGCGGAGCAAGGTGGGGATCCTCTGGACCCGCATCCAACAGGATGAAAAAGCAAAGTCAAAAAATGACAGATTCCTTATTACAATCAAATTTATGCAGAACAGAAGTGAATCTGAGCCCTGAAATAACACCTAGACACCCCCAAAGCATGGGGGCAAATATCAGCTTTGAGGGTACAAAGTTTATGGTCCTTAGATCTAGACTGTACGAGGAATTTAATTGTTGGTGGACAATTTTCCATTCAAGAGCTTTTATACCCGTTTCTTGGTTCCCCCTTTGCTTGCAGAGGCTCTTCGGTTCCCTGGGGCAGGACAGGAGGGGCACGGAGAGGTTGCGTCAACAAAATTAAAGCAAAGCCACATCCACCAGCAGGGCAGCGTTGTCAAGACAGGAGATGCCACAGGGGCAGGAGAAAAACAAGGTTTTAAGGGCACTTGTAATAATAGAGCAGGAGCATGGTACAATGCAGAGCTGCTCCACAGAGTCATTTGTGCACATGGAAGAAATTCCTCCTCTATCCTAAATATCGGAGCTGCCGAGGGCATACCTGTCTGGCTGCTGGCAGAGCGCACTGAATTCAGGTGGTCTCCGCAGGAGACCGGGCTCTACCTCTTTAAGTTGTGACTGCCACAGACCCACCACTCCCACGAGGTTTTCTTCTAACTGAAATACATAAAATGGGCACTTTCTCTCAATTACTTATTCCATGGTAAAGTAACTGTGAATTTTAAGTGATTACGTATGTATCTATGCTTATACACATGGCACAGGACATGAAGAGACCATATTTTTTTTTAAAAAATACAAACATCAGAAAAGGGACTTCTTTTGGCCTCTGAGATAACTGAGCTCTCAAATAACAACTACCAATTGGGATATTTAACATCCTTCCTCCCCCATTTAAAATAAATAAATAAAGCAGACAAGCGAGCCTGCCATCCTGTCAAAGCCTCCGGGAAACAGGGACAGGCGAGAGGAATGGTGCAAATCAATCTGCATTACATTACCTCACCAGAAAGACTTGAAGGGACTACAGAACATTTTCATTAATCTTGTATGCCGCTGCTCCGTGTCATCCCAAATCGCATCAAGACGAGATAAAGTCAGCAGCCGCCGCCAGCACATGGGCCAGAGGAAAGAAAGAGGGGAGATGGGCCAGATCCCTCACCACAACCAGGTGGGAGGAAACGGAAGGGGACTTAATGCCCAGCCCATGTTCTTCCAGGTGAGCAAGAGTTTTGCTGGGACTGAATGATGAGAGAAGCACCTTCGAGTCCAGTGGTTCCCCACCTTTCTGGAGGGCCAGGAGTAAGTATCACCTCGGACCCAGCCTTGCCTGTGCTGGAGCAGCACAGCATCTCTGCGTGTCCCAGTCAAGGTTTGTGGGTTTACAGCTCCCTGGGAAGGATGGTGTGGAGGGTCAGCCTGGAAGCATGTCCAGGGACAGCTGGAGCCCATTAGGGTCTACCACCCCACAGCAGGAAAAGTGACCATTCTCCTGCAAGGGCACAGATTACCCCCCACTCAAGCCAGCCAGCATGCCATGGGAAAATCCTTTCATGTACCCAAAACCCTCAAAATACAGGATTCCCACCTTGCCAATTTATCTGACGACCATTTTAAAGGTGATCATAGCCAATGAGAAGATTCCCATGTCCCCACGGAGGTGTTCAAGGCCAGACTGGACCGGGCTTGGAGCAACCTGATCTGGTGGGAGGTGTCCCTGACCAGGGCAGGGGGTGGCACTGGATGGCCTTTAAGATCGCTTCCAACCCAAACCATTCTATGATCTATGATACATTAGGCTTCTCTTCACTACTGTACTGAAGTCGATATGCTGTTTGCGTCAGTGCAGCTCCTAGCAAGGAGAAGGTGGGCTTGTTTATGTAGGCGATGGAGCATTTGGCCTCTCAGTCCACAACAATATGCTCCTTACTGGGCCACAGACCTGTGAATGAGTTAACCCCTGCCAACACAAGCTGTCCCAATTAAAAAATAAATCAATCTGTGCACACAGCCCCCCAAAATGATTTCACTGTGCCCCCTGGGTTGAATCCTGGCTAAATCTGACACACTTTCAAGTGTCCGCCTTTCCACGCACAGCCTGCCTCTTTGTTTGCAGCTGCCACAGTGTGAATTGCCCCAGGTTTATGCCTCAAGTCTTGCTTCTATTCATGTGCCCATGGCATTAGCACAGAGACGTACTGAAGGTAGCTGTATTTGAGCTTTTTCAACCAGAAAATTTCTAGCTGTCCTAATTTGGGGCTGTGTGTAGGCAGTAGGAGGGGGCAGTCCCCCTCCCAACCCAACCCAACCCAACACTGGAGTATTATCCCATAAAACAGCTCCTGTGTGATGCTTTCAGTTCAAATCCAGTTTGACGTTAAGACTTGTCGTAACTCCCCTAGAGAAAACAAACATGCTGAGACTCAATGTATAATACAAATTTGAAGATTTGTTCATCAAGCTGGGTTAGACTGATAATGGGCCAAAGAATGGGCAAACGTACCAAGCTCTAAATCTTTAACTCTAGGAATTGTCAGGCCAAAGTTGCAAATGCACCAAGAAGTCACCTGGCGTAGAGACACCCACCCTCTGTGCTACATGGGCACTCTTTGAAGAAGATAAGAGAAGTCAGAAACAGGCACAAATGGAAACTGGTTTCCAGTACCTGGCATCGCTTCACATCCCTTGCACAAGCAGGATCAGAGCAAGCGTTACAGGTTGGGGCTCTCTCCAGAATTACTCTCTTGTCCTCGCTGCTGGAAAACCGAGCAATATTTCATAAGCTACTTATTCAGTCAACGTTGCCCTCTTTTGTTCATGGGAAAGCTCTAGAAGGGAAGTCTCAGCATCCTCCTGCACACACATACAAACCCTGGTACTCCCTCTTTCCATCGACCGCAGGCACATTTTGGCCCGTCTTGACTTTGAGGAGCCTGTTATGGAGATACCCTGAAATCAGCCAGGCACCAGCTGATCACAGCTGGGCCGTGTATGGTCTCAGCACATTCATTTCTACCTGAATACACCTGAATAAGGCACAAACTTACAGTTGTTTGTTTTAACCCTGGATTTTCTTTTCTGGGGATTTTTGTATCAGTAAAACCACAATTTTTGACATAGGCATGAAATCCAGACGCAAATCACAATGAAATCAAATAGCCAAGAGTCTGGCCTTCCCCATTCGCTAGAAAGTAACAGAAAAGTACCAGTGGCAAAGTTTTCCACATCATTCCACTGGCTCTATTAGCCGAAGTTGTAATGCCTCTCATTAATCAGCTTTGAAAAACAATAAATAGCAAGTAGTTAAATTGTGCTCTAAGCTACAATATTAAGTTGGTACTACAAATAACGCACTAACAAACAACTTCAAAAATCATGTTCATCCTTGTCACAGAAATAATTAGTGCATCAACCAATGGGAAATTCCTTCCCCTCAGTAACCATGGAAATATTTAAAGGTTGCCAAAGCCCTGCAATTATGGATTTCCCAATAGTTTCCCGTGTGATGTGGGAACTCAGTGTATCGTGCACAGAAAATCAGGGCTTCATGCCACAGAAAGCAAAAATGTACTTTAATTATCACAACAGAAAGTGATAGTTTGTCAAAAGACAGAAATCAGAGTTACTCAAAATCAATATAAGACTGCCACCAGCTTGTAGGATGTGTCTTATCTGCCTTGTTAGAATCAAACGGAACCACATACTGTAACTATCAAGGGCTGTGAAACAAGGGAATTCAATTTTTGCGAGTGTGAAGCTATCATAGTTATGAATATGGATGAGGCTGCAGGCAGCGGGGCCTCTGTGCAGCCCATCAAGCATTGGTGGAGCAACTTGAATGGTAACGACTCCATCAACATTACTTTGGCCCCCGACCAGCTACTGGAGCTGCTGATCTGAGGAAGCAGAGCATGGTAAGAAGGGCTCATCCACTGGGTGCCATGAATGGGACAAGGCTGAGGCTGCAGAAAGCAGGTCCAGGTGACAAGAGGAGACACTGGTGTTACCCTGGTCCTGGATGCATCACCACCAGGCTCCACAGTCACATAAAGGAAAGCACAGCCCATCCGGGACACATTCCCTCCTCGTTTTTCCTGTTCTCTCTGGTGTTCCCCTCCCATCTTTCCCTTGCTGGTTGTCTCCGAGGATCTTTTATCACATTCAGCTGCCTCCCCTCCTCCCTTCCTTCTTGGTCCCCGGTGCCAGCACATCTCCACATCACCATCTTAGCCCTACAAATGCCACAACACTGTCACCTTTAGGTTCAGTCATTCCCACCCCTACATCAGCTCCTACCATCAACAAGCCTGGGGGAAAAAATCACACAGGATCACATTATGCCACCTCAAGAGCACCTTCTTAGAGCAAAACACTGCCTTCCCTTTCAAGTTGTTTCATTTCTCCAGCACAGAGAGTTCAGCCTGACAAAGGGAACCATCCCCTCCCCACTTTGCCGCACGAGTCCTCTGCTGCAGAAGCAGACTCCATTAATTCTTGCAAGTAGATTATTAAAACTGAGCTAATGCAGCAACCTGAAATAAGAGGGTGCTGAAGGGATCTGCTGTCAGCGGAGAAGCAGCCCTGCCACCTCTGGTGCTGCGCAGAGGAGAGGAATTCCTCATCACTCCAGCTCTCCTCAGCACAAATGACCCGACGCCAGCTCTTCCACAGGGCACACGTGACTTCTCAGCAATAAAACCTCCAGCAGACTCAGCGGTCGACTTTAGCAAGCCATGCCAATCTATGTATTATTTATCTTTGACACTTCAGATCACTGCAGTTAAAAGCACTTCCCTCAATTTTCTTGTTTTGCTTCTGCTTGCATCGTTATCCTAGGATCACTTTGAGTCTAATTGAGCCTGCGTGTGCCAAGTGAAAAGGAAATCTCAGACATGCTTGATATAAAAAGTTGCCACTCTTCATCTTTGTAAGAAACATCGTTCCACAAATCCTTTAAGTGCTGGACAGTCCTAGCTCTAGGAACACTGCTGGAGGGAGAACAGACTAACTCATTTTGCTTATACACATCAATGCAACTTAGTAAATACATACAACAAACATCAATCATAGAATCATAGAATCATTTAGGTTGAAAAAGACCCCTGGGATCATCAAGTCCAACCATCAACTCCACTCTACAAAGTTCTCCCTTACACCATATCCCCCAACACCACATCTTAACGGCTCTTAAACACATTCAGGGATGGTGACTCCACCACCTCCCTGGGCAGCCTATTCCAGTGTCTGACCACTCTTTCTGTGAAGAATTTTTTCCTAATGTCCAGCCTAAACCTACCCTGCTGCAGCTTAAAGCCATTCCCTCTCGTTCTATTGCTAACTACCTGTGAGAAGAGACCAGCACCAACCTCTCTACAATGTCCTTTCCAGTAGTTGTAGAGAGTGATGAGGTCTCCCCTCAGCCTCCTCTTCCTCAAACTAAACAGTCCCAGCTCCTTCAATCGCTCCTCATGAGATTTATTCTCCAGGCCCTTCACGAGGTTCGTTGCCCTCCTCTGCACTCGCTCCAGCACCTCGATATCTCTCTCGTATTGAGGTGCCCAAAACTGGACACAATACTCAAGGTGTGGCCTCACTGGTGCTGAGTACAGGGGGACAATCACCTCCCTACTTCTGCTGGTCACTAATCCTTTAGCTGTCAGTCCTGTCTCCTTCTAAACTCCCCCCAAAAAGTTCCCCAACACAACAGTGTGGAACAACACAACAACGGGGCAGTGTGCCTTGCACTAAGGCATTTCTTCCCTTTTTCTGCGTAGCTTCGAGCGCCTGAACCTTGCCTTCTGGTAAGTCTATGAAACAGGCTTAATGAAGCACCGCCACTGCAGATCCAGAGCACTTCAGTCACCGATTCAGCCTTTTATTCCCCACCTCAGAACTGCCGTTAGCCCACTTCAGACTTACACAAAAAAGCACATGCTAAATCCTTTCTCTCCAAGAAAAGAATTCACTGTTCTGCTGAAACTCCAGAGGTGTATAATAGAGTTAATCTTGAGGGAATTTTGTTTGTGAAATGACCTTGCTGGTCTTTTTACTTTTTCTATTTCATTGAATCATTCAGAAGACCGCCTCGGCCAAAATCCGGCTATGGAGAAAGGCAGGAAACAAGGCACAGCAGTTCCCAGTTGTTTTCCTGAGTCAGTGTCTGTAGAGACGTGAGACAGACTCAGCTGCTCAACAGCTCTTCTCGCCCCGCGATGTGCCTGACTTCGTGATGAGCTTCCTTTGGGGACACACCTTTCAACAACAAGGGAGCCATTTGCTTTCACGCAGCAGCGCATTTCTCCAAAGCTTCCTAAGCGTTAAAATGATTCCAGAAACATCAATCCTTTCAAATACACCTGGACACCACCTGGAGAGCCTGGAAACTTGGTGGATGCTGGCTTATTCCACTTACCGGCTGGCTGGATCTCTCAGGACATCAGCAGTGACAGATGCGACACCCTTGTTAGATGTGTGATTCCATAAAATGCCTTAGAAACATGAAAATCCCAGGTTTTCTAATGAGATGAGATGGTATCTGAATATGCAGTGTCCTAGCACAGAGCAAGTCAACCCTGGTTTCTGCCTGTGGCTCCTTGCACCGTTGTTTGCATTCATACATCAGGAAATGAAAAGACTTTTGTGGTTGACAGGGAACAGTGATTACAGAGCTGAAAGCACCAGGATTTGTAAATGTGGAATTAAGCCTTTATTGAATTTGTGATTATTTCTCAATAGCAAATCGGGCAGGTCTTTCATTTAATGTGCTGATTACAGGTGACTCACCCTTCCAGACAAATCAGGGTTTAATCAAAGAATAACAGCCTGAAGTAACTTCATTGCTGAGCTGGAAAACACGGAGGAGGCTGATGGGGACAGACCTCGTACAGCATCTTGCGCAGCACACGGCAGGGACCTGCATCATCCACCCTTACAGGGTTAGGGTCCAAAACCTGGATAAAGTTAGAAATAACATAAATATGGTGAGTGGCTAAAGTGATGATCATGCTTATACCACATCAACTGACCTTCTCCAAGCTTCCCTTACACAGAGGACAAGCGGCCTTGACGGCAGAAGTACATGCACTTACTGCGTAACACAAACCACCACGACGCACATCGACTTTTGTGGGTAAAGATACCCCGAGCATACTAACATACCACAACGTCAATATAAATTAATTTGCAAACTGGATTGATGTTTAAGCCTTCAAGCGTAGAGATATTTTTGTATAAGCATACTAATATTTCCATTTCCTCCAGCAGGACAACTCGCAGGCTTTATATTAAGCCCGTTCTGAAGCGTTTGCATGCTTTAGTCACACCAAGTATCGTTGTACTGTTCGGATACCCTCGAGTGGTTCATGAATTCACCAGCCCCTGGATTCCAGTGCTGCTGTATCTATCACCAACCCTGCATGACATGCGGTAATTACAGGCTGCTGTCAGGCTAGTAACGTCCTCAACAAGCAGAGCTGAGCTCTTGAACATCCGTGTGGCAACCAGACGAACGCGGAGCTCCTCTGAAAAGAGAGATTAACCGAAAGAAAGCAGGCCAAATCCTGCTCTCATTTACCCTTCTTGGACGGGCTGCGTGGATTTGGCTGCCAAAACGATTTGGCAAGTTGCAGCCCTCCAGCAGCACGGACTCCTTTGCACGGCTCTTGTGGACCAAACGCAGGAGCTGAGACGGAGGGGCTGTGCCCACCTCCGAAGTCAGTGCAGCTCTGGATCCCAATTTACACACATTTCTAAGTCAGATTTCCAGTTCTGGGTGGCTAAAAATCCTGATCTTGCAACTCCTTCTCTCCCAACAAAGCCACACAGTACAGGATGGTTATTTTTTTCCTAGCAGAGGGGGGAAATATTTTTTCATCTTAAATAAAAAGTAAAAAAAAAAAAAGGGACTTTCCTCAAAAACACTGAGTAGAGACTAAGCCTGATAAAAGTTAGTCTAGCAGTAACCTGATAGATGAAGTCTTAGAAACCAGTTCCCTGAAGACAAGGTAATGGGACTGTGTAATTCTCATTCAGAATGAAAGTGAATCAAAAATCGAAGCAACATATTTCATTCAAAGCCTCAAACAGGAACGCAGCCAGGTTTCACCAATTACTGTGCCAGTAAGCTCCCTGATAGGGTATGTTTCTTAGAGAGCCTATTCGTTTTCCCCTTTTCTTTTATCAACAGGGATTCCAAGATTTAGTGGGAAACCACCCAGCTGCTGAAACGCAGAATATGGAGATAAAAGGTCTAATTTTGCTCTGACATCCAAGGACTTCAGGGTGGTCATGTCCTGCACGATCCTACTATCTACCTTTGCAACCATACTCTGGGAGGACGGAGGAGCTTGGCTTTGGAAGTTCAAATGAAGGGAAGGAAACTGCGGTGGAAACAACCTCAAGGGATTTTATTGCTCCACAAACAAGCTAGGAAAACACACAGCTGGCTCTCCGCGTGAGCCTAGGTCCAGCAAGGTAAGGGCAGATTTCTCCACCATGGGACTGACCCCGTTCTGCCCACCAGAGCTGGAGGAGGAGCAGCCATGAGCTGGCAAAGGGACGATGGAGAAACATCTCCCTGGCAAAAAGTAAGAAGGAGAAGAACAGGAGATCTTTTTTCCCCAGACAGGACCAGCCTGAAGGTGCAAGCGTAACTCAGCCAGATGTACTCAACGCTTCAGGCAGCCTGCTAAGGCTGGAGGCAAGCATGGAAGGTCCCCCAGGCTTGTCCCACAACGCAGGCAAGTCCCTAAAGGGGTCTGGCTCCAGGTTGCCAGCCAGTCCCTGATGCTAGGAAAGGGAAGATCTCCCTGCAGCAACTGCACTGCTTGTTTACAAAAAAAGCAAAACAGAAAGCCAAGCAACCCCAGAAAACATCAAGTAAAATTCTTAGAGACACTTAATACAACAAAGCAGCTGGAGATAAGGAGAAACAAGGTGGTTTGTCCTTCCAGCTACCCTCAGGGCACAAGGAAAACATTGATGAATTACTAGAAGAGGTTGTAAACATACTTCTGGGGTCTATCAGATCTATGGTCTATCAGGAGAGGGAAGGAGAGCCAGCAGGGGCTAGCACAGGGGACTTACTCATCTCCAGTGCACTGCCAGGCCTCCTCTCCACCGGCACCACTTGGCCCCACACACCAGCTGGAGGGACCCAAGACCACTGTAGACCTTCTCCCTGTCTTCTCCCACCAGGTGACTCACACAGGGCGGTCGATCCTGTCACATGACCTGCAAGCCCAAGTTAGGAAAAACCCTGTTACTTCTGGTGCAAGCCAGGAGGGACACCCTGGCCAGCCGGGGGTCCCATTGCAGGTAGAACAGCATCGTGGTTGCCCCAGTGGCAGCACTCTAGAGATTCTGGGGCATGCACATCTCACTGCAAGCCAATTTAGCTACCAACCATGGCAGATATACAGGAGCCACTTGAGTATTTAGTCCTTTTCTCGGGCAAATTTTACCTCCTAAAGTTTTTACCTACCCTTGTAAACAAGCAGGCAGTGCCAGAACCGGTCCCGAGTCTGCACAAACTGCAGCAAGAGCATCCCTTTCCTGCAGTCTACCTCATCCCATCCCCAAAAAGGCCAGCTCAGTCTCTCACAGCTAGGTACTTGGACCCTCAATCCCATTCTAAAACACGAGCAGACCTCTGTGTTTAATTTGGATGAGGTAGGCTTTAATATACAGCATCAGTTCATGACCGTATGCTACAGAGCAGCTATGCTTCTATTTATACAATTATTTTATAGAACCAAGGGTAATAACAAAAGATGGAGTGATAAAAATAAGTCTAAGCAGGATGTATGCAACAAGGGTCAGGGTTTATATGGAAGACAAGATTGTGTAAAACTAAGAACAACAGAGCTTCTAAGTTTTACTTCATGTAAGTCAATCAACAGATATCTCAAAGTGTCACCGAAAAATTTATAAACTTAATCTTTTTTTTATTTAGTACTTATTAGTCAGATTTGTAAATCAGCGGCGCTATTTCTAAACTAATTTTATGATGTGTAAATCTGTTTCTTCACTTAAAACAACAGTTGAATCTTTTTGTGTCTTATAATGATCTCTAAAGTTGTAGGGTTAGGGGTTACTGGCTGTTTTATACATCTGTAGCAATATACAGTTTAAAGACCAAGCTGTAAAGAAATGCAGATGTAAAACAAAAGTTTTAAAAATCCTAGCATGTAAGGCAATAGGAAAGCAATGTTTTTCTCACCAGGAAATAATTTTACAAATGGAACCCATATTTCTGTAAATAAACCCCTGCCTTCTCATTAGCTTCGCATCAACCTATACTGAAATATACATCAGAGCAGTCTGTCAAAGCAGTCACAAAGGAAAAACAAGAGCAGAGTTTAAAAGCAAAGCCTTCAAAAATTGTTATGCTTTTCAAGTCTAAGCAATAAATAGGACAGGAGAATGACAGGAGAGTTGGCAACAGAATCACATTGCTAAAAAATCGCATCTTGTTTTTTCTGAAAACATAAAACTTA
Organism: Rissa tridactyla; assembly: GCF_028500815.1. Classification (NCBI taxonomy): domain Eukaryota; kingdom Metazoa; phylum Chordata; class Aves; order Charadriiformes; family Laridae; genus Rissa; species Rissa tridactyla. Next base: position 28,860,452 of record NC_071474.1, on the reverse strand, counting down.
GGTTTGGTCAGCTGTCCACAAGTGGTTTGCAGTGAAGGGAGATAGACATAAGATGCTGACATACTGTAAAATCACAGCCCTAAAAAAAATGCAGTCAAGGGTCCCAAACCAACTGTCAGCCAGCAAACGAGCCCAGCAGACATGGTTGGTGGACCACAGAGCACCTCAGACTCCAAATATTTTCTTTTCTGCTTCTTAGGGAGCAAAGGATGAACGTAGCTTCTAAAAGAGCACAAGATCAATACCAAAGAGAACATAATTAGAAGAAAAAAAAAAGAAAAAAAAAGAAGTAATGTACTTAGAAATACAGAACAATCTGTCATTACTGAGCAAGCCCTTGTGTTGCATTGCTGAGTCACCCGCGGGTTTGCACGGCAGCAGGTGACATTTCAGAGGTCTGCGACTCACTTGATGGGGCTCCGTAAAACTAACACAGAGGTCCCAAGGGATGGAGAGAGGCTTGTGCCTCCATTCAATTGAGGGAACCCTGTTTTCCTACAGAGTCAATGTCCATACCCCGAAATGTCCACATCTCCCCCAGGCAATGCTGCTGGAGTTACCTCCTACCCAATATCCTAATTTCCTCCCTCTCCCCCAGGTACTGGCGATTTCTGAGGCAAGATTAGATACAGCACTGGAATTTACACTGGGTGGAATTACTCCCCCTTAAGAATCAAACAGGATGATATGGGGGATGCTCTGTTCTACTTTCCAGGAAAAAAAAAAAAAAAAGGAAAAAAAGAAAGACATTTAGTGATGTGCCCCCACAGTGCCCCAAGCATTTTTCTCTCGACGGAAAAATAGCTTGCCAGAATAAGCACAGAGTGCTCCCGTCTGATCCAAAAAAGTGACTGAGCATGAATTCTGTGGGACTGATCTGATGCTCTGCGACATGTATTGTGGCTTTGCTGAGAGAGACCAGCGTGCTTGGCACTTTGCAGGACTGAAGCGTCTGCCCTGGATTTAAAACAAAACAAACAAAAAAAGCACTGCAAGCTTCCCTCTTTAGCCCCAGATATTCAGAAATTGTATTCCTTTAAACATTCCTTTCGTACTCCCTCATAAAAAAGCATGTTGTCATTTTGTTTAGAAGTTTTAGTTTGCAGACCACGAAGAAAAACTTCATACTCCATTTTGAAGAACCGACATTTTGTATGACCGCATCCCTTGGCTTCCAGTCTCAGCAGAAACTACAAGCAAACCCTGAAACACTTTAAATAGTCTGCAGAAATCACAGAAATCTTGGTTTCTCACTGCCAAGACTAAGCAAACAGGGCTATCCCTGGCCAGCACAGCTGCTGCCCTGCCTGTGCCAAAGCCCAAGGGCATTTCATAGCCTTGCATTGGAGGTAGCAACTCCAAATTGTTTACTATTATTACGAACAGCATTTTTTTAAAGCCCTCCGTATTGGTTTAAACCTGCTGCTATTGAAGACAACAGCAGAGCTGCCCCCACCCAGAGATAAGCCATGTCAGATGATGCTAACCCAGGGGGTGCAGCATGTTTCATCTCCACGGGGCTGAAGTGAGAAGCCTGCAACGGACCCCCCCCCCACCTCCACAGCGACGGAGCACCCTATTTCAGACCTTTGAAGTTACTCCCTTTTCTTCCTCTGAAACCTGCCAAACACCTGACCTGGTGTATCAGGGAGTTTTGAAATAATGAGGCAAATCAGAAAGTTGGAAGCTTCGAATTTCTGAGACAGCCATGATTCAAAAATAGCTTTTCCCTATTATTTCAGGCATGCTATGCTCCTTAAGGTTTGATACTTAGTTGGCTGTGATTTTTCTTTGTTCTTATCAATATTTCCCTCCTGCTTTTTCCCTTTCATTTTTCCTGTTGCTGTTGAAATGCATCGTAAAAACGCATCGAAATAAAAAAATTCCAGCACGTCATTGCATCCTTCATTTGAAACAAAAATGTAACCAGAACAAACTGATCAGGTAGATGTCACTTTAAAACAATATGGATGATGTTTTTCAGGCCAGTCTAATTCCCTGCTTTGGGAGTCTCCTGGTAATTCCTAACCTGCTTTCCTCATTCCGTCCTACTCGTGCCAAGTGGCTGGGAAGGAGAACCTCGGGCAGAAGGAGCTGCTCCCAACTAAGGCGCAAGCCAAGAGGAGAGCTCAGTCCAGCCAGGTGCCCACTCCTTCAAGGCTGTAAAACAGCTAAATCCACACCCACGGTGCAGCAGCTCACAGCCTTCTAGTTGTCCCCGTAGTGGCAGCTTTGCCGGATCAGACCCAGAGTAAAAATCAGCACTGCAAAGTGCCGATTTTCCTTCCAGTGCTGGAGACATTGGACATGCACCAAGGATGGCTGGCTGCAAGTTTCCCAAAGTATAAAATATTAATGTCTTATGGTGCTTCATACGACATTAGCCCAAGGACTGCACTGAAGTTGGCAATGACCCAAGGCTTGATATAAACTCGTTTTGGGATCACGTTTACTTCTGAAGACTGATAACTTCAACATCTTTCACACACTTTGGACAAATCAGTCTCTATTTTGCTGTCAGAAGAAAGTAAGAACGTGGCTCTGTGAATTAGTCTGGAGAGGCGTTTGTCCACTGCCCGTATGTTGAGGCAGTGGCCAAGTCCGGGTGTTTCACAGGAAGGGAGTTGCAATCTTGCAGAACAACGTGCCTCCACTAGGAACTTTATTTATGCCTTTTTGACCCTGAAAAGGTCATTTCAAAGCAAAGTTAATTCCTGCCCAGGAACTGCTGCCAGATTTCCCAAGCAGCCTGGAGGAGGAGCACAGGGTAGAACTTCAGTGTAAATATAACAAGACATTATAGAATCATAGAATGGTTTGGGTTGGAAGGGACCTTAAAGCCCACCCAGTGCCACCCCCTGCCCTGGGCAGGGACACCTCCCACCAGACCACGTTGCTCCAAGCCCCGTCCAGCCTGGCCTTGAACACCTCCAGGGATGGGGCAGCCACAGCTTCTCTGGGCAACCTGGGCCAGGGGCTCACCACCCTCAGAGTGAAAAATTTCTTCCTGATATCTCACCTAAATCTCCCCTCTTCCAGTCTGAAGCCATCACCCCTCATCCTATCGCTACATCCCCTTGTAAATAGTCCCTTCTCCAGCTTTCTTGTAGGCCCCTTCCAATACTGGAAGGCCGCTATAAGGTCTCCCTGGAGCCTTCTCTTCTCCAGACTGAATAATTATGGGTCATCAGAAGCTACTTAGGAACTTCTGGCTGACACTTTGCCCACCATTAGCTACTATTGTGCTGTATTTTTGCATTTATTTAGGCTAAACACTTCAAAAAATGTACACAACAAGTACAGACACTGTGCTGCTTGTTAAAACTGTTAACAAACAATGTGTTAAGACTATTTGCAAAGAACGAGAAGCCTTTGAGCAGGTAGACACCGTTACTAATCTGGGGCAGGACAGATGTACAGCCCATTCCCTCCCATTTTCCTCATGAGAAAGCAAGGTAATAACTTCTACAAAGTTTAATACATCCCCATGCTGATGGAAAACTAATTCTAAATAACAGTGTGAAGAAGCCCTGAGAACACATGAATCATAATATAATGACTAAAGAATGCATGCTGATATTGCCTTAAAAAAAATGAAAGCCACTAGGTTATGAACAATCAAAAATAATTGTAGAGATGGGAAACCTTGAGGAATCTCCTGACAGAATCCAGGGGAGAGAGATCTCCTGCTTTTGTAATCCACTCCTGCTCTATTTCCTATCTATACCTTGAAAACCAGCTCTATTTTCAACACAGTTGAGCAATAAATCCCAGGTGTCACCACAATATATTTTTTTTTTCTCCCTACTTGGCAGAAGCAGAAAGGCTTTTGCAACAGAAAGTGTTCCTTCCCATTTTAGCAGCTGAAATTTCTTTTTATGAGAATATTTCATGCCTTTTTACCATTCGGGTAACCCTCTGGCAGCTACTCCCTATCTGTCTCTTGCTACACACACACACACACACATCCCTTTTTTATTCCTCTTTCATGAGTCTTACTGCATCATTTTTAACTAGCGATCTGAAATAATCACACCATCTTTTCAATACTATATATTTTAGCTTTATTTTAATACCATATTTCCTTGCTGTGATTGCCACTGCTCATACCCTTTTAAATTAGCACGCCATGCTTTCGATGAGCACTAAAATCACTTTGCAATTCCAAAGGTAGAGACACCCCTAAGCTCTGCAGCTCCCTGCTTTGTGAGAGGGTACCCGGCTGTGTGCCGGCTCCTTGCTCCCAAGGGCTGACACTCTGCTCGGGAATGCGCCGATCAAGAGGAAGAGCCACACTTCAACACCACAGATGTTCAGGAGGGGACGAATCGTTGTGCATACAAAAAAAAAAAAATCCACAAACACAGCTCACCCAGAACTCACAACTTACGTTTAAAAGATAAGAGTTCAAACACAAACTGACTAAATCAATTGCGTCGATGCAGTGTAGTGGGACCAATCCCTTGCAGGGGGAGAGAGGACCAAAGCTTGGGTGGTCTGACCCAGGAAGGAAATGAACTGGCCACCCAAAAATCGTTATTAATGCCAATTTCCCAGACTAACCCCAAGGGCTAAACTCACTACTGTCAGCAGAAGATAACGTAGGAAATAACCAGCTGTTGGGAGCCACTCGATGTGCGGCGTGACCAATTACCATGGGAATCCAGCAAGACACAGAAGTAAGGCCAGCTGTGCTTCCTAATCCTCTCTGCTGAATATTTTAAAAATTTAAGCTGACTTGAGAGTAAGAGCAGAAACCAGCAAACCACCGAGCTTTCCTACCTTAGTCCTAAACAAGGAATGAACAATATTTTTATCTCACCCACAAGGTTGGCAGCAAGATGCTTGTAGAATCATAGAATCATCTAGGTTGGAAGAGACCTTTAAGATAGAGTCCATCTATCAACCTGATGCTGACAAAACCACCACTAACCCATGTCCCTCAGCACCACGTCTACCCGTCTTTCAAATACCTCCAGGGATGGCGATTCCACCGCTGCCCTGCACAGCCTGTTCCAACGTTTGACAACCCTTTCACAGTGAAGATATTTTTCCTAATATCCGTCTTAAACCTTCCCTGGCACTACTTGAAGCTGTTTCCTCTTGTCCTATCGCCTGTTTCTTGGGAGAAGAGACCAACCCCCCCCCGGGTACCCCCTCCTTTCAGGGAGTTGCAGAGAGTGAGAAGGTCTCCTCTCAGCCCCTTTTTCTCCAGGCTGAACACCCCCAGCTCCTCAGCCGCTCCTCACAAGGCTTGTGCTCCAGACCCCTCACCAGCTCCGTTGCCCTTCTCTGGACACACTCCAGCACCTCAATGTCTTTCTTGCAGTGAGGGGCCCAAAACTGGACACAGCGCTCGAGATGAGGGTCGAGAGACCTGGTGGCAACTGAAATCCATAAGGACGCAACAGGAAGGAACTGGCCCCGGGGCTGTGCTTTGGCCATCAGAGGACTGTACAAATCCTCCAAATGAAGCTGATGATTCCCCACCAGATTGTTTTACCAGTCCAGGCAGACTTAAGCACAGATTTACAGACCTACAACAACAAGGGAATTTGCAGCTTTTCCATGATAAAACACCACAGAGCGCCTGGAAGCATCACCGTAGATGTACAATGTTTAAATTTATTCCTTGCAAGCAGGTGATTGAAAAAGTAAAAAGTGAAAGCTCTAATAGCAGTCATGGTCACCAATACATTTTTTTGGGGCAATAAGTGTTTGCCTTACGTTTGCTGATCATTGTATAGATTATGTGGCTGAGCTGCTGAACTGAAGGCATATTGCAGCAGGTGACCACAGCGAGATCTTCATCAAAAAGACAGATGCTTTTATGTAAAAAGGTTCAAGTCTTAGACTGGAGTTGCGGAGGGCCCACATCTCAACCACTTCCCAAAGAAAGACCTGACCTTCCTGTAAAATAATACTAATCACAAAGTTAGAAGAAAGGCGATAATTGGAAGAGCGATATAAAAATGCAGGAAATATTAGCAGCCGGCTGCCTTGTGCCCAGCATCACATACTCTCCCAGAGGGAAGGAAAAGGAAGAACTGATCTCCAAATGCTGCAGCCTTGGAGAGGGAAAGGAGGCAGGAAGGCAAATAACTACGTTGTCGGGTGATCTACCCCCTTGTGAGCAAGTCCATCGCTTGAGGAAATTCTGTGTTATGCACTGATTAGATACAAGAGGATTTTGCTTGGAAGTGAAAGGCATGGAAGGATTTTGATACATGGACGTTGTAAAATATCAGTGATATTAAGAGCCTTATTTGTTGTCAGTTTAAAGTACGCAGCTTCTTTACATAACTAAATAAATGACTCCATTATCCGTATTTTTACAGCTAGATAAATATTTTAATCCCTGTTTACTGCCAGTAGCTTTAACTAACTGCTTTCTGTAATCCTTTTATAAATCTTACTTGTAATACATTATATCTGATATAAATTCTGAGCTTTCCACTGGTACTTTCAGTAATTTCGATTCCAGCTGCCTGCCGTGTTCTGCGGGCCAGATCCGTCCTATTGCTGATCTTTTGAAGGCCCTCTCCAGGTGACGTTGTATCCTGAGTCTGCAACAAGGATTTAAGGCAGAAATATTGCCAAGAACAGGCAAAAAACAGCCTGCAGAGGCACCTCAGGCGGGCAGTTTCCTAAAGAACCTTCTATAGAGTTTTAGTGGAATTTTAATTACTTTAAAAGAAAAAAAAAAATACAAATATGTGTGTATATATATTATTTAAGCCAGCATCTTCCTGTGCTTTTGAGCAGGTATATCTGCAACACAAGTTAGGGATGAAGGCAACAGATGACACCGAGGGTTACAGTATCACAGTTTCAGAGCCCAGGACTTTAAGGACCAGCCTGTACCTCTAACCCATCACAGCACAGGTAATTGAAGACTTGCAGTGTTTTTCACAGCATACTCAAATCATACCGAATAATGAAGAGCTGCGGCTCTGTAGAAGGAGATAAACACTCCAGAACTGGTGCAATCAGTTCCCTTTGCCCCCACATCGCTGCAAGTTGCTCTGTAGTATGTAAGCTATGACTTACACAGCTGGTAAAATCAAGAGGTTCTTCAACGAGCACAGAGCACTTGAAAAGAGCTGAAACCTCACAGCATCATGTCCTCAGGTCCGAAGGTCGTTGTTCTCTGGAACAGCGATTGTCCTTAAAAGCCTCCAACAGATACTCATTTGGGCTTCAGTATTTTTAGGGGACTGTTTGTACCCTTCCCACACACACGCTGAGCTGTTCTCCTCTCAGAATATTATCTTCACTTCTGACACTTTTTCCATTCCTAAGCCCACGTTTTGCAGAATCACAGAATGGTTTGGGTTGGAAGGGACATTAAAGACCACCCAGTGCCACCCTCTGCCCTGGGCAGGGACACCTCCCACCAGACCAGGTTGCTCCAAGCCCCGTCCAGCCTGGCCTTGAACACCTCCAGAGATGGGGCAGCCACAGCTTCTCTGGGCAACCTGGGCCAGGGGCTCACCGCCCTCACAGCAAAGAATTTCTTCTTAATATCCAATCTAAATCTACCGTCTTTCAGTTTGAGGCCGTTACCCCATGTCCTGTCATCCCTGATAAAGAGTCCCTCCCCATCCTTCCTCTAGGCCCCTTTTAGGCACTGGAAGGCTGCTATAGGAAGGCTGCTGTAGGTACCCAAGACCATGAAGACCTTGGGTAAAAATGGAAACCCTTGGGCTCTTCATAAGCTACCCAGGAGGTCACACACCACTCATACAAGATGGTCAGCAGCTCCCTTAGCGTTTAATTTCATTGGCTTCAACACACCCTCCTGTGGTTGAAAAGGGTTGCAAACTCTTGACAGCAACTCGTGGTTGCAAGGCCACCCCATCCTCAGGACAGCATTAGTTTCACGATCAAACTTCTGTTCATCTCAGCTGGAAGAAACACTCCTTGCAAGTCACCGATGTGGAAAATCCACTGCAGGCTCACGGCATGAATTCCCAGTCTCTCGGCTGTCCCATGGACTGGCGAAGGATGTCACAAGCATCTGCTGCTTTTAGCTATATAATAAGAAAAAGTAAGAGCTTTTCTTGCAGGTTTTATTCAAGACATTATGACACCTCTCTGTTGCTGTTAGTGACTACAGAACCAGTAAAGTGTTTTGAAACAAAGCGGTTGAGCATATGTAATATGTTGGTTATCTAATCTGTCACCCTGCATAAATTTAGACCTATATCTTTTAGATTGTTAAAGTAAGATGGATCCAACTCTAGAACTGGCTCTTTGGAGCCAGCAGGAGTTCTCCCTGCGGTGCCAGTAAACACATTTGCTCCCTAATGCTCCAGCCAGGTGGCTCAGAGGACACTGGTGCTACTAGAAGAGTCCCTCTGGAGCAGATATCCCAGGGATCAGAGACTGAGTGAATGCAAAAATGCCAAAAAAACCTGTAAAACTAACACTGAATTAACAAGCCATTGGCACTACCTGTCGAGAACAGAATATTAATCTTTAACATAACTGCCTCTAAAGATGAAATATTTCAGTTAACAAGAAACAAGAAAATATGAGAATTTTCTGTCACACTTGGATGCTTCGCTTACCACAGCGATGAATCAAAATAATTGCCTGGTCCCGCATTTTGTAGGACACTAAATACAGTGCTGGATCTATTGATCCTTTACATGAACAGCTCTTTGAACCTCAAGCGAGTGCCTTCTTACATCTGTTTGCTTCTTGCATTTTAAATCGAAAGAGGGAAACACATTTAAATGTCATATTCCGGCAGGAGGGCTGCTTCTCCGTGCACTTTTTCTTGTTCATCTTTGTCATGACAAGTGTTAGTGCTCAGGTTGGGTTTCTCTCATCATTTCAGTTATCGGCGGAGAACGTTTCAACACATGGCAAAAATTTCCCTGAGGTTGGATGGAAAGATTGTTAAATTATTTACAGAAAGCCTTCAGAGCGTTAGTAACCAGCTGCTGGCAACCCAGCACTGAATCCTCTCAGCTCAGGGGTTTTCCCGTAGAAAACGTGCTCCTGTAGGACCTTTTCTGTCCAGTTTCAATCCAGCCCTGACATGCTCCTGCTTTGCTCGGTCCCAGCAGTGGTGCCCGCAGACAGGCAACACTCCAGCCAAGCATCCCGAGTTTTGACGTGATTTGGGTCCTCATCCCAAGCTCCAGTGAGCGCAGTGGTGTGACGCTCCTCGTTGCGCTCCTCCTGTACCATGAAGGTCTCCTGGTATTTCAAATGTTCGAGTAGAGTGGGATGCTTCTGAGCGTGGATATTTGATGCCTTAGGACCTCATCAAAAGGAAGAGGCAAAAGTAAAACGACCTCTGAAAGCTTTGATTTTCCAGGTGAAATTTCCATAACAATCACCGAGGGGAGAAACCGCTATATTTGAAAATCCGATTTGGGGATAATTAAAAGCATTGGCAAATAAACACAGTGAGAAGCAGGCAAATTTATGCAAACAATATTTCAAAATTCACTGGCCAGAACCAGAGAAGAGTAACATGCCTGTAATAACACTGCGAGAGAGGAGAGTATTGATTACACTAAGAGGGAATGACATTGTGCAGCTGTACAGACTTCACTCTGAATATCTCATAAAGGACTTACAATCCAGCCAGATAATGTTCATGCTTTAATTTTTATCCAGCTCTGAATTTAAAATATCCTTCTCTCAGAAAGAAAATTAAAGGATTTCAGATGCACGGTTTGATTCACAGAACTAATGAGATAAAACTCCTGACTGGAGGTAAAAAAACCCAATGCATTAAATCAATGGGAAAGTTTCCTTTGAAGGATTTGATATCTAATCAAGATTTGACCCTCCTGTGAACCTCACGGGTTGGAGACATCTCAGCCAGAGATGCTGGCGTTCTCTGAAAGCTTGGGTCCAGCTGGGCCGGAAGGGAAGATCTGCGGATTGCAGAGAAGGGAAGAGCCATCATCCAGACATAGCAAGAGCACAGGGCTTTCTTGGGAGTTGCTTCAGGAGTCACAGGGACATCTTGCATTAGATGTTGGTTCTTCCCCAAAATCTCATTTTCCTCTTCTTACACATCCCCTGCCGCCGCCCCTGCTCATCCCCTGCCTGCAAAGACACCTTCGCTCTCCTCGAGTCGGCCACACACACATGCAGCAGCACCACAGGGGGGTCGTGGATCATCCATCTGCAGCTCCCAGTAACACTGATGGCATCTGTGTCCTCCTGAGCCATCGGTTACAGATGGGATGAGTCACCTGGCCTCTGCCACCACAGCTGCTTCAGAAAAACAGTGACGGAATTTAATGTCACAGACCAAGACTAGAAAAAAAAAAAGAAAAAACCAACTACACTTTAGATGTTTGAAGCCCAGGCGCAAGGGAGAGGGTGGAAGATGATGCTGCTGGAAAGAAAATCATTAATCATGAGGGATTCTCAGCAACATCCATTCTGCCCCTTGCAGCCCCCCACTCCTTTCCGATTACAACAGCGTAACATCAATTTCTGGGCATTACTCCATGGGATGAGAAAGCTGTGAAAGACTGTGCATCATGCTAGAAAAATATGTTTTTTTAACACAGTGTGCTAATCACATCCGTCCGTTGTACTCCCAGCCCTCCAGCGAGGTGGCGGGACGGCTGGCAGATGCTTAGCTTGGGGCTCCTTTCTAAACTCTCCAGCACAGACTCACCCTCAGCCCTTCAGGTGGCAGGAATCCACCCAGAAACCCCTCTAGCAGCACCTGTCAATCAGCGATCACATCAGAGTGCAGCTCTGGAGTCCTCAGCAAAAGAAGGACGTGGCCCTGTTGTAACAGGTCCAGTGGAGGGCCATGAAGACGCTGCGAGGGCTGAAGCCCCTCTGCTGTGAGGACAGGCTGAGAGAGTTGGGGGGGTTCAGCCTGGAGAAGAGAAGGCTCCAGGGAGACCTTAGAGCCCCTTCCAGTCCCTAAAGGGGACACAGGAAAGATGGGGAGGGACTCTGGATCAGGGAGGGGAGCCATGGGACAAGGAGGAACAGTTTTAAACTGAAAAAGGGGAACTTTAGATTGGATATTAGGAAGAAATTCTTTGCTGTGAGGGTGGTGAGCCCCTGGCCCAGGTTGCCCAGAGAAGCTGTGGCTGCCCCATCCCTGGAGGTGTTCAAGGCCAGGCTGGACAGGGCTTGGAGCAACCTGGTGTGGTAGGAGGTGTCCCTGCCCAGGGCAGGGGGGTGGAACTAGATGGTCTTTAAGGTCCCTTCCAACCCAAACCATTCTATGATTCTCTGATCTTAATGAGCAGGTGACCCCAGCAGCCCTCCTGCATCAAGACCTGGGAAGCTGCAGACAGCCCTTCCATGACACTGGTGCATGTCCTGGGCCCTCCTGTCCTCCCAGCATCACAGTGGGTGAGGGGAAGGAGCATCACGGTGATAAAATATTCTTACTGTGACAACAGCCAGGCTGCCCCATCTGCACAGCAACCCAGTGCTCCAGAGGCAGCAGGTTCAATAGCCCCTGCAAAAAAATAATAACACAAGTTCATTCTCTGCAATAACACAACAGAAAGTGAGGAGACTTTTCGATACAAGTTACAGAATGCCTAGGTTAATGGAGATTAACAGCAAAGAGGTTTATTAAGCGTGAATCATTTCCTACTCATTGTCCACAAGCGCATTAGAGTGTGCTTTTCTTTTCTTTTTTGTAAGCCAAATGTGTAATTGGCATTATTAGTTTCCTCCTCCTCTCTCCCTCTCCTTTAGTTTTTAATTAGAGCATAGGGGGGGAAATGCATATTTGATATGAAGAAGAACTGGGGAGGGAGAATAATAATTCTGACTGTTTCAATTATTCCTACACAAGATGAGCCAGATTTCTGTAAGAACTCAGCCTCCACAGTCGGCACCGGATCTGAGCCGAGGCCAGTACTCGGTGTGCTCTGCGGGGCTGAAGCGCTGGAGACATCCAGCCTTCGCCCAAGCGCAGACCGGGTGCAGGGCTCTGCCCTGGTTTGCTCCCAGCGCTGGAGACAGACCCTTTCAAACCATCGGCCTCACTTGGAAAAGGAAAATGTCCCATCAGGAAAGCGACGCTTTAGGTTTAGCGTCCCTTTCTTCACAACTTCTTATTTCTAGGGGTACTTTCATGTGCTGAAGGGAACAACCCTCCACCCCCACGTATCTGTCACCTCCAGCCCCTCTGCTTGACGTGGATGGATCTGTTTACTCATGTCCTTTGCTCTCTCCTGAACTTTCCCTTTTCTCCTTTCTCTCAGTACTATTTCAAGGCCGTATCTCCCCAACCAGTCTCTCATTACCTTACTCAACATGGGTGCAACCAGCCTTGCTGCTGACAGGGCATGTACATACCCCAGCCTTTTGCCCTGAGCTAACTGCGCTCACTGGAGCATATCACAAAATTCCATGCACAGAACCTTGGGCCAGGGGCTTTCTCTGCCTCCTTTTTCATCCCCCTCTGGTTTGGGAAACATTGAAGATTAGAGCCAAGAAAGCTGCAATGACCTTTGAAAACCTGTTTAGTTTTCATCATTCAACAAATGCTTAAGGAATGTTTTTGTGCAGAACACACTTAAGTGTAATTATTATTCCTGAAGTAGCAAAAATATATTTCAGGTGACATACAGTGTTTGCAAAATACTGTCGTGCGTATCTGTGGAAGTCACAAGACACAAATGCCATGTCACCACAGTTCCATGAGTTAATTCCATATCATTTTACGAGCATATTTACTCCAGCAATTCAAATGTTTAATTGCAGCTTGGCTTCATTGACAAACATGACTTTATGACAAGCACATTTTTCCAAAGCAGGTGTTAAACTGCCAATCGCTTCCAACCTGACCTCATAACCAGCAGGTTTTTCAAGCAATGTGTTTGCAAAGTCAGTGAGGAACATGCTGAGAAGCATTTTGGACCGCTCTGATGCTCACTGTAACAGCAGGAGATGGGGCTGGTGCTTCCAGAACTGCAAAAGAAAGTTATGATGGTGGTGCTCAGGGGTCTGTACTGGGACCAGTACTGTTCAATATCTTCATCAAGGACAGAAACGGTGGGATTGAGTGCACCCTCAGCAAGTTTGGGGACGACACCAAGCTGAGTGGTGCAGTTGACACACCTGAAGGACAGGATGCCATCCAGAGGGACCTGGACAGGCTCAAGAAGTGGGTCCCTGTGAATCCCATAAGGTTCAGCAAGGCCAAGTGAAGGGCCCTGCACCTGGGTCGGGGCAACCACCAGTATCAATAGAGGCTGGGAGATGTAGGGATTGAGAGCAGCCCTGCCAAGAAGGACTTGGGGATACTGGTGGATGAAAACTTGACATAAGCCGGCAATGTGCGCTAGCAGCCCAGAAAGCCCCCGCACCCTGAGCTGCATCCCCAGCAGCGTGGGCAGCAGGGCGAGGGGGGGGATTCTGCCCCTCTGCTCCGCTCTGTGAGACCCCCCTGCAGTGCTGCCTCCAGCTCTGGGGCACCAACAGCAGAAGGACACGTAGCTGTTGGAGCGGGGCCGGAGGAGGCCACAGAGATGCTGGGAGGGCTGGAGCCCCTCTGCTGTGAGGACAGGCTGAGAGAGTTGGGGGGGTTCAGCCTGGAGAAGAGAAGGCTCCGGGGAGACCTTCGAGCCCCTTCCAGTCCCTAAAGGGGCTACAGGAAAGATAAGGACAAACTTTTTAGCAGGGCCTGCTGCGATAGAACAAGGGTTAATGGCTTTAAACTAAAAGAAGGTAGATTTAGACTAGACTAGGAAGAAATTTTTTACACTGAGGGTGGTGAAACCCTGTCTCAGGTTGCCCACAGAGGTGGGAGACACCCCATCCCTGGAAACATTCAAGGCCAGGTTGGACGGGGCTCTGAACAACCTGGTCTAGTTGAAGATGTCTCTGCTCATTGCAGGGGGGGTGGCTAGATGACCTTTAAGGGTCCCTTCCAACCCAAAGTATTCTGTGAGTGCAAAGCACTAACCACTCTAGCTGCATTACTAGCACAGGCAAGAGCGGCCCCTCTGCCATCCCTGAAAGGCAGCCAGAAGAGCTTGCACAAGCGGAGACAAGCACGATCTTCCCATGACCTGCCCGGCCCTCCTGCCCAGCCTGCCGGAGGTCCTGCATGCCGGCGTTTCAGAGCCAGGTGGTCAGTTGTGTTCAAGAATGACACTTGATAAATGAATTTGTCTCAGCTATGGATTCAGCATGCACACAGCCCACTACGCCATTTCAGGGCCTGTCTCTAACAAATGTAAGTGAATAGAGACGGGGATTAGAGAAACCCAGACCTCCCAGAAACATGAGAACTTGCAGTTCCTTCACAAGTTTAAATCTCTCCCGATTTCGCAGAAGCCTGAACACCTTGTCAGTGCTCTTCAATACAAGCCATAGACTCTTCTGAGGCAACGCACTTGCAGGAGGTAGTTTATCTCAAGCACATAATTCATTTTAAATGGTATTAATTCTCTCCCACAGCAGTGAGTGCAGCTGCTCCCACCTACTGATATCTGTGTGCCCCATGTCTCGCTAGGGAAGAGGAGGATGTTCTCTGGAGATGTGCTGCCCATCAGCTCCGATTCGGACCCCAGCACTGCTCTGTTTTCCTGCCATTACAAGGTCCACTGGGATGGCAAAAACTTTACTGGCGCAACCCCAGGGCAACAGGCTTACAGCAGCTTGGTTTGAAAATCAGAGAACTCACAGAATACCCAGCTGAACTGTAGGGAAGAGGTAGCAGAGGGCTGAGGGTTGCAAAGAATAGGTTCAGTTACCTCAGCCAGAAAACCTGGATATCTTTTCCTTTGGTTGCTCCTTTTCTGCCTGCAGAAGTGCCACCTCCAGCTGGAGAGCAGCAGGGATGGTTTTTCCTTGTACTGACAGAGCCAAGCACCCAGTCGTACCACAGGGGAGAAACTTGGTTGGTGTCCCTGTTCCCTGTATGTAAGAGGGGAGGGAAGAGGTGGCCATCACCAAAGACTATGCAGCTTGCTCACTTTCCTTGCTGTCAGAGTAATGGAGACATCTGACTTTAAAAAATAATAATAAAAAGAAGAACATCACTGCGTACGCTATTCCCTGGAAACCAATAACTTGCATCCTCTATCTATTATATGCAAGCTCCATATGACAGAAGAGCTTAATATCAGAGCTTTAGAAAAGACCTTTTCCCCAATGCAGACGCAAGAAAGCACAAAGACAGGATTTCTGCTAACTCCAACCAGACCTGAGAGAGTCCCCAGGCTGCTGGCGGCTCCCAGGCTGTCCCAAGGACGAGTCGGGTTTGCCTCTTTGGGGTTGAAACCTGTGAAACCTGGCTTTGGCTTTCACCACCCTCACACGCAACTGGTTCTCGTATAAGCATGGATGTACTGCAAAGTTTTGGGGGGTGATGCCACCAGAAAGCCATAGGGTATTTCCAATACAGCCAAAACACCTTATGTACAGAGCAGGAGCATCCTAGGAGAAAAAGCAAGGGCCTGGTACCATCTCCTTACTCAGCTTGGGGCTGCAGAGAAGCAGCGGAGAGAATCAGCTCATTGTGCCCTTCATTTCCAGTTATTACCTTACATCAAACATCTAACTTTTGAAGACAGTATCCCTCTTTAAAAAGAAATAGCTGCCTGGATCAGAAATCTGTTACCTCCCCTAAAAACAGCTAAAGACTGAGCCTGGTGCGCCTGCAGGAAGTTTGCGTGCTTCACAGTAATGACATTTAGGGACACAGCACGGCAAACACCCGGAGCACTTTGGTAAACAGAGCTGATTTGTTACACTACGTCTGTGCAGCTAAACCAGATGAAGGCTACGCTTCGAAAGACGGCATCTCCTACCATCCCCTGGATGTTTATTGTCCCAATCCAATTTAATTCCTCCATTTGATTTGTAAATGGAAAAAGCCTCCAGAATTCGTAAATTACTGGAGTTTGCCCAGCAAAAGGCCTCATTTTGTGTAATAAAAGGCTTAAAAGCACACAAGCAAAATGTAATGCAATAGGGAGGACTACCGAAACCAGACATTAGTGATGTGCAAGGTGCTTAGAAAGTTAGAAGTCTCTGCAACTTTTGATAGACAAAAAGTCACTCATCATATCATTAAAGTCTAATGAGTATGAAGGGAACTTCAAAAATGCTGGAGCACGTACTTGGTCTTGATGCATTATTCTCTGAAGCTAGCTTTTGATGCTTTTCTAAACAGAATAATTTTTCTGCAGACTATTTGATGTTGACGTGCAGAACACAACCATGACATTAAGAGTAGAGTCTCAGCGTTAAGAAGAATTCCCCCTGCCCGTGACCTTCTGATATTCTGTAGGTGATTGAAGAACACAAAAGAAATCGGATAATTCTCCCCACCCCATACTTCAGCCACAGAGCCTCTTCTAAAACTCGATACCCGATCAGATACATTCAACCCCTAGTCTACCTCCCCGGTAGGATATACATTTAAATATTGTTCTCCTCACTGCTGTTATTCCAGGATGGTCTACTCGTTACAGCATCACCATATGATGGAGAGACAGGAATTCAAGTCCCCGCTTCACAGACTTCCCGTGTGATCTCGGACACATCCCAGAGCCTCCCAAGTTATACAGGCAGAGCTGAGACTGGCCCAGATTTCGAAGAACGGTTATTATTGGGTTTGCGAGCATTTGTTTTGCCCACTGTGGGCTGCAGGGGACTGCCAATGCATCTGCTGGCTGCATCCCATGGGGAAATGCTGCATATGTCACATTCCAATTTGAATACCTTAATGGCAAGGAATAGATTTCTTTTCCAGTCACAGAGTGGGCTTTTCAAGGCAACTTGTTCTCACCTAAGGCCCCCAGGCTCCCTCTGGAGAGGCAGGGAATCACATCCAGGACCCTCAACCTCCAGAGCATGGCATTAAGCATGGGGAAGGGGCTGCTCCGAGGCAGAACTTCTCGGGGGCTCGCAGCCCTTCTGAGCATCCCCAGCACAGTTCGGTTTGCAGACTGGTACCAGCCCACATGCCCCAACTAGCGAGCATCCCTCCCTCTTTGCGAGCCCCCAGCCCTCCTGGATGCCAAAACCCTCTGGCTCTCATCTCACACCCACCTGCCTCTGCACTGACAACTTCTTTCCCTTTCATTAGTTCCTTCTTCATCACAGATTTTTCTTTTGATTTTAACTGTGCCACACCACTGTCCCCACTGCAGTGCTTGCTTCCCTCTCCCACACCCATGTCCAAATAGGAAGGACCCAGACTGCACATTTCTAGCCCACATCTGAGCAGTAAGGCTCCAAATCCAGCCTCCTCTCCAGGGATGGAGCCGCACATTCCCTGCCGAGCATCGCCACCTGCAGCCCAGCCTGGCCCAGCCGCAGCTGCTGGCCTGCCCAGGAGGGATGGTGGCCATCAGAGCTTCCAAAGCAGCAGACTGGGGTACTTGATGGATGTTCCTCCTCACTGCTTTGGCCTCTGAGGGAACCACTGGAGACACAAACGGTGATTTCATATTATATACGCGATGACTCAACTGCTGAAGAAGGTAACCCAGCTCCACACGATTAGCGCAGTAGGTTGAACATCTTCACCGGCACTACAATGGATGGTGAGAGTGGGGCTGCGTTTGCATCCTGCAGCACTGCAGGGGTGGCGTAAGCCCCAAACTCTGCAGAAACTGCATTTGATTAGCTATTTCCATAGTGCAATTTAAAACTAGGACCTGACTGTCGGGGCAGGGGGAAATCTTTTCCTGGGTTTCAGCAAAAGCAAAGCAGAGGGCTATTCCAAGGAAACAGCAAAGTTACCCGGCATCACACGCTGACTACATTGCGTACTAAGTGGAGGCGAGAAGTAAAGCCCCTGTTGGCTGCTTAACCTGATTTAGTTTTGTATTTAATCATTCTGTTAAAAGGCAGAAGCACTAAGGACTGAGACAGACCTCCCCTAGTAAACCTTTCCTCTGAACACCACCTCCTCCAGCCCTCCGGTGAGGTCAGCCTGCTCTGGGGGGCGGTGGGGGGGGTGACAGAGGCAAACTCTGGTGCTTATCAGAGCAAAGCCTCCTTCATGCGCAGCTCGAGCTAATCTGGCGCACTATGAACACAGCCACCTGGCTCCCCGGCTTCTGTGTCAGTGGGAGAGGTGGCCGTGGGAGGTAACGCCACAACTATCGTAGCAGAAATGTTCAGAGCTAACAGAGAATTTTAGCATCAGCATTTGAAAAAAAAATAATAATAACCTTTCCTCTTTCTAGAGTTTACGTGATGAGAAAGTAACATGCTTGCAGGTATTAAAACTCAAGACAAGTCCAAATGCAATAAGGTCTTATCTTCTATTTGAATTACCTTTTGGTCACCTTGAGCTGGATTGGAAATGGATTGGTTTGGGCATTTGTAATTGGCAGGAAAAGGGAAATAGATTTCACTAAAAGTCTACAGCAAAGCCACGTTTGTTTTGTATTTCAAGTTAAAATTTCCATGTCCTTATTTTTAAAATAACATTTACAAAAATTACTTTTCCCTAAACAAAATGTTTGGTGTGGGTGTGTTTCCTTTTGTATCAATCACTGCATAGTTATAACACTGGACCAAAATCTTATATTTCATTTTTGGTTTAGGACAGTGGTCTGATAACTGAAGAAAGGCTCTATTTACAGACAGAGCCCTGCTGCCTGTGCTCGGGGAGATGAAGTTGGTACCTGCTGGGCTGCACATGGAGTAACACCACAACCACCACCCCCCACAAGTGCACAGCAGCTGATTTTCCTGACCGTCAGCGTCTCCTGAGGATTTTCCCAAACCACATTATTCTGGCAGAGAACTATTCAGAGAAAAAAATTTAACCACCAGCATATGCAACTAAGCACGCTGTTTGCAGACCTATATAACACCCCGAAGCACCACGGTATTGACCTCGTGATGACAGTGCACCACACTGAACTGCCAGGAGCCCCTCGCAGGACCTAACACATGGTAGCTTGTATTTATTCTGTGCTAAGAAGGCTAAAGATACAGCTTTACTACACCCAGAGAGAGCACCTTGTCTCAGTCACCACCAGATACATCATATGGACAACCTTGTTGCAGTCCAGCAGAGTCCTCTACCAAAGGCTACTTCAGATGCTAAAATACGATCCTAGGGGTAGAAGGAGGGAGAGCACTTGGGAAGCAAGGAGAAGAATTAAACTGTCAGTTTTCCCCAGAGAGAGGGGTCTAGAGAACAAGTCCAGACAACAACCCACAGCTGAGGGAGCTAGGGGTGTTCAGCCTGGAGAAAAGGAGGCTGAGGGGAGACCTTGTCGCTCTCTACAACTCCCTGAAAGGAGGGGTCAGTCTCTTCTCGCAAGAAACAGGCGATAGGACAAGAGGAAACGGCCTCAAGTTGTGCCAGGGGAGGTTTGGGATGGGTATTAGGAAAAAATTCTTCATAGAAGAAACAAACATTGGAATAGGCTGCCCAGGGAAGTGGTAGAATCACAATCCCTGGTGGTATTTAAAAGCCGGGCAGACATGGTGCTGAGGGACATGGAGTAGTGGTGGTTTTGGCAGCATCAGGTTGACGGTTGGGCTCCATGATCTTAAAGGTCACTTCCAACCTAGACAACACTATGATTCTAAGATCACCTGCTGCTTAACGTATTTCCTGAGGGGCTGGGAGAAGAGACCAATGAGCAGCAAGGCAGCAACACTTGCAGATGACACTGGGGTTCAGATTAGTCCAGATCTCTGCTCTGCCTGAGGTGGTTTGGTCCCCGGGCGTGGAACTGGCTATCCAAAATTACAGCCGCTTCCCTGCTGCTGCCTGTGAAGCCCATTTCCAGGAGCTGTGTGGAAGCCAGAGCCCCCCTCCTCTGGGGAGAGGGAAAGCCACAGCAGGGCTGAGAGCATGGAGCATAAATGCAGGGACCAGAGCTTCACACACCTGGATTTTAGTCCTTAATACTTACAAAGCGGTGAAAGAGTTCTTTCAGTTCTGTTCTTTAAGAAAAAGAACGCTTAGGAGAAGGTTTCCTGTACCACTTCCATATATCATCTTATAAAACCTTAAAGACATTCACGTAAGCGTGTTTCTCTACCTTAAGCTCCTTAAGACATTGCTTAAGAGGAAAAAATCCACACAAGTGAAACAGTTACGTTCATGCATTAAATATGATGAAACACAAAGCACATGTGAGATGCCTGTGAAATATTTATGTGCACATTTATTTTCTTGTAAATACTTTTTCCATTAAGACTCTGGCTTGATCCTTTGTATAAGATGGAGTTGCCTGTGAAGTGCAGCCAGTGGAGAACGGCAAATATAATTTTTCTCCCAGTTAGGAGGATGGCAATGATGCCCAATACGTCAATGGAATTTCAGTCTGTGTTAGCATCACTGATGGAACAGGAAATTGGATTCCACAGGCTAATCCATTGTTAATGATTTCACTTCATAAATACACTTAGTCTTCATTACAACTTCTTGTTGTTGGAAATAGTTTAAGCTTTGGGGAAAATATTCTTGGAAGAATCAATTATCAGCATGGCACCTTCTAACATTTTGATTTATCGATTTTTCACAGGTAAGAGAGCTTGAACCCGGGCTTGGCTGGAAGAGATCGAACGAGTGCCATTGCCTCAGCCTCCCAGTAGCAAACAAGGCAAGTTTTCATAGGTTTCAATCACATCTGCAGGAAGGGCCCGGTGCACTGCGATTTCACGGAATGGGAACTCTTGATTATCTTCATTAGTTCCAAAGAGCTTTCCCGAGTTTGGGCTGCGCCACAAGCTCCTCGCAGCAATGTGGTCTTGGAGCAAAGCCCTGGTGCCAGGGACCTGCGCCAGCAGGACACAGGTGACAACGTGATACCATCGCACAAATGTATCCAGACATGGCCTATTAATCTTCTCTGGTATCCTTCCTTGGCTCTGACTTGAAGGCCTCTCTTCCTGTTCTTCATCTCAAACATTGTTCAGGTTGACAAGATTTGTTACAGCAATAAGTTCTGCACATGTGCTTAGAGCTACATTTTAGAGACATGTTAAATAGGAGGAGATAAATAGGAGGGTGTCTGAGCAGTGAGTCAGGACCTCACCGCACTTCCCACTAAACGTCACACCATAAATAAAGATCCCATTCCTCCCTACTCTACTCCTCTGTCTCAACAGTCAGACGTTCCCAGCATCTCCTCGAAGTCACAGAGGGAAGGTCCTTAGAGGGCTAATATCTCCCTGGAAGGGTTAGTCACTTGTAACATGAGTCTGAGAAGAGCGTAAGCTCCTGTAATCAACTGAAAAAAGGAGATACCAGGGGATCGGGGGGAGATCTCATCTATAAATTAAACAAGCTAAGAAAAGGTGCAAATGTTTTGGTGATGAGAGAGCATCTCAAATAGCCAGACAAGACTTGAAGGTAAGTTCAGTACTAGGTGGAAAATGGAACTGCCCAGGAATACGGCTTAGAAACAAGTACTGACCCCTAAAGGCTTTGCTCTGCTCAGAGCCTGCTGAGACCCTCCGGGGTTTGCACCGGTTCCAGCCAAGAATAAAAAGTGGTAGAAGTGCTTGAAGGGAACGTAGGTAATATATAGCGCAGTATTTCCAAGCACAAAATAGTTTCATGTTTCCTACCAAGCTCCACAGGAGGTTTTTCAGTATTATGCATTAGTTGAATTTTAGAATGGTTCAAGTAAATACATCACAAATAGCAAAGGAAATGTGTTTCAATAACACAGGTGTCCACATGAATATATGCATGAATCCTGGCACATATTTTTATTTTGCTAAGAATTGAAAAGTTGCCCTCTGGCATCTCTCTTTGCTGTTTGCTGTAAATCTCAGATGAAAATGCAAACAGGGGAGGACACAAAATTCATTGGCAACCCTGAAGAAACACCGCATCAGCCCAAAAGGCTGAGATTACCGAAATCTGCCTGAGGTATCCCTATGCCAATAATTAAACAGGAGCTGGACACCCAGTAATTTTGGGGGGCCGTTCAAACTGGAAAGCCCAGGTAGAGACAACTCACACAGAGTTATCCAATAGAATGCACTATATTCGTTAAGTTTAATCCACACACGCTGCCTGCTCCCCCTTCACAACAACCTTCTCCTGCCTTCTGGTCCCTCTCCTCTTACCCGCCTTCTCCCTTCTCGGTCACTCGCAACCCAACGGCCTGTGAGCTGCAAGGTCTGCAGGCCACGTCCGTACGATACGTTCATTTTTGTCTTCTGCGCTGAGTTGCTCCCTGCATGAAGGATATTTTGCTCTAGACGGATCTCTAATTTGCTTCTTTCAACCCTCCCTGTACTGTGTTTGCATTTATTAAGCAGAATATGGTACCAGAGAGAGGGAAATGGATGCTATTTTGAAAACAACTTAATGGATGAACTATTCATTTGATGATTCAGCAAGAAGCAGAGGTCTATGTTTTCCCAAAGAACAAAAAAAATACTCCAGTTATAAAACAGCACCCGGATTCCCCAAGGAAACATTGATCTGATGGGAATGTCAGCGGCAAAGAGACCACCAGATACACACAACTATACACTCAGTCCAATTTCAGCCCCTTGGAGCAGGAGAATCCTGGATGCTAAACCATTCTGCTGGAAAACCGCTCCCCTTCCATCAGGCAAATGACTATACTTGGTCACATTTTATTCTTGTTTGGCAATTTGCTGTTCGGCTTAACTTTTGCAATACTACCAGGAGCCCAAGGGATACTATATTTGTTTGAGCAATGGTCGTGACTATTTCCCCTCACAAGAATTTTACCCTTACTGGAATGGAATACAGTAACCAGCTTTAATTCACAGGTGTTTGCAAAGAAACTGTTGCTCGCTCCACCTGCACTCCAGGCTTGCGATGTGCTCATTTGGGTGCCGTTTCCACTGATGCAACCAGGGCTCAAATGGTAGCAAAAGAGGGTAAGCACTTACTCAACAACACTTTCTACGTCCAGCCTGGACCGTAATGGAGATGCAGTGCAAATGGGATAGAAGAGACAAAATTAAACCTGAAATTTTTAAAAACACTGGTTTTACTGCAAACCACAGATTTTGGCCACAAACTGGTTCCTTGAGGTATCAGACCACAGCTAAAACCCTCTTAAGATGTACATGTAAAATAGCCTCATTACCTGCATTTTGCTTTCCTATCTGTTTTACAGCTATTAACTCCTCTGACAGTGATACTTGCTCAGATTAATTTTCAAGCAACAGAGAGCTAATGTGCTCTCTCCCGTCCTCAGCTGGGCAACCACAGCTCCCAGGTCACGACTGCATCTTTACTCTGCTACGGGGAATTGTGCTATTATGAAGAAAAGTCTTTCTCTGCAAAGATACAGCAAAGGGAGCGCTCAGGAAGCTTCACCAAATCACACAAACTCCCATTTTAAAAAGTTTGTCTTCTACAAGGTTGTTATTCATTAAATAACTTGCTTGCTCTGCTTGCTCCATAGAGTAGATGTTCTCCTCCAAGTGCTGCAGTTCTTTAGGATGAAAATGCTAACAACCCATAGCTGTTACCCACCCTCCCAGAGCTACTCAGGGAGCAGATTTATAGAATCATGGAACGGTTTGGGTTATAAGGGATCTTAAAGCTCATCCAGTGCCACCCCCTGCTCTGGGCAGGGACACCTTCCACCAGACCAGGTTGCTCCAAGCCCTGTCCAGCCTGGTCTTGAACACCTCCAGGGATGGGGCAGCCACAGCTTCTCTGGGCAACCTGGGCCAGGGGCTCACCACCCTCACAGCCAAGAATTTCTTCCGCATATCCCACCTGAAGTTCCCCTTTTTCAGTTTAAAAGCCATTACCCCTCGTCCTATTGCTCCACTCTCTGATAAAGGTCCCTCCCCATCTTTCCTGTGTCCCCTTTAGGGACTGGAAGGGGCTCTAAGGTCTCCCCGGAGCCTTCTCTTCTCCAGGCTGAACCCCCCCAACTCTCTGAGCCTGTCCTCACAGCAGAGGGGCTCCAGCCCTATTTACCCCAGGCAAGTGTCCTGTAATCATCAAGGTCCTGCCACCTCTCCCAGCTGGCCCCAGGCCGGATCAAGCCACTGAGGTCCTGCAGCTGGTGGTACCGGCAAACAGACCTCACTGCCTCCCGCTCTACCAGGGGGCAAAGCTCCTACTTCTGGCTACATAGATCCCTTATCCCATTTTGGCCTAAACGAGCTCATTAGTACCCTCTGCTAATCCAGCCCATTTTAACTGAAAAGTGATGACAAGGGCAGAGTGGTGCTGCTGTTGGGAGATGGCCATGGGTGGCAAGGGGCTGGAAGAGGATGAGTT
The DNA here is from genome assembly GCF_028500815.1 of Rissa tridactyla. Lineage (NCBI taxonomy): Eukaryota > Metazoa > Chordata > Aves > Charadriiformes > Laridae > Rissa > Rissa tridactyla. The sequence goes on along the minus strand of NC_071474.1, from coordinate 28,836,265 downwards.
GAGAAGGTCAAAGTGAAATGGGCAGAGTGGAGAGACCCACCTAGAGCACGGTCACCGTCACCCAGCACTGCTGCTGTACAGTGCCCTTAGGCCACCACCAGCAAAAGCATCCTGCCTGATTAAAAAGGCAGGATTTTCTCAGTTTTTAATTATTTTTTTGTAGTAAGTAAACTTTTTTTTCCCTGCACAGGAGTGGCTCTGTGCGAAGCAGGGAGTTTCTGTGTGTCCGTCTCTCCCCACACCAGTAACGACCCCTCTTGTAATCCCAGCACGGGCAGGGGAGGGAGTGCAGCTGCGGAGGGTGTCCATGGGAAGGGAGCACAATATCAAGCAGCAAAGACCTGCACAAACAATTTAGCAGCAGTTCAAACATCTCATTAATTTAATTTATAGGGAAAAGCTGTCAGCTTTAATTTTAGTTAAACACTGAACCACAGGTGAAACTTGCGCCTGTGAGAACTGCAAAGAGAAAAGCTCCACGTTTTCTCATCCAGCACCCTGTGCCCTTATTAACCCAGGCCAGAAAGGTGGGAGAAACCCAGCACAATAACTTCCTGGGAAGCCCGGGACTTTCCTAGGCAGTACCACATCTGTGAGCTATGTGTTTGCAGCAGAAACGTAACCACAGCTGTGTTTCCATAGTGTCATAGGTTGTGAAAAAGCAAAGCAGCCACAGCTGAAGGATGGAGGCTGCTCTCCGTGTGCTGGCTGGAGCACTGGTTCTCTGTCACGTACAGCACTTGGACCTTGCAGTTTTTCCAATTCCTCCTTCACACCTCAGATCCATCAGTTTGTAATTGCAGGAGGAGCTTTAACACCTCCTGTACTGTCCTGTGTTTATATTTTGATGAGCTTGGAGTAAGGGCTGCATTTTTATTTCTCTGCTTGTTACATGAGAGACAAGGCATTGCCCAACCAGAATTTTCCCACAGGAAGGACAAACAAAGCCAAGAAGGCTTGTGTTTGGCTGGGACAAGGCTAAAAAGCACTTCCAAAAGACAGCAAGCCACAAGCTCTTACTGGAAATCCACCTGTGGCCATGACTGGGTGTGATGGAGACTCAAGTACTTCTCCCTCCAGCTTTTGCTCAAACTCACAGCAGCCTGGATACATCTCTCACTTGCAGACTTACTTTCCTCAAGTCACCCACTGAAAGAAAGCGTGACCTGACCATGCACTAGTGATAAATACACTGTAAAAGCACTTCTCCGGGGCTCAGCTCCTTTCCCAAGGCTGGGCCAGCAGGCAATCACCCTCTCGGATCAAACTGGGAGGGATGCTCCATACCACCTCCAGCCCTGGTGGGCTGTTAGTGCAGTGATTTCCATGGCTGCCTCCACTCCCCGATTCATTTGGGGCAAATCAGCTGGAACACAACCACACAAACAACCCCACCTGCAAACAACCGCCCTGGTGCAAGCTGCCCATGCCCCCGCCACGTGAGAAAAATACCTCGCCAAGATTTCAAGGAGGCACGGCCTTTTCTCTGGGTTTGTGTATGTCTCAGCTTTGGAAGCAAGGAAAAAAAAATATCCAATATATTTCTCAAAAGCAGCTGTTCTGCCGTGCCAGGTCTGGCCAGGCGTTCACTCTCATGACCGACCTTGTTGGAGTGAGAGGGGAGTCCCTCGCCGGCAGCGGGGCACGGGCATGGCGGACCCTCCCCGCTCCCTCGTGCTGCTCCCGACCAGGTCCTGCCAGCTCATACACCCAGTATCAAATGTAATATTCCCCCTACACTGGCACATAAAACCCTCTTTCTGTATTTCAGCTGTTTTTCCCATCCTCCTTACTCGGCGCTTTGTTTTAAGAGCGCATCCTCCACAGCAATTTCATAGGTTTCTATTCCTAGCTTCGGGAGAGGGAAGGGAGAATCTAATAATATTGATGAATAACCAAGCTGCCGCTAAGAAGTCTGCCTTTTCTTTTATTTAAAAAACACCTGTTAGAAGAAGTAAAAAGGATGTGTCACTGCAGACTGTAACAAATGCGGTAAGGGATGGATTAGGGGCCATGTTTCCCAGGTGCCTTGTCGACATCAGGGAAAAAAAACGTAGCTTCAAAGAGCAGAGACAGCCTAGAAAACAGCTCACTTCACAACAACTGGCACCCTGAAAGGTGAACCCTGTTGAAAAGCACATTTGGCTTTCACTTCCCTTTGAACAAACACCCACCCACTTCCTGGGGTTGTCTCACTTTGTTGAGATCCACTCACCAAAGTACATGGGAATAAACAACGCTGGCACGATGAGGCTCGGGATGACTTTTGGGCTGGTTGGCACGTGTCTTTTTCCACGTGATTCGATGCTTGCAGCTGAGCCTTCCCCATTGGAAAACAGTCATCCAATCCTTGCCCAAACTGCACAGCCATAAGCCAACCGACGTGCGGACGCAGGAGTTTGCGAAGAACCACTCTAAAGCCAGAGGGTACGCGATAAAGCAGGGATGGAAGGAGACAGCTGCTCAAAGGGACGTCACTGCAGTTCATGTGGAAAGGCGGGGGAGGGGGGAAAGCAATAAGGGAAAAATATTATTAAATTGTAACCGATACCTTTGGGGTGAATGTACAGCTGCTTCTTTATTATCTCCAGGAGCTTCAATGCTTCGACTGCAGCAGGGAGATAAAGGCAACAAAACAAGTCACAGAGGTTTGGATAAAATAACTCCAATCGATCTGTGAGTGCGGGGAATGGAGAGACGCGGAGAAACGGGCCCCTCTGCTCCGTTCGCCCATCCCGAGCTCCAGAGCACTGCTGAGACTCCGCAGCACACAGCAGGAGTGCTGTGGCTTTTCTGGACCAGCTCTTCCCCTAAAGGAGCTGCCTCCTGTTTGGGATGAGCAACGGGAATATCTGCCATGAGGCGAGACAGGCACAAGGCGGCCAACATGAGAGCTGACAGGCTGGTTGCTCCTACAAGAGCATACACGACACATAATTAGCAAGGAAAATGAAGTAGTTAGTTAAACTCAAAATTTAAAAAAAAAAAAAAAAAACACCAAAAAAAACCAAAAAAAACCCAAAAAACCCTAAATATTGCAGCATTTCTGTTAAATAATCCTCCCCCCATCCCATGTGAAGGGCAGCTTCCCACCCACAAACCACCTCCTCGGTAACTGGGACTGCTGCACACCGGCATAACCAGGGGTTTGCTGCGTACGTGTTTAGCAGATGGGTATTTGTTGCCCTGGGCTAATGGGAGATCTTTTGCCCTTCGCAAGCTGATGCTGCTGGGCCAGAAGCGCTGGTTTCACGCTCTGTTTTCCAGCCAGCGGAGAACCCTAGAGGTGTTCAAGGCCAGGCTGGACGGGGCTTGGAGCAACCTGGTCTGGTGGGAGGTGTCCCTGCCCAGGGCAGGGGGGTTGGAACTAGATGATGTTTAAGGTCCCTTCCAACCTAAACCATTCCATGATTCTATAACCCTGACGCTGCCTTTCACTGGTTTCACATTAATTTTACATCCTTTTTACAAACCACGAGACATTTTCTGGATTAGGAAGAGACAAGCTTTCCCAAAGTGGAGGAAATATTAAGGCGGAGGGGACAATAATTAACGCAAGATGAACAGCAGCAATAAAGTTTGGAAAAAAAAAAAAAAAAAAGCCTGGGAAAACTCCAGGTGCTCTGATAAAGTGGTTTCCCGAGGAAGAGCTGACAGAGCCATCTACTGCTGATGGAGCTCCGCGGCACCGCAGCCACCTCCCGGGTGGTGGGGACCAGCCGGGCCCTGGCTGCTTGCATCCCAGCCCCCGCCACAGGGAACATCTTCCCAACACAAATTACGTTATTAGGCCAATTACTTTGTAACATCAAGGGGGAAGATATAGAAAAAAATAAAAATCCGCAGCATAAAGGAAAGAATAAGAGGCCGATAAATAATGCATAAAACACAAGGCAGCTGTTGCTCGTAGCCTCTTAAAATAACTCTTACATGGGTATAATATACCGTAAATATCAAAGCTGCAGTGCAGCCCTTACATGTCAAGTCACAGACAAGCCAGAAAACACTTTCTGAGATCTGAATCATGGCCATTTAGCTATTCACTTTTTTGGGGGGGGAGGGGGAAGGAGAAAAAAAAAAAAGAGAGAGAGAAAAATTAATAGCATCTCTCAGCAGAAAGTTATTTCTAGTCTTCTACTTTGCAAAGGGAACTGTCATTTCATTATTTTGGTGGGTGTAATGGCACATGCTGTACCGACCATATGCAATCAGAGAATTAAATGCTGGCTCAGATATGAAGACATAATGAGATACACACATTTTTTTAATGAGAAAAATGATTGAAAATAAAACCCAGTACAGCGCAAAACACAGATGTCTCCTGCATTATAAAACTTTCTGGAAATGTAGATTTTAAGTTGCCATTGTTGCAATTCCTTAAGACTCTTTTAACTGCAAATTGACGCTTATAACTTTTTTTTTTTCCTAAAAAAAAGTTTGCACAAGGTGCATGGCAGACATTCAGCAGGCCAAGTCATGACCAGTCGTGAACTGGTGAGGCTAACCCGGGAGAACTTGCTTGTGGTTTGGGGAGCATGCCCGTGCAGAGGGATCTGGCACCCTAAAGAGACTCCCTTCTTATGGAGGGAGGGTTTATAGATGCAGAGATGCTACCTTCAGGTGCTCCTGACCGGTTACATGAATCCAAATGCAATTAGGAAGCCTCATTAGACACAGCTCTAACTTCCACGCAGGAAACCTTCCGCTCTTGGCTGTGTTCCCTGGCTGATAAGGGAGGATGCAACAGGAGTCGGCAGGCAGGAGCTGTACTCTCGGCTTCCACGGTGCCACCGCCCTTCTCGGCCTCAGCATCCCCACCTGGAAATGGGCACAGCTCCAGCAGTCCTACAGCACGGGGTGAAATGCTCTGACGAAGCGGTGTGTGCTAGAAACAGTCTCCTACCACTGTTTTTAGTTAAGCGGATGGGCCACTCAGACCCTCTTCTAGCGGGTATATAGCTTCATCATCCTCTCCTCTCCCTCTTTAAGTGCTCTCTGTCCTGTGCGGTCTTCCACCAGCCTCTCCTTAACCTGTGGGAAGTTCCTGCCCAGAGATCACCTCTGTGGTTCCCAGCCATCAAGGCTACCCCTGGAGCTCATTCTGCCTCCGATTGCCAAAACGGGGAGAGAGAAACCGAGAGCGGAGAAGGAGGAGCAAAGAGGGGCAGGCACTTACCGCACTTAGCGGCGGGCGGGGGCTTCGCGGCCGCGCCAGCGGCACCAGCTCATAAAACCCAAGGGCAGAACGTGCTGTTCTCCCTGGTACTCGCAGCACACATGGAGATCGATCCGTTTGGGTAACATGGAGCCAAACAGTGGCTGCTGCAGCCCAGGCGCACGTCACTGCCAGCAGCTGGTACAAAGAGCTTCCTTCCAAATCCATTGCTCTAACAGCATCTGGAGACCGGTGCCAGCTACAAAGGCTCCCGTTCCCCATGAACCCCTTGCTTTGTTTACCATTTTTCTCTCAAAGCTGTGCTACCCGACCTTCATTTTGGAGAAGGGTACTAAAAATACATATTCGGTCCTTTTCATTAGGGCAGAGAGGAAATACAACGGTGCTTATTGTTGACTGCAGAACTCTGATTTTTTAGCCACTCGTAAAATTTTACCACTTCAAAGCGATCCCTGGAGGGGCATTTATTAGAGGAGTCTGAACTCATCTCTGGCTGAAACTGGCTCTGTCTAGCGATCATGAGCCACATGTGGTTTCAAAGTGCCGCTGATAGCAGTCTCCAGAACAATGTAATCCATAAGTTTACATTAAATATTTATATGACACTACTTTGTGCTCTTCTTGGTTTAATTGGTCTTTGAAATTCATCAAAATGTACCAGCAAAGTTCATTACTTAACATTGTTGGTGTCATTTAGTGCAAACGCTCTGCTAAACAAAAAAAGCCGGTCTGTGTCGGCCACCTTACGGGAGCAAAAATGGCAAAATCCTGCATTGGCTCATCCCAGTCTACAGGAGAACAGGGAGCATAAGCAGACTTTGGAGCTGTAATCAAATTAGCACACTAATTCCAGGCAGGAGTACAGTTTTTTAGAAATTCGATATGGAGAAGGGCAAGTGCAGTTTCCAAGGAGAAGAAAGAGTGTTCTGGCAGACTGAAGTGTATTTTTGGTTGGTTTGTGGTTTTTTTCAGAAAACTCATGATATTTCAAATGAAATATAGGCTTTTTAAAGCTATAGTATGGAATTTTCCCAACTGAAATGGAAAGAAAGTGCTAGGAGTTAAAACTTCGCAATACGGTCAGAACTGGCATTTGGGTTTGTTGGTCTGAGTTGAAATGAAGAACAGCACAAGACATTTTGGCAACTCCAAAACATTTTGCAGATTTACAGTTTCAATAAAAACACTACTGAATACGACAGAAAGCTTCGTTTTCAATCTAGAGTAATCCCTTTGTCTTTGACGGACACAGACATCCCTACTGGGCCCCCTGGATGGGCCACCATCTCCCACTGCCAATAGTGAGAAATTCACTGTGGGGGGAAAAACACATGAGCAGACTCCAATACTCCCGCTGGAGAACTGGCAGGAAGGGGAATAAAACTGCACTGGTATGGATAGAGCCATTTGGAAAAGTGAAGACAGATGACCCCAGAAACATCACTAAGTTTAAGCACCATTTTTTTCCACAGAAGGTTCTCCAGTCCATTTTCTCAGGAGCATCGTACTGGGAGAAGAAACTCTGAAATGACAGAGACCTGCATCAAAAGCCAAACTACATCAACAAAAAGGAGAAGAGACCTTTGCGCAACAACCAGGGCAGCGGGAAGTTACCGCTGAATGAACGTGCTGTGTAAACCTGGAACACACAGTCCAAAGCAGCAGCAATGACCGACTCAGTTACAGCTGCCTTTCAGCAAGAAGCTGCAGATGCCAAACAGTTGGACCAAACGACAAGGAAATGTTGCTCGGACATTGCATTAAGGACCAGGAGCCAGATGTTGGGCTACGAGCCGGCCTGGAAGAGGCTAGGACTGCCAAGAACAGATACTGCTTCTCCCTGTGTGAAGAAAACAGATTTTGAAGTCTCAGCTGCAAATACCCACCTTCAGTCTCTGTTTCTCCAAAGCAGAGCAACTACCCATTTGGGGGAGAAAGAAATCAAATGGAAGAAAATCCAAAATTTAGAGGTAGTTTTATGTAGACTAGCTATTTAAAAAAAAGTTTAATAGAGTCCCTTGTCTCTTCTACATGTCATTTTGCTCTAGCATATCTATTTTAACGTCTGTGTCAGAAGATGAACGTGTGGTGTTGTCTTTATTACTCTGATTAGCATTAGCCCCTCCCACTGATTTTTCTCTTGTTCTTTACACCTGCTGGGATTCATTTTCAGGGTTCACACTACAGAGGACAGTCCCCGTCACCCCAGGTGCTCTCTGCTCTCTAACGGAGCCAGCAGCAACGCTCTGGTGAGGGGGGGCTTCCAGGATCTCGGAATAACCCCCCGTCACTCTGGATTTATACATTGCTGTAACTACACACATTTGATGAGACTGAACACTAAAGCACAAAGTTAAAATGCTCAGAAGTTTTTTCAAAATCCAATTAGATGTCATTAAAATATTTGTACCTCGGGTGTAAGCTTTCCCAAAGGACTCTCTTTTACAAATAACTGTAACCCTAGGTGTGGGTCACAGCTGAGTCTATTCTATTAATTGCTTTCAGAGCATTTTAGCATTACCGATTTCCAACAACTAATTTCCAAATTAACAGCAAGTTAAAAAAGAAAAGGATTAACTCAGAATGAAGAGTAACACCCAGACATCCAGACAGTCACCATTTATAGCATCTGCCAAGTTGGAGCAGAGGAAAAAGCAAATTCAGAGTAATACGAGCACCAAGTGCCATCTTGTGGATCCACAGGCACTGCACAGGATATGGCTACAGATGGATTTGGGAGTCAGTCGGACACAGGGTGGATTTGTATGCTGTAGGCATAGTTACTGCTATTAAAAGAAAGCACTTTGTTGAAATCACTGGCATGCTCTCTCTTTAGAAGACTACAGGCATCGCCTCCAAGACTTACAGTTACCCTATTGCTCTGGCTCCCACGAGAAGTCCATAAAACTTTTACCACCCAGTTCTTGCATCGCAGCTGTAAATTGCGACTGTGTTTTCTCTCGGCCAGCACACACCAGGCCCTGCCTGCAGGAGCCGCCGCTCTACGGCGGGAAGCGTTCGTGCTCGCGGGGTCACGCACAGCCGCTGTCGCAGCCCGGGGCCGTAGGGCTCATTTCCCAGTCTCCCCACTGAGAAGTCAAGAGTTTGTCCCACTGCATTGCTCCCCAGGATAAGCTCTCATTGCACCAGTGGTCCTTCTGCTCCTACCTCTCCATCTCATCATTTTAAAAATCCACGATGCCCTCGGCAGAGGGGGATCACCAGATCTCTGGTACCCCAGACACGTGCACTGTTGCTGAGAAAGCTGCCGAAAGTGGTGCCAGACCAATAACTTTGCTTTACTGAAGGGACCACACTGTCTCATAAAGTAAAATCCTCAGGGCTAGGAGAAGAAACATCTGAAATTAGCTTTGCCCACTTTTCAAAGTTACCAACAGTCGTGCTACACGCAAAAAAAAAAAAAAAAATGCTGTTGGCTGAGAAGAGCCAAAAGTGGCTCCAATTAAAACATTTCTGTTGGAAATCTTTCCCATACCTCTTTCCCAAAACAAAGATAGGAAGGCAGAAACTAAGAGTGGAGGCCCTATTCCTCCCATGTCTTCTGCTTATTTCCCAGAAGCAGATGCCACCTTCTCAGAGGACTCCTTGCAATCTGCCTCCCACAAAGATCCAGTAGCTCCCAACAACCCTGAGGAGTGCGAAGAGCTTCGCAGTGCCATGCAGGGTGAGACTACACACAAACGATATGGCAACTGAGAGTGCGTTTATCCAACAAGGAGGAATTCAGAACTTTCTCTTTTGTTAATTGCCTGTTATTATTTTACCCTATGTTCTCCCTGCTCCAGTTTTTGTAGCAGCCAGAGGATGGCACAAAATTCCTCAGGAGATGGTTAAGGACAAAACCCACAAAGCAGCTTCTCCAGCTGAGGAGAGGGGGATTTAGGAGGAGGTCACGAGTCATAGAATGATAGAATGCATTGGGTTGGAAGGGACCCCAAAAGGCCATCTAGTCCAACCCCCCTGCAGTCAGCAGGGACATCTTCAACTAGATCAGGTCGCTCAGAGCCTCATCCAGCCTGGCCTTAAATGTCTCCAGGGATGGGGCCTCCACCACCTCTCTGGGCAACCTCTTCCAGTGTCTCACCACCCTCAGTGTAAAGAACTTCTTCCTAATGTCTCATCTGAACCCGCCCTGCTCTAGTTTAAAACCATTGCCCCTCGTCCTGTCGCTACATGCCCTTGCAAACAGCCCCTCCCCGGCTTTCCTGTAGCACCCTTCAGGGACTGGAGACCTTATCCCCATGCTGTCCAAGGAAGAAAGGCCAGGCCAGATACCCTTCATAGCTTGAAATCTTCATTAACAGCCCTGTGGCAATTGCCTGAGCAGTTGATATGATCCAATCCATTTTTCTGATAGAGCTCCAACAAGAGAGTCTATCAAAGAGGAATGAAAGTAAGGTCTCAGCTGACTTCCAGGCTGTCTTCCCCGGCACGCGCCGCACAATTAACAAATGGTCTCGGTGGTTCACCCTCCCGCCCCAGCAGGACCGGCTTCTCTGCAGCTGCACCGCTGATCCCTCTCCATACCCAAAACCTTCATGAAGTGGATTAGAGCTGTTCTTAAAACCGCAGTTGTCTTGAACTTGCAAGAGAGCAGAGGAATAAATAATTTAAAACCTGGGGAAAGTTTCCATTTAGATTAATGCTAGGCTGAAAATAGTGCTTCTCTCCAATTCACTGGATGACTATTATAACATTCAGTCCAGTTTAATGCAGCGATATTCTAGTTACTTGAAGTTTCTCAGAAAGAAATGTACTATCCATCACCCACTTTCTACTCCATTTATCTGTAATGGAGATGATTACTTTAAAAATATCTTTCTTTGGTAGACTAGCATGCAAGTCATCTCTCCTGGCTAACTTTTGAGAGACATATTGCGATGATAAACATAAAGCCATCAACTTTGAAAGCAAAGAAAGGTGACCTGCCTATCGATACAGGCTGGGAAAGGATCCAAGGAGAAACACGGAAGGGCTTTCAACCCACATCAGTAAGCCCTCCCATTTCTTTCTCCAGAGACAGAGGTCAAATCAGACAGGCCAGACTTGAGAAGTGAGTCAGCTGAGTGCCTCCAAGGAGGCCGGAGGAGAGCTGAAATGCTCCACAAGTGTCTGAGGGCTCCTGTGCGGAGGTGTGGGCAGGCGCAGGCACCGCTCCTCCCTCTCCCCTCCCACGGCCAAAGGCAGCAACACTGGTTTTATAGCTTGTGGCATCCCTGCCAGACCACACATATGCTCTTTCTGCCCGCTCCTCCACGCACAGCATTTTACCTCTGCCTCTCCAAGAGAATTATATCTCTAAATTACCCTGGTAAAGCCAACAGTAGATCTGCTTCAAGCACCTGCTGACCCAAGCACTCCTATATGTGTGCATATATCTCCTCTCCCTGGAGACTGCCCGCAGCACCAACCCCAAAAATACTTCAGGAGGTTTCACACCTCTGCAGGTGAACATGTTAGTCCCTGCTAAAACAGCTCATCTTTCTTTCAGGACGGCAATCCAAGAACTGTCTCCCTGGATTTTTGCTCCCCCAGATGAGATCTCTCCCCATCTTCCAAGGGAGAGATGCTCTTGCACCAGTGTGCTCAGTTTTCAGAGGAGCTCAAGGGCTAAATCCACAGTTCCACTGCAGACTAACCCGGGATTATCCTACAAAGCGGTGAAATGCTTTTATCCATCTTTGACAGACGAGAGGCAAACTCAGAGCCAGAACCAGCAAGGTTCCTATAAGAAGGGTTCCAGTGGACCTGGGGTGATTGCAGCTAAAAATCACCATTTACACCTTAGCCCTGGTGATGTCACCTCTCTGTGTGACTTCCAACTTCACCAGGTCCCCCTGGAGATGCCCAGAGCTCCCCAGGTTTGAGCTACTCATGGCCCAGGACCCTCCAAGGAGGGCAGCATTTCCAGATATCCCCCCAGCATGTCCCACGCTCAGGCAGCCCAGAGTGTGCCCAGCCTACACCGACAGCACAACAGCATCTCAGACAGCTTTTCCTTCAAAAGGAGGTCAAGGTGTCCCCATTAGCACCACCACCACCACCACACTGGAAGAACAACCAGGAGAGGAAGGAATTCCCTGCTGCCCGCGAGCTGAGGCCACAGGCAAGGAGGTGTCTCAAAGGTCAATATTTAGTAAGGTAACACTTTAATTCTGGAAAATAACCATAGTAAAATAACACCTTGTTGGCTGCAAGCCGCTGGCAGGGCCCCAGGAAAGCTGGGCTCTACAATCCCTCTTTCCTGTTCAGTCTGGACAGTCGTTTAAGGAGATGCGGAAGAGCATTAACGTCTGAAACCAGTTGGTCGCCTTGCTGAATATGATCGGCTTTCACAGGTATAGTTAAAAGTCACATTCCAGGAGGAAAGCAGGCCACAGATGAAAATGTCCTCAAGTGAGGTTTGCTGCCAGTGCAGTGCATATACTTTGCTATAGGAAAGTGAGACCACCCCCTCCTTCCATGCCCAGGTAGCCCATCCTTGGCAGGAGAAGGTTTGCACCATCTTCAGGGCCCACCTAGGAAGGAAGGAGAGAAATTTCACCCTGTTTCAAAACTTGATCGAGACTGCCACCTGCTAACACGCCGCTGAAACGACCACAATTGTGCCACGCTACCAGAGGGAAAAGCAGAAGAGAAGCAGGTGAAAAGCTAGAAGTTGCACACGCAAAAGTGTTTAAAATGAAACGCAAATTCCCTTTTTCTGGATGCGATGGTGAGAAGGCTGGTCACCCTGCCTCCGCAGTGACTTTTCCTTGGCTGAACTGATAGCTCCCAACACCTAACTCAGACTCAACTGATTAATTAAATTTTTTTTTCTTTTTTTTTTCCATATATGAAACGTCCACAAGCGCACCATGGTTTCCTAGAAAAGGCCATCTGAAATAGTTTGACGCTTTGGGAGAAGTACCCACACTCCAGCACCTGTGTCATTTAAGCTGTTTGTCTTCGGCTGTGATAAGCCGTGTGGTCTTGCTTGTTCCCAGACCACGAGGGAGAAGGAAGCAGGAAGGTTTTACTGGTGTAACGGAGATGCTCTGGCAAAGCAAACATATCGGTATGTTTGTCATCGATACACATGCCTTTACCTAAAGGTGTAAGCAGCACTCTTTGCCTGGGTGATTAGAAGGGCCATCAGGAACAGTCCCTACAGAGCAAAATTTACATAATCGGATAAAAGCCTACCTTTAACATGAACCAATCCCAAGGACATTTTATTCAACATAGTGGCTTAATGCACATCAGAGCTAAGTGCATTGGCACAGGAAGGATCGGCGATGAAGCACTCCAATTAGGCTGATTTTCAGATGAATCTCTACAAATTTCTAAGAGCAGATTAACACGGGTTCTCCAAAGAGCCCCCTAATAGGACTAGCAACTGGGAACAAATTAAACCAGTGCCATAAGAGAGGCTACGTAAGAGTATTTTAATTCAGAGAGTGAGGACCTGTTCCAATATAGAAACAATCTAGCTTCATTCAAATGCTAAATACACATGTGTCCAAGCTGCCAGTTAATATGGGGCAAACACTGGAAACAGTGAAGTGTTTTCCAAACACATCTTTCATGAGAAAATGGATTTATAACAATAAATTCATTTGCATAGAAAAAAGACTCTGAACTATTTTTGGGTCCCTTAGTGGAGGAAGGAACCTGAGCCAAATTCTCTCTGCTAAGGACGAATTTTTTTATGCCCCATGTGTTAACATTTAAGACATCTAATATTCCTAAGTGTGTCCTGCAGCGGAAGCTATCCCCTGTCAGCCAGCCTGCACAAGGGCACGGCTTTCCCATACTCACCTGAACTACCATGGGGATGCTCTAATTTCAGCTCCAGCATTCAGCTCCACCGATCCACGAGTAGAAGGGGATGAGAAAAGGAGCTCCTGAAGGTACAGAACCATAAAGGCCACATTGGCTGCTCCAAAACTGGTGACTTTTCTTCAGCCCAGAATCAACGACCAACTTTTTCCAACACAGGTGGGACATCTGGAGAGCCAGCTAACACCACCGTGTCCATCCCAGAGGCTGCTTGAATGTGTTCGCTAGCCAAGGTTCAACCTACTAACAAAGAAACAGAAATCAGTGTGCATGTCAAGATTTTGGAGATTTCTCGCAGGAAGGAATAAAGATTTTTCCCATTTTCGTTAGCCAGAAAAACCCAAGAAGAATCAACCCATTTATGAAAGGATGGAGATTGAAATCACAGAATAGTTTGGGTTGGAAGGGGCCTTTAAAGGCCATCTAGTCCAACCCCCCTGCAATGAGCAGGGACATCTTCAACTAGATCAGGTTGCTCAGAGCCTCGTCCAGCCTGGCCTGGAATATTTCCAGGGATGGAGCATCCACAATCTCTCTGGGCAACCTGGGCCAGTGTCTCACCACCCCCAGGGTAAAAAATTGCTTCCTTATATCTAGTCTAAATCTACCCTCTTTTAGTTTTAAAGCCATTACCCCTTGTCCTATCACAGCGGGCCCTGCTAAAAAGTTTGTCCACATCTTTTCTGTAGGCCCCCTTTAGGGACTGGAAGGGGCTTTAAGGTCTCCCTGGAGCCTTCTCTTCTCCAGGCTGAACCCCCCCAACTCTCTCAGACTGTCCGCACAGCAGAGGGGCTCCAGCCCTTGGAGCATCTCTGTGGCCTCCTCTCTCCAACAGGTCCTTGTCTTTCCCGTGCTGAGGGCTCCAGAACTGGAGGCAGCACTGCAGGTGTGGTACCACCAGAGCGGAGCAGAGGGATAGAGTCACCTCCCAGACCACAGAATCACCTTTGAGGTGTGGGAAGAGAGGCTGCCAGGGAAGACTGAGCCAAAAGAGTTGCGGACTACTACAGCCTTGTCCTTATCTGTTGTTACCAGTTTGATGGTCCTGCTCATCAGGGGGGTATGCTTTCTTTGAGCTTCCTTTTCTGGCTGACATACCCGTAGAAGCCCTTCTATGGGACTACGGGCCCAACCATTCCTGTACTCTCCCTCTTCTCAAAAAGCAGACATAGAAAAAAAAATTCCATCACGTCTTTGGACTTTTCTTTCTGTCTTCTGACCATCTAGTATAAGCTGTTTAAAATTTATATGTCAATTAAAATCAAAGAAGGATAAGGGGAAATTCCCAAAGTTTTCCCTTAGTTGTGGATATGATTCCCTGCTGATAGATATAGCTCCTTAACATGTATCCTAATAGTCCCCTAAAGAAGGAAGAAATTCCCCTTTATTCTGTCTCTTTCAGTGGAAATTAAGTATGTAGCTAGGCATTAACCACTTACATAGTCATTCTTTGGGTCTCAGAGGGAGCGTTTCAGTAAAAAGGGGATTTGGGGCTTCCTGGAAAGGAGTTTCCCCACGGGAGGATTCAGTGCAGAGCTTCAGAGCCCAAGTGGGTGCCCTAACCAGAGAACCACCCCTTACCTCCCACCATGGCCAACTGGGAAGAAATAACTTTTCTTGTAAATACAGGATGTAGCTTTTGCATTTGGTGTTCAGTCAATCATCATCTTTTTGCTCACACTGTTGAGCAGTTTAAATTAATAATCATCTCTAAATACAACACACGCATCATATAGCAACACAGATATTATTACGTATTATACACAGAAAGAGAGTTAGAGCCAGGTATCATTAATCTTAAATATTTATATTTTCCTGGAACAACTAGTTGACAGCTGCTTAAGCTACTGGCAAACTGTCTGCCTTAAGTATTTTCCCCCTTTCTTTTGGCACTATGCCCCTGGCTTGGGTTCAACTACACATTGCAGAGACCATTCAGAACAATAACTACACGCTGTCTCGTAAAGTCAGCTGGGGAGCACATTCCCCTTCCACTCACGCCTGCAGCTCATTAACAATAAAGTGACTTACACG
This sequence comes from Rissa tridactyla, assembly GCF_028500815.1. Lineage (NCBI taxonomy): Eukaryota > Metazoa > Chordata > Aves > Charadriiformes > Laridae > Rissa > Rissa tridactyla. The sequence goes on along the minus strand of NC_071474.1, from coordinate 28,821,213 downwards.
CATTTGCATGGATAGGGGAAATTAGCTCCACTATGGATCAGATGACTTTCTTGTCCTTGCTGGAGCCCCCCAGCGCACCAACCGAACCAGTGCAAAACTCAGTTTGCAGACTGGTATTTGGAGTAACAGGAGGAACCACAAAGAGCTTACGGGGAGATAAAGCTCAGGTTCTGCTTGCCCTTCATATTATCTATATTTTATTTGGACGTTTTATTCTGTTTCACACTCCGTGCCCTGTTTCGACTAAGTTTACCCTGGGCTGAATGGCAGCAGAGGACGAGCAGTGCCCAAGCTGAACTCCAGCAGCTTTGTTCATTAACGTGTCTCTGATTCCTCTTCCTCCTGTGCCACCTTCCTCTGCCATGTGGTACTGCAGTAATTCCTGCAAGAGAGCACAGCGATTTTAAAAAGGGGCGCAGGGGGGCAGCAGGACTATCATTTTGAGGTAGGGATGTATGAAGGCTGATTCCCAGTGCCCTGCACTGTATTAAAGTCATTTAGGGAAAGGCAAAAGGGACTGGATGCTCTGTGGTCCCTTCACCTCATCGGAGCTGACTTCATGCTTCGGTGGGCTCAGTTTCACCGCAAATGTTGTTGGCAATGCAAAACAAGCAGAGGGTAAAACAGTCCCTGGCCTGAAGAGATACTATCTTCGTAGCGTTCTGCATCATCTGTCCATGAAACACTACAGACTTGCGCCGGAAAGAATGATGTATAATTATTGTGGCTGTGCAAGGGAAGTCACGGGGAGCCTGTGAGCACGAAGGATGAGCAACTAGGTAACAGACTAACAAGCAGGATGCCTAGGTCCCACTAAAGAACTAACAAAAGGCCTACGTGAGATACCTATGGTACTGTTCAAGGAAGACGCGCAGATCAGGAAATGCCTAAATATAGCATTTAAAAATCATAGAATCATTTAGGTTGGAAAAGACCCCTGGGATCATCAAGTCCAACCATCAACTCCACTCTACAAAGTTCTCCCTTACACCATATCCCCCAACACCACATCTAAACTACTCTTAAACACATTCAGGGATGGTGACTCCACCACCGCCCCGGGCAGCCTATTCCAGTGTCTGACCACTCTTTCTGTGAAAAATTTTTTCCTAATGTCCAGCCTAAACCTACCCTGCTGCAGCTTAAAGCCATTCCCTCTTGTTCTATTGCTAACTACCTGTGAGAAGAGACCAGCACCAACCTCTCTACAACGTCCTTTCCAGTAGTTGTAGAGAGTGATGAGGTCTCCCCTCAGCCTCCTCTTCCTCAAACTAAACAGTCCCAGCTCCTTCAATCGCTCCTCATAAGATTTATTCTCCAGGCCCTTCACGAGGTTCGTTGCCCTCCTCTGCACTCGCTCCAGCACCTCGATATCTCTCTCGTATTGAGGTGCCCAGAACTGGACACAATACTCAAGGTGTGGCCTCACCAGTGTTGAGTACAGGGGGACAGTCACCTCCCTACTTCTGCTGGTCACACTATTTCTAATACAAGCCAGGATACCATCGGCTTTCTTGGCCACCTGGGCACACTGCTGGCTCATGTTCAGCCGCTTGTCAATTAGAACCCCCAGGTCCTTTTCTGCCAGGCAGCTCTCCAGCCACAATGTGTAGAGTGAACTCAACACGTGGTATCACTAATGACTGGCGCTCTAGTGTGTGCTTAGCATACGGATAAAATAATTAACCCATTAAAAAGTGCATGAAAGACAAGCGGCAGAAGATGCTAACCAACATGAGAAGCAAGAACTGCAGTACCAAGGGCTGATGCAGCATACCTAAATGGGGGGAAAGCCCGGATTCTCCATACCGGGGCAATGGCTGGAAGCTACTCCACAGTTTGCTGCTGAAGACCTTGTGCTGTGCTTGCGACTTGTATCAATATAGCAGCTGAACCAGCAAAGAACACAGTAAAAGCAAAATTGAGTAATTTGGAGGGAGAAGTGCGCCTGGAGCAGTCTGCGTTAATACTGACCACGCGGCCAGCTGAAGGAGACCTTGGAGCAGTCCTGGGAAAAGGAGAGAAATCACAGCTGTGAACAAGAATATGTGCACCTTACAAAAACACTGACAGGTTTTTATCTCATAGCACACCAAATCCATCCAATAGCATTAAGTCAACGTATCAAATCCATGACTTTTCCCTGGCAGTTTTAGCAATTTTGGAAAAAATAGCTTTAGCCACTAGTGGTCGTTGTCGCCCTGCGCAGCAATAATTCCCAGAGTTGGCGCAGGGAGGGAACACCGCCAAGTATTTTCCACGAGTTTATTTTCATCGGGGACAAACCACAGTCAAAATTTTAAAGTCAAGCATAAAACGGTTGCCCTGCTCATTCATCAGATGAAGGGGTGTTACATTTACCTCTGCCTGTAAATTATATTCAGCGTCAAGGAAAACACAACAGTTTGACAACAATTAGGTGTCGCAGTGAATTGGAAGCACTGCAGCTAGCCAAGCAGATGCTGCTTTGTTTACGGAGTTTGTGTAAACCCTGATTTTGATGCAGCTCCTTTTATCCCACGTGCACAAATGTCTCCCAACCTAACGACGGGCGATTGCAACATCACAGGAAAATATGATCCCCGGTTTTGTGGAAGTTTTGGGTGTTTGCCGAGTGAGTGCTCAGACAAAGCAAGTGCTCAAACAAAGCAGATGCTGCTTTCTCGAGCTTCCCCCAGACAAAGTCTCTACAGTATATAGAGTTAAAAATTTAGGCCCAGATTGACAAAGGGACTTTTAAGGGCTGAGCTTTTAGGTATCCAGCTGGTGGAGCAGAATTCACAAATATGAGTAGGGCACTGAGGGGGGCGGGGGGCTGCAAAGCATATTTCAGTGCTGCGCAGAGTTACCCTGGCTACTCCATATCAGCCAGTTCAGGCAGTGGAAACGGTACAGCCACTAGCCCTTCTATAAGTGCCACAAGGTGTACAAAAGGTGACCGCAACTACAATTGACAAGTTGGACTTTGTATGTTGAACTGACTGCACTGGTGAAACCTCAGTAACTATGGACTCGGAGATGCTCTGGCCGCCAGGCGTAGTTTTTATGGCTCTGTGACACAGAATTACATGGTTAAACTCTGTCTTAATTATTTTTTTAGGAACTTGTGATTTTGGAGGGTTTAAATCTCAGTTCCCTTTTGGGATCTACATTCATTAATAAAAAAATAATAATAATAAAGAAAAGTTCCATCTCTTTCCCAAGCTTTGTTCCTTCCTGTAGCAGATTCACTCCACAGCCTAAATCCTCATTCTCCAGACAGTCACATCTACCTGTTTTATGCCCAAACGGGACTGAGTCACCTAAGAGAGACACTAAAGGCACCTCCCGCTTTCCAACTACAGAACCAGATCGCAGACACTTACTGCCTACCCCACTGGGGTCGCCGTACAGCCCTATTTCTAACCCACCTCAGAAGGGAGCCAGCTTTCAAGAACAAATGCAAACTCTCTGACGAGGGTAAACGCAAGTTCTGCATTTTCTGGAGGGGCTATTTTCCAAGTTCCACATTTATAACAGTATTATCAAAGCTATTCCACAAGATTAAGCCCAATGGCTAGAGGAAGAATGCTCTCGTTGAGCAATTTTACTAGAGGAAGGGTTAATAAGAAATGAAGACAAAATTAGGGGAAAGGATGAATACAGTAACTGCCTTCAACTTGTTCCAGTTACCTGCATTTTACAGAAGATAAATTGAATTATTGTAAAAACCTCGACCTTTAGTAAAATGTCATATTACTATTACCCTCCAATTTTAATCACTAATCAATGCTATAAGAATACCATACCTTTTGCCCTCTTTCTGCTGGCTTCAAAACAACATTTCTGAAACTAGAAAACCACAGCTTTCTGTGTAAAACTACTTCAAAAAGATGAAGATTTGAATTAACCATGCATAACTACACATGTGTATAAATGTATACCTGTATATACTCACACACCATTTCCTTTCACATGGGCAGGAGCTTTTCAGCTTGATTCAGTGGGGCCAGATATCACCGATAAAGGAAAATCCAAGTTCCAGTTAGGAACTTTCTTTGGGATAAGTGTGATTACCACCCATTTTAAACATTTAGCAGCGCTTCCACATTTCGCCCATCCCCCTGGTTAAAGAACACATGAAACACATTACCCATGGATGCACACTGAGAGGGATGGACTGATTGGGACAATCTGATAGAAAAAAAAGGGCTTAAAACAGATTTTAAACAATGTGGGAAAAGGTTGCTAAAAAACTGACCTAAGATTTGATTCAGATTTCACTGTTGTCGTTAGGAATTTCTCCATTGAGTTGGCCTGGCTTTGGCTTACATCTCAAGACTGTAAAATGAGAAAAGGAAGGAGGAACTCGGATTTTGCAGAACCCTCATGTCGTCTCCATCGTGAGCCTCCTGCAAGCCTTTAGAAGCAAGTGTTACTACTACACAGACCGTAAGAGAGAGACAGTGAGCACCAAATTTCCAAGTGCCTTCCTCATTCAGGTTTAGGAAACCATTCTGAAGAAGCTGCCTACTTCCTAAAAAAAAGTTTTTCTCTTTTCTCGTTGAACTTTTGGAAAGAAACATACCCAATACTCTTCCATACTCCAGTGGCAGATATAATCAAGCATGATCATACCATTCATGCAGAAGGAGATGTTCTAGACACCCTGTTTGCTTACTTGCAGACTGTCCCAAAGGCTATGCACTCATTAAAAAAAAAAATACTGTTAAAAAAAATTAATTTACTTTAAATCCAGTTCTGCATAATTCCATTTTAGTGCAATCTATATTCACGCAAGCATTTAAATATTCTATTAAAATGGATCTGTCATCAAATAATGTGGAATCCAGCGAAGTAATAGCTACCATCTTAGTGCTAAGCCTCCATCAGAGTCACAACGGTGCCTTGATACCCCCTTCATTTATTTCCAATTCTGGCACCTGTAACCATGGCAACATACACTGAAACCTTTCAAGCAGAACAGAACTGACAATCACAATAACAGCGCAAAATACCTGAAGGGGGGGGGGGGGTGTGGGGGGGGAAGAGGAGAGGCACAAGCAGGTAGTTGTTGAAATTAAAAGCTAATGACAAGAAAACAGCTGGAAACAAATGCTGGCTCACACGACCATATTCTCTAGGCAGATTAATTTTTGCGAACCTGGTCTGCTCCGTCTTATTAGCCGTGCAGCTATGGAAAGGGAAGGAAAATAAATATTGCTTCAGCAGGAAAGAAGAAGCGTGAACTTGAAAAAGTAAGTTGCCGCAAATAGAAAGCAGCTGTTTATCTGTTGCGCGCAACTCCAGGAACGTTCGACATTAGCCCATGGAAAAGCAGGTATTTTTTCCAAAGGCAAGCAGTCACAAACGTGTTTCGGAGAAACATCATCCAGCAAAAAAAAAAAGAGAGAAAAGTCACCTTTTAAAGTGATTCTAAAAGAATAATTCCATTAGCCTACATCAAAGAAAAGGTCTGAAATGAGCAGGAGTTAATAAACCATATATGTGTAAACTGGGATAACTTCCTAGACATTTAAGGGATCTAATTAGCATTTGAATGCTGTGAAGCAAGAAAGGGAAATTCTATCTTTAAACCGTAACAATCAAAACTAGAAATGAGATTGACCTGTGCGGGAGAGCCGAGCAGGACGCAGCTGCAAGGTTAGCTTCGACGGTTTATGGGGCTGGAGCTGAAAAACCACAAAGATCAAGGCCATCACGAGACCTGCAGGGAAGGGTTGTAGTTTTTATCCGTTACCCTGTGAAGCTGAATTTAGAGAAGGGAACGAGAAGAAGAGATGGACCGACCGACAGCAGCCTCCCCGTTGCAGCACCCCGTTCACCTCACAAGCCATGACTCGAGCATCAAAACCAACAGGAGAGTCAGTGAGTAAGGCTCGCCGAAAAAGAGGAAAGAAAAAAATAATACAAGACAAAAGCAAACAAGATGTTAAACTAGACAGTCAAGGGAAAGAGGCAGCGCACCCAGGGATTTCCCTGCTAAGAAGTTATAACCCCCAAGAAACCAACACGAGCTATTTCACCAAACCTTGCTTTGAGATGGCGTAACCGTTGCCTAAGGGGCTTCATACGCGCTCAGAAAATTGCATATTATATTTCGCCTGCTACAAACCATGTGTCCTCCTTTCAGATACCTTTTTCATCCTTAGACATCAGAAGGAAACACAAAAATACCGCAGCAGGTATTAGGCAGGATAAAGCCCATACTTGGACGGGACAGAGTGACAGCAAACGGGACAGGCAGGACTGGCTGCAGACTGTGCAATGGCCCGAACCCTGCAAACGTGTAAATACGCACAGGGGAGGTCGGATGGTCCAGGATCGGACATGCAGCCAGTTCTTCTCCCTTTTCAGTGCATGAAGAGAAGGACATAAAACTGTGGTGGCCCTGGCCCACCAGTGCTCCATCTCTCTGGCTGAGGGTGGTGGAGAATCTGTGTTGTCCTGCTCAGGGCAGTTTCATCCACTTCACGCTGGGTCAGAAGACTGGGAGGAGACTCCTGGAAAACCAGAGCTAGCCACAGGAGCCTGAGGAGGGCCTCTTACTCCATGGGGTGGCCGGGACCTCACTCCTCACAAAGCACCCTATGCTCTGCCTTGGGTTGCGTTTTCCCTTTTCCAGGACTGCTTGCAGAGACCCACAGTCCTTAATCCTGTGAAGCAGTAAATGCACCAGGCACCTCCTAGTTTCACCACGGTGCATGGTTGTGTCTCCATGATGAAGCTCCTGGTGTCACTGGGGATCATATTTCCCACTGCTGATGATCCACCACCCAAGGGCTGCAGCAGCCGGTGACATGGAGGGAACCAGGAGCACTTACTTTTAGGGCAGGAAGCAGAAGGTTGGTCCATTCCTCTTTTCCCCTGTCTTTTTTTTCATTCAAATCTTGTGCAACAAAGACTGGTGCAGGGTTCAGCAGAAGCGGAGGAAGATCTGGACTTGAAATGGAGAACACCAAAATAGAGAAGAGCTGGGATATGCGTGAACATTCATGTTCTGAGAAAAGAGTTAGTCTCTCCTTTCTCACTTGCTTCTCAGGGGGAAAAACGTAACTTTCAAGCCACAGTACACGAAGAAGCTGTCATTCACTGTCATGTAGGTAGCACCTTATTCTCCTTTCTCTGGGAAATTTCCTCAGCCACTGGATTTTCTAAAAGAGAATATTTTTCCTCTACCATTGTGTCTCATTGACTCCTATTTTCTTCTTTGTCATTTATAAGAGTCTTTTTCCTGACCTCCAAGAATGTTCTGAGCTTTCCAACCGATTTCTCTAATGCCTTCAGGTTAATGCGGGTTCAGCGATGGCAGAGTTTAACAGTGGCTTTGCAAGCAGCAGTCGCTCAAAAGGTGTGGGAGCAACAGGAAGGGATCATAGAATCACAGAATGGTTTAGGTTGGAAGGGACCTTAAAAATCATCTTAGTTCCAGCAACCCTACCATGGGACACCTCCCACCAGACCAGGTTGCTCCAAGCCCCGTCCAGCCTGGCCTTGAACACCTCCAGGGATGGTGCAAGCCACAGATTCTCTGGGCAACCTGGGCCAGGGGCTCACCACCCTCACAGCAAAGAATTGCTTCCTGATATCTAATCCAAATCTCCTCTTTTCCAGTTTGAAGCCGTTGCCCCTCATCCTATCACTACATGCCCTTGTAAAAAGCCCCTCCCCAGCTTTCCTGGAGCCCCTTTAGGGACTGGAAGGGGCTCTAAGATCTCCCTGGAGCCTTCTCTTCTCCAGGCTGAACCCCCACAACTCTCTCAGACTGTCCTCACAGCAGAGGGGCTCCAGCCCTTGGATCATGTTCATGACCAACTCTAGAACCCCTCCAATAGGTCCATGTCATTCTTGTGCTGAGGACTCCAAAGCTGGACACAGTACTGCAGGTGGGGTCTCACCAGAGTGGAGTAGAGGGGCAGAATCTCCTCCCTTGACCTAATAAGAAAAACTAGACAAGGGATAAGAAAAACTAAACAAGTGCAAACCACAGGACAAAGCCTGCTTCATCTTGCAACCTCCCTGGACATGATTTGCTCCAGCTGGAGCTCACAATGGACCACTGTGCTCCACCTGCACAGAGCTGCACATCCGTACACCCCACACACGTACGCCACACGTCCTTCAAAGTCTTGGTTTCCAAAGCCTCAGCTTCCCAAAATCTCAGCTTGCAGACCTGACTCTTACCCATTCCATGAAGTCTGGAACCCACGGATGCCAAGGCCAAAGGAGAAGGTGGCGATCCTCTTTAATCTGAACTCCTGCATAACACAGCATTTCACCCCACGACCCCTAGAGATAGTTGAACAATTCGCACTGTTACAGAATCTTCTTGAAAGACATTCCACCTTGAGCTAAGGACTTTCAGTGGTAGGAAAGTTACTGTGCCCCTTAGGAAGCTATTTCAATGGTTAATTAATCTCACTTTAAAAATGGCCTGCTTGCTTTCTGATTTTCGCTGACTTCTTCAGTTTCTAGTTACATGATCTTGTTATACTTTTAACAGACATTTAGTAACAGGTTTTCTGTCTTTCCTAGGGCGCTGACAGACCAAAAATTTTAGCTACCCATTTTTTTCAAAGAATCTAATTAATGCTCCAATAAAGACGACCCTTTTATTTCAAAATCTCGTTAGATCAGTTTTATAGAAAGATATCCACTTATTCTTGGATTGCTACGAACGGCAGCAGTGAAACCATTTGCATCCAGTGTTCCTATATTTCTGCATTCACTTTCACCTAAAAGTAAATGTGTGAAAATCTCAACTGGCTCTGAATTTAAAGATTTTTATTTCACTTTGCACCTTCAAAGCTAATTCATTATCATCATTTGGGGTAAAATTGCAGGTTTCGTTGCTGTAATGAAAATGTTAACATCCTGGACTTAGGTAGTTCTGACCAGGAAGCAATCTGACACTGTTCCAAATATTTATTTATTTATTTATAATTCTACATTCTTTGCCATCCCAAATTTTATATAGCGAGAAAAGCAGTCACTAACCTAAAATGTTTTGGAGCTGTGAAAGCAGAATGCTTTACCTCAAGTTTGACTTCTCAGAAAGTATAAATGAGCTAATATTTCAAAAGAAAAGGTCCTTTACAGTTGAAAAATGAAACTTGTTCATTGCGGCTATTTCAGATTTTTTTCCCTACTTTGTTTTCAGAATGGTTAGATTATTTGTAATCTATTCATTCTTGCAAACATCTTTTAATTTGGTGAGTTTCAGTTTTCTCATAGAGAATATTTCATCAGCTATTTGACTTGGTATCATAGGGCATTTTTCTGGTTTAGAAACTAAAAATACACCAAGGCAGCCTGGCAAAAGTTATCACAAAAGGATACTAAACCAACAAAAATACACGTTTGAAACCCCAAGTACAGCAGGATATCATCAACGAGCAAAGCTTTTCTAAGAGTCCCACAGGGACCAGCTCCTAGCCCAATACCTTATTGGGGCTGCAAAGAATCACAGAAACTACAGAATCCCAGACTGGCAGGGGTTGGCAGGGACCTCTGGAGATGATCCAGTCCAACCCCCTGCCAGAGGAGGGTCACCCAGAGCAGGTGGCACAGGAATGCCTCCAGGCGGGTTTGGAATGTCTCCAGAGACGGAGACTCCACCACCTCTCTGGGCAGCCTGTGCCAGGGCTCTGCCACCCTCACAGGAAAGAAGTTCCTCCTCATGTTTAGGTGGAACTTCCCATGGTCAAGTTTGTGGCCGTTACCCCTTGTCCTGTCCCCAGGCACCACTGAAAAGAGCCTGGCCCCGTCCCCCTGACACCCACCCTTTCAGTATTTATACATGAATATGGGGAAAGTCAGAAGGGGAATAAGGCAGCCCAGCGGAAGGTGATCTGGATAAAGCCAACTGGATACAGAAAAAAAAAAAAAAGGAAAAAAAATATAAAAAAACAAATTTATTGTGATGAGATTTGGTAGGCAGAAAGTACCTAGGAGGCAGAGAGGCTTTCCCGGGAAGCCATGGGTATGGTGACCCACATGCCTGAGCTCGAGCTCTCAGCACAGGTTGTATCAGGAGGAGTTTTCCTGAGGGCTGGGAGCAAGGTCTCTGGCAGGGAGCTTCAGCAGAAGGCTGCTGGCGTATGCCCCTACACCCCCTCCCAGCGCGCTGCAAATTTTGCTGGCCTCCCAGCAAGCGGTGGCCTGTCACTCAGCACATCACACGCCGCCTGCTCTAATTCGAGTTCATTTCAATGCGCCACGCACTGATTCTTGGTGCCAAGAGAAAAGAACAGTTTGAAGCAAGATATCTCAGGCCTACCCGGAGCACAGTCCAGGTAATCAATACAGCCCACGTTAAAAGTAATAGTGTAATTGATTACTATTTGTCACCCGCAGGCGCTGTTAGGGATACAGGAGAGAAAGGGAAAATGGCAATAGTTGCTTCATAAAGGCACGAATGCCAAGTGAGACAATTCTGAAGTGAGAAATCGTATTGTTATTCGCTTCCACCAGCTGTGCCTGACTGCCCAGCCAGGACGGCAGAACCACAGCAGGAAAGTATATGGCTATCAGCATTCAATGCCACCACCCCATGAGCCCAAAGACAAGTCCTAGGGCCTGATTCCCTATAACCTGCCATGTGTGGCTGAAGCTAGGACGGTAAGGAAGTGTAATAGTACAAGGTCAGCTCTCTGATTGCACTCCCTAGCTGTAAGAGGCTGTCCCCAAGAGAACAGAAAGCCCTAACAGCACTGTAAACATAAAATCTCAACTGAAAGTCCAGCTCTTCTGTTAAAATGATCAGGATCAGGATTGTCTTACTTGGACCAGCCACCCTCTGTCGCGTAACTATGAGTCCCAGAAGTTGTTCTCACTTACACGTGCTCGCTTGCCCAGCGTTATTATTACACCTGGGTGCATCCCATCCAGGTGTCCCTTCCACCCCAACACCACCATCCCCACGCCACCAAATCAGGATATGGCAACAGAATGGCACCATGACACTGCTACCTCTTCTTTGACATCCTGGAAATCTCCACCAGGATAAAGCAGGAACAAGCAAGCACAACTATTACGCACCCTGTTTCTGCCTTAGGACTGGTGTAAAGGGCAGGAGCAGAACCCAGGATCAGGGCTTTACAACTGTCCGGCTGTCACCTTTCTACCAGTGGAAAATGTTTTGGTTTGTTTTTTTTTTTTTTTCAAGTTGTTATATTTTAAACTCATGCTTTATGACTTCAGAATTAGGGCTGAATCCCATTAGGGAGACAAAAGGCTCCTTGTAGTTCATACACGTCTAATAGTGCGAGAGATAGAGAGACTATTATATTTGGCACAATATTTAGAAAAATTAATCCTCAAGTGCTAAAGATTTGAGGGATTAACAGAGTGAGCGACAGCTGAGCTCATCCAGCCTACATCCCTGGATTGCGCAGCAAAACCATTTGCCTTCAAGCTGAACGTGTTCCTCACTTCCACCCGAGTCAGCACAATTCCTGCTTTCATTGCACTCGGGTCCCCGGGGGAGATCAACAAACTAATAAATCCTCATTTCATGGTGGTTTGCAAAATTGTCATGTTATGTTCATTTCTAAGATTTGCTACATCCTTTCCTCCCTTTGTAAAGGAAAAGACATATCACACATACAGAACGTATTACATTTTTAAACCTTCAAAATTTGATCTAAAAGTCATTGAAACTGTCCATCTTCAATGAAAAACAACGTGTAGCAGTCACGCATGTAAATGTGTCCACAAAGTATCATCCAGACACTCCCAAGAACCTAGGAGAAGACCTAACAAGAGGGAGACCTTATCTACTGTATCATTCTTCCCTTGCACTAATTTCACGCAGCAGAAATACGACTCTTTCCCTGAACTAAATTGGGGTGGAACGAAGAGGGGAGACACGCTCCCATCTCCAATGACTGTTGGGGGGATCCTACAGTAGACAGTGGGGAAATGGGAAGACTTGGCCCCGGTGCTGGAAAGAGGCACTGCCATGAGCGTGGCATCACTGGGCAGAAGGTCCCCAGCCGAGCAGGCAAGACCTGATAGGGAAGGAGATGGGGACTTCATGGTTGCCATGGCAGTGGCAGCATGGGGCCATGGCAGGAGAACAAGAAATATTCACTGCAAGCTTCTTTTTGTAGCTTCATAAAAAAAAAATCTGTGAAAATAGCTGAAATAAATTTACAATGAATATTTCCACTGTCGCGGTACTCCGGAGTCGAAGCAACACACGAGCACCAGCACATTAGACAAGGTGCAATTTTGCTCTGAGCTGTGCAACTTTGTAGAAACCAACGAGGTTACAAGGTTATGCCCAAAAGGATCTTACGAATCACCATGCTAATGTGTTTCTTGCCTTTCAGGGTTTAAGATATTACAACAGGAGGAGAGTTCTTTCAAGAAATGCTGTCACCCAGGCGGATGGCAGAAATCACCCAGTGTTGTGCAAAACGGAGCCACTTACTGCCCTCCACACAAATTCTTGCAGGGAAACTGCATGTGACAGGATGTTTTGCCATCTATTTTCCCCAATTATCAGCTTATTTCCACAGCCAGTTTTGGAAGGTGACATCCACTTGCAGTTCCCGGGGTACAGGAAAGGGCTCATGTCCTACATCCTGAGGTGTAGATGGAAAATGATGGATAAGCTCTGCAAGCTGGCTCACACTTGCATTACAGAGGGGGTTTTTAGGAACAAACAATGGGAAGACACTTTCAGAGCAACTGGAATATTTAGATTACGTATTAGGAAGAAATTCTTTGCTGTGAGGGTGGTGAGCCCCTGGCCCAGGTTGCCCAGAGAAGCTGTGGCTGCCCCATCCCCGGAGGGGTTCAAGGCCAGGCTGGACGGGGCTTGGAGCAACCTGGTCTGGTGGGAGGTGTCCCTGCCCAGGGCAGGGGGTTGGAACTAGATGATCTTTAAGGTCCCTTCTAACCCGAACCATTCTATGATTCTATGGCCTGTAACTGTGGAAAACTGCATGTCACCATGAGATGCCACTGCAAAGGGTCTCCTGTGGATGGAAGATCCAGTCTAACTAGAAAAACCTCCAGAAGGAACAGGGATTTTCTTGCGAGCACAGAAAGTACCTTCATCTGTGTATGACCATCACTACTAGTGAGCTACTTCCCTATCCAGCATTCACAGGACCCACAGCTCCCAACAGTGGATCAGATCAGGATCTTTATGAATAAAACATAAATTTCAATGTCTTCAGGGTAAGAATACACCTGAGAACTGTCCTTTTGCCAGGCAACATGAGCAGCTACAGCACAGTGTGGGGACGGGGAGGAGAGCATTGGTCCCTTTTGCCCAGTGACTTCCCCTTCTCTGGGGTGTCTGTGCATTACAATCTACTGCGCGTGGTGTCATGTGTGGCATTAAATGGAGAACACGAATGTGCCCTCAGTCTTTGGCAATATGTAATGTTTTCTTTTCCTTCCTCAAAGTTGTCCTTTGGCCTTAATTAGCTCACAAGCCTGTTGTTCAAAAGCTGAGATTTCCTCTCTGGATTTCCCCCTGCTTTAGTTCAAATCACATCTAAAGAGCGAGCCATCCTTTCATGAACAGCACCATTTCTTTTGCTCATATTGCCAGCATGGTTAGGGCCTTATCAAATCTCTTCCCTACTGTAATATTTCTTTTCAAGGTAGCTCACTAACCCTTACCTGTTTTTCATTTTGACCTGCAAATAGCAAAATACCATCAACCGGAAAAGATAATTACTCACTTGTGAAAGTAAGTGTTATTTTTTTTTTATTCTATGATATGGGCAATACAAATGTCACTCCAAGTCAGGCTGTATTAAGTAGTTTCATGTCACATGACACAGTGTGAATTGACACACGCTGTGCTGTTGTATGAGATCTAGGGTTGCTTGTTTGAAGAGACTTTTTTCTTTTCTATTTAGGAGAAGATATTAGGTACTATAGATATTACGTGATCCATCCATTAGCCAAAAAATACATCCAGATAAAGGTATAATTTCTGATACTCACACCAAAAGAAAACCTGAAAATGACTGCTTGCTCCTAACATATCTACTGATAGTCAGCTTATTCCTTACTGCTTGTTAAAGAGAATAAAAACGAAGGGAAGACGCTACATCTGTACATAAATACAATTAATATGAAAAAATAAAATCAAAAAAAACCATGCAGATTCCAAAAGTCAAACTAAATCAGGGACACAGTAAGTTTTACTTTATGTTAATTACTGGTAGCACACTGAAAAGCCTCTTATGAGTTTCAGCATTGTTTCATTTTTCAATAATTTATGGAAAAGTCAAGGAGTAACCAGCAATAATCCTCACTCTGCTAATCCACACACTAGATCCTTATTACCCGATTATCCAGTGCCACCAGCCTCTTCATCACTCAAGTTTTACTAGAAAATGTTGGGATGGGACAAGAGAGTTAATTCCTTATTTAAATCACACCTAAGAGCACTTACAATAAAGAACTGAAATCAGAACACCTGTATGGATGTTAGGACTTGACTCAAATCCCCTTTCAGTCAAGTCACATCTACCAACTCAGTCAAAATCCCAATCAAAGCTCATTAAACCCATGCATACAAGCCTTGTTTGTTTAAAGATTTTCCAGAGCCTGGTACTTTCCGTGAGTCTGGAAAGGTTCGGTGTAGCTCTCTTGTACCGGAACAGAAAGGCTGTCACCACAACCAAAGAGGAACAGAGGGGTTCTCCTGGCCACAGCCTGATTATTTTGGTGCATAAGTCAGCATCCTTTCCCCATTTTCAGAACTAAATGACAAATGATTGGCTCAACAAATCCACCTCTGAACAGGCGGGTCACCCTCAGCAGCATCGGCTTCAGATGCAGTGAGCCTTGCAGAAGCCTTCTTCTCAAGGTGGTCCTCTCCTTCCCTTCCATCATGCTCACCACCCCACCAACAAGCCGTGCCACAACAGCCATATTTCTCCACCCTCCTTGACCTCCAAGCACACAGTCTCGGCTTTGGATTTGTTATTACTTTTAATTCAATCCTTAGGCCCGTTCTTATGTTTCACCTCAGACCTTCTCTTTGCTATCCCTAATATTTCGGAAGCAATGACTGCCTTCATCTGCATTTCCCCTTCATTTCAATGGAAGGAAACTAAAAAGCTCAAAGTAAAACCAAGCTGAAACCTCTCCCTTTCAGCTGGTGTTGCATCAAAGTCATGGATTTCAATATCAAATTCCGCAACACATTCACTTGTAACCAGGCCCAAGCTGGCTATCAATATTCAGTGACTCCCCAGTGAATCACTGCTTACAATTTGTAATGAACCCCCCAAAGCAAAGGAGCCTCACAAAGCTTTATGGTTTGGTCATGAAAGTTTTGCTGCATGCTGAGGTTTGAAACCCTTCAGCTGAAGATGGAATTAAAAATATATATATTTAACCAACTCGACTTGAAGGGTCTGTATGCCAGGTAGTGAGGACAGAACAGCATCAAGAGCCTCAAAAAGGCCTTGATCCAAAGGAGGACAGAGTTTCCCTGGCACAGAACTGAGGCGAAAAGCTGCGGATTGTCCTCATCTCCTGTTCTGGCACAGGGGAACTGGCAGGAGAGACATGTCGTGGAGACACAGAGCAGGAGCCGCGGGCTCTAAAGGCAGAGCTCTGCGAGATGGCACAGATACTCATCAACCCCAGCCCCTCTGGAATTAGTAGCAACACGCACATGATTTCACTGCCATCTCCCAGTCCTAGAGCTCTGTCGGTACATCTTGACCTTATCCACAGCCTGATCAGGACTTCCATGAAACTCAACTGGAGTGTTAGGCTGCTTATAAAATAAAAAGCACTGTTTGAACCCTCTCTGCCATGTCCCACTTGTGACAATGGAGGGGCTTGGGTCGATGCTGCATGGCAAGCCAGGCTGGCGACCTTATGCCAAACCTGCAGCAAGGGTTTGGAGAGTCCGGTCTCACACAGAACACTTTTGGAGCATCATTTTGCGCGATGCCCTGCATAGCCCACGTGCTCGCATGCGTGGAGCAACACAGCCCCCCCACGTTTTGCCAGCAACAGCAGAACCAGGGAGGCTTAACAATGGCTGGGGTTGGGGTGTTGCATTGGCAAGCAAAACACACTCTTACTTTCTCAATATTGGCTCCTCTATTGTAGGCTCTTATAGCTGACAACACAGCAGAGAACTTCATAAAGGAAGTCTCATGATAGCTGTTATTTATTATGCAAATACTGTCTGCCATGGCAACATTGCATGCAGTAGTTTGCTTTATTTGCTCTGGTACATGCATATTCAAATTAAGGCTCCGTACATTGTGCCTACACGTTACAAAGATTTTGTTTTCCTTGACACTTACAGGAGAACAAACTGCAATTAATACAGCCTGTTTAAGCAGACAGCACCCAATTAGTTATCATCCATTTTCAGATTGGGACTCTAGACAAAAAAACATGGAGCTGGCTTCTTATTCAAAAGGAAAATACATCCAAACTACAGGTTTTCAAAGACACGTTTAACTCACAATGGCCAGGATACTCACTTGGCCTTTAATGTGAAATGGAGTGTTAATTTTTCTCTGTCACCTCTTAATTGCTTCCTTATTATACTGTTCAAGCAGTTAATTGCTAGACTGAGTGAAAGAGTGTTTTCAAGGGAAAGGAAATGCCACAGCATGAAAGAAAAAAAAAAATAGAAGCAGCGCACTAGTGTAATTGGGCCTGATATAACGTTAGTTGTGGTACTGCCTTTAATGGTAACTACAAAAATTAATAGGAAAAGCCAAATTGTTTTCTACCGCAAAACAAGGCAGGAGACGTGTCAGGAGGTTTTGCATTCAGCTGCCGTGCGCTTCGCGGGATCACACTCTCAGCAAGCCAATCTACTCCGCGTGTTTGTACACGGCGCGTTTCCTTCTGCCTCGTCTCTTGCAATTAAGGTACCTGACTTATTTCGTAGCGCATGAGCTGTTTCTCAGATTCCCGTCTCGTCTTCAGCTCACGGTTATCTACGTGGCTGACAAGAGCATCGCAGTGCCTCAAAGCAGGGAACAGGAGGACTGGAAAGAGCCGCGCGGATGCAGCCTCTGGCTTTCCAAGGCCGTTGTCCGTGACCGCTCTGCCCAGTCCTCCTGAGCAATCCTGCCGCAGCAGATTCAAAGAAACAACTATCAAACATTCCTCTGCCGTTCCTGCAAACGCAAGGAATTGAAGTGTCTGGTCTCACATTTCCAAAGGTGAACGTACCTGACAGCTGACAGCAGTCGGGTTCCCCTTTTTTGCCTCAGCCCAGCAGCACCGATACTCCGCCTCAGAAATAAAGGCCAGTCCTTTTGCAAAAAAGACACGCGAATCAGTAGGGAAAGACTTTGCTGATGTCACAGAGGGAAAACAGATACTCCAGATGCAAAGGCAAGAATTACAGGCATTTATTTAAACAACAACATGTGATTGCAGGCTCTAATGATGATCCTTGCATGACGGTGCTAGAATTCATGATTAGTATTATTTCCTCCATCCTCTAATTTTTATTAGAGAATAGTAATTATTAATGGAGGAAAGAAGCAGGAAAAAAGCAGAGGCCAATGATACTGTTGCACAGTGGATTTAAATATGCACATTAATTCATAAGAAAAGTGAGTTAAATATGAATTTTGAATTAATTTCCTAAACGTAGCTTCCCAGCGGACAGTAGAAAGGAGATGATCCAGTTACCAACTCGTGCTTATTAGCATTCAAACATGCTGATTAACTCATTAGTAAGACTACATTTGAAGTCCTCCCCTTTGTTTCCTTCTCTAAACTGTTGGTCTTCCATTTATTTATTTGCCAGGAGGAAGAAAACTCATTTATTTAGGACGGAGAAGAATGAGTCAACCCCAGCTGAAGAACAGCAAACTTTGTACGTTAAAAATACCCCCTTTCATTTTACAAGAGTTTCTGAAGTAGTACCATCATCTGCTGAACTGGGTGGGTGAAAATAAGCACGTGCCTGATCGGGTTGTACTTTCATCGGAAGGAAGTTACGGGCAGCAAATATCAAAGCAAAACTTTGCTTTCCACGGGGCAGATGTCAGACTTACAAAGAGAACTTCACAACGACATTCCTAATGTCGAAGCGAGATCCTGGCTGGGGAAGCTCTACCTGGGTCCTGCCGAGGGACCAGACCGCTCACAATTCTCGTGGCGCATTGCTGCAGGCTGTTTGCACACATTGCAGGCATTAACTCACCCAAATTCCCAGCCAAAAAAAAAAAAAAACTCTCAATATGTGGAACGTGCGATTTACAGTCTCAGAGCCCAGATGAGGTTTTGGGACATAGTAAGTAGAAGGCGTGAGCTGCGTGTGTCTTCACCACCCGCAACTACCATAGCCAGCAGAGACAAACACGAAACCCCTCTATACAGCTGCAGAACCTGCCCATTTGCCCGGCTTAATAAGCCTGGTTTCACATCACTGGTTCAGCCAAGGTACCCTAGAAAAAAAATTAAACAAGGCAAAGTCTTACTTTGCAGGACTTAAGCTTCTACCACCATGCTGAAAAAGATGAGGAGACACAGAAGAGCCCCCGGCAGAGGTAGCAATAGCTGACACGTAAGGAAACGGCTGCAGAGGGAACATATCACTGCATTAAACTTCCTGGGACTCTGACTCTTTGTCAGAGGCAGAATCCCCAGCAGAAACCCCAGCTCATCTTCCCCACGTCACCAGCGATGGAGAAGAGACCTGCTCTGTCCTCGTGAGCCAGATGCCCACCTATGATACGAACGACCCTAGCAGCTCTCACAAAGGTGAATCATTCTGTAGCAATCACAGCACCGGCTCCCATTCCTGGCCACGCACAGTCAAGATATTCTCAAATCAGCTACCAGGGAAAATTGTCAAAACTCTGTAGGCCTTTTTAGTGATTATCTCGGTGCTTATTTGGTACTTCTTTGGACTAAACCCCTGAGAATTTGCACAATGATAGCACTTCTGTACCCTGAGATTTTCACTGCTTTTCATACCGTAAATGCTACTTCTTGGCCATATCCCAGCACCTCCTTTGGCTGTGTGTTTATGCGGCCTTCGCTTCCACCTGACCTATGTGCCTCACAAGCTTTAATTCATTTTCTCCTGTCCCATCACCCTCGTGGAATACTTAACAATAAAATGCTGAGGCACAGGATAAATTAAATACTCTACCACAGATAACACAGACCATCTTTCCCCTCTGGCCTTCTTATGTCTTCCCGTTCAAAGATAGGGAAAAAAATTGTTAAAAACTGCTGAAACGTATCAAGAAATGTCTCTCTCCCACTGGCGTAATCAACAAGTCTTTAGAATTCCGTCTAAACACACCTAAAGACCTCACTTTGCACAGCAGAATTTCTGAAACCTTTATGCGAAAATGTTTGATCTCCATACAAGACGTAAGTACATGTATATGTTACCCCCTATGCAGTATCTTGCTGTTATTATAGTATAGTCTAGTAACAGCCTCTTTATATATTCCTGCAATTTAAGAGGACGTAAATATGTTCTCTGAATAGGAGGTAATTAAATTGAACAACCTGATGTCTTATTTTCACAGAAATCCATTTTATTAAACTGCCTGTTTCCATTTTTATATATTAAGTTCTTTACCTAAATCTCTCCCCTTTTTCTCTTTAACTTCCAATTTGCCTTTGTCTAAGGATACTGACAATGTCCTATATAGCCTTGAAATCAATTTAGTGAGACAGTCTCTTTGTACAACAATTTTTCAATCTGCGACATTTGCATTTCTATACCTTTTTTTTAATTCACAAAGAACAGCATGCCTTATCCGAAGCAAACGGCAAAACTGAGCTCCAGGAATATTAAAATCTTCTACAAATTGGTCAAACGATTTAAAAGGTCCATCCTTAAACAAATCTTTAATACAAATGAACTCTTTTTGTTGCTGGGTTCTAAAGACTCCATTTTTAATACAAGTGGAAGGTCCTCATTATATCACAATAGAGTTAAGGGAGACAATTTCTCATTCCAGCCCATGAATTTATGCACTTTCCTCATATTTTACAGACTGGGAAATAGTTGTTAACATAATCTTTTCCTGTCACACCATTTTTATGTATATTTTTATGTCTGTGTTATCTCTCAAGTTCAAGTTCTCCATATATATACATATATCCTTCTACAAACTTGTAACGGAAATTACCCTTGTCAGGTCCTTATCACTCAGAGTTGTGATGTGTTAATTCTACTCTCCCGTCGCAATTCTTGATGACCTGCCGCATTTTACTGCAATAAGCCTTCCTTTTAGCTTCCCTATACCTTCAAATGTACCACAGTCTTTACCCATTAAAGAAATAGTCTACATTTCTCTTTATCTCAACTATGCAAATGAAAGAGTAAAATAATAGTAATTCACATAGAAAGAAAGCAGAGAAGTATTAGAAAGAACTATAATTTAAAACACAAGTTTGTTCTACAGGATTGAGAGCATAAAAGATTTAGATTCCACAAGGTAGAAACATTCACTTAAACCTTCTGATCTCCCCAAAATAGAGCCAGACTGTTTAGAAACTGCCAATTTAACCAGGACTATAAGGTCTCCTGTATGATACTGAAAAGGAGGTGTCTCCACCAGTCAGAGAGCTGCAGAGAAGACAAATTATTTAGGATGAGTTCATCTCACTGAACATTGGGCTGCTAAAACACGGATGTCTGAGCTAAGCTATTTGACTACGCTTTCATCCATAGTTAATGGAGACAGACAGCAGGTCTCCCACCTAAAGCAGTTGGGATGAGCTTCTCTCTGGAGGTAGAGGGCCGACAGTTGAAGGACCCTGGATGACAAGCTTTGACAAAGTGCCAGGCTCTACACTGGCTAAGCAAAGTGGAAAAAAACCCTTTCTCCCATGGGTTTGCTTCCATCAACAACTCCATCACTTCCAAACATATACCAAGCACCTGTTTGGCATATGTACCGCCCAGCTATTTCTCAATAAATAAGATACCTCTTGAGAACAAAGGAACAGCCTTAAACCTTGCATAGCTAGTAACTGTATATCCACAGGGAAATCTCTCAGTTTAGGCTCGTGTAACATTCCTGCTCAGGTTGTCTTCTGGACTTAAAGTTGCCAAGGTATCATACCTCAGTAAAGATGGTGAATTGCAGCTTTTCTGCTCTAAAAGTAGGAAAACATCAGCATTTTCATGACAGACGGGAAGTGAAAACACTAACAAGGCAACAGTAAAAATAGGGCTGTCAAAGCATTGACAGGGAAAACGGTGTTTGAAGAAACTGCCCTTGGACACTTTCCTGCCATAACCCCTTCCCACAAATTGAACGTCTTATCTGCAGAGGGCTAGGTATCAAGAGATGCTAATCAGTCAACACCAAAGTCAATAGGCACTGAAGGTGCTTAGCACAACTGGTTAAAAGAGGTCAGGTTTCAGAGAAAACCCCTCCCGGCAGCACTGCCAAATACAGGAGGTCAAAACAGCACAAAACCAATTCCATAATCACCTTTTCCTTTTCTTCAAATTTTTCAGCGCTTCCAAGTTGAAACTGTTCTCCAAGTGGGCGATTACAAACCCTTTTTTCCCTTAAGTAGGAGAACTAAGACTCTGTGCAATAGCGTGACTCTAGGAGCACTCCATGAGGTACATGGAAATTCCAGGATGGTGCAGTGATACTCCCACGTTCATACGGCCACTGGACAGTCTTTAGGTTTTCCCCCTGAATTTAGAACAGGTTGAAACGCTTCCTGTTCCGGCATCATCACCTGTCCCTCGGTGATAATTAATTACAGACCCTGAGCTACATCTACAACATGCCTATGTTCAAAATCTCCATAAACAAACAAACAAATCTAAGTCTGCATTTTCTGAGCTACGCCTACTGGTGCCAGACAAAACCCAAGACTAAATCTGGAAAATACAGGCATTTCTTTTCTGAGAAACGTGGCATCTCACATCTTTGCCAACGCTCCCTTTTTGCTCTAAAAATCTATAGGTATTAGTTACACAAAGTGGCTGCTGATGCTTTATTTCAGAATTCCAGGCCCAGATTTCTCTGGCAATACACTCACGATCAGAGTTCATGCATGCTGGCAATCGGCAGTAGCAAAACCAACGCAGCAAAACCAGGTTCTAATCTCTCGTTGTACTAATAACTTCTAGGGCAAGTAGAGTGAAATAGGAGCCAGACTGAAACAGGAGCCACGGCGAGCAGTGCTGGTGCTGCCTTAGTACTGGCTGATGCAAGGGCTTTATAAAGCCACTTCAGTACACACAATAATCATAAGCATCTGGAATCTGAGCTGGAAAATCTAAATGCTAAATAAGCTAAATACCTAATAAGGCAACCATCTAAATTAACCACTTACCCGATCAGAGAAAACGAAGATGGATGTAAAATTGTCGGATAATGACAAATATTAACCTGATACTACGTCACTGAGTTACAAAGCACAGAAACACTGAGGCTGGAGCAACCTCTGTGGATTCTCCACTCCAACTCATCTGCTCAGCACAAGGTGAGCTAAAGCAGGTTGCCCAGGACCATGTCCAGTCAGGTTTTGAATATCTCCAAGGACAGAGGCCATAACCGCTTCCGGGCAACCTATTCCAGTGTTTGATTACCCTTACACTAAGAAATGTTTTTCTTACATTTAAATGTTTAAGTGGCTGAAATGTTGAACATTAACGCCACTACAGGGTGGGGACTCAAGAAGACCCTCCTCTCCATCTCTCCACCTCAAGAAAGCTCAATGTCATCTGAGAGGTGTTTATCCAACCTGTTCCCAAAGACTTTCTGTGACAAAAACACCACAACCTCCCCTCTCTGTTTCACTGCTTCACTTTTTTTCCACTCCTTCACCTGCCTTGCATTCTGACTTACAATACCTTGTTAGATTTTACTTCCTTGCTTTAAGTATGTAGCGTAACCAGACTATACAATTGGGACCAAATTCATTCCATTACTGTTCTGGTAAAGCCAGCGGATCTACTTTAGGATTGAATTTGCTCTTCTTATGTGAGAAATGGGGGATTCAGGAGGAGATAAAAGAAGAATGAAAAGAAAAACTGACCTTGGTGGTCATATTTTCTTTAATCCACTAGGGCTACTCGCTGAATGCATCCAGCCAGACCGACAATAGTGCTTGCATTTAAACTCGGGTGGGTGTAAATATAGGTAAGGGCACTAATCAGCCAGGTGGCTACATGTTACCCTGAACACAAGCAATTAAGTACAAGGGCAATTTTCTCCCAGAGGTTAGTTATTTCATAGCCAATTACCCAAGCAGCTTCACCCCACTTTGAACTGTGTGTGGAGTAAGAGCCATGTCTGCATCTGGACCTTCAATAGATTCCCTGTAGCTTTAGCCATCAGCCCTATTCATCTTTTTCTAAAGTAGTTACAGCATCCACCTGCCTTTCAGTATTTAACTCCTTCATTTGTAAAGAAGCAAGCAGAACATTTGAACAAAAAAGATATTTTTATCTTTATAATAGGCAAGGCAATTTTAGCACTATATGTCTATGAAACTCAGCATTCAGCCTTCTGTGGTATCTTCACAAAAATCAGTGAATGCACTTCATCAAACATATACCCTCTCTGCAAAGCTGGCCTTTCGAGTGAGAAATTGGTTTTGTTTCGTATTCAGAATATGGCAGGTCCAAGGAAGATTGACTGAATGCACCAGAGAATACATCCAGCTAACACTGCGATCTATTTGTGCAATGCATTAATAATATAATTACACCTTAAATATTAATAGAATACGCTGAATATCTCAGAACAGATACACATCACAGGCTGTGTATGTCTGCACGCATATAAGCGATACTTATGTTTTATTCCCACAAGACACACGTTACATTATGTTACAAACACACATACATCTGCTCCTCCATGCGACCAACCACGCGCGTGGGCTCAAGGCCGTTGCAAGAGCACAAGTGCTGTGGACTCCAGCAGCAGAAGTCACCACGCCGTCCCACCCCTGCCCTGCTCTGCACCATCCTTAGAGCTGAGCTGCCATTGCATCCTCAGATACTGTTCTTGTCACTCCAAAACTTGCATCCATAATTCAGCAAAGCACTAGAGCACGTGTGTAACACGGACAGTGAGTATTGACATCAAAACATGAGTGTAACCGGACCAGGTTCTGCATATGGATGACCAACAGAGCAATGCCCTGTTGGAGCAGCTCCCTCCACCAGGTCCTGTTCCTCTCTCCCACCAGTGACACAAAGAGCCTGGACAGCACGTCACAGCTCAGCTCCCACAGACTCCTTTGCCCTGGGATCCACTGGCAACCCCACTTCCCCGGTGTAAGGAACACAAAAGCATCTCCTGACACCATCCAGCTCAGTCCAGAGGGGAACGAAGGAAGAGTTTAATGTCCTTGTGCTATGATTTCATAAAGCACTTCGGAACCCCTGGCTCTCATTCTGAAAATCTTGCCCTAAATTACAAAGTAGACAGAATAAAGAGTGCAGAGTTAGAATAACATGAAAGTCCATAACTGCAACTATTAATTTCTCTGAGCTTTCTTTGAATCCTGAGAAATTTTAATATAAGACATATCTCAGTTCTTTCAAGGAAGAAAAAAAAAAAATCTAAGTGTGGAACAACACCCTAGAAAAGCTACACATTCTCCTTCCATAAGAGGATTAAAAAATACTGGAGAAAAGGCAGGTTGCCTTGGACTTTCCAGTTTCTAGGTTGCCAAGTTCTTGCTAAAATAAGAACATAAACGCAGAACACAAATAGAATTTTGAACAAAAAAAAAATCAATTAAAAAATTGAGCAATGTTTCAGTAGTTGCTTTTCACTCCTGACAGGTAAATAAACTGGAAAAAATATTTTTCCAACAATGATGCTGTTCCCAAGCAGCAGCAGCTGGTTGTGCGGAGGCAATCCCACCCAGCGTTGCCGGAGCTGCGGCACGGAGCCGCCCGGCTCTGCCTGCGGGACTGTCCCCGTGCCATCCCATCTCCCACCCCACTGGGGTGCTGGGCTCCCCCGGGCACAGCGGGCACCGTTCAGCGGTCCTTGGCTCCCCAAGGTGCGTGCTTGTGCCAGGCAAGGGAATGGCCAAGTCAAACCCAGAATGTCTTTACGTTCCCCAGAAGGGAAATTTCTACCACCATTAAATAGGCAGTAAAAATTCTCCCTCGGGAAGCTAAAAGACTTAACCCTTTTCCCCATAGTCTGAGGCAGAGACATCATTTGGCACAACGTCAGTAAAGACCGAAAAACCACAATAAAATCTTCCTGGCTCACAAAAAGAGCCTACCTAAAAATTTTGTAATTTCACAGTCAGGATCACCATAGAAGAGATGGTTATAATTTGGCTGCACTAATTCCCATCCCCCTGCCCTTGCTATTCTCCATGCATCTCTCAGTAACCAACCTGTCATTTTAACTATTATTTATTTAGCAGGCAACCATGGTATTGTTTGATATGTAACAGAATATTTCCGTGAATTTTATTTGCTAAAAAATAACAACATGAAATGAGAATAAGTCTCAAAATCTGTTACAATAAGTAGCAAAAGCCCAAAACTGATCCAAACCATGCTGGCAATTAGTTAGGTATCACTCTGATAATTAAGTTCTGTCCATTACAGCTATTATTTCTATATAATAAATTTATTATTTATATAATAAATTTATTATTTACATAATAAATTATCATCATATAGTTTAGGCAGGGAATTGTAAAATATATGCAAGCTACGCAGTTTACGTTTTAAAATTAGCTGCTCCTTGAACGCATCTGAAACGAAAGTTCAAATTCACTTTTAAATTGTAACCCTCCCACACTGCAGATTGAAAAAATATGTTATATCAAACATCCACATAAATTATAAAAGCTCCTTTAAAATGTCAAGTATAGATCCTACTGTGCTTAGGATGTCAGCATAACTCTAAAAATACGGAGTGATGAGGCATGGATACAATTTATAGCGGAAATCAAGCACGCTTTTCAACTTGCACGCACAAAAAAAATGTGGTAAATCAAACAACTCTTTCCCTTTTTAAATTGAAGCTGAACTAAAACTGTATTAACTTCACACAAATTGTCCAGATTAGTGATATCTGATTGCCGCATTTAGAGATCCACGGATGTAATGCTGTGTTGCCTTTTTCATTTTGATTTGCGTTAGCATCCCAAAATCTAACGCTGCAGTTTGGGAGCCAAATGCCCCGGTCGAACGCATGGAGTTAGCCATTTGCTTCAAACGGTGTTGGATGGGAAACTCATCCGTTAGTTCAGTTATGACACCCTTTCTGGAGATCCGAACTTTCCAGTAAAAATCAGCAAGGGAATACTTTTAGGCTGCCCCGGCAAGGAGAAACACCCCGCCAGCTCTATGGCTCTGCAAGTGGGAGCCCAATTTGATTAAAAGGGGCCCATCGCAAACAGAAGAATCTCTTTTTATAGATCTCACTGCAGGACCAAACCTGCAGTACTCTCTGTCGATTAACAACTATTTCCCAGAGAGCAACTTCAAAAACGGAGCAATAATTTTTTATAAAATACTATAATTTATATTGAAAACTTGTAGGTCTTGCAGAATAAAAAAAAAGAGGAGGAGAGAGGGATAAAGCATAACGCCCTGAATTAACCCAAATGTAGGCACAGCGTGATTTTCATACATGGAGAGAAAATTCTTGGACTTCCCTCAACAAAAGGCGAAACCTTTGCTATGTGTTTATCCTGCAAACTGCTTCAATCACAACACCCTCAAATAATGAGGTGAGTTATGGGAGAAATCATCAGTAAATAATACAGTTCCCAGGCACCTAATCCTTACTTTTTATTTACACAGCTCTACCATGCGACCGTCAGAAACCTCAGCCCAGTTATTAGCAACCCTCCGAGGTCGTTCCCTTTCAGGCAGCCGCTCTTCAGTGAGGGCTGGAGGACAAAACATTTGTTGTTGGAGATTTTTTTTCCTCCTTTTAACTGGTTTTGCATGCGGGTGAGACCCGTGGGCCATTTCCCAGCAGTGCCAGGCCAGCAGCTGCAGAGAACGGCACGTTCCTCGCCCCGTGGGAGCTGCGGGGCTCTGCCCACGAGATGGCAGGCTGCGATGCTGTTTTTGCATTTGCCAGCCAGTCTTCAACTGGAAATAGTTTCCCCTCTCAAATGACAGCAGCCCCCAGGTAGCAGGGGTGACATTTGCTTTACATTATGATACACACTAATTAATCATTAGCGATCCCAGAAGTATGTCGGCTAAAAATGCTTTGCTATGGCTCGTCACAGTAGGGGCTTTCAATATTGATACTATTACACACACATATGTTCCACGGCTGGATGCTATATACCGACGGATTTAGTGTTTTAGGCTACAGAATATCTTTTAAGTGCTGCTAATTATTGTTTGATCAAAACCCTTATAGTCAGTAATGAACTTGGTATCTTATACTTTATGCGATAAACTCTTGAGATTAGGTCACAAAATAATTGCTTGACTAGGTGATGAAATAGGACTTTTACAAACTAAAGCTGCTGCAAAACTAACTGGAAATTTTTATGGCATAACCCAGGCTTTTTGGACTGGTTGACTGGACATTCTTCCACCCACGTGGCAGCCTCTATGCCAACAGCCTGCGGCCACCTCCTTTCAGCCCACAGCCAAACAGTGCCTCAACAAAGGTGACTGGAGACCTGAGAGCACTGTAAAAGATGATGCCAAACCGTGTTTCAAATATGACCAAAGCTTCATGCCACTTTGGTGAAGACACTGAGATATTTTGATTCACCTCTATTACCAAGTACACAGGCACATCAGGGATGGAAAATAGGAGATGATGGAGAGTAGAGGGAGGTTGACAGCAATAAAGCTGAACAGGAGGGAAGTACTGTGCCTAGAAGCACCAGCAGCTCTAAGTCGAGTCTCATGTGCCTTCAACCCCAGTGAAAAGCACCCAGGACAGTCAGTAAGGAGGAGAAGAGATTGGGACCTTGGTTTCATGCCAAGTACAAGACGAGCTTTTTTGGAAAGGTAAGCACACACAAACCTTCTGCCTGGGAGCTCTCTTCAGTGGCTGCAAAGCTGCTGACCTCTCTCCTTCTTTCACCTCATCATGGCTACACACAAGCAACGCAAAACCGAATGTCCCTTACAGATCCTACCACAACAGTCCTGCCCTCAGTAGGTTCATCTTCAGTGATCCTAAGGAAACAGCCACTCTCCCCACTCTACGGTTAAGGACATAGGGTCCTACCTTGGCTATCATGGTTCAGGAGTCCTTCAGCAGATCCTTTCAAACAGTAAAGTATGTTCAGGTGCAGACCAATGAGGGGAATCACAGACGGTTAAAATATTCTGTAATAACAATAAAAAAATCCTGAGTGCTAAAATAATTTGTAAGGAAAAACTATAATCACAACAGCTTTAGAAATGCTCTAGCTGATGCAGAGGGTTGGTTCCAGGTGGTCCAAAGATGACTGAGCTCTGAAATTATATTTAGAGAAGTCCCCATAGTGCAAAGTCAGGGCCTGAATAGACACAAGGGTTTTACCCACCATCCTTGTTTGGGCTCCCACGTGTTTAACACTCAAGTTTTCCCCTGCGCCTTCTTTGTTTGGATATTACAATATACAACGAGAAAGAAACCCATCAAAACAAAAGCTCTTCTTTCAAAGAAAGCCAACCAAAAACCACACACCAGGTAGACTGACACCATTGCAAGCTCCTCTGGGCGTCATCGGCATTGGATGAAAGTTAAACTGTGTAGAAAAATCTTTTCTAAACATAAAAAAGAAAGCCTTTGAATCTGCTAGTCTTGCAAGACAAATGTTGAAAGGTGAAGACCATGGGCTTTCACAAAAGTTATGAAGTGAATATCGGTGATGCTTCTCCTCAGGGAAGTAAAGCTGAAGCAACCAATAAACATTTGTTTAGGGATTTTTCTCTACCGCTACACATCACCTGTGTGTCAGAGGGACACACGTCAGCCTAGATTTCAGTCGCTTCCACCTCCATGAATGCTCTGCTGGGCCCAGGAGATGTGTCCACCCTTATCTTACTCGCTCCTGTAAAAGCTCTGGCTCGCGTCCTGGAAATCCTGTTTCTAATGTGAACGATTCCTTGGTACAAGCGAAGACCAGGTCAGCATTAAACAGCTAAAGAACTGGCAAAACCATTATTGATCTAATGGGTCAGGAAATTAGTCCTGTTCAAGTAATGGAACTCTGTTAAACCAGACAAAACAAAAGAAAAAGAAAAAAGAGGAGGAGAGAGAGAAGCATAAAAAGAGAAAGGAAAGATTCCCAGTTCCACTTGATTTCAAGACTACAGGTTTTAACAAAAACACCAAATATCACTAACCTTTTGATACAGCTGTGACAGTTAAGATTTACAATCGATTTGGCTACTTGCACTTTGATTCCCTCAAACTAATGCAGAGCTTGAGGATTATCTATAGTAAGCCAAAATGATAAAAAAATGGGACTTACAAGTTCAATCCCTGGATTCAAAATGAAGGTGATTTCTGAAGGGGTAAGCACTCCATCACCTGTAGGATCTGCAGAAATCTTGGTCTTTCATTTTGATGTTCCAAGGCACCAAAAGTTTGCAGCCCTGCAGCTACTCGCTCCCACCCGCGGCTTTTCCCAGGCAGAATTTTCTACGAGCAGAATAAGGAGGAAAGTTGCCTCTTTCCCCATATGGCCACCATCAAGGCTCGCAGTGTCCAGACATGTCTGCATTCAGCCACTTACATCAGCTTGTAAGGTTTCTTCATAATCAGCAACCTTCAGGAAAGTTTTCTAATCCAACAATAAATTAAGATGTTGCCATATTTACTGTGCCATTCTGAACATGCATTTGTTTTTTTTTTTACTTGGTCACTAGAAAGTGAAGAGAAAGCAGCCGCCAAGGAAGAGAATTTTTACTGTCGTATCAATTGATTTTTAAGCCTGTATTGCTCTATTTTAAAACTTTTGGATTTAATCCTCATTCTATCTTCTCCCCCTCTCATGCCAACCATAACACTTATTTAAAATTCCCTCTTTTCCTGACGTATTACAGGTCTGAAAGCCTCCGTGGTAGTTTAAACTTCAGCATCTTTTCAGCAGCCCCCTGATTTATGAGCTTACGGTTTCTACATTCTAGCTGCTTTACACCGAAGCTTGAAAACGTAACAAGAAAATAAAAAATAAATAAATAAAGCAAGCTGACTTCTAGCAGCGGGATGGTATCCCTCAAGACGTGCAGATTTTGTTCCCTTCTTGCTTGTGAAACAGATGGCGTTTTATGCTTAACACAATCAGTACCATTCTCTATCTGTTGCCTTCTAACCTTCCCCACCTGTGTGAAACCCCGCCAGAGCTTAATGAACATACTTGGAGCTGTCTGGACTGAATTAGTCCCAGTAGGAGTTACCCTTCAGGTACTCCGCAGTCTCTCATGGCCGTGTAACTGCAAAGCAATACAAGAAACCTTTACACTGTGGCTAATTAAATAAAGGCTTGCCTCTGCTAAGTGCGTTTTTTTCCCTTCCAAAAGCAGGTAACGTCTAGTGTGTTCAACTCTTTTGGAAGCATTTGCCGCTATCTTGAACGTTCTGGGACAGAAGTGGCATCAAAATGGGGTCAGAATGTGATTTTAAGCCACATTCAAATTCCATTTTTAAAGCTTTTTTCACTTCCACATACCAAATTACAACAATAATTACCTCGCAAAGGAAAGGTGTTACCAAAATAAGTTTTTTCAAAATTCACAAACAAGACACAACATTTTGTTCCTAAAATTCATCCCTTAAATCTGCATTTTCCTACTTGAAATACTGCAAAAATTACCTTTTTTGGCAGCAGATTCTTTAAAATGAAGATGAAATTACAGCCTGGTTACTTTGACCACATTCCACATCCCAGAAGGTGAATATTAAAAATGTCTCAAAGACATTCTAAAGTAATTTCCTCCATACTAATTATCAATTGCATAAAATTGTTGTAGTGAAGTAATTCAGCAGCCTGACATTGCTTCCAGAGTACCCATAGTGAGACCTTTGAGTTTGCTGCTGGCTTTCATTCCTCTGTCTGATGTTTGAGACAAGTCCGTCTAGTTTCCAACATAAAGAAGCGCAAAACGTCCATTAAATTAATTGCACCATTGATAAGAAAGGGCAAAATGAGTTTTATAAAGCTAGTTTTGACCAAGGATGGATTCCCATTGAATTGCAATCAAGCGGATTGTTAACTTTTCTCAGGAATGTTCACCAAAATAGCAATTTATCCGAGTTTTCAATTTCCTCATGCTGAGGTTTAGCTGTGGATCCTTTCTAGGGTGTTCAGGTGTACACAGATAAGACAGACTCACATTTTCTTAACACATCAAGGAGAATTCCAGGAAACGGAGCCAGTCACGATGATGAGTATCCATGTGGGGATCCAGAGTTAAATTTAAGTATTTATCATAGCGAAACAGAAGATTCTTTCTCCTACAACTTCACCACGAAACACAATCGGGAAGGTTTGCAAAACTTTTCCTCAAAAAGAGCCATGCCAGCTTCTTCCCTTGAAGAAAAAAAACAAACTTATGTTCATGACAGTGGCCAAGGTGTGTCCACTCTTAGTGCAGAGAAGGGGGTGAAAACTGTATTACCAAAATCCAAAAAAACAACTTTCTTATTCAGAATGGAAGAGAACGGCACAGACAGATACTTAACAGAGGCAGGTTTCCAACAATGAGTTCTCTGGATTTTCCTCTTCTCTTGGTTACCCCTCTGCACCTCCACGTTTGGTTCCCAACACAGTGCAATGGCTGGGAACCAGTAGGGCAAGCAACGGCTCTCAGAACTGGACTGGGAAGAGCAAACCAAGGGACAGAAAACAGCAGGGAAATGGATGGGAAGAAAAATGCCATCAAGCTGATTTCTACAGGAAATATCAATTTCCTACAAGGAAGGAGAGAGCCAAACTACAGTCTGATCCAAAACCCCAAGACATCAAACACCACCACCGATAGGGCCTTTCCTGCAGGAGCCAGCAACTGATCTTTACTGATTCAGCCCTGGGCTTCAGCTCCTTCAAGCAGCACTGGTCCTTGCTGCCTGCTCCGTTTTGCAGCGTGAACATATGCCTGGGTGCCATAAGCAGATTCTGGGGTACAAGTCCCTTTCTTCTCCAGACCATTGGTCTGGATGTCCTCTGCTAATTTCTGTCTTAATCGAGTTGGACCCTTTCCGCTCCCTTAGCCCAGGGTCCCTTGCAAGTGCTCTAGATCAACCCTCCTATTCCGAAAGTGGCTGTTTGCTAAAATGATTGTATCTGATATCTGAGAGTTATTTGTATAATAGTAGGAAGATGACACCTCAGCAGACTTCTCAAAAATCCTTCTAGGGCCAGCTAGAGTAGAGGAACGCGATGATCTTTAAGTGTGTGTGAAGGCAATGAGCTGTGCAGAAAGAAGGTTTCCCCGTTTCACCTACTGGGCAACTTTTGGGGTAGGAAAAAGCTAAATAGGATCACAACTTTGTTATAAGAAAACCGACAAGGTACGAGGGTGTTATTTAAACTAGAAAACAGGAGGAAACTGAGCATACAAAGCAGAGAGAGGCTGTCAGTTATGTGTAGGTAACGAGATATCTGGTTGTAAAGGAGAGGGCAAAAATTACAGCTGAGCCCTGCAATAGGCAGGCGGCCCTCCTGGGGGGACGTTCCAGCCATGCAGCTCAGCATCACAAAAGGTGGTCAATAAAACAGAGTGCAGTGGTCAAACAAATGCCAGCAATCGCTCTTCCTTACACTGCCATTTAGCTGAACTCCAGGAGGGATCGGACATCCCAAATAAGAACACAGGGGGCACTTTGTTGGGGCCACAGCGGGAAAGGAAAATAAAAAAGCCTGGTCAACAGTCTAGGGACTTCAGTAAGACAGACTGGTGAGATAGGATGGAAGGACACAAGTGGATGATCCACAAACCAGCCTTTCAAGCAATTTGTCACCAATACCTGAAGCCACGTGCTTGGAGATTTTTCTGGCGTTTCTAAGACGTGCAGGATAAATATTAAGGAACAATGGCTCTGGGGACTCTGCCCATCTCCGATTCTGTCACAGGGACTCACAGAGGAGAAGGCAGCAGGACTGACTGTGTAGGATTTAAAGTGAGGAGTTAGTGATGTAAGTCCCACATTCACACCGTGTGACAGGGCAGGCATTCCCATGATATCAGACTTTAGAGTCATGGGAATAGCTTTAAACTCCAAGAAACCCACAGAACAAACGGAGATGCCCTATCTCCAGGAAAGACAAGACCCATAGGAAGGATCTGCACCAATCCTACATGTACCATTAGGATACAGAACTGGGGAAGAGAGACTCTTCTCCACAGTCACTCTACCTACTAATTCTAGCCTTTGGTCTTCTCTACCAAACCAAACTCCCAGTATCAGCTGTCCTACCACAACCCCGGCCATGACAAGGTACTGTAGTTTTACGGAAATGCACTGGATGAGGGCAACATTCATGGGGCTGTAGTGCTCTTTGCAGAAATGTCCCATTTGGATTATAAACTGAGACAGCTGTTGAAAGTTACCTTTCTTGCTTAAAAAAACCCAACAAGGTCCTCCTCTAGCAGTGAAAAATGACATGCAGAAGTGCGTTGAAGAACTAACTGTAGCTGAATCACTCAGTACAAAGGGGCATAGTGTAATTAAGTTCAGTGTCCTTGTGGGAGGGAATGCAACAAAACCTAGCACTGTGACATTAAGCTTTAGAAAGGGGATTTAAAAAAAAAAAAATGAGGAAGCTAGTCAAAAAGGCCCTGAAGTCAGAAGTAAGGAAATTAAAATCCTTCAACTCAGCATGGAGGCTACTTAAGCAACCATAATAGAGTCCCAGAAGGAATGCATAGCTTTTCAAAGAAGCACAGAAGGCAAGAAAAATAAAATTAGCATGGGAAAACAGCAAGGTTCAAGGGGTTATTTAAGCCAAACAGGTAGAATTCACAACTAAGTGAAAACCTACCTTAAGGGAAGGCAACGGGAAGGAACGCAACCCATGGAAGGTTCTCCCCATCACGCACACATGTTTCAAAAGTTGTGCTGACCGAGAAGTGAGCTAGGCTGAGGGAGGAGGGGGGGTAAGGAGAAAATAGCTAAGGAAAGAAAAAATGAGTAACTGGAAAAATGGATACCCAGAAGATTTCAAGGGGTAATAACAGTGAATAAGACTACTGCAGAGAAAATAAGTTATTTCTCATCAGCATGGAGGACACTGTGAGAATACAAGTTGCCTGGGGTGAGGGAATCTAGGAGAAATAGAAGAGATAAAATCAAGGAAAGGAAAAAATAAATAAATTAAACCCCAAGAGATCCCTGGAGCCAGCTGGAACAGGGAACTGCTCCTTAGGATGGTGCAGCTGGGCGCTGATCACAAGTTATGATTTTACAGTGAGCCCGTATGGAAAGTGACAAAACTGCTGCACTTGAGACACTTCCTTATCTCCACAGCCTCTTGATGTCTTATACAGCTCACAGCGACCTCTGAAAATATGAGGGGACTTGAAGTCCCTGGGAACGCCTCATGACCCTTCCAGACCATGAACAGCATGATGCATCACTTCTAAATGAGCCAGGTGAAGCAGAGCCTTCCTCACTTTAATTTAGTTGGGCTCCAGCAAAGCGCCCTTTCCCCAGCTGCATCCAACCTGCAGCCCAGAACACACTTGTTTGAGCTTTAGTCATTTGTGTGGTCTTTTAAGGAATTATCCATTGCATTATTCAACAAGAGAGCACAGTATTTACTGGATTACTGTGTCTATACGCCCTTAAAGACACAGCTCACTGGTTTCGGAGCCAGCTGCACCATGGCAAAGCAATGAGCGAACATATTTCTTTTCTCCTCTATTTTTGAGCTACACAAGAAAGTTCCTTAAAAAAACAAACAAACAAAAAAAAAAACCCCAAACCCAACAGGACTGGTGGCACTACAATAAAAACCCCGTCAGTTCTAGGTAGCTCTCTTTTATGCAATATATTTGCTGACCTGGTCACAAATTGGAGGTGGTCATAGCTCATTAAAGCGCCTCATACAGACTGTGGCTGCAAATAGGCAAATTATCTTTCCATAGGCAAAACAAGGACCATTTTGGCGTGTGTATGTGTGTGTGTCATATTGATTTCAGTAAACACTAAAGGACTCACTCACAGTGTGTCCAGCTGTAGCATATGGCTAATTTCTGTGCTGATCTCTGCTTTTCAAAAGGCACATGCCCTCAAAGAAACAAAAAAGAAGGGAGTAGAATGCATAGTGGCCACTAACTGAGTGGACTCCATGGTGCCTGCAAGCTGGGAAGATGCTGGCAGCACACGCTGCAGCATTTTGACTCCTGTAGCAAGCAGCACACCATCCTCAGGCCAAAGATGCAGGAGAATCGTTGTGGTTGGGTGGGATAAACCAGAAGCATCAAGGTAAGACAGAAAGGGAAACAGAGATACAAGGAAAGTGGAAAAGAGCTGCAAAACAGCCCTCTCCAGAGTTGTGCAATTGGATGCTATGCAGCTGGAGAACCTTCCATTTGAGCTAACTGCTTGTCAGGACACAGTTAATCAGTTGGATGGGGGATAATTATACAAGGGGTTGAATGGTGTTGCTACACACAGTTAAGGAGTTGCCCCAAATGGTTCCCTTCCATGAAAACTATTTCTGTCCTTGTATGTGCAAGTGGACACGAGGACAGGGAACCACGCTGCACACCAATGGACAATGACAACATGCCTTAGTATAAAGACAGAGATACCAATTTGTGTTGAGGACAGCAAACCTGACTACCTGGTAATCCTCTACAGATAGCTGCAGATCATCCGTCCAGCTCCAGTTAGAGATCGAGGATCTGACTCTGAGTCCATAAGCCATTGCAGGTCCAGGTTATGACACTAAAAGACAGAGCAGAAGTGACGAACACTTTATTTGGGAGACAGAGGCATGTCCTTCATCAGTAAATGCTATTTAATGTCCTCACGTCCTCTTCCACTGATAAATATTCAGAGGTACTTTCTGAATAAGGAGCTGTTTGGGCTGACATTTTCATATTGACACAAATGAATTTAATAAGGACTTACATGAAGAAAATTTGTAGCTCTGTCTGTGTCTCTAGAACAAGCTGTCTTTTACAAATACTCCTGGTACCGCTGCAGCAAATATCGAGCATTAAAACGGCTGCACAGCTCAGACAAAAGGTCCCTCCAGCCCAGCTACTCGTCTCCAAGAGTGGTCAACAACAGATGCGCTACACAAGAGTACGTGCACAGGGCAAGCACACTGTGGTATTTATGCAGAATACTCCTCCAAGGCTATTCTTGGGGAATTCCAGTGGCAGAGGCCACGTCTTTTATTTAAAAAGCTTTGGGGGGGTTTTTCTCCCACCTCCTCATAAGAAAACAGGTATTCCTCAGTCCCATTTACTACCATAGTTCCAGCAATCAACAGCATTACTACTAAAACAAATTCCCGATGCGGATATTACCAAATATGACCAGAACAAAACTTCAGGCTCTGATCCGGTCTGGTTAAAGTTAGTACCTCAGCATCCTGAGCTTCTGTTAGAGTGCTCTCTGCTCTGCTGATTGTAGGCTAAACTTTATTCATGGTTACACCATGTAAATCAGGAGTCCAGCAGAACTAAAGGAAACTACACTGGAGTTATATCACTGTCAGAGAGCAAAATTTAGTTCAACGTTACATTAATCTTTTTATCAATCACATAGCTTACACGTCAACTCATAAACTCACTCTGGCTACGCTTTCCCAGAGTCAGGAGTAGGGGGAGGTTATTGCAAAATATCACTGAAACTCTATTTGTCCAACATTAGATTGGCTGACTTCCACGAGGAATGCGTTCAGTTAATTGAAAAGGTTTTGGTTAAAGTTTGCCAGCAAGAGATCATAGAGTTCTAGACAACACATACTGTGAGTATGAACTCCATTCAACCTTTGGAATACCTCTGTGAAGGCAGGAAATTGAAATATTGTGCTATATTGGCAACTAAATGGTCATTTATCATCCATGCTAAGTTTGGAGCACAACGAAATGATTTTTAAACTCTCTGAGGGCCCTTATTAACAATTACAAGGTGTGTCTATATAGATATAGATTATGTATTGAAATACGGTTTCAAGAAGAATACGAGACAATCAACAGCTGAATCTACCCTCCTATTTGCCTAAGATCAAATTTGGACTATGCTCAGAGGCACAAACACTATATTAAAGTACAATAGAGTTAAGACACCTACTGACAAAAGCAAGGAAATTCACAGTTGAGGGGGAAAACACGCCATATGTTCTGCAGTACCTAGGAACAACAGGGAGCATTCAGCTCATCATTAAAGAGGCACCCAGTTGTGCCTAGGTATTGCAGAACATATGGAACACTTCCCTGCTCATGTCTGAATTCCCTTACTATTGTCAGCTTATGGATCAAGCTTGTCTTTTTGCCTTTTTTTTTTTTTTAATATAGAGTTCAGGGGATTCTTTAAGTAGTTGTTTAGTTTGTAAAAGACCACTTTATTTTTATAATTATCAGCCCCCCGGACATACATAAATTATCGCAAGCCTGCTTTTAAGAAGAGTTCAGGATCACTGGAAACTACGACTTGTAAAAATAAAGCAGCAAGTTGCTCAGAGAGTTTCCAAGCAGACACCTATGGAAGGTTAGAGCTGGCAGGGCTGATCTGTTTTACTGTAACTGAAAAGCAGCTCTTTCATTTTATACTTCAGTCCTTCCCTTTAAACCACCTCAAAGTTTTAACTGCTTAAGACAATATAATCAATCCATTGCACTGCAAATACTTATATTTTAATTGCTAGACTGTTACAAGTCCCCAGTCAGAATCGCCATGCGCTGTGCTTGGTACTGTGTATCTATTTAGGAGATCCAAAGTACTTACAGTCAAAGCAGCTAAGGAGCTAAAAGAAAAAAGATAATGGTTATTGTCCCCATTTTAGAACTAAGGTTTCCATCAAGCAAGAACGATCTGGGACTAAGATGAACTGAACTCTCTACCAACTTACAATTCAGCATCCTGCTCTCGCCCACTTCTGCATTTAATTAAAATAGTAGTGTCATTAAGGCAAAAACTACCGTACAGGGAGATGGCAACCCTGTGGGCAGGGCTTTATCCACACGGACACCATTCTCTGCCGTAAGCAGTGCTGGGAACACGCTATCGCTGCAGGCCTGGCACGGTGATGGGCTCCTTTTAATGTTAGCACGAGAGGGCAGCATTGCTACTGGCACCCGTTTATTTGCATACAGTAGCTTCCTCTTGCAGGGGGAGGTGGCACCCAAGTGTCCTTCCTTATCCCCAGAGATGTCCCCGTGGAGACGTGGCAAAACCATTTTGTTCAGAACTTGCATGGAAATTAACTTTGCCTCAACATTTTGTATTTTTTTTTAATTAAAAAGAAAAAGTAGTAAAATGTCAAATTATATAGAATGTTACCTCTTTTATGAAAGCATATAGAAATATGGTGTCTGAAACTACTCCAATCTTGCCAAAATGCATCTGAATTTGGTTCTCTCATTCAAAATATATAGAGGAGGAGAATAAGGAAAGAGGGTTTGTACACACATATGAGGTTCTGTCTGATCTGAACTATAGTATGATCTTATATATGTACTGGATAACTATACGTCTCATTTTCCTAGGTGTCCTGGTTTCAGCTGGGATAAAGAAAATATTTTTTTCTAGTGGTTACTGTGTTTCAGATTTTGTACGAAAGGAATGTCAATAATGCATATTGTTTCAGTTGTTGCCAGTTGATGTTTATATTTTTCAAGGACTTTTTTCGGTTTCCCATAGAAGCTGATAAGGAGCATAGGTAGAATGATGGAATCACATCATGCCATAGATGTCATGACATATCAATGGGGTTAGCGAGGGGGATACTCACAATCACTGCTCAGGACGGTGCCGATTCATCTATTTACTAGATGGTGAGAGTGACTTGTGCCTCGTATATTCTTTTACCATTATTATTATTATTATTATTGTTCTTTTTCTGTTATTTTTCTATTAAACTGTCTCAACACACAAGGTCTTTTTTTTCCCATTCCCCTCCTTTTCTCCCTCTTCCCCCTGCCCTTCTAGGGGAAGGGAAGAACTGGGCGAGGGGCTGTGCCGTCCCAGCTGCCACCTGGGGTTAAACCACGACACTAGGAAACAAGCTAAGAGAGCGAGTTCGCCTTCATGTTTTGCCTCCTAAACCTCTCTCTTCCTGTCTCCAAATCAGACTGTTCTTTGAGTAAAATTATAATAATCAAAATAGAACTTTGATGTTTCCAAAATTTCCAATTTTCCATTTTGCCCCGCTTTGCTCAGAAAGCAACAAACTCTTTACAGACTCTCAGCTGGCCACCTATTCCCTTGGCTTTATGGGGTAAGCCCATCACTGCTGCTTACACAGTTTTTACAATTTAGGGCTAAACGGTGACCTGAGAAAACCCTGCACAGCCAAAGACAAATCTCCACAGGTCCTGTGGGGTCCTCACATGAATTGCTTGCCAGCTTGGCTGCCTCCATTTCTCTCCCAGAACCAGTTACACCCTTAGATGCTTAGGTAAGGAGGATGAGGAGTTGATCTGCTCTTCATTGCCTTTCCCCTGTTGTTCTGGGAAAAGCCAGAGAAGTCCCATTCAGAAGCTGTCCTGGGGACGTTTGCTGCCCTCAGGCAGTAACCCCTACCTGTGCTCGGTCCTTACCCGGCCGCACACTGAGCAATTCTTGAGTTCACCACTTCCAGTTTGGCCAGGAGAGGTCATGGGGAAAGAGCAATAACCAAGGAAGAAAAGTTTCTTTTGCCTGGCATGTCATTCACTGGGGGCACAAACGCAGCCTCCTGGCTGAAATAATATCATCAACCAGAAGAACGCAATGGAGAAAGATCTTGTACCCATGGGAAACTGCCCAGCCTCTTCCTTCCTTAGTAAAAGGAGGCAAGGAGGTTGCACGGCTGCTTTTAGCCAGCCTGGATAACTAAGTCTGAGCCAAACTCAACCAACCTCCCCAGGCCAAAGTAAGCTTATAAGGGCTGTACTTTCAACCCAATCCATGCATAAAATGAAGCTAAGTTCTAAATCAAAACAGTGAAACAACTCAGTCACAGTACTGCAACCCATTCAGGTTCCTCCTTCAATCCTTAAAACACCTTCCTTCCCCTCCAACAGAGCATTACAATGCTTTATGATCTGACTACAAAAGTTAATTCCTATTTGTAAAAGTAGTTCTAACCAGGATGATAGGTTAACAAGAAAACTATATACTAAGACCAGTGAATTATCTGACCGTGTTGACATTGTCAGGACTGGAAGTACCCCTGGCACGCTGAACCATTTCACATATTTGCATAAAAGTTAGGGTGAAAGATTTGTAAGGAAAGCACTTACCATGAGCAGACAAAGGGAAGCGCAGACAGCAATGTTGTTACACTTAATTTTCTGTTCCAGCCTGCTCAGCTCTCCTGGGAAGCAATGCTTTTCCCTTTATTAAAGTCCTTGAGAGACTGGATACTCTACAATTCAGATTTTAATAGTCTGCATTGATGTTGACTACTCAGTTATTAAGTTGTCTTCCAGAAGTTCATCCGAACCCTCCATCTGAAGAGGCTGTGGAGCAAACACATCAGTGTTCCCCTTCAGATGCCCTCTGTTGCCTTGAGAACTGGCAGCAGTATCTCTAGGGAAACCACTGTCATTGCTCTGCTCCATGGGCACAGGAGAGAAAGGCTGAGCTGCAGCTGGGGAAGCCCAATTTTCTGCACCCTCTTCTGATGAAGGCGCATGTGGATCTCAAGAAACAGCTCTGCCAACCTCCCTTCCTCAGCACTTTAAACTGATGTGATTTCAAGACTCGAGTGACGCAGCAGAGAACATCATCCACAACGTCCCGCACCTTTTACATGCTGAAGGAGCCTTTAAAGAGAGAAGGAGACTGGCAGGATCCCTCACAAGAGCTGTACCGAATCTTTTATCCCCTTTTAGAAAATAACTAAAAGGCACTAATGACTCAAAATCTCTGAGGTGTCTTTCCAATCAGTAGCATTTCTGTACCTATTTAAAATG
The DNA here is from genome assembly GCF_028500815.1 of Rissa tridactyla. NCBI lineage: Eukaryota > Metazoa > Chordata > Aves > Charadriiformes > Laridae > Rissa > Rissa tridactyla. Next base: position 28,780,205 of record NC_071474.1, on the reverse strand, counting down.
CCAAGGAACCCTTCTTGAACACCTGCAACACACATCCCAGTGCAGACACAGCACCGACAGCTGTCTCCGCGCAGGAATGGAAACCAGCATTAGTCTAGCTCCACGGTTAGATACCCACCTCTCCACTAGCGAAAGTGCAATTGTTTGAAGCCCGGGCTCCAAACTCAGCAATATTACACAGTTGGCAGGGAATATTCCCACAGTGGCTTAAAATGTTGGGATCACTCTGCTCCAGAAGAATCTCTGAGGCCAAGGATCAAAGAAAAGCATGCCAGATGGTTCCTGCCGCTCTGCCAGCCTGCATGGGACAGGGAGTGGGATGCTGCTCCCTCTTCTGCATGGCAGGTGAAGGAGGATGAAGCTGGTCTCGCACACAGACGGCAAACCCCTCCACGTCACCGGTGTTTGCACTCTGCAAAGAGGAAGAGCAGCTTGTCCTGTCCTAAGTGGCAATTAGTCAGACAGAAGTTATATCAAGTAACAGGGCACAGAAACATAACCTTTTGCCTGACGAGGTTTTCCAAATTGCCAGTCATCTGGAAAGGGTGTGTGCACGCGAGGGTCAGAAGTTTAGCCAAGGGTATATTAGTAGCATGGCAAGGCAATAAACTATCATGCAAGTATGTGCACATATTAGCTGTGTGTAGATTTGAAATCTTGAAACAGATTTCACTAAAGATTTAGGACTTTATTAAGGTCAAAAGGGTTATGCTGCAGTTCATAGGCACATTTGTTTTATTAATTGAGTCATAAGTTCTGGCAGCCTGCAAACAGATTTCAAAACATGCATCAGCTGCTTTCGATTGCCATAAGAGATCTGAAAACCTGCCAGTAAGTCTGTTTGCAGCTCTTAAAAATTTTGGCTAAAAATCTGTTTTAAACTATTAGCAATTACTTTTTTTTTTTTAAAAGAAAAAAAAAAGTGTGTAAGGAGGAAGGGGGAGAGAGAGAGAGAGAGAGAGAGAGAGAGAGAGAGAGAAAGAGAAGCACGTATTTTGTTTAGACTCCAAGCACAACAGTTACTGATCTAAGTGTGCTCCTCTGAAGGAGGCTGATTATTTTCTAGACAGTCAAAGCCTTGCTATTTCCCTGGCATCCCAAACCTTAATGCCTATCAACTCGTGCAGCTCTTAGCGTATTTCAGAATAAAGAGGACTTGGTCAGCATCCTTCTGGAAAAGTAATGTCCAAGAAAAAGGGGAAGATGTCTCATTTTCATGCCTTGTTTTAAATCTGTTGAGCCCACAGGCCATGAAAGAAGGAAACAGTAAGAATTGAAGCAGCACAAAGTCAGGGACAGCACTTGCTAAAGTCTGTCACGAATACGTGCCAAAGAAGTACCAACAGACTAAAGAGCAGCTGGTTTTCTTGCATGGTACCAAGCACAGAGTGACCATGTCACAGCTCTGAGAAGGAGGAGAGGTTTCAGCTGTGCAGATAGTGTTTCAGATATGAGTCACCTGAGCTTCAAATGTGGTAAGACTCTCCTACTACCCCACCTCACTACCGGGATGATTTGTCAGCTGCCCTCTTAAAAGCTTCCATATCCAGAAGTGGCTAGATGCCAAAGACAGAGCTGCTCGGTTTGCCCTATTATAAAAGGGACTTGATTCATTGCAGTTCATCCTGATGACAGAAAAGGTTACAGATTTGGCACCTCCGTTTCCCCTGACTGCAAAATCAGCCTTTGAAAACCACTGTTCCAACCCCACTCACCCGTTGGGTTCTTCTGTGTCCACATTCCATTCCAGTCCTCTTGCCTTTTCCTCTTTTTGTGTCTTCTGGAGGCCAAGCAGTTCCTGTAAGAACACGAAGGTTGGTCAGAAAATGAATGTAAATTACCACATTTTGAAAACAGACTCAAAGTTTGGGTTCTTGAGCTCACACAGCTCCCTGGAGCTCAGTGCTCCTAAACGGGTCTGTGCTCTGGGCTCATACAAAGCTTGTGTTGGGTGCTGACCTGAGCAAGAACCAGACAAGAGTTGCGCCCAGAATCAACCACATCCACTCTCACCTCTGGCACCTCTAAAATGCCTTCATGCTGCGTTCTGAATTACACCATCTTCCAGCAAATTTGTCAGATCTCACAATAAAATAAAACTAATCATCCAGGTACCTCAGCTAGGCCGACTGAAGCTGAGACATTCCTTAATTTTTCAGCACATTTACCTTCTTGCAGCCTTTGCAAGCAGCAATATGCTGTTCCCCTCTTCACGCTCCCTCTCGTCATACCGAGCTGCGGCACAGAATGGCTGGAAGAGACCACTACTGCATTTAGCTCCTCATGAAATCAGGTACCAAAATGCCTTCAGCTCTTTGGGCACAGCTTGTTGGAAGGGTCTGTGGCAGCACGGGGAGATCTGTGCTCACGTCCTTACCAACGAGGCCATCTCACTTCTCTGTGTAACTCTGTCAACACCAGTAAAAGATCTGATCATGGGAAATCTCGGTATAAAGCTACTATATAGCTCGAGGGTGCCTCTTGTTAACAAGTGTAACACAGGCTACATAAACTGAAAGGCTGAAGTGTTTATTTACTCAAGAACAAGGTTACTACCTTGTAAACAGGAAGCACCCTCAAGCTATCCCAGCTGTATTCAGGGGAACCCAGGCTCTGCCGAGCAGCCCTGGAATGGCAAGATTGTCCCGGCGAGCCCCCAGGGTGCTGATTCGTTTTGGTTTTCTATCTGGGATAGTACCTTCCCCTGAATATCATCTCGTTTGTGGTGTATGTGACCACCTACGCTGCCAAGGGACTGCCCTAACCAGCACCCTAACAAGACACCAATCAAATATATACATTTGTTAAAAGCAAACATTTATCATTCGAGCTTTTAAGTCTTTTTCTGTTATGGAGTCATCACTGTCAGCCCACAAAATGGATTTACTCCTTTGCTGGTAAGAAAGCACCATGTTTTTTACTGAAGGACTTTTTCCATAGCTGGAGTCAAAGGAGATAAACCACCCTGGCCATCAGCTATAGAGCAGCAAATAGTTTGGGATCTCATGAGGTTTTAGCAGCTTTTTTCACTTTACCAACTTTACCACCTAATTCCATACACTTCACCTCCAACAAATCACCACGAGCAATTTTTTTTCCAATAAGCTCTTTTGCTGTATCAGCTATTTTTTCCAATAAAAATATTTTTGCCCTGTGGTTTCTGTCTTCAGCTTCTTTTTCATCTGAGCTGGAAACAAGTTGGTTATTTGTGAAACTTTTATTATTGGTTCAACCAATTGAAAAAGTTTCACATGTTTTGGCCTCATTAGTAATCAAGTTAATGACTTTTCCCATAAAAAAGCCAGAAGTGATAAATCAATTTATGATTTCTCATAGGGAACTCCATGCACGTGGGGGCTGAAGGAATATCTGATTGAGGAACAGCACTTTACCCAGGAAGAAAATTCAAGGAAGGATTTGTTAGCGTGCAGAATCGGTTTGTGTGTACAGCAGTCAAATGATACAAGCATTTAGCTTGGAGAAGAGGAGGCTGAGGGGAGATCTCATTGCCCTCTACAACTGCCTGAAAGGAGGTGGGAGAGAGGTGGGTGTTGGCCTCTTCTCCCGCGTGAATAATGACAGGACCAGAGGAAATGGTCTGAAGCTGCGGCAGGGGAGGTTTAGATTAAACATTAGGAGGAATTACTTTACTGCAAGAGTGGTCAGGCACTGGAACAGCCTGCCCAGGGAGGTGGTTGAGTCACCATCCCTAGAGGTATTTAAGAAATGTCTAGATGTGGCACTTCAGGGCATGCTCCAGTGGCAGAGATTGTAGGTTGTTTGTTTGTGGTGGTTTGTGATTTATTTTTTTTTTTCCTTTGGTGTGTGTATGGTTGGAGTCGATGATCTCCAACGTCCTTTCCAACCATGAAGATTCTATGATTCTATGATTTAAGAGTCCATAAAAACTCTTTCACGAGTGAGACCATAATAGTTATTGGGTCAAAAATCACCTTGCAAAAAAATTTGCTACAGTTGTGTCTAGGGAATAGAATTTACACTTTCAGAATAACTGTTATCAGCTCTTCAGATCACTATTTTAGATTGGCCTAAACTTTCAAAAAGTTTGAATTAGAGGGGTTTTTTCCCCCCATCTTATTCCTTAAAGCTAACAATAAAAATCTCCAAGGAAAATCCACTGGGGAATGGTGGCATTCTTGGCTATGCTGGTGTCCTGGGGTATTTGAGAAAGGCCATAACTACAAAGCAATACAGCCCATGAGAGATTTCAACTCTGGCCTAAGCCCACCTAAGATTTAAGAATGCAAGTCAATGCCCGACTCAGGATTTTCTACCTAAGTATGACAGAGGTTATGGTTGGACACTTCATGGGGTTTTTTTTAAACAATGGGTGAGTTCACCCTGTGTGAGACACCACTACTCTAACCAAAACTATGCCTTTCTTTTAATTTCTGGGTTCCAAACCAATTACTCATGGTTCTAAAAAAGAAAAAAAATAAAGTGCTCATGAGCTGTGAATATGGAAATTCAAGCTAGATTATTAGAAAGTACGCAAACAAGTATCGAGCTTGGCTTCTAGCAAGACAGACAGGGAGAGGGCATGTGCAGACATTTCCATTCATAAAAACATTTGTGGGGCTCATGTATTCTCACATCTCCATTGATTTTAAAGGAAAAAAACACCATTTCTATCTCTTCATGTTGCTATGCACACCAGTACACACAGTAATTGGGATCTTAGATTACAAAGGGTTTATTTGTATTAAATTAAATATACTTTTTTTTTTTTTCTTTTCACCAAACTCAACTACTATAACCAGTGCACTTTGCCATTAAAGTGTAAAGACAGGCAGCACGTTGAAGGGCAAGGACTGACACCAACAGACCTCTCTCTTGTACTGAAGAGCATTCAACACTGCTTGTACCAGCAAGCTTATTTGTGGAACACAGTGTACTTGGTCTGTTCTGTACACAACAGGGCCCTTATGTTAGTCATTTAAATTTATAGCGGCTTTACATTTTTCAACAATTCCTGTTCAAATCGCATATATTTATTTAAAGCTTGCCCAACGTCTGGTATTTACAAATACTGCCATATATCTTAAAGCACGAGTCATTCCCAATTAGCTGAAGTGTTTAAAAAAATCATCATATATTGTGAATGATGAAAGATCACAGAAGGAGGTCTCCTAATGGATGACAGGTGCAGGAACGAAAGCATCTGAAGACTATAAGCCAAAATCTAAGAAGTCGCAGAATATCATAATTCACTTTAAATTGCACCCAGGTCACAAAGTCAAATAGGACCTTTGGCTCAGAAGGTATTTAAAACTACCTCTCTTTTCATAACAGAAACAACCCCTCAAAAAATGCTGATTCTTATAATTGAGATATCTGAAGTCAGCTCTATATGGAGAACAAATAAAAATAAATTATAAATAAAAAACCCATAAAATTGAAAAGTGTAGATTTTTTTACCTCTGCTTTTAGGGAGCTATAAAGAGCCTAGATAGCTCTGGTCATCCCCAAATTTCTCCTAGACTTCTGTTTGATTACAAAACTTTGAAAACCAGGCAGGTTAACTCATATATTTAAAAGTCTGCATCCACTACGCCTTGTAGTTACAAGACTACTTTAGGCTCTTCAAACACAGATGATTCTTTAAATAATCTTTGTCCCAAAAATAACATAGAGTGAGATCAACAGATTAGTTGGATCAAAATCTCCAAATCAGATTCTCATTTGATTGACACAATTATTTATTTTTTTTTCTTTTTCTGAACTTGCAGTTGTAGTACAGGAAAATTGCACAGACCTAAGGTGGTCCTGCCTGCAGTTAAGGTGGTACATGTTGGTATTGTGCTGTACCACAGCAAGGTGCGTTTTTTCCAAGACTGAGCAATAATTTTTTACTTGTAAATGCTCTTTACCGTTACTTTGAAAGTAGGGAAGTTTAACACATGAAGACACTTGAACAGTTACAAATAGTTACCAAATGAGGTAGGCGGGTAAAGATAGAGCTATGGAAATACAACCTACCTTTAGTCACTGTGGTATCATCACACCACCATGAACACATTGTAAGGTTTGGACAACTCCATAAACCTTTAAATGGATGGAAGTAAAATTAACTGCAGATAACCAAAAAACCCCAACATGTATCTGCCATGTAACTCTAAAGCACAAACCTTGAATAAAGCCGGACCTTCAGTGACAGCCGAACATTTCATGGGTCTTCGCAAGGTTGAATAGACCACAGACCTAGTGGGCATACACAACTCTCGCTCACTTGGAAATTCCATTCAATGTGGCTTTTTTGCCATTTTCTGCATGTTTTTTCCTCAAGATATGTGTGTCAAGACCACTTGCTATTATTATGAGCCAAAACAATATTCAGGCAAGTCAGCTCAGGGACATATGATGCTATTTTAGGTCATCATGCACTAGCGACAGGACAAGAGGCAACAGGCACAAACTGTAACACAGGAAATTCCATCTCAACATGAGGAGGAACTTCTTTACCATGAGGGTGGCAGAGCCCTGGCACAGGCTGCCCAGAGAGGTGGTGGAGTCTCCATCTCTGGAGACATTCCAAACCCGCCTGGAGGCATTCCTGTGCCACCTGCTGTGGGTGACCCTGCTCTGGCAGGGGGTTGGACTGGATCATCTCCAGAGGTCCCTTCCAACCCTGACCATTCTATGACTCTGTGAAGTTGAAGGTGACCACGCTGAAGAAGTTTGGAGAAAGCCAAAACATGAAATCCAGAAACAGAAACCTCTCTAAAATTGCCACAGTTAATCAATATAAATCAAAGATAAAGGCATTACAGCCCGGTCAGACACACAGATACCATGGGCAAACCACTACATCCAAAGGGAACCAGTAAAACCAACTAGCTGGCCTAGACAGCTCCAGAAGCTCTCAAAGTGAAAAAAGCCACCGTGTCACTTAGAGCATGGCCATGCAAAACCTCATCCAGGAATTTGTGTCATCTACCCACATCACAGCAGAGAAGCAAAAGAAAACACCACAGTCTCCATCCAGGGACCAGAAATGGGCAGAAAGCAGCAGAGGATATACAGCACTTGGCCGCTCCCAGAATCCTAGCAATATAGACTCATTTCCAAAGCAATGAGGAGACCAGAGGGAACTCCAGACTCAGTAACAGCACCCTCCTTACAGACTCCACCACACTCTGCAGTGTAAACACACCCCTGCACCACACTCAAGGCAGATAATTAATCTTTAATCAAGTTTCATGTGCAAGTTTAAAACACGTGCAAATGTTACGTGCTCCTCCGTCCAGACCTAGGCACGTACTTTGCATGTGCAAAAGGAGTCTCCATAAATATGCTTTTTATTTCCTAAGAGCTGCACCACAAATTCCATAAAGCATTCATTTCATACAATCTCACGGTATTTGTCAAACAAGATAATACTACAAAGAGCCAGAAAGGGTATGAAAAACCACTGGTAGAAAGAGATACGATTCGTATTTCGAGTAGTGGATCAGTTGCAATGGAATCTGTTTTTCATCATATCTTGGTACCAAAGCTAATGCGGCTGCTGATCACACAGAGATATCGGTGTATTTCAGTATCTTTCTGAAAACCCCAGCATTTCAGAGAGAATTCTCTTTCTCTTCAGGAAAAAAAAAAAAAAAAATATCAAAGCAGCCCAACACCTTACACAAGTCACATACCGCAGCTTCCGTTGCTCCAACTGCAGCAAGGACAACATCCAAGCTGCCAGATAACACAGTTCTTACCTTGCCGATTGCTTTGCCGATGTCACCAAACTCATTTTGGGTCAGCCAGGATTAGGACAAGGCAAAACCACCCAGTGGTGCAGCTGGATCAGAGCCGCGAGCTGCCGGGTTAAGAAGAAGGAAGGTGAGGGAAGACAGGACATCGGCTTCACTGGCAGGAGTGTTTCTTTCCTGACCCCAGGACGCCTGCCATCAGTCACCTCACAGAGTGGGACAAGAGGCAGTTTCATTACAGGTGGGTAATCCCAAATGGAGCACAGAGGCCTTCTTCACCCAGTGTTTTACACAAAGGTTATTCAGCTCTTACTCCTCAAAAATGTACCTCCAGGTACATTAAGCCACATGTGATATATAGAGATCGTTTCCCTTCATCTGTATTCTTTCAGCCATTCCCAGCAACTAATTATTTTTAAAAAGAGAAAGAAAAAACAAAACCTGTGTTGTGCGTTAAATCCTGTTGTCTGACTTTGGTAGCATTTCTTGCTATGACAGTTAAAAGCGGTACTGTGAAAAATATTTTGTCTCTACTTACACAACATTTCTAGAAGTCTCCGAAGTTTTCGATGTTTGTTTGCCAGCCGAAGCATTTACAAATTGGTCAGAGAAGGTCCCAGTTCAGTTATCCCAGGAGAAGTCATGGTATATGGTTCCAGGCTTAACTGAAGCGGCGGAGGGTGTAACCACCAGGAGGAGCCCCAGCGTCGGGTGCCTCTTGGATTATACTTCGCCTGGTATAGTGATTTCTCTATTTCAAAATAAAGAATTTAAAAGCAGTGAGTACAATTTTCAATGGACAGATATAAAGCAGAACTACCTTTCATTTTTTGTTTTATATTAGAGTATTTTCTCTGTCTTTTGGAAATTTGTTTCTCCCTTAAAATTAATATTTTGCAATTATGATGGTTGTAAAGAGTATTTCTAAATAAGAACTGGAAAACTGTTGCCCCTCTGAGTCTGCTGGCAGACCACGAGCACCTCTGCTGCCATTCGTTGCTTTCCTCAAGCAGAAAGGGTCACCAGATCTTCCCATGCCACATCTGCAGAAGAGACCCTGGGAGGAGCACAACAGTAGATCAGAATCATGCCAGTCTCAATCTGCAAATTCTAGTGTAATTCAGACCCGTGTGAGAGCACGTTAAGAGCACCCTTTTCCTTTAGGGATTAAAAAATAAAAATAGAAGAGTGGCTGGTCAGCACATCCACGGTAATATTTTCAAGCCAAACGAAAAAACACAGTGGAAATGAAAGTGCTCAGAGTTCCTAATTTTCGACTAGTAGGAAGCTGAGAGGAGCATTATCTTGGCCCTGAGAATTACTCTTCTCCACCATTAGAACAAATCCTTCCAGCTCTGCTACACGGAGTACACAGAACCGAAGCTTCAGAGGTCACGCGTCTCCCAATAGTTCTCCCTGGATCTTTGAATCAACTGCGAATGCAGCAGGAAGAGCATACTGAAAAAAAAAAAAATCACTGCACTGACTTCAATACCTAAATAAGGCCTAGAAGCCCAGCTCTGAAAACCTTTGAACTAAATCGTAGCAGTGAACTTCAGCCCCCACCCAGCTGACATCTGAACCGCTGAAAAACTAGTCCAATTACACCCCAGCTCGGCAGCAAGACAAGGCAGCTGTACGAATGTATTAGCCTTTTGCTATCATATCCAAACCATCTGAAGTCGAAGTCACCAGCCCTTAAATCAGCAGCAGGAAGGCAGCGCTTCCAGCTTGCAGCAAGTCAGAGATGCAGCTAAAACTTCAGCCTTAAAACTAAAAAAGTTTGGGCTTACCTGGGGGTCACCTTTACTGAAGAGCACAAATTGCAAGGATAATACTATGTCACCTACGGGATTTCACGGGGTTTGATGCATCACCAGAAAAGTCTCAGTTCAAAAGATGGATTAACGGGTATTACCGACAGAACACAGCTCCAGCACCAGCCGGCTCACATCTTAGACGCAAACCCGTGCGGCTTGTAAGCTGCCTTTCCACTTCAAGTCGGGATGTAACAGGGCGATGTTAAGAGTTCATCCTTCTGCTGTTTGCTAGTTAAATAAGGACTCCCTTTGATTTAAAATTACTTAAAGTTCTTGATTAGACTAAGGCAACCTGACTGGAAACAGTTTTTATCTGCATCACGGCATGAATACACTGACTTAAAGAAGACAATAAATGCGAGAAATCATCTAGGTTTGGCTATAAAGAGACAACCTGCCTGCAGCCCCATTTGCGAGGCGCTTTATTTCTTCTCCTTTAGAACTGATGTAATCTTTCAAGAGCTGTAAGATTTAGAAAGCCACACAACATGGCAGTTGTTTTCCTATTAGCGTACCCCATGCAGAGAAACCCGGCAATTATCACCTTTGTGGAATGTGGTCTGCCTGTGTTACATTCGCTTTGACCTCCAGCGCGGGTCAAAAGATGTCACTTTCTGGAGAAGTCTGTGGCTATTGTGTCATCCAAAGAGAAAATACTGCCCTTGCAGAAGGCCCGGGAGCCTTTTAAAACATGCTGGTATAATGCAGAGGAATTCCTGCGTCCTCCCTCTTGCTGTGTCACTCGGCAGCTGGCTCTGCAAAAGGTCTTGCAGAATATTCCTACCTCAGGCATTTTTGCAGCCCTGCCAGGATTATCATAGTTATAGTCGGTTTTTTAGTTATCTCTTTTCAAATCCACCAAAAATGAGGTCCAGGCAAAATTAGCCATATCGTACCTAGCGATGACTCCAATTCAGCTTTGCCAAGATCCTAACCCTTAAAGACGAAACACTCATGACTTCAAAGAAACCAGGATTCAGGTCTAAAAACATGCAGACAAGTACGTTAAGTGGAAAAAATTCTGAACAGAATTCTCTTCACTCACAAATTAAACCAGCCCAAGCAGTTTCTGGTCCAACTCCGGCAAACCTGGTTATTTGCACAAATAAGTCTCCTTCATGTCACTCTTGTATTAGTCAAATAATTGCAGTGAAGCCAGCCAGTCTGTTACAGCCCACAAAGCCCAAGCCTGCAAGAGTCCGGCCCAGTTCATCATCTTCTCTAATGCCTACAAGACGACAGACACGCTACGGAGCTTGGTGCCTGCGCTGGAAGCGCCTCTGTAGGAAGGTTGATTAACTTAATGATATTTATATCATCAGTGGGTTATCTGCAATTCAATCAAAGACCAATCAAGGTCTGTTTATTAGTGTATTTTTAAAAGGCATTTAGAACCTAGGTTGGGTACTTATTGAATAAAGCTAATAAATAAGATTACAAGAATCAAATCACTGCTCTTTGAAAATAGCACTTTCTGTGGCAAGGAGCGATTTACAATCATTACTGATTTGAAAAGGAATGAAAAGATGAAAGAAAAACATGAGCACAAAAAGGGGCCAAGTAAGCCATTTATTTTTATTTTTTCAAGAGGATTTGCTATCAGTGTATAAACATCACACAGGATCCCGGGATGGTATTATTTCTCATTGCAGATGTGTACCCCAAGACTGGTCTCCTCAGTCTCCCAAACTGGTTCTAATATTTTTCTTGTTTGGATTGTAACTTGACCCGCACCTTCAATTCATGTTTTGTTCGTGTATACCTTTTATGCTGGATGACTTTACTTGTCTTCATCACCTCAGCAAGTCAGAAGGGAAACATTTTTAAAAGCTGTGGCGTTACTCAAGCTGTGAGGTGGGCGACTCGAGAGGAGCAACATCTTAAAATATTCTGCGCAGGGGCAAGCAAAGAGTCAATAAGGAAATACCATAGTTAGGCTCTTTTTAACTTGCTGAAAGCGTGAGACAGCAGTTCATTTCCTGATCACTCATGTGGAAATGGTAAAAAATAATTAAGAGCAATGACTAATCAGCAAATCAAAGCAAATATTAAATAAGCAAACGTGCTTTCTACCATCAAGTTCAGTCTGCAAATGAGCAATGGCATTCAAAAGTTTAGCCTTTAGACCAATTAAAAAGGGTACATTAAAAGAAAAAGGATTTGGTTTATGGCTACATCGTGTTAGAACATCAACAACAGGAGTTACGGGAGCTGTTGGAGCCACGTGGTAAAGACTGGAACAAAACATGAGAAATTGCTTTAAAGTCAGAAATAAATCCTAAGCCAAAACAAAAAGTGAGTGTACACGGGAAAAGCAAATTCCCCCCTTTGCTCATATCCTACCTCAATTACATTTCACTACTGCTTCCGAGCTGGCCGTATCACGATGGCAATAATTGGATGTGGGGTCCTGACTGGCCTGGGAAAGCGTTCGCTCTGTTTCCTGTCCTCCACAAAGAGCTTGCTTGGGTTTAGGGCTATCCAGGGGGCCACTAAAGCTAGAGATTAGGAAGAGACATTGCCACCCCCCCCACACACACACACTTTGGTAATGAGGTGTGCAGTCTGTCTGGGAAGAGGCTCATGAAAACAGTTTGCCATAACACCAAGGAGGCACATCGCTGGAGCAAATGAAATGAGCAGGACAAGCAATGCTCAGACTCAGGAAGTTCTGTTAGACGCACTAATCCTTCTTCCCCCGTGCCCATTTTGGTTCTTGTCTATTATATATTTTCAGATCTGCCTTAGGACATTGGTATACATCAACCACTGAGATCCCAGTTGAGCTATGCTCATCTCTGTTCAAAAGACGACCGATTCCACCCTGCTAAGGGCTTGCATGCACTTTGCAGCCCCAGCCCATCTCAAAAGGGCTCCACTGAAACCCATCAGGAGCTCCCCCCGCACTGTCTACTCTATCACAGTATCTTCAACCTGCTCCTCTCCTCAGTCCCCATGTGCTGCACATGTACTCCAGAGGGGAAACTAAAGCTTGGTCCACAAACATCTGTAAATTAGAGATTAGTCTAGTAACAAGACTTTCTTCATCATATGGTTTAGCCCCTAAATAGTTTTTTTGTAAGCACTATAGGAACATAGTTTTGGGGGGCAATAAATAAGCACCATATTGATATAAAAAACAATGTCCTACTTGCCTTGTTGGTGGAGTCTGAACTCAAAATACCCACCTCTGAGCCTACCTGGATTCATAACTCCATTTCCCTTTCCTTTTCTCCTTGGGGCCTGCCCTCAGACAGGTCCTTACCACTGCCTTCTCCCCACCATAACCTGAAGATGAGGATATTCAGTCTCCTGTTGCTGAGCATGATTTGCCCCTAATTTCAATTCGTAACAGCTAACTCTACGATATGGAAATTCCAAACAGCAGCTGTTACACTACCCCTCCTCAACGCACTGCCTTTGGTAAATCTGTTTATCAGTGGAAGAAAGGGACAGAATTCAGTAAAGTCATACTTACGGCTAAGATGCAAGAATGAATACGGTCCTTGATTTTTAAAGAAAACTGTCACAAGTTTGCAATTCCTGTCTGCCGAGCATCAATCTTTTGAAACAATGCACGAAGGACCCATGTAGTAGTAGCTTAGTGTCAGACAGGGAAACAGCAGTGGTTCTTGCAAGCAAATCCTGCGGGTAGAACACAAAACATCAGACTGATTATGTTGGAATCTCTTTTCCCAGATTTGCAAAGTACTTTTGCTAGGGAGATCCTTGGCAAAGAGTAGCATCATACATTGGACTGTGTTCAGCCCTGATACAAGTTCACTGAATTTAATGAGGAATGAGCGTAGTCTATTAGATGTTAAATTCTCAGAACATAATTTGATAATAGATATCACGTGATTAAAACTTCAGAAGGTTAAGATGAGGCAGAGGAGGGCAAAGACAGGAAAGAAACCAGAACAAGTCACCATGCAAAGGAAAGCTCATTACAATTGTTTCCAGGCATTGTAAGTCTCCTCCTGCTCAAAAAGCCAACCATCTGGTTGTATTTATACTGATGCAAAATATGTATTTGCTGGGCCATTTGTACCATCAGCTAACTCAAGACAAGGATGCTCAGACACCTGGGGACCGCAGTGTTGAGACAACACTGAGAAGGGAAACATCAGCTTCAGGGGCAATAAGCTTTTAAAAAAAACACAGAGCTACCAGGGTGGCCAGGAGGGTAAGGCAATGAGAAGAAACACATGGACTGCTTGCAATTTGCAAAACACATGAACTCCTCCCAGTAATCCCATTTCATCCCATTGTTTAGAAGAACTTCTAGCAGGAGGGTATGACCTGAAAGGAAAAGAGCAGCACACCAATCCTCTGCCACGTGGTTGACATGGGCTGGTGCATGAGTGCTGCACGGTGAAACTAGGGAGGCAAAAAGATTCTAGGATTTGTTAAGTGCACAGGGGCTGGAAGTTAAACCACTGCACCTGCACTCTGACCCAGCACCACCATCACAGTTGATTTCTAATTCCAAAGTGTTCATAAAATCCCATTGTTGCAACCAGGCCCCCTCACGGACACTCTAAGGAAAGACTCCTCGACATGATGGAGTCTTGTACAAATCTACAATACCTCAACAGATCTCTCAATCACATAGAAAATGGGTATTTTTCTTCTACATACTCTCAGCAGAAGTGTTACTTACCTGTAATTACAGCAAAATAAATGTCTAGCACTTAAAAATAATAGAAAAAAAAACCCACAGCAAAGCCCATCTAACAAGAAGATCAGTTTCAAGACAGATCAAAGTCATTTATGCAGGACTACGATAGAACCAAGACCAATACAAAACCACTGGATCAGACAAAGTTGTGCGTGGTGTTTACCTGGGGTCCCAAAATGTGAAAGGGAGAATGAAGACTAGTGCAAAGCTAACACGCAACCACACTGACATCAGTGGGAGCTTCTGCCATTGATTTGGTCATACACAGTATTTATCAAGCTAAAAGAGATTTTTCAGAAGTGTCTTTTCCAAACCAGAAGGGAAAGTCTGTTGGAGAGTTAGGGACTGATGTAACAGACTGTTCCACTGCTGGAAAGGTACTAAGAACAGCACATAATGTGCTGGTGGACACCAGGTTGGACATGAGCTGCCACACACCCTTGTGACAAAGAAGCCCATGGTCTTCTGAGCTGCATGAGGAAGAGCCCTTCCCCTCTGATCAGCACCGGTGAGGGCACATTTGGAGCTCTGGGTCCAGGTCTGGGCTCCCCAGAAGGTGCTTAAGGGAGCATCTGACATCATTTGTGGTTGGACTAGATGATCTGAAAAGGTGCCTTCCAACCTAGGCAATTCTATGATTCTATACAAGGAGCTGAGAGAGCTGGAACTGTTCAACCTGGAGAAGGCTCAGGTCTTATCCATGTATATAAATGGATGGGGGAGTAAAGACAACAGAGACAGAGTCTTCACAGTGGTGTCCAGTGAAAGGAAGAGAGGTAACAGGCACAAACTGCAATACAGGAAATCTCATTCAAAAGGCAAGAAACTTTTACATAAGGGACTAGAATAGCATACCTAGAGAAGTAGAGTCTCCATCCTTGGAGATATTCAAAACCCAATTGTACACGGCCCTGAGCAACGTGCTCCAATGTACCCTCCTTTGAGCGGGGGCGGGGGGACGACAGGGAGGAGGGGGGTTGGACTAGATGATTTGCAGAGGTCTCTTCCAACATCAAATATTCTGTGATTTAATATGCTTCTTGAATGCAATTTCAGTTGCAAGACTGAAAAAAAGCTCCCAAATTCAGGCTTAGCTATAGAAAAAAAAAATTGCAATTCACCATCCTTTATTCAGGATATTTTTTTTGGAACATCATGCATTTTACTGCACGCTTGGGAAGTTTTCTGGAACAGCAACAAAAGCTGAGCTCCCAAGCACACGATTAGAAAGCCAGATATTAACCCAAATGCTTCCTACTGGAAAATTTATTGCCAATCCGTGCGAGGCAGATGAGATTTGGGAAACAAATTCTTCTAAACTTTGGGATGAAACTTTCCAAGTTTAGATTTGCATCTGCTTTTTGGAGCTTGAATTTAGTTTAGCTACTGATTCCAAGGGACGGTTTTCTAAATATTCATCATTCAGCTAAATTCACACCAGGAACCAGTAATGATAATGAAGAAAACGATAGTCCCATCTTGAAGCGGCAGCTATTCTCATACCTACGGCTATTGTAAAAAATGCTGATAGTCTCATCTTTAAAACAAAACAAAAGATAGGAGGGAAGGGGGACACATCACCAAAAAGAAAAAAAAAAAAGAAAATAAACAAAAAAAAAAAAAAGAAAAACCCAACAACCCACAGCTCTGAAAAGGAAAGGGATAGCAATGTGCCTTTATACAAACTTAAAAACTATTCTTGAGTTTCAGAAGACTGTTTTTTCTTATGGTTGGTTGAGTGATTTTCAGTTTAAAACCAAACTGACACATGACTTTTTTAGATGTCGGTGCTCTTTCACACACGGCGTTCTTTCCAACTTTCAGACCTTTAGCACAAGAATAACCTCAGCCTTTTCCCCTACGTCTCACCTGGCTTACCCCAAAGTGACAAGTCAATCTCTGTTCCTTCCAAATAGGACTTAGGGCCTTCGGAACTGCTTAGCTATCAAAAAAAATTCCCTTTCTGGGAGCCACCTTCCAACATGACCTCTAGCCTTTCCATCAGCTGGATGGCTGAAGA